>NW_024044348.1:34153620-36553620 GCF_014851395.1 Micropterus salmoides | reverse complement strand
TGTTAAACATAGCCAAAGCTTCAAATAATGAGCTTAAAGTATTTAAAAGAAATCCCTGTGAGCAAAAACCTCAGATTTCCTCCGGTTCTGAAAGCACTGTTTTGAAGTGCTTTTTCTACCAACCGCTCTGTTCTTCGACATACGGAGCTAGACGGAGCCGGCATTCCATATATGGTCATTTTCTCCGCACAGCAAAGGCACAGCAACGCTCAGTCTGTCTGTACCGCTCAGTGACCAGGGCCATTAAATAAGAGAGTTATGAAACTCCCAATGACTTCTGTTGGAACTGTGGAATGCGGAAGTAACATGCGTCATGGCGCAGCCGATAGTTCCAAACACTGAATAGTTCCAGCGCTGAGCCCCGTTCATTTCAGTGTTTCTGAAGTACGCTGCCTGGTAAGTTGATGAAATTACTGCATTTCTTGACATTTTAACTCATTAGCTTTCCTCTCATGAATATAGTCAATAGTGGTAATTTATGTCGCCAGCTTTAGTCAAGGTTTATCGGAAGATATTAACTGTTAGATTATATAATTGCAGCTAGCTAACGTTAACGTGAGTAATGTTAACACTTAACCAGCTAACGTTACCATACCAAGATGTCAGTTTGCCAATATTTACCTCAAATGTAGCTACTTAGCATACATCATTTATCTTTGGTTATTAGATTTGTTGTAACTCAGTATAGCAGCACTTAGTTGCCGCTGTAGTAGTAACGTTACACGTGATTACGATGAACGGTAAGTTAGCTATCTCAGCTAGATAACTTTGCTAGCTTGTATCTAGCGAGGTTGTTCCTTGGTTAATTCAGTCATTACACACAGTGTTTGTTAGACAGTGCATCGGTGACGGGTGATAAGATCAGTGGCATATGTTGACCGAGGTAATATTTTAGACGTCTGTTAGATAGAATACAATGATTTATTTTGCACACAACTCCTCATGTTAATGGCTCCCTGTGACTAATAAAGGTAAAAAACGTGATACTGTAGTAATTCAGAATTCAGAATTATGATGAAAGTAGCACATGTACACTGCTGGTGACATCTGGCATGAAATATAGCCACCTGTCTGGTCTTGCAGGATGTGAGAATTAAAAAAGTGTTTCTTTGAAGACATCATATTCAACGAAAACTTACCTACCAGGATATAAAATATAATAAAATGTATTGTTGAATGTAATTGGTTGCCTTGTATATTTTGCACTGTTTACCAAAACTTCTTTCTTGACTTAAACTAAACAGCTTCTGGCATTCATTGATATTTACTTGTTGTGCATGTGTATATGAATGTGGCTTAACACAACATGAGAAAGTCAGTAATTATGACAATAGAAGCATGAGAAAAAATATATCCATACTGTAATGCATTATACCTTATGGGAGCAGCCCCTCCCCTTCCCTCCAATATTAAACAAAAACATTTAATTACATTTAAAGGGCTTCATTGGCATGAAGGTTTTAAGAACAGTGTTTCCAAAGCATCAAAATACAATTTGTCAATACACACAGTATACAGTAAGTTAAAAATTAGTTATAAAACAAAATACAAAGTGAATGGACAGAAGAAAAATTTAAGTTTGGTGGAACTTGGGGATTTTGTAAGGCATATCATCAGGTGATTAAACAAACAAAACAGGTGCTAATGATCATACATTCAATATGTAGGTGGAAACAGGATGATTGAGTGAAACAGCCTAACTCAGTTTACAAGGTAAGAGAAGACAGTTTACTGTCAGTCATACTGATACACCATGGCAAGAGAAAGCATAGCAGCCAGACACAAGGTAGAGCTACTGCATCAGCAAGGTCTCTCCCAGGCAGCAAGTCGTGTGGACTGATCAGTCAAACTGTGTCTGTGTCCTGGTTAATAGTTTAGCCTCTGTTTTGGGAAGGGTGAAAGGGTACATTAGCCATACTGAAATGAATCCCCAGTTAACAGTAATGTTATGGATCGTATTTAGGAATGTAGTTAATTCATTCAGTAACCATCTCTCTAGTTACATTTCAACAGACCACACTGTGAACGCTGTCTGTCCATCACTCCCAGGATAGAACACACTAACTATAATTGTAGTCAACATTGTAATCAATGCACATTATGCATTAATATTTACCGAAAATTGCTGCAAATTAAGTCGCTGCTGTAAATGTGTAACGTTACATTATGGGAACAGCCCCTTTTCCTTCCAAAATTAAACAAAAACTGATTAAATCTGTGTCTCCGCCACTCTCCAGAACAAATGTTAGTATATGTATGTAATGTAAATGTCAACTCAGTAATCAATGTCATATTTTGTTAGTATTTACCGATAATTGCTGTAAATATAGCTGCTTCTGGTGTCCATCCCGCCTAAACCCATTCAAACTGGTTGACAGCGCTGAGTGGAACTATGGAGAGCTACATGAACCGCGTGACCGCGTAGCGGCGAGATCAAAGAGTGTCATAACTCTCTTATTTAATGGCCCTGTCAGTGACAACAACAGCCTGGTAACATGCTTCAGGTCCAATCAGAAGACAGTGGGCCTTAAAGAGACAGGAGCAGTATAAGACAATTTTTTGAACTTTAAATCATGTAAAGTTGCCATACAGGAGTCACACAACTACAATATAGGACTGGAAAATCAGTATAATAGGTCTCCTTTAAAATAACCACTAAATGAAGCTCAGCGTTAAGTTCAACCAGGAAGACTTTATGTGTCACTCAATCACAGCTCTTTCTCTCTGTCATATGCTCTTTCCCTCCCTCTAACAGCTGACTGTGGGCGTTCTCACCTAGTTTACCAATCAGGTTTTCCCACGATCAGCACAACCAATCATGATGTCACCACCAGTGTCTAGACTCCATCGGGGACATTTCTATGCCTCTGCAGCTTACCACCCCCTTTAAATGCCCTGTCATCAAGTTCTAATTCCCAAAAATGTATCATGTCAATAAATTATTGTTGTTAGTCTCTAGGTCAGTTAGCCGTGCAACTAGTGGCTCTATCAGGTTAGCTGACATAGCCAGACTATCTCCACACTTCATTTTAGTGCTGTGCCAGCACTTGAGAAACATAAGTTGAGCAAAAACAGACACTGACATCTATTAAAAAAAACTGGCCATTGGCCACTTGTCCTACAGCTTCAAGGGGAAACATGGTGACCCTACTGTATGTTTGACTTTGACACCAGATCACAGTTTGTATATTTCTCTGTAAAAGAAAAAGCCACTGTATCTTAAAAGTTAGCTATCTAATGTCTAAAGATAAAACATCTTTCTTAGGACTGCTTCTATTTATCCTATTAAATAATTTATATGATTTATACATGTAGGATTTGCCTTTCTTTCAATTTCTTTTAAGTCTAACCAGTTCACAAAATCCAGGCTCAACTGTACAAGACCATATAGCAAATATGTAAATTATATAAAACTTCCTCAGGTAAAACCAAGTACAATGTGCCCTGTCCAATTAAAGAATCCCTCCAGTGAATACATTTGTCTCTACGCTGAATGGGAGCTGTGATCTGATCAACCGACATGTTCTGCTTTTCACTTTGGTTGACCCCAGGCCCTTTGGGCATCGCTATGCTAATTGCATGCAAATGACATAATAGCTGACACACTTTTGATGGGAACATAAAATGAGTGAAATTGTAGTAGCACACTGAGCACATCACATTGCAGCTGTGTAGTACTGTACTTCTAAGCTGCCAGGTGACAACCATGATTGCATCAGAAAGTTAATGCAAACACTTTATCCTCTTAAATATTATATTATATTATGTATTATATAACCATATAAAATTACTGTCATAATGCATTGTGTAGGGTGTTTATTTTACTCAAAATGCCTTGTGTGTGCAGTAAAGTGATTAAAAAAAAGATCAGAGAAAGATTAGATCCTTTGGTTAATATAAACCTTAGCCATGACATTTGACCTTTTAAAAGACCCACCCTCTTCCTTTTATCATGTGCCTTTGTAGGTCAGAATAAATCTAAATTCATGACTTAAAGGGAGATGTTATACCGTAGTTTTCCCTGATGAAAACAATATCCTATCGATCCTGAAATGAATGATAGTGAAAAATATGATAATATACCGCAGGTAGTGAAAAACAGTTCTACAATTAAATGTAGTGATAAAAACCATTCATCTGGAGTTTAAAAACACACAGGCACAAATAGTAATGCTGTATGTATCAATCAGGTATGACAGCGTGTAAGTGTGAGGCCGTGACATGACAGGAGCTTCCTGCCAGGAGGCTTGTCTTTCTAATGACAGCCACTGCTCTGGAACGGAGACAATCTGGGAGGCACACACACATATATACACACACACTCGGCCTTTGCCTCGATCTCTCTCTTTGATAACTATCACTGTCAAGGGGAGACAGAGCCCAATGTATGACAATTTGTTCATTATCATAGTGAATAGATTTTCACAGGCTCCCCCGCCAGTCTGCCACTGGCGGATAGATGAATATCAAACAGGCCTCTTCTTTGTCCTAGGGGCCAAATTTAGGAAATAACATCTCATCCTACTCTCTGCTTGCCGCTCTCTCGATCCCCGCCAGTAGGACCAGTGACACCTCAAGTACCCATCACTCAGCCCAGTGTGTGTGTGTGTGTGCGTGAGAGAGAGAGAGACACTATGATTGTGCATTAGCTGACCCACACATTATATACAGAAATTAAGAAGGACCAGGCGGACAAACAAAGAAGCAGAGAAAAGGATAATGGGATCAGTTTTAAGCCACCTGTTCATCGCTCATCTTCTCCTCTTTATTCTAAGTTCCTGTCCTTTCATCTTGTTTGTCCTCTCCTGCTTCACACGTCATTGTCTTCTTTCCTTCTTTCTTCTATCCTCTCTGCATTACAAGCACATATTTATGATTGTTCCTTTTCAAGTATCAAACTGAGCCAGTACAAAAGCCAGGCCAACAATCCCTTTTACCTACAAAGTTTTTTTTTAGTACGAGATAATTTATGAAAATGACTTTTTGCTCATTTTGTTTAATGTATGCACTTTAACAATTAATAACCGAAGCGCTGGGAGATTTTCAACTAAAGGCCATTAATTTGTATAAATCTGCCAAGCTCTGACAGCAAGAGATTTTTTAAACTGGTCTGAGGGAAAGTGAAATTATTCTCTAGCCTCGGGTTAAATATTACTTTTCTTCAGGACTTCTCCAGGTCCGCCGGCTCCTCGCCGGTTTCTGCCCTTGTCATTGATCTACCTCTCCCTCACTTTCTCTCCTTTTCTCTCCCTGCATTATTTTTGCTCATTTCTTTGTTCATCAGGGGAGAGTTGGGTTTTGTTTGTGAGTGGCCTCAAGGCCTTTTGAAACAACTCCTTCTGAATCAAAATTTGGCTGAAGGAAGGCCAACACATCCTCACACCGCACGGGGGAAAAAAAGAAGAAACAAAAACATTTGTAGCTGTATTCTGATCTGATCTCTGAGACGTATTTCTGATGTCAGGTTACATTTAGGCAATTAAAAGTCTGCATTAGGAGAAGATCGTTGTCATGCTTAAAGGAATCGTGTTGTGTTCCATCTCTTAAGACGGGACACAAACCGTGGTCTGGTGTCAAAGTCAAACACACAACATGTGCACCATGTTTCACCTTGAATCTGCAGTGCGAGTGGCCAGTGTAAGAATGTTTTATAGATGGGGAGGTTGTGGGTGTTTAATGCTGGGGTCTGCTAGTGGAGCTTTACGTTTAATACATTTATTATACTAACTGGGAACACTATTTGAAACGTGAATTTAAAACTGGACTGTGTGTGACATCCACACTATCAACAGTGGAGCAAATCTCCTGAATGGGTTTATCATGATGAAAGACAGTGACATTATAAATACAGCATTGTAAATAAACACAGTGATGCACAGTATTTGGATGACAAAAACTCTTACGCTCTTCTTCAGTCAAGTGACATTGTTTTACAGTGCAATCAAAATATATAATATATATATAATTATATACATGTATTATAGTCTTGTATAGTACTGATGTGTTCAGGAAACATCCACTGTTTGCTTGATGTCACACGTTGAAATAATTATTTTTGGTGGATTGCATTGATCATTGACTATGGTTACTACAATGACTGTATTATTTGTTATCATTAGTATTATTATTTATTATGACTTGGCAACATGGGCACTTTGATAACAATTTGGTTAAATGGTAATATGCTAAACACTTCCAATCTCGTACTTGTAAATTTGTGTTCTTCTACACAGCAGGTTTCTTGTAGTCGTTTTCTGGGAGAAATCCACTGGCATGCATTGTACAGTTTTTGCTTAGAATGAACAAAAGAAAAGCGTTGCAGTTAGTTAGCTAGTAAGCAAGTGTTGGATGGCCAACATTGCTCAATCCATCAAAGAAAAGAGCATCACTGACAAACAGCCGACTATAAAAGACATAAGACCACACTGGCACTGAACATTCAGGGATCAGCACCAAATTGATTGCTAAAATATTGTTTTCATAAAATATCTAATAGGCAAATATAAAACGTTAATTGTGCTCATCTCCCAGTATTCCAGTATTGTGTCTCTTTAAGCCTGTTCACCTGGGTGCTGCTGCTGCTGCCAGATTTGTTATCTAGATCACAGCCATTTAGAGCCCTTCATTTATCATGTACGCTAGATTTGAAACAAGGCAAACAGAGGAAACTGCAACACCCGCCACGCCCGCCAAACAACTACACTGTTCTAGGTCAAGGTCATGGATTCATGCTTGCACCCTACTGCTGAAAGACATTTTCAGTGAAAGACAAACAAAATGAAAAACAAAACAATGGACACAACAATTGCAATGCATAGTCTCTTGCACCGAAAATAATATTTTAATTAATAGCCTTTGTATTGATGATTTTAATATCCTGTAGACTCCCAATTTAAATTATGTTTATTGATGTACTAGCGCTTCTAAAAATCCATACACAATGTAAATCAAGACTGCCGTGATTTCAATAACACAGTGATTACATTTTTAACAAGTAATGACACAAAAAGACTTGCGTCTCACTCAGAATCACATGCAGTGCCAGTTTACAGTCTTCCGGTGGGCTATTTACTATAATTGAAGGCAAATCATGATAACAAAAATGAATCTGTTACGCAGCAGAACTTCCACTTCCAATTCATCAACACTATTTTTTTTAATTCACTTTCCTAATTTCCCTCCATCCTCTGTCCCTCTCCTCCCTCCTTCTCTCTCCCTCTCCTCCTAGTGGTAGTTTTTTAAGTTCAGACTCTGAGAGCATGTCTTCATTAGCTGCATTAACATTCACAGGCTGTAGTAAATTCTGACAGTGAAAAGGTCCCCGTAACCTTTAGTTGTGCAGAAATTTACTTCCCAAGAAAATTACAGCTGGCACTGTCTTAATTAATGCCCGCTTTCTTCTCCTGAAATCCCAGAGCCTGTCAGCTGGAGGAGGAGAGGAGGAAGAAGAAGAAGAAATTAGAAAAACAGAGAGTGGAGAGAGAAGAGAAAAAAGGGGAAAAGTGGGGAAAAGAAAACCAGATCAGGACAGAGAAGAGAATACAGAAGAATTTTGAGTCGACTAAATGGTTTTACTTACATACGTGGGGGTGGCGCTGTAAGGCAAGATGGTGCAGAAGAATAAAAAGTGGGGAATAGCAGCAGGATTTCACAATATTGTTGTTTGTTGTGGTGTTTATGTGCGAGTGTGCAGTTGTTGTCGCTGGCTATTCCCCCAGTAAGTAGATTCAGTAGATTCAAATCTACACTATCTCCCACATAACTCCCATTTCCTCTCTCTCTCTCTCTCTCTCGTTCTTTGCTTTTTGTCATCCAAAGTGGTATGAATGAGAAGCGAGGGGGGCTTTGGAGGAAACTAATACATATTTTATCCCAGGCTATCTCCTGGGTGCAGATGCTGCTTTGTTCCAGGCCCTCAGAGGAAGACAAGAAGAACCAGAAATCCATCTTCACACGGGGAAGCACAGCATTGCAATCCTGCACTTATTGGGCCACAGACAAATTAGAATAAATACCAACATCCATCTGCATGGCAAATATAACACTAAACATCTAATGTTTGTGTGTGTGTGCGTGTGGTGGGAGGAGGTTGTATGATAGGCTTTTTTAAAGCCTCTTCTAGAGGGGGAAAAGGATCACGCTAAGTGATCGTTCCATCCCTAATTGTCCAAGCAAGCTACTTTCATGGCTTGATCATCTTTCTCTCACTCAGTCTGGGTATCATTTCCCCCTTTCTACCTCGCCCCCACCTGCACTCTCTCCTCCTTCCATCTCCGCAGACGCTAATTAGAGAAGTGAGTCGCAGCTCTGTTGATAGACAAATGTCAGCTAGAGTCTCCAGTCGCTTGGTAATTGCCTGAATCAAAGACGCCGAGAGAGGTGAGGAGACAAGACATTCTATACTCTGAGGGGTGTCCGTCCGCCCATTTGCTTGCATCTACAAGTCAAATCTTAGCGGAAATCACAGACTTTGCAACACTAGAAGAAAGGGCCGATTATTGTGAGGCAGACTGTGTTAACAAACTAATTTTGAGATGTGCACCTGGGTTGCACTTCAAAGACTAAAATTACATCAAATGTTTGCACTTGAGGGATAGCATGTGGAGCCCAAATTGTCAGATGTGCCATTTTATAAACAAGTAGCCACCAAACTTGTCTCTGCTGCCTGTTGGCTGGGTGGTGATGGCGCAGTGGATAAGACTATGCTTTTGGTGTGAGAGACCCGGGTTCAATCCTCCACTGTGACCCATCCACCAACGTGTCCCTGAGCAAGACACTTAACCCCTCGTTGCTCCAGAGGTGTGCGACCTCTGACATGGATAGCAATTGTAAGTCGCTTTGGATAAAAGCGTCAGCTAAATGTAAATGTACTCATGTTAGCAAATTCTGATCTGATGCCCCAATCGTCAGAAAGACATTTGGTTTCTCTGTGTCTTCATTAACCAGCACCGGGGTGGTTCGATCCCTGGCTCGTCTTGTCCATTTGTCAAAGTGTCTTTTAGCAACAAACTTAAACCCGCATTTTTCCTGATGGTTAGATGAACAGCTTGTGCCATCTGCTTTGGCTAGAAATTATATATACATGCAGTCCATCCATGCTACTCCCACCTATACAGCTGGATACAAGGGACATCACACCCTGAGGTAGACTTTCTCTGTTTGACAGGGAAATATAAACAGAAATTGTTGTAGGCACTTGAACATTTACGCCTTTCACAGCTCTTCCCCTTGGCTTGAGAAAGAAACTAATACACTGCAGCGGCTTCCGTTTTCTGCACAACAAATGATTAAAGTATGGAGAAAACTTTATCACAACACATGGGCTAATTTGACAAAGAGAGTGAGCCTTGCAGTCTACAAGTCGCTGGTCATTATTTTGTAACACATCATGAAATTTGGGGGCGTCTAACGTCAAGTAGTTAGGACTTTATTTTTAACAAATGGGCAGCAAGCTTCAGGCCACTTGTTTTGCAGTCTACGCATGACACCTCTATTAGAGGAACACCCTGACCACGCCGCAATAATTTCTCATGTCTCCTAATTATAAAGGTTTGACTCTGGCCTTAGTTAGAACCACAAGAGTCCCCTCTTTAAATAACATCTCGAACCACGCCATCAAATATCTTCATCTCATTTAGAAAAGAGCTCCTTCTCTGCAAGTCTCACATCTCTTTTAGTTCACCCTCACCCTTCCACAATTTGTGTGATTTGGTGACTTTATGCAACTTGCACACATTACCATCACTCCAGCAACACAGTTAGGTATACCAATTATATCAGCTAATAAAAACAATTAGGAATTAGAGGGGATCTGAGAGTTCCATGTCAAGCAGGGAGTCAGGTTATTAAAATAGGTGCCTAATGAGTGTCAGTTTAACTAACATTCGATGTGTACTTTATATGTGTGCGTCTGTGTATGTGTGCGAACAACTTTGACTTGTGCCACTGTTGCAATAGAAAGATAACGCAACTTTCCAGTTTTGTTTTGCCCGTGTCGATGCTTATCTGCTAACTTGAGAAAAGCTCTTTACTGCTCACCAAAGCCATGTGATCCCAACAGGAGTGTGTGCGAGTGTGTCTGTGTGTGTTTCTACAAAGCGCATCTCCACGCTCATACGTCATAACAGTGGAAGAAACTTAGATTATGCCCTTCCCCTGAAATATCTACACCTATTCCCTCCACAGACGCACACACACACACACACACACACACACACAGAGTCTCATCTGGCTCCCTGTGTTACCTGTGATGATAAACGGCTCCAGATTTTAAGATTCCCATTTCTAATTTTCTGAGTGGAGAGGCAGGACTGTGGCGATTGATCAAATTGGGCAGCCAGTTTAGCTCCAACCACACCATCCGCCGCCACCCCCGTCCTCTACCTTCCTATCTCTCTTTTTTCTTCCCCCTCTGTCTTTTCCGTCCTTTTCCTGTCCAAAGACCCTCTTAAAATATTAAACTAGATTTATGAATGGACACCGTAGCCCCATCTATTAATATCGCCAAAACTGACAAGAAGTGAGACATTTCCAGTGAGTACGAGGGGAGGAGTAAAAATTTGGTTTGTCCAAGTAGCCAGGTTTGATGGATGCAAATTATTGCCTTCACCTGAATTACTTTATCCCTTTGACATTGTTCCCTAACAGACTCACACTAATATTATATGAAAAACAGATTAATAAAATACTGAATACATTTACTTTCAGTAAAACGATAAAACTATGCTATTGGTGCTACTCTGAGGGGGCAGAGCTTTAAGGGGTGAAAAATAATCTTATTCCCATCCTTTGGCTCTATCATACATATTCTTTTTTTTTTTTTTGCATCAATCTTGCCAAAATTCAGCCTGACAAATTTGATAGTGTTAGAAACTTAGTGGCTCTGCAGCATGTTTGTGCTGACTGTCTTAAGGATGTTAAATGACAATTAAGTTTTCCGTTTATGAAAAAAAAAAAATAACTTGCTAAAACCCAAAGGTAAAGACTTAGATTACAGCCCCCAAATTATATTGTAATTATTCAGAAGAGAGTATCAATAAAATACTTATTGGGTAACTTTACCAAGACAATAAGTATAAGGGAAGAAGAAAAGAAAAGTTATAAAGGTGTAAAAACTCTGCGTTTAAGTCGGACTTAAAAATGTACTACACTGTATTGTATTTATGTATTACGAGAATTGTTAATTACAAAGTACCTATTTCATAATTACAAAGTAGAATTATTCATTATTAATATGCATGACATTTGTGTCAAAAAAATCATGACATATGTACAGAAATTAAACATTAGACTAAGCCTCAAGAGAAGGGTGTATTTTCATAGCTACTAGCAATAGGACTACATGGGTGTGGGGGTGTGGGGGGCACTGCAGCGACTGAAGCGACTTTGTCTCAAGAGAGGAGCTCCTTCGATCTGATTATTTGGGAAGGACAAAGTGCTTTTGTTGATGAAGAGTCGCTGTGATATCTGGGAGTTGGAAAATCGATGGGACTCACAGAGCTCTGGCTCATTGATCCCGGCCCCGGCATTGACAATCCATGTCCTGGTTAGCAATGCGAGGGAAAGAGGCAAAATGAGCTACTTGTGAAAGTGTTTCTCCCTCTTTGCTGCGTGCTGTAGATGCAGCGCTGTTATTGGTATCATTTGTATTGACAAGCTTGGCTCTGGGAATTATTAATAATCACCCGTTCCAAAGTTTGAGCACTGTGTGTATTTCTCTGCGTGCATGTGTGTGCGGGGATGTGTGTTACAGGTAGGAAGTTTTATGCTAATATGCATGTTTTCCTCCTTTTTTCATTTCTTTTCAATTCCCTCTCTGATTCTTTTTGAAAGTGTGAGCAAAACTTTGAAAAAGAAAGAAAAAAAAGCAAAAGATGTATAAAAGTGGCACTACATATTTTGTAGAAGGAATGAGAGAGAGAAAAAAAGAAAGAGAGAGAGAGAGACTCAAATCACTCAAATGAGGGCCTCTCATTATTGGGCCCGGGCGTTGTTTGTCCAGGCAGCCTTTTCCTGGCACCTTGTTAGAGATGTCCATGGCTGGTAATTGGATCCGTCTTGCCGTTAGAGTGGAGCTTCGGCTGACAGACGCTCAGACCGGAGAGACGCTTAAATGACAAATGTTCCCTCTCCCTCTAAAATCTGAGTGTAATGCTGTGACGTCTCGTTATCGTTTCTCAGACGAGGTTTGAGGGCTCTGGCAATCAAGCGGGCTGCTTAAATCTACAAGCCTACAGCACTGGGGAGGTGGGGAGGGGTGAGAAAGCTTTAAGTAAAAAAGGACTTTTTTTTCGGTGTTTGTAAAAGTAGCAAGATATTTACTTTTTCTTTTTAATCAAGGGGTATCTTCACCTGGGTGTAAAGTGAGCAAACATGAGTCAAAGCTGAACATTTACCACCATAACTTCCATTGTACAGCCTAACAATGCTGCACTGGTGCAGATTATAGACCATAACTAGCACAGATATGCAATTTTAACACAATGATCAAATATCAGAAATGTATTTTTATAAAGCAACATTATCCAGATAGTTTCCACAGTTAATATTGATTTTGGATTATGCACACCATGCACTGTTTTTTAGAGGGTTCTTAATATACTTACGATGCCTTGTGATGATAGTTTGCAGCTATGTGTTACACATTTACCTAATGAGATTTGATAAATATATTTTACATGTAAGTTGTTTGCCTGTACACAAAATCCTGTGTGAACACAATATAAGACACCCTTAATTGCAAAAAGTGTGCATCTTTTTTAAAGCCTTGTGTTTTGCTTGAATGGATGTCTTTACACCTGTGCAGGGGACAGCAAAATGAAAACAATCATTGATTTTATTGTCAATACTTCCAAATCTTCCTCTCCGTCTCTACAAACAGCAATGTCAATTCTCAAATATGAAAACAAAGACATGTTTTCATGTCATGGTTCAGAAAATCTTCTATTCATCAACGAAATGCAACAAGCTGCTATTGTTTTTGTTTTACTGAATGCAAATGAGCATCCAGAACGAAAGGGCTTTCCAATTAAGTATGTTTGACATTCGTCAAACATGAGCTGGTACAAGAATAAACTCCCAGGTTCAGACTGTACAACCATCTCCATATGGTTCATGAATCGCAGAATGTTGTAATCAAATAAACAACTTTAAGACACTTAAGTGATAGGCTGTTTTGACCATTTTGAGCTTTCAGTAATTCAATGCAGGGTGTTTTAAGATATTTGACACTGAAAATTAAGAGTTAGATACATTAATCCATAATGTGGTGCATTGAACTGGGAAAGAACAAGTGGAGATTTTCTTTTTTTGGTACAGAGAAAGTAAGCCCTGTGAACAATGAATCCAAAAAGTGATCTCATTACTCAATAATTATTGTGTGGCATTCACTGAATTTGCAGGCATAGCACTGTGAAGAGGCAGGCCATTGTTTTCACTGGAGATTGTAGCTAAGTGGCACACCCCCCATTACTTTACACCAGGTTTTGTACTGTTGGGATCTGGTAGGGGCGGGTTTGGACCAATAACCAATAAGCGTGAAAACACTCTGAAGAGTGGTTTGCCCACCTATAAATGCCAATATTTAAACACTGTTTTACATTAATAAGGTGGACAGTGAAGGGTGAATCCGAGCACATACATCCCAACCAGCTGTTATACAACACAATACACAAATAACCGGAGGAAACTGCTCTTTAAAAGGTACAATATGATTTATTTATTTATCACAGATCAGTGATCAACAACTTCAGCCAATAAACCACTACTATTTAATTTAAGCAAAATAAGAGCATACAACAATCAGCAAGCATAAGATGTAAGTGTGTTTGTTGGACAATAGAGGGGTGGGGTGGCGCGACGAAGAGGGATTCGTGGATGTAACCACGTGGGTGGCTCATCAAGCAAAATGGCAGGAAGTCCTGCGGAGCTTCAGCAGAGGGTTAGGAACCAGAGGAAACGGAGGAATCCATATCTTCTTTTGCAGGAATGAGATCGTCGATGTTGTGCATAACGGTCTCCTTTGGGATCCAGAAGTGAGTTTGGCAAACAAATCTTGGTGGTTAGTTTGGTGTAGGGTGGACTATTTCAGCAAGCGCCTCTCCTTTATTAGTGAACCCTACTTCCCATTGCATGTTGCCTGTTTTCCAAACCAATCCAAGGATTTTTTGATCGATGATCATATTTTTCTTGCAGTCCCACAAGCCTGAGTCTAAGAACAACAAGGCTAAATGTGCTGCACTTTGCAGGGTAAAGCCAAGTTCAGTAGATGTGCTGGCTTCATTTTGGCTGTACTGCTCTCCCAAACCTGCCTCTCAGAAAATATAGTTATATTCTTCTAAGATGTTCTTCCAGTTCATTTCTGCCTCTATTATGTTCCCTGGCAAGGTTTTATTTCTATTTAGGCAGTGTTACATTTATTTACCCAGGGAAATTGTTGGGAGGGGAGTGGGTTGCTGTACAATGCACAGGACTTTGACACCAGAGACTGGGGTATCCAGAATCTCTTGTTTGGGTAGGTTTAAACAACAACAGCACTTTGGTTAATGTTAAAGGAAACACAACATGGTAAATAGGAAGTAAATGTACACAGGTGAAAAGCAGCTGCGTGCCATATTTACATATTTACATATAAACTCAAAGTAGGAACATGCAGAGAAAAACTGCAGTAATTATTCTTACATGCCAAATATGGAACCAACTGAATGTGTCAGAGCACAAGCATCTGTGACATTTCCAGATATGATTATCTCAACTTTGAAGGCTACATATGTTGTGTATAGTCAGATGAATACAGAGGTTGTAAACATTCCTAGTCCAAATGATCTGGCCTGAGTAGGAAGCAATGGAGGTAAAAACGGTTTGTGAGGCAGGTCTGTCCGAGAAACAGGTGTCCGACTGGTCCTCTTCCTGTTGCTCGTCTGTTGTTATTGTCTCCCCTCAACCAGCTATGGTTCAGATTAACATAACTGACAGGCTTGTTTACATCTGCTGTAATTAAACCAGGTGATGTAAGCCATGAGTCATGGCTCCATCTGCACCATGTCATCAAATGAGGGACTGAGATGCCCATGGTGAAAAGAGAAGAAAGACAGAGGGGGTTGGTGAGGAAAAGAAAGGTAGAGATAAGGACATCATGGTCAGAACAATGAGCTCAACTGAACTTAGCTCTCACATAAATAAATCATGATAAATGTGTTTGATTACTTATCCATGACTGAACTGAAATAACTTAAAAAGAGCGAAGAACAGGATAACATAAAAGAATTGGTAGATCCCAGCAGAGTTTTATTAGCAGAAGCACATTGGTTTTTAACCCTCTGATATTAAACAGTTGGTTGATCCAAATTACAATAGCAAATGGTGAGGCATGCATTGCATATACAACTGGCTTCATTTGCACACTCAAACACGTGCACACACACACACATGCACACTACTTCCTTCCGGCAGGGTGTGTTTACGTCATGCACAGCTGTCACACTAAATATTTACTAGATACCCCTTTAAATGCCTACATTTACTATATTGAGGGAAGAGTGAGCTGGCGGGTCTATATGAGTTCATTCAAGACAATTCTGAATACATTTTTATTACTGAAACTGTTACCATGCATACCTATCCATTTTCAACTAGCTCCCTTTTTCTTTTCTCCTCCTCCATTCCGCCATCCCTCACTTTTTTTCTCTCCCATAGACTAAAGATAATTCTTGCATTTCACTCCTTGTTGTTGCTATTATCTGCTTTATTGAGCACAGTGTCCACTGTGCACAATTCACAGCTACTTTCATAAAGCAGAGGAAAGCCGGGAGATATTACAGGAGCAGCAAATGACTCATGACTTAGGAGGGAACAGGGGAGGGGAGGGGGGATGTTGGGCCTTGGGGTACCCAGACTCCACTTTACCTTCGTCCTATCTACCCCTCTTATTCCACAGTGTCTATGCCACCCTATATGGTCTCCTCTGATTATCTCTCCTCTGCTCCCTTCTTCATCTGTTTCACCTCCTCAATAGGATGCTACCTCCCCCTTCCCTCATCCCCCTCTTTCTTCTCCTCCACCTTATCCCCTTCTCTGCCTCTGCATTGCAAACTCCAACATTAAATTGTGATAGATGAAGAGCGGAGGGCATTCATACAAATCAATGACTTTAGTGTATGTGTCATTAGCCTGCACCACGCAGCCAGCGGTCAGCGTCATAAATCACACCATGATCGGCTGTCTGCCGTCCCGCACCGCAGCTGCGCAAACTGCATGCATTAGCCCACACCCATGTGCCGACCCAAGCTTACTTTAAAACAAGTAATAAGTCGAGGTCCTCTTTGGAGCTTCCAGTTCATGCAGGATAACATGGAATCTTTAGTGACTCAGTGAACTGTAGCTGATGACTCAGCTGAACTGCATTATCTGCACCACAGCAGCCATGTAATGATGTTAGCAGACATTTATAATTTATTTTTGAGTGTGATTGGGTTGAGACAGTAGATGCATAGTCTGCTTTTCATCAGCACTTTAAAAGGTAATGCATGTATTAAAAAATCTTCAACTAAAAAGTGTTCACGCATTAGATTATGTGTGAATACTAGTGTTGCAAAAAGAATTGCCAGAGCAAAATTGCAAAAATTTTCCCCCTTTAAAAATATCGGGGAAAATGCAGTTACAGGATGACCAGCCATGTAACAATGCTGATCAAATAAAATCAATCAAATCCAGTAAATTACAAACCTTTACAAAGGATGGAAGACAACATTTACCTGCTAAGGACCTCAGTTTGCCCATAATTCTAAGAAATTCTAAAACAAAAATCATAATAACCATAAAAATAACGGGGCATGGTTTTGACATACAGTGTAATTTATGCTTGAACAGTTGCCTCATGCTGACTTCTCTGCAGGAGGCTTCCGCTGTAGCGTAACTATATAAAAGTTTGAGTGCACGGCAAGAAGATTGTGGCTAAAGGCATCATTAATCAAGGCCAGTGCTCAATTAATCAAAAGAGGAGAGCCCTAGTCCTGCGACCCTGCGATCCAAACTCAAACCTGGGTGTCAATACTAGCCTCAGGGAAGCAGCCAGCCAGAACAGCTGCACCAGTCCCAGTCAATAGAGAAAGCTGAAGATCAAGCTGTCCTCCCACGTTATTGTCCAGGGGAACCAGTCACTCTTGTCATCCACAGGAGGATACAGCACCTCGGCCAGTTGGAGACACGTAGAATACCAGAGGGGGGTGCTGCTGTAGATTAATAATAAGCAATATTATTCAGACTGCTGCTTATAAGAAGCAAACTTTTGTGACAGTCTCCTTTTTTTCTCCTGATTAAGTACTGGCTGCAGGAGATTGTCAAAAGTTAAAAACAGAAACATAATGAGGTAATTATCTGATACTGCAGGAATGATATCAGTTGTGCTTGAAACAATTTATGTTTAATGATGTTTAATTTAATAGAATTGTGAGACAATATAAATTAATCACATCAGTAAAGGCTGTGTTAAAGCATACCTGTACTGAGCTACAGCCCAAATATAAAAATATAACTGCCCATTGTTTTGGTTATAAAACATATCTGCAATAGATATGTCCAATACATTTGGATATATCACTTGGAAAAATATATGGTGTGCATGTAGGTTGACAAAAATAATATGTATATTTGTATTTATTAAGAAGAGTTCACTTTTACACTTCAAACACTGTCTTTTAAGTCACTTTATCAGGAAAAAATTGTTTACTCAAGCCCAAATTTATAAATAAAATACCCAAGCTCTGCAGAAATAACTAGCTAAGCATCTCGTGGGAAACACTCTGCATTTCATCTAAAGAAATTAAAAGAAAGAAAAAAATCATCTATTTATGAACAAAGAAAATACTTGTTCTCCCTTTCTGAGTTTGTTTTACAATTCTCTATCTTGTAAGAAAGTCAAGGAATCAATTATTCTTTTCTTACCCTCTTTTCTTTGTGAAATTAAGTGTAAGTCACTCATTTATTTGATATCCAGACATAATTTGATCTCTAAAGACTTGGGGAAGGCTGCTGATGAGAATGTCTTGTTTTAGCTCTCAACATCAAGGCATTTCCAACAAAAGCCTCGCTCCATCAAGACCTCATTAGTATCTGCCTTCATTTAGAAGCACTTGGTGACCATGGCCGCGTGACGACTAACCTTGTTAGGGACATTTGATTTAAGGGCCAGCTTTCATGGCTCTTAATTCAATGGGTTAGGTGTTTGGGTGTTTTTTCCCTAATTTATTTTTTCCAGAAGTGTGTGGCAATGCAAAAATGCTTATGATATCGTCTACAGGATTTTTTAAATTAATTATTACTCTATTTTTTAGCATAATGTCATACATTTATATTATTATTATATTATATTATATTATATTATATTATTACTAACCCTAACTCTCCATACCACCCACTGGACCAATCCAGTAATAATCAGCCTCCAATCTATAGATTAAATTTTAGATTAATAATAAAAACACTCATGATACAATTGAAGTGTGTGCTGAAGTATTTCCAGTACCATTTTTTTAAGTTGTGCAAAAAGAAAAATGCTTTCACATCAACCCAACCAGCGATCATCTTTCTGAATGATCTTTTTCTCTTAGTGACTATCAGATTGTTGTTGCCATTTGTTGGTGAATGTGTAATCTTAATCTCCAGCCGTGTCAGAAAGCATGCATTTGAATATATCTCCACCACTATCTCTTTCGCTCACTACCTCCCTCCCTCTCTTCATTCCTGGGGTGATATATGGCCATTGACACCATTAGACAAAGGTATTATTAGCAGATTAGGATGAGCAAGGGAGCAGGGATAGGGGCATGGACTGGGGGCCATGTTTCTAAAGATGCCAGGCCCGTCTTTGGAATAACCCAGCAGCCCCCTTAACCACCATCCCAATTACAGCTCCATCGCACTCCGCACACACAGCAGGTTACAGAGGACAGTGAATACATATTCCCACATTATCTCCACTGGTGGAAGGGAGCAGAGAACAAGCAGGCCCACAGGGGATATGGCTGCCCCCATTGGAACTCACACTCAGAAGGTCTGAGAAACACAGAATGAGCATAATGTGGGTTATCAATGAAAAAGAGATTTTCAAAAGCAGAATGGACCTGGTGTATTAACATGTATGCCAGCTGGTTTAAAGCAGTAGGTTCATAAAGCCAAAATCCCTAACTATTTTTTATAATAATATTTTAAAATTTAATGTCGTCTGCTTGCTTGAATATTGCTAGACATGGAAGACTGGTATATTCACAGTAGTCGAACAGTTGTTTTATGACGAAGGAAATGCACTCAACATGTTTGCTAGAGCTCATATTAGAGGATACACACAATGTGTTTTAGTAAGTAACAGTGAGTATAAAGACAACTTGTGTTTGCTTATAAGAAAACTCTACAAGGGACCTTTAATGCATTGCAAAAACAATTCAGCCTGCCCTCCCCAGAAAAACAACTTATTATGACCCATTTTTACATTTATTGTTAGGGGGCAGCCTTTAGTGGGCCTAGTAATTACAATGGAAAGGACAAGGTCAGGTAATGTGGTGCAAAGAGCAAGAAAGTCCACATTAATGGGTGGATGGATTGGTCAAACAGACACAAGACTTTAACCCAGGAAACTGGGGTTTGTGTCCTGTTTGAAACCGAGTCAATGTTGACTTACTTAAAGTTTTAGGTTAAATAACATTACGTAGGTGACTTACATGAAGTACTTAAGTGGTTTTGTTGCCTAAACCTAACCAAACTGTGACCGTTAACCACGTTGTTAGTTACATGATATGTGACTTATGTCACGTGATTTACGTAAGGTACTTAAGGTCCAGTATGGCGGGTAACAACGGCCATACATTTTTTCCTGGGGAATGGTCATATGTGTTGCAGTGGCTATGGGGTTTTCAAGCCTGTTCTAATCTCATATATGAGGCGCTTCCGGAAGCGTCTCTATGAGACGCTCTGGGGCGTCCCATACAGACCGGAAGTGCTAGCCAGCTAGCGGTAGCTAGCTACGTTCGTGATAAAGGTGTTGACAGCCCCCCGAACCCTTACCACAACCATCAGAAATGTTAGTACCTAAACGTAAGTCACTGAATGTATGCATGTCGACCGGCAAACCCTACAGCTGCGCACATCGAACTCATGGTAATACCAGGAAGAATACAAGCTTACTGTTCAAACTCTAAGAGGTAAGAAACAGAACTGTGAGAAGTTGTTAATTCAATGTGAAAAGTAAATTTCTTTTCTTCACACAAAACATAATTTCACTAATATGTGATTCTTAGAAGATGCACCAGACAGTAGAAGTTTTGTTTTTAATTATTTCTAAAATGACATTTTGTACATACAAGGCTTTCAGCTGACAGCAAAAGTGTGAAAGTCTCTATTTCTTTCTTTCTCTCGCTCTCTTTCTCTCCTTGTTTTGCTTTTATCCTTTTAGTCTTGAAGGAGCTTAATGAGCGTGTGCAGAGGGCTCTCTTTCCCTGCCCTTAAATCAGTAATTGGTTTCAGCGCAGAGACTGTCAGGAAATTAACACATCACACAGTGACAGCTGTTCATTTTTTCAGCAGCATTCTTCATCATGTGAATGGCCACTGATTTTCCAGAGAACATCACAAATGAGTGGTTGCTAATCAAGGGTCCACTCTCAAGGGCAGAGTACTGCCCTCTGCTTCCATTCTCAGTAAGTAAGCAAATAAGTAAGTAAAGAAACAACTGTGACTGCTGTGTGTATTATTAAGCTTTGCATTAGTGATTCCATAGAAACAGGTTAGTTTTATGTGTTGCAATATATATATTGTTGCAATATATATATCGCAACACATAAAACTACCAGTTGAATGCGTCAAACGAAACGAAAACGAAAGTGCCCAGGAGGAACCCTGCTCAGATGCCCGAACCACCTCAACTTGCTCCTTTCAAAATGCAGGAGCCAGGGGTGCAGTATAGGGGGGAAAAGTTAGGACAATTCCAATAGGTGAAAACTAATATCAAATTATATTTATATAAACCATCATCATAAAGTATTTTAAATATAATAATACAATTAATGATCTCTTTGTTTTTGGCAATAGAAGTTAAATATCCCCATTGATGTAAATAGAAGTAAACCTCCATATTGACCAACCACCCCCCTGTATCTGCATGAAATGGTTTGATCCTGCCTCCGCGCACTGTATCAGTGACCAAGTTTAGGTACAGTTAGTAGATGCACCAGAAATACAGTGATAACAATGTTGCCTAGTAAACCAAAATCAGGTTTTCAAGGAAAGAGAGAAAAGAGACAGAGGAAAGACAAAGGAAAGGATGTCACTCTGTAACCCAGTTTTTCACCAACAAAGGTGGGCAGCCTTTAGTCTGTGAGTGGTGTTAACCTGTTGGCTTAATGTCCACAGTGAAATAAGCTAGCTAGCTACAGACTAGTGTTAACCTACATTTCATCAACATTTAATCAGTGCAGGGAAACGTTTAGCAAGATATTCATATTAGATCATTGTTCCTGCCCCTTTTACCAGACTAACAACAGGCATCATGACATGAGTATCAGCAGCACCCCAGTCAGGTCTTTTTATCATAACAAAAAAGAAAATGAAATGTATTAATGACAGAAATTCAAACAAATTATTTTCTCCCATAATGATCATTTTGAAATAAAATAAAAACAACTTCCTGTCTGTACTGGATGCTGGACAGCAGCTTACCTCAGCCTGCATGTAAGTTACAGACAATATTAAAATAATCCAGTTTGATGCGTTCATTTAGATTTAATCATGGCTGTTAAATGACATCTATAGATAGTTAATTTTACTATAAAAATACATTGCCTTAAGGACATTTTTATGGTGGCTTTTAATCTTGCATAAAATAATGAATGGCATAGGGAGAGCCGGGATGATTGAAACGCAGGACAGATGAAACACAGCGATTTTCTCGGAGCCCATACAAATTTGATATGCCAAATTTCCTCAGCACATACAGTCCACAGTACTTAACAGAATCGGGAAAAATCAGGTGGATACGTCACACTTTCCTGGAGTTATATGAAAGAAGCTGTTTTCAATCATGAAAAGTAAATTCACTCAAGAGATCATTTTTTTTGCATGACGAGTTGTGTTTATTGCTCCATGTGTCATGGTCATGATCACATGAAAGATTAGTTAGTACTTTAATACATCCTGAAGTCAAAGTTTTAAAGTTTAGAAGCTAATGAAGTTTAAACGTCAGGAGTCACTGTCGGGATGATTGAAACAGGTGACACGTAGCCATGCCACCTTATTTAGATACGGCGGGAGGGGGGCCACTAGGCTGCAGGCTGGACCACCAAGATGCTCAGCCAAATAACAGGGTCTTCACAGTAGACCAGGAAAACAGGCTGCAGATGTACATCAAAAGGGCAGCCGATATCTAATCCAAATGCGCATTAGCTGTTCAATATTGTAAGTTATATTTATACTAGTTTTTATTAAGAAAAAGGACATAATGAGTTTGCAATTATGTATTAAGAAGAGCAGTGTCAAGCTTTCTAAATAAAAACAAGAATAACATAAAGTATTTAAATGTATATCGTGTTTCTTCCATCCCACCCCTGTGTTTCATCCGTCCCACACAGTAGGGACAAATGAAACAATGCACACCTTTCATTCAAACTGAAATTATACTGAAGTCGTTCCACATTTTAACAAGATAACACCTGGTACTGATAGAACACACACGTGAGTTGTTGATGACAACAACAAATTATTTCTGTCTGTAACATTATATTTTAAAATGACTTATATCTGAAAAGTGTTTCAGTCGTCCCCACTCTCCCCTACTGCATGCAGACTTGCATGTACAAATCACCAGAAGTAAATACTGTGCTAGTACTAGTATCGAACTAAAAGAAGCAAGACAGTTGCAAGCCTTTAATTAAAGTTGTAAAGCTATGTAAAGCTTTTGATCGGACAATTAGGTCCTAGAGATGTGGTGACAACAGCTGCGCAGAGGGGGCCCAATTAGATTTTTTGTCACGGGGCCCAAAGTTTCTGATGGCGCCGCTGGCAGGAGCAGTGGCTTCACTATGTACCCCATCTCTATTGTTGAGCCCAGCCACCCCGAGGAGGAAACTCATTTCAGCCACCTGTATCCTCGATCTCCTTCTATTGGTCACTACTATAGGTGAGGATTGGAACATAGATCGACCATTAAATAGAAAGCTTGGACTTTCTGCTCAGGTCCCTCTTCACAAATCCTTTTTAGATTGGGCAGGCCGTTCCTCCCAATCACCCCCCTTCCAGGTTTCCCTGACTATGCCTAGGTGAGGCTGATGCCTAAGTAAGTCTCCCAGCAGAACTATAGCATCCCTAGGCAGTGTCCTTTCCAGGACCCCACCAAGAAGGCCAGATAATCTGAACATCTGTTTGGTGACTTTGGCACAAACAATAGTCAGATCCTCTGAGCAACTTGTAGTTGCGTTGAGGCGAACAACTCCCAACACAGCAGCAATCAGCTGGAGGCTCGTGCACACCCTACTCAACGCCCTGGGCAACTCTAGAAAACTCAAACCTTCTACAGCATAATGCAATTGCACTTGTACTTGCATATGATATTTACATTACTATACATGTATTCATTTGTTAATTCAACCTCATTCATTCTCCTGCCATCTTCTTGACAGAGAGGCTCCTCATTGATTAGGTTTATTTGCGTGAACACTTAGCCACTGATAAGACAGGCATTGTATCATTGTGATAGCATCAGTGAAACACTTGAGTTCATACCAAGGTTACATGAAGAGCTCTCTTTGTAAGGTGACTTTACATTTAGATGTGTTAAGAAGTACACTTTTTAGCATGAAAAAACAGAGAAAAGAGATACCACTGAATCAAACTTGATTTACTGATAAAGATAAATTCCAGAATCTTGTACAGTCAATTTAGATTGATCAATGTTTAAATAAATTTTTGGGCTTGCCTAATTTACAGACACACATTGAGTTCCTTCATTTCTCACATGTTTTTAGAACTTACAGAGAAGGGGCATGATGTTGTATTCAGGGCACAGAAGTGGAAGGATGCCTTAAAATTCAATGTTGGTGTCTTACATTCTCAATGGAGAACCTTTGAGACAGCCTAAAAGTAAACCTAAAAAGTTAAAACATGCACATGTGGTCTTTGCATCAGGTTTCTATTGTCCTGCATATGAATGTATAATTTATGTATTAAGAGAATTGAATAGAGTATTCAAGGATGGCATCCTCTGGTGATTTCATTACAATTGAAGCTGCTCACTGGGCACATACACCAAAAGAGACACATAACAATATTTATAGATGATTTAATTTAATCTGGATTGCAGTGATATATATATATACATATATATATGTATCACTGCAAAACAAATGTAAACACATACACATATAAACCATACACACATGAACACATATATATATATTCCCACAGCACCTTAGTATTATCATAATACCATTTATTGTGTGAAACAACAAACAAAACTAAGAAAGAGTGTGTTTAGGTGAAAAATGAAATGAAAACTGTGTGTGCATATAAGGATAAGTGGGAGGTAGTGTGCACTTGTGTGTGCATGAGCAACAGACTGAGAGAAAATGAGAGCGAGTCCAGGACATCTTATAAATCCTTCAAAAACTACAGCTGGATAATAGCCCAATTAACCTTTTCATTCTTCCCCAATCGTCAGCGAAATCCTTGCCCTCATTCGCTCTTTTTTTGTAATAAAATGAACTTCTCTTTCTATTTTCTCATCCTTCTCCACCTTCCCATAAGATCAGAGCAAAATGAAGGGTGCTTGACCCTTCACACAATAAGGATTCCTACAGATGTACAAAAATAACCAGGTTATATTCCTGTGATGTAATTTTCTTCCCCTAACATCTCCTCTTTTTGTCTGCGCTGACCTTATTTATGAGGGTGACGTAGTGAAGGACCAGTGCCTGGATTATAGTACAGAGCGCGGAGGGGTACATTATAAGGTTATAGGGATCAGGGCGAAAAAATCCTAATGTGAGGACACTTAAGGGAAGAATAGAGAAGGTTGTTGGAGGGGGTGGCTGTGTCTAGAGTTCAACACCCACTGCTGCCACCTGGACTTTGCACAGTACAACCTGGACTTATCCAAAGTTTTTTTAAGTGTTTTTAACTCAATGTGCCTCAGTCTTTGTCTTGCTAACAGTGACATTTATTAATACGGTACTGTCACTAGGCATGTGATACATGTAAATGTTGTAAATGTAAATGTCTGTGCATTATTGTTTGTGTGAATAACCAAATAAGATGTGCATGTGTTATATATGTGTGTATTATCTTGCGACATAATGTCCTGTATATATCTTAAACCTTAATGGTTGGTTCGAAAAATAAATGAACACATTTCCAAAGGTGTGAACAAGCCAAACAAAATTCCATTCCCTCCCTCCCTTTTAGGGTGGAGCCAAAAAATCTCAGACAGATACCTTGGAACAAAACTAAAACAGTATGGCCTGACACTATCAAAGGTAAGTAGGATGACTGTTTTTATGCATATTAGTGTGATTTGGCTAAACTGACCCTTTAAGATGCATAAAGTATTCATCAGTATTTTACAGGGGTCCAGCATCCAAAAGATTCAAGCATGTCACATATAAGCTTTTTCAGTCCTAACTACGTTAGGTAAGTCACATGTTGGCATGATGGCAGTTAGTAACGCTATTTAACTTAAAAATCAAAATAATTCACCATTTACTTGGTTTTACATGGGACTCGAACACCATTCCCCTGTGTTAAAGCCTTTGGTTTGATCCACCTCCTTACATAGACTTTCTCGCTCTTTATAATACTTCTACTTCCTCCTTTGCTACCATTGTACGGCCACTAGAGGTCGCTGCCACAATAAACGTAATTATAGGTTGTAATTACGTGCTGCAACAACCTGTTTTTAATTTTTCTAGGGAGGACAGGCTACCCCAAAGACATCATCATGATTCTTTTCTCCAGCTCCTCCAGACACAGTACAATTGCTTTCATAGGCTGTGTAGTACTAGCCATGTTGTTAATTCTGTGGATTGCCCCTTTATGAACCAAATCAAACCCTGGTGTAGGTAATTTGTTACGATTGTCCAGTTGGATTGTTGTTTCCTGGTTATGTTGTTTCAGTTTGAAGTGGCCATTAATAACAGTGTATTCACACAATATGAAACTAGTCTAACAGTGAACAAAGTGTATCCAAAAGAATACACATATAAACAAATATGATAAAACTAAACTGAATGTGTTGAAGTTGGTTAAGATACTCATGGCCATTTGCACACAAACAAATTCAAACACGCGCACACACGGTGAAGAGTGAAGTTCATCAGTGAAAAACAATGGAAGGTCAGTTTCTCTGTCTCCCAGTTCTTTGTTGTCACCTTGCTCATTGTCACTTACCACTCCTGTTCTCTGCTGTCACCTCGCATCTCTCAAGCCGTGCCGCCAACCAAAATAAACACCTCATTAATGCACTTCCACACCAGAAAACCAACTTGTAATTAAAACATTTTACTGTAGAAAATTACTGGGGACTTGTTATTTTGATGTTAGCACTTCACACCCGCCTGCTATACAGAAAGTGTGTGATTTTTTTTTTCTCCTCAAAATTCCCTAAGGGCAATTTTATTTTCTTTCATTTAGCTTTAGTTTTTTCTGGTCATTGTGACATCATCTCTTGTCTATTTTACTTCCTTTGGCGAGGATGAAATGTAGCAAGTTGAGAGACGCATAGCCATACAGTACATGCTGGACATACTTTTTACTGACGGAAAGGTAACGCTTTAGAATATGTCAGGCTTTTCACATCATTCTCTCAGGGCCTTACAGTGTGTGTTTGTGTGTGTGTGTGCCTCATCTGAAAACTGTCAGGTGATCCAAAGAAGTCTATTTGGGCCTTCTCAAAGGCCCAAATAGACTTCTTGTGTATGTGTTTCTGTTAGTATGAAAATGTGAGTGACACCCCAAGGGTAGAAATTACAGTTATACTGAAAAAAAGTAGCAAAGTAGAAAGAGACAAAGAAACAAACTGTGATATTTCTTGATTGTGACAAGCGCCCTGCCAAGGTGAAATTGTGTCTGATGCTCATCGGTGGCACGACTCTGCCTCTTTCCACGTTGCCCTGTACATGAAGTTAGTGTTGTTTTCAATCTCATCTCTTTTCAAATGTGGCGCAGGGGCCGCGAAGAGAGGTGGCTGCCTTGCCTGGCGTGTTGGGTGAAATTGGACTGCCTCTCCCCATTATTGTAAACATCATCCCACCAGACAGGCAAGTGGGTTGCAGGGACGCTGGATGTGGGGGCCTTGCCTGGGAGAGATCTGCTAAAACACATCCATTAAGGCCACAAACTATTTTTGATTTACATGTTCAGACTCTTTAAAACTGTCACATCCACTCCCTAACCGCCCAACCCCCCGACTTCCTTGCTCTCCGTCCCCTCACACACCACACACACACACACACACACACACACACACACACACACACACACACACACACCAGCACATGACTGCTTGTGTGCGACGCAGAAGGAGAAAAAGTGATGTTTCTTTTATTTCTTTTCTCCTCCTGCTCTCTTGTTCCCAAGCGCAGAAAAATCTCCTCTTTCAGTATCAAGGACAAAATAGCACAAGCTAACCTCAGTAGACTGGTAAATAATAGGCAGCCAATTGCATGTGTTGGTGTCTATCTCATTACAGTGTATGCAGAACTTAATGACCTTAACGTCGACTGCAATCATCTGTCATGGCAGCAATTAATTTCATACAGGGCCCGTGATGGTGGCGGACCATTTCAACTTTCTCAAGTCATGCTGCAATTTATATCAGGGATGGGAGAGGGAAAATGCATTCATGACAAAAAAGGTATAATGCTAAGTGGACAACAACAAAAAACATTCATTAGGAGAGTGAGGACAAAAAGAATGAGATTTAAAAAAGAGCGAGGTAGAGCAAAGTCAAGGTTGAATCATAATTAGGAGGATAATGTGGCTTAAAAGCTGGAATATATTAACCTTAACTCTATCTGGCTAAACAATATGAGAACACTAAAGACTTGAGGATACGAACAATAATAACAACTATCTTTTTGTAACAAATAATTAAAAAAAGAAAGGCACTGTAGATTTGGGATGCCAAAACTGCAGCAAATCACATAAACTGCACTTCACAGAAACAAATACAAATGTGCTGCTTTCAATTATTTGTAATAGGGATTTTACCTCATTAAGTGATACACATCTGTGTCCAACTGTGCTGCATTAATGCTAACTGTGCCTCAGAAATGGTTGATTCTTCTCTTTATAAAAACTCCCTAACTTGTCGCCTGGGCCTGCTGAAAGCTCTCACTACATCTTCACATCCACACGGATTTTTTTGAATCATTGCATTTTCATGAAAATCACATTTTATGTGACTTTACTGATGTTATTGTTTCTCCTACATATTTCACAGCAAGGTGTGACTGTCGCCACTGGGCAGACTCATGAAGAATAGAGCAGTAACAGGCTTTCTATGGACAGAGTGTACTCTAAGTCATGTACGATCTGAATGATAACACTACAGCTTCTCACAGGAGATAAAAATATATCGCAAGATATAGGTACTCTGTTCTCCATGAGCATTTGGAAAAGAAATCCATCTAATATGATATGTGTTTATGTTTGTTTCCTTACAACATAAGCTATGCTTATCTCCTATCAAAAATAAAATGGAAACAAAATAAAATATGTATAATGTTATAAATGAAGCATTTGACAAAAGGCTTTCATAAGTATTCTTCATTATCAGTTTACAGCAAAAAAGAAAAGAGAGGCAAAGAAAAAGAAATATTCCATAAGTGCTCTTTAAGTACATATGATGTGGAATATTACCACAATCCAAAGATCTATGATTAGGTTCTTTTTTTGCTAAATAAGAGTATATTACATCATTTATCAAGCAGAGAGGAAATGGTGACGTGTCTTGTGCCTTCCATTCATCATGATTACAGTGGCATCAGTCCTAGTTTGTGTCTTTGGTCATGATGTAGTTCCCTTGTCCGGATGTGCTGGAGTCAAAAGCCAAAGGATGGGGAAATCCTCTTTGGCACATCTGACTGGCAAGTCACAAGGTCGGTGAGTAAAATTCATATGCTGACCCATATATGAACTGCGTTTGTGTGTGTGTGTGTGTGTGTGTATGTGTGTTTGATTTTAAAATCAGGTAATTAGTATTTCTCCCACAATAAAAGACACACTAGTGGTCAGTTAATACTGCACTAAGCACTGCATAAAAATCTAAGGCAGAAGATCCAAGCAGGAAAAAATAAATTCATAGACCTATTCATTTGCAGATGTCTATAGTTTCAACACATTCTCACTCCCAATTCGTCACATCTTGATGCTTGGTCAAGGCCCTTTGGGGTCGCTTTGTAACGCCCTGGGTACCCCTTTAGTGTCATTTTTAGATGTATAGGGCTCCGCAGTCAAGTTAGCAACGCTTAGTGACAACAAATATGCAACGTCCGGTAAAGTTATCAAAAATAACTATGCAAAGTCCGGTTACACTTTCAAAATAAAATGCTAGCGTTTCGAAACATTGCCATTTTAAAACGGCACGTTATTAAAGTCGTGAAACGTTGCAATTTGACCTTAATGACCTTAATTTTTACGTCTTTCTAATTGTTGTTTATTTACTTTGACTCATATTAAATTGGAGTTCAAATACAAATAATGCATTATAATTTGATTAATTAGTTTTTCACAATTGCTAAAACACTAAACCCCATTCTCTGAACCCAGTGCTCAGCGGCCTAAACCCATTTGTCGAATCAGTCACTCTTTAGGCGAAACCTTAAACAAGTTCAGGTAGTTACAGTTTTAGTTTTAGTCCAACAAATTGGTTCAACACAGTCATCAGGTGTACAAACACGCTTAATTGTAGACACACCAATCAGGTGTATAAGCACTATAAAAAGCAGCAGGTGAGCAAGTGGCAAGTGTGATAAGAACATTTCGACTGGAAAATAGGTATTAAAAAAATATCATCATATCAAAAACATCTGCACGGTTTCATTATATATATGTATTCTGTGTACTATCAGCACTTCTGTTACCTTTGACGGTGAAATTACTGTACTATTGTATACCGTTTTTATTTTTCTACATAGGATTGAGGGTCAGGAACGACAAGGGGGACGGCCTCCTATGTTCACAGAACAGCAAGAGAGGGAGATAGTAATCAGCTCCAAGCTAACACTGTCAATAACCACGCCAGTTTCAACGATATCCATCAGGTCTCAACATCAACACTGGCACCCATCCTAAAAAAAAAAGCAAATTTATCGAGTGCCTTTCGAGCGCAATTCCGAAAGGGTGAAACGACTGCAGCATGATTATGCAGAGGTATGTATTCACTTTAGCAGTGTGATCTTGCATACAGTCTCATAATCTTTTACTGTACTGTAATATGTATACTAGATCTACACTGAACTACACAATTTTGCCTGACACTGTTCTTCAGAGAGTTTTACAAATGGATGGAGAGGAGATCCAGCATGAGTTCATTTACGTAGATGAGGCTGGGTTCAACCTGACGAGAACACGAAGGAGGGGAAGAAACATCATTGGCCACAGGGCTATAGTCAATGTCCAGGGTAACGTACACAGAATGGGGTCCTCCACCGCCATGCCCATATGGGCCCTTACAACACAGCACTCATACTTACATTCTTGGACCAATTGCACAACATAACAGCAGCATGTCAAATCGATCATATGCAATACCAATACATTGTTGTCTGGGACAATGTGTCTTTCCACCGCTCTGCTCTGGTTCAGAACTGGTTTCAGCAACATCCACATTTCACCGTCCTATATCTTCCACCATAGTCTCCATTCCTCAACCCTATAGAAGAGTTTTTCTCGGCATGGCGGTGGAAGGTATATGATCTCCGTCTCCAGGCTGAGGTACCTCTTTTTTGTTTGTTTTTTTACAGTAAACTTAGAGTACAATCCGTAAAGTGACATTTTGTTACAGTATTATGAATCTCCATGTCAACATTTTGGGGGTGTTGAGAAATAAATGAGTTTCTTCAGTCTGCAACATTGGTCTTGTGTAGTGTTTGGTGAATTTACATTATTTGTACTTTGTTGATGGTAGCCTACTCTAATCATAGGGAAGTTGAAGTGCTAAAAGTGTTTTAGGTTTATCACAGCGGAGTGTAACTCGTACAAACAGAGTATAGTAATGTGAAACGTGTGTGTTTCATATGGTAACAAAGTGTGGTTTTTAAACAGAAGTGTATAGTTTTTACAAGAGTGTTTAATTATGCAAAGGATCTGTAGTGTTTTGCTATTTGGGTGTGTGGTTGTGCTAATTGTGTGTAGTGTTTTGAAAACACGGGCCCTGTTTTGAATATCGTGCTTAAGCAATCCAAAAAAACTGTAAGCAATCCAAAAAAACTGTAAGCAATCCAAAAAAACTGTAAGCAATCCAAAAAAACTGTACTGTACTGACTGTGATTTTGCAGTTGCACAACATTTTTGAGTGTAATGTGCTTTTCATTTATAGTTTTCTTTGGGCTTACTGTATTTGAATATACAGATATTCAATACCCCGCAACCCTGTATGCAGGATAAGCGGTTGACGATGGATGGATGGATATTCAATACTGTATTACTTGCATATATATATATATATATATATATATATATATACTACATATTTACTGTACTAAGCTGTATTACTATACTTTTTAAATTGACTGGCTGTGTTTAGGTATTGAAAGCATTGTTTGATTATGAGCACAGATCAAACGGTTTTGAGGCAAGTGTTTGATTTTGCCATAAGAGTCAGGGGTTTTGTGAATGTAGTTTAAAGATTGGGTTTTGTGTTTAGTTTTGAGAATATGGGTGAAGATTTCAAGAAATGTGTCTTAGCAATTGTGAAAAACTCTAAGTACTTGGTAGAAATGCTGTTATGCTTTTTTGGGGGGCAGCTAAAATTTAACTTGAGGATTATATGGCATTTATTCTGTTCAGTACTTCTGTGATAAGACTCACCTACCTCTGGCATGAATTTATTTCTTTTTTTTGTTGGGGGGGGGGAACACATACAGATACATAAAGAAGTTTAATAGTAACCAGACAGGAAAGAAGCAGTGTGTCAGCAACGGTTAAGTTGGACATTAACATTTGCAGAGTAGGGCCATCAGCCAGGAGGAGTCCAGAATGTTACTATCGTTACAATTTTTTTGTAACACGTTTACATAACAATGTCTCCTTTTTTCAAAACTCTTCACACAATTCCCAAAACTGCTCACACATGCCTCATATCTCCTTCAAAATGAAATACTGCATTTAAAATACCATAAACACATCCCAAAATGAAGCATTTGCAGCAGATTTATATTTGTTTAAAATTATTGGATATACCATTTACACACTGTTGTTCTAAATCTAAAGCTCTTTTGTCTTTCATAGGTTTATGTGTACATTTCCACACAATGCTCTAGAGTGAAAGTAATCTTCTAAGAGGTGCTGAAAAGTACACTGTGAACACCAATGCAATGTTGAAACAGAAAATATTTATTTGTTGTAACAGTAGCACAATGTTGTATTCAGCAGCATCCAAGAAAAGGAAACCATAAACATGAAAACCAAAAGTATCATTTTACTTTTATTGACATATATTACTATAATAAAATGGGTGTGTGACCTGGTGAAGAAGTGTAGCATTTTGATTAGTTGAGTTTTGAAAAGGAAAGCAAGTCACTTCCTGTTAGTTATTTGGATCTTAGGTAGATAATTGTGTGTAGTGTTTTGAAAAAAGTGTTTTATGCAATTGAAAACTGAGTCAAAAGGCTGAGAAAGAGTTAATGGCTTTGGAGATTTGAAATGAGGTTTTGCTCTTTGAGCGAGAGGTTTCAAAAACCATGAGACATGTAAAGATTTTGTGTCTAAGCAGTTTTAAAAAGATTCACACAAACACAGAGCCCTCATGCCATACAGTGCTGATTTCCTCCATCTCTGATCTTGGTGCGTTCAGCCTCCACTCACACTAACAACACACGCACGCACAAGTCTGCAGCTAGCTGGAAGTATCTGCCTGCAAAACGTCTGGTGTTAATCGGACCGATCAACTTGTTGCCAACACATTTCACAACTGCACATGCTCATTTCATTTGTCAACAACAAAAAAAACTACAGCTTTTTCTACATCCTCTCCCATCTCTCCGTGCCTTTTCTAACACATTCGGATATGCTCCCAGAGAGATTGTTGTGCAGTGACAGATTCAAAACATAAACATACAAATCAGTCCTGTGAAATCGCCTGATAGAACTTGCCAGTATCAATCAATTTGCCCACCGCAGGTCCCCTATGGACTGTGACAAAAACATCTATCTCATCGGTGCTGTTCGCGATGATGCGGACATAGCGCCTTCAATCTGTAATGCAAAATTAACCTCAGTTTAATATAGATGCGAGAGAAGAAAAAGAGGAAGGAGGAAAGAAATGTGTGTGTGTGTGTGTGTGTGTGTAGAAATGCGATGAAACACCGGAGACAATGGGAGAGTTCAAACCCTGTGTGTCGTTCCATTACTTGTTTCTGCCATCCTTGAAGGAGACCTGAGCTCACACGCATTACAGCAGCGAGTTATGAATGACAGCTGAAGAATCAAACTGCAGAGACGTGAAGGGAAACTTATTTGTGAGTGTGTCTGTGTTTCTACTTCACCAATGCGTGTGTGTGCGTGGATGCAAAGGAGAAGGATGTTTAGCTGTCGTCCCGGGCAAAAATGACTTCCTCTTTGATGAAAAGGGCGGCTGAAGGTTCGCCGCTGTGTGGAGAAGAGAGGATTTGAAATTGTCTCCCAGTGATTGTGATTGCCAAGCGCAGGGCCAGGCCATTATATCACTGAATCTTTGTTAAGCAGCCCCTGAGAGTGGCTGACAGCATAATTAATCTTACCATATGAACAAAGGGACCCACTCAATAGTACTGAGGACGCTTATTAAAAAATACTAAACACACGCTCAACCCCCACCCCCCTTCTCTGTCTGCCCAGGCTTCCTTTTAAAGGAGGAGAGACGCTGAGATGGCGATAGTAAGAAAGGTGGCGTCATTATCTTTTTGTTTATTACTTTTTTAAAAAGGGGATATGATATGAGATGGAGGGCGGGTGTTGGTTGATTGGAGGAGGGGGCAGCACATGGCAGAATGATTGATCATTGCATGCAACAGTGTTATACAATATTAAACAATAATAGTGTTTATGTGATACCGCCAACCAAATAGTTTTAATTAGAATTTTAGATTAGCGCAATCTTTCCCCTCAAGTGAATATTCAACAACAAGGGGATGAGGAGATACTGTGGATGTGCAGGACCCTACCATACACACACACACACACACACACACACTCATACACTCATACATACATACATGTCTGGCCTGAAGATGAAAAAATGCTAAAAATATAATTTTGAATATCGAGGAGGATCTGATATTAGACTACAGTTGTAGCTATTTTGATATTCTGATCATCATTCTGATTTAAATTATTCTATAATAATGCTAGATACTACAATGATTCAGTATAAACACACTTTTTTCAGTTACTAAGCTTCTATAACAGCAGAGCTTGGCGGTATTATTGAAATCATTATCCCAAAAACAGTAAGGACATTTTCCAACGATGATATATTGCCAAACCTATTCAAACATAAAACACGTAAAACAATCAATATTTTCAAATGTATGAAACTTTGAAGATTTGCTAGTTTTTGTCAATATTTTTTAAACAACAGAAATTTATAGACACATGATAAGCTGCTATTAGCTTTTATTTATTTTTGTTGTATGTCTAAATTGTCTCTTTGTCTGACACTAACCCCTAGGAGGAAGAAAATTATGACCAAACAACATATTTCCTGTCGTGTCTCCCTCAGATTCAAGCAAGTATTTCTCACATGTTAAATTAAATTTATTGTCAAAAGTCTTTCAACACATTTACATTGGCTTTTTCAAAAGTTTTTAATGAACATAAAAGTATTAGAAATCTTTCAGGATCTCATCCGTTCAAGTAAACCCCATGTGGGGTCCTGGACCCAAGGTTGAGAAACTATAATAAATAGAATTCAGCCGCCATTAATATTATTATTTACAAGCTCTTCCCGGGAGGGTAACCATGCAGACATTTTTAGTGGTAGTTAAATTTCGGAATACATCACGCTTTAACATGAAGACCTAACTCAGAAGAAAACTCAAAATTAAATATTAATTCATGTAATTAGTCAGGTGAAATACCAGGGATGTAGTTCTATGTTCCTGAACAAAATTTACAGATGAGAGGGATTTGGTATCATATTTTCTGGTCTCACATAGGAGCACAATGTCAACGATGCCAGGTCAGGGCCACAGCAATGGACAATGATTTCTTTCAAATAATATCATTTAACCAATAACTGGCCGTCCAATTAATGGTGGATATCACTGCTGAGAGTGAATTACTGGGGACATTCACAAAATGTAAAGAATAAGAAGTATTTTTTGCACAAAACACCCATTCACATTTAGATAAAACTACAGAATCTACCTCTTCTGTCAGTATGCATCATCACTGAAAATGCAGTTTGGGTGCACGGTTTTAGAAAATTCGGACTCCTTTCTGAATTAACTACAGTGAAAATTAACCATGGTTCTTCAAAACAAATCCTCTTTATCCACCCTCTATCTCTCTTTTCGGGGTTAAAATGGACTCTAAAAGCTAAAAGAGAGGTGGAGTGGTCTAATTCATCAGAAACAGGTCACACACACACACACACACACGCCTGGCTACTAGATCATTTCTGCAACCACAAAATCCCTTTAATATATTCCCAGTGCTACTTTTGAATATTAATAAATGATCAATTATTAATTTTGCCTTTGGCATGGCAAGATATACAAGTTTTAATTAGTGTACTGTACTCTTTCACAATTAAAAAATAATTGATGTCCATACATTCGGGCATTTTGCTGTGATGGTCTTTCTTGTTGTCGTCAACAGAGGAGGCGGTAAGATGGTGCAGGCACTCTCGCTTCTTTCTCTTCTCCTTCTTGTCCACAGTTCAGATGCACTTCGGGCCCAAGGCTATCAAGTCCTATTTTGATAAAGTGCAACATCAAAACAAGATAATGAGACAGATTCGGGGCTTTAAAAAATGGGGGGAACTGTAAAAGGAAGAAGGGATGCTGATGATAAGGAAACGATTCTGTTTATGCTTGACGTTGCGGTGATGCTGATATTTAGATGTGCAATCAAACTGGGCAGACCTCACCAATCGCCACCGAGATTATTATCAGGGCAGCATCTTTGGCTTTTAAATAATTTTTTTTTTTTAAACATGCTGTATGTGCTGTTTACTAACCAAGATGAACATTTAATATTTTAATTTGCACATGCAGTATGAGGAGGTTATGTTCCTTTATTTGACCTTTCAGCATTTTAGTTAGTGGAGTCTGGAACCTGTTTTGCCTTTGAGTGTGCATTTTTCTTATGTGCTGGATGGAGAGGGTGTGTGTGTATGTATCCTCTGCATGGTGAAGTGGCAGATGGAAGGATGAGAAGCAAGAAATCTGCTCCTGTCCATGTCAGTTCTGCTCCACAGAACTCTGATAACTGAATAATAATCCTCCTGCTCTGTCTGCTGCTCTCTGTGTTCTCGTTTCTTTCCGTCTACATCTTCTGATTATTTCTTAAATGTTTGTTCTATCCAGGGGTTTAATTTTTGCCAGATCCTGCCTGATCCATCAGATGGAACAACATGCTGCATATGTAGCAAGTGTGTTCACTATAGCATTGTTTATGGTAACTGTTACGCTTTATGTTTTCCAGTATGTTCCAGGCGCTGTAGTAGTTTTGTTCTACCACATGGCCACGGTTTCAGTAAAATGTTCCGAAACAGTACATCTTCAGAGGAAGACAATACACTGAGACGTTCTAATTTACAGTTTCAGTTGAGTCACACCACTTAAGTCAAGTATTACTAGAAAGCCAACCATTGATGCTGTAGTGAACAACGGTGTGGATTTGAGCATTTTATATTGAATAAATTTGGAGCTACTCCAAATTCCTCTCTCCTCCCCCAGAGAAGAGCAGGGGTTGTTAAAGATCAACTTCAACAGACTGCTGGGAGACCCCAATGAAGGGGGGGTGAAAGTTGCTTTCTCTAAGTGCTATCCCTGACCATAAAACTGGCACCTTTTTGATTCCGAAGCTGATAACGCTGGGCCTGACTGTTAAACTGACAAAGGGACACAAACCAGCGATTAGCATTTCCCTGAATAGCCTATCAAAACTGGCCCCCCACAAATGTAACAGTGGCAACCGACCTTTCTCTGTGTTTCATTACCCCATCAAAGGGATACCCCTATCTCACCCAAGTTGTGACATAACCCAGAAAGCCGAACTTTAAATAACCAAAGACTGGAGTTTAATTAAATCTTTAGTTACCTGATTACGTTTGCCTCTATTTGAGTAGTTGTGTTAACATGTTGTTGCTATCTGTTGTTGATATTAGTGCTGAAAAGAATCTAAATAAGTTACTTTTGCAGTGTTTTTATCTTCAGCAAGACACTCCTTCATCTAATGTAATCAATGCTTGTTCATAATACTTTCTTACAAAATTCCTTTAGAAATGATGATAAAGGAATGTTTTACTCTACTCTTAATCACCAGCTTGAATTTAAGGATGAATCAACAATAATTCCCCGGCAGCTAGCGTGGGACCAGCAACAGGCCAAAGCAGGCCGTTGACAAGCTGCAAGACTTAACAAACATTCTGTTGTCAGAGATTTCCTTTTAACTCCTAAACTCATAACATTAGCTTACTTTCATTAGTTCTCTCTCTCTCTTATGCCGTATGAGTCAAATGCTTCCCACAATCAAACCTCCATTTCTCATTGTTCAGCAATTGTTTATTTTACCTGTATTTAACCACCCTTTATATCGCATTAGTTAGAGAATAAATTCACTGTAATATAATCAAGAACTGTGTGTGTTGCCTATTTCTACGTCCCTGCCAAGAGAATTGACCCTTTAGATATGAGAGACTGACTGATTTAAGATAATTAAGCGATTATATATATATATATATATATATATATATATATTATATATATACTGACCACTAGCAGTAATTGTATAATTATTAAAAACTACCTAGAGGTCCGGAGACTCTAGGATTATAACAACTCCGGTGGTGCCTTAAACGAGGAATAAAATTAGATTTTATGAATATTAAAATTCATAATGGGGTATTAATTCTCATAAATTTATTAAAATTCATAACAAATCTAGGTTTGCTACAATGCTAACATGTGGATACTATAGCCTCAGTACACCCATTTACATTCAGACTTTGCTGCTTTGACAGCGATACCTTTGTTGCATTCAATCAGCATTCAACTCAAAGCTGAAAAATGATCATGTGAACATGTTGTATTACTACCGCTTAGCATATCACGTAAAGTGTTTCTATTGAGATGTTATTTGTCAAGTGGTTTGACATGTCTGCCACAGGTTGCCCTGACACTTAGTAGTGCTAAAGGGGGTGAGTTCACATGCTATGGGAAAATCAGATGTCCTAGACTTGCAAATGACCTGCAGTTTAGTTGTGTGAAGTGTACGATACAATACACATCCCCTGCCTCGGTTGTTTTTTATTCAAGAAGCTGCCAAAGTCACATTATCCTCGTTGCTGAGCTTGATTTTTTAATAACCTAGTTTGTATGTGCAACGCTCTTTAGTTTTGAATGCCCAAATGTTTCACAGCTGACCATTAACACCTCAGATAAACCCACACAGACAGTAACTGCTGGGGCTTGGCATCTGGTCATGTGCCTGGATCCATAACATTCAATACTTGCCGCGGGCCCCTCATAGCTGATGAGCTCGCAAACAATGTGACATTAACTTATCACAAAATCAAGGGCAAGTACCATTACCACTACGATCAGTTTTCAGTCAAAAACAGTCTGAAAATAAACCATTTATTGTGTGATTTAAAATGCAGATTAATTTGGTCAGAGAGCTGACCTCACCCCCTCCCTCTGTTACTTTACCTCTCTGATGGCCTGCTTTCCATATCCTGGTCTTCTAAAATATCTGTCTGGGTTGGCTAAGTTGGCCCATGGATTACCAGAAAAAGTTGATGTGGGCTCCTTAGATACAGTGTAGGTCCTGCAGCAACTTCCCCTATGTTACTTTTTCGTTTCTACCTTTAATGAATGAAAATTATATATTGGTGATTAATAATTTTTACTTTTTTGTTGGTTTTGGAACACCTCCTTTGAATAGGTTGATAGCCAATGAGTTCCAAAATGACATAAATGACCACTGGAAAGTACCAGCGACAGGCGTATCAGACCTAAAGTATGTTACTTAAGTCTGTTACGTAAGATGTTAAACACACGGTTAACGTTGTGAACAGGTCACAGTTTGGTCAGGTTTACAAAAAACTAAACTACTTGGCAAGCTAGTAGGCAAGTAAGTCACAGGACGTAAGTTGTGTGTAATGTGTTAAAAAACGTTCAGTAAAGGGGCTATATGTAGTTTTTCAATGGGCTCCCACCTCACTTAGAAATAAAGCACCTGTTTACCTGTTTTCTCTGTTGCTTGGAACAGCCACTATACTGCTTCTTATGTGAGGACACCGGGTTGTAGGGTTGCCAACTGTCCTGTATGTCCCTTATATCAGGCCCAATTGATTTGTCCCATACGTGACTTTTTTTGACTACTACGCTGATCTAACCACTGACTGAACAGCAACAGCAGCAGTGCTGATCACAACACTTGACAATAGTCACAGACACCTTCCATCGTCCAATCACAGCCACCCCTCACTGTTATAAAGTGTGACAATGATCTCATTTATAATATTCAGTTCAGCTCACTAACCGTTTTGTTATCATCCGATATATGTAAATTTGCTGTGCTCACATAGCTGAGCCTCCGGTGAAAGATACACAGATAGTAAAGTTAGTTACTGTAAAGAAGACAGGTGAGCTAACGACAATGTGGCACGTCGGCTAAATGCAGTAAATGTAATGTTATCATGTAACCCACATGGATTAGTTGGTAAAAATATTACTGTAACATTTCAGTGGGAGTTTCCAGCATGTTGTATGAAGCTGAGTATTGTGCCAATATGCGTCTCACTGCGCTGAATGAAATGTACGGATCCGGTGTTGATCTGCAAAGTAAAAGGTCAAACCCATAGAAGGGTACAGTACTATTTTGAGGTAACAAAACAAGGGGTTAGAGGTCAAATTCTATAGAAAGGTTCAGTCCCTACATAAACACCTATCACCGCTCTCCCCGTAAAACACCTCCCCAAAGGTCACTGACACTCTGTCTTGCTGCTACAGTGCTATTTTGAACTGTTATGAGTCAAATGCATAAGTATTGGATACTACAACTGCATTTATGCAACTGCACTAAAGGACTTTACATGACAGACTTGAGTCCTGTCGTCATCATCTATGTGGGCTGCGTGTCCCTTTACTTGACATTGATTGATTTGTAAACAGTTCCACAGGTAGCTTTAACAAGAATGAATGAATGAGGGATGAACATTTAATATCGTTGCCACTGTATTGTTATTACTGCATTACTACCTGCAGCACCAACTAGCCTATCGAGGGTCGTTCAAATTCGCCAAATAGACGTCCTTGTAGCGCGAACATCTTATCGAAACCGCCGGGCACACACGGTTGCAGTGTGAACCGTAACCGAAACTTCCTGTAAATGGTCTGAAACTCCGAACCATCCATAAAATGCTTTCACAGTAGAAATTAACCAAACATTGTTCGGTTTGATCCGGATCGAGTCTACCTCTTTTCGTCAGACCAAATTTCATTTATTTGGTCTGGCCCGTGGGGAGATTTCATACTTGCAATTGTGGTTCGGATCAAACTGAAAAGTCTGAAAGTCCTGACCAAACGATATAGGTGTGAAAGCCCCCTAAGACAAAACTGACTTAATATTTCACAGAGGGAATAAACTTTAGTCTCCTGTGTTCGTTTGACCCACCAATCCACCCCGACCTCCTCCCTAAATTGACTTTACTACCATTAGAGGCTGTCGCCTATATATGAATAGTCATAAGCTGCTTGCACAGATAACCTATACGGCCGTATTTTTGGTGAACTTTAGTTCTGAAAATAAATTTTGTAAATACATTTTATTATTGAAAAATATCTAGAGAAGGTAGTGATTATCAAAGCTGTGAGCATGCAAATATAATTGTAGGTGAGCCAGTGAATCAAATTAGCAGATCTACCCTCTTATCAACTCAGAACTGTTCTCATCTGGATTAAGTGTGTAACTCCAAAGCTGTAAAATTGTGTAAAGTGGGCATTTAAAAATAATTAATTTGAATTAATATTAAGAAAATAATTACAATAGCCATCTATTCCTCTAGCAGGGGGGGTCCCCAGGTATGTGTATATACAGTATGTGTGTGTGCATGTGTGTTTAGCTTTAGCAGCAGTATGCCTGCCACCTCCACTCATTGACTAAGTGCCATTAGCACCACCATATAAATCCCAATGCTCTTCTTCTCCGATTGGAAAAACAGAAAAAAAACAGGATGTAGGGGAAAAAAAGAAACCCAGGGATTTATGACACAGACGCATCCAGGAGAGGAAGAAGAGAGAGGGTAGACAGAAAGAGGAGAGTTTCAGAGACTCCCCTAATGCTGTTGGCATGAGATTTGAGGGTTTAATATTGCATGCGGTTGGATTTTTTTTCTCTTTTTTGTGCAATTGACCAACATGACATGCCTAACTGTATAAATGGGCTGCTTTATGATGATAAGATCACTGGCTAATAAGATATTTATGTGACACACTGACGGATCCACCTCCTCCCTTCGCCGTCCTGCCATCTTCACGCCTCGCCGAGCCGGTGAGGATCAAACGCAAATTCTCCAAATGGGGTCGTTAAAATGGAGAGGAAATTTAATAAATTAAAACTTTTCTCAGAGAAGGAGCTAAAAAAGAAAGATGGGAGAGAGAGAGGGGAGTGAAGAAGTTTTTTACTCCTGACAAATAGTCCAAGTGACAGAGTGTTTATAATCTTTTTTTTTTATTCCTTTGGCTGTTTTGTACTTCAGTCGTCCATTTCGTCTTACCGTCAGTTCCCTCCCTCAAGCCCCCTCTGGGTATTTACACATGGGTGTCACTTGGGAGAGGTGTCACACTTGTCATATTATAGCTTAAATGAGGATCTTGTAGTTTTTATCATTATGACAAGGTGCAAAGATGAAGCAAAAATATTACCAAAAGTGATATTTAAAAAAATATATATATCATATAAGAGAATCATCAAGACCAGTGTTCATATAAGCTGATTGTTTGGTGCCCTAGTGTATGTCTGAGAATTTGATCAAATAACACATTCATCAGCCATTGCTCTACTTGGTCACTGGAAATGTTGTTGCTGTAAGCTATAAGCAGTTTTCAGTGGCAAATGATATTACATGCAGGAGCTGTACCTTATGGTTAAGTAAATTTACAGTATGCAGATACAGACGGAAAACTCGTAAGGTGAAGGGTTCCCAACCCAAGCTTTGGCAGCACTGTACACAATATTCTGTATGCTCCTAACCCTGCCACATATCACTGTATATGCTCGTATACAAACCTCCTCAGGAGTGGTGATATCCAGAGGGCCCAATTAACCAGAGACATGGAGAGTGAGCGAGAGAGAGAGAGAGAGAGACACAGAGAGAGCAAGCAAGCATGTATCACTGTGACAGACTGTGCTCTTTGTCAACTGCCAGCCTCCATGTTTGACTACAGGCCGCCTGTCAGCTCCTGCATGGCATCCATAACAACTCATGTGACATACAGTAGACATGAGCAAATGCACACACGTGCGCACACACACACACACACACACACACACACTCAGTGTGAGTCAACATGGCCATGCTAATTAGCCTAATACTGGTAATGAAGAGGCCTGACATGCTAACATCTTAGGAGTGATGCTATTCGCGAGCAGTGTAAACACACATAAGACACCCTCTGATCCCTCTTCCCACACACACAAACTATTTCACAAATACGCGAAACACTTACCACACACACGCCTGGTCGCAATTTAGACTAGCATACATGCCCCTCAAACAAAAAATACCTCCCACACAGACAACACCAGCTCTGTATTCATTGGCATGGCGTTTAACACATCAGGCTGTATGGCCACCCAATGGAATTAACACCTTAAAATCTGAAGGATTTACAGCATAAACACGTGCTGAAATGAATAATGGGGAAATGAATATTTTTAAGGGCTCATCCACGCTAAAATTTTGGTGCAGTACAAATGAAAATTTGGGTAACACTTTATAATACAGCTCACAATTTACAGTGTAATTTAATTGTATTAATCAGTTACCAATAAAATGTATTATAATTATTCTCCTAAAATGTATAATTGTCACCTTCTTGTTAGCAGTAGTCTTTTCACCTTCTACTATACATTTAAGCACAGTAGTAACCAGTATTTTATTAGTAGCAAATCTATTAGCATAGATTTATACAACAAAATTACAATGTAAATCACAGGCTGTGTTATAAAGTGTTACCAACATTTCCTTATATAGGAGCTTTTCTGGTGTAAAACAAGAACCAAATTCCACAAGTGCAACATGGTGGAAGTCTAATAAATATAATCTGGATGAAAACAGATCAAACAAATCCCGCTTTATGTGTGCTTGTCGATATAGGCAATCTTGAGTTGTTATTAAAAAAAGGTTGTCTTAATGGGCAACATAAAATGCTTCAAGGACAGCATTCATTCCCAGCTTGATACCACATGCTTAAATGCATCTTCAATATATAACCTTTTTTTGCCAGTTCCATTCTGGTTTCCTGTGGCAAAATGTATGAAGCTCCAACCCTAATAAATCTCTTATCTGACCTTATACCTCCGCTCACTCTTTCATATTAGGACTGGTCTCTGGAAAACATTCAGAAAGCAGGCATGTCATTTGTGTCTGGAGCTGACTGCTGCTTTTGTGGTTGAGATGATTGTCAGATCAGCTGCAGCTAATTACACTAATTATAAATAACTGAAATGAAACAATTGCTGTTGGATGGTTAGTTTTTTCTCTCTGTGTGTATATATATGGTTAAAATCATAGGAGATAAAATTACTTAGTTAGTTATTTATGAATTTGTCCACTTAATATGATTAAAATCCAGGAAGCAAGAGGGAGAATTTAAGGTCCAAGTAAAAACAGGGAGGCGGCACAGTGGTCCAGTGGTTAGCACTCACAGCAACAAGGTTGTGGGTTCAAACCGGGTTGCCCCGGCCTTTCTGTGTGGAGTTTGCATGTTCTCCCCATGTCTGCGTGGGTTCTCTCCGGGTGCTCCGGCTTCCTCCCACCATCCAAAGACATGTGGCCTAGGTTGATTGGTGACCCTAAATTGTCCTTAGGTGTGAGTGTGACTGGTTGTTTGTCTATGTGTGGCCCTGCGATGGACTGGCGACCTGTCCAGGGTGTACCCCGCCTTGCGCCCAATGTCAGCTGGGATTGGCTCCAGCCCCCTGTGACCCTGTGCACAGGATAAGCGGTTGACGATGGATGGATGGAGAAATTATATTTAAAATATCCATGACCCAAACATATGTGTAGGCCAGGTGGCTTTCCAGTCCGTGGTGGCCTTCGTCCTCCCCTGAGCCAAGTCTTGTCTGCTTGCTGGTTGTTACTCCGTCTCGCCATCTGCGGGGAACGACGTCAGGTTGAGGAGCCTGGAGAGCACCTCTTGAGTTTGGTTACAGGTACTTTCTCTCCTGATTTGCATTCAATAAGCAGATTTGACACTGGTTTCAGCAGTAAATAGCTGTTAACAGTTAACAGCTGCACTTTGATGATGAATGTCTACAGAACTACAGTAAAGTAGCCCATTGCTGCATAGTCCCTCACCCATGCTTCAAAAGAGATGATGAAAGTATGCCATACTCACATTTACATGACAAACTGATAAGTGTTGCGCCACTCAAAGCAACACAGGTAAGAGGAACTATATAGGTCAAGAATTAACTTTGAAGCTCTAGATTGGTCTTGTTCATAACACACGGCCACCTCTTCTGTGGAGGCAGTAGTGCCACAGGTAAGCAAACAAGAGTGGTAGTCTGCTAGGGAGAAACTCACAAGATGTGCAAACTCTCTTGACTGGTTAAGATGATTTCCTGTCCTTTTGAAGAAAGATTTGTGATAAAGTCGCAGTGTGATAAAACCTGTTGAAGAACCAAAATGTCAAAATGTGAGTTGATCAAGACATAAAATTACAACAGTAACAGGTTGTGGCTTGCTGCGCACACACTGACCATCACATTACTTTTTACATGAGCATGTGAAGGTTTCATAGGATCAGAGCATGAACTCATTCAAGAACACAGAAAGGTAGTTCATCAGGGCAAAGGCACCTGTTCTAGTTTTTCCTCTCAATTCACACACGTACAAACGTGCACAAACAAACACACACATACTCCTTCACACACCCTCTCTTTAAATCTCAGAGGAGCTGCCTGTGTACTCTATATTTATTATCCAGGGTGGCACTGTTGATAGATGAGATACCTACTCAATTACAAGGGCACAACATTGCCTTTCCAAGCTGATAGGGTGAAAAACTGGCTCCTTTCTTCTCCCCTTCGTGTTTTCTATCCTTCCATCCAGAAGGGTGATATACAACAATGTTGGGGGATACATCTCGCCAACACGCTGAAACGCCCTACACCCCGAAAGCCCATCACCATATAAAGGACGGGCAAGTATGGATCAAATGGGAGAAGCAGTGAGTTCCTTCAGCATGGTAACGGTCTAGGAGGGATTTCTTGCTGCCATGTACGTAGTCGCAGCCATATTAACAAACATGGCATACACACAGAGACACAAGCATGGACAGAGTGCAGCTGCAGCCAGGGAGCCCACAGCGGCATTAATCTCCATCCAGCTGATATTTGTGAAGCTGAGAGATTGAGAGGAGGCCTATGATGCGGGCTGTGTCAAGGTGGACATCCTGGAAGCATGATGTTGAGCTATGTTCCTGCAGTCAGCCGGGGGTGAGGCATCGACATATAAAATTGTAGTAAATTTGCATTAGGCTCAATCCATCATCATAGGACGGAGAGAGGGAGGCGCGGGTGCAGATTGGGAGAGACACAGAGGCAAAGAGAGAGACTGTGGAAAAGCAGGATAAGACAGATGGAAGAGGAGGAGGGCATGGCGGTGGTGGGGCGGTTGTTGAAGGAGGTGGTGCGACATTGAGCAGGCTACTCCACTGTATGCTGCGGTGAGGCCAGCCCTCTTCTCCTCTCTGACAGATTCCTATTTAAGTGACTGTGAATGCAACAATTCCACAAATAATTTGTCAAGCCGTGTACAGCTGAACTGGCTCTGAACCCAGCTCCCTCTCCTCCCACTCCCTTGCTCTCTCGCTCCCTTGCCAGCTACACACACACCCACAAAGGAAAAAAAAAATCTATGAAAATGTGTATAGTTGTATGTAAACATACACAAAGTAGTCCTTCATTGTCCATTTGCTGTTTATAATGCACATGTCATGAAATTCACAGAATATAGATTTGCCTGAATGCAAGGGGTTTCCTAAACAATGACTAGGCTGGGTCCAACAGAATCACAGTTTTGTGATTTAACCAGATGACAACTTTATGAACCATTATGTTTTTATTACCTTAGAATGAGCTGTTTATATATACATAACTGCGGGCACCCCCTTCAATGGAGGTCGCCGTATTGTGTCATCATGTTTCTACAATAGCCAACAACAGACAAACAGTGCTACAGAGTGCGTTTTGTCATCACAGCGTTCTTCTTCTGCTTGTATAATTCCGGCAGTGTAGACGCCCGTCACTACATTACATGCATCCTTAGAAGAAAAGGAAATAATAATAATAATAATAATAATAATAATAATAAACAGTCTCTGAGTAGTCTTCTGGTTTATTAGAAGTGAGAAGAGAAGTGACATTTGGATAAATGAACAAGCACACGTGTTATTTAGCATGAGAGCCGACAGTCTGTGGATCTTTATACCACAAAGTCAGATGAAGTTGGGACAAATACAGACAGATGATGGCAAAAAATCATGAACATAATCGGTGTGGATTTTCCCAGATGGAAAGCAGGCTTTGATGTGGGACAGATGTTTTCAAAGCGGAGCTGAAGTTTTCTGTTTTCTGCTGGACAGGTAATTCAGTTAGTTGGACTTTAGTGATGCAAATTCAATTCAATTTTATATAGCACCAAATCACAACAACAGTTATCTCAGAGCGCTATTCTTAAAAGAGCAGGTCTAGACCGTACTCTGTGATGTTATTTACAGAAACCCAACAGTACCCACCAACAGCAAGCACTAGGCGACAGAGGCAAGGAAAAACTTCCTTTTAAGAGGCAGAAACCACGAGCAGAACCATTGCTCATGCCTCGACTGGTTGGGGGTGAAGGACAGAGAGAGGGGAGAGAGAGAGAGGGCAACAGAGGAACAGAGAGAAAGAGAGAGAAGGATGGAAGAAGAGAGAGAGGGGAGGGAGGCAGCCTACACAATATCCACACAGAGGTACAGACAGTAAAGGTGATGTTGCTATAGACTGAATGAAAAATGGTTCAGATATTTATAGTAGTGTTAATGATAATAATCATAACGTTAATGATTATAATAACAATAATAACAATAGGACTAGTAACAATAGTTGTTGTAGCAGAGGGTGTCGAGCAGGAACACAGGGGCAGCAGGTGACTCGCAACCACAGATCCAGACTCCACAGCTCCAGAGCCAGAAAACCTGCAGGAAGTGATAGGAGGAGAGAGGAGAGGGACGAGTGAGCACAAGACTACAGGATGGGATGAGGTTGCATACAGAGGGAGAGAAAGAAGAGGAGAGAGGAGCTCAGTGCATCATGGGAAATCCCCCAGCAGTCTAGGCCAATAGCAGCATAACTAAGGGATGGTTCAGGACTCACCTGAGCCAGCCCTAACTATAAGCTTTATCAAAGAGGTCAAAGTCTTAAGCCTACTCTTAAATGTGGAGATGGTGTCTGCCTCCTGAACCCAAACTGGAACCTGGTTCCACAGGAGAGGAGCTTGATAGCTGAACGCTCTGGCTCCCTTTCTACTTTTGGAGACTCTAGGAACCACAAGTAACTCTGCATTCTGGGAGCGCAGTGCTCTGGTGGGATAGTAAGGTGCTATGAGCTCTTTAAGATAATAATAACAATAATAATAATCTTTATTTGTAGAGCACTTTTGAACAAGTTACAAAGTGCTTTAACAAGTGTAAAGACAATAATACAAAAACAATACAAGATAAAAGCAAGAAAACATTGAAAAGATAAGATGGTGCCTGACCATTAAGAGCTGTAGGTGAGAAGAATGATTTTAAATTCTATTCTGGATTTTACAGGAAGCCAATGCAGAGAAGCTAAAACAGGAGAAATGTGATCTCTTTTCCTGGGTTCTGTCAGAACTCGTGCTGCAGCATTCTAGATCAGCTGAAGAGTCTTAATGGACTTTTTCGAGCAGCCTGATAATAAGGAATTGCAGTAATCCAGCCTAGAAGTAACAAATGCATGGACTAGTTTTCTGCATCATTTTTAGACAGGATGTCCCTAATTTTTTGCAATATTACGTAGGTGAAAAAAGGCGGTCCTTGAAATTTGCTTTATGTGAGACTTAAACGACATGTCCTGATCAAAGATAACGCCAAGATTCCTCACAGTGGTGCTGGAGGCCAGGGCGATGCCATCCAGGGAAACTATTTCTTTAGATAATGCGTGACGGAGGTGCCTGGGCCCCAGAACAAAAAATTCAGTTTTATCTGAGTTTAACATTAGAAAATTACAGGTCATCCAGGTTTTAACATCCTGAAGGCACATTTGAAGTTTAGCTAACTGATTAGTTTCATCTGGCTTGATCAATAGATATAACTGAGTATCATCTGCATAACAATGAAAGTTTATGGAATGTTTCCTGATAATATTGCCTAAAGGAAGCTTATATAAAGTAGAGGATTGGTCTGAGCACATATCCTTGTGGAACTCCATGACTAACTTTGGCGTGCATGGAGGACTCATCATTAACATGTACAAACTGAAATCGATCTGATAAATAGGACTTAAATCAGCTTAGAGCGGTTCCTTTAATGCCAATGAAATGTTCCAGTCCCTGTAATAGGATCTGATGGTCAATGGTATCAAAAGCAGCACTAAGATCTAATAAAACCAGTACATAGTCAGGTCCTTTGTCTGATGCAATTAGGAGGTAATTAGTCATTTTCACCAGTGCTGTCTCTGTGCTATGATGAACTCTAAATCCTGACTGAAAATCCTCAAATAAAACATTGCTATGTAGAAAGTCACACAGCTGTTTGGCAACTGCTTTCTCAAGGAACTTAGAGAGAAATGGAAGGTTAGATATAGGTCTATAGTTGGCTAAAATATCTGGATCAAGGTTGGGGTTTTTTTGAGGTTTAATTACAGCTACTTTAAAGTACTGTGGTACATAGCCTGTTGATACATTGATCATGTCTAGTATAGAAGTGCTGACTAATTAAGTAGCCTAGTCAGGATGGGGTCTAAGAGGCAGGTTGATGGTTTAGATGAAGAAATTACTGAAGTTAGTTGGTAATGATTGAGGGAAGCAAAGCAGTCTAAACCTATATCTGGTTTTAAAGCTGTTTCTAAGGTTCTTGAGTTTGGAGATAAGTCGGTTGAGGGCAAGTCTTGGTGAATTTTGTTTCTAATAGTTAGAATTTTATCATTAAAGAAGCTAATGAAATTGTTACTACTAACAGCTATGGGAATACTTGGGTCAATAGAGCTGTGACAGCCTGGCTACAGTGGTGAAAAGAAACCTGGGGTTGTTCCTGTTTTCCTCTATTAATGACGAGTAGTACGCTGCTCTGGCATTACAGAGGGCCATCCTATAAGTTTTAAGACTATCTTGCCAAATTAAACGAGAATTTTCCAGTTTGGTGGAACGCCAATTCCTCTCAAGTTTCCACGATATTTTCTTTAATTTGCGAGTTTCAGTATTATACCATGGAGCTAACCGTCTTTGTTTTATTATTTTCTTTTTTAGAGGGGCAACAAAGTCGAGTGTCATTTGCAGTGAGCTTGCAGCTCTATCAACAAGATGATCGATTTGGGAGGGACTGAAATTTGCGTAGGAGTCCTCCGTTACTTTGCGATCTGATAATCAATTTAGAGCTGATGGAATCGCATCCTTAAATTTAGCTACAGCACTATAAGACAGACATCTTGTTTAAAAAATACAAACTCAAAAGTTATCAAACAGTGGTCAGATAAAGAGGGATTCTGTGGGAACACTATTAAATGTTCAATTTCAATACCATTTACCAGAACAAGGTCGAGGGTGTGGTTAAAACAGTGAGTCGGTTCATGAACACTCTGAAAGAAGCCAATGGAATCTAAAAGAGAGATAAACACAGTACTAAATTTCATGAATGGTGGGAAAATGAATACATGTTTGTGCTTCAAGTAGAAAAACCGGTAGGCTAGGCCTATGTCTTTTGTATTATGAGGTAGTATCAGTGATGAAGGATCAACGTTAGTTAAGGCTCGTGCAGACTATTTTCAGCGTCGGCCGATGGAGTCTTGAAGTCGTTGTGGCGTTCACACTAAGTGACTGATCGGTGACAGGGGGTCACACACTACAAGAGCTGACAACCACTCTGTCACCCGATGCTGGTCTCCAAACCACGTTTTGTCAAGACAACACACGTGAAATGTGAAACGGGAAATGATGCGAACCTACAGACAAAACAGCTGTTGTTTGTTATTATAAATATAGCAATTATAAAGACAAAGAATATGGGTTAAAGAATGGATTAGCACACACAGGTAGCAGGGATCATCTGAGCTACAGAGAGAGCTGAACTAGGCTTAGGGTACAGTAGCCTATACGTCTGCATTTTCCCAGGTTAACAAACTATCTAACTATTAGTTGGATGTATGCCCTCTGCAAGGCTGTGTACAGCAGGACTATTTGTTTTATCAAATGCCACATCTGTCCCTCATGTTATGAGGAGCTCACAGTTATTTGTTTTACCATGGTTCTGCACCTCTGGACAGTGAAAAAGTGAAAAGTTACTGCAAAAGCTTATGTTTGATGATATTTGTCTTTGTTATTTACTTGAAATTTTATTTACTTGCAATGTTTCAATTGATGGAGTAATGAGGGTTTTTAAATCTGATAAATTAATTAATTTATGCTATAATAACACAGACATTTTCTTACTAAGGCCATATTTTTACATCTGATAAATGTCCTTAACTTGATAACAATAAAAGAGACAGTTATTTAACAATATGTTAAGGAGTAGTTAGGTTTATACAGTCTTACAGTTGCAACTGGCCCTTTGAGGTAACGCTTATGTGGCCCTTGGTGAAAATGAGTTTCACACCCCTGCCCTACAATAATAATTTTGTCCGTTTTAAGGACTAAAGTTGCCAAAAACTCTGATAATTCAGATAAGAATTCAGAGTACGGACCAGGTGCTCGGTACACTATAACAAATAGAATTGGTTGCAGTGATTTCCAACTTGGGCGTGAAAGACTAAGAACAAGGCTTTCAAATGAGTTATAGTTTAGTTTAGGTTTAGAGCTGATTAGTAGGCTAGAGTCGAAGATAGCTGCAACTCCACCTCCTCGGCCTGTGCCTCGAGGAATGTGAGTATTAATATGACTGGGAGGGGTGGATTCATTTAGGCTAACATATTCTCCATCACCCAGCCAGGTTTCAGTAAGACCAAATAAATCAATATCATAATCTGATATTAGTTCATTTACTAGTACACCTTTAGAAGAGAGAGATCTAATGTTTAAGAGTCCACATTTAATTTTCCTATTTGTTTGCACTATTGCACTTGTGCAGAGAAGTGTGTTAGACTGCTACTCTGCCTCCTGGTCTCAACTCTGGGTTGTCATGGATTTGGTCCACTAATAAACTTGGCCAGATTTCTAGAAATGAGAGCTGCTCCTTCCCAAGTGGGATGGATGCCGTCTATTCCTGCTTTGTCACCCAGCCACTCTTTCCTGGTTGCTCAGGAGATGCCAGGGGACGGCTACCACAGGCTAACTTAGGCCGTTCTGCACCGACTACCGGGGACTGGCTAGCTACAGTACCTAAAGACTGATCTATCAAGGTGCGGAGCCAGACTTCTAAATCACTGAGCCTCACCTCCATGTCTACAAATAAACTACACTTGTTACACGTACCGCTAAAAGAGGCAGAGGAGTAACTGAACATCTGACAGACCGAGCAGGTGAAAGGAGGAGAGCAAGAGGGAAAAGAAGCAATCGCTAGCTGCTAAGCTAAAGTCACTAACGGCTAAGCTAAAGTACTGTAGCATTAGCTACCAAAACTATTTGAAAACAACTGTGAGATAAAACAGCAGTCACTAAAAGATGGAAAGAACTGTAAATGCTTAGGCAGAATTACTGTAAGAATAAGTGGACAAGTTGGCTGCTGTAGTGACAAATCTAACAAATTTACAACATGCTATCACCACGCTTACCGCAGTATGTCAGCACCCCAGCACCCAGTAAATGAAAGCTGTTGTTTGATAGCTTTAGCTAGAAGCTGGCCATAATCACCAACAGACCTGGCGTGTTTCTCCTGTCCACTTCTGTCAGATATGTAGTTGGATTAATTTCATGTAGCCTTGTTGTCTCCAGCGGTGTGGTTCGGCTTTTCCGGTTCCGCAGTTGATCAGTAATTGACAATAAAACGGTAACGTTAGCTTACAGCATGGAAGCATCAGCCAGCTAAACTTTTACTGCTCTGATAGAAAAAAACAAGTAGTTGGATTAATTTCATGTAGTTATTCTCCACCACCCACTGGAGCACAAGCTAGGGGTCATGAGAACACTACACCACAGAGCGGAAAACATACCAACAAGCGCCCAAGCCAGAGAGAACAGGCACTTACAGCCTGTGGATACCCTAAATGGACCTTAGTGAAAACAGCCACAAGATCCAAGAAGAACAAAACTACAGGGGAGAAGGAAAAGAAGGTCAAAAGCAACAACATTGTGATTCCATACGTGTCTGGAGTATCAGAGAAACTCAGGAGGATTTTCAACAAACACATCCCTGTGTTTTTTAAACACAATAACACACTAAGACAGATGCTGGTACACCCCAAAGACTGCACACCCAAACACAAGAAAAGCAATCTAGTGTATGCGGTCCAATGCAGTGAGGAATGCACAGACCTGTACATTGGGGAGACTAAACAACCACTACACAAACGCATGGCTCAGCACAGAAGGGCCAACTCCTCAGGTCAAGACTCTGCAGTCTACTTACATCTGAAGGACAGAGGACACTCGTTTGAGGACCACCACATGCACATTTTAGACAGAGAAGATGGATGGTTTGAAAGAGGTGTCAAGGATACCATCTATACCCGGGTCGAGAAGCCGTCATTGAACAGAGGAGGGGGTCTACGCCACCACTTATCCCCCACTTACAATGCTTTCCTTTCATCTCTTCCCAGGAAACTCAACAAACGTAACCTATTGGCCTCAGGTGAAGATGCCAACGATGGTAGTTCAGTCTTGGCCACCGGTAGTCCTAACGACTGTAACGGCTGTCGTTACAGCAACCAGGAACACTAACGAACCAGCAGTATCGATGACCCGGGCCAACGACCCCACTGAGGTTAAATAGCTGAGTTTCCCTGCCAGTCAGTCAGAACTGAAGAAGTCCTTTGGATGAGGGACGAAACATCTTCCAGTATCTTCAACCAAGTCCAGTTGCCCTTGACTTTAACCTTCGTTGGACAACTATGACCTGGATGACTGAGAATCTTCATAGACAATGTGTAAGTTGTACTTTCACATGCTAAATGCCCTTTAAAAATATTGCACCGTTTTACCACAAGCTGAAATTATGGCAATCACTACTACTTTGTGTTTCTGTTGTATTTTTAAAAATTTTAAAAGACATTTTGGTAAGATTCGCATGCTTATCTAATTAAGCAAAGTGAGAGGAGCCTTGAGCCTCACCAGCCAATGCCTCGGTAAACTTCATGTATTATGTGGTCCATGTTATAATTGACTGTGGTACAGAAACAGTGAGGCTTACATTGTCCTGTTATCTTGCCAGTGGTCATACTTCATGCACTAGATGTGATAGTTTTTTGAGATGTTCTTCATTTACTTTGGTATGTCAGTTCAGATGAGCAAACCCTCCCAAGATGTAACAAAAAGTATGATTACAGTACAGTAAAATAATGTATTACAGGAGAATGAGACATCATGTAACACATTTCTTGATGTGGCTGTTGTTTAATGAACAAGTAACAATAATATTCATAATAACATATGGTTTTACTGAATAATCAAGTAAATATAATTTCTTAATCTATCAATGTAAAGAAACCTGATTTATGCTAACTCACAGAGGACATCTTTTGTCCTGTCTCAGGCACTGTAGTTATACAACTTGGATACGGGAGGGGGGATGCAATTCGCAACTCTCACCACTAGATGCCACTAAAAGTTACACACTGAACCTTTAAAGGAAAAAAAAGTTAAGAAATTAGAATAGAATAGAGACACCATTCAGACCAAATTATACATTGTGTAATGTATTGTTTTGAGGGTCCACGTGATATATTTCTTCATCTGCCTGTATTGTCCCTGAAGACAGAAACATACTGAACTGATTTCACATGTTTAGCAGCATAGACGAACATACAAGCAGAGGTGAATTAGGTTAATAATGTTGTTTCATTTGAACATAAAACCTCAGTGGTGCTCTTCCACCAAAGCAGTGATCTATCAGGAACAGACTGGTGAAGCATGTCGCTTATCTGTCCCCATCAGCAGGAGCATTATTCACCCAGGAAGTTTTGTATGGGACATGCTGGGTTGGTGGGGGAGGTGAGAGTCCAGTGTTGTCAGGCCAAATTGGTGATCAATCACCACATCAATCAAACACACACACACACAAACATACACACACGTATACACCGTCATTCTAATTACACGCATAACAATGGAGCAGGAGAAAGGAATATTTTAGAGATATTTCACACCATGTGGTGGTGGGTGCACGGAAAGGTGGTATATGAAGAGCAGAGAGAGATTTGAGTGGAAATGGAGAAAAAGGCCTTAAGCAATGACTTCAGAGGGCATAGCAGGAAAGGGAAAAAAGTGTTCATTCATCATTATTGTCATGGGCTTTGGCAAATGATAATAATTTGTCTTCATCCCTATTTTTAGACAATGAGCCACAATAGCCATTTTGGCCAGATGGGAAAGAGGGCCTGTGTGAGCAATACGCTACATTTTGTTTGATGTCCTTTATATGAAATCTCTTAATTAGGAGTCTCTGCCACCAGTGTCTGTTTCTGGACAATTATTTTAAACATGTATGCAGTTCAATGACACATTTAGATGTATGGATTTATACATAGGGTATGTTGACTTATTTTTTGCAGTATATATATATAGTTCTCATAATCCAAATGTATAATTTAACTTGTGCTTTGGAAATACCAGAAACAAAAATTTAACTACTACTTACTGTTAGCAGGTACATGAGTGAATCAGCAAACCATTGTCTAAAGTTCATAAGTTAAAAACAGTAATACATGCCACTATTAATATCTAAAGTAATTGAGTCTCTAGGGCAAACTGATTTCCCAAAAGCATAACGTACGGCAATAAACAAACAGCTATGATAGACGGAAGAAAAATGTTGGCATGGGAAATGAAGGCATTATTAAAAGTCAGGAGGTGTGTTGTGTGTGTGCTACATGAAGGCCCTGATGTGTCTGTCCCTGGTGAGCCTGTAGGGAGGTCACAGTGTGAACTAGGAGGGATGAAGATAAATAGGAGTAGAGCAAGACATATGGAGGAGGTATAATTGACATCTAACGTGCATGGTAACCCTGTGACTTGCAGGCCACAGCATAAACACACACACACACACACACACAGCTTTATTTGACCTGGCTATATATGCTTTGTGAAATAAAATCACCAATTTCTCACTACTGCTATTATAGCACAACACTAAAAGACTCCATGTTCTGCTGATGCAAAGGGCATGAACATTTTGAAATGTAATAATATATATAAATACAATTGAAATTAAATGTGAATAGAACTGTTAAAAACCTTGAAGTTATTTGTTAAAATAGAATTAAGAATCACTCTGCTACTCTTTATTACATTAATGCTTTTTTGTACAATGGTGATCATATTACCTATTTTCTTGCAAGGTCTCAAAGCAACTGGAAATATTTGACAGGAAAGATCAAAAAATATCGTTCAGTTGAATGGAACAATCTTAAATTCCAACGGGCCACAACTGCATTAAATGTCAAGCAACAACATAGTGGAACAATTTCACACCACCAAGCCTGATGTTCAAACCAACTATAAATTCCATTTGTGTTGACAGATTTTGCAGTCTGTGAATACCACTAATGCTATAGATATACAACGGCCTTCCCCTGTATAGCCTCACTACAATTAACGAGAAAGGAGACAAAACTCAATTCAACACAAATGACCAACAATAAATAAAAAGAACTATGGACACCACTGTTGGGTACAAAAATCATTATTATGCTACAGAAATGAAATATGCAATGTATCAAATGTAGAAATCACCGCTGGAGGATCCACAGTGATCCCTTCAGGGATGGGTTAAATGCAGAGGATGAATTTCGCTACATGCATGTGAATGTGACAATAATGTACGTTTACGTTTACATTTTAGCATTTAGTTAGATCCAGCATGCACCTTTTGGTCACGCAAAAACTTGGGTACGTTAAATTGGGTCCCTTAGCGTGTACAGCAGGAGGTGCATTAAGTCACGGATTATAAAACGTAGATGCAAACTGTTTTTAATGCTGAGGTACAATAAATATCCATAAATACCCATAAAGATTTCACCCTTAATTGTTGTGGATTATTATGCATTGTTGTAGCTACTGTTCAAAAACTGCTAGGCCTGGACCGGGCGAGACTTCCTGCATCCCCCTGACACACGGCCAGTGAAGCGCTGTGGCCTGCTATAGTCCCATACACACCAGCAGCTTCAGACAGACAGATGGACACGGGAAAAGACTTCTCCATTCTAACACTGCTTATCACATTCCTGAGCTAACTTTTCCAAAAAAGACAGAGAAAATAGTGAGGGATAAAGAAGTGACAGAGAAAATAAAGTGTCTTAAGTATGGGATAATTTCAAACTAAAAGAAAACAACAACTCTACAGTGTGTCAATTGTAAACCGAATAAGTGTACCACAACAGCACTGTGGCAATGCTTCAGCATCTGAGCAGAAAGCATCCAGTCTACGCACACACACAGAGCGGACCCAAAACAAGGCAATGTTGACATTAGTATTTAGCATAAATCATGATTGCTAGTTGAGATGAAGGCTAGAAAAGGTATAGTACAATTCTTAGTTGGAAATGTGGAACGATGCATTTGTTAGTTGACTGGTTAGTCCGTGAGCAAGATGGGGGTGATGTTTGATCAATCTAATATTGAAGGGCAGGCAAGAGAAACTGTGTGAACATTAATCCTGATTTGAAGCCAAAATACCAACACGAGTAGTACTTTGGATGCCAGTAACAGTTTTTTAATGTTCCTTTTTGTGGAACTTTATGCTACGGTGCTAGCTGAGCTAGCATTATCTTTGGGCGCATGTTCTGCCAGTATGTATGTTTTTGCTGTTTTAACTGAATTGATAGACATGTCTATCTATATAGCTAAGTGTGGGCCAAAAAAGGTAAAATGCTGGAATTCATTTGCTTGGCTATCTTGTGTAACTTTGATTACCAGTGCTGTAGTGCCCCTATGGGTGGGCGTGAACGTCAGAAGCTTGTCAATATAGCATGCACTGAGGAATTTATTGCTTTAATTGATGACATTTACAATCAACACATTTTCTCTCTTTCTATCAACATTTTCTTTCAATAGACAAAGAAAAGAGCACCACCAGTTGAAACGCAAATCTCATCTCAAATTCAGAGAATATAAGGAAAAAGAAGTCACTATACTGACCAGTCTGATAGTAGATTGCTGGGAGTTTTTTTTAAAAGTATAGTTTAGTTTAGTTTACTAGATTATTTCTTGAAACCTGAAATGGTTCTGAATGTTTTCATTATTTCATGCTTGTGTGAAATCTGAATCAATTACTCTGAATTAAAAGCACTGGCAGTTTGCATTAGGGAGTGTGTTTCCATCTGTGGTGATGATTAGCATATGTTGACAACAAAAGACAAAAACTGGTCAACAATAGCCAAGTTATTGGTACAAAATTAATTCCCTCCCACCCTTTAGCAACCATTTACCATTAACCATTGTTGTCAGTTGGATTGTTTTGCAGGATTAATGTGGTTCAGTGTAATCAGATTGGGATCATAACAGTGAGAGTGAAATAGCATTCACACTATCTATCATGTTGTTTATATTAACCTGCAATGATTTAATTTTTGAAATTAAATAAAGGTGGTTGAATTACAATTGTTCACTCTCTTGATTGGGCACCTTCTATACAGGACAATAATGACAGAAGTGTGACAAAATTGCAAAATAAAGAATACAGCAATAGGGAATAAATAAAGCTATTTCATCCTTAAAGCGCTACACCAGTGGTTGGCAATAGGTGGCCCACGGGTCAGAACTGGCCCACCAGCAATAATATCTGAAATAATTTGACTATGTTCTGGCCCGCCATGTAGCGGCTTGAAAAATTTGGCCTGATGCCAGACTTATTTGCCGACCCCTGAGTTACACTGGCCGAGATATAATCTTTGCAGGTACAGGACTAGTCACCAGTGGACTTTAAAAATGTGGTGATCCAACCTCAAATCTTGTCTAATATTTTATTAGTTTATTTCAGTTTGGACGGATAACAAATATTAAAGGGGCCATGTGTAGTTTTCAGTGGCCTCTAGCCTTGAGGTTTCAGATTGCAACCACTACATTCCCAAGTGTGTGCTTGTGAGCATGCTCAAACTAATGAGTGAGCCAAAACAGAGACCGACATACCGCAGACAGCATCACACAAAATGCTGGAAACTCAGGTAAACTCACTGCGCCGTATTTTTATCATCCCGACATTGAACTAATCCATACTCGTTGCATGATAAGGTTACACTGACTACATTTAGCCGACAGTTTTTCAACAACTATTTGTGTGTCTATCATCAGAGGCTAAGATAGATAGATAGATAGATACTTTATTTATCCCGAGGGAAATTCAAGTATCCAGTAGCATACAAAATATACATACATTAAATATACATTTTACCTATATTAAAATAAAATAAAAATAACTTATAATACAGTAGCCACAGTAAACAGAGCAGAACAGTAAACGGTGCAAATGGAGTGCAGACGGAAGTAAACAGTACAGATGGAGGTAGAAATTGTTCTTTTGTCTATTGTCCTCCCTGCCATGACTAGGAGCTGTTGTACAGTCTGATGGCCAGGGGGACGAAAGAGTTTTTAAGTCTGTTGGTGGAGCTGGGCTGGGACAGCAGTCTTCCACTGAACACACTCCTCTGTCCGATGAAGGTGTTGTGCAGAGTGTGGTGGGCGTTGTCCAGTATAGACAGCAGTTTGTCCAGGGTCCTTCTTTCTGCCACTGTCACTAGAGAGTCCAGCTCTGAGCCCACCACTGAGCCAGCTCTCCTCACCAGTCTGTCCAGTCGACCGGCGTCTCTTGCTGCTTCCTCCCCAGCAAACTATAGCATAAAAGAGGACGCTGGCCACCACAGACTGGTAAAACTTCTGCAGCAGTTTTTTGCAGATGTTGAAGGACCCCAGCCTTCTCAGGAAGTACAGACGGCTCTGCCCTTTTCTTGTGGAGAGTGTCCATATTTGCTGTCCAGTCCAGCTTGTCATCCAGCTGCAGCCCCAGATATTTGTAAGTCCTGACCACCTCCATATCGACCCCCTCGATGGACACAGGCTGGAGATGTGGTTTCTTCCTTCTGAAGTCCACCACCATCTCCTTGGTCTTGGAGGTGTTCAGCTGCAGATGGCTGGTCCTGCACCACCTCACGAAGTCCTCTACCAGGCTCCTGTACTCCCCCTCCTGTCCATCCTTGATACAGCCGACAATCACAGTATCGTCTGAGTATTTCTGCATGTGGCAGAGCCCGGAGTTATACTGGAAGTCAGATGTGTACAAGGTGAAGAGGACGGGAGAGAGCACGGTCCCCTGTGGTGCTCCGGTGCTGCTGACCACAGTGTCTGACGTGTGGTCTCTCTGTGAGGTAGTCCATAATACTTGTCACCAAGAGTGGGACCACCCTCATCTCTGTCAGCTTGTCTCTCAGCAGGAGCGGCCGGATGGTGTCAAAGGCGCTGGAGAAATCAAAAAATGCCATTCTCACAGTGCCGCTCTCCTTGTCCAGATGTGAGTAGGCCCTGTGGAGCAGTAGAGGATGGCATCCTCCACGCCCACCTTCTCCTGGTATCAAAACTGCAGTGGATCTTGTGCATGGTGAACCTGGGGTCTGAGGACATGTAGCAGCAGCCGTTCAAAGGTCTTCATGATGTGTGATGTCAGTGCTACTGGTCTGAAGTCACCCGGCTCCCTGGGGTGTTTTTTCCTGGGAACCGGGATGAGACATGAAGTCTTCCAGAGCATGCCATCTCAGACCTCCCTCATGTTGTTGTGCTGCAGCTTCTGTTCTACCTTCCTTCTGTAGTCCTCCTTCACCCCTCTCAGGTGGACCTTGAGTTCCCCCTGTACACGCTTCAGCTCATCTCTGTCACCATCCTTGAATGCCCTCTTCTTCCTGTTCAGGATGTCCTTGACATTACTGGTGATCCAGGGCTTGTTGTTGGGGAAGCAGCGTACAGTTCTGGTGGTGACCACAATGTCCATGCAGAAGTTCAGGTAGTCAGTAGTGCAGTGTGTGACCCCCTCAATGTCCTCACCATGTGCTTCCTGCAGGATGCTCCAGTCAGTACATTCAAAGCAGTCTCTCAGAGCCTCCGCTGCCTCAGGAGACCAATTCCTGAAGGAGCGTTTGGTCTGTCTCTGGATCTGTGGTTTGTACTGCGGCGTGAGCAGGACCAGGTTATCATCAGACAGGCAAAGCAGTGGCAATGTAAGCTTCCCTCACGTTACAAACTGGTGAAAGTCTGACAGTGTGGAGCCCAGTGTCACATGGTTGAAATCCCCGGAGATGGCGCTGAATGCGTCTGGATGTTGTGTTTGCAGTCTCGTGAAGGTGGAGTGGATCACACGCGGTCTCTGCGTGCGCATGCGGAGGGACATAAACAACAACAGCAATGCCGTGGGAGGACTCTCTAGGCATGTAGCACGGTCTAAGACCTACCGCCAGCAACTCAATGTCTCTGTTGCACACGATCTCCTTCACCGTAACAGGCCCCTGGTTGCACCATCTGTTGTTGATAAACAGCGCAAGTCCCCCTCCTTTGCTTTTGCCGCTGCATCCACAGTCCCGGTCCGCTCTCACTGTAGTGAATGCAGGTAGATCCACATTAGCGTCCGGGGTGTTCTGGGTTAGCCAGATTTCAGAGAGGCAAAGTAAACTGCACTCCCTGAACGTCCTGTCTGTCCTCACAAGGGCAGCCAGCTCGTCCGTCTTGTTGGTCAGACAGTTCACAATCACCATCACTATCGACGGAATCGAGGGCTTGTACTTCCACCGCTGAGCCGCTAGCGTAGCCTTCACCTTCGCTCCAGCTCTGCCGCCTCTTCCTCAGCTCCTCAGGTATGTGGTGGAACATTCCGGCTCGTCCAATTGTTTGGAATGAAAGCTGCTTCTCCCTTGAATAAACAAGTTGTCCGCCGCTATGTTGTCCGTAAAGTAATTGTATCCATAGGATATACAGTTTTACACAGCTAGTGTTATCTAAAGAGTTAAAGTTTAAAACTACACACTTAAAGTATTAAAAACAACATGACACGTACGGAGTTACTGGATCAGCGTCCTGCTCGCGCCGGTGCTGGAAAAAAAAATACTGCCATGGCTTACAGGGACAATAGACCAGAACAGAGCAATCTTTAATGGGAGATCTTTTTGAGTTATGCACATTTTCACTGGTGTGTAATTATGCTTAGGACTTATATCAGATCCAACTGTCCTCGAATCCCTTACAGATATGACTTCTTTTATTTTTTATCACTTAATGCACATTGGGTTCGGGCAAGTTTTCTAAGGGCCGCTTTTGGATAGGATCTAAAAGAAGCAGGATTTTCTATTCTGCAGAAGAGATGCAATATACTGTTTTCCCGGGAGGACTTTACAATTATATGGTTATGAGTGTAGATCTTTTTTGACTGAGAGACAGGGATGACGACACAGGGATGAAAGCTAAATGCACCTCAAATAACGCTCGCAAATCGGCTACTCCGACACGAGTGGAAATACACTGAGCTGCATCACACACCTCCTCTCCCTTCCAATGGACATAAAGTTGTTACTGTGATGTAGAAACAGAGCTCAGTTAAAACTTTATGGATGAAAAATACATTGTTACAGATTAATAACTGACCACTCTGAAACTCTACAGCTGAATCGAAACTCTTCTCGCTGACCCGCCGTTCTCTGTTTCTGATTAGCGAGCAGTCCTTAACTAGGAATTGCGCATGTGCAACTCCTAACACAGGTCATTTAGAGACAAGATGTATCACTCCAAAGCTAAAACAAAGCCTTCAACACAGGGTAAAAAGAGGAGCTGCAGTATGAAAAAAAAATATGGTGGGTTTTATGTTTTTATTAAACCATGTAAACCTGTTCTGGTACAACCCCTAAATAGGATTTTGAACCTGAAAATGAGCATAATACTACCTCTTTAAAACAGAAAAACCAACAACTGATTTGGTATTGACACGGAATAATCAAAGAATGAACCATACACAGATTATTTTCTGACCACTTTGTTTTTTTTGTTCTCTGTTTCAGCTCTGTAAATTTAAAAAGTGCTCACTGGCATAGTAATACTAACTTGTTATGTGATGCTCATTTTAGAGAGGTGTTTAAACACATTTGGAATGGTTTTAGAACCACAAAATCATCTTCTCAGTCACTGCAACAGTGGTGGGACTTTGCCAAGTTGAAATTGTGCCAAGATTATATGTTCAGTGTCACAAGAGATATAACTCGTTCAATGAAGGAGGAAGAAATAATTGAATTGCAAAAATTTGCTGAACAAACTGGCAATTACATAAAGTGATAATTTCAGAGTTTAAAAGACATCGCTGACTGACCTGCTAGGGATTACACCACAGGGATCTCTGATCAGGTCCAGCTTTCAAAGTGTGGAGCTGATGAATGCACCATCTAAATTATTTTTTAACAAAAGAAATGTCAACAAAGGTTTCTGCTCTACATTCTGAAGATGGAATACTCTTGTCTGGTTATGCACAGATACATCAGAGAGCAGTCAGCTTCTATAAGGAGCTGGACAGGAGTGAGATCTTAGATGTTCAGGCTGATGACTTGGCCTTCCTGGACAATCTATCCCAGGTGGCCAAAGTGGCAAATGCAGACCTTGGAAGGGCCTTGACCTTGAAGGAACTGCAGAGGGCCTACCTGTGGACATTCATAAGTCTTCTTGGAAGGCAGTCCTTTGCATTGAATATAAACTGCTAAGTCTTGAAGCAGGTAATCCACCCTGACCAGACCTACTGTTTGCCATGTAGGTGTTACGAGGTGTGGTGTGGGGACAGAGAGGACCCAAATGCAACGTTTGGAGGGAAGGAGGTTTATTGAGGGAGAAAGGGGTAAAGGGACTGGAGTGGAGGAAGAGGTGGATGTCGGGGAAGCACAGGCACGAAGAACCAAGGAGACAGGGGGCCAGAGAGCTGGGGAAAACTGGGGCTGAGGAAGCGAGGAGCAGTGGGAGAACTGGGAGGACGCCGTGAGGGAAGTCTGAGGCGGAGAGGGCCAGTGGATGAGCCCAGCTGACTGAAGGGAGGACGAGGGTGAGTGTACCTGGGAGGGAAACAGACAGAGAGACAGGGTTAGGGATGGCAGCGACAAGGCACAGGAAAAATGTGGAAAAACAAGAAACATGAAAGCCTGAACACGGAAGTGGCACCAGGTATGGAGCAACGACGATCAAGCGAGGATGGTGTGGAGAACCGGGGTTGAAATACAGGCAGTCATGAGGTGATTACTGGCAGGTGTGGCAGGCTGACGAGGTGGCTGATGGGATGCAGGTGCAGGTAGTTGGCTGGGCTCAGGAGCAGAGGGAGAGAGAGAGCACACAGGGGAGAAAACACAGGGAGGCAGGCAGGGAACAGAAAACCAAGGAAAAAAGCAGAAAAACTGATAAAAAGGAGAAAAAACCAGGACACTCACCGTCAGCCGGGCTGCCACCACAACAGTAGGCTGATCCAGAATAATATTTAATTAATCAGAGGTGTATTTGATATAAGTCATATTTTACCTGGAATTTGGTTTGGGGTCTATTCATCAAGAAATGGATTTTGACAGAGTTGAACAATTATTTGTGGAGTGCCCTGGCAGTTTTTGGTTTTTGTCCTGATTTTATTAACACGATTACAATTCTGTTCTGTGACATAAAAAGTATACTAAATAGTAATGGTGAATTGTGTGCTCCTTTTAAAGTTCATAGAGGGGTCAGACAGGGATGTTCTTTGTCAGTACACTGGCAATAAAGCCCCTTGTGGTAAAGCTGAGACACAAACTAGTTGGGTTCAAAAATTCCAGTGTCACGATCCTGTCCTGAGCGTGTCTGGGTTTCAGTCCCGTCTGTGTGTCTTGTTGCGGAGTCTGGGTTTTTGTTCCATGTCTGTGTTCCTAGTCCTGTGTTTTAGTTCTTGTCTTCGTGTTCACTCCCCGTCGGTGTACTTCTGTGTTTAGCCCATGTCTGAGTTCTGTTTTACCTTAGCTTCTGTCTGTGTTCCTTGTTGGTGTTAGTTCATTTGTGATCTGTCCGCTTGTTCATATTACTGTGATGTTTAGCGTTGAGTAACTTGTTTTGTCTTTTCCCCCCTCAGTAATCTGCCTGCCAGCTAGTCTCTGTTTTCCCTTCTGTCTCTCTGCCTCGTTAACCCTGATCCCAGTCACCTGTGTTGCTCCCGCCCTGCTCGTTAGTCACTGTGTTTAAATATCTGGTGTTTCTGTTCATTCCCTGTCCGGTCATTGTCTGAACTGACGCTGGTTCTCAGCCCTGCCGTCCCGTCCGTGGACCTCAGTCCAGCTCTGCCACTTGAGGCCTCAGGCCTCCTACGTTGGCCTCCTGACCAACCTCCGGAGAGGTTCCACCCTCAGCGCTGGCCACCTGCCCGATCTCCTGACCTGTTGACACCCTGGTCTGCCTGGCCTCATGGGTCGTCCCCCGGGACGACCACCTGAACTGTTTTGCCCTCCTGGTCTGCTCGGTCGACCTCCGGGTCGGTCCCCTGAACTCTGTTTCCCCCCTGCTCTGCCCTCAGGCCACCCGCCGGAGAATTCCCTGTCGACTCCCTGGCCTATCTGGGTTTTGATTTTTGTTTTTCTGGCCCACCTCCTGTCTTCCCTCTGTCCACCCTGGTCAGCCTGGACTTTGTTGTTTGTGCTGCGTTCTGGTCTGTCTGTTTTTTGGTTGACCATCAAAAAACTGGGGGGATACTGTCACGATCCTGTCCTGAGCGTGTCTGGGTTTCAGTCCTGTCCGTGTGTCTTGTTGCGGAGTCTGGGTTTTTGTTCCATGTCTGTTCCTAGTCCTGTGTTTTAGTTCTTGTCTTAGTGTTCACTCCTGGTCGGTATACTTCTGTGTTTTGCCCATGTCGGAGTTCTGTTTTACCTTAGCTTCTGTCTGTGTTCCTTGTTGGTGTTAGTTCATTTCTGATCTGTCCGCTTGTTCATATTACTGTGATGTTTAGCGTTGAGTAACTTGTGTTTTGTCTTTTCCCCCCTCAGTAATCTGCTAGTCTGTTTTCCCTTCTGTCTCTCTGCCTTGTTAACCCTGATCCCAGTCACCTGTGTTGCTCCCGCCCTGCTCGTTAGTCACTGTGTATAAATGTCTGGTGTTTCTGTTCATTCCCTGTCCCGTCATTGTCTCATGTCAGTCCTGTCGGATGTCGTGTTTCTACCTTTTGATGTACCAGTTCCTGTACTCGTGAGTTCTGTTCATGCCTGTTTGTCGTGCTTGGGATAGATAAACCCTGGACTCAATATCAGCTCACAGTGTCTTGCATTTGGGCTCACTCCTGCTGCACTCACTCAGCAAACCCTGACATCCAGTGTGTGACAATGTTTTTCATTTCTCAATATTTTAGGAGTTTAAAGTTGTTTCCTTTTGCAAAAGTAAACTGGTCTAAAAGTGTAGCTATGCTGGTGGGTAGTTGGTCAAGTGGAGAGCCACGTCTTCCAGTTGGCTTAAATTGAACCAGTGTGTGTGAACCAGAGTGGTTTTAAATATCTAGGAGGTACTTGGGGAATAAAGCGTTCATCCAAAGGAAAAACTTTGTTTTGGATGGATCCAAAGAAGATGAATCTCAGCAAACTCCCTGTGTTTTATCATAATCTTTTCAAAGTCTGGTCTCTTAACAGTGCGTCGAACAAAATGTGCAATATATCTGTGCTGGTTATCTAAGGAGCCTTTGGACATAACTCTTGAAATGTCTCTTCCATGTACTTGCATCTGGTCTTCTGGGTATGAGATCCACTTGAGAAGCAGCCCAAATATTTGAGAAATGTTGGGAGACTATTTCAGGGTGTCATGCAGTCCTGACCTCATCTCATTATTAGGCAGGTAACGGTACATGTATTCGTTTCGGAACGGTGCACCGAATGCAATCTTGAATGTTAAATATTAGGCTTGTTTTGTGTGTGTGGAACATACGTAAATTCTGAGTTTCCACACAGATATATTAAGTGGCGGACTGCGCTACGGCGCTACACAAGCAGCAGGCTTTAGCCCAGCCTCTCGCTAACTTGTGAACCGAGCCGAGACTTCAAAACCAAGGTGAATACTGAACTGTGATTTTTGTGTACCATTACATCCCTACTCATTATGTCTCCAAATCTAACAGGTTGTATTTGTTTGGTTTTTTTGCATTCTAATTATTTGTTGGGGGTGCCCATTTTGTTCTTTGAGGGAGACTGTATGTCACGCCTTAAAGCAGTGTGTGAGGCTAATGCCTTTATTTGTAATTTTACAGTCACTTTTTGTTAATTTTAAAGAAAACGTTTAAATGGAGACTTTTACTTTGGGTGTATGTGCAGAAACAGTTTCAAATGTCAGCTGTCAAATGTATGCTTTGACAAGCAAAAACAAAATTGGGTAAACTTGTGATGAATTCTTGTGAGGTCACAAATGTTAATTTATTTTCATTTTTATAAAGGAAAGAAAGATCTTGAATCTTTTGAGAAAATATCGTGTTACAATAGTGTGTTGTGTCCAGACTGCAGAACAAGTTTCCCCCCCCAAGCTATCAGACTCTGAAACTCTAATGCATCCTCAGCACTGCTCCGGTGATAGTTTATTTCTGTTGACCGTTTTTCATAATTGAATCTTTATTAATGTATATTGTCTGCTATGTAGCAGAAAGTAGTTACAAAACTCAGTAACGTATCACACTAACGTATTATATTGTGATAATAAACCTATCTACCTACCGTGTGTGTGACCACTGATGATAAACTGCAGGTTGCACACTTCTTGGAGACTGCTGGATCCTATGACTAAAGCATTTGTATTGGTATTATTTATTTATATAAAATTATGTTGTACATTGTGACAAATATTTGCCTCGTGTGTTTGTGTAGTCTGTCCTGTCCCAGATTCCAGGGTAGAGAGGAGGTTGTGTGGCTCAGGTCCTACCTGAAGTTGCTTGTCTGTTATTTTAATATGTTGGTCTATTCTGTACACAAGACATATATTGCATGTCTGTCTGTCCTGGGAGAGGGATCCTTCTGTTTCTGAGGTGTCTTCCACTTTTTCCTCGTTAAAAGGGCTTTTTGAGGAGTTTTACCATATGCCATCGAGGATCTAACTATAGAGTGTGTTGTGCTGTACAGATTGTAAAGCCCTTTGAAGCAAATTTGTGATATTAAGCTTTAAGACAAGTAAATGTTGCCTAGCTATTAAATGAACAGTTAACACCTTTTTAGACAAATTGTTTCTTTTGTTTAATGTTGAAATGCATATAATACAACAATAGATAATAATAATAATTCTCTTTATACTCCTCAACAGTGTTAATTCCTCACTTTGGAATTGAAACACCAAGGCCAATTCTTCCCCACTGAACACAAATCCATCCTCCCTCCATGCTATAAGAGTGACATATCCTCTGTATCCCACCCCTCTCTCTGTCTGTCCATTTCTCTCTCCTCCAACATTATCCTATCGGCTCTATCGCTCCAACAAGTAATTTATAACACCGCCACTGTAGTCCCCCATTCCAGGGATGTACCAAGGGCTCTTAAGACACTATTGATTTTTATTTGATTAAATGTCTTGCTGGTTTGCAGCAAATTAGCAAGAGTTTAATCAAATCACAATCGATATCTACTTAATAATCCCCAAACACACACCTCACGCAAACTAAGGTAAAATTCACAAGTGAATAATAGGGAGGAAAGAGTCGGGATGAAATGATCGTGTTTGCATGGATATAAGGTGCTTGCATGTTAAATAGTGGACCTGTGAGCAGTTTTATATTATAGCATAGGATCAATCCCTTTTATATGCATAATTGAAATCTGTATGCAAGCCCAATGTTTGAATTTTCAACACCCAATATGCAAAATTTGTCACAGGTTAATATATAACATATGTCGTTTCCAAAAGAGAACATAGCACCACTTGTGATAGAAGTGAAAGGGTAAATACAGAGGGTGAATGTGTCCACTAAGTCATTAGTCAAGTGCTCTGGACAATTACACCTGATCACATCAATGGCAGCCCTGCCATTGATGTGATCAGGTCCATTTATATTTCCTTTCATCTTTGTACCTATGTTGCTTTGTCAAATATTTGCTATGGTGTAAAATCTAATGGCACTCTCAGGTAGCTGACTGGAAGTGTTACAAAGGCTTCCCACGCTCCAGAGCTTTGCATCAGTAATATTTGTATCAGTTGGACACATGGTGACTAGATCTTGGGCATCTCATGGAAAATTGTGAACAGAGACTTATTTACAGCCATGGTAACAACTGTATAAGCCTGCACTTATACACAGCAATGCTTTGAGCTATGCAGCATTGGCAAATCTGGTGGACTGATTGCTATAGCCATGCCGCTAGCATGAATGAGAATTAAGAAGAAAAAAAACTTTGAGTCCTAGCCTTTGCGGTAAATTAGTCAAAGGTAAGAAGCCAAAAACACGTGTGTGTGAACTTCAACTCTTTTTATTGTTTTGGTTTGTTTTCATTACACCAATGTGGTTCTATATGATAATTTTGAACATTATTGCACTTGCTGCAATTTAAAATTATTTTCATTTTCAATCTGTCACTTTTTTCTCGATTAATCGATGGGTACTGCAAAACACTTTGTACTCACCTCCAGCTCTCTCTGCAGCACATATAATCCCTGCTAACCTGCTTTCACCCAAATTATCTTATTATGTCTTTATAATTGCTATCTTTATAATAATAAGCAACTGCTGTTTAGTGTGAAGTTTCGTGCATTTACCGTGCCACTTTTTACCTGTGTTTTCTTGACAAAATGTGTCTGAAGGTTCTCAGTCATCCATGTCGTAGTTATCCAAAGAAGGTTAAATTCAAGGGAAACTGGACTTGGTTGAAGATACTAGAAGATGCTCCATCCCTCATCCAAGACTGAAGAAGTCCAGTTGCCCTTGATTTAAACTTCAATGACAAAACGTGGTTTGGAGACCAGCCGTGGTGTGACAGAGTCGTTATCAGCTTGTGTAGTGTGTGACCATCTGTCACCAGTCAGTCGCATAGTGTGAACGCCACAACGACTTCAAGACTCCCATCACAAGACTTAACTCACTTATTTTGCATTCAGCGCTTCCTTTTTTTGGGCCTTGTTGTTGTATGAAGTTTTAAAGCCAAAGTTTATCAGCAGCTGTTTGTTGTCCTCTCTCACTTGTAGCCATGAGCAGCAGATGCGTAGTATGTGTTACGTAGGAAGGTTATAGGTAACACAGGGAGGGGAATAACAGGATCATAAGACATTTCCTAAAAATAAACAAGTTCACAAGTTCGAGTTCCTCGAGTCCGAGTCAAGTCTGAAGTATTTTGAAGACAAGTCTGAAGTCACTGTGTGTGCGACTTAAATGCGACTCGAGTCTGAGTCTCAAACTCGAGTCCCCATCTCTGGTTCCATGTTCTCTGTTTAAATTTAAGTTGTTGCGCTCTAGCTTTGTTTCCAGTTGTCTGATTATCCTGAGATGTTTCACCTGTTCGTTGCTCGTTTGCCCATGTATTTAATGTGCTCAGTTCTGTTCCGTCCTTGTCGTGTCTTCATCGTTGCTGAGTGTTTCTGTTTCTTTTTGGAATAAACCTCATTATTGCACCATGATTTATAGTTTCTCGGTCTCGGACATAGAATCGGACACAACCAATAGTCAAAAACCCACAGATATTAGATAGATAAAGATAAGATAAAAACAAATCGTCTTATTGGAGTAGCTGGAACAATAATTTTGGCATATTTGGTTTGATTTTGTCCTCATACATAAATGACAAAGGGTTGTTTGTCAATTTCTCCCAAAACAACACATATTAGCGTTTCTCATATCCACTCAGCTGACGGGCATACTGGATGACGTAAGTTGGGTTTAAATAAGTGTGTTACGTAAATGACTTAACCTAAGTTAACCCAACGCTATTTAACTTAAGAAATCTAAAAAACTCAACATTTACTTTGGTGTTTGAGTCCAATGAGAACCAGTCTTCTGTGTGAAAGTCCTGGGTTTGACACATCCAGCACCTTACTTGGACTTGGTCTTACTCTTTATAGTACATATCACCTGACTTCTTCTTTTGCTACCATAATGAGGCCATGAGAGGTTGAAGCCACAATAAATGTAAATATGGGTCATAGTAAACTACTTGAATAGATTACCAATGTGAGCGTTTTTCGGGCAATGACAGGCTGAAAAAAGACTGAAAATTATTCATCCATTGTCAAACATGTTGCAGCTTATTGTTTGAGTACGTTTCCTAAGTTTTTCGGCACAGGCGAACACGAATGTACGGTTCCGAAATCGACCTATAACTGCCAGGGATTAGTGAGACTCAAGGCAGTTTACAGGGACGAAAATCCTGCTTTTAAGGCATTGGTAGATACAATACACTTAACTGTTATGTCCATATAAACTCGTAAAATATACTCTGAACACTCATCCCTGCTGCCACGTCACTGTGTGAGGGAAGTCACAATATTAATAGTTTAGTTTAAACAGCAACGTGTATACACTATGGTTCAAGACATTTCACATGCTCTACTTATAGAAATCACATGTGGAACCACACGCAGAAAAAAAACACCCATCACACTATGAAACCCCCCTCTAGACATCAATCATTTTTATTGGCCATCTGTGAGAAGGCCTTTTTGAAACAGTGAAGTATCACTTTCAACATCACTGCTAAAATAGTACAGGGTGAGAGGCAATGACTGATGTTTTGGTGTTAGCTGATATGTGCCGATTCTCTCTACAAAAGCCATGTGGCTGTATCATTTTACTCCACCAAATACCAAATATAACAAACATCAAATCCTTAACTTTAAATGCAAAGAGTAATGTTATTTGTGTATTTTGACATGCGTTATTTTTTTCTTTTGCAAGGTGAAACATATTTTGTTTTTGTTTCATATTCTAAATGACCTGTTTTTATTATGGTTATAGGTTTCAGTTACTGGACTGTGTGGTTAGCCAAATGTAAAAAAGCCATAACCTGCTTTATAAAATCCAAGTAGAGCTTATTGTCCCCTAATGTGCATGTGTGCATTTGAGAGTGTCAGCCCTTAAATGAGTCAACAGGACCAAACGTCTTGTGAATATGTGGGACAGTCCTAAGATCTCTGGAAACTTTACAATGTGTTATACAAAAAAGGGACTTCCTCATTACAGAATAACAATATTCAAGGACACATGACTTAGGTAGTTTATCTTCAGGCTTACAAACCTACTTGATCATGAATATATAGTAGCCTATTAACAATCTTCCCCAAAATTCTCTTTATTAAGTCTCATGGCCTTTTTGTCCTTTTAAAAATATCAGATAACCGTTTTCCTGTATTCCTGCTTCATTGCTTTGCTCTGCCACAACTCTGTAGTGTCATACCAGTTCATAAACCCATCTTTGTCTCCCATAGCTGGTAAACACAATTTATCATAATCCCTGAGATTTTAACAAAAGCTGTCTTCAAAGTAATGAAGGTTCGATGTAATTAATTAAATGTGCATTGCCCATTCCAAGCGTTCTTAATGGAAATGGAGAATATTGATATCGCAATCGACAGATATTATAATGTGTTTCAAATTTGATTTCAGCCCTTGTTTTTCGTAATTATCGTGCAATCATGTGGTATAATGTCCATTTATCACTTGGCTCGCATTTGCCAGATACGTAGGCCTGATGGTAATTCAACCCTTGGCCTCAACCTCCTGTTCCTGATGATCAAAATGAGGATCAGAATGTTTGTGAAGTACAACAAATGTACAGGAATTTGTTGTCGAGGTAATGAAGCAAAGCAAAACGTCGGTCTGCTTGAATTGTCTTTGCTGACGTTTACGGCTCAAGAGTTATGAAATGAAAAGAGTCGTGAATAGCATTAATAATAATAACAGGCCATGCAAAAAGGCAGGCCAGACATAATTTGCAGGCCAGACACAATTTGCATACAAAATTCAACCCTGTCTCTTTGAAATTATGTTTAAATATGTTGTTAGATTTAGGCAACAAAATACTGTGGTTAAGATTAGTGAAAGTGAAAGATAAACAATAATAAACATGTGTCTCATGCTAGAAGTCAGTACATCCATGCAAACAGAAACACCTGAAAGCTAATCTGGCATGACTTTCCATGGTGCAAATTTGGTTAAATCTAAATAAATATACACTCCCATCAACATGGTTCCTATAAGCCTGGAATACTGACACTGTCCCCCATCTAATTATATACAAAGATTTGCCATTTATTGTGGATCTACATGGATTGTGGATATACACACAAAAATCTGAAACAATTTTATGTTGCATGTTTTTCTTTTCTTTAAACTAAAACAGTCCAAAAACTTTCTGAGTAGCCCAACTTATAACAATGTATGCCATGCCTAGCTCAGACATTTAGTAACTCTACTAAAAGCATCTAAATAAATGTTGAAAACTGAGCAAAAAATAAACCAGGGTTCAAAGTGCAGGCTTTCAAATATTCATATTGTATACTGCAGATGTCAGGTTGTGTGTTTACTGTTTCACTATGCTGATGTTTACTGATCTATCAGAGCCTAGTAAAAAAAGTAAAGTAAGAAAATATAACGAGTTGACTCAAAATTATAGCAACCGTTCCTTTCATCTCTCACATCAAGCTTAAAGACTAACACTGAACCTTAAACTGGTAAGATTAAAACAGAGTAAGATAGAAAAAGTGCAGGAGGGAAAGCGCAAGCTTTCCTGGTAATATTTCTCTTTTTTTTCATTCCTCAGCAACAGACAAAGCCAACCTCAATTTGTGTCAAGTGCCGTTTTAAGACCTTGGGATTAAAGCTATAAAGTGGCGTATGTCAGGGTCTTTCACGCCCTGGGGCCCCCCTCTAACATCTGAGAGCCAACGTGCTGTTGTTCGGTATCATTTCCCATCATATCATGTCAGCGGTGAGGAGATGAGTCTATGAGACAGGCAGCCGTCACACGAGCTGACAGGGCTGATTCACGTCAAGAGCGCTTCATCCACAGCCGGGGTCGATCGAAGCTGACTCCACGCCTCTCTCAGCCAAAAGTGGATATCCATCCCAATGTGCATCACACAAGTGTTGTGGGGGCTGAGAGACTGATACTTGGCAGTTCATGATGAAGACAGGATGATGCTAAAGAGTCTCAGTGATGGAGATGAGATGAGAAGGGAAATGGGGGAAAAAAATGTTTGATATTTTATGCCACATAGAAAATAGGCGCTAATGTCTGCTGTAATGATTGAGAGAAGCAGATATGTTCACTACCAATTTAATCCTCTAACAACAGGCAATAGCCACCATGGAACTGAAATACCATACAATTAATGATAATGTATTTAGGAGATAACATGTCATCCCCATTTTCACAACGTACACTATATTGTAAGAAAGGTTCAGGTTGATCATTTGTGAAGATATTTAGGGGTTGATGTTTTAAATGCAAGCAGCAGCTATGGAAGACCACAGACTTCAACTTTAAATTTGTGGCACTATGGTGTTTTTCAACATTCGTGCATTTACTGTATATTCAGACATAGGAAAATAACTAATTACTTTATTGTCTTTAGTTTACACCTCCATCACCTCAGAGATAATTGCTTATTTTAAAATGACAAAGGCACGTGTTACTTGAATTAAAATGGAGTTAGTAGAAATAGGTCTTCATTGCTGATCTTAATTGGTGCTCTTTTTGGATCACACGCTACACTGAGCTCCTTTTCTACTTTTTTACTGTCTATGCAGACTAATTTCATAGTAAGAGAACATACGGTCAGTGGCTCAGTCAGTGCTGTGTTTGTGTGACAGCTTAGCCTGTGACTGATCTCAAAACAAAGAACTCTTTTTATTCCAGTTTCTCTTCTTCATCTTGAAGTATAGACATAAAGGCTTGAGATATCCCCACCCCTTTCACTCAAGTTAAAACATTTTCAACTCACACTGAGGCATATTCACCTTAATTTGTGACACCCACTTCCATTTGCTTATGCTCACATCTTTGCATTCTGCACTTTTTGTGCAATTACATCAACCCTAAAGACCCTTAGTGCTCCTTGGAATAACATGTCGTCACAAAACTCAGTGGTCCAGTAAGAACCTGACAGTTCTAACAAAACTAATATAACTAATAAGAGAATAAGGAGCTGTCAATCAAGTCCAGTTGGTAAACTATGGGTGTGCAGGGGTTTAAAAAGCTCTTTTGTACCATTGTTGCTGTTCCACCCCAGAAATGATCAGGGAACTTTTCTATTTAACACTGGTTTAATGACATCTGATCTGTGTCTTCTGTTAAAAAATCTAATTTGGGGAGCTTTGAGGTGCTGTGTGAACGGAGCCTTAGAGGGACAGACAGGCAGAGACTGGCATACGACAACGGCCCCCCTATAGCAGCTGTCACCGGATCACTTCCTCCTCCAGTTTTTCACCACTCCTATCTCCTTTCTTTTTTCTCAGTGTGTCTGCTGGCCTGCCTCTCCTTATCACTCAGGGGTCTGCTAATTCACCACTAAGGTTGCACTGATAAGCCTCTCTCTCTCTGAAGATGGACAAGTCCTACTGTCCTCTAACATGTGTCTGTCTGGATGTGATGGTGACATGAGGACCCGAGGGTGACAGCCCAGCTTGGCCTTGAATTAAGGAGCATTACAGATACGCTGATAAAGTGACACTGTCAGTTGTGGAGAAAGGAGGTGAATAAAAATGGGGATAGACAGGCTGAGAAGTGGAGAGCAGAGGGAGAAGAAGTAAAAGAAAAGGAAACATTCCTTGACTGTAACTGATTGGCCAGTGGCCACATATACAGTATATTGAGCATGTTAACTCAAACTTCTTTCTCTAAAGTATACCAATATTTTCTTATTTTTCATCCTGGTAGCTGAGTACAAGACAAAATATTCTAGCTGTGTGTGTGTGTGTGTGTGTGTGTGTGTGTGTGTTTTATTATGTGAGCTTGTATGTGCCTGGGAGCATGTCTGTCTGTGACAACAGCCTGAGGTGTTTTGTGTGTATTGTCTTAGAAATGGTTAGAGTGTGTGTGTGTGTGTGTGTGTGTGTGTGTGGTAAGAGTCTCCTCAAGAATAGCACAGGCTCTTTTCTACCGTTTCCTTTCTGTTTCCATCGTTTAACCAGAATAAGAAGGTCTGTCTCAAGGTCGCTGCCCTCTGTTACCCGGCAGCAATTGAATACAATAACAAAAGGTTCACTAAAAAAGAGGTCTTCTGCACTGGCAAGATTACTACTACTACATTACTTTACCCACTACTACACACCTACTACTACCACTAAAGATATGCAACAATATATATTTTTTAAGCAGCAGTGGGTAAAGTCTTCTTGCCACTGTACCAAAACAGAAACAACATACTAAAAATTGTATTCCCGGGTACGTCTTCAGAAAATTGTGCAGAAAAGGCAGGAGGGCAGCAAAACAGAGAGATGGGGGCAACGAGGACAGTGAATGCTGATGAAAGAGCTGGAGGTAAGTGAACGTCATCATAGTGAGGTGAACTTCAGCTGAGCTGTGGCTTTGCACTGAAACCAGGATAGACTTGATTGTAGAATAATATGCAATTTTCCAAAGTTTTTTTTTATTATTATATTATGATTTAGTCTAACTTCTAAATTCTAACTTTTGTCAAAAATGACAAGTTTTAAAGGCAAATAACTATTATTATCAAACAGCACACAGTAGACACTGGTTCTGGAACAGACTATTCTTCTTCCAACCAAATCTATAATCTGCAAAAAATGTTTTTTGTAGCAATGACTCATGAAGAATTAAAAGTTCTCAACAAAACAATTTGAGTAAATAAGTCTTTAGGGAAAACACTAACTGAGTAGTTAGTAACTTCATGAGTAACTATGAACTCATAAGAAAACAAAAAGCAGAGGAAGGTGTGTGTACAGTAAATATGTATGTATGTAACACTACATTATGCAAAAATGTATGGGCATTGACAGTGCTGCTGTCTGTCAGCTCAGTGTCAGCTTGGTGCTCTGATGCTCTAACCTCAAATGTTCACATCATGAGCTTAGCTGTTAGTGCTGTTTAAAAGTGATATCAAAACAAAAAAAAAAGTGAGTAATGGGATGGATTGCCTCATCTTAATCTCCTGCTGTAACTTTAGCCATTATGGTTATTAGTGAAGGGGACATTAGAAAACAAATTGAACCTGTACTAATTAGAATCAGGGTTAACATCAACAGCAAAAAGTAGGACGATGAGTGGTGCCATACCATATAATGGGGAGGCAATGTTGCTCTGCACTAGAAAACTTTAAAAGGGCTGTTGAAGAAGCAGGTCACTATGCAGGAGAACATGCAAAAGAGGTGGCATTCATTACCAAAAGATTACTGAAACAGGATAAAATGGATCCTAAGTTCTAGAAATCTAAATGAAGCAGTAGCAAAAGAGAAAAAACACAAAAAAGCTACAACCTCACATCAAGTTGACATTACACTTTACCATACATAGCTATGAGTGCACCAAGTTTAGCATGTATTCCTTCCAAACTGTACTTGAGTAAGACTCAAAAGTATGATGCATTAAAGTTAAACTTACAAGTACAATTTACTTTACAAAAGTTACTGTAAACAAAAAAAAATTCACCATGCCAACACATTCTCACTCCCAACTGCTCACATATTGCCGCTTGGTCAAGACCGCTTAGCGTTGCTTTTTAACGCCCTTTAGCATTGTTTTTCAACTTGTAGGTCTCTGTGGTCAAGTTAGCAATGAAAAGTATGTCCGGTCAGGTTAGCAATAATAAATATGCAGAGTCTGGTTAAACTTTCAAAATAAAACTAGTGCTGAGTGTTGTAAAACTTCGCAATTTCAAAACTATTTGGTTAGAGTTAGGAAAAGGTCACGGTATAACAACCTTAACTATGTGACTTAACTTAGGTAAGTCAAGAAACGTTACTTGCGTAACTTACATAACTACAATAAAAACATTCAGTGTTGACTTTTTTGTTTCACATTTTTCTGTTAAACATCCTACACCTACCTTTAGTGTAAAAAAAAAAGTGCATTACAAACTGACGCCAAGGGGTCTTGAACCTTGAGTCCATGTGTGAGAACGGGTTGACCATGCACCTCTGCCTTTAAGGTATTGGGGGGGGGGGGGAAATCAGTCCAAAGTGCAGTCATTTAACTTGATGACTTAAGTTCAGACCCTTATACCAGTGAACTATACATTCATGCCACTGAGCCAGGCACTGAATCCCTAAAAGTGTAGATTCATGGTATTCAAAACTAAGTTGTGATTAATCATGTAAAATCATATGCAGGGTAGGGTGAAAGTGAGTTTGTGACTTAAGTTTGAATTCCCAAACAAGCACTGCATTTGCACTGGCAGCTACCATAGGCATACATAAGTGTAACTTTTGTACAGATGTGAGGTAGGTCTCTAGTGGAAAAAAGCATTGGGAGCTCAGTCGGAATAAATAAAGGTTAAAAAAAAAAAGAGTCCCTACAATACAATTTAAATGTGCTACTTATTCACAAACACGGACCCTTTTTGACACAAGCAAGATGTTACACACACGGCAAGGATGTATATATTGCTCTCTACATGCACATGAGAGCAGCAGCCTCCAGTACAACCATAATTCAGATTTCTGGCTGGAGCAATCAGATCACCATTCTCATGCAAAGGTAACATTTGCCATTATAATGGCTTTCTGCCTTTTCCATTATTTTATTGGGAAGCCAAGGCTCCTCTCTTCATTGTGTAGATATATAGGTTAACGTCATTGTGGCATTTTATCAAAAGGCCACCCTGAGTACCCCTCTGCCCCAGTATGAATAACTGATATAAAACCTCAAGACGCTGCACAGCAAAATTCACTGCTAATGTGGGATACATGGATAAGATATTGTTTTTCAGATTGGCTGTAAATTGTAGAAAATAATTCAACATTTCAGACAATTAATGGCTTCTCAATTTCAAATATAAAGACAATATACAATGTCAACATAAGAAGGTCATAATTAGGTTAACTGTTGAGATACCTTTTTGGAAAGTGGCTGAAAGGTTGCTTGAAATGTTACATATTTATGACTCTTTTTTTTTTTTAATGCTTACACCTGATGGAAATCTGCTTTATTGTTTGTCAATTCAAACGCACCGTAATCATGACGTAGTCCATCATTTGTCTATGACTAACAAGAGTGAGTGGCTTCCATGGCTTTAAAGTGTGCTTCCCTCCTCACTGGTAATGATCGTCACCAGCTCCAAAAGAGCTATTAGCGTGTGATGAGTCTGGTTTGTAATACAGTTGGTAGGAAATTCATCAAGTGCAATTAATGTGATGTGTGTAGATAGTTAAGGGAAGAGTACACTCTCCACAACTGTGTGTTGTGTGATGACTGTATGATGATGATACAACTGTATCCTAGAAATACGAAATATGCGAGAAATCTGCTATGTTTATCTAATATGTTTTGAGGGAAACATAATGACCACCTGGATTGTGATCAGTGGTATTGTTTTTGTTTTTTTTATTAAGTACGTGCTAAACTTCTATTCCAGCTTTTGTGGCAAGCCAAAGGACAAGCAGATATTGTATTACATGATTGGACATTGTAGGAAAACAAATTAAATAAGTTATCAATGAAAGGTTTGTAGCATGACAATTTCGCTACCTGGCTAATATCCTAACGTGCAACTTGCTACGTATGTGCTGTTAAATTAGAAGAATATAATTGTAATTTCTAGGAGAATATTTTCTGTCTCATGGAATTTTTTAAGTCAATTTGAATAATCATTAAGCAATGGATAGAGCCATGGAATGGCACCCAGAAGTTGGTTGACGTTTTCTGGAGCCATATCCTTTCCATGTGTTTGCACTCAAGAACAAGAGACAAAGTAAACAAACTTCCGCTGCAGCGTACGTGTCATCAGCAGACACTGTCTTGTTAGTCTAACCGGAGGGAAGTGACATTTGCAGCTACGTTTACATGTTTTATGTGCTGCAGCTAATTAGCTATCTAGCCTGCATACTGACATTAGCAGTGCACTTTTCCCCCAGTGAATGTTTTTAGCTTTATAATAGAGATGATGGAGAATTGTCATAGTCCAAATATTTATGTCTCAGCCACTTCCATCTTCACTTTTAATTTGCTTATTATTTCTTCAAATTGTGACCATGCTGTATATTTCATGAGTGACCTTTTAGTCCAACATAAAGCTAAATCGTGGCTCGTGCTTTGTCCCTTTGCACTTTCAGTGCACGTCTCTTCTTATCTTTCATGACACGTCAAACAAAGGCGAATCTGTGGCTCCTGAGTCGCTGCATACATTGTCCATCTGATTGTTGCATTACCCTTAATCCCTTCAGCCTTGCTGACGTAGGGGCTCGGTTAGATGTTTCTAATTCTGCGGTCAGTCTATTCACATCTCGCCGCATGACTGTTTTACTTTTGCTGCCTTCCACCACCTTTAATGAAGCTTGCTGTCCCCTTTAAGTCCCTCTGCATTTGACAGTAATGTGACACAGTAATATCCGATGAAGCCCCCTCCTCCATCCACATCAGCGATGAATAATATATATCTGCCGCCTTATAAACATAATACATTAGTTAGAAGAACTAGATGTGTGTTTATGTGGCACCTTTGCATGCACAGATTCATTAAAGATGAATATATGCACATTTCTACCATTCTGACTGACACTAAAGGTAAAAATAAATAGGTTATCAATGAATAATTGACTGGAGGATGGGAACTTTCATGTCTCAGTCGCCACTCTTCCTTGCTGGAAGTGAAGTGTCCACTAGGTCGTCTCGCTTTGTCTCCGACAGCCGTGTTGTGCAGATTAAGGGCGAGAGAGGGGGCATTACAGGGAGTGCTAATAGGCTAAGCAGTGTTTGCCCAGGCAGAAAACTGGATGGAGGAACCCTCCACCGCACGCACACATACCCACACCCAGAGCCTTCTGGGTGACAGGGATTGTGTAGAAGAAGCCCTGGCACTTTGAATCAGCCTCAAATGTACTCAAGCTTCACGTCACATTTGTAAGGCTGATTTCAGTCTCAACGAGTCACTGTGTGCGCATACGCCTCTTTCCACGCATAAACATCCAGAGCATCCACGCATAACACTTACTAATACTCTCACACTCTCTGGCAGGGTGAGTTTATCCTTCAGTGTTTGACCGTAGTAAAGAAGCTGTCAGTCATTTGCAGAGAACCTCGTAAATCCACAGGAAGAAGGAAGTAAAAGGAGCCAATTACTTTTAGATCTCCGTCCCTCTAATCAGCCTAGTGAGTCTCATAAACTTTCACCTTCCAGGACCTCCATCTGTTTTACTGGGACACCCTCTGTATGTGGGAGTGCACAGGAATGTGTGTGTGTGTGTGTTTGTGGCAGTTGTCTGGCTGCTTATGTGATTGGCGTCCCCTTGTCTGCTTGTGTATTTACCCCCACGCGTGCACCTGCATATGATATATTTGCATCAACATGTGTCTGTGTGCCGTGGGTGTAATATGTTTCTGAGCGAGTCGATGTGTGTGTGTGTGTTTGTGCCGTGGTTGTGTGACAAGTCTGACCAGCAGAGTAAAAGGAGAGAGCAGTGTATTTTACTACAAAGTCGATCGCCAAATGAAGGAGGTGGGAGAAATTGCCCTGTCAGTCAGAATCAGGCCTTGGCTGTATGTGTTTGTGTGTGCTTGTGCGTGTGAGCAGATAGGAAGCCCATGACCTCACAACTGAAGCTTGATCATGACCTTGATGTGCACTTAACTTACTAACTAACTTCAGTACCCACACTGACCTGCCCTTTACATCCAGTAGATCTAGTTTTCCTGATAGATGCTGCAACTCTACATGAGGCTGTTGATAGCTTTATGCTGTGAGGCAGGTTTCTGTAGTACATCTTTTCTCACAATGTTCTTCTTGTCTATAGTGTAAAACACCTTCCCCAGTGCTCACTAGTAATGTTTTGTATGTGTTCCTTAAGTTCTGTGTGTGGACACAGGATTTTGTGCTGTATAGTTGTCATTATGAATCTGTTTTGAGAGACCACGTGTGTAAGTGTATTTAAAATGTAATTTTTGTCATAGCCAAACGAATGAGTGCTGTCCTTAAACATTTGTGCAGAGTGGATTAGGTCTTCCGAATTTTTAATGATGGCTAGAAACACCTAGTTGCAAAAGCTACCGTAGATCCAGTTACACTAAACATAAATACAAATTAAATATAGAGTTGATTAAAATATTGAGAAGTCAGCATAAGAATTACATTAATAAAAAGCTAGCAAATATGCCAATGCTTGCAGGAGTCAATACTGCAGTGCTGTTTTCAACTGCAGGCATGCTCTATTATCTGCTAGCTTTCACTGTAGCAGACAGTGAACGCCATACTATTCCAGTTAAAGTAATGAACTCAAACTTAAATAATAAACTAATTGAACACACAAGTTTTATGGGTTTAAGGCCGTGTTCAGACATTAGCACTGCATTAAGAAACAAGGCTTTTGCAAAAAGCAGGTGGGGGTGTTCAAATGAGTCAAACCTAGCTTAATTTTAGCTGCAACCCAAAGCAGCATCTTCATGGATAGCATTATTTTGTTGTTCCCCTTAAAATCAGGAAGAGGGAGGATGAGAATCCTGCCTGGTTCTATTATAGACTGTGAATGCATATCACTACATCTGGCATTCCAAGAATTAAAAATAAAAAGACCAAAAAAAAGCAAAACTATTATGTAAGACTTCCTCAAACTATATTTATGATCCACTAAAAATCCTGTTCTAAAGCTGACATTCACTTATCCAACCAACCTAACCTCTCGGGCAAAGATAAAGTACACAACAACAAGACTGAAAACAAGTAGAACAACCTTGACAGTGACACATCACACAGTAAAATGAGCCAACAAGCTCCTGGCTACAGACTTATGCTCCTCACCCAAACCCCTTGCCCAGCTCTTTGAGTTTAAAAAGAGAGCGGAAGGCATGAAATGTGAGTGCCTTTGACACATAGCCCATCCATATCCCTGCTCTGTCACTGCCTTTCCATTCCTGTTCTCATTAGGGTAATGTGATTTTACAAAGTGGCAGTAAGGAGGGGAGACAAGGCGACAAACCGGAGTGGCTGCTTAACGTCTCGCCGCATCACGACAACTCATCTCGCTGCCGGATCCCTGATTGGCAGTCGCACAGAACGCTACTGAGTCGTGAGGAAACGTGTCATTTCTGAACATCATCTCCAGCGATGATGGTGACTCTGACACACAAACACACACACACACACACACACACACACACCTACAGACAAGCGGAAGATAGGAATAAGGAAAAAAAAGGTCAACATGTGAGCAATAGCTGCACTGAAATGTATCTAAAATTAGAAATGATTTGAAGCAGCTTCAGCAAGGAGTAATTAAATACTATGGGAGAAATGGAGAGCAACGTTTAATACACTCAAAAGGGCTTGTTTAACCTTTGCCCTCTGTTGTCCCTCTAGAGGACATGAATGCATGTAGGCATGCCTGCATCTCATTTGCCAAGAAAAACTCTAAAGTTCATTTACTGCTACTACTGTACATTACAGTACAAAATTTCACCACCTCCCAAATATTTTTACCGGGATTGGAGTGAAGTATTAGGCCACATGACGTTAAACACATAATTAAAGCTGTGAAACAGTCGCAGTTTGTGTAGGTTCAGGTAGGTTCAACAAAACTACCTGGTTAGGTTTATAAGATTGTATCCACCTTTGGACTTTTAGTCTTTTATATAGCTTAATATTGCAAAATCCAGATGAAAACACAATCCATTTTGAATTCTTTAACAAACTATTTCCAACCTGATGCCACATGTTTGAGTTTATTTATTACACAGCCATATCACACATTCATTTTGTCTTGTGCCTCCTCACAAGATTTAAATCTTAAATGCTGTTAACCCACAAAAAGAAATGGAATGTAATGAATTTCAGGTATTATAGTAAATACTAGTGTATTAACTTTTTAAATGTAATTTAAATCATTATTATAGGACAGTAAATACTTTGAAATCACTTTGAAACTGCAGAGTAGGAAAGTGAGCAGACTAACTGACTGAATCTCCTCAACACAAGCATTCTAGAAACTGTCAGCTTCGACTATATGAAGTGTTTTTCTCCCCCCCTTAACCCAAAAGCAGTTGCACACACTTTTAATTATGACAGACGGGACTGAGCACACACAGCTTTGACAGCAGCGTCCACTAATTGACAAAGACATTAAAGAAAAGATATAGTAATACAGTTTGTATATGTCCACCATTCTCTGGGGTGCTGTGTATGTGCTGTGCGCTGACATGTAGATGTATGCTGTCAGCGCTGCAGCCAGGCAACAAACAAACACACACAGAGACAAACACGTGGACAAACATCAAACAGTGTTGTCTCCCACCAGGGTTGACAGCCGATGTTCAAATCGCTGCGAGTGTTTCTACATTGCTTTGTGTGAATCGCCGCTCAAAGGCATGCACATTGTTGATTTAACTTTTAATGCTTTGCACGTCAAGCAAGCACCCACACTCCGCCCCTATCCCAACCCCACCACCTCCGCCCCTCCACCACTTCCTTCAAATTAATTAGGGGAGACGTTTCACAAATTAAGTTTATTCATATTGTCTGTTCGCTTGCTGAGACAGAATAGAATAATAAAAAAAGACCCCTGTACTTTTATAGCCCTACTGTTAGTGCTAACAATGGCTGTCAGAAAGCAGATCTTTTTTCTTTTCTTTTTTTTTTTACACATACACATAGATAATCCAGCTCCACCCCTCCATTTGGGAAACAGTAAAGTAAGTGGTGGTGCTGGGGCTGGAGCTTGACTTTGTTAATCGTCAGACGACAGCTTAACAGCTTGTGCAACTGTAATTAACGCCGCTTGAAATAAACGTGACGTTTTGCAGAGTGTGTGTGTGAGGAGGGGAAACAGGAACGGAAGGGGTGGGGTGGGGGGGAGGGGTGGGGGGGGGACAATGTGGCAGTTGTAAAAAGTTGAAGAGAATAAAATAAATAATTCAGACAAAATGCTTCATCTGTCGCCTGCCATCTCAGGTGCAAGGCCCACCTGACTAGAGCACCACTCCTCTCCCTTCCTCTCTTTCCCTCTCCCTCTTTGGCTGAATAATTCACGTAACCAAAGAGGCAAACAGTGACTTATAAAAGCCATTATTATGTTTAATAATGACTAATACATGTCTAAAGCAGGGATTGTGAGTTGAGGGGGGTTGTGTTCGTTGAGGCAGGCAGGCCTTTCAGACTGAGCCAAATGGACTGATGAATGTTAGAAATGAGCTTTGTGTTTCAGCGTGGAGTTAGGGCCCATCTATGTGTATTCATCAGCTGCCTTAACATTTCACATCTGCATGTTGCTCCAGTTTGAGAAGGTGATTCGAAACAAAGGACAGTGGACAGGACGGAAACAGCGGAAGTGAAAACATCATATTGTTTGGAGTGACACATTTGTTTGATCAGTTCGACACTATTTAAAGAAGAAAGTATACATCTGAGATTTAATAGACAGTGTACAAAAACCCAGTGGGTTTTTTTGTTTGTTTGTTTTGTTTATGCCAGTGGTCACCGCTCCATCCAAGGTGTACAAAAACAATACTCTGAAAACTGAGTGCTGCAAAACAACAGTTAAATGACTATACACATTATGTCAGGTATTGTTTAACAAGACCCATCGGCGTCAGTTTACAACGCAATGGGGATCCCTATACCGTCATAGTTCAGAGCAGTTGGGGAAGCCCTGTAGTGTCAGTTTTTGACCGTAAAGGTAGGTATATGATATTTAACAGAAAAGACTGAGTAAGTAAATGGTCGGGGTGGATGGAGGGCCAGAACCTGGACTTAGATTTGGTTTTTGTGTCCCATGTGAATCGAAAAGTCCATCCATCCATCCATCATCAAGCGCTTATCCTGCATACAGGGTCGCGGGGGGCTGGAGCCAATACCAGCTGACATCGGGCGAAAGGCGGGGTACACCCTGGAAAGGTCGCCAGTCCATCACAGGAATCGAAAAGTCAACATTAAATATTTTTATTTAAGTTAGGCAAGTTATGTAAATTGCGTAAGTTACGCAAGTGACTTAAGTTAACTTACGCGTTAGCTGATGTACGTAGTTATTTTAACCCAAAGCATGATCTTATCCTAACCTTAAGCAAGTAGTTTTTGTGCCTAAACCTAACCAAATTGCAATGTTTCACAACTTTAATATGTGAACACTAGTGTTTTATTTTAAAAAGTGTAACCAGACTTTGCATAGTTTTTATTGCTAACTTTACTGAACGTTGCATATTTGATGTTGCTAAGCATTGCTAACTTGACCGTGGACCTCCAAGGAAGAGGGCAGGAACGAGCATTCAGGTTGGCGTCTTTCCAAGCTAGGAAAACAAGAGAAAAGAGACTTAGGTTAACCAATGGCTAACAGGCAACACGAGAACACGACTGATAGCGAACACAAAGTAACAACATGGCCTGGATGCCGGCTTGAGACGTACGGCACAGACAGACAGGTGTGTGAACCAGCCCCAAGCGTCACCACAGGTCACGCCTCCTGCTAACCTGCCAAGGTAGAAAATAGGTAGAGCAGCAAGGGAGAGAGAGAGAAAGGTGGAGCGACAGAAAAACCAAAACACACAAACAAAACAAAGATCCTCCCAGCATAGTCATAGCTGGGGTGTTGTGACACATTATATTACATATAAAACTTGTTTTGTTTTTAACTACACTAATTAAATGAGAATTTTTAGGATATTATATCACATCCCTTTATTTCACCATGGCTGTGCCACTGACAAATATCAGTGCTATGCTTGAAGTCAACTTCAAAGAACTTGAAGTCTACAAACCCATGTGGCTCACATTTAGTGATAATAGCTACATGACTGTCTACTGACAGTTCAAATTTTCATTGTTCTAAGCATTACATTCAAAAGTGTAATTATATTTAGTGGTGACTGTCGTGTACTTGTCTCCCCATGGTAATAATGACAAATGAATGTTGGCAAGTCATGTCTGATGATTAAAGCTGGGTATCAGATGATACTCTTAGCTGCTCTCACACATTGGCTACTGAGCTAATTTTACATTAGATACTGTAGCAATTTAATAGACTGGCAGGACCACCTGCTGCTCAGCCCCAATGTCTCTGTAAGACTAGAATTGTGCAAAGGGGATGCAGTATGTACGAAGAAGAACATAGACACCTGGAGAGTCCACAGTGTGCTAAGCTATAGATGCTGTTAGGTGTTTCTGAAAGTTAAGTAAAGATGGTCAGCAGTTTATATCTCCGGTGATTCACTCACCAACACATGAAACTGACCACAAGGATAAGACTCCGCTCTTTTCTCTGGAGAGTGTGTGTTTGACACACTGAAAGCCTGAACTGGTGTGACCAGGACCATGCTGGGTGAGGAAAGTTGTGTAGCATTTTTAACTGCTGCAATACTAATGCTAAACTGTTTATTGACAGACAAACTCTGTTGGTATTTTCGAACAGAAAAAAAGATGTGATCTTCATCAATTTTTTGAAAATCAAAATGGTACAGGGTGGTGTTTCCCATTCTAACAAACCTTCTTTGGCTGACCTTACAGACACATTATAGTCGCAGTGCATGTTTACAAGGTAACAGCCCACCTTTTTATTTTGTAGTTTGGCTTACTCACTAATGTTACAGCTTATAAAATCAAAAATTAGGAAGCCTGCAACTAGCATTGCTTCGACGTTGATTTAATGGGAGACAATTGGACACATATGTTGTAGTGAAATGGTGTTTTATGTTTTAAGGGGGTCATTGTTGCACACTGTCTTGCCCTAGCTGATGAATAATAAATAATATGACTATTGTTACTGCCCCACAAGCTCGCGGGAAGAGGGGTGCAGAGAGTGCTGCAGCACCCACTAGCACCCACTACAGACAGGGAGGAACACAGTGTGCAAATTACATATGCAGACTACATAATGGGCGCTATTGTTACTGTATGACAACATAAAATACAGCAGGTTAGTGCTTAATGCAGAGGATGCTCTTGATATTTCAGCCTAATAATTTGACTTCCGCAGCCGTTTGCACTGTTTTGTCACGATTATAGGAGCTACACTGGTGTAATGCCTGAATTGGCTTTTACAATATCTGAATATCTGCCCACACACAGTCGTGTCACGTGCGCACTTCAAGCGAAAATGTCTTCCTGCGCACCATCTTCCCCATTAACAGGGTACCCGCGGGAACTTAAAAGTATTAAAGTCTTAAATTTCATATTCCAAAAATAAGGCCTTAAAAGTATTCAGTTTCATTTACCAGGGTCTTAAATTTGTTCTTGTCCTTTCGCAGGATTAAATAAATGCTGTAACATCATCAATAATTACTGTTTGTCTGTGTGACTTTACAATTTACTCCGTCTGGTGTGACTGATGTTATACGGCAGTACAGGTAACGTTCCTGTTTACGTCAGTGTTTAGCTTTACGCTCTGGACTGTGGAGTCTTCACGGTGCACAAGCTCTGGCATCCAGCTCTGGTGCGAATCATTCAGTTGTTGGGAAAGAAAACAAAATGTCTCTGACGTGCTACTAACAAGCTAAAGCTAGCTCGTCTCCTGAGAATGGGAAAGTGACTGAAATTCAGGAAGCCAGAAACACGTGGCGGTTGAGGCAGAGGACAGTGGTGCTCACACTTTGACGAGCGCTAATGAAACAGCAGAGCTGGAAGACCCGCCTGCATGTTCCTGGTCAGTGAATGTTACAACAGCAACGGAGAGATAGTTGTGTATGAGACAAGGACCATGGCTGTGTATCGGCGTTACACCGCTGTTGTAGGCTAACGTTATGTGAATGGATACATCCAACATGCTAACGCAGAAAACTTACATCACTCAGATGCGGCAATCACTGGGACAAGGTAAAAACAAACCGGAGCCCAACTCCTTATCCCCGCTGCTTTCAAGCCAATACTATAATACTGTATTTCAAACAGCCCTAAGATGGAAAATTACCTTATCTAGCCAAGGTGTAACTAATTGTAACAACTCATTCTGCATTCATTTGTTAGTATTTTCTATTTCACCCCTTAAAAGTTCTTAGTGCACAACTATTGGATTCATTTCATAGGTAATGTAATTTATGCTGGGGATACTGGGGACATGTCTCCATCACTTTTTTTGAAGGATTTGTTAAATATGTTCTGAAAAATGGCTTGAAACAAAAAAATGTTTAAAAAAACCCAAATGAAAATGCTTTGAGAAAGATTTATTTGCACAATAAGAAAACATGCAATGCCATTTAAAAATAAAAGAAACAAATGTGCATTGTCCAAAAAAAGTTTAAGCTAAAAAAACAAGCTGCTGAGTACTGCATTATATTCTGTTTGAATTGTCATCTGAACCACTTTATATAAATAAAGACAATTCTACCATTAATTGGCGAAGAAAATGTCTCCAGAATACAGGAAATTTAGTGTTTAGTGCCACAAATTTCTAGGGGACCCCCATTTATATATTTCAGTATTGAATATTTCATCAAAATATTGTTAAAATATCTTCTTGTCTTGTTCTTGTGAAACCAATATTCTAAATCGTGCATGTGAGCTAAGTGTACACAAAGTGACGTCCTTGATTCATTTTATCTCATCAAAGTACAAACACACCCCAAAAAGCTATAGTGTGTTAAATATTAATGTATTATAGTAAAAATGTTTTATGCATATAATTTTGTAAAAAAAATTCTCAGGCTTAAAATTCATACAGATTTTTCATTATACAGCAGTGAAGTTGGTATTAAATTTCATCTTAGGTGGTATTAAAAAGGTCTTAAAAAGTCTTAAATTTAACCACAATCCTGGGTGTAACCTGAATTACTCTGTTACAGAAAAACACCAAATTGCAATTTGCTTGATAAAATTCTTGGCTGACAAAACACCATGTGCTGAACATTCTAAATCTTCGAAATAGCATGAATCAATGAACCTCAAGCAATTTGCCTCTCCAAAATGGACTTGTGGAACAATATTTTGTGGGAATTGCCCGGAGAGACCTCAAGCAAAGTTTACTTTCACAAAACTGATTTGTAATAATGCGCCTACTCACAGTCATTTTGTTTCTATAATCCAGCGGTACCCAACCTGAGACACAAAGAGTTGCAAAAGAGTTCTTTTGATTATTTTCAGGGAAGGAACATTTTGAAAAGCCAAATTGGTGTTCATTTCTCTGACTTTTTTTCCTAATGAAATACTGTCATAAACATGCACCCTGGGTCAAGGATCAGAGGTAAAGTTTCACACGTCAAAGACAAAATGTTGGTCAACAAGTACCAGTGTTGGGGGTAACGCTTTACAAAGTAACGCATTACTGTATCAGATTACTTTTGTCTGTAACGCAGTAATGTAACGCATTACTATTGATAACTTCAGTAATCACATTACAGTTACTAATAATAAAATCATCTTGTTACTTGCGAACTGGTTCTTGAACTATCAGCATAACAGGAGGAGAGAAAAATAAATCCAACGTCCCTTTTCATGCATGATTGCTGATCTGATATTGTGATTATTTTCAACATTTTAATATTTGCACTAGGACACCCTATTTTAAGTTATGATATATTGTAATAAAATTCATTTTAAAAAAATAAACACGTTTCCAATGAAATGTCCAATTAAAGTTCCAAGCATTATAGTACTGTACTCTAGCCTTGTTCTTCTCTTGACATTTTCAAATTCAAACAACATAATGTTTTAACAATGGCTGAGAGTCATTGTTGACGCACTCGACTTGCAGCCTCTCAAGCCTAGCCCACCTCCTTACCAGGGTTAATGGGGTACACATGCTCTTCTTGTTCTAGTGAAGCACTAACAGCCAATGTGACACACATATGCATGCTGCAACTCCTCTAACTTCAAATTATCTCCTTTACCTTTTAGCTTAAAGAAAAATCACAATAAATTATGTTAAGATTAACGAGAGTCACAAGAAAGAAAGACAGAAAGAAAGAAAGAAAGAAAGAAAGAAAGAAAGACGATGGTAGGTGGGTGAAAATACTTTAGCATATAAATAAACCAATTCATCAAAAGCCTTTTCTACAAGAATAAACACTCATTTTCCTTATGGTGATCCTGACAAATGGCTGCACTTGGCTGGTGCATGGAAAGTGAAGTTACTACACTACAGCATACACACTATAGTGTGGTCATCCCACTGACACCACGTTGCTCAACCAACCAGCCGACTGGTTAGAACATCCCCACTTTCTCCTTACCTCCACATTTCTCTCTCTCTCTCTCTCTCTCTCTCTCTCTCTCTCTCTCTCTCTCTCTCTCTCTCTCTCTCTCTCTCTCATCCACCCCCTTTCTTCGCTCTAAACATCGCTCTGTGGGGCTAATAAACGGTCGGTGTCAAAAGGGTTGTCAGTCCATTCTTTGCTTGTTTGGGTTCATCTCGACTAGAGGGGTGGTGTGAGGAGGGGATGGAGGGAGGTAGAGAGCTGGGGAGAGGGGAGAAAACGCTACATAGGGGGAGGTAGTGACATAAAGAGAAGGTTGGGAGAAAAGAAAGTGATAGGGGTAGAGGAGGAGGAGAAGGAGGAGGAGGATTATGGGTGTAGCTCAGCTCAGCGGCCTGCCTCTCCGAGAGGACCGGTGGGACCCATCGGCCCATCACTGGCGCTTTATTGATTTCTACCCAGCTTGCTCTTTGTCAAAAATCAGATACAGTGCGAGCCCTCTGGACCTCCTCACCTTTTAAAAGCACATGGAGAGCCTTTTATGTGCTGAACAGAGGCGTTTGTGCGCGTGTAATGGTGTGCAATTGTGTGTTGTGCTCTTTGTCTAGGGGTCAGAGGGCTCCGTGATGGACCAAGAGGAGAGAGATGAGACGAGCCTCGCACCTTATTGCGCTGTGAGCAGATTTCTTATCGGGACAAATATGTTTTGATGCCAGTTCATAGCTAGCTGTGTGCTGTGATTGTTTCACTTAGGTTGGACACGCCGTGGGCTCATTTTGGACAAAGATACGTAGGGTTTCAGCGTGAATGAGACTATAAAGTCGTCTTTCGTCTATGGTTTCAGGGAATCTCAGGGAAGTTCAACAAGTCATTAATTAAAAGGGTAAAAAAAGACTAACTACTGATTTTTGTGTCCATTTTTTGCATGACTTATAAAGTCATTTACACAGTGTGGTGATGGAGCATTTGATAAGACACATGTCTTTGGTGTGAGAAATCCGGGTTTGTTCGTACATTTTGAAAGTGTACCAAATAAGTGAATATATCAATAAAAAATATATATCGATGGCAAGGCACTAATGGTCTTATAATAGCTCCCCGTGTCTCTGAATGCAGAAGATTAAAATGTGGATAGGAAAGAAATTATAAATGGGGTAAAATCAGTGAGAGGCAGAGGTAAACTGCAGGAACAGGGTTTACCTCCCCCACCGCCTCTACTGCCCCTCCACCCTCGACACAGAAAAATATTATGCAGCAGCCGGGCTTCCATTGAATCCCAGTGATTCATTGCCCAATTTTAAACTGCCAAGCTGTTAAATTGCATCAGGTCTGCCAAAATTCATTCCAGGACTATGGAGCAGATATGAAAAATTAAATGTCATCTCAGCTACAGTGGAAAACTTTTACCTCTCCTCCTAGTGGGGGCAAGAATATGCTAGATTCTGTTATGATCGATGGCCACGCGGGACTACACCTAACCTACTTAGTGATGTCATGTTAGGCTGCAGCGCCTGTTTACTTTCAGCGAAATGACAGGATCGCATAAACTTTATCAGCCACTGACTGTGTCTGACTCTCTCTCCAATTCCTCTCTTCTCTTCGTCTCCATCTTTATGTTGATTCCTAGAAGCATGATTCTATTTTCTTCCCTCATCGACTCCCCTGCATTCATCAATGTGAAACCTACTTTGAAGTGGGGAATGACTGTTTTAAAGACAGACCGAAAGAGAGAGAGAGAGGGGAGTGTGTGTCCATGGATACGTTAACCACAACTTAATGTCTCAATTAGAGAGAAGATAGTGGAGCAGCTCTTTGTTGTTGGTGACCTGCTAGGTCCGTTGCCAGTTGTCATGCTTTCCCACATGTGTCATGTTACTACCTTAATGTAGGTTAAAGATTTCATAATATGCCCTTGATTGGTTCATACAAATCCCAGGGAAAGGTCAATGTAAAAAACAAATTTAAAAAGTATGCAAATGATTTACTATATGTGCATATTATATGTGCATTTTAAAATATGGAGTAAAATGTGTTAATATGTACAATAATATATTCATATAATATTGTCACACTATTATTATGCTTGGTGTTTGTGTTGTTAAATTGGCCTATAAGGTTTCACTGTAATTACCAAAGAACATATATATCCCTAGGTTAATTACATTGTTCGAACTTGACCAGGTCAGGTTTTGTTTGTGTTGAACAGCACAGGGACATAATGCTAATCCTATCCTGGGCACAGTGGATAGTCCCTGCTCTTCCTCTCTCACCTCCATCATCTTCTCTCTTTCTTTATCCTTCAGTCTCCTCATCTTGTCCCGTACTTCTTCCCTTCCCAAAGCTGAACTTATGTGCATGTTATTGGCCTCCTCATTCCAACATGAATTTCAACCCTTTATATGAAATGGACTGGTTGACTTTATCCATCTACCAATGGATGGAATTAAATTAAGCTAGCTAGTTAACTCACTAACTCACAAGGAAAACTAATTAGCCAGCATCGTAATGGGTGGCCACTGGTTAATGTACTGCACGGCTACACTTGTCCTAAAAGGTATTATTCAAAATAAAGCCAGATTTGAACAAAATGGGCACTCGCCAACGTGTAAAATTTACCCCTATAAAAATATTTCTGTTGGGTAAAAATCAACTTTGAATTCTGGAATTGATTAGAATTTTTTTCTTTCCAATAAATATTTTTGTTTGGACTTTAAAACTTTTGTATGTGTAATTGGATGCCCAATGAAGCCCCAAAAACACAATCAAAATGGCAAGAACACTATTTCTGTGCCATAGTTGGTCATTTATCTAAATTGTATGCTGCATTTAAATTCAAGCTGCGTTTAGAATATAACTACAACCTCTACAGTGTAGATAGCATCAAAAGATCCACCGCGTTTGGATGTGCCCTTCACAATAAGAAAGAAGAAGAGCGCAGGAGATTGACCTGCATGGTGAAGACGTAATGCAAATATAACGTGTAAATGCACAGCCAAGGTGCTGAATATTTTTATATAAGTGTGTTCAAACAACATGTAGCAGAAATAATCACAAAAACAGTGTATTTTAATAGCAGGTAAATATTATCCGCTTTCAGCGAACCCTGGCGGTTCTAGCGTTATTATTTACACCTCGGAAAAAATACAGAATTCAGGACCTCAGTGGTGTGTACGACCGTAGTTATGATGTTACATTGGAAGTTGTTTCAACAAAGTTCAGCAGTACACAGTAGCCCCAGTTTGTGGCTTTTATGTACTTAAATCACTAATAAGAGGCACAATTAGTGGCAAATGTGCATGCGTACAGTGTGAAACAATAAAAGTTGTCAGGTGTTATAATCTAAACTGGAGTTTCTGTATATATTGTTTATGTTTTGGAGAAAGATAAGCCCATGGACTTTCAGCCTAAGTTGTGTTATCTTTGACATGACTTAAATGTTAAGCCATATTGTTCAATGTTATGTTCTATTACTTTTGTGTGCATAAATCCTCATTTTCAGAATTAGAATTACTTATTTGTGCACAAAGAAATGTATCCTCCACCCATGATACCTACCAGGCGTCATAGATTAACATATAAAATTTCCAAAATGTATTCAAGTGGTAGTGGAGTGAAATGTAATAGTGCCCTTAACTACCAATTTGTTTATTTAAATTTGTCGCAGCATTCTTTTTTTCTCCATCTTTGGTGCCTTGTGTAGTGCAAAACCTCTAGAGACCATCACAGACTGTCAGTTTGTATAAATTGTACCTGAAAATGTCACCATATGACATTAAATGGCTCATTTGTCTCTTACAATTTTTATCAATTTTCACCTGGATATTTTTTTCTGAAATGCAACTTGAAGAGAGGTCCCTCTATGAGTGTCACAAAACAAACACTGGAACGGTCTCTCCCCTTTTCTCTGTCTCTCTTTCCTGCTGCTGCTGTTTACGCACTGTGAGGTGGTGATATTTATTGTTATGAATATCATTTGTATTAATCACCAGGATAAATGAGTGGTTTGGCTTTCTGAATGCCTCATTTAGAGAAACCTGGCTCTCATGTCATGATTATGAATTACAGACAGGCATGTGTTTCACCTGAGGTTCTCTCTCTTCCCTCCCTTCCCAATTCCTCTCCTGCATATACACACATTTGCTGTGTGTTTTCGATGTTTGACCAATGGACAACGACGGCATCCTCCTGATGCAAGGGACATCAGTTCAAGGAACAGTGGTATATAGACACAGGTGCAACATGTTCCCACATAGATTGTGTTTACATGCACACAATTTTGCAACACATTCCTCACAATGTGGGAAATCATATGGTGCCAATATGATTATTAATAATTTGAGTATTCCATTACCTAATAAACCAGTTCATATGATATGTTTTTAATCCTGATGGTTTACATGCAATAAATTTTATTCACTTCTAACCTTAAACACAAGTTTGTCTTCACCATAAAATGTAAATTATTTCAGGCTTTCAGAGGCCCAGAACTACAACACCCCATGTATTTCTTTTATTTTAAAGCCTCACTACACAGTCCTAGCACTACAAAAAATCTTACAGACACATGCTTCAGATCAGCGTGCAGGAGTCGTTGGTGCTTTCACAACTAGAAAAGTCCTTAATTCCTAGTTAACAATTTTCTGTTAAGTGTCAAAATTGTCGTCATTGTCTAAAAAGACACAGTGACAGGTGTCTGAAGCAACTAATCAGAAGAATAACATTTCTGTGCCAAGCGATCAATCAGATATTTCAGAACCATTAGAGCCTCTTACTGAGCAGTTATAGTAGCAGTACAATCAAGGTTTATAGTGGGCCGGAGCCCACCAGAGCTGTCAGGGCTCAGCTCTGTCTCCTTCAGTGTCACAGCGTTGCCAACTCTCACACTGACCAAACAAATGTAGAACGTAGGCACCTTTTTGTAACTTTATTAAATAACTGTGGTCATCAGAAATCGATATGTGTCTACAAATGAAAGAGGGTCTATGCTCAATATACACATGAACTGCAGCTAACTATTTAAATCTCCAGATGTGGCATCTTATTAACCAAAATTTCTTCAAGTTTGGACAGTGTAATCATTGTAAACAAAGCAACCCTTCTCAAGATGAGAACCACCACAGCCAGTCGGTACATTTTTATTTTCAGTGTTTTTGGTGGTTATTATTGTTAAGTTAACTAGCAGTGTTATTGTATTTCATATCACAATCTGTGACAAATAAGTAGCAGCTATCTAATGATCCAGTGTGTGGAGAGAGATTTTGCAAAACACTGCACATTTAAGGGTTAAAGGGATTTACAGGAATCTCCAAACACCTACAAAAATATGATTGCTTCCATTGCAAGCATTGTAATATTGTCCAGTGAGACACACACACACACACACACACACACACACACACACACACACACACACACACACACACACACAGACAGACAGACAGACAGACAGACAGACAGACAGACACACAGACACACACAAATGAAAGAAGTATATGGTACACAGGCTTTTCACCAATTTGTATGAAGGGAAAAGAGATTTTGTTTTGACTTGTATATTTCATCCCCCATCCATGCTCCATATTTCCATGTGATTAAATTATTCAGTGGTACAAACTACAATTATGCTTTATTAAAAATTATTAAAAATTCTCACCAGACTCCACAGTTGTGAAAGAAATCATTGCCTGCTTATTTTTCTTATTTGCATCACTGAGATGTTTGAAATGAGTTGCAGGATAGTGTTGTTGGGTCATTGGTATCTATTCATTTGTTCATTAATGTATTGGTTATTTATTGAAGCATTCAGAAAGTCCAGAAAGCAGGGTAGGAGAAACACATGTCTCATTATCCCCCCACCCAAACCCTAGTTATGAGTTTTTGAACACTAAAATAAGGGATCAAACTCTTATCTTCCGTTTTGCTTAAAGATGGCATTTCCATAAATTAAATATACATGTAGAATTTACACTTCAAAGTTTGGCCCATTACGTGAGCCATTAGTTATACTTGTAACAGCAGATCCCTATGGCCAGGTTATTAATGATTTAACAGTGAGTTAGTGTAAACTAGATTCAATTTTCTTCCAAAGCCGCAATCTCCTCAAGATTTCACAAAGAGGGTAGTCGAGTGAGAGATGGACAGACTGTTAAAAGGATAAAAGAGGGAAGGAATGACACAGAAAGACTTAGAAAGGCAGAGAGAGAGAGAGAGAGAGAGAGTGTATAGCCCCTCTCCCTCTCATTGCGTCTTGAATCCTGAGCAATGACTGGCTACTTTAGCAATTAAAATCTGGGGCAAAGACACAGCAGCTTGCTTTGGCCCAGAGACTAGCCCATTCATCATCCCAACTGCCATAAAATAGCACTAGATGGATTCTTTGATTTTAGCTTTGGAAGAACATAAATCAAAATCTAAACCATGGCCTGTCACAAGCATCACCAGAATTATCCATTTGAGAGAGAGAAGAGCTTGAGAAGGGTGGAGAGAGAGAGAGGGAGACAGAGCAGGATCTAGTCTCATTGTTTCTCCACCTCACACCCACAACCTATCCCCCAGTGTGACACCCTGGGTAATCTATAAGTGTCTCGTAATGAGGCTTTTTCTACAGTTCAACACAGGCATTCATCAAGCATTACAGAGAGGAAGCCTAATCTGGAGTGCTTTGTCATTTGAGGGGGGTTGAATAGGGAACTTGGATAAGACAAAACATGAAAATCAGTTTTAATACACTGCTATGTAAAGAAAAAATGTGTATTAGAAAAACACTATTGCATTTTCAGGAATCCCAGCTAATATTGCAATTCGCACCCATGTCTTATTTTACGTATTTTCAGTTTTAGTGTTTCTTTAAAATATTTTTTATGTAACTCAACACAACACAAGAAATTTTAACCAAACTAAATCAATAATTCTTATCAAATGATCCAAATAGTCTATATGACTAATTTTGTCTTTGACAAATTGACATAGTAAAGGACCAGTGTGTAGGCTTGTATGGCATCTAGCAGTGAAGTTGCAGATTGCAACCAACTTTTAGCCCTTACCTTCACCCTCCTATGGCCAAGTGTTTGGTTTTTCCGGTCACAAAAACACAACAATTCATTTTTTCAGGTCGATTATACACTAATGAAAACATACTTGGGAATATTATATTCCATTTCTGCCAATTTTTCTACCAATTTCCCCTAAATATTACACACTGGTCCTTTAAGGAAAAAAATGAATAAATGAGTAGAGAAACTTAAAGAATGCGGTTGGTTCCATACAGGACATGTGGGGTCACTGAGGTCACTGGGGTCACTAATCAACTAATTTGAACACCTATGGGAGAATATGGACATTAACCCTGTTTCTTACAAATTGCGTTTATATACTATTTAATTGCTTTGACAAATTTTTAAAACAAACGTATTTGCTGCTTAGATATGTTCACTGACAAAGGTTTAGGCTACTAGGTACTGGTTTTAGCTATGTAAATGCTCCGTATTTGTATAGAGCCTTTCTAGTCTTTTCGACCACTCAAAATGCTTTTACACTACATCCACACACTGAACCTAAGTGCTCAAACAGAAACTAACATTCACACAAATTCATTCACTGGCGGATTCAGGGTTCAGTATCTTGCCCAAGGACACTTCGACATGCAGCCTGGAGGTGCCAGGGATTGAATCACTGACCTTCCGATTAACGGGCAATCCGCTCTACCTCCTGAACCACAGCCGCCCAGTGTAGTTATGTAACATTATATAGTGTATAATGTTAATACACTAAGCATTTCAATATTTAACAAAGGACCCCCATCTTTCCCTAACTTTAACCTTGACTGCCTAAACTGAACCATAAAAGAATAAGAGTGAATATAATAGAGAAAACAAATGAGATACGTAGTTAGTGAACATGTTGCACCAATTTATATGAACCAAGCGGGAAGCTTGTGGTCTGAGATGTGAATACAATGCGGAAGTCCCTTAAACCTGCATTCTATTGAACGTCTGGTTGCAAAAAGAAGTCTGGTTCCTTGTATATAATGGTAAAATGACATCACTTCTCACCTGAATTATTACCTCAGTAAACACTTTGAGTTTATGGTCTCAATCGCTAGTTTCATGTCTTCTTCAACACAACATGATGTTCATTTAGTAAATTATGGTCCCATTTAGAGGAAAATAAACCATAAAGCAGAGTATGCTTCAGGGTGGGATTTTCTATGATTGACAATCATACCATGGCGACCTGTCAATCAGGCTAGAGTTACTCGTACCCTCGGCACAGTGTAAATTTAACCAGCGTCGTTGAAAAAGCTTATTAGGAGTTGGCTGTTCACTTTCTCTAGACAAAGCTGTCAGCCCTGTTAAAATGACAGTTAAAGTGAATTATAGATGCACCTAGCTAAGCAAGCTAGCTAGCTCCACACACGGCCGTTAGCTTCACCGTCTCGTCCAAATACGGTCACTCAACACAAACCAACGGGTGACGTCACGATGACTACGTCCACTTCTTATATACAGTCTGTGGTATGAACTCACCTTACTGTTCCTTTTAATTTGTCACTGATCTGTATTTCATAGGTTGTTTTGGTTTTACTTGAATGTATTTCACACCAACGATACTTGATTTAAAGAAAATTAAATCTGTCTGCAGCTAATAATTCCACCAAATTAAAGCTAGGTATAATACATTTCTAACAGCTATTATGAGTGTCCAAATTTATATGTATAAGAAATAAAATTGTATTATATAAGAAACATTACATCACTATCATTAGTTTCCCTACTGAAAAGCTTGAGGTTCTGAAGCATCACTGATCTGAAGCTGTTGGATGTGCGACCAAAATAGATTAAACCTTGAGACATTTGAAAGCTGTCTGATGTGATTCTCTTAGGAATGTAGGTCACTCCATCAAGTGATACTGTAAGTAAAATCAAACAGTGCGAAATTCTGACAAAGGGGTCCAAAATGATCTCAGGTTTCCAGTTAATGAAAGACATCTGTAACCGATATGTTTACTGTAAAAATAGTTACCTTTTCTTCAAAACAATAATAAATTACTGCATCTGATTCCCATCAGGCTTCCTTAGTGTCCGCTAATTATTCTACATTCATCCATTTAGCTTTTCACTATTACACCAGTCATTTGTAACCGCAGCACATAAAGCTTACTTCATGTGCTATTGTAGAGACAGGTCAAGGTTTGAGAATGAGAGGAAGAATAAAAAAAGTGAACCTTAGGTTTCCTTAGTTCCTTAGAGGTGTCACTGTAATGTTTAGGAGAAATTGATGCTATTTGCTAAATCTTCATATACTCCAGTAATTCTCACCTCAGTCATAACCAATAAAACATTTACTAGAAAACTGTGATCTTCAGGATTTCACCAAAAAGTGCCAGCAAAATAAAACATTGTTTTGCTCACACATTTCTACTGTACAAGTCAAATGTAAACCAGTAAGTGTAAAAGGCTTAAAAAGAGCTTTAAGGTTGGACGACTATTATTTAAATTCACATTGTGCCTACGCTGTAATGTCTAATTTCTGATCAGCAAATGCACACTCATTCTCCATATGAGCAAATGCCAATTCATTTAAAATCTGATCCTTAAGTGTTTGGTATTGATATAGTTGATCAAAGTCAAAATATCCATCGGCTTTCATCAGTCCACAGTCCTGCCAATTCCTGCCTGCTGGGGTCCAGGATTAATCTTAGAGGGATTCGTTTGATTTGTGGTCCTCATTTGTATGTCTGTCTGTGAGAAAATGGAGGACAGCTGTCAATGCAGAGGCATTTGTCTCTGTCATTTCCTCCCCTCCTCCATGCCCATCTCTCTCTTGCCTCTATCTGTCTCTCTCTCCCTCCCACTCTCTCTCCCTCCCTCTCTCTTTCCAGTTCTCAGTCACTGAGCACTCCACAAGGCATCTAAAAATGGATAACTCCACTGTCTCAACCACTTAAGAGCAGATTCAATCAAAAATAAAGCAACACATAAAATAACCTATTTTAATTCCTCCAATGCGATGGGGACATTCAATTATGTCCTCGGAAAGGCGCGTTTTTCATAGTGGCAACAATTAAAGTCTTATTTAATGCTTAAAGCATATTACTTTCCTTTATTACAGATCTCATAACAAAGTCGGCAGCCATCAAGGTGCAAAAAGGCCCCCTATCCTTTTGTTTTGCATTTTATTGCAAAAGCTCATCAAAGCAGGAGACAATGGGAGGAATGTGAGGAGCTAAGTGCAATGTGTGTGTGTGTGTGTGTGTGTGTGTGTGTGTGCTGGGGAAGCTGCGTCGGAAAGGGGCCAAGAAGCTTTTATATGGTATCGTGTAATGTTTTTATTGCAGAAGTCTGTATTCTTTTTCAAGCATTTGTCTCAATTTCCCTTTTCATTCCACGGATGTGCTAATGCTGTACTTATTTTGTACATATTATTCAGACAGTTATGGATGGGATGTAATATTATTACAAAATTGTATAAAAGAAAAAAACACAGTGATACTTGAATGCTACAGTGCTTTTAGTTCAAGGATGCTATTCACACAGAGGGAAAAATGTATGGGGGTAAATCAATGCCAATATTGTAAATTTACAGAATATGAGTCATATATATACATTACAAATCTGTAAATACAAAACACAATGTAAGTACTAATAGATTTAAAAACACATACAAACTCTTCATGATCCACAAATATAAAACATGTTCTACAAATACATTTGTTTAACAAATTAAAATTTCAACAAATGCACTCTTCACAATTTGCAAACACAGTCTAACTTGTATCTTCAAACCACTGTTTATGTGAATTCCGTGCAATGCTCAGCATTCGAGTGGAAAATTTGTGGATTGTTTCGTACAAATTCTGTACAATTCTGTGCGTATGCATTAATGACGCAGTAACATAAAATATGTTATACTTTTACTTAAGAAAGGTTTTGAATACTTATTCCACCAGTGGAGAACTGTATAAAAAAATATTATATATATAGAAATAGTCAACCAGAACACATTGATCGGGGGGAAAAAAACAAGTTTGCACTGGGCCTATGATTATACAGACTTCTAGGTACTGCCACAGTGAAAAGATTCGAAGGGCAATACATGGAGAATTGCTAAACTTCAAGTTTGCATTATAGGGGCACAGAGTCTTAAAATATGCTACTGATGCCATATCCATACCAGTAAACGGTTAAGTTTAAGTTTGTCCTAGTTGGCATAACAGCCTTGGAACCCATATCTGGACATGTGATCACTGAGATGATGATGCAGATAAAAATGAGGTCACACATTTTTTTTTTCATTTTTTAGGTGGCTGTTGGATTTGTTGTCTGAACCCCTGAAAGTCTCTATGGCTCGTCTCTTGCAGTTCTTACCACATACTCCCTGAAGAGCATACTAACTGACTACCGGAGATCTGGCCTCACTGACTATAGTATAAAACTATAGTTGTTTGTTTACTATATTCAGTGATTTTGGTGAAATTGGATCATATTTGGAGAAAATATTTTCAGCAGTTTTTCCTCTGGTGTCATCTAACTGTTCTGCCTCAACGTTTGGTGATTTATAGACTTTACTGATGGACACCCTGTTGTGGAATTCTTCCAGAAATTAATTTAAAAGAACGCTCAATGAATGAATCTCACAAAATAACGTTAAGCACACTAACATTTCTACAATCATACAATACAAGAAAGACTACTGGAGAAATTGGTTTGCATGTCTGGTTTGTCCATGTGCTTGTCAGTTCTCGGGTTATTTTTATTACAGTCATGTTTGTCTGGTAGTATTCTTGTCTGTTTACAGTTTTGTCTGTAATCTGTCTGTCCAGTCCACGTTTCTGCAGTTTGAAGTTGTCTGCACCTTATCACTGTCTAGTTTTACTTCCAGTTAGTCTAAGGATCCTAATGTGTTACACCTGTTTGTGTCATGACCCTGCTTGTTTGCCCTATATTTATGGCCTGTGATTCTGTTCACAGTAACTGAACTGTGGAAACGCAGTGAGTTCTTCTGCACTGCTCCACTGAATATAGTTTATTCCTGTTTACCATTTTTATAATTACTTTTATATTACTGTATATTTTCTGCTACGTAGCAGAAAGGAGTTATAAACTCAATTTCACTTTACAACCTGTTGGAATGTGACAAATAAATCTACCTTATACCTGGAGTTTCAGTTTATTACTGCTTCTTGCCTGGACTATTTAAGTTGGCTTTGCAGAATTACCCTGGTTGGTTTTGGACTGCTTCACCTTACGTTTTAGGACTTTGTAACTGTACACTTTGTGTAGTTTGACAAACTGATCTTGCTCTGCATCTGTGTGCTGCGTTTGGGCCCCCAAAATCAGTTTCTCCCCCAGTAAACCTGACAGGTTAGCCACCAAAAGTACTTGGTTAGGTTTAGGAAAAGTTAAAATAAGTACGCTACTTACATAAGTTAAGTTACATACGTAAATTAAAATAAGCCAGCCATGACTTTTGGTTTCACATAGGACAAAAACAGTGGTCTTTTGAGTGAAAGTCCTGTTTTTGTCCCATCACTCTTTATACTACCTCACCTGACATCCTCCTATATTCCCATCAGACTAGAGGTTACAGAACAATAAACATAAAAATGGGTCTTAATAAGCTGCTTGCACAGTTGACCTATACCACCAGATTTTAGGGGAGGACATTCTGTATGAACAGTTATAAGCAAGGGCAGAGAAACCTCTACCTAAGATTCCTGGAGGGTGAGGAAAACAGCCCTGCAATTATTACCACCTTTGTATAGGTAATTATGCTGCTTTTTATGTTTTTGCTGTCTCAGAGAGGAGTTGATTCAACTCTGTAAAGAGTCTATAGACTGCCATGATTTTGTATTCGACTGTATTTTATCATAACGTGTTATTTTGTCCACCCCTTTTACGAGACCACTTGTATATAAAGGTTGTTTTCCCCATTCACTTTTTTTACAGGAAAATTGTGTGAGAAACTGATAGCCAGCTGCACATTAAAAGGAAATCATGTTAAGTTTTACATTCCTTCACACTGTCAGCACTGATTTTATTTCAGACACAAACACAGACAAAATTTTAAGGCATTAAATTCACAATGTGATACAACATATCTTCATACTAAAGCCACAGGCTGTAACAACCAATTAAAAGGAGAGCCAAATCTAAAACACCTGAGACAATTGTCAGATCAATAACTGATAAAAAAAAAAATCAATGTGTCAAAAGCTATAGAATTCAAACAAAATAGAAAACACAGATTTTTTTTTTTTAAATGGGCAATGCAAAAAAAGTTTTTTTATCAACAAGAAAAGTTCAAAAAAGAGGATTGGGAGGCAACTTAGAATATCTTGCCTCACCATCTAGATAGAATAGAATCTATTACCATGAAGGAAATATGAAATTAAAATTCTGCAACATATGGCTAATAATGGAGACTGATGTTAACAATTTCCAGGTATTATATGATTGAAAGAGACAAAAATATGTGTCTGACACATGGGACATTTAAGAGGATTGTGCATTTATGATGTTTACGCATTTAATTTCACTGAAAAAATGTTTCTTATCCATTGTGAAACCGCAGTATTTTAACAAAATATTAAAGTGTTTCTGTGGAGGAATTACGCTTTTCCTCGGCCATGACCATGTAGCTGGCTAGCACCTCTCACTTTATTGGCCCAATGAAATACAGTGTTCATTAGGCCATTGATCAACTAGTCTCATCCTGTCACAAGAATACAGCTGGCCATGTACCCACGTACACACACAAACACACAGCCTCACACACCTCTGCGGTGAGATACAGGGCTGGTAAGTGGGGTCAGAGGTGGCTTGTAGTAATCCATCTAACCAGTATGACAGCGGCAGCTAATAAATCACTTATTCATCGTTTAATCCATCGTCTGTCGCCACCAAACTCCCAGAAACAATGCCTTCACAAAACACATAGAGCAACCAGGCATCCATACAGACAGGTGCACCAATGCTCTGGGACTGCAAACATCAGAAATAAAGGGCATATAGCGTTGTTCCGAATCACCTTATTTATAGTTAGACTTTTTGAATCATTCACATCAAGTCCCTAAATCTAATCACCTATGCACATGAAACTAACCTAATATAAATTAATGTTAATTAGTCATGCAGGGATTTTTCTGTAGTTAATTGTCTCCAATAAACCATAAATCTGCATTGTTTAAACTGAAGCTAAATACCAGTTGATCGCTTGTTTCAAAGCTGTTTTATAATGAATTTTCACACTATCAGGCTAAACATGAACAATATTGTGCTTGTTTGTGTTGATGTTGAAGCTTGCCATCTGTTAAATGCTTGCTGGGATATTATAGATAATTGCAAACATATTTTTCTATGAAATTAAGGATTTAAGCACAGAAGAAGACAGACAAAACAAAAACAAAATGAATTCTGTTCTGTCAGAGTTGATGTTTCCAAAATGAAAGAAAATGGGCCAGATTTAAAAGGAAAATGTGCACAGCAGGTTTTATTGAATGTTTGGCTACAATCTGGGTGGATTCAGGCCCTGATTTGTCAGCTGCTGGACTGAGCCAGTTATGTGCAGCAGGTGGAGGTGGTTTGACAGATGTCTGAAGTTTAATAATTATGCTATGAGATGTTCAGTGGGATCAGTGACTCCACTACTAACTGGTTTTGTGTTTGTGGTTTTCTCACTGTGAAGTGTGTGTAGCATGTAAACCATCCCTACATGAGAACTGATACTGGCCTGCCTAGGGCAACCAGCTGTGTAAGACTCTAGAGGACTACCAGACAGCTCAGTATAACTCCCTTTCTTCTCCAAACCAGGGCCTAGAGCCAGTACCAGAGAGAGTTCAGCTTGAGCTGAAATTCCTCCACTGGCCAACCATAACCACTCTGCAGTTCCTATGCACCTCTGATTGTTGTGAAGAAAATTGCTGGTATGTATTTATAAATTGTCGGTATATAGTAAACCACCAGTCCAGCACTGATTTTTAACACAGCGGATCAGTCCCCTGAAGCCCAAAGTATGGCCCTCTTTTTTAATGGTGCATCGTGGATACCAAAGCCTAATATTCACTATGACTGGGAGAGTCAAAGCTTGACAGCCTTGCCAGGGAATTCTTATTCTGGAATGAGCTGAGGGGGGATACACCAGATAATGTCTTCCTTCACTTGAAATAACTCTGCAGGGAGGCTGACCTACAACGGGACTTGCAACACTTTAAAGTCACATCTCTCTGGTTTTGTTTTTGGAGGAAGATGGTTCACATAGACAGTATGGTCAATCCACAATTGCAGTAAGAAAGGGAGATCTAAAATGGCATGGCACATAGTCTTGGAAGGATAAAATTAATGCTGAGATTCTTGCAGAAATGAGAGAGCACATTGTAGACCTGACAAGGACCATCAAGTGGTAGCTGAGGGAGGCAATGGTGTGGCCATTAAGTTAACCCACCAGCATACAGGATGTTCAGAGATGAGGTGAAGGGATGAGCCTCTGGTGCACATCCTCCTGGGAGATCCTCTGAGGACCCGGAAACCTTTGGTGAACAAACATGTGACCCAACCTTTGGGCCATCAGGTTCAGTCAGGCTACCAGCTGGACCAATATGGATGGCCCAGTGTATGGGCATCACCCAGGCCAGCTTTATTCAACTTCTTTCAGCCACCATGGGGGTTTAACCCAGATCACCCATCCACAAGTTAAAGGAACATGTTGCCAGTTACAGGTCTTGCTGAATGGGAATATAGTTAAATTTGCTGGACAATGGATCTACTATGGCATTAATGACAGAAGTTTGTTTTAAGAGACTCTTTGGTTAACAGACATTGGGGATAAATCAGCCTGTACCGTCAGTGGCCAGACAGTGTTATCAAACACACACCTACAACTATGGCACCCTCTATCAGAGACTGCTATCAACCTATCCCTCTAAACGTGTACAATAGTGCAAGAGTTCCTAAATAAAATGTGAGGGAGAGTACAAGTCTTTGGGCAGCATCGATTGTCTTGGTCTGCTAAAAGAATGGCGAGTTTTGTGTGGATTATCAGGTTAATTGCTGTCACACATATAGATGCTCGATTCGGATTGTCAGTTTGTTGACAAACAGGTTGCCAATTTGTCCTTTTTTATGCCAAATATGTGTCCACCTACAAGCACTCCACAGGTGGAACTGCCACACATTAATGGTTACTGTTGTGGAGCAGGGGCTAGAGAACTACAGTGGTTGGTTAGTGACCAAGACGTCCACTTGGGAGAACTTTAGGAAGCCACCAGCATGTTTCTGCCTTTGAATTTCAGCTGTGACAGGCATTATATAACCAGTGCCTGCACTACTAACTTGTTTTTTTTTTTCACATTTTGTTTTGTGCATGTTCTCACCTTATTTTTAGTTTAATTGCCTCCCCTGCGCAGGTGTTAGGTATTATATGCAGCAATAACAGTCATTTACAACATTAACAATGTCTACACTGTATTTTAATGGACAAAATATTTACTTTTCTTTTGAAAACACCCCAAACTTTTGAACAATAGTGTGTGTGTGTGTGTGTGTGTACACTATATTGCCAAATGTTTTGGGATGCCTGCCTTTACATGCACATGAAGGTTAATGTCATCCAGTTCTTAATCCATAGGGTTTAATATGGAGTTGGCCCACCATTTGACTCAACTTGTCTGAGAAGGCTGTCCACAAGGTTTAGGAGTGTGTTTATGGGAAATTTTGACCAATTTTCTAGAAGCGCATTTGTGTGGTCTGGCACAGAGGTTGGACGAGAAGGCCTGGCTCGCAGTGTCCACTCTAATTCATCCCAAATGTGTTCTATACGTCAGGACTGTGTCATGTTGGAACAGGAAATGACCATCCCAAAACTGTTTCCACAAAGTTGGGAGCATGAAATTGTCCAAAATGTCTTGGTACGTGGAAGCATTGTCAGTTCCTTTAATTGGAACTAAGGGGCCAAGCCCAACCCTTAAAAAACAACCCCACACCAAACTTTACACTTGGCACAATGCAGTCAAGCAAATACCATTTTCCTGGCAACAACTAAACCCAGACGTGTCCATCGGATTGCCAGACAGAAAAACGTGATTCATCACTCCAGAGAACACTTCTCCACGGCTCTAGTATCCAGTGGTGGTGTGCTTTACACCACTGCATCCAACGCTTTGCATTGCACTTGGTGATGTTAGGCTTGGATGCAGCAGCTCGGCCATGGAAACCGGTTCCATGAAGGTTTCTACGTTCAACGTTTGGAGGTCTGTAGCTACTGACTCTGCAGAAAGTTCTGTGCACTGTGCACCTCAGCATGCGCTGACACCGCTCTGTGATTTTAAGTTCCTGTTCCCAATCGCTTCCACTTTGTTATAATACCACTAACAATTGATCATGGAATATTTTGTAGTGAGGAAATTTCACAAATTGACTTATCACGGTACCACGCTTGAATTCACTGAGCTCTTGAGAGCGACACATTCTTTCGCAAATGTTTGTAGAAGCAGTCTGTATTCATAGATGCATGATTTAATATACCTGTGGCCATGATTGCAACACCTGAATTCAATGATTCGGAAGCGTTTCCCAATACTATTGGTAATATAGTGCATATAAATATCCAGTAATGACTGTCCGTAAGAGAGAGCTGGCCAGAAGAGTTGTGTAGCTGGACCGGAAAGTAAGACCCTTGCTTGGTTTTTTATTTTTACTGATTGATTTAAAGGGTAGAATGGATTTTTAAGTCTGATTGTGGACAACTTTGATGGGACCTCACGTTATGGGAACAAAAAAGTGGCCTACATGTAAGGCCAGAAGCCTCAACAAAATGGCATGAATGTAAGACAAAAAGCCTGAAAATAGAATCCCTTCCAAAATCCTTCTGGTCTGTCTAACTCGCTGGTCCAGAATGGACTCTTATTTTTGTTTCTTTCTGTTTGGATCCGAATTGAGAAAGGTGGTGTCAATCAGAGCCGCTATTACCCCCACTGCCTCTTACTCAGAGGTCCCTCACCAGCAACAAGAGAGTTTTAACCAGTTTTATCCCATCAACTTGTCTGAGCTTTTAAAAACAGTATCACAAATGAGAGTGTCCTCCAGCCCACTTGATGTAATACCTACAAAGTTTTTACTGAAAGTAATAAATTCTGTTGGGCCCCATTTGATCTCTGTTTTTTACAGCTCCCTATCTACTGGTTGTGTCCCTGATTATTTTAAAACGGCTTGCGTGAGCCCACTTTTAAAGAAACCTAGATTAGATCCCTCTCTCCCACAAAATTTTAGACCAATTTCAAAACTGCCTTTTATTGCAAAGATTCTAGAAAGAATTGTGTCCAAACAGCTGCTCACTGTACTGGAAAATAACATATTATTTGAAAATCTGGTTTCAGGAAGTACCACAGCACTGAGACTGCCCTGCTTAAAGTCACTAATGACCTTTTAATGTCTGCTGATGAAGGCATGTGCTCAGTCCTGGTACTCCTGGACCTTAGCGCTGCTTTTGACACCATTGACCATAACATCATGTTAGAAAGACTGAGGCACTTGGTGGGAATCTCTGGTAATGCCTTACAATGGTTTTCATCCTACCTGTCAAATAGGAAGTTCTGTGTGTCTGTAAAAAACTATGTGTCTTCGTTTTGTCTAGTTAAATTTGGTGTGCCTCAGGGGTCGGTCTAAGGACCCATTTTGTTTTCCTTGTATCTGCTTCCCCTTGGACATATTATCCATAAACATGGTATTTCTTTTTATATTTATGCTGATGACACACAAATGTACTTGCCCGTCACATCCACAGACCCTGGAATGCTGAGTTCACTTAACAACTGCCTTTGTGAAGTTAAAAAATGGATGTCAATAATAACAATTTCTTCCAGCTGAACTCAGACAAAACAGAGATCCTGGTCATTGGCAAAACTGCCATCTGCTGGTTCCCTAGTAAATCACATTAAACCTGTAGCAAAGATCCTTGGTGTTTATAGTAATTTAAATTTTTAGCAGCACACCACAAAGCTTGTTCAATCATGTTTTTATCAACTCAGAAATATAGCAAAAATTCTATCTATGTTAACTTTTAAGGACACTGAGACCATTTTACACGCGTTCATCTCGTCATGCCTGGATTATTGCAACAACCTTTTCTTTCAGACTTGTTTAACCCAAAAATCTACTGATTGACTCCAGACTGTCCAGACCTCAGCTGCAAGGCTTTTATTCCAGAACAAAGAAATATGACCATATCACCCCTGTTTTAGCTCTGTTTCGTTCCCAGTAGGTTTTAGAATTGACTTTAAAATTGATTACTTTTAAAGCTCTTCATGGCCTCTCGCCTTGTTATATTTCTGACCTTTTAGTCCCATACACACCAGCACATACCTTGAGATCCTCAGGCAGAGGTCTGTTATCTGTTCCAGAGTCTCGACTGAAAACTAAAGGGGACAACGCGTTTGCTGTCAGGACCCCGAGGCTCTGGAACAGCCTGCCCGAGGAAATCAGGTCGGCTCACTCAGTGAACTCTTTGAAGTACCTTCTTAAAACGTACTTTTATAGGACAGCCTTTCCCAATTTTATTTGACTTTATTTTATCCCTTTTATTTTATTCTATTTTACTTATTTTATATTTCTCTCAAATGTGTATTTTAGTCTTTTCAATGTTTTCTTGATTTATTGTGTATTGTTTTTGTATTATTGTCTTTTGTGTATTATTGTCTTTACACTTGTTAAAGCATTCTACAAATAATGATTATTATTTTTATTATTATGTGTAAGGAAGGTTGAGGACCCAAATCCCACGAAGCCTCACAGGTACAGTTCAATGATATTTATTAAAGAACTAAAGGCGTACACATTTACTAGTAGCAGTGCTCAAGAATCCAAAATAACAAACTGTCCAAACAAAACAACTAATCCAAAGGAAATCCAAAATGCAAATCCGCAAGCAGGGGGGAACGAGCAGGATGAGGACATCACACGAGACAAAGCATGACAAGCTACAATGACCAGACAGATACTGAACAGAACAAGCAAACATTTAACACCAGTTAACGAGCAGGGCGGGACCAAGACTAGGTGGAGGCAATCAGACACAAAGGCAGGCAGAGTGATCACAAGAGGAGAAGATACAACACAGGTTACCAAACACAGACCATACTGAATTAGACTGAACAGATCAGAAAACAAACTAATCCAGAATACAACAGACAGATCACAACCGGACAGAGAACACAAACCAACACTTAGCAGACCGGCAGTCAGGACTGAAAACCAAAACACAGACTCCAGTAACAAAACCAGCGGTTAACTAAACTAAACAGATCAGACAGGTAATAATGTAACACGGGGAAAGAACACAAGAGGAAAACAACATACATACCAACAAGAAAACCCCAAATACCAAAAAAGAACCAAACTGTGAAACACAACTGCCAAATGTAAGCTCGCTGCCAGTCCCTGTGTGATCAAGTTAGTGTTTTACCACGGTAATTAGGATTTTGTGTCTGTCTTCACATTTGGTTATTGGTTCCTTTTTCCAGGGTGGTACCCCATATTTATTAATCTGTGTTGTTAATGTTGTGTTGGGACCAGGACAGTCTGGTGAGAACAAAGACTGGGCCTCCTGCCTGACCCCGGCCTGTTGAACTCCCAAAAAGCCTGAATTGAGTAGTTTCAAAAAAAAGGAAACTACTAAAAAAAAGGACAGTAAAACAGGCGCCAAGGCCCATGTCACACCTAGGTGCGAAATAGTGAGTCAGACCTAAAGCAGAGCCACTATTGGCTGCGCTTGTAATCCTGCAGGTCGCCCCTGGTAATGCAGATATCGCTGTGTTTTACGTGCTCATCATCCCGGCCACTAGCTGACCGGGGTTTTTACAGATTTCAGCCGTTTGTGAGAGTGATCGCTAAATATCCTTTATCAGAGTTAAAGTCAGTACACTAGCGTGTCTCGTTGATAAGTGGTAGTTACGACACAGTCTGAATTTCTGCTTGTGATACTGCTGTGCTTTATTTTCCATGTGTGTGCACCGTTGCTAGACTCTGCCTAAAGCAAAGCCAGCATCCGCCCATTGAGGAAAACTCATTGTGCATGCTGTGTGGCAGGGTGTAGCTACATTGTAATTCACCGTGATAAGTAAACCCGCAGCTGTTATCTGGTATGATCTCACTGTTTCCCTTGCTTTCCTTGAACTAATCACTGTATACACTCACTTGCCATGTGACCGGCACGCCGCCATTTTTGTAGTCCGCATAGCCTACAGAGAGAATAGCTGCCATTTTGGGACTGGTTTGGTACATACTCCACGCCCCTCCCTCTCTCTCTCTCCGGTCACGCATACACACTCACACACACACAGGTCTCTAACACACACAGGCACACACACACACTCACTTGTTGATTGTCGTATGTTTGATTGTTTGACTTAGATTAGATGATGAAGTGTTTATTTGCTATAGTGAATAAATTCTGTTATAATTTTAAGAAGTTGTTGTTTGTGGTTATTGTATTGAATATTGTGACATCAGTTGGTTGTGACGGCCAGTGTACGGACTTCGCACTTCAAATTCATCATTGAATGATAATGTTTGATTATTGACAATTTATAGGTGAATAAAGAACTACAGCCATATTACTGCTACCGTCACTGCACTAACCACTACCTCTGTCTCTTTCTCTTGGACCAAGGAGGCGGAAGCAGAGTTTCAAGAGATTAAACAGCGCTTCGCCTCAACCCCCATCCTGGTGCAGCCAACATGCTGAATAAAATCCACCCGTGTTCCTACCTCTCCCGCAGACTCTCCCCAGCAGAGCCACACTACAACATTGGCAACCGTGAACTGCGATGTCCTTTCTAGAGTGTTCCCCACTAATGACACTAGTTCAGTCCCTGAAAACTTCATCCCTGACTCTTCTATGTATTGTGGCGGATGTTAGCTGTGATTTTGAGGCCGTAGTCAGGCAGGCCCAAGATCAACAGGCCAACACAGGTAACGGTCCACCAAACAGGATGTTTGTTCCAGTCCCTGTCCACCCACAGATTCTCCAGTGGGCTCACTCCACTTTGGACTTCCTTTGTTGGATGTTTTTTAGTGGCTCACTGTTGAGGCAGACACCCTCTCCTTTGTATCAGCCTACCTGGTTTGTGCCCGTAATAAGACCTCTACTCAGCCCAGCTCTGGACTCCTCTGGCCTATCCCGATTCTCGTTCGCCCCTGGTCGCATGTTAAAGTGGATTTTGTCACAGGACTTCCCCCATCCGGTAACAATGCAATATAAACTATCATTGATTGTTTTTTCAAGTTTGGCCCTTTCTTGCCCCTGTCTAAACTCCCCACAGCCAAGGAGACTGCTGGCCTTCTTGTCCAACATGTTTTCGACCCTACGGGTTACCCTCTGATATTGTTTCTGACCGGGTACCGCATTTCCCATGTCTGGAAAGTCTTGTGCTCTGCCCTAGGCATTTTGGTCAGCCTCTCCTCAGGATACCACCCCCCAAACAAATGGCCAAACAGAGAGGGTAAATCAGGAGATTGAGGCTGCACTATGCTGCGTCACAACATCAAACCCATCATCTTGGAGTACCATGCTCCCTTGGGTGGAGTATGCACACTTTAATTGATGCTTCCTCTGGTTTATCCGCTTCTCAATGTGCATTTGGCTATCAACCTCCCCTCTCTAGAGCACAAACTCGGAGTACCCTCGGTCCAAGCCCATATGTGTCGCTGTTTTAAGATTTGAAAAGGGACCAGAACTGCCCTGACCCACGCCTCTGGCTGTAGGCTAAGACAGACAAATCGTCTCCACAAACATGCGCCCAACTTCTCCCCATAACAAGGTATGGCATTTTATGCGTCCTATGAATGTTTATTTGTATTTATTTACATGTCCTTTTCGTCTGTCGTAATATTTTATTTTTATTATCAACTACAATTCAATCCAGCTGGTAATTTATTGGTATTTAGTTTGTAGTAATAATTTTGAATTAGTTTTGGATTGACATTAAAACAATTAACCTAAAAAAATGTTTAATATGGTACTTCAAGCTGGAGTTCTGATTACCTGAGTCGATGGAAATGCAGGAAGAAAATAATAAAGATGTGCAGTATGGGAACAATGAAAATTAATCAGCATGTCACGAGACTTATCCAAGAGAAAGGTTAGAAGATGAAATACTATCTACTGGGTCAGGAAAAGACATTTCTACCTTTTACACGGATAAAGAGCGAAAACAGAAAGGAGGAGAATAATGAAATGGAAGTCATTAAAAGCAGAATGGAGGACAAGAACTGTTGAACATATCAGTATATTGCTCATGGGGCAGAGCACAACTCAACCCCAAATTCAAGATGATTGACAACTTGAGTCCCACAAGAGGAAGCACCTTCCTGAGATCATTTTTCAAGCAGTCTTAAAGTGATAATAGATGCACACAATGCTAATTCTGCTCTTCAGTGTTGTGCTTTTATTCAAAGAACACAGATGTCTCTTCCCTGCAATGAACCTGACAATAATTCTGATTCTAATCAGTCTATCTTTCTTCATGGAATAAACACAAAGCATACTGTAATGTGTATGCGGGAGTGCAACATGACAGAATAAGGCCTCATACACATCTTGTGGGAACATCCTCACCAGAAATCAGATCACACATCAGAACCTCTGGTCAGGCCTAAATCCAGACTGAGACATAATAAGCAACTTACACCCCCAAATGAGCATATGAATCCAGCAAAGGATAATTTCACAGTAATGACACTTCCTGTCATTACTGTCACGATACCTGTAGATTCTTCACTTTAATCTGCACCACCAAATAAGCCTCCTCCAACCATTCAAGGCTTGATTTGTACACACAAAACGATTCACAGCCTGGATCATTCTTAAGTGTACAGCCTTTGTTCTCTCTCATCACTGTCTACCAATACAGTATCAGGGAATATGCTCATAAATTCATGTAGTACAGGGGTTTTCAAAGTCTGAGACTGCAGGCCTCCCCTCAGGCCAAGCTTGGGAAATGGCGCCCCCCCACCACATCTTTAGTGTACTTCGTAAGTTTCGCTCAATTCCTGGATGCCTCTGGGATCATGATTATATTATCTGATCCCATAGACACTCAACATTTGAGCCAAAATAGCCTGATATTGCTGTCTGACAGAACTGACTGCACCAAATTTAAAAAAAAGCTAAGGCATTTATTAGTTTCTGACTCTGATGGGGGGAAACAGTTCCCAAAAACTACTGTATCTCTGTGCTTTTGTGACTTTGCTGGATGTTAAAATCAAAAGCTCAGCAGCAGCGGCTCTCAAACTGACTTGTCCATAAGTATTAGCAGGAGCAGCCTAGAAACAGGCCACCCACAATCACCAAGAATAAGAGTCAGGCAGTCGATCATGGCTTTATTCCAGATGTTCCTCCTATCCAGTTCCATCAGTCCCCTCAGAAAATGAATCTTTCTGTTATTACACACAAAGGTCTAATATCCACTGCCTGTTCTGTTGATGCCATGACAATTAACGCACCAAATGCCCTCAAATGAAATCCCAAAATGAAAAAGAAATGCTATCATGGATAACAGATGCTACAGGTTCGGTCGTACGTCTCATACCATTGTTGATTGTAAACTTAAGAAACCCTGTCCTGACAGAGGCAAGCTGCATTTTCAGGTAAAAGGGGCAAAAGGGATTCATCGTATTGCTCACTCATCCCCAGTACAGTCTCTTAAGTGCTGTTACCCATATGTAAGAGATATCCCAATTCAGAAGTTCAATCTCTTGTCTTGACTGGCTATGACAGTTCTTATCTTATTTTGCCCATGCAGCCTGAGAAGAAGCTCTCAGGGGAGGTCCCATTGCTGCAAACACTCAGGTCATGAGAATTAAAACTAAAGCTGAAGAAAGTTGGTTATGTCAAGAAAATTCCTCCTGAAACAGTTAATAGCTGAGCAGAATCATCTGGACCATCATAATAATAAAATTCATCTAGTGATATACTGTTCACTCAGGGGATGTGCCTCAGTGACCAACAACTTCCTTGTCTAATCCTTAGCCCTTCCCTTATTGGGGTCCTCCTTTGATTTTGCCAATACCTGGTAATGGTAAGCGATATCAAAGGCATGTTCCTCCAGGTCCAACTGCTCCGTCAGGACCAGTCCCTGCTCAGATTCCTTTGGCAAAACATGAGGGAATTGGCAGCTGATGTTTATGAATGGCAAGTACTACCCTTTGGTACCACAAGCAGTCTGTTGTGCAACCTTTGCCGTTTAAGAAACGTAAGAATTATTTTTACATTGACAATTGTCTGACAAACTGCCTTAAGATTCCAGATGCAAGAGGCTTGGTTGACTTAACAAGAGAACTTCTGGCTACAGAATGGATATGGAGAGAACTCTGTTGTGAAATTTGTAGACAATATCACCATTATCGGCTGGATTTCACACAACAAAGCCTACCCAGAGCCCAAAGGATATTAAAGGACAGTACACCCCTGCCACAGCTTGTTTACTCTGCTAGCATTTGGGCATAGATACATAAGTTTCTGCCAATAACCCTTATGATGCTGACATTTTTGTTTTTCATCTGTTTTTTCTTTCCGGCTTTATTGCTGAAACACGTATTACCTATGACAGTCGTCGGAAAAGGAAGCTGGGATTTTGACAAGACCAGGCACCACAGCTGGTACTGCTTTCGCCCCAGAGGAGAGAAAAGAGAGCCTTGTGGAAGAAATCGGACTCAGTTTGGCCAAGCGATTGGAAATAAGTGACCATTTTGCCCACATCTTAAAGAGACCTGCTCCATCAACAACCCGGCTCAAGCACTTAATAGGCTGGCTGTGTTCAGAGCCAAAAGAGAGCAAGACTCTGGCAAGATGAGAGGAGGCGGACTCTGTTTACATCTATGTAACCCTGTCAAAGTGAACTGACAGTTTCAGACCCTTTCTGTTAGGATGAATAACATATTATCATCACTATCTTGTTACTGCTGTTTACATTCTTCCAGCCACAAATTCATTCTTTGTGGGAGGCAGACAGTAAAACACAATCAAAAATCCTGATCCTTCTTCCATCAATGGCGAGCAAGGCCTAAAGTCCCCCTTATGGTTGAGCTTCCACATTAGCACTGTGCTGCTGGAGGGTAAAGGAATCCTGAACTCCAAACCTTTGGGATATACCTCCTCAGATGTGGCTAACCTGGACCCAGTTACTCACAACATGCTACTCACGGGGTGCCACTTTTTTACATTACCTCAGGTAACATATGTTCCTGAGTCCATGGGGTGGGGCGCCGTTTGGTTCAGAGCCAATTCCTAGCACATCAGTTCTGGTAACAGCAGGGGCGGACTGGCACAATTATTCAGGCCGGGAATTTGACCCCATCGCAGGCCACCTTGTGCACACAAACCACAAGACCACTAATTTTGTGGACTAACCCTATTTGTTGATGTAACGGGTACCAAACCATCATCAAACTCCAGAGAAATTACCCACACAGCACATACAAATGTACAAGGCTAGGCACAAAAAATAAGCCTGGGCTACTCTTTTAAAGAATAGAATGAGATATACAGAGTTTGCTCAAATGTTAAAATTTTATCTTTCTGTACAAGCATCAATCATATCAAAAGCATCAAAAACTTGAACATATGTAACAACATTGAAAGAAAGTAGGTCTATAGTGCAAAAGTCCAAAAAGCACTCCTACAGCCCAACAAAAAAAATATTGATTACAATGTCCAGTCACCGGTGTCCTTAAAGCGAAGACTTTATACTTTTACTTTATACATATACTTTATATATAGTTATCATCACGTTACCCTCACTACCACCGTGACAGTATTAATTGTTTCCATCGTAGTCAGCGTCTCTTTAATTTGAGAACCTTGAGAAAAGTTTAATAATTGTTTTTTCCTCACTGGATGTTGCAATAAGGAGAAATAACATGCAAACTGCGACCCCAACTTTGCACGTGTAGGGCAGAATGTGCCATGGGAAAAAATGCATAAGCCTTAAATCGGTTCTTATGCATGGCTGTACTGGTGAATGAATTGCCTTAATTTTACAGGAATTTTGTTTAACGGGGGAGAAACTTATAACAGTGTAAGTTACTTTTCCACACAGTTTATTCATGTCTTAAAAAAACCTTCATGTGAAGTCTTTTGATTTAAGGCTGCATTCAAACCCATCACTCCGCTCCAACTCAAAATACCATGCTCATTTCAGCCCCATTAATTTGGTCTTCCTTTCTTTGTCTCTACCCATCACTTCTCTTAATTCACGCTTTTTCAAAGCATGTTGTCCCACCTGACAAAAGCGGGAAAGGGGAGAACAAACGGTCAGGCAGACTGAAAGAGAAAAGAAAAGAGAGGGAAGAAAAAGGACGAGGAAGGGGCTGATAGTACAGTTTAATTACCAGCCCTGACTTGTAAGTGCTCTGGTGGGGAACTACACGACCCAGCTACAAGAGACAGCTCCGCTCCATTCCATTAGAGTGGGAACAGAAGGATATGCTGCTGCCTGTTTCCTCTCGCTGTCCTACAATCCCTCACTCGTCTCTTGCCTCACTTTATTCCTCTTTTTCTTTGCTTTTCTTAATACTTTCTTCCTTTCCTTTTTCTCGACACTCCCAATTCTATTACTTAACTTTGTTTAACAGGCATGTGGAGTACATAAAATAATTGCTTGCGAGATAAGGTCTCTCTGTGGCATCCCCTTGTCTTTGTGATTGAAAGTCACTGGGTTAAGAACATGAGTAAGAGGTTAACGGTAATAAAAATAGCTATTAAGCATATATTCCCTTCCGACGTGTCACTCCAAGAAAGGGAGAGAAAAAGAGAGAGAAGGAGGGAGGGATACTGGCACCTAATTACAAGGAGCGCACTTGGCTGCTTTTATCAGTAATTGGACTATATAGCCCTTCATTATAATTTACTTTCTCCCCCAAACTGTGATAATGCAGACAAGCAGAACTGAGTGGGCCTGTTAGTGGCCCAGAAACTGACACCAGTTAATGGTTAATTATAATGACTAAATTAAAGGAGTGATGGTGAGAGGGCACTGGATAAAGCTCAGGCACTTAATTTAACAGGATCACTATCAGAGAAAACTCATGAGTTCAAGATTGGAAATAGAAGAGGTAAAGATAAGGAAAAAACAGAGGAGAAATTGGTAAAATGAAAACAACAGAGAATTTATTTTTGCGGATTTGTATTGACTTTGACATTGTCAGAGTACTGAGTGGGAGACATGATTGTTTGTCCAGGGATTAAGAGACCATTAATTTTCTGTTTCAGACTGTGATTGAAAACAGGGTGAAAACATATTTTCCTTTAGACGTCCACTCGACAGAATGTGTCTTGCTTTAAGCAATTACTGCTTGGGACAATGTAACATGTTGACAGACAAAGAGATGCTTATGTGGCTGTGGCAGGTCAGCAACAAACACACTCAAATTCTATTAAGACATGGGCACCAAGTTTTGCAAATGCCCTATTGTAATTAAAGGAAATATTGAGGGATGCACAAAAATTTTAAAAACAGAAGTGGTAAAAAATCAGAAGTGGTGAAAATTGATACCTGATATAGTTCTTGGGTATGACAAGGTGGGCCAATAGCACCCCCTACAAGATTTCAAAAAGGAAGCCCCCACACCTATGTTTCATCTAGATGTAAAACATTTGGTTGACTGTTACACCTCCAGACTTGAATAAGGTTGAATAATTGAATAACTTGAATAATGTTGCTGATGAGTAATCCGTGAAGTATTGTATTTACTTTTTGAATGAGTAATAAGTATAAATAAGTAATTGATTACATTTTTAGGTAACTTTCTCAACACTCGTGAGGCATTCTGTACATTGCTATTTTCAGATTTAGGAATTAAGAAATGCCATCATTTGACATGTGGGTTATATTATACATATTTTAGAAAAGTTTTTTATGAAAAAAAAGGTTTCTAAAGAAATTTTAATTGTTCAGCTATTTTGGCGGTGTGTTCACAGACACACAACCAAGGGAGTGGTGAGTTACCTGTGCACATAATTTTTTGCCCTCATGTTTACACAAGCATGGATGTACAGACAACAGACACTAGGATTACTTTGATGCTGAAGAGAACCTCTCATTTTAGACATTATTAGAAAATAGGAATTAGTTATGAATATAAAGACACTGCTGGAAAGAGTAGATCACACCGATTCCTGCAGTGTGTGGTTTATGTCTGTGTTTGGTTTGACTGAGTTATGACTGCCAATTGCATCAGTCTAGATCAAAGTAAGTCAGTGTAAACCTGTTGTTCATGAAGTGGATCAGTTGGTTTGAAATGCAGCCTCTTGTCAAGGTAAGGTTGTTCATTACTACTACTCAGTCTATCTGCACACGATGAAATAACATATCGGCATAAACATGAGAAGTACTGTGGACCCATACCTCGCTCTCTCTCACACCCACACATGTACACATACAAACATTACTGTATTCTGGGAGTCAATAAGAATATGACAGGATTTTTACCAGCAACGTCGTCGTTACTGTTGCACTCCAACATGACTCCCATGTCCCTCGCAGAATATCAACTAAGATGACACTTGATGTATATTATCATAATCGCGTGATTACATGTGTATTTCAGATTTTCCTGCTTCAAATATGAAGCATGTGTGACACTGTTAAACCGTCACACACTCTCTCCATTCTCTTCACCACACACACACAGTAAATCCGTGGCTTTGTGTCGCTGTCTTCTTTGGTCCCTCTGGCTTTGCCTTAGTGGAGTGGCTGCCCCACTGATCCCTTTGCATCACACATCTTTGGCAGACTTTGCTACCAAGGTAATCATCATCATCATCGTGATCTTCAGCATCATCTTCATCATTAAGCTGGATCAGAATCATCATCTTACACCCTTATGAAAAAGCAGCCCTCCTGGTGCCACTCACTCACCCAACACACACACACACACACAAACAAACACCACAGCACACACACACAGCGGAGGATCATCACTGCAGCTCTGTGGCTCTCCTAGAAAATCCCCTGCACCATCAAAGGGAAAGGCCTGTCTGTCAGTCATGTGGGTGATTATGGGACTGAGTGACAGAGGACGACTGACACTAAGCGGCCAGGCTGAATGCACCTCCGTCAGGCCTGGCAGGTCTGGGTGACACTGGGGGCTGGGCCGCGTCCCTCACATATGGGGATTACCCTCGCCAGCTGCCATCTCAGCGCCACTCTGCTCTCAATCACACTAAGTGGCAAACACACACACTCACACATAGGAAGCACATGAGATGAAGAGCAAACTACAGTACAGCAGCACAAGGAGATAAACATGCTTTACTGTATGGACACACAGCTGCATACATATTACACACGTGGTCTATATTTACCTACACACAAGCACTAGAAAATGTGCAAGCTGTATGCACACACACTGTAAAAATATTAAAGAGGTGGTATTTTGGTTTTTGGCTTTTCCCCTCTCCTTTATTGAGTTACATCTTTTTTGTGCATGTAACAGGTTTGCAAAGTGAAAAAGCCCAAAGTCCAGCCCAAAGGGAGTTCCCATCTCCCACAGAAAACTCTGCTCTGAACTGCCTGAAAACAGCTCCTTTGTAGTCCAGCCTTTATTTCCCTTTCTTGTGATGTCACAATGAAAATACGTGTCATAATGCTCGCTGAGCGGCTAGTCCGACACGCCCTCAAAAACACTGGTGGAAAAACTCTCAGCTGCAGCACACACCTCCTCCCCCTTCCAAACACCAGCTCCCCTCCAGGCAGTCAATGGACATAAAGTTGTTACTGTGATGTAGAGACAGAGCTCAGTTAAAACTTTATGGATGAAAGATACTTTTGTTACAGATTAATAACTCAGCGCTCTGAAACTCTTGCTCCAGTCCAAATTGCCAACCTGGTCGGCAACATGTAGCCTACAGCTGAATTGAAGCTGTTTACCGTCTTTTCGCTGACCTGCCCTTCTCTGCTTCTGACTGGCTAGTAGTCCTTAACTAGGAACTGCGCAGGTGCAACTCCCAACAAAGATCATTTAGAGACAAGATGCATCACTACATAGCTAAAACGAAGCCAGGATGAAAAGAGGAGCTGCAGCAATGTGCAGTATGACAAAAAACTATGGTGTTTTTTGAAAATTAAACCATGTAAACCTGTTCTGGTACAACCCCATAATAGGATTTTGAACTTGAAAATGAGCATAATACCACCTCTTTAAGTAGTGCTCAGGCACTTACCGCAAAAAGTACTGTATTGGCCCACGTGTCACCCCAAAAACGACTTTAGTGTTAGCAGTCTTGACTTCTCCACACATTCCTTCCCTGCTACAGAATCAGATTTCCGTCCCTGCTGAGCTTTAAGTGACTCAACACTCATTTTTCTACAGCACCCTAGGTACCATACATACCAGGGATCCAACACGTGGAAGATGGTGACAGGTGGAGCGCCACAACTCCTGCCTCAACTCATCGAAAAGAGAAACAGTAAGAGTTGTGTATGGAAACCGGGATAAAGTTTAATATTTAACATTATATGTGCCTTCAATAACTCCATGTCAACTCCTCAATTTCTCCCAGTTTTTGGGATATGTTGGATAGCTAATTTAGGCAGATATTTCATAGTTTTGATTAAAACAAAATTACTAAAGATGACGATGCAGCACAAAGAACTGAATGTCTTTCCAACGCACCTGATTTAGGGACCGTCATGTGCAGTACAATCCATTTCAGTCGTCAGTAACTTTTTTTATTTGTCAACATAGAAAATCCCAAACCATGGCCAATATAGATAGTGACCACCCATAAACATTTCAAACCTGTGACATTGTAAAAAAAAAAAAAAGTTAAAGTGGTCATATTATGGTCATTTTCTGCAGCTCAGTATGTTTTTCCACCAGTGTTTTTGAGGGCGTGCCTCACTAGCCACTGAGCTTATGACGCGTGTTATGATGTGACGCAACATGGTAACGGGAAAAAGGCTGGACTACACTCAGGCAGTTCAGAGCAGTATTTTCTTTAGGAGATTGTAACTCCCTTTGAGGTGGATGTTGCTTTTTTTAACTTTGCAGACAAAATCCAGAGAAAGCAACGTGTAACACAGATCCAACAACAGGCAAGGTACAGCAGGGACATGGGCAAAAAGCTACAATGATCCAACAGAGACTGAACCTTGGGCTGTTAAACAGACCCAATTACATCCACAAACAACACGTGTACTCCGCCTGTTTACGAACCTTGGTCAAAGCAAACCAGATGACTCAGACACAATCATATCTCAAACTCGCACTGTTCAACTCCCGATCCTTTAACACCAAGGGCCCCATCCTCAGAGAAATCATTATGAACAATAAACTAGACTGTCTTTGCCTCACCGAAACCTGGCAAAAAACCCTTGAATATTTCTCCCTGACCAGCACTGAATTCACCTTCTCTGACCACCTGACTATCACCATGGGCCTAGATATTCCCACTCTCCTTGTCAAACAAATGCGCACCATGCATTTTGCAACCTCAAATCCATCAATCCTTCTTCTCTCTCCTCCATTCTGGCCGACACCATCCCTGACTCTGCCTTTGCTCTGAACGTTTCACCCACTGACCAGGTACACACCTACAACGACAAGATTGCCCCAATAAATCCAAACTCGTCTCCTTCACACACAACGACCCTTGGTATCCAGATGAACTTCACCACCTCAAAGCCAAAGGGCCACCACCTGGAACATCTTTAAAAAAACTGGCCTTACTGTACACTTAGATGCCTACAAACTTAACAAAGCATGCTCCTCGCACTTACTCCTCCAACATCCAGCTTGCTGCTGTCACCCCCATACAAAAAAAACCTGGACTCAACCCCCGACACCCCAAACAACTACAGACCCATCTCCAACCGTCCTTTTCTCTCCAAAATCCTTAAGCTGCCGCCTTCAACACCAACAACCCCTCCATCCTCACACGGCTTCAGTACAAACACCAATACTTCTCCATAAACAACTGCAAATCCTCCACCGCCCCAGTCTCCCATGGTGTCCCTCAGGGCTCAAATATTGGTCCCCTCTTCATCATCTTCATCATACACCCTTCTGAGGACCAAATGTCCGATCCTCCGCCGTCATGGCCTCTATTTTCACTGCTATGCCAATGACACTCAACATTACCTCTCTAACTAATCCATCATCTTTTCGCTCACCTTTGGAATCATCTTTGACCCAAACAATAGCTGCCTTCTTCCACCTTAAGAACATCACCCGCCTCCGGCCCTCCTCAATCCTTGCAGTTCTTCAAAGTTGCCATGTACCTAACCAGTTATATTTTATTTATATAGCGCCAATTAATCAGAAGTAATCTCATTGCACTTTTCATATAGAGCAGGTCTAGACCGTACTCTTTGTAATATTATTTACAGAGACCCAACAATTCCCAACACGAGCAAGCACTTGGCAACAGTGGTGAGGAAGATCTCCCTTTTAACAGGTAGATACTTCAATCAGAACTTAGACTCAGGGTGGGCAGCCATCTGCTGTAACCAACTCGGGGGAGACAGAAAGAGAGGGAATATTAGAGTGTGAGAGAGAGAAAGAAAACACAGTAGCCCATCGCAACCATAGTAATGGTCATAGTGGTACAGATATCAATGTGTCACGCCTTTTCTTTCCTGCCTAAAACGAAACCTGACCCTGTACCCATACCTGCACCTGCTTGTTTCCCCTTTTACACACATAAATAAATAATAAATCACTGAACTTCTTCTGTCTGTCTGCACTTGGGTCCTTCCCTTGCTCTCCATCACTCATCTCATCCATGTGCATTTCAATAAGTTTACAGTAAACAAAAATCTGAAGTTGCCGCAGATTTTTCCCTCACCAGGTCATGCTCCGTGACAGCTGGAGGCTTACAAAAGATGTTTTCTTTTAATGTTACATTATCCTTTTCAGTGACATTGGCATGCCACTCAAACACTGAAGAGTGCTTGAGTATTTTTAATGGAGCTGATGAAGGTTTTTTGCCTTTTCTGTCATGACTCACTTTGACAAGGACAATACCTTCCGCACCGAGCCATCGGCAAGCCTCATTTCACCTCTCAATGAGACAGACCATAATGAGCAAGGCTCAAACCCAGATCCCCCCCCCCCCTTCCTCTCTCTCTCTCTCTCTCTCTCTCTCTCTCTCTCCGTACACTTCCCTCATTAACACCCACACACCATATACAGTCCTCTCCTTCTTTCCCCTGACCTCTTTTCCCTTTTCCCCCTTCCATCCATAACCTCTCTAACCTGGCAGACTGCACATCTTGGGCTTATTCAGCACAGTCAAATGCCAGCCTCTTTCTCTTCAGCAGCCACTCTTCTGCTCCCGTGCGCTCACATTCACATCTCGCCTGCCTCTTGGAAATGGGATTGTCTAGGAATCCGACTCTGCCTTTCCACATTGGGATAATTGAAAATGGGACTGTAAGGGCAAATAGTAAAGACAGAAAGAGAAATGCCACATGTTATTTTGTAATATCTCCTTATTCACACCTTACATGTTTATATATAAATGAGACCCAACCATTTGTGTTTCAGGGAGTTGTTTACTTGTTTATCTTGAAAACCGCATTTGCACCTGGTATAAAGGAGGCAAATTAGGGTGTCTAATCTGAATAAGGAAGGATGCACTGAGAACGCACAGCTATCAGAATGCTGTGTTTAATTCATTACACTTCATTTGTTTTATCTTTTATTTCTCAAACAGTTGACAACAGTTCTATGTTCAAACATTTCCCACCCCGATCTAAAAGTTGTTTTCACTTCACTTTCACTTTTCAGAAGTTAAATTCTGGTTAGGAAAATTGTTTTTATTACCTTCAAAAGTGAACAGAGCACTTACAGCTTAAATACATCAGCATAGGGTGAGTTAGACTAACCATATATGCAGTAAAATAGTGTTCTATATGAGCGTAGCAACCAACTCAAGTGGATTTTCTTTATTGGCCCGCAAACATTTAAAGACCAACATGTTTTTAAAAATACTGGTATTAGCATTAATAGTAATCAATATTTTTATGTTAATCATGGATCACTGCTGACTACCTGTATGTGAATATGGTTTCTCCTAGTGATGAACCCACTTACAGTACATTCAGACAAAACCTCGCAACATTTTCTTCGCAGGGGTTTTTCGCTGGACAACTGCCAAGTGTTCACACACTTGCTATTTTTACAGTTACATGAACCCAGAGTAAACATTTTGCTGTGATTTAATTGCAGTAAATGGATCAAACTGATGCCAAAATAACTACAATATGATGCCGATTTGTTAAACAGATGCTTTCTCAGGTCTGTCAGCAAGTCAGCAGGACACCAACTTCTAAAATGTTTGTTTTCTGAATGGAGTTTGGATCAATCAGCACGCTGCTATGTTAACTTGTTCACAGTAAAGCACAACGATAGCTGGAATGACAGACAAATATTTTCTAAACTCACCAGGTAGTTCAACTCCAAGCTATGTCCAGTTTTGTCCGTTTTTTATACAAATATGAAGTAGTAGTCCAACAGAGCTCTGGGTGCCAACCGAAGCTAACAACAACAGTGAAATTGCAATTGACTTTCTATGTAAATGCACCGCCCGCAACACTCGCTTCACTTTTGGTCTGGAAGCACCATTAGAATTAACACCTGACTCTGCAGTCTCGTCTACCTAATTTATATATTAAGGTCTGATCATAAAGCAGGCAGAATTAAGATATTGACAATGCTAATAATACCAGGTGTAAATTCGAAGGCCAATGATCAGATGCCTTTGTTCAGATAAAGTACCCACACACAGTATACATAAATTAAATGGTGTGAAGGAGTTGTTTGTTTTCTGATCTGAAAATACAGATTTAGTGGAAGGAGGGGAGGAAAGTGAACAAATATTTTAATGTGTTCATTGCAGACCGTTTTTGATTTATATCAATCCCATGCCTCCCATCAGGTGCCAAATTATAGAGGAAGGTAATAACCCAGAAATAACCTCGTTATGGAGACAGCACCGCGGTCTGGGCACAATGAACTCAGAGCTGAAGAATTAGTGACCTGGAAAGTGGCAGGGAGAGTTAATGGCATTAGCTACATGAGACACATTGAGAGAAAGGGGGGGGGGGGGATAGAGAGCAAGAATCATTGCATCGCAAAGGAAGGACACATAAAAATGAAAATAAAAGAAAGGATTCTCTGATGGCTCATTGTTCTTTTCCCTCATCATGGCACCTTTTGATATCAAGAACACGGCACAGTTATGAGTATTTTACCATCAGCATTATTATTACTATTGGTGTTTGAAAAAGAAATGCTGCTATTCTTATTGTTTTTGAGTCTAATTAGTGGAAAATAGGGGGGAAATGTAAAGTAGGCTGTTAATGAATTATTTCCTTTCAAGTATTTTATAGTGCATTTTTTATTGTTTGTGGATTTGACGAGCGCACACTTCACATGTACACACAATCGCTTTACCTGCTGACAAGCTGTGTGCTGTATAAATACGTGTATTTGTATGTGTATGTGTGTGTGTGTGTGTGTGTGTGTCATTCCACACAAGTACTGTACAATGCAGTGACAAGATACAAGAGGAAGCACATGTTTGTTTGCTTGTTTGTTTCAGTCTTGTACATTAACAGAGGCTTATGAGTTGCTCTTGCTAATATGTAAGCCTACATTTTAACATGAAACGGAAAAATGGATTATCTGTTTATCAGCAGCTGATGATCCTGTTTTCCTTGAGAGGAAAAAAAACTACTGTGTTATCACACTGGAAATGCTTTTGGACCAGGACGAGGACAATTGAGAGCTAAAAATTCTAGATGTTAGAACATAATCACCTCTTTGATATCCAACATCAATACAACTTTGGACACTTTGATATATGAGCCTGCCTTGATGAGCCAAGTGAATACATTAAAAATATGTTTAATTAGCATTTCAAATCAGCGGCACTCAACTAAAAAAGACTATACAATAAAAGAGAAATATGAGGAGTGTGTGTGTGAAGTGGGGGAGTGGGTGAACAAATTAGTCGCGGGTTTGATGAACAAAGAGACTGGCCTCAGAACAAAGCACATATTTTAGCCTTGTGCCTTTCACCTTCTCCATTCATTTTGAGGCCAGTCGAATCAAAACGATCCTCCGGGCCTCCTTTTTTTGATTTCTTCATCGTTCTCATGCAAGAAAATATGCTGTCTCTAATTAATATGACCTTATGAATTTTTAATAAAGCCAGATCCCTTCTTTGAAAATGCAGTGGGGAGCCTTGAAGTACATGTGTCAGTATTTGCACTTAGCTATGAGGAAGAAAGGGGAGAAAATATGACTTTGGTTGAACTAGTTTGTGATAAATCACTAATGTACATTTTAACCTATTTACTTCAATTTGATTTTCTTCACTCAGTGCGGTTGTGCGTCTTCAGATCACTGGAGGTGATTGACAGATCAAGACTGTTGGGATAAACATATTGCTATTCCGTTATTTATTTATTTTTCAGAGATGCAATGCCATGCTAAAGAGGAAGTTAAGATTTCAAACTGTTCAAAGTGAATTTCAGATGAGGTGTAATTCAATGGAAAATATAAAATGTCACTCTCAATTCTGCATGTGAGAAGAGAGACATTTTCAACACTCCATTGGCTTGCACTCGCGCACGTCTAGCTCAGGCTTCGTTGAGGCATCTCTCTTTTCTTTTCCTGTTCGTTTTCGCTGTGCTTTCTGTAAAAAAAACCTAACCTAAATGCAGACAGCTTAAAATCCACCAGATACAAGGAAGCCATTCCATTGCATTTTAAATTATGTACACATTTACTTAAGCTGATATACAGTATATTGTACATACACATGTAAAGCCAATTATGTACAGCCAAATCTGTGTGGGCTCAATACTCAAAACATAAATCAACATGAATAAATCAATGCTGTTTGAGGATTTCAGCTCAGCATTCAACCCAATTTCCACCATAAAACTGATTGGCAAACTTAGCACTCTGGGCTTAAGCACTCCACTCTGCAACTGGATATTGGACTTCCTCACAAAAAGACCCCAGACAGTTTGGATTAGCGTCACACCTTCTCCACTTTAGTGCTCAACACCAGAGCCCCCTCCTGTTTACGCTGTACACTCACGACTGCAACTACCAACATGGAGCCTGTTGTGAAGTTTGTTGACGAAACCATCATCGGCTTGATTTCAAACAATGATAACACTTCATATTGTTAATAAATCAATAATCATGTAGAGTGATGCACAGAGAACAAACTACAGCTCAATGTCAGCAAAAAGGAGACAAAAACACAAACTTACTGTATTTCTTTAAAAAACTTAAGAATGCTAAATTCTTGTGCCAAGTTCTTGTTAACTTTTTTTGAGGAGCAACAGAAAGCAACTTGACTGGAAACATCACAAACTGTCCCCGGACAGGACGGCTCTGCAGCTTAAAACCGCTCAGAAGATCATTAGTACCCATCTCCCGAGCATCAGTGATGTTGGTAAGGTGAGGTGCCTACGCAAAGGATACTAGCCGCCCAGCCACAGCCTGTTCACCCTGCTGCGTTCTGGGAAGAGATATAGAAGTTTCTGCTGTCGCACCACCAGACTGCAGAGAAGCTTCTTTCCTAGGGCTGTGAGACTCCTCTATTCATCCTCAGCACTGCACCATTATTTCTATGACTTGCTATTTATTGACCCATCTGCTTTACAGTATATAATCTTTTTATATAACATGTGTTTTTGTACCTTGTTTCATTTTTGTTGAATTAATGTCTACTGCCTAGATGGGGTGTCCAGAGTCATGTTCCACGGTAAGAGCCATGCAGTAACAGAAGGTGGAGGGCAAAAGAGAGTGCTTTGAGTTTGTGGATGGCAGGGAGTCTTTGCTGGTAGCCTATGTGGATGTTAGTGGTGTGTAGGTAAAAAAAAAGAGTTTTTTGTCTAGTGTAATCCCAAGGTATCTGAAACTGTCAACCTGCTCGACTGTCTAAATGTGGAAGGAAATAGGGTTCAGGGAAGTACAGGCTGTGTTGGAGGTGCTGATAATCAGTTCCTTTGTCTTGTTAATATTCAGCTGGAGATAGTCACGAGAGACGGAATATTATCATTTAGGAGTGCAAGAATAAAAGTTATCAGAGTTCTTAAAGTATATGGTGATGGTCGATGGGCTTGTGGGGCTCCAGTCTTGGTGGTGATTGTTGGAGATGTTGCTGTGCCAAACCTTACAGTCTGTCACTGTAAGGGTTTGTCACAAAAGAAGTCTGTATCCAGTGGCAAGGCAGAACAGTAGAAACACAAGACACAAGATCCCCCAAAATAAAACCTGAAAACTCCAAACCATGATTAGTACAGACTCAAAACATGGCTGTAGAGTTGTTTTATGTCTGACGGGTATTTCAGACTTTCAATTTCTCAGATGCCACCTTTGTATTTAAATTATTAATTGAAGCATCACTATGTAAACACACACTTCATACTCATTTAGTACACACAGGGTGACCTGTAAATTCTCTGAGCTTCAGTATTCTAACTTTTGACAATACTTTTGAAGTTTTTGAAGAATAAAACCAGTTCATGCACTAAAAATACTGTACACAAAAACATACACACACTAACTCTGTCCTCAGCCTTTGCATTCATTATTATGTGTAATTATTTGGTATGTGGATGCATACATTCACACCTTTAATTGGCTTTTTCAGAAGAGTTTTGGTATGCAGCTGTCACAGAAGTGCTTTGTGCAGATACAATAGTGTAGCACTTTGTCCAAACTGACTGTGTGTTTCCTAGACTGTCAGGCTGACCTGCCACATAAATCTGGGAATCTGCCAAACTCGGCTTTATGTACAGATAAACTTTTTTGTTCTTTTGTTCTTTTTTATCATCACAGAGTACGGTCTAGACCTTCTCTTTTATGAAAAGCGCTGTGAGATAACTGTTGTTGTGATTTGGCGCTATATAAATAAAATTGAATTGAATTGAATTGAATTGAATTTGTGTTGCAGGTTAAGTGTTGGAACCTGTGGGTTTTCTGTCTTTATTTATAGTTCATATCACTGTAACGTTTTTCACACCACATTATTCACGTGTGTGGTATATATTTGGGTTTATGAAACAATGTAAGATATATTTGATTGCAGCTTTACTACATTGTGTTTATAAACACAGAAAAACATTGAAAAATATCTGTGACCAGAAAGCTTTTAAAAATGCACTTTCTTTTTAACATTTTCTTTTTTCCTCTCTATTTTTCTTTACAAGTTGACACTAATGGTCTCTTACAGCAACAGAGAGCGTGTGGGGGGCCTTTGGCTTTTAAGGGTCTGTTAGGACAGCTGTCTTTTAAAAACGAAACAACATTAGTAATACCTAGTAAAACTCTACTATTAATCTGCAGCAGGCTCCAGTGTGGCTTGGCTAATGAACATAGCGGTGCTTGGTGTAACTGTCTGTCTCTTTACCAATCCTGTCATAGAGGGGTCAGAGGTCAAATGGCTTAATGCTGTATGTGTGGGAGGAGTGTAGAGGGCATCTGTCTGAACAGCCAGTTGAGAAGGGAGAGTGAACAGAGATAGAGAGGAGAAGGTAAGATTTAGCTATGCTGTTAGTTTACAGCAGCTAAATGTTGTTTAGTTATGAATTCTCTGGGCCACTGATACATTAGAAGACTGTGGCAAATCATTCAAATAGCTTTCATACTAATATAATACACAGTTTGAAAGCTAAAATCCTCGTGATTCGACAAATGTAAACCATTTCAAGATACTGTACAATCACCACAGCGAGTACAATCAGCGCCTCTGTCTGCCTTGCAGAACCGGTCCAAAAGGAACCACAGTACCGCAACAACATAATGGGGAGTCTGTATGAAATGCTGTCAGTGTACAATGTAAGTGTTACTGTTCAAATATAACAAATATGTACAGGCTTTGAGAAAATAATTTGTTTATTCTTGGTGGTAACAACCAGTAAAGAATGGACGACATGAATGTCAAAAGCAATATTAACTTCTGACCTGCAATCCTGAAGTACTCACTGGTCTTAACTTGTATTACAGGTTGTTTAAGTACTGCAAATAAAATTTATTTCTTTCCCCTATTTTTCTGTTTTATATCTCAGTTGTGCGATGAGGTCGATGCTATGCAACCCTTTGCAGTCAACAATTGCCACCGCTTCAGTGAAAACTTCACATTTGGATTTGTCACTGAAAAAAAACCCACATGGAGGAAAGAGAGGATTCCTTGGCTGAGGATATTATTACAGGTACTGATTTTAACACATACATTACAAATGAGCCACTATCGATAGTTCCTATTATTTATTGAGTGTTATTTGGTCAGACCAGACCCAACGGGCAGAGGTAGGCCCTGCACGCTAAGAGAAAAATATTCGATGTGCGATTAGATTGTTATATATTGAGATGACATACGACTTGCGATAAATAAAACAAATATTGAAGAGTGCATTTAAGATGCCTGGTTGTTCTTAAATTAATTATGGGATTAGAATTTAATATTTTAAATACATGGATGGATGGATGTAATATTTGGTTAATGCCAAGCTGCACGTTAGCTGTGCCTGTACAGGATGAGAGACTGAGGACAGAGCAGATTAAATTAACCCTTTTCATATTTTTACCCTACAAAGGCTTTATTGCATATACTTGAAGTAACGAGCGTAGCTGTCGTTAACTTGAGTAGTTTACTAATGATCTACTGATCTGATCTACTATTTAACTTCACCGTCTCCCCCCGCAACGCCGTGGCCTCTCCCTCTGCTGGCCACTGTGTGTGTGTGTGTTTAATATTGTGTTTCGGTGCCATCACAAAATCTAATCAAATAAAAGTCCATTTTCATTGCATCAATTGTGTACTCTAAAGAGAATTAGTCTTTCTTTTATTATGGTATAACTGGTTGTGTACTATCATTTATACAAGCTTGTGTACATCGTAGTTAATTTGTTTTTGGAGATGTTACCTTTTTTAATTTAATTGCATCCACATTCTTCCACATCTTGGATTTTATGTTAATAAGTGATGGCTTGTGTAAGCTTTGTCTTCAAATTAGGCACAATTTTCACATTTTCGCACAATTATCTACATCATTGATACCGCCTTGCAGCCAATGTCAGACATCATGTGTAGTGGCTGTCTATAGACTGTTAACTTTCAGTTATGGGTGCAAAGTATTGTGATTTGATACTCTTCTACTAATTTGAATGTCTATTCCAATGTAAAACCTGAATGTGAAATTGTTTGTGTTGTTCCATGCATTTGCAAATGTAAGAACGTCAGTCACAAATAAGCAAGGCACCCTTAAAATTGTACCATCTTTATGACCTAGGAATGTTATTTTGGATTACTGTGCCCCCCTTATCACATCCATTTTGTTATGAATGCTAAAATGTTTTTTTTTCTCTTATGTAGAATGATCCCCTAACTCCCATCCAATCATTCAACTGAAAGACCACGACTGGAAAACTGCCCTCTGATATTGCAGTGTTTTCAAATTGGAAGGAATTGAAGTTTGTTCCTGCACTTCAGTGGATGCCTCATCCAGTTTATCACAGCCTTCTGCTTCGTCTTCAGCATGACATATCCTGCAAACTTTCAAAAGACACTGAACTTTCTCTGAAGGCACATCATAGACATTATGGAAGATTGAGACCTTCTTTACTGAAAATGCCTGGACTGCATTACTGTTTGAAATGTTCAAAGAGGACCTTTGCTCTAAGGCAAGTGATTCAGCACACTGGACTTGTACATGCCCACGAACCTTTCTTTTCGGTGGCATGTTTATTGAAAACACAAAGACAATATTTCTAATTGCTGGGAAAAAAACCCTGAAGAACCTTTCAGATAACTAGTATAACTTACCCACAGTTCAGCAGCCCACACCACCTGGTATTTTAAGGATGTGCAGTTTCAGGATAAAGTACTTCAGCGTGTGTCATCTTTATCTGGTAATGGTGTCAAAGGATGTTTTTGTTGTAGGTAATGTACACCCTGAAGCCATCTCTTTATTGAAAATGAATCACAATCTGAACATTGAGACTTTTGGGGTGTTGTGTAGGAAACTTGTCAACGATTGGACTCTGCTAAATCCACCATCAGGCTCTAGACACATTTAGTTGATGGTAGATTCACTGAGGTATTTCTGTCTAAATATTATCTGCCAAAATATATTTGTTACTTTGAATTTTGTCTAAATATGCTAATACTGTTTTGTTGATGTACATGCAGACGTGGGACAAATCAAAGTATCTTCTGTTGTATGCGTCCTGTAGTTTCAGAGTAGGTGTAGTTTCATATTTTTTGTAAAACTATCTGCAATGAATTAACTTTGTATTACCACAAATACACGTAATGTTCATCTGGAAAATTATATTTTCATTGATGTCAATAAACTGTCAAAGTATTGTGTGGAGAATTATGGTACATTTTTGTCTCCTTAAAGTCCAGAATAGCTTGTCGCAGGGGTGGTACCCTTAATAGGACATTTTAGTACCCTTTTAATGGGTACATTATTGTACTATAGTTTAAAAGGTACGTTTATGTCTTGCAAGGTACACAATTGTACCAATTTCATAAGTTACAAAAATATACTGGCACTAAAGGGTACACAATTATCTCTCAAAAGGGTACCTACCCTGCGACAAGCATTTGTACACTTTTAAGTACACACCCGTACTTCTATTTCTGAGTGTGTAAGGAAGGGCCAGCCCCTGTTATTTTGTGGGTAGGCCGAGCCAATTGCAAGCAATAAAACTGAACTAAAATAAAACAAGATCAAAAGATGAGTATGAGACAAGAGTTCAGAATTTCAGCTCTCACTTCGTGGTATTTACATCTAGATGTGTTAAACAACTCAGGACAAACCACCCTTTGTTTGAACCCACCCATCTTTCAAGTGAGCAAAACTATTGGAACATGTGGCTGACAGATGTTTCTTGTTGCCCAGGTGTTGCCTTTTAGGTTGATTGTCCAAACATTAAGTAGCTCTGCATGACTAGTCTAAGTTTTCATCCTTGGTTCAAACCTATAAAGAGTGCATTTCCTGTTAAAGATTATAAACCAACATGAAGACCAGAGAGCTGTCTATGGGAGAAAAGCAAGCCACTGTCAAGCTGAGAAAAGAAGGAAAATCGAGAGCCATTGGACAAACATTGGGCATAGCAAGCAAAACAAAGAAAGAAACTACTGATGTGCTGAGCAACAGACGTCCAACAGGTCGGCCAAGTAAAACAAGAGTAGTTGATGACAAAAATATCGTGAGAGCTGTGAAGAAAACCCCCAAAACATCAGCAACATCACCGACGACCTCCACAGTGCAGGGGTGAAGGTATCACAATCCACTGTTGGAAGAAGACTCAGAGAGCAGAAATATAGAGGCCACACCACAAGATGCAAACCACTCATCAGCAGCAAGAATCAGAAGGCCAGATTGAAATTTGCAAAGAAGTACAGAGATGAGCCGCAAAAGTTCTGGAACACAATCTTATGGACTGATGAGACCAAGATTAATCTCTAGCAAAGTGATGGAAAGGCCAAAGTGTGGAGAAAGAAAGGAACTGCTTATGATCCGAAGCATAGAAGCTCATCTGTGAAGCATGGTGAGGTAATGTCATGGCTTGGGCGTGCATGGCTGCTTCTGGAACAGGCTCATTAGTATTTATTGATGATGTAACTGATGATGGTAGCAGCAGAATGAATTCAGAAGTGGACAGAAACATTTTGTCTGCCAATTTACGGAGAAATACATTAAAACTAATGGGGAGGAAGTTTATCATGCAGCAGGACAATGAGCCAAAGCACACTGCCAACAAAACAAAGGACTTCATCAGGGGGAAAAGTGGAAGGTTTTAGACTGGTAAAGTCAATCACCTGACCTTAACGCAATAGAGCTGCATTTCACCTCCTTAAGAAGAGACTGAAGGGAGAAACACCCTGAAACAAACAAGAACTGGAAGAAGATGCGGTAAAAGCCTGGAATAGCATCACAAATGAAGAATGTAACAGTTTGGTGATGTCGATGGGTCGCAGGCTTGAGGCAGTTATTGCAAGAAAGGATTATGCCACCAAATGTTAGAAAGTGAATGTTTAAAAGATTATTTGTTCCTTTACTTTTGCTCACCTAAGAATGCTGTGGTCTAATACAAAGGGTGATATGTCCTGAGTTGTTTAACACATCTAGATGTGAATACCAGGAAATAAAAGCTGAAATTCTGAACTCTTGTCTCATACTCCTCTTTTGACCTTAAACCCAAATTCAATTCAATTCAATTCAATTTTATTTATATAGCGCCAAATCACAACAACAGTTATCTCACAGCGCTTTTCATAAAAGAGCAGGTCTAGACCGTACTCTGTGATGTTATTTACAGAAGCCCAACAGTTCCCACCAAGAGCAAGCACTAGGCGACAGAGGCAAAGAAAACCTTCCTTTTAAGAGGCAGAAACCTCGAGCAGAACCATGGCTCAGGGTGGGTGGCCATCTGCCTCGACCGGTTGGGGTGAAAGAGAGAGAGAGAGAGAGGGAGAGAGAGAGAGAGAGAGAGATGTAAGGAGAGAGAGATGTAAGGAGAGAGAGATGTAAGGAGAGAGAGAGGGGAGGGAGGCAGCCTACACAATATACACACAGAGGTACACACAGTGAAGGTAATGTTGCTATAGACTAAATGAAAAATGGTACAGATATTTATAATAGTGTTAATGGTAACCATCGTAATGTTAATGATTATAATAACAATAAGACTAGCAACAATAGTCGTTGCAGTAGAGGGTGTCGAGCAGGAACACGGGGGCAGCAGGTGACCCGCAGCCACAGCTCCAGACTCCACAGCTCCAGAGCCAGAAAACCTGCAGGAAGTGATAGGAGAGAGGAGAGAGACGAGAAAGCACAAGACTACCAGAAAGGGGAGAAGTTGTGTTAGTAACATGCAATAATGGGATGAGGTTGCATACAGAGGGAGAGAAAGTAGAGGAGAGAGGAGCTCAGTGCATCATGGGAAATCCCCCGGCAGTCTAGGCCTATAGCAGCATAACTAAGGGATGGTTCAGGACTACCTGAGCCAGCCCTAACTATAAGCTTTATCATAGAGGAAAGTCTTAAGCCTACTCTTAAATGTGGAGATGGTGTCTGCTTCCTGAACCCAAACTGGAACCTGGTTCCACAGGAGAGGAGCTTGATAGCTGAACGCTCTGGCTCCTAGTCTACTTTTGGAGACTCTAGGAACCACAAGTAACCCTGCATTCTGGGAGCGCAGTGCTCTGGTGGGGTAGTAAGGTACTATGAGCTCTTTAAGATAAGATGGTGCCTGACCATTAAGAGCTTTGTAGGTAAGAAGAATGATTTTAAATTCTATTCTGGATTTTACTGGAAGCCAATGCAAAGAAGCTAAAACAGGAGAAATGTGATCTCTTTTCCTGGTTCCTGTCAGAACACGTGCTGCAGCATTCTGGATCAGCTGAAGAGTCTTAATGGACTTTTTCGAGCAGCCTGATAATAAGGAATTGCAGTAATCAAGCCTAGAAGTAACAAATGCATGGACTAGTTTTTCTGCATCATTTTTAGACAGGATGTTCCTGATTTTCGCAATATTACATAGGTGAAAAAAGGCGGTCCTTGAAATTTGCTTAATGTGAGACTTAAACGACATGTCCTGATCAAAGATAACTCCAAGATTCCTCACAGTGGTGCTGGAGGCCAAGGCGATGCCATCCAGGGAAACTATATCTTTAGATAATGCGTCACAGAGGTGCTTAGGCCCCAGAGCAATAACTTCAGTTTTATCTGAGTTTAACATGAGAAAATTACAGGTCACCCAGGTTTTAACATCCTGAAGGCACATTTGAAGTTTAGCTAACTGATGAGTTTCATCTGGCTTGATCGATAGATATAACTGAGTATCATCTGCATAACAATGAAAGCTTATGGAATGTTTCCTGATAATATTGCCTAAAGGAAGCATATATAAAGTGAAGAGGATTGGTCCAAGGACAGATCCTTGAGGAACTCCATGAGTAACTTTGGCGTGCATGGAGGACTCATCGTTAACATGTACAAACTGAAATCGATCTGATAAATAGGACTTAAACCAGCTTAGAGCGGTTCCTTTAATGCCAACAAAATATTCCAGTCTCTGCAATAGGATCTGATGGTCAATGGTATCAAATGCAGCACTAAGATCTAATAAAACCAGTACAGAGACAAGTCCTTTGTCTGATGCAATAAGAAGGTCATTAGTAATTTTCACCAGTGCTGTCTCTGTGCTATGATGAGCTCTAAATCCTGACTGAAAATCCTCAAATAAACTATTGCTCTGTAGAAAGTCACACAGCTGTTTAGCAACTGCTTTCTCCAGGACCTTAGAGAGAAATGGAAGGTTAGATATAGGTCTATAGTTGGCTAAAACATCCGGATCAAGTTTGGGCTTTTTCAGAAGAGGTTTAATTACAGCTACTTTAAAGTACTGTGGTACATAGCCTGTTGATAAAGATAGATTGATCATATCTAGTATAGAGGTGCTGACTAAGGGTAGAACATCTTTAAGCAGCCTAGTCGGGATGGGGTCTAAGAGGCAGGTTGATGGTTTAGATGAAGAAATTATTGAAGTTAGTTGGTAAAGATTGAGGGAAGCAAAACAGTCTAAACATGTATCTGGTTCTACAGCTGTTTCTAAGGTTCCTGAGTTAAGAGATAAGTCGGTGCCAATTGAGGGCAGGTCTTGGTGAATTTTGTCTCTAATAGCTAGAATTTTATCATTAAAGAAGCTCATGAAATCGTAACTACTGAGAGCTATGGGAATACTTGGCTCAATAGAGCTGTGACTCTCTGTCAGCCTGGCTACAGTGCTGAAAAGAAACCTGGGGTTGTTCCTATTTTCCTCTATTAATGACGAGTAGTGCGCTGCTCTGGCATTACGGAGGGCCTTCCTATAAGTTTTAAGACTATCTTGCCAAATTAAACGAGAATTTTCCACTTTGGTGGAACGGCAATTCCTCTCAAGTTTCCGTGATATTTGCTTTAATTTGCGAGTTTCAGTATTATACCATGGAGCTAACTGTCTTTGTTTTAGTATTTTCTTTTTTAGAGGGGCTACAGAGTCGAGTGTCATTCGCAGCGAGCCTGCAGCACTATCAACAAGATGATCGATTTGGGATTGACTGAAATTAGCATAGGAGTCCTCCGTTACTTTGTGACTAGATAATGTATTTAGAGCTGATGGAATCGCATCCTTAAATTTAGCTATGGCACTATCAGACAGACATCTTGTATAGAAATTTTTGCCCAATGGCGAGTAGTTCAGCAATACAAACTCAAAAGTTATCAAACAGTGGTCGGATAAAGAGGGATTCTGTGGGAACACCACTAAATGTTCAATTTCAATACCATACACCAAAACAAGGTCGAGGGTGTGGTTAAAACAGTGAGTTGGTTCATGAACACTCTGAGAGAAGCCGATGGAATCTAACAAAGAGATAAACGCAGTACTGAAGCTGTCATTCTCAACATCCACATGAATATTAAAATCTCCTACAATAATAACTTTGTCCGTTTTAAGGACTAAAGTTGACAAAAACTCTGCAAATTCAGATAAGAATTCAGAGTACGGGCCAGGTGCTCGGTACACTATAACAAAAAGAATTGGTTGCAGTGATTTCCAACTTGGGTGCGAAAGACTAAGAACAAGACTTTCAAATGAGTTATAGTTTAGTTTAGGTTTAGAGCTGAATGTCTTCAACAAAAACAAAGGAATTTGCCTTAACGTTCTAATACTTTTGGAGGGGACAGTATGTAGAGTACATGTTCATTTGTTGATACTGCTATAACTGATTGCAGTTGTCCCTGTACTGTATTTGTATAGGCCTGTTTTGGGGCAGGATCACTGATTGTAGATGGCAAAATGTGTTTCTTTCACAGGGTGCCTGGGTTCACCGGGAGAGGCACAGTGGATAAGACACATGTCTTTGATGTGGGAGACCTAGGCTCGATTCCAACTACGACACATCCACCAATGTGTCCCTTGTAACCCCTAATTGCTCCAGAGCTGTGCAACCTCTGACATATATAGCAATTGTAATTGCATTGGATAAAAAGCGTCAGCTTAATGAGTAAATGTAAGTGTAAGAACACACAGTAGAACAATGCAAGTTCCACATGCAAAAATCATTGTAATGGTAGTGGTAATAATACACACATCAATAAAAGTCAATAATAGTAATAATAATGATCGCAATAGTAATAGATAAATACAACAACAATAATAACAGCAGGCGTGGAGCAGGAACATGGGGGCAGCAGGTGGCCCTCAAACAAAGATCCAGAGTCTACGGCAAAGCAACAGAAGGAGAGAAGACAGGGACGAGAAAGCACAAAACTACGGGAGAGGGAAAAGGCACAAGATCATTCACATGAAAGGGGCTGTGTTTACAGCAAATTACCAATTACAGTAGAAGCTGCCAGTAGACGAGTCAGTGAACAACAAAAACAACAGCAGAGCATCATATTTTTCAATAAGCACACTATCTTAGATAAATAATCTAGGCTAAAAATGACACAGCTGCCAAATGTGGGAAGGACAGCTGTCAAAAAAAACAGTTGTGACAGGCTGTGTGAAACTGACTTGGGAGCAAATAAAAAATAAATACAGAAATAAGGAAGGATTGATGCTGTTTTTAAGGCAAATGGTGGTCACACCAAATATTGGTTTGGTTTAGATTTTTCTTCTTTTCCTTCCATTCACTTTGCATTTTGTTAATTGGTTACTATAATTTTACATGTTCTCCCCACGTCTGCGTGGGTTCTCTCTGGGTGCTCCGGGTTCCTCCCACCGTCCAAAGACCCTAAATTGTCCGTGAGTGTGACTGGTTGATTGTCTATGTGTGGCCCTGCGATGGACTGGCAACCTGTTCAGGGTGTACCCCGCCTTTTGCCCGATGTCAGCTGGGATTGGCTCCAGCCCCCTTGACCCTGTGCGCAGGATAAGTGGTTGACTATGGATGGATGGTTAATATAATCTATTTTTGAAAGCATTCTTACTTTACAGCATCACAGATAGCTTGCTTCTCAAGTCTCTTAATTGCATGCACGTTTCCTTCTCTTGCGTCTTTTCCTTGCTTCTTATTCCCACCCACCGGGGACGCGTGGAGAAACGCAAGCCAGGAGAAGAGGAAAGAGGAAATATGTTTTTAGAGACATGAGCCATCCTTTCCTCCAAAGCGTCACACAGACACATGACGGCGGCAGCTGATCTCAGCTGTCAGTTGGCTCTAACAGCTGTAAAGACTCTTGATGGAGTTTGTGTCTACATACATGTGCAATAATAAAGTCTCAGTCATCAATGCAGAGCAGCATGATTCTCTGTAGCTGTTACAAACACCTGCACATGAATAGGCCTAATTACAGGTTACTGTATGTCCTCCTCAGAGGCACAGGGTGATATCTACTGGCACAATGCTTATATTATCTGCATTTATATTTACTGATTCTGATTGTAAATTTGTTATTGAATAGCATAAACTTTCAGTTTATTTCCTCTTCACATATCCTTCAACACTAGTCTACTGCATACATTTAATTTCATCAACGATCGATCACTGTGTTCCATCATAGCAATCCAACGCTTTTTTTGAGCGCAGCAGCTCTCATTCATACTTTCATCCGCTGATTTTACTTGCGGAGCCGCCGGCTTCTTTCATCAGATGCAGTCGTGAGATCTGAGCAGATTTATTTTCCTTCCTTCATTAGAGACTTTAGTGCAGTTTAGTGATTTGTCTGACACCTAACTTGTTTACTATGTTTTACTGTCATCTGTTGGACTAAACACAGGAATGACCAGCCTCACATGTGATAGAATAGAAGACGATAAATTATGTAAAACACGTTTCTTGCTGACACACTCTCTGACTCTGACTTTAATTGTCTCCATAATAAAAGTTGATGGGAGAAATAAAAGAAAAATAAAATCATCCAAGCTACCCAATAAGGGGGCATGTCGGCCATTAAAAGACTTCCGCGAAGGATGCACTGGTGTATCCTCGCTCATAGCTCCTCAGAGATCGCTCCTCGCTCCTCTAAATGCAAATAAGAGCTTTGGGATGGCCTGCAAGATGGCGGAGCGGAACAACTTCCAGTTTAAGCGAGGAGCGAGGAAACAACAAATAGGAGACTTGAGAAGCACCCATAGTAATTATCAATAGTCAGTGCTTCAAAGCCAGTTGATCTCTCATCCTGCAGCCTCAGGGGCCTATACTGCAAAGCAGGATTTGAGGTTTGCGAGGAAACCCCAGGATTGATCCTGGGTTTTCAGTTGTACTGTGGCCAGCAGAGGACTTCTCTTGTCAGAGCTATGGTATCTGAGAAGAGAAGAAAATATTTGTCTGGACATGAAAAAAGACAAAAGAAGAGGCTCAAAGAAGAGAAAAGGCAAGAAGATAAATGTATATATGCCTTTAGGCTCCATTTTCCAATACCTGTATTTTTAGATAATCTCGAATAAATTACCCGGCTAATATTAACTATGCTACAGTTGCTTGCATGCTAACATGCTAATCGTAATTAGCATAACAACTTTGACAAACTGCATACAATTAGTATAGTATTAGTTTTATACCATATGTATAGTATGATTAAAGTCAATGATTAAGTTAATAATTTTCATGGTGCAAAGGTCTTCTTCAAGAGTCAACACACATGATTGTAGTATTCCTTCTTCTTGGGAATGTAACCTCATTAAATGCGCATGTGGCACCTTTTCACCTCAGTGATGAATGAATTAATTTAATTCAGATATAAACTCCTGGACTTTAAAAGCGCCTGTGTTTTAGCAGGGTTTCTGCTCATGTTCAAAACTTTCTGAATCTCTACCAAAACTCTACCAGCTACGTTACCACTACCACTTGTGAAACCTTTTCCAGAGTGCTCTGGACCTCAGACTGGGCCGAAGGTTTACCTTCCAACAAGACAATGACCCTAAGCACACCGCTAAAATAACGAAGGAGTGGCTTCACAACAACTCCGTGGCTGTTCTTGAATGGCCCAGCCAGAGCCCTGACTTAAACCCAATTGAGCATCTCTGGAGAGACCTGAAAATGGCTGTCCACCAACGTTTACCATCCAACCTGACAGAACTGGAGAGGATCTGCAAGGAGGAATGGCAGAGGATACCCAAATCCAGATGTGAAAAACTTGTTGCATCTTTCCCAAAACGACTCATGGCTGTATTAGATCAAAAGGGTGCTTCTACTAAATACTGAGCAAAGGGTCTGAATACTTATGACCATGTGATATTTCAGTTTTTCTTTTTTAATAAATTTGCAAAAATTTCTACATTTCTGTTTTTTTCTGTCAAGATGGGGTGCTGAGTGTACATTACTGAGAAATAAAATGAACTTTTTTGATTTTTGGAAAATGGCTGCAATGAAACAAAGAGTGAAAAATTTAAAGGGGTCTGAATACTTTCCGTACCCACTGTATGCCCCAGATTTGATTCTAATAAAACAAGTACTTTCAATTCAGTCAATTTATTAAAATACTAAAATGAATTTTTTTCTGTGTTAATCATCCCCATAGGTCTTTCTATGGGGCCTACTGAAGTGGAGAGTCAGTACCATCATGCCAACCACCACATCTACCTCTCCAGTTTCAGCACAGGTTGGTGTAAAGTTCGGAGAAGCTGGTTAACATATTCAAAGAAAGATAATGCTGTCTACTGTAATTGTTGTAAATTGTATTTTTTAAGTTGTTTTTTGGAAGGAGCTATAAGTCTGTCTTTGAAAAGGGGAGACAATAGATCTGATTGAATTGTCCCTCTTCAACGCAGAGAAGAAGAGGTAGAGAGAGGTCCTTATCAGACTAGTGTCAATCATACAATCTCTAGCAGAGAGGAACCTGGGTCTCAGAAGATCTGTTAATACATTACATGCCAATAATGGTAACTTCCTAAAAGAGGTGGAATTACTAGCGAAGTTTGATCCTGTTTTAAAAGAGCATGCAAGACACATTGGCAGTGGAGCGAATCACACAACATACTTGGGGAAAACAAAACAAAATTAGCTTTGCACTTGACTCAGTGGTGCCATTCTCTGTACAATTGTGGCTAAATCAAGGAGTCAAGGTATTGTTCCTTGATTTTGGACTGCACTCCAGATCATCAGCCACCAGGAGCAGATGTCTGTTTTGATCCTTACAGTTGACCTGAAAAACACACTAGAAATCAGGGGAGCAGGGGATCCATCTGTGCCAAGCTGCCCATGAATCAAATGGACTTGGCTTATTTACGCTAATTCTAAGCAGGCAGGAAAAGAGAACAGTCCTACAATAACAGCGCCAACACGAAAGGCTGAAATAAAGGGACAGAGGTCAGGCTATTAAAGAAGAATCCTCAAACTCTCTATGTACCTTGTGCAAGCCACACATTAAATATGATGGTGGCAGATTCAGCCAAAGGGTCAGTGGATGCCACTAGCTTCTTTGGAGTGGTGCAGAAATTGTACACCTTATTTGCAACTGCTACCCAGAGGTGGACCATCCTAAAAGATCATGTGAACCTCACTGTCAAGGCCTGAAGTAAAACAAGGTGGAAGAGCAGAATGAACAGCACTGAGCCTTTACGCTGCCACACTGTCAAAGTCAGGGAGGCCTTGCTTGAGGCGAGGGAAAAGACAAATGACCCTATGATTAGAATCGAGACCCAGTCCCTTGCAGAAGAAATTGGATCATTTAGATCCAGATCTGCACAGTTGTCTGGTATGACATTCACAGTTAGCAAGCTCTTTCAGTCTGTCAACATGCAGCTGGATGTAGCAGTAGGTCTCACAAGTAAGACCAAAGCATCTCTACAGCCTACACGGCAACTCAGACCACTGCAAAAGTGCTCTGTGAATGTTGAGTCAGTGCTGAAAGAGAAGAGGCGGTGAAGTAAGCACTTTACCTTATTTACCTATGAGGCAGCTGACGAGGTAGTGGCCACTGCAATGAAAAGACTGATAACAGGATTTTTCAACGTTGTGGTGGACTGTGGCATCCAGCATTTGGAGGACAGATTCAAGTCACTGGGGGATTTAAAAGAAAAGTTCTTCCATAAACTAGATGACGAATTTCCTTTTTGAAAGTCCCTTATGATCAGCATCAGCGTAAAGAATTTTTTTAGTCAGTAATACATGGTTAATAACTAGGGCTGGGCTTGTTAACACATTATTATCACGTGAACGCACGTTAAGATGTTATGATCGTGGCTCTGGACTAACTTGTTTTAACAAGCTGTAAAAAGGTAATACCCTAGCAGTGGTAAATAGCTTTGGTTTTATATTTGATTTGACACCCTTAAAGTTTAAGTTGAGATTTACATAAAAATATTTTATTGCTACTGTGTTAACGGAATACTGCTGGTAAAAAGCTACCCACATGCTATTGCACTTTTGTGTATCTAGCAGTACATTTAAATTAAGAGTGCGCAATACACTACTTTAGAATTCATTATTCAATTTTGCGCATAACTATGTGATTAATCGCGATTAAAAGGTTAATCGTTGCCCAGCACTATAATAATAACCTACTTTTAAGTCAACACCACAAATTGCACTTTCCAGGTTTCTACCTGTTAAAAGAAAGTTTTTCATTCCCACTGTCACAAAGTGCTTGCTAATAGTGGGGACTATTGGGTCTCTGTAAATAATATTAAAGAGTACTCTCTAGACCTGCTTTATATAAAAAGTGCAATGAGAAAACTTCTGTTATAAATTGGCCTTATAAAAATAAAGAAAATAGAACAATTGACAATATATGCAAGCTATACTGAACTTTTTAATCTGGTAGTGTATTACTGCACAAAACAGGGTGATCATTTCCAAACACAATGCATCACTGTTTTAATTAGCCAACTGTGCAAAGGTCAACGTTAAGCAAATATGACGTGCACACACTGCAAAGCATTCCAGAATTTATTGGTTGCACACGCTTCAATTGATGTAAATGAGACTCGTAGAGATTTGTGCTAGAAAGACTGAACTTGAAAACCACTAACTGAGAGTAAACAAGTTTATTTAGCACCCTCAGCTAAAATACAAACTGATAGCTAATTTTAAAAGCAACAAGAGCAAACAAGCACCGAGCTGCTAACTTTGCAAGGAGAACAACGGAGCGACTGGTGTCCTCCGACCTGCACCATTGGAACACTGCAAAGCAAAGATGGCAACTGAATAAGTACCTCCCTGTGTGTTTTACTCTCTGTTACGTTCCTCCGGATGGTAAGTCCAGGGGGAGGAGGAGCAACAATATTTGATATAAAAACCAGGGCAAAAGAGGACAGGAAGTCAGGGTTATGTGCAAACTAAAGTGTATTTATTCAATATTGACAAAGGAAAACCAACACAAAACTACTCTCTCAAAAGGAGACAGCGAGCCAACAAGGTAAGGCAACAATAAACACAGGCTAAATAACTGAGGGAGCAACTAAAAACTGCTGAAAAGTCCTCTCTCCACTAAGGAGGTGACCAGACACTGTTCTGGACTCACGGAAGCTCTAAGCTGGTGTTCAACCCACCGGTTGAATGGGCTGCCTCTGTCTGCTGGGCTGACGGGCTGGCAGTGGTCTGCTCACAGGTGTTGGTCTGCAGTGTGGTCGCAACAGGTGGAAAGGTAAACAGACCGCATGCTGTGGGAAAATCCAAGCCTTCTCTTTTTAATTGATGCTGTTGAATATAAATGTTGCTCTATTTCATGTGAATTCTGCCTTAACTATTCCCGAACTCCAAACCCCTTTAACCTTTAATAACAATTGGTATGGTAATTGTGGTTGTAGGTATTAATTTAATTATTAATCAGAGTTCCAAATTGATAGTTTATTATGTTTGATGAGGCTGATTTATGAGACTTAATTTGAAAAAAATTTCATTGACAAAGGGTGCCTCCCCAAAGTGAATTTAAGGTGAGTTAATTCTGTTTTTCAAATAAACCTTTACTCCTAATAGCCAGTCAGTGTAAATCTGCATCTTCCTCTTAATGCATATACTGCGATATGTTTATTCCTTTTAAGCACTTTTCATAAATAAAACAGGTGAACACTTTTCCTTCAACACCTGTATATGTAGAAGCAAGCTTCTCCTGCTGCAGTTTCATCCATCATGATTATATTATCAGATAATAATTTCATGACCCTGAAAGTAGTTTTAACATCTCCCCCAGTTCTCTGGACACCTTGGCAACCCTTCAGTTTCTTTTACGTAACAAAAGGAAATTGTAAGTAAGATCTACAGTAAAGTGTAGCTTTAACTTAATTTGTGAGCTAAAGGCATGTGTTTTCCCCCAACCCCATCCATGCGGAGGTAAAACACCCATCATGACACATCAGAGCTTTTTGTTGTAAAAAAAAAAAGAGGTCCAAAAGACAAGACAGCTGGGCTCAGATGGAATGGCACCCATTCCTGCACAGCCTTCATCACCTGCTCGCCCCTCTCTGACGCTCTCTCTGAGGATTTATAATTGATTTAAGGGGTAGAGGATAAAGATCGATGTCAGTCCGCCTCGGCTGCGACACCAAGAGAGTCGCAGTGGCATCATGTGACAAAAAACACCAGCCTATTAGTGAGGCACAATCAAATATTTGCAGCATCCGGACACACTCGTTATTTATTCATGCTAATACAAGTATATTAAAGAAGCTAAACAGGGTTAGTGCTCCATCACTCACAAGGGGAATCAGCCAAAGCATTTATCAGGACCTCGGGTACGACTCCCCTTGGCCAAATCTCCCCTAGCATACAGAACGCTAACTGACAGACTGAGGTGGATAATGGGCCCTGATTTGTATGCATAGGGTCACAATTGTCATTTCTTTGTGGTTGTTTGCAAATAATGCATGATTTGGGACTTGAACGTCAAGAGGAGACTTTCCCTGTGCGAACGGGTAGTGACAAGAAGGCATGCCCCACATATACACACATGCTCATATCCTTGTGTGCACACTTACATATGTACACCCCTAATGGAATTCCGCTGTGGTTTGGTTGTCTGTTATCGACGACACTCTCTGAGAGAGAGCGTCTTCATTAGGCAAACACGGATGCTGATGTGTGTGATGGATATTTGTAACTATGAGTGTATGAACAGGAGCAGACCCCATTCTTCAATTGTTTTACATCATTAACAGAGCCTCCCCACCCTTTGTCAGCCCATAAAAGCAAGACTTCAGATATATTATGTTTTAATACCCGCTTATAAAAGAAAACATAAAAATGCAAAATGCAATATCCAAGAGCTGTCACTTTGATAAACAAAGCTGAATATTGATTTGTCTCTAAATTGGAGCGCGGGGGGAAAAACAATAATGTTAGATTCCCAGTAACATGAAATTACATGCTGAAACAGAGTGCGTTCTGCCTTGGCCTGTCACCATCCAGCTGCACAGCAGTTTCTCAAACAGAGTAAACCAGAGTCCCACACAGCCAAAAGGAAACTGCAGAATGACTTAACACTGGAGCACAAATAGTAGTTTTCTCCAGAACAAATTCAGCATGATGAAGTGAGACGTTTGGTATACTGTTGATAAAATTAGACAGATGTGTTGTTGAATCAACCAGTTCATTAAATTATAATTTGTAATCAATGATAATAATAGTGCTTGGTGATGGCTGACATGGGAATGGAGTACGAATATTCCAACACCCCTACTTGTGGGGTGGGATTAATGACGCTTATTGTTATTTAGAAGAAGATTATTATTATTATTATTATTATTAATTTATTTTAAAAGAAGAAGAATTTCATTTTTATTATTTTGTCAGTCTGAATTATTTTTTGTTCATTGAAAGCCTTTCATTACTGAACCCAGTCCGTGCGCACCTGCCGGGCCTAACCCTGAAATGTCAGGTAAAGCGCACAGGCTCCACTGGGTATAGCTGAGGCCTGAGTACAGATTTATCCTGTCATCTATCATTCTGTTTAAGTGCAGTTATAGTTTTTGCGCTGAAGCGGCTACAATTCCTATTATAGTGACATCAAGGGATGATGCTTACATTTTGTTTAATGCAAGATATTAGTCAAACGCTGAGCAAGAAAAACATAGACAAACCAATCTCGTGTTGCTTTAGAAACATTTTATTCTCTTCAAAACGTCGAGAAAAGCAAAACACTGCGAATAAAAATAAATAAATAACCTTAGATGGCATTTTGAATGCACATTTGGGTGCTGACTTGTGGCTGGTTCCGTGAATCTGCAGCGTGCATTTTTCCGTTTTTAGCCAATAAAATAGTCAGTTTGACCTGCAACTTTTATTTGTATCACAGCCTATTTTTGTTTGGATATACACTGAAATAAAAGCAACCCCAAATAAACTACAAATGAAGGAATACATATGCATACAAATCAAATGCTTTGGTAAAGTCCTACAAATTAAACATTGAAGTCCATGTTGCACAAAAATAAACACTGAAGTTTATAATTACTATGTTGTTTTTTTTACAGTGGGTCATAATTTATCATATCTTTTAGTTTCTCAGTGTGTTTTGTGGTGTTAGGAATTGTTGTTCTGTGCATTTCCACACTAACTCAAAACTTGCGTACATGTACACCACCTCCTGAGCTGGCGTAGGATTTGAGCGTGCCGTACGCCAACGTCCATATTGATAAATCTCAAAGTCACTGGTTTTGGGAGTACACAAGGTGTACGCTGGAAATTTGGTGTACGCACTTGGGTGAGAGGCTGGGTACACCCTGAACAGGTCGCTAGTCTTTCACAGGGCTGACAAATAGAGACAGACACCCATTAACCCAACCTGCATGTCTTTGGAACAAGCAAGAGAAGTTCACACAGGAAGGCCCCAGCTGGCCAGAAGGCTCAAAGCGACAACCTTCTTGGTCGCCACTGCACCGCCCCTGCTGTACTGTTGTGTATATATAAAAATGTAATAATAAAATGATTGCAAATATTTTTATTATTTTCTCATTAAAACTCAAAATGTGAAAAACTATTGAAGTGGTCACCTTTGTCTCAAACTAGGCTTGCACATATGATGAAGATGACAAAATACAGACATGGCCATGAAACATTCTTATTACTCCAAATAAGGAAGTATTTTGGGTCTTATGTATTACATGGGTTATACATGCACAAATATATTTCCATTTTGTTTGGCAAAACGTTATTCAAAGACAATGAGAGGTACAGTATGTTGTCTGACATAGTGATGTTAATTATATTTTGGGTCACTTAGACCCCAGAGAGGTCTACCTCCCTTTTAATCATGTGTATACATTTTAGAATGATGAAGCTGATAAAACAATGAACTGTGTTGTGCTGTTGAAGAGGGCTCTGTGTCTGCAGGACGCAAACAGAAAATTAGGTTTAAGACAACAATGATCTGCCCAAAACTCAATCAATTTGACATTGTGTTTTCAAGCTTGTGTTTTCTGTTGATAACTTTGCCACTATTTGAATCATTATTTGAAGAGTTTCACAGTGTGCATAAAGCATGTTTTCATTAATTATGCAATGCATGCATCAGCAGGTTACCGATCGATAACTCTGATAGTTTGGTCTTGTATGCCAATCCATCTACCAGCGTCTTTGAGCTTTGCTCAGAAAGTTAACCTCCATGTCGTTTGGTCTGACACCAGTTTTTGAAACTAGACCATCTGATGGCTGTCTGAGTCAATTTGTCAGAAGCATCTGTGGTGAAGTGATAACAAACTACATGCTAACTCCCATGCTCCTCCCCTACATGAAAAGAATATCCGTCTGTCTAACAAGGATACAGGCCCATACCTAGAGAGTTAGCGCTTCACGTCTTCAACAAATGGACTTACACCTCTTCCTCTATCTCCCGCTCTAGCAGAGCTCAGGGAAGGCAGGCACCCGTCTACTTCCCTCTGTCTCTCTCTATATTAAATCAACCAATCAGGGGGTGTCAGTCATGCATCCCAGCTCGCGGCTGACAAGTTGGCAGTTGCGATGCAAGAGCGGTTCATTCATTCCGATGACACTCTGCCAATATCTGTATGGTGGAAGCCGCACGTCTCTGCCTTCTTGCTCTTAGTCAGTGGAAACAGATTCAGGCAGACATGGAGGGAGAGAGATGGGCATCGAACCGAGCAGAATTAAAAGCTTTGACTGTAAGTCTTCAGATCTGGGGTGTCTGACTTGCCAGTTTGAATTGTGACTGATAACGCAGCAGGAAAGTTTACAGAGGAAACAGCTTGTCTTCCTGCCAGCAAAGCTCAATCTTTAATGTCTGTGGATGCAGGTCTTACTGAAGTGTAATAGCATGTTTGTGTGTTGAGGCTTGTTGTGGAACTTGAAACTTGGGGGCATATTGATGTAGCCAGGAGGGTGCTGAGACAGAGCAAGCGCTGCTCACTGGGCTTGAACTGTTACCGGAGGGGGCCCTTTGGGGCCTCGGACCATCATCAATAACATCACCAGTAACACAATCACCATGACATCAACTCAAAGTCAAAGTATAAACAGCCATGCTTTACTCTTGGCAGCTCTTAAACCCTCGTCACATTTATTGAAATTTCTAATGTGTAGCTGTTATGAAAATCAAGTAAAAATCTCAAGAACTCAAATAAAAACAGAACCATCTGTACAGTATAGAAACTTCATAAATAACGTTCTTCTGCCCACATCTGTGAAGCAGAAAGTAAACTGTACAAGTTCAAAGCCAATGTCACGAGTAAGTCCTTGGAGTATTAGCTGAGAAATTGTGCAATAAATAAAGCCAAACAACACCTATTCTAAAACGTATGCTTCTAAATGCTGATAATTGTGTTTTTCTGTGCAGTATGTTTTTAGAATACACAATGACTTCAGATGCTTTGCCTCTAATGAGAGACCTGTCCCAAGTGGGTCAAGCATTCTTGGTAAAACAGCTAATTAAGTGGCAATTAACCAGCGCTGTCTGCCAGAAAACTAAACATAGTCATGGCAAATTACTTGGAGCGTGCCAAAATGGCTGCTTGTTAGTCCAGCCACCACAGCATTAGCTGAAAAAAAAAATCTTTTATTTTTCCTAAAATGAGATTAGAAAATTACAAAACAACACTGATCTTTGACTTTACTCCTCTAAAATGATAAATGATTAAGGATCATGTAAAACAAGGATATAGAAGAAAGGGAGAGTGAGGAAGCAAGGCTTTGGACGCAGAGGAAGCAATGCATGAGATGCATGTTTTGTCTTAAGTGGGATACATATGGGCCTTAACACTGGGTGACAGAGTGTGTGATGTTTTCCTATCTTTCATTATCAGGCAGCCAGCCGGGCCACCAGACATTACCTGTTGATGACCGAGTGGACCGGCGACCTGATGGACAGATGGATGGGATCATTGATGAATGTCTGGCAGGTGCTTTGTCAGTCTGGAAGGCAATCTAAAACCCAGGGAGAGGAGAGAAACCACTTAGACTCTAGGGACACCTCTAACGTTTCTTACTAAACACAAAATCCCACCTGCCCCCACCTCTAACAAACCCCCACTCGCAATCAAATTACAGCATCACACTTGGCATTAATAAGGCTGCTTTACAATGCTTTTGTCACCTATAATGGCTGGCTATGTCGCTCCAATATCAGCTGGGTCTAATTTAGAAAAATGCCCATAGAGCAGGTCAATCTCCTCTCTCATACGTGATGACTGATAGATCCAATACCTCTGGAATCAGATAAAACTTTGACAAATGGCCCCGCGCTGGCCTGAGCGGTGTTGGCGAGGACGGCAGGGAGCCGGGGAGCTGCTGTGTCCACGGCCAGCCCTGTCCCTCTATCCCATCACACCAGCACTGGCTTTGATCAATGGGGCCACAGTTCAGACACACACACATACTGAGACAGGTCCTAGGCCCCGCCATCACATGATTAAAAGGCCTAGAGGATATTGCTTTCCCACCATTCACCCTACCACAAAAAGAAAAGAAAAAAAACTTCATAAAACTAAGACAACAGCATTTTCCTTCGCCCCCCCCCCCCCCCCCCCCCCTCTCCATTGCCCCTTTTCTTTTTCTCTCAGCATGCAAATTAGGGTTGATTAGAAAGAGAGAGGATGCTAAGTAATATAAGATAGATTTCACCTTCCTCCTACTTTTGTCCTCTCTCTACTGAGCAAAGGGAGAAGAATCCCTCTCTTTTCCTTGTTATTGTTGTTTTCCATCTACCTTCAGCCACAGGACACCCGGCGCCCTAACCTTGCATTAATCACAGCCCGGCTGATAAATCGACCCACCGATTAGCATGATAGATAGTCCAAAATGTAAATACTACCACACATTACTAATTGGCTCCATCTACCTAGAGACGCATCTGTAGTTGCTCTTTCAACGTGGAGGATAACTTTGGCCAAGCGGGCTCGGCTCTGGATCATTAAAGAGATGTAGAGTTATCATCTGTTTGGGAATCTCTCTCCTTATACGATTTCTCTTTCGATTTTACCTCCAGCCTTCTGTCCCCATGTATATAGCGGTTTATATATTTTGTTTGTGAGGAAAGATGGCAAAGATATCTACATACATAAAAACACACACACACAAACACACACACCTGTACACTGTCTGTTATAACAGATGGTATGGAGGATTGTTAAGGGGCTTAAATGCTATTGATCAGCCAGGGAAATCAATTGATAACGCATACACACAACCACAGACGAGCATCTGAGTACACTTAACCACAGCAGTCACAACACACACACACACATTTCTAATAGACAACTTGTGTCTGTGTGTTCGTATGTGGGAATGTTTAATGTTAAAGTTACCATTAGTTCATCTGCACTGTGAGCTGTGTGGTGGACAAGTTATAAAGTTAATTTCCCTTCTATGAGCCTCTGACTTGTTGAAAACAGAAAGAATGAATTTGGTGCTATATGTACAGTATGTGTCTATCCCAGCAGCCATCAACCTATTACATCCTGTGACATCATCAATCCGGATTTACATACAAAGTGCCAGCCAAAGTGTTTCTTTATTGCACTGAGCACAGTAAACCTGCAATAACTGATCTTTATTGATCACGTGGAGGCAAAAACTAGTTGGAAATAAGTTGTGAATTCAACATTGAGATATCACCTTGTCATTTACACATCCAGCAGTTACTGAGCAACATTATTATTCATTTCGATGCGTGTTTCTGGCCACCTGGCAGATGTAAGTATAAAACTTTCTGTCTTTTAGCTCTGCTATTCAGGACCTTCCCCATCTGAAGGTTGTCCCCCCTAAAATATCATTAAATAATAATATGTATACACAAAATAACTGTGTAAGTAGTAAAACAATACAAAGACAAAAGGAGTAAAAGTAATGCGTTTAAAGTTTAGAAACATTTTGAGTCACTCCTCCCTTGCTTCACAGTGGTTTGGTCCACTGCCTGCTTTCCCTCTTTACGTCACCCACACACACAAGTGCGGCGGTAGAGAGCAAAGTTTGAATCTCTTCAGTAGTTGTGAAACTCCAGTAAGTAGGCTGGCAAGGCTACTTTATTCACATTAAACCTCAGATGAAGTGACTATTTTCTCTTAATACAGATGATGCTGAGTCATTATTAAATTAATAATGACAAAAAATTTTTTTACGATAACCAATTTATTTTTCCATGAGTCTGCTATGTTAGCAATTTTAACATTACCTAACTTGTTTGGTAGCTTCGGTCTATCTGTGAATATATTAGGCAAATACTGTAGATCTTCCTTTGTGTTGGGTTTTGCTCACTATGATCGGTGAGCTTGCTGCGGTTGAATATCTATGTAAGAGACGTCCTCTGTCCCAGAGGATATGTTGAGGACACAAGATAATTTAATAATTAGAATATGGTCAAGTGGTGAACCAATGAACATAACTCATATTTAAACAACTATCGCTTTGTGTTGTTGGCCATGTAAAATGACAGAGAAAAGAAATGCAGACATAAGATTTTTCGGTACAAGTAAAAAAAAATCCCCATTTGGTGACATCATTTGTGTCCCTTTCAAAAATTGCTCTTGAGATATTTTATGTTTGTTGTACCTCCAAATGAAATTTACGCCCATGCATTACGGTGTTCCATTATTTTTGGAGCTTGACCCCTACCATGGACTTTTTTAGTGCAATACACCAATAATCTATTGAGTACCCCATAAACTTCTGGATTATCAGTCCATACAAATCATCCAGCCATCCGAACAATCTGTCTTTAATCCATCCTGGCTGTGTTTACACTTTGCCTTTATGATATCAGACAGCTATTGCATGATGATGCATTCAGTGTAAATGGCATATAAATGAATATCCCTGACTTTCAAATTAGCATAGTGAAAATGTTACTTTTGCTTCCTCCCTCCATCCCTCTAACATGTCTGCCTGTCTTGCAGCCACAGCAGCAGTTAAATTCTCCATGTGTTGCAGCCTGGTGAGGAAGCTCTTGTCTGTGACCACTGTATGCAAAACGTGGCATTAGTCACCAGCTAGCCTCCACTGACACGCCTGCAGTGTGAGGGAGATTAATGCCTACTAGGGACACTTTATTATTCTCTCCCTCCCTTTCTCTTTTTCTCAGTCTCTCTCTCTCAGTCTCTCTCAGTCTTTCTGCCTCACCAACGGGCCACACAATTAATTGTCTGCTGCGTGTCTCCCTCCTCTCCTTCCATTGCGTTATCCCTCCCTCCCTCTTTCTCTTGCCAGAGTGACAGATGTGGTGGAGAGGTGCACGATATGGAGTGGAGAGATGAAGGTGGGGGGATTTAAGTGTGTGTCTGTGTAGGTGGGTGTGGATGGGTGGAGCGGTGCAGGACCCATGCTTTTGGCCTTGACAAGCACCTCCCATCCTTGGCCTACCCTTTCCTGCCAGCACACACACGCGGCTAAGTAGTTTTAGTCGGAGCTACTGTACCAATCTTAGGACTTACTGAATTGATGTAGTGTTTTTAATATATATTATGTGAATTGCATGTGACCTTTTATATTCACTTCATCATTTGTACAGTATTTTCATTACTTTTAGTATGAAATCTGGATAATATAAAGTAAGTGATGACAGCACAGTGGGAAGCCAAGTACTGACTGACATCAAGTGAAATCCAAGCAAAACGTAAATGTTGCACTAATTTGTAATTTCTAGAATGAAGACATTGTCCACAGGTGCAAAAACCTGGACCCCCAGGGTGGGACACCTGTTTGGTTGAATACCCTAGCAGTAGAGCCGTGTCATGGGCTCCATATCGCTTGTTCACACACACAGATTGTCCCATTCCCATTTCCTCTCCTCCTCTCCAACTTTTATGCTGAGTTCATGTTCTTGCCTGTGTAGTTGCTATGGCTGCTTTGACATAAAGTATCCCATACTGGTGTACATTTGCTGTCTGCTGTACTGTTGTGCAAAACATTCTAAAATAGTGTTAAATTAATTTTAATGACTCTTAGATATGACTTATCCTGGCCACTGAAATTAATGCAAGAACCATGAATTTTGAGCAGCATTTTGTATTTCATAAAAAAACATCTATTTCAACCCGTTCTAACTCCCCAACTCCTCACATATGGACACATGTTGAAGACCCATCGCCGTCAGTTTGTAAGGCACTGGGGATCCCTTTTGCGTCATAGTTCAGCGCAGTGAGGGAAGCCCTGTAGTGTCAGTTTTTGATGGTATATGATATTTAACAGAGAAGACTGAGTAAGGAGGTGGTTGGGGTGGATGGAGGGCCAGAAGCTGGACTTTGAACCATGACAGCGGTGTTCGTGTCCCGTGTAAAACAAAAAGTCAACATTAAATATTTTTATTGAAGTTACGTAAATTGCGTAAGTTACACAAGTGATTTAAGTTAGCTTATGTGTTAACTGACATATGTAGTTATTTTAACCCAAACCATGATCTTTCCAAACCTTAACCAAGCAGTTTTGTTGCCTAAAGCTAACCAAATTGCAACGTTTCACAACTTTAATAAAGTGCTGTTTCAAAATGGCGATGTTTCAAAATGCTAGCGTTTGATTTTGAAAGTGTAACCGGACATTGCATCCGTTTGTTGTTGCTAAGCATTGCTAACTTGACCGCGGAGCCTCAAATGTCTAAAAATGACCCAGGGCGTTACAAAGCGATGCCAATGGGCCTTGACCAAGCGTCAATATGTGATGAGTCGGGAATGAGAATGTTTTGGTCATTTTGACAGGCACTGACAAATGACCTATTTCGTTGTTTAGATATAATAATAAAAAATAGAATAATTTAATAGATCAATACTTTAAAATAAAGCATCTAATCCAGTAGTATAATAAGTAGGTACTTACTAAAGAGTTGCTTGATATTTCTATGTTTTGCAAGGTGCATTGCTGTTCAGAGGGCAGATCAGAAATATGTGCATGGATGTTTTTACCCTATATACAGTATGTCCATAGCTGAATTGCTTATGGATAACATGTTAACATGCATTATTTATTAATAAATCACATTAACATGCTTGCGATTTGTACAGTGTCTCCCCTGTCTGAGAAAGTTTACACAGTAAAACCTGTTAATCCCACACACTTAGCATACCTCTGTCTGTGGCAGCGATATTTTATGTCAAGTTGTTTGACAGCGAAGAAAGGGAAAAAGGGAGGGGAAGGGGAGTTCAAAGAGTAGCAATGAAGAAGTTGATAGGACACAACACAAACCGTTAGCTATGAAAGAGTCTAAATGACTCCATGTTTCACAGGAAGACGTTGAACAGATGTTAGGGAGAGCTGTACATACACACCTACACACACCCCACTGATCAGAAAACGTGACACATTTTTCAGCCACAGGGGGAAAAAAGAGAGACACAGAGAGAGCAAACATCCTTTAAAAGTTGACATTAGGTATTCAGATGCCAGAGAGCAAAGTGCCAGCAATTAAACCAATCAATCTTGTTGTTGCTCTGGAGCCAACATCTGGTCCAGTGGTCCTGGTAGACCACTGTCTAGGGGTGGGGTTTGGGGCTTTGGGGTGGACAGACACTTTGAGCTGTCCTTCAGAGATCTCTCTCTCTCTCCCTCTCTCTTTCTCTCTCTCTCACTCTCTATCACACACACACACTCACAAAAGAGGAATAAGAAGAAAACATGCTCAGATATACACACACACACACACACATCCTCGTCCCAGGTCCGTACGGGCCTGATGTCAGCTGGTTCTGCTGTGTTGTTTCCTTTTGTTATAAATAACAACAGGCCACCTGGACTCCTCCAGCCCGTTACCACAGCCCTGGCATATGTGTGTATGTGTGTGTATGTGTGTGTGTGTGTGTGTGTGTGCGCAAGGCCTTAATGATCCCCCAGGCTAGCCAGGCTGAGCCGAGGCTCAAAGCAGTGCAGAGCACCTCATCCCGGGCTAATGGGACAATAGAGGATTGCGCGCGCGCGCGTGTGTGTGTGTGTTTGTATGTTTGCATGAGTGTGTGTGTTTGCGTGAGTATATGTGTGTATGCATGGAGTGTGTTTGCATACATACACATGAACTCATGTACTGTACATAAGAACGTGCATTTGTATACCTGTCTGCGCATGTGTGTGAGTGTGTGTGTGCGTGTGTGTGTGTGTTAATGGGACGGTGGAGGATTGGTTGGAGGACTGACTGGTGGCAGAGACGGATGGCCTGGGACAGAGACTGTGCTGACAACCAGTGAATACGGGGCAACGTTGCAGAAAGGTCAACACCGCACACACACACACACACACACACACACACAAATAATGTCAGGAGGGGAGGTGCAAAAAGTGTGTGCTCCTCCTCTCTGCTTATGTGACTTTCAAAGTTTTGTTGGTGTGTGTCAGTGTGTGTTTAAGTATGAATGTTTATAGTGCACATTTTAAAGAAGGAAGGAAATTACATTTGCATTCAGTCATCATACTATATATATACTTGCCATCATACTATAATTTGGGCAATTAAACCAATGAGTAGCTTGAGTGATTTTCAGTGCACGAACTATTTTAAAATTCTTCAACAATGCTTGTTACAGAGATATACATATGATATACATATGGGTAAAAATGTAAAGGAAAAACCTAAATAACTGAGTGGAGAAACACATCAAATGAAGGTGCTTCCATATTGGGCATGAGAGGTCACTGAATGATTTGATAAGTGCAAAACATATGCAGTCACCAGATCTCAACCCAACTGAATACCTTTTGAGCAATGTGTTAGACAGCGCTCTCCATCACCGTCATCAAAACATCAAATGAAGCATGCAGGCAGAGCATATAAATCTTTTATAGGGTGATTGGTATCTGCAATATGCTTCACAATGATTGGCTCGTTCTAAGCTGTTCTGTTCTGCTCAGAAATATCCTACACTAAAGTTCACAACCAAGTACATTTCTGGCAGGTTTTCCAATTCTGTTTTTTGCTTATTTACATATTAACAATGATTTACAAAAATGACGTATGAAGTATATCAGCAAGGCTGCGCAGTTCCAGTGTGACAGTTAGGTAAGTTAACATACTTTTGTAGCTGCACATATGTTACTGTATGTCACGTTAGCGCTGTGAAACAGTTGTAAACAACACTATAAAGTAGATAATTGAGTATCATTCTACTTTATGCTAGCTGAAAAGAAAGACTTTAACTAAGATTTATGTATGTTTTTAAGGGAGGATTAGCTCTCTCAGCGGAATCCTTGCTGTGCTCTGATTCTTGCTAGATATGTTTTAAGTCGTATTTTGGTAGATTGGTTCTACTGTTCTAAACCAGGGTAGTCATCCATTTATTAATGTTGCCTTTGATTAAAGTTTTCATGGGTATTATGAAATTGTGATCATTTTACATGACATAGACACAAAGTACGGCTCAGTACCACTTAGATTTGTTTTACTTTTATTATAGCTCTAGAAAACAACACAGTCCCTCTCAGTCCACAAAGAGCCCACCTTCAGTCCTACATTTAAAACTGTGTACTTGATTCACCAGCAGTGTGGGACATGGAGTTTTCTACCACTTCATGTGTTTTTCTGATCATCCTTACTTTGTCTCGCCAAGAAATTAACTGCAGAGAACAGCCCAGTAACATGCTCCCAAAAATAGGGATCTGACAACTCTGTGACATTTAGAAAAAGCAAGCAGGCAATGTGAATTAATTATTATTAGTAGTAAGGAGTTTGTCTGCCATATTAATCTAAAACTCCCTCCACTTTGTTCTTCCTGCAGAGTGATACAATATATCTGATGATCCCGACACCAAGAGACTGCACTGTTCCTACCATGCTGCACTCCTTCATTGATTATACAATAACACCAATTTGGGAATATGAAGGTGGTGGAGGGAAAGCTGACCTCATGACCTGTCTGTGCGACAGTGGGTGTGTGCCAGCGGGAAGTCCCTGTGGTCTGAAGCATATGTCTGGCCGTGCTAAAGTCAAGGGGTTAAATAGGATTCAGACCAGGGAATACATTGCTCTAGGTCTGGCACTAATACAGCAGTCCGCTACCACTAACACATAGCACAGTGGTATCAGAGGCTGTTTAAGTAATAAACGGCCACATTTAGGCCATATTTACACTCAGACACATCGTGAAAATTGTGTCACTGATGTGTTGAGTGAAAACTTATGAGAGATGCAATGGTCTATAATAAATTTTATATATATATATACACTTTTTTAAAATTAGTATAATTATGTGTGTATGGAGTTGTTGATGTATGTGAAACAGAATGAATATAGGCTACCTGGGACAGAGTTTGATGGTGTATGTGAGACTATTCATTTTTGCAAGTGGTTGTGACCGTGTGTGGGTACCATGAGCAGCTAATAAAAGAAGCTGAATGTGTGTGTGTGAGACAGATTCATGGTACATGTGTCATAAAGTTTTAGTATACGTGAGTGTTCAACTGAAAAGGATCCTGATTACCTCAGTGAAAACAAAACCTGTACAGTTAGCAAAGTTTGGGCTACAAGGGGCATCTTTGCAAGCAAGATTAATTACCTTCTCTTCTTCTTCATAACACTGTAAGCCAGTCAGGAAACGTAATATTTACCGTTGCATTAATTGATTTTTAACCACTTGGGGACAAAACACAGTTGTTATCGCTGACACATTAGCAACAAAATTGCCTGTTAACAGGAGTTTGAGTAAGATATTATGATGGTGACTATAAGAATGTACAATTGTGCATAGTGTGTATGGGACAGTATAGGGCTGTACTGCACACTGGTAGATGGGCACATGAAAATGCCCACATACACCCACAAATGAGTTGTGAGTATAAACATAATTACCTGTGCTGCTTTACCTGCCACAACATGTTTTGTTAAAAAAGGGATTAGAAATGCATGCTAAGGGTAGGAAGGTCCTGTGTGGATATTGTGTGCTTGGAGTTACCCCTGCCTTAACATGTTGGTCCAGCTGGGTCAGTGTCCATCCTCACGCTCCAGCCCCCAGGCAGTGACATCCAGACCCTTGATCTCCATTTCTTTCTGCCACACAAACACATTTTCTGCAACCTGCAACAGATGATGATTGTAATCTAAAATAAATGAAAGGGAAAAACACAGGAGAGGGGAGTGCGGGGGGGCACAGAAAGAGGAGGGGAACCAGAAGGGAGAGAGACAGAGAGCATTATCACCTTGGCCGAGCATCAGGAGTTAGAAAAAAAAACAAAAGAGTGGGAGAGAGAAAAGAAGGTCCACGGGCAAATTCATCTTCCCCTGCTACAATCAATCTCTGGCCAAAAGAAATACACAATAACTAGGCAGGAAGAGGCCAAGATTAATGGGCCACCGACATCTCCACTGACCAGCATCCACCTTCCACCAATACCACCCCTCTTTCTCTCTCTCTTTCTCTCTCTCTCTCTCTCTGTCCCTCTATTTCACATGCCCTCTTTCTTTCTTCAGCCTGTCTCTCTCTCCCCCCCACCCACACACACACACACACACACACACACACAAACACCTTGTCTCTGCCACATGCAGTGATCTATCGTTTCTGCTGACTGTTTTACAAGTGCATTAGCAAGCTTTAATGAGAGCGGCCAGTCACTGAGCAAATGCATGCAAGGGCAAACAAGGCCAGGCATGCCCACTAACTCTCAGCTCCAGCTGAGAGGAGACTGTTCCATTTGGATACCATTTAACTTTTTTATGTTTACTGGATATACACGTTAAACATTATATTTCCATTTTAAAATATTGCGTGACAAGAGGACTACAGAAACAAATTAACAATGGTGATTTACATATTACTTATTTACATATTCTGGGGCCTATATTTTGTGGAAACCTGAATAAATTGTAGGGTTTTTTTAGGAATAACTTACCAAAATTAGTTTTCACAAAAACATTTAAATTATTATAATTCCTTTCCCTTAAAAGATCTTATCTTCATAGAACTAGCATTACTTCCCGTGATGTATGCCACAGATCCAGGTCATGATGATTTATGCCAGCCTAAAAAGGCCTGTAAACCCCACTCCTGCTTATAAAAAGCTAGGAAAAGTGAGTTTCACCAGGTTTAGCCTGCAACACATTTCTAACAGGAATAAAAGTACATGAGATAACAAGGATAATAAATTATCAACATCAGGGGAAAGCAGTACATTCAGACTTCCGATGGGGAAGGCTTTGGCTGCAGCAAATGGGTTGTAGTGTGTGTCATTATATTGTATATCAGAGTAATCTTAGTTGCTTCATTGTTTTACAGTGCATGCAGCCAGCTCTCTATAAGTAACCGGTCATATCAGCAAACACAGCCCCAGTTGCCCTATGGGAGAAAATAACAAGTGTGTACATGGTGACTGTGTTCATGACCACATTTATTATCTGTTTTTGGATTTTATGTGTCTGTGCATGCACAGTCTGTGACTGTGTGTGTGTGTGTGTGTTTTCCACGGGCCCTGGAGATCACAGAGAAGGCGCGGACTGAGAGAGAGCAGGTCCCCAGCCCACAGAGGTAAAAATTCATTTCTTGAGAGCTATATATCAATGGGCATTTGTTTAATGAGCGCCAGAGTGGAAAGATGTATAGAACATGTCACGCGTCCACTTGCAATGCGTTGTGGGTAGCAGATAGCATCACAGAGTGTGACCGCTCACTCTGTCTCCCTGCTCGCCTCTTTTATCTACAGCCTCCCTCCACCCGTTACAAATGGGGAGAGGGAACAAGAGGTAAAAATAATGGAGAGGAAAGAGCAGAAGAAAAAGGAAAACACACACACAAAGTCAGTTTGCACCAGCACTCAAATATCTACATGTATTGCAAAAACACACTCTGTAACTCGTACATGTGCAGACACAAGCATGATGCAAAACAACATATAACATCAGAAAAGAGGCATAAAAGGAATAGGATAGCTACAAAAACGAAGCAATAAAAGTGGAAAGAAATTTTGGATGAACGTGTTTTCTATAGCCATCTGTCTCAGCCAGGTAACAGCAGCTGATGTTAATTTGTTTTTTTTATCAGTCACATCTCAACATGAGTCTTACACACACATAAACTAAAGCACACATAGGTATAGACACACCAGCATGCTCCCTGGCATGCTTAACTAACCTGTATTTCCCCTCCTGGCGGATCCCCCTGCCTTTGCTACGATATGTAAATGGGATGCATGGGGAGGACGTGTGGGTAATTAATTGTAACTGGGGGAATAATGTTGCGCTGTCAGAGATGTCTCTGGTTTGTGTAACATTTTTTAAGAGTAATGTGGTTAAACTGGGAGTGTCTGTTAGCACTCGGTCTTAATTGTGCCGTGCTGGGAATGCTAAGGCTTAGCTAGCCTGCTTCCCTCCCTCCATGGGTCTTTGTCTGTGTGTGTCTCAGCAGTCTCGGCACAGAGAGGGAGAAGTATATTATCCCAACTTTGTGTGCAAGGAATTGATGATAACCAATGATAGTTATAATGAAACAAGCAAGTTTCATTGGGAATTTTGGTGCTAAAATCACAATGTAGTGCTACTGAATAACCAAGCATGTCCCATTCAGTGTTGCAGAATTTGTTTTAGTTGTTCAATGAGACAAGTGGAATGCAAGACTAAAATCATTCTCAGACAATACACTTAACTCTGTTCAACAAAAGCTTCAGTTATCAACAAAACTGGGTCCATGGATGTGTGTATTGTCAACCCCCTTTTGATCATAGCCAGAGGTAGAAAGTACATTAACTCAGTAACTGTACTTCAAAACATTTCTGAGGTAGTTGTACTCCTGAGTATTTCTATTTTATCCTAGAAGCTAAACATAAATTCATAAAGAATTGTACTTTCACTTCACTAATTGCAGTTGTCCGCTACAGTTACAAATTATGTTACACATTCAGTTTTGACATGAAATGAAACAAACAGGATGCATTTTTATAGATTCAAATGTCCAAAGAATAATAAAAAGTAGATTAAATGAACTGTGCCAAGGATGGATTTTTAGCTTAAAAGCATTGTTACTTGTGTCAATGCTCAGTGCTCGCTTGACACTCCCTACACACTGCCAACTGTGCAACACTCGCTCACTCATCATGTTGACTTTTGTGACTTTGGAGGAGGAGATGGAATAGACAGTGGCTGATGTCTCATTTCCAGTGCTCACGGGACTACATTTGTGCGGGGGAGCATATGTGCACCAAGGACGCGTTTCCACTTGTGGATACTGCTCTGCACCTGTTTTTTTATGTGTGCAGGTTTTGGGATGAATTAAACATCACAGATCAGCCAATATCACGGCTTCACTTTCAATTTGAGTTAGTAACCCCAGTGAACTTTGCATGATCAGTAATGGGAAAAGTACTAATACGAGGGAAAGTTCTGCATTTACATTTTTACTTGAAACCAGCACAAATCAATATATTTTATTAACAATGGGTCAAATAACTGTGTGTAATGTGAAATAGTCATTTGTGGTGACACACCCACAGGAAATGATCATACTCTGCAGTTCTGAAAGCAGGTGGATTCCTCATCAAAGTAACAGTGCACCTAGATTTAGCCGGCACATACGACAGAAAACAATTGTGAACAATGATTGGGTGAGACAACCTTTCCCATCTAATGCCACTTTCTCAAAAGCAATAGCACTTTCTACATACAGTGAGTCCCATCCCAGCACATCCTTGTCGACTACAACATGCTTTCTCTCTCACTCTCCATCTGTATTTCTCTCACACACATCAGTACACACCGTCAGCTAAAGCATGTTAACACCAGCAACTCTACCAGGGTGTGAAAGCCCATCAGAGTATGTATATGAAGTCAGTGTGTGAAGGAGGAACTGACAGTCAATATTGCACTCTCACACAATGTACACACACATGAACACATTGGTTAGACTGTATTACACTGGAGCTAAAAGCTTATTCAGGTTCCCCTGCCTTGAGATTGAACATTAGAGTTGAAGTTGTCCTCAACATCTCTACCTGACCAGACCGTGTTTGGGACATGCCACAGTCAGACTATTTATGAAAGGCATGAAAAGTCTGCCAAAATACAGTAGTGGTAACAATGTAACATGATTTATTTAGTGATATTTAATTTCATTTTCACTCTCTCATTTAATTAAATAATTACCATTATTCTATGCATTTGTTTGTTATTTTGTGGTTTGGTTAACTTCACTTTCTCACTGGAAGTTTCCAAGCCATTCAGAGAATATGGATTAACAATGCATTTTCCAAGTTATTTGTAGAAAATCAGCCTAGTGGTGGAGCTGTAACAGAAGTGAACATCCATGACACAGCCGTGGACGTCGTTTGGCCTGTTTTAGGGGGGCTGAGGCTACCCTAAGATTGTCCTAAGCCCTCCCAAATAATAATAAGAATGTTTTCAGTGAAAACTAAATGTCATGGTGTCCCTGTTAAGGCTATTGTACTGGTATATCTTATATCTTATATGTAGTAGCCACTTTAAACAGGATCCTAATCAACAGCTTATATGATAAAGTATTTATTGTATGTTTGAATGTAAGCCAAACTATAGAGCACAATCACACTCTGAACTGTTGAGAATTATTGTGAGCCAGCTGTCAGGTGTGAAGAAGTTTCGAAGACTGATGAAGACTTACCAGAGACTTAAGACTTAAGCAAAACCAGAATTTGGAATATGGTTTTGCTTCAAATGTGGCCTAGATGATTTATCTGTACCCAGAGGTGGAAGTAACTAAGTACATTTACTCAACCTACTGTACTTGAATTCAGTATTTCCATTTTGTTTATATTTATTTTATAACTTTAGTTATTTTGCAGATTCAGATTATCTTGTTCAATATTACAGTCAACAAAGGGTAGTGTATATTCCTGGGGCCTGAATATAGGAGCAGACATCCTGTCGAGGCAGGAGCTGAGGCCAGGGGACTGGAGACTCCACCCCGAGGTGGTGGAGCAAATATGGGAGTTTTATGGCCGGGCAGAAGTGGATTGGTTTGCGTCTCAGCACACGACGCACTGTCCGCTCTGGTTCTTCCTCACTCAGCCAGCCCCCCTGGGGCTGGATGCTATGGTTCAGACGTGGCCGAGGCTTCGTCTGAACCAGGAGTTCTGGAAAGAGTCTGCCGGTACGGAATAAGCCTATTGCTAGTGGCGCCACACTGGCCGAGTCGAATCTGGTTTGCGGACCTGATTCGTCTCCTAGACGGCTCTCCCTTGGAGATCCCGATCAGGAGAGACCTTCTGTCTCAGGCAGGGGGCACCATATTTCACCCCCGGCCGGAGATTTGGAAACTATGGGTTTGGCCCCAGAGGGGGCCCAACTCATAGAGAGTGGTCTCTCAACCGACGTTGTTGAGACTATTCTAAGCGCCAGAGCTCCAGGAAACTTTATTTACTGAAATGGAGAGTTTTTCTTCTTCTTGGTGTTTTCAACGTCAGTGGGATCCGGTTACCTGTTCAGTTAACACAGTTCTCGAGTTTCTACAAGAGCGTTTTTGATCAGGACTATCTCCATCCACAATCAAGGTCTACGTGGCAGCTATTGCGGCTTTCCACGCCCCTGTGAGTGGTACATCTTTGGGTCGAGACCCCCTGCTCACTCGTTTCCTTCGTGGCACTTTGAGGCTGAGGCCTGCAACTCGCACTAGGGTGCCGGCCTGGGACCCAGCTACAGTTTTGGAGGGCCTCTCTAAGGCTCCCTTTGAACCCTTAGATTTGGTCTCGGAGAAATTTCTCACTTTGAAAACAGTTTTTCGATCAGTTGCTGGTTTGCTTTGGCTCACCCAAGAAGGGTCTTCCGGCTTCTAAGCAGACAGTGAGCAAGTGGATAGTCGAGGCTATTTCTCTATCTTATGAGTCTTCTGACCAGCCGTGCCCTTTGGCGGTCAGGGCTCATTCTACTAGGAGTATGGCGGCTTCTAAAGCTCTTTTATCTGGAGTTTCTCTTCATGACATTTGTGATGCAGCGGGCTGGTCCTCGCTGCTCACCTTTGTCAGGTTTTATAGCCTGGACCTGGATGCTGCCCCAGGTTCTAAGGTGCTTAGTGCTTAGTGTGGTGTGACAACAGGCTGACACTCAGGCATTTGTAATTCTGGCGATTTGGGTATTCTCGTTCCCAAAGCGTTGATGACGCATCATCTCGTTCCCTCTCTCAGGGAACTATGGTTACAGTCGTAACCTGAGACGTTCCCTGAGAGAGGGAACGAGATGATGCATCACCCTGCCATACTTCCTGCATCCCTGTGATCGGCTTGCTTCGGCAAATTTCGAAGCTAATGCCGGTCTGCACCGGATGCGCCTTTATCTCTTCCTGGTCATGACGTCACCTGCCCGTGACAATCATTCCTTCCATTGGACTAGTTGACATAGATGCTTCAGAGGCATTCATGCCGGGGGCGTTCCCAAAGCATTGATGACGCATCGTCTCGTTCCCTCTCTCAGGGAACTATGGTTACAGTCGTAACCTGATACGTTTCTTTAAGGTATAAAATATTATTGCCTACAGTGTAGCAAAACTTTCAAATTTCAAGTTATCTTTTAGTTGAGGAGCGGAAAGTACAAAGTCAACAGTGTTAGTAATATGAAGGCCCTAATTAACTCTAAGGGACCCAATAATTATAATTTAATAAATAAATAAAATATGAATTTTGATCTGATGCCTGCAAAACTAGCTCAGTCAGTTTCAGAAATGGAATGTAAACAATCTTGGGAGCACCAAGGGATGTTTATTTCAGTGTGTATGTCATCAGACAGCCTGTTTTGTGAGCTCCCAACCTCAAGGTTGAAATTTGTGAGACCAATTTAGAAAAATATGCTACTGTCTTTATCTGAATAAGGTGAAATAGATCACCCATATTACTCAATCCTATGCAAATGCTGAGTAGCTGCATGGAACACATCAAAGATTGGATATGCCAGAATCTTCTTCAATTAAACAAAGTTAAAACTTAAGTTATTTTTCTTTTTTATGGAGCGAACAATTAAAAGTCATTATTCAGCTTCAATCAGCAATCTTAAAAAACAAAACCACAAACCATGCCAGAAATCTCAGTGGTTTAGTCATGGACAGACCAGAATTTTAACAGCACAAAAGTCTTAGTATTAGGAAGCCATCTTACTATCACCTTAAAAATATAGTATAAAAACTTGTCACAGCAGAATCTGAAAAAAAAAACATTTATCTTTAGTGCCTAAACTAGTGTTCCTTTTTTTAACATATGACGCGACGGTCAGAAAACTGTTGCTCCATGTCCTGCTTGGCTGCCCCTTTCTTTACCGCAGCACGTGCCAATAGGTGCTCTCACCTCATTTTTACTACACTTAGCTGCACTTTACGGCACTTGAATATCTCTGACTTAACAGGACAAACTAATGGAGCACAACTACACATGCTAATTTGCTAAATACACAGTAATGACATCTGTCTGAGACAAACATAAAATATTACCAAGTGAAACATGTAAAGAAAAATTAATATAATTGATGAACATGAAATAATCCAAAAGATTGACCACGTTTTCTTAATGGCTCTAACATCAGCCTTTACCGCTTCTACTGTATGTAGAAGGGAGGCTACATGTCACCTTCCAGTAACAGGGAGAGTTTGGTCACAGGTCGCAGGAGAACATTCACGCTAGTTTTCACCTTAGCCTGGCGAACTCGTCCTCTGCTGTCCTCAATTGTCTGGAACACTCGACCCATCTCCCACGAGTTTTGTGGGACCGCTTCATCCACAATGAGGACAATATCATCTTCACTGATATTCCTTCTTGGATGGGACCATTTATGTCTCTGTTGTAGGTCCGGTAAATACTCGCTGGTCCAACATCTCCAAAATAAGTCCGCCAAATATTGGACTTGTCGCCATCTGCGTCTAGAGTACACGTCACTCCTGTTGAATAACCCAGGAGGTAAAGTAGTTTTGGCCTTCATCAACAGCAGATGATTAGGGATTAAGGCCTCCAGGTCGTTTGGATCGGTAGAGACTCTTGAGATGGGGCGGCTATTGACTATCACCTCAACCTCACACAGTAACGTGTGCAGCCCTTCCTCATCAGTAGTTTTCTGCTTAACGACAGAGCTGAGCACTTTCCTTATAGTCCGTATCTGCCGCTCCCACACTCCTCCAAAATGAGATGCAGCAGGGGGGTTGAATATCCAGCTCATCCCTTTTGCCATCAAAGTGTCTTGAATCTTTGCATTATCCAGCGCCTTCACTGCCTCCTGCAGCTCTCGTTCCGCGCCTCCATAGTTAGTTCCGTTGTCGGAACATATCAGCCGGACCTGCCCTCTCCTAGCGATGAACCTCCGAAGCGCATCACTGTCAAACAAGTGAAAACAACACCGTACCTCTTGATCATGGTCCTACCACTTTTGATTTCAAAAGGACCAAAATAGTCCACGCCAACACTTGTGAATGGCGGCTCATCAGGTACAAGTCGTTCACTGGTAAGGTCTGCCATGATCTGACTTTCCATGCTGATGTCTGCAGATTACACATCGTTACAGGATTTTCCAGACAGCTGCATGGGATCGTAGTATCCAGTACTTCTGTCGTACCTTGGACAAGATGTGATTTATGCCGCTGTGTCCGAGTTGCTCATTAACGGATCTGAGAATGAGAGGGGTGATATGCAGGTCTTTGGCCAAGATCGCAGGGTGTTTCAACTCCTCATGCATGGCTGATTTATTCAACCTTCCACCTACTCTTAATATGCCATCTTGCATGACTGGTGACAGCCGATAGAGGGTGCTACCTTTTGACATGTCCTTTCCTTCCTGAAGCATGGCGATTTCTTTAGAGAACCTGTCTCTTTGACTGACGCGGACTACCTCCAACTCTGCCTATGCAGCATCACTGGTGGAAATAGGTAGAATGCTGAGTGAGTCTCTCATTTGTTTGTCTAGTTCTGCCCTTTGGATTTGTTCATCCAATGTCCCATCCTTCATAGTGTTGCTGTCAAGTTTTGTCTTTTCTGAACAAGGAGCTTCAGAATGCACTTCAGTTTAAGGACCCAAGCGACGCCCCTTTTTAGTCGACTCCAGCTTGAATAATGATGAATAAGCTGGGAAGTGGCATTTGTGCTCTCTTCAGCCACGAGTGCATAAACTGAAGCTTCTTTGACCTCTGGATCATTGCTGAGAGGCTGACACACGGTTTCTGGCATTTTCGGCCACTCAGTCTCTGGTTTTGTAATAAATCTGGACCCATGATCCAGGTCTTTGCCTTATGAAAAGCATTCATGGTGAGTCCTCTGGATGCACAGTCTGCGGAGTTGGCAGCTGTGTTCACGTACCTCCACTTAGAGACGTTTGACCTCTCTCTGATTGCAGCGACCCGATTGGCTATGAACGTGTGGTATCTCGCTGTCTCATTCTTGAGATACCGAATGACTAATGTGCTGTGATGTGCTTCCAGAGTCAGATCCAGTTCAGCTCTCAACTGCTACAACTGCAGCAGTGATCTCAAGTCATGGTATGGTAACTATTTTCAATGGAGACACCCTGGCTTTTCCAATCATCTGTCTGGTCTGGTCCTGATGGTTTTTTGAGACCAGGTATGTTGCTGTGCCATACCCCTTCTCGCTTGCATCAGCAAAGTGGTGAAGTTGAGTTGAAGAGGTCTTCCCAAAGTTGACTGGTTTCACGCATCTCTTCACCTCAAAACTGGCTAGGTGATGCAAGTTTGCCACCCACTGTTGCCACTGCAGAGCTAGAGCCTCTGGCATGCTGTCATCCCATGCATGTTTTGTTCTGCATAGCTCTTGCAGAATGTGCTTAACTGGGAGGATGAGTGGAGCCAAAATCCCCAGTGGATCATAAATGCTCACCATTGAAAGTACTCCTCTCCTCGTTAGTGGCTTGTTCTGAATAATGACTCTAAACCTTAGTGTGTCAGACTCCACACACCACTGAACTCCTAAAGCTCTTTCGACAGGGAGACAATCCTTATCCAAGTTCCTTGACTTCTTTGGCCCTTTCAGCCTCATGCACAGATGCAAGCACAGCTCTACTATTGGAAATCCACTTTGTGAGCTTGAAGCCTCCTGCAGCACACAGAGCCTGAAGGTCCTTACTGAGAACAATTGCCTGTTCCTCAGTGCTGGCAGACTTCAGGCAATCATCTACGTAAAAGTTCTTCAGGACAGTGTTTGTTGCTTCTGAGCTGAATTTTGCTGGGTTGTCCGTTGCACACTGCCGTAGTGCATAGTTCGCACAGCTTGGTGAAGAGGTTGCACCAAACAAGTGATTTTCTTTCAAATCCGAAGTGAGATCACCTTGTGGCCACCACAAGAATCTCAGCATGTCAGTGTCTTCGGCAGGAACTCTGACTTGATGAAATATGCCTTCGATATCAGACATGAAGGCAATTGGCTCCTGCCTGAATCTTGTCAGCACGACGATAAGTGAGCTAGTCAGATCCAGCCCTTGTAACAGCTGTGAGTTTAGAGACGTGCCTTGGAAGGTGGCTGCACAATCATACACCACCCCTAGCTTGTGCTTTGTTGGGTGGTACACCCCGTGATGTGGGATGTACCATATTTTCAACTGTGTTGCAGCAGCCAGTGAGGAACACAGCAAACTCAGTAAGTGCATCTCCATCTTCTGATCTAATGACGGGCCATTTCAGGGCTCTTTCAATGTAGGCAGAGGCAATGGTATATTAATTTCCAAAATGTTTGTTTAAAAGCTTCTTGGCTTCTACATTTATAGAAATACAGGCTGATGGTCGACCTGGGCATTGCTCTCTACCTTTTGTACAGGTGTGCTCCACCTCTTTGGGCATAAAACTTCACGTCATCAGCTGGGGACCACCAGTCATGGATGTTTCGCTCCTTCAACCCCAGTACATCTCCTGGTGGCGGAGCGATGGCAGGGGTCACTCCCTGCCACCCCCTGCTGTTGCCCTAGGTGTTACTTGTCCCCCATCCCCTATTCTTCCTCCTTAGCCACACCAAAAGCTGCCCCTCTCTGCCTCCTCTGCCAGTTCTTTAATGGCTTTTCGACACCCTGCTCCTGTACATCCCATTTCTCGGAGCAGGCAAACCATTGAGGACCCAACAAAGCCCCTGCATCCCACTTCAACGGGACACGTGGTGGCTTTCCAGCCAGCCTCTCTGCAGTCTTCTACCAGGTCTGCATACTTGGCGCGCTTCCACTCGTTGGCAGCCTCCATTCCCTCCTCCCATGGGACAGTAAGCTCCACCAACAAGATGGTCTTGCATGGCTCTGACCACATGATTAGGTCTGGCTGGAGCAAAGTTTCTACGATCTCCCTGGGGAATTGGAGCTGCCTCCCTAGGTCGACCCTCATGTTCCACTCACCACTGGTGGAGGTTTCTGGGACAAGGTAGGGTGTCATAGGTGGATCCGATCAGGAAGCTGAGCCTGGCTTGGGGGATCTTCCACAGATCAGACCATGACAAATGCCTGTCTGTGACACCTTACCATGACATCCAGCCTCCCTGCCGGCTCTGAGACACCACCTTGATGTTAAGGTGCTCCTGCTCGGTCCTTGTCACTTCTGCCACCACCATGGCTCTCGGCTCTTCCTTGGAGGCCTTTGACCAGAAGAGGGGAGTCTCGCTCCTCCCAAGGCCTGCTCGACCCTCCTGGACTCTGCCGACTATTTCACGGTGTTTCAGCCTGCTAATTGCCATGTCGACCCCTTCCTGGGCTTTCCACTTCCTCCCTGTTTGTATCTTCGGGCCAGCTGCTTTCACCAGTTGGTCAGTGGATTCTCTCAGCTCCAGCACCATCCGAGCCTTCTCCTGCTTGTATCCCAGGCCAATGGATTGCAGTGACAGCTGTAGTGTGTTCCTGCCAAAGAGGCCTACATCTGAAAGGCATCTTGGCAGACCCAACCACTTCCTGATGAATGAGTTTGCTAGCCCATCCATTTTATTTGCCACCGAGGAGGGAACTTCGCTCAACGGCCACATCACCCTTGGGTACAGTATGAACTGGTAACTCCATACTTTATACTTGCCGGGGGGCTCGCTCTGATCTATCCTGGCAAGGCCATCTGCGAGCTGCTTCCTCACTGTTTCCCCCATCTGCCCATCAGAGAGGTCAGCTGTATAATTGCGACCCAGGCTACGGATGGGCTGATTTGCCAGCAAAGGGATTTCTTCACTGCCTGCGACAAAGATGGTATGGTCGCTTCTAACCCCTTTCCTGAGGGACAGGCTGCGTGATTTGGCGGGTTTGATCTTCATCCTCGCCCACCCCACAAGCTCATCAATCCTCTTCAGCAGTCTTGCTGTACATGCTGCTGTCTGAAGAATGGTGGTAATGTCGTCCATATAGCCTCTCACGGGTGGTAGCCTTTGGCCTGATGGTAGCTTCATACCTCCAAACATCGCCCTTACCCCCATCAGGATAACCTCGAAGGCTGCTACAAACAGGATGAAAGAGATCGCTCATCCCATGGCAATGCCCACTTCCAGCTGTTGCCAGCCTGTCGTGAAGTCTTGATGGGTGCAACACATCTTGATGTCCTCAAAGTACTTGGTCACTAAGGCACGAATGCAGACAGGGATGTAGAAAAAGTCCAAGGCATACTCGATGAGTTGGTCGGGGATGGACCCGTATGCTTTGGCAAGATCCAGCCACACCACATGCAGGTCACCTCTCTCTCTTTTTGCCCTCTGGATCAGCTCCCATATGACTGCAGAGTGGTCCACGCACCCTGGGAAGCCTGGCACGCCTGCCTTCTGGCAGCTAGTATCGATGTATCCATTGCTTATGAGGTAGGTGGTAAACCTCTTAGCCAGGATGGAGAAGAAAATCTTGCCTTCAACATTCAGGAGTGCAATGCTCCTGAACTGGCTAATGGTGGTAGAGTTTGTTTCCTTCGGGAACACTGTAACAGCTTATCGCCACTCTGAAGGGATGACCTTGTTCTTCCAGGCCACTCTCAAGAGGTTCCACAGGTGTCTCTGGACCTCTGGGCAGTACTTGTACAGCTTATAAGATATCCCGTTGAGGCCTGGAGCTGAGGCTGCTCTCGCTTTCCGTACCACTTCTGCAACCTCACTGAGTTTGGGGAGATCTGTGTTATACAGGAAGGATGGGGGGGCTGGACGAGGAACATAACCTGGTGGTCCCAGTGGCGTTGACTTCGCTGGGTCACTGTACTGCTCCCTGATGAAACTTTCCAGCTGTGATTGTGTGATCTCCAGCTTCCCGTTTCTCTTATCTTCCAGTAGTTGTCTCGCATGCTTGAAGGGGTTTTTGGAGAAGTTGCTCCACTCCTTCTCCTTCCGCCTTCTGCGTTTGTGGATGCGCTCTGCCCTCCGAAGGCTGGCTAGATTCTTCTTCACCTCCTCCCACGGTGGCTTCAGGCCCTCCTTCTCCTCTTTGCTTGCCTTCCTCCACTGCTTTTGGAGCTGGTGCCGCCTCTTTACCAGTTGCTCGATCTCTCTCTCCCTCCTCCCCTTCTGCTTTGAACCCTTCTGCTTCTCAGCCACTAATCTGAACCTGCTTCTGCGCTCCTCGTACAGGATGTCTCCAATGCGATTCAGCTTGGTTTCCACCTGGCCACGCAGTGATTGCTCCAGAATGACGCTGAGGTCCTCATTGAGCTGCTGCCACACTGCCACCTCATTTGCTTTCGGCCATTTAACTAGCTGCCTCCGCCCAGGTTCTTTCCTCTCTGTCCTCTGGCCTGGCTTCTGGTTGCTGGGGTTTAATGATGATGGTTTCCTAAGGGTGTTTTCTCCTGTGCCACCCTCAGAGGAATACATATCGACCAAGGACTCTCCAGTGTCCTCTACTTGCCTTCCCTCAGCAACGTTGGAACCCTCAGCACTGTGGTTAGCGACCTGGCTTTGGGCTCCTCTTGTCTGACCTGCTGTTGCAGAGCAATGTTGCTGCTGGCCCCCCACTTGACACTTCTTCTTTCCCTGGTGAATCCTTAAACCTCTGAAGGTAGTCACCTTCTCCCATCCACACCTGCATCTTCTCAAAATCTTGACATCATTGCCTGTGTCCATTCCAGCCATTACCAAAAAATCCGTCTGGTTTGGCCCTTCTTCCATCCCGCCTCTCGGAGGGCCACCGGGTTGTTTTCCTTTATTCGTCTTCGTAGTTTGTTTAGGGTGTCCTATTAAGGACCCATGGATAAGGTAACTAGCCTGCCACCCCCGATGCAGACTTTCCTGCAGTCATCCAGTCTCTCCTGGATGTCCTCCAGTCTTCCCTAGATGCCAACTGCTCTTTCACAGTAGTCACTGGATGCCTCCAGATTGCACTTACAGAAATACATAGTCTCTATCAGGATGCATGTGTGAACAACTGCGAACAAGAACTTTAGGTCTGCCACGGGTGAACTGCTCAAGAAAATGTAACCTATCCCTATTGCTGTCTGTCCTTCCCTCAATCCCGTGCTCAAATGCTCTCATAAAGAAACCAAACTCCAGGGGATCCTCGCTGAAGACTGGAATATCCAGTGGTGGAAGAGTGGACACCTTCTGTTGCTTCACTAAATGCTCTGTAATCTCATTTTGTCGCTACATGACAGTCAGCAAACGAATATTGAATATCAGCAGCTCTATTCTTTCCTGTGCAGAGATGGTTGTTAGCCATTGCGTTCTGTTGACGAGATCTGCAACCTCTTTCTGAGTTATTTTGAGGATTACTCCTTTGGTGGAACTCCTCACGTTCTGACTCCACAGCTTTGGAGCTGCCCTCGCTACCCTGGCCTGAAGCTCTTAGGTAGGCAGCTGTTTTACTCCAGGGTTCAGCAGATGTGTCATGAGCTGGCTACCTTACATTTAGCACCTCAAGTTTTGCAGTAGCTGTTTGCAACTCCAATTCTTCTTTTCCTGCCTTAAGCAAAGCTTCTTCTCTCTCAATTTCCTGTCTCTGCTTCAATGACACTGCTCATGCTACCAGATCTGCCCGTTCGGCTTCTACCTTAAGCCTAACAGGTGATGCAGTTGAAGAAACAACGGAAACGGATTGACTGCCTTGTGGCTTCTTGCTATGTTTTGAGGATACCATTGAGGCACTGTCTGCGGGCTCAACTTCAGCATCAATCCTTTTTGCCTCATCTGCTTGATGTTCCACTTTTTTCAACCAACTCTCCACTTTTTCCACAAAGCTCCCTAGATAGATGGCTTTTGGCTCATACCACTGTGTCTGATCATGAAAAACATCTTCTTCATTCATATGGTCTTTAACGGCATCATTTACTGCACAGAACTCCATATACATGCTTGTGAAATCAGCTGCTATTTTAACAGTAACTTCTTCAGCATTGCCATCGTCATCCATAAGAGCTTCTATTTCTTTAATCTTTCTAGTAAGATAACCTAACTCGGCATGCCTTGCTCCTTTTAGCTGATTAAGCCTCTCCTCTTGTGCTTTAACAGTTGGCTTTGGGGCTCTTTTTGTTTTTGTGTAAGCTTCTGTTTTCTCCAATTGCTATGACGCGACGGTCAGAAAACTGTTGCTCCATGTCCTGCTTGGCTGCCCCTTTCTTTACCGCAGCACGTGCCAATAGGTGTTCTCACCTGATTTTTACTGTACTTAGCTGCACTTTCCGGCACTTGAATATCTCTGACTTAACAGGACAAACTAATGGAGCACAACAACACATGTTAATTTGCTAAATACACAGTAATGACATCTGTCTGAGACAAACATAAAATATTACCAAGTGAAACATGTAAAGGAAAATTAATATAACTGATGAACATGAAATAATCCAAAATAATGACTTCATGCTCATGTAGACCTGCTGTTTCACTCATTGCAAACTATTTTTCTTATTTGGAAAAACAATTGATGAAGACTTAACATAGCATGGTTTATTGAGACCGGCCGAGGAGATACAGTGCCAGCATACAACATGTGAACACGTCAAATGCCAGCACCAAATCTGAAGGATAACATCTTGTTGTCCCTTTATCTGCTAGCCTGACATCTGAGATACTGTCTCTTGCTAATCAGTCTATTGTTGTCTTCTTGACGAGGACAAGTACGTGTGAGAAATACCTAAAGCTATAATGTCAAACACTTATAGGGTCAGCTACATTACTCTAAGCTAGATCTGTCTTACCTTTCCCTGTTACATCAATTAAGACACCTAAGAAATAGTCTCAACATGAACCAAACTACAGTGCAGTAACAGTAACATTGTTTGGACCTGCAATTTATCTAATAGAGGAATTAGACATGGTATTACTTTATCACACATTTAAATGAGCAGACGGATAGCATTTAAGTCCTAGCCTACAGAAGAACTCAGCAGGAGTGTGGCCTAAGTGAATTCCCCTCATGCTGCTTTGATGTGTAATGTGTAACTTTTGTTCAACAGAGGACAAATAGAAGCAGAGAATACAGTATGTCTGTCCCTTTTTATCCTTGGCCTCTTCACTGGTTGTTAATGTAAGTGTAGTTCTAATACATTAACAAAAAATGCAAGTGCAAAGATTTTGCAAGCGCACATTATGCTGACCCTGGGGGCTAAGTCCCCCGTCTTTCACTCCTAGTGATGTCCCTGGATACAGCGAAGAAGCTAGCTAGCAATGTAGGACGATGACATCACCAATCTTAATCCCACCTATAAAGCTCTCATATGCAATTGTTTTTCCAAATAAGAAAAATAGTTTGCAATGAGTGAAACAGCAGGTCTACATGAGCATGAAGTCATTATACAACATCATTTACATTTCCATAAAATATAACATTTTCACAAAATTAGGACAAAGCTTAACTGACTAAGTAGCTTTATCTTCATTTAACATTAACACTGGAATAAAAATAACTACTGTAAACTCTTAAATAGTAAATCAAGTGAAATAATGAAAACAATTAGGATTTTTGCTTGTTAACGTGCACAATCACGGCTCATTCAAATTTCTGTCTGGTTGATTATGGGTTGACCAAACTTGCTGCTGCGCTCCCCCGCTCAATGAAATCAGCTGTACAGTACAGTTGTAGATGCTCATCTATCTGGGCAGAGATATGGAGAAAAAACCCTAGTATCATGTTTCCACCCTTCAGAATACCAACAAATAAATTAATAGTCTGGCCAAAGTAGTGGCACTGAGGCCTGCTTAAAAATGGAGCAGGTCTTCATCACTTCACATTCCTTAAATGTCCTATCCTGTTACAATTCGTTTCTCCTTGAATCAAGTTACTAATCTCATCTGTCCTCCAATCATAGGGACAGCTCCCAGCAGGGCGGGCAGTGTTAAGCAGTCAGCACTAAGAGGGTTTGTTTAGCTCACTTGTCTGTCATCTGGAAGGACTCCCCTATTCCTGTCATCTCTATTGCACCATGGCCTTATCAGTTTCCTCTGTTTTGATGTATCCAGTCTTGATATTTTAATACGTGTCAAAGTGCCAGTGGTTGTCGTGTCAAACTCCGGTGCACTTCCTGTGCTCACAATGCCTCTTTGTCTCAGTTGGTCTCTCAACTTCCAGTTTGACTCAGTTAATGTCCTCTGGAGATGATAGCAATGAAGGGTGATAGAACATAAGGTGACAGGATGGAGCAGTGTGTGTATGTGTAAAGAGCTATCTTACTGAGCAGAGGCCAGTCAGGCAGTGTGCGGTGTGGTGGCCTGAGCACAGCAGGAGCTGTCCTCAGTATGACTCGTCTTCTTTCACTCTTTCATCTGCAAGCGTCCTTCACCTCAGGGGACAGCTGAGAGAAAGATGAAAGAGACAGGCTGGAAAAAAGGCTGAGGGGAGGGGGTGTTTGGTAGGGGCAGGGGACTTAACAGAGTTAAGTAAGTGAACTAACCAGATACCAGAGCTGCTCTGATAGATGCAGTGGAACATATGTACTCTGTGTAGTTATGTATTCATATGGATGCTCATACACCCTGCTCTATGCTCAATTAATCAATCGTGTAGCTGCTGACTACACATGTTGCAATAAAGATTGTCTAAATTGATGGATGTTTAAAGAATTATTCCTCTTTATTACAACTTGAGTCTCATTTTTTATTCAGTTATGATTACATTGTACTCGCCAAAGTGTGCTGCCAGACAATCTTGTGGGTTTGATTTGCCGGGGCTTGCGGAGTGAGACGAGCAGCAGAGAGAGACATGGAAGGTTGTGCATTGTATGTTTAATTGTTAACGACTACAGCTTTAAGTTACGCATGCCAAGCGAAAGAAAATACACTTGAAGTGTAAAAATATGTGGTCATGGTTATACATAAAAGCACAAGTAAATGCAAGTCATTACACAACTAATATACAATAATCAACTGGACTGATTAAAATAGAATTGTTTTACATATTTGTTTGAGTGCAGATTAAACAAATGATATACAGTGCAACATGGGCTTCTGTGAGCTTTAGAGGCACTGGCAGACATTTTTTTTACATTTAACTTTCAAAAAGAAAGCAAATCAGCATATTTTACAAAATACTTAAATGTTCCTTAACATCTTTTAAAATGAGTATCAGGTTCCCAGAAATGAGGAGGTGGTACAAAAGTCCCTGCTTTCTTCTTCTGATGTGGAATTATAAAGACACATTACAAGAATCAGTTCCTGTTGCTTTCATTTCAGCTTTGATAGATGTTTGTAGATTAAGATTCATTTGGTTTCACTTTCAATAGCTGTGACTGCTTTTATTTGCTTACTGAAAAAATGTTTGTTCATGGTAAGTTGCACTTTTATTTAACAAGAAAAAACCCTCCATACCCCATAAAGACCCCTCACTGAGACTGTTTCATTGGATTCATGCCCAAGGCCGTACAGTCCCAGTCTAGGTCAGCCAGGCCCATATATCTCCCTGTGTATTTACAACGCTTTCTGCATCACTCTCCTTGTCCCTGCTCAGGTAGCGGTTTTCCACCAAATGAACAATCTTTATAGACATGTGGCCGCCATAACAGGCCTGATTTCCAGCACCGGCGTGGGCTGTGTAAGTCTCTGGGAATTGTCAGGCTTCCCGCTCGACAAATCAGCCCTAACGTATGATGTTTGGGGTGCAATTTTTATTCCTGTTTGACTGGGCAACTACCCGGAGGTAATGGGATGTTGGGGGGCGGAAAAGGAAAACTGCTAGTGGGAAATGTATTCGCACAGCTTGTGTGTGCGCGTTTGTGTGAAGTCTGATTGATCGATGCAGCACCCGCTCTCCATTTATATCCCGCTTTAATCGGAATTGGTTAAGTTTAGGAAAAATGAATCTGAAAAAAACAGAGAGAGAAAGAGAGCATGAGAGAAGAGATATGGTGGCAGATTACAGAGAGGCAAGCTCATACATCTAAGCTGGGGCTGGGGTGTCTGTTATGGAAGGGCTGTGAATTGTCTGTGAACGTTAAGTTATCTAAATGAAAATCAATAAACTCTGTGTGCCAGTGTCTTACTAGTGAGGAGTGTCCCAGGACGTCGGCCAGCAGAGCAAAGCGATGGAGGAAGAGGTGCATGCATGTTTGTGTTTGCATTTAAAGGCTTGATCCAACATATCAGTGACAGGTCATTGGTTTCTAGGTTTAATTATCCAACATCAGCTATGCAGTGTGGGAACTTTTATATTTCATCATACATACTTGAATGTACGAGGATGTGTGTGCCCTGAAGGAAGTAAGTGTGTGTATGTTTGTGTGCTTGCATGCATGAATTTGCCTGTATCTGTTTGCATATCTGAAGTGAAGTCCACTTCAATCCTTCTCACATCCTGGCCACTGGAGAAATATTTTGCCGGTCATGGTTGAGCACTCTCCCACCTGTCAGCTTCTGCAGAATTATTTCATCCCACTAGCAATTAGCCCAACGTTGGCTGGTGTAACGCGTGTCACCATGCCGCTCAAGCTCACTTCTCACTGCTCACTGTGCTTTTTGCTCACTGAATGAGCCTCAGGAAATCAACAGATCCTGTGGTTTAAGAAGAGGTATAATCTGGCCACACTTTTGTCTGAAACAGAAGAGAACTCAAAGCCCCAACCCAACTCAAACCATTATGTCCATACTTTCTGCTCCACCCTGCTTTTGGTTCAGCTCACACTTAAACAGCTATGTCCACCTTTTTAGAATGTGTCAACATATAGGGTTGTTAGCAAAGTGAAAAAATATATACATGTTTACAATCTGTGAATCAATTCACAATCATTTTTTCAAATAAAATGTGTGCCTTTTGAGTAAATTATATAATATAGCAGATACCATAAAACTTTGGTTAATAGCCCTGGCTTTTATTTGCTAAAATCACAATCAAAAGGCAATTGACCCTGCCTATGTTTGGGTCAGGCGTCCACATGGGACAGGCCTTTAATTCCTTTTGTACAAAACTGAAACTACTATGAAAACATTTTATTTATTTCCAACAGTATGAATATTATTTGTATAAAAAAATATCAAATACACTAATTTCTTTGATCTAGCTCCGACAGATGGCTTATGCGCTTTTATTTTGTAGGCAGCAATGTAACGACAACAAACATACCCAACAACACGGTGCAGGATGAGAGAGGTGTGTCAGAAGTTAGCAGACAGAGAGCGATGGATTTCACATTACAGGAATCATAACTTTTATAATTTTTATGAAAAGCTGTTTTTATTATTTTGATCAGTGGACCCTTACAGACTAAAGGAATATAAATAATCAAGGAAGGGACACATTCAGACTTAACCAGCAGACTTAACAACCACTTCAAAGGTAACGGGATTCGGCTGTTTAATTGTGAGGAATCTAACCAATCTAACGATGTGCAGCATGTCCATATTGACATATTGATCATAAGTTTAAACATCAATATTTGTATTAATGATCTAAGCAGCTTAGAAGCAGCTAAAGCGGGCGACCCTGCAGGGTTTAAGAGGTTTTATACATCCAAAGAACCTGCGTTTATTTGTCAAAATGCGTTCCCACACCAGGCCCTCAGTTATTAATTGTTATTGTTGCTATTAAAAGTTTAACGGTATCATAATTTATTATTTTGACAACGACAGTAACAGTTGATGTTTGGGTATCATGAATTATAGCTTAATAGTTATCAGCATAAATAGTAAAAATAGTAATAGTAGAAATTGCAGTATCCAAGTCACAGGGAAATGACCCAACACCTGCTTAAAGTAAATGTATTCCTCAATCACATCAAAATAAAGTGTTCCAGCTGAAGTTTACATAAAAAAACTTTACTCTTTCAACTTTCTACATGCTCACATACAGAGGGGTTTGAGGAAGACATAGTTGGTGAGAGGCAACCCGAGGGGTGGGTAAGTGGGAGTAGACAGAGTAGGACAGTGTATTAGGGAGACGTTCTAATGTTAGCCCTCCTATTCTCATTCCCCTGCTTCCCCTGTCTTAGTACCACTGCTGCTGCTGTGGAGAGAGAGACAGAGAAAGAGAGAGAGAGGGAGGGGGAGAGAGAGAGAGAGAAAGGAAATTTCTCCATTGCAGAGGCAGTCAGGCAGAGGACAGGAGAGAGGGAGAATAAATCAGCCCCAGTCAGGTCTCTGGTGACCACCCGCGGCAAGGGAATAGTGCAGAAAGACAGAGAGAGAGAAGGGAGGAGGGGTAGAGCGTGTCAGCGAGGGCTTGGACTACAGAGGAATAATGTCCTTTTACTGTATGTCCCTCTCCACCTGGCCCCAGTGTGCCATCTGAATCTACCTTCACTCATTTAATGTCACACAATCCCACCCCTTCAATAAACCCACGAATGTCCACACACACTAACACACACACACCTCCTGTGACAAATTAGAATTGCCCCGACTCCATTGCCCAGCAAAACAGTGGCTGATTTGGCAAATGGTCAAAGTGCCCATTATCTGGCAACAGAGAGGCCAAATCGAGATGAGCCTGAGGTGGGGATCGGGGAGGGAGAAGAAGGACAAAGGGAAAGTAGGGGACGAGCGACAAATTAGCCCATTCAGAAGTTAGAAAGTGCGCAAACTAACCAGAGGAAAGAGAATATCATTATGAGAACCAACCATAAGGGCAATCTCCGGGAGGAAAGAGATATTTTACAATGTGTTCAGGAACGATAGTAATAATGATCATATACTCAAAGGCATATACACAGAAATCCCAGACTTCATTATTGTGGCATAAATAAAGTTCTAGACAAATAAATATGTGTAATTGTACATTTATATGATTATACTTACACACCTGAGTTCATTTGAGGGCTGGGGTGTGTTTAGATGCACTGGTAAATGAATGTTTATTGTTACTGCAATGCTTTCTGAAATATAGGGATATAAATGGCATCAATGTTGTGATGCAGTTCTTTCTGTTGGGTTGCAGTATAAAGGAAAAATGGATAGGACAAAATTGCAAGTAAATTAAAATTTTCATGAAAAATATGCGTATATACAGCATCTGTTGCAAAAATAAAATAAATCTGTACTTCAATATTATGTTTAAGCAATGGATTATGTTTTTTTTTTGGTCATTTAATTAGACAGAAGACACATTTTTGAACCAATGTAAATCCTGTATTTTGAAAATGGCAGTGAAATTGAAATTGATTGAGATATTTAGCACATTCTGTGTGTGGTGTCCTCTCTCTGTCTCTCTATCTCTCTCTCTCTCTCACACACACACACACACACAAGTTCACAGTTTTACCCAGGCCTCCTCTCTGTCTGAGCTGTGTTTCATCTTAAGTGAGTTTATCGAAGGCAAGTCAGTGTTTTTTTCCTGCAAGAAAAGAAGGAAAGAAAGGCAAACAGAGAAAGAGAGAGAGAGAATACCAGCCTATAGCTAGCCCATAGGACACATTTAGTAATCCTTCCAATGATGTCCAGGGCCCAGTGATGGTTACCAGACCTGCAAATACCCATACAAACACACACACATGCACACACACAATCCATTTTTATTGTATTTGGGTCTGCAACGTTGTATTTCCTGCCCTCTCTTAGCACCGCACACACACTGCACTCGAAAACAAAAATCCATATTATCGACCGGCCAGTGTCACCACAATTATTCTTTTGAAACAGCCATTGAAAACAAATTACATCTGCACTGCGTTTTCATCCGATTGCTCTGGGTGAGCAATGCTCAATGGTAGGGTCGGCCCTGCTTTAGCCGACCCTCAGACCCCTCCCTATAGGTTTGCTGTCTGTAGCATAGTGTCGCTAACGACTGTTCTCTGTGTTTATGTGTGAATGTGTGCAGTAATATGATAAGGGTTCTGGGGATAAAAATAACTTAGAGAAGTAGTTATGGGCAACAATGATTTGAATGGGGGGATCAAAAAAGCAAACTTGACTGTTTCTTTCATACTTCCTGTTTAGCAGAGTAAGAGACTGTAAAGACCATCACCATGACCAGTTATTAACAGTGGTGGAAGAACTCTTCTTAAAATATTTTTAGAAGTAAAAAAATATATATAAAATCAGTATTGTATATATATTATTGGTTTATTATTACTTATGCATTAACATATAAGCAACCTTTTGAAGTTATATTTCGGGAGGTAAAGCTATTCAAAATTACTGTATATATTCTGCTAAAGAAAATTAAGGAAACACTTCAATTACATATCAGATCTAGATGAACAAAATAGTTGAAAGTTCAAAATCTTAACTGTACATTGTATAATTCATTAAGAACAAAATGACGTAACAACGGTCAGTGGAAAAAAATAAATAACCAACCGGCTGAGGGCTGGATTCAAATCACGTCTTAAATCAAAAATGAAATAAATAATAAAAATGTAATCACAGGCTGATCCAACTTGGGTCACTGCCACTCATAATGAGACTAAGTAGTGTGTATGGCCCCTACGTGCCTGTATGCACTCTGGACAACGTCTGGGCATGCTTCTGATGAGACAGCGGCTGGTGCTCTGGAGGATCTCCTTCCAGGCCTGGATCAGGGCATCGGTGAGCTCCACCGATACATAACTTCGAAGGGGTACTCAATTGGATTCAAGTCTGGGGAACATGAGGCATCAGTGCCTTAGTCACCCAATGCACGCTGCACCAGTTTAAGCTCTGACAATGACTCTGTGTGAACGTGCTCACATTTGTGAAGAGAACGCTGTGCCAATGGCAGACCTGCTAATTCTGGTCTTGTCATGCAAATAGCAGTTGAGCTGAACGGTGCTGGTCTGTGAGCATAGATCCCACTAGAGGACCTGGGGCCCTCATGCCACCTTCATGGAGTCTGTTTCTGACAATTTGGTCAAAACATACACACCAGTAGCCCACTGGAGGTCATTTTGTAGGGCTCTGGCTGTACTCCTCCTGTTCCTCCTTGCACAAAGGAACATATACCAGTCCTGCTGCTGGGTTGATGCCCTTCTACGGCCCTGACCAGCTCTCCTCATGTTACAGTCTCCTCATAAATCCACCATGCTTTTGAGACTGTGCTTTGAGACACAGTAAAACTTCTTGTGCGAGGACACATATGGATGTGCCATCCTGGAGGGGCTGGACTACCTGTGGAACCTGAATGGGCTGCAGGTACCGCCTCATGCTACCAGTAGTGACAAGGACACTAGCAAAACGCAAAACTAAAGAACAATCGCTCAGGAGGAACAAGGACAGAGCAATTGTCCGTGGCCAGCACCTGCAAAACCATTCCCTTTCTGGGGAGTTGTCTTGCTGTTGCCTCTCTAGTGCACCTCCTGTCAATTTCATTTGCACCAAAACAGATGACATTGATTCACAATACCTTATGCTTCCTAACTGGACAGATTTATATACCTGAAGTTTAATTAACTTGATGTTACTGTGATGATTAAGTGTTTCCTTTTTTTCTATTGAGGGACAGACAAGAGAAACTGTGTGAACATTAAGCCTCATCTGAAGGAAAGTCAACAGGAGCAAGTTAGATGGTAACTTTTTTTCATGTTGTTTTTACTGCAGCGCTAGCTCGGTTAGCGTTAACCCCTTGACGCGAATTGCCGCAAATTTGCATCACACCTCTTTCTTGCAGACTGCAAGCAAAGATAGCACATGGATTCCCCCAATGCCTGTTGGTGCATATTCGCTATGTACCTAGGAACCTTTTGCAAGCCCTGGTTTCTCATTTATGCCTGTTGTAGCTAATTTGCATCATACCTACACATACCTGAATTTATATCTTTTCTATATTCTATAGACAAATTAACAATCTTCACTTAACTTAACATCAGCTTGAAAGCAAATGAAAACTTTTTTGATTGTAAAAAAGTTCAGGCGTTAAGGGGTTAACTTTGTTGTTAGTAACTTACTCATACATACTTTGGCGATGTCGGACTTCTGTTGAAATATTAAAGTGCAAATGAAAGTAGTAGGCTGTAAGGCTGTTCATGTCTATGGAAAGTTGCACTGCAGCATTTGCTCGGCTGTTCTTCCTGTATTTTTGTGTGCTGCTGCTGTATGTAATGTACTTGATAGACATGCTCTGACGGTAACAATAAAGTTATGTATGGAAAATAATTGGTCAAATGCAGGAACCAATTTGCTTGTCAGCGTTGTGTAACTTTGATCAGATCAGTTAGCTTGCTAACTGATGGGTGCTGTAGTGGCCTGTTAAGTAGGCGTCAGAAGCTCACATGCAATGCATCCTGGTACATGTAGACGTTGCTGACATGGCTCCGTGAGCAGGAAAAGGAATTTATTAATTCAATGGACTTTGACTGTACATCCACATAAAAGGTGACAAATTTTCCATTTCATTTACTGCATAACAATGCAATATAGTTTAGAAGCTCAATGTAGGTTGAAAATTACCTCAAATTGTCATATACATGTAGTTCAGAAAAACATGCAATATTTCCCTCTAAAAGTTAAGTACAAGCACTTCAAAATTATACTTACGAGTACAGCTTAAGTACAGTACTTGATTTAAAGTACTTTGTTTGCCACAGGTTTTTACGTGTAGAACTGCAACGATTAGTCAATCTATTAATTGGACAGAAACCAAAATCAATTATTTAACTGTTGGGAAATATTTGATGGTTTCAATTTTGCTTATTTTCCTTGTCTTAGATTATATTAACTTAATGTCTTTTGGACTGAGGGATATTTGAAGATGTCACCTTGGACTAAGGGATGGATAGAAATGTTTCCTTTATTTTCTGATGTATTATAGACCAAATGATTTGGTCTATAATACAGTTGATAGAGAAAAAGATTTGCAGATTAATTGACTATGAAAAGAATCATTAGGTGCAGCTCTAAACACATGTGCAATACAATGAGCTATTGTACAACTTTTCTCAAATAAACTGATTAGTTATCTGTCTTTAAATAGTCATATACTGGCAGTATCATGGTTATTGTTTATTCTTTGAAAACCATACTGAGGGGCAGCACGATTGCCATACTACCATCTCACCACTATTACATCTGTATTGTGTTACTCCATCTAACAGTATTAGCCCACTGCTCTGCAGCACACAAGCTGCTTCCAATAGCCTCAGTCGTGCCATGTGACAAAGGGAGAAAACAACAACTAATATCCAGCCGGCACAGTTGGTAATTAATCCTGGCTCGGCTTCCCTTGGCCAAGGAGTCCAGCAAAGGCTAGAAGGCAGGATCCCTTTGTTAAGCTTTGACCACACAAGTCACCTCACTGGCCCTCCCGAAGCGGGGAAACGCCAACTTTGGAGTATTAAGAAAACCAATAGCCTTGTTGACATGAACACGGAGGCCTAACCCCCGCAGCCTCCTCATATGAAGCATTGATTTTTCTGTCCGGCCGCGGCACTAAACCCATTCATTCTCTATGGCCGAGCCTAAGACTTGCGCAGATACAAGTGCCCTACGCACACACACACATACACAGACAACACACACAGGGGCCTGGCTAAATTCTTCTTTCATCCACTCAGTCTTACCTTGGGGGTGGAAAGTTGAGGATTAAAGTCACCCCACCTCCTTCTGATTTCACCATCACTCCTGCACTGAACCAATTTACACACACACGCACGTACACACACACACACACATACAGGTACATGAGTAAACATGCAGACACAGAGGCCAAAGGGGAAGTTAGGTTAAACATGTTGGGGTGCAGCTGAGGGGAGTCAACCTCTTGATCTTTGGGGATGCAGGTCACAGATCAACCCTGCAGGACTCTCTTGCAGGCAAACAAACACAATAGTGCGGTCCACTGCAGGCAAAACATGTCCTATTATCACACTGATGCTTTACACACATGCTGGCGCAGGTTTCACAATTAGCCATCGGTCACCTCCACAGCTTAGAGGGGAGTTGTTTCCTCACATTGTGTTGTTGTCTCTCTGATTTCCTTGTTCTCTCCTTCCATCTTTATTGTCTTATTCTCTCTGTAGTGAGGATTAAGTATGTCTCTCTGTCTCTTTCAGCCTCTCCATCCTGACTCCCTTTGTCTCACTGCAGTAAACACTGGCCAAGAACACAAAATGTTTATTATCCATCTTTTTCCTGGCTTGATTTACTAGCTGCACAAATGCAATTAAATACTGCAAAACACAGACAATTGGACAAATAGCTGTAACTGACATGATCTGAACACCTAAAATCAAAGAAAAGACTGGAATAGAGCAGGGGGAAGAAGAACTAGCATTGGCACATTAGTAAAAGCACAAAATCACAAACACACAATTGGTTTCGCTCCCTTTAGAACACGCTGTAAGACATTCGGAGACATTAGCATAGAGTGAGCTAACGAAGAAAAAAGACAAGAGGAAAGCAAATTAAAAGAGCAGCACATTTTCAAAGCGTTGGTTGTGCCCAATGTCATTAAACATTTATGGAAGTGTCCCCTAAGTGTGATGAGCAGTTTGGTTGTAGGGAAGATGTGTTGCAGAACAAGTCGGGGAGAAAAGAAAAAGTCACACTCTATTTTGTTTGCCTTCTGTCTGCCTTTATTTCTTGCTGATTACAGATACATACATTAGTGTTTGGTCTAATTTTCTATCTGACTTCAATTTTAAAACAAGAATAAGAGAGAGTTTACTAATTGAGCAACTACATGTAGTGAAGGTACATGTCCCTGCCAAGAGAAGTGAAGCCATTTTAGAGCTATTTCCAAAGAAAATCATGATCTAATAATACAGAAAAATATTTCTGCAGCATACACAGACCAATTAAATAGTTTCTGGATATTGGCACGTTACCATTTCTTCCATTTCATTTATTTATAGGAACAACACATATTAATCAACATTTGTGTAAATGTGCCGGTGCTAGCCAGCTGGCTAATTTTCAACTGCAGACCTTTGGCAAGACGTTCTAAAACCAGTGAAGTGACAGATTAAGAAATACAAACATGAGACAGTAAGATGCTGAAATGACAACAAAAGCAACAAAATCAGCATGCACAAGACAGTGCACAAATCATGCAAAGCAACAGGAAGAAGCATTCAAAGTTTGCCATGCTGATTCTAGATATATGTTGATCTAAGCGTTGTTAATTCTGTGGATGCTTGTCGCCATTTTTGTTTGGAGAGGACTCTGGCTCTGGGACAGGAAGATGACAATGCAATTCTTAATCTGGCCTAAAACAAGGCTTTGATCAGCTCAGGAGTTTTTACTACCACAGAAGCAACCATCAATGAGCATCATATATATTTGAATTACTGAGAAAGTGGTTGAACATTGAGCATTGAAAAACACATTTTCCTTGGTTGGCAAAATCAGGCATTACCCCTAAATAGGCAAAGCTGCAGTTCTTTTTACAGTTTTAGATAATCTGAAAATCTTGTAGTGGTAATATCACAAGTTGCATGCTTCTGGATCCAGCTTTGTTTTATATATTCATGTGGTCCACATTGCTTTAAGAAAAAACAAGCAGCTTTTTGCTGACACAAATTAGGGAATAGCAGATCGGAGTCATATATCAAAATTAGTCTTAAATCACACCTGCATTGTAAACAGAGCTTTTAAACCTATCTCCATTCTCCAGCCTCCAGCCAGAAAATCGCCCGTACAAGTCGTCTGTGCAAGCAGCTTATTACGACCCTAATTACGTTTATTGTTAAATGGCGACCTCTAGTGGCCATAGTCATTATGATGGTAGTAGTATAAAGAGCGAGAAAGTCTACGTACCGAGGTGGTTGGGGTCATGGTTCGAATTACGAGAGGGATTGGGGTGGTCTGACCCCCCTAATTAAGGCTTGGACCCCCCAAAAGCGGCAAAAACAGGCTTACCTGTAATTGTAAATAATACAATTTATTTCCCATACTCATGCCTTATATTAAGAATCTTGAAATACGACACCCCTAAAATGGACCATACCATTTCCTAACCTTGACGTTTGTTTTATTCTGAGATTCAACCACTATTCAACCAAATCTGTTTGTTGTAGGTTTACTTTTGAGTTTACTTTGTTTCACCATCGCTATAATACAGTTGTTAATCTTACATAGCCACAAATAGATATATTACCTCATCACTATGCATTCTGTAAACAGCTGTGTCTAAAAAAGACAAAAAAAAAAAATTAGACATAAATTGCATGTTTCTTCATTTACTTCCCAAAAATTGCACACGTTAGCCAGATCAGGATCTTTGTGTCATCAGGTGAAACGTCCAGAGGGGCCACCACCTGATGATGAACTGAAATGAAACATTATTATATGAGGAAAATGTTTTCATAGTTGTGGCCATTTGTAATGGTTATGATAACATTAATTGAGACTGGGGAGCAGTGACATTGCTACACAGCCCAGTGCTGCAAAAAGTATAACCAAAATATTAACCCATTACTGAGTGCCACCAAACTCTGTGTCAAGTATACGCTCTGCTGAAGGTGTACAATCAGGGAGAAGAGGAAATCATGGTTGTTTTGACTTGGCTCCTTTTTTGCATTTCACTGTTCTTTCCTATTGTCCACATTGCACTCTTTCTACCCTTAGCATTACTCAACACACACACTGGGACATTTGTTCTGTGTTAGTTTCCAGTGTTGCAAACAGCAAGAACACGACACAGACGTTGATCACAGAATCGTTTTGGGGATGCACGACTCAAGCAGACGCCATTCATTTATTTTGTTTTTCTTTCCTCTCTTTTCAACATGCTACGTTGGCCAGTGCAAGCTGCAGAAAGGGGGGTGGGGGGTTAGAAAAGGCAGTGGTTGTTGCTGCCCTGGGATATTTATCCGTGGAAAGTTTTCACTGGAGATATTGTGTAATCTCTCCTTAACTCTGACAGAGAAAAAGAGAGAATGCTGAGGGAAAAATAGAAAGCGTAATCACAGTATGCTTGAGGGAAATGCATGCAGCTCAAGAGAAAAAAAGGACCATTACATCCAGAGACTTTTCTTTGTGAAAAAGTGAAAAGAAACTAGCATTGCACTCTAAATACACAGACCATGTTCCATTGAGGCCATAGGAAAAACATGTTTATGCAGCTTAATCTCTAATACCGAGGGGATACACACTGCTCACAGTTAGAGTACATGTGTCTTTCCCTGACTCTGTACAGCTGGTTTTACATTATGGATTAAGGCACATTATATGAAAATAGAATGAACTGCAACAAAGCAATACACAGTTGTGTCAACAATATTATTAGAAAGTGCACATTTAAAGGAAAAGATCACAGATAGGAAAAACTCCACCCCTTTAAGATCAGAGAAATAAGCAGATTTTTTTTATTGTCGTCAGAATAGCATTCCACATGACATCAATCAATATGTTCTTTATATTAACATATTACATTAGTATGTGTAAAAGGAAAGGGGCCACTTGTAGAAAACTATCACACTACTTTGCAATTACTCTATGACTTCCACACCTCAATTTTAAGTCTCTTCTAACTCATTATTTAGTTTTTCCAGCCCACACATTCTGATCTCATCAATCCTGTTTTGTCTTTGAGTCAAAACGTTCTAAAGAAACCCACTGAACACTGCCTATTTTGCAGGAGTAAGTTGAGACCAAAACAGAGCTAAGAGGAGAGTGAATATTGGGCTGTCCATCATCAGGAGGACAGAAGCACAGCTCCAAATGAATAAAAATCATTTAAATGCAATTGTTTGCAGACGTTGGTGTCCGGTGGCAGATTTGGTAACTGTGTCTGAGTGTCTCTGTGTATTTGGGTGTGACAGAGCAGACAGTGAGCAGCAAGTCCACAGACTCGTAGACATGGTGTAGGAGGTGACTGATGACCACCGTCACATCACTCTCAACTCTTCATAAGACTCAATAAAGACACACACACACACACACACACACACACACACACACACACACACAGTAAACATATCAGATGGAGTTCTCACGTCTCAAGTCAAATTCTCAAGTCAAGTCAAGAATATCCCACAATGGCCAGAGAACCACATCTGACCTGTAAAATCTAGCTGATTCAGAATATAAAACCAAACATGCTGCAAACAGTATGAACTCATTACATTTGGTCAAACTATCCGTTTGTTTGGGGCAGCTCACATTTCACATAAACATGAAGTTCACCTATTTTCCATTGTTCTCAAGATGCTGCCTGTCACAAATGAAGCTCCATTACAAGCTGTATCCAAAAAGATCTGAATGATGGAAAAAAAAACAATCATGGAAACAAATCATTCTGTGCGCAGAGGTCGTTTTCATCTTCATTTCCTCCTTCCATCCATGGCATTAAAGCTGCTCACTCTTGAGTGTCAGCAAACTGCTCTTTCAAACAGCCCTTTGAGTGAATTACAATTTTCTTTCCTTTCCCTGTCTTTTCTCTCAATTTTTTTTTTTTTTTTTTTTGCTCTCCTTTTTCTGATGGGCCACTGAACCCTTTCCTTGGCTGTGTATGCACCAGCAAACATGCTGATACGATCTTAAAGGTCATGTTCTTTTCACGTTGACAGAGGCCTTCCAAAACTCTGACGAGGGGGTCCCTCTAAAGGATAGCGCTGTTACACTGCAGCAGCGGCAGCAGTAGTAGCGACTCGAGCTGAAGCCGAGCTGATTAATGCTCTACATCAAAAGCCCTTTTTCCCTATTCAACCTGCATTTCCGGAGGTAGTCATGCTGAACAAGGAAGGCCCATCAGCCCCGACGCTCCTCGCTCCCCAATCTTATTCATTGAGATGTAAAAGGATAAACTGATTATCGCTGATGAGCGGCACTTGGGTTCACTTATGGAGCTGCTACACCATCCAATCATGTAAAATGAGCTAAAAGCTAGCTAGGTGTCCTTGTGATTGAGACTCTTTTATGTATAGCCATGGAGTGCGGTCTGTTGAGTGCAGCAAATGCAAACAATACAAAGAAGTAGTTTTAGGAGATTGTTGTGTGCTAACAAACAGTTCTGGGTGTGTTTCAGTATGCGTAGCAATCTGATGGAATTGCTGCTCAGATAGTACATGCAGGTAATGTAGTGTGTGTCTGTGTATGTGAGAGAGAGAGAGTCTAGGTATATGTCTTTCAGTACGTGTGTGTATGTTTGTGTCAATGTTGGACTACTCTCGCTCGACAGCTCCTCTCTTCCCCTCCTTGTTTTTAAAAGGCAACCATAATGGCCGGTAAGGACAGCCTTAAGAGCTGCTGGCAGCTTGAAGCTTGACGCAACCAAAGGTCATTGATTCCCCCCCTCCTCGACGCTATGCTCTGTCTCCCTTTTTTTAAACAATTCATCGAGATTTTGGCATTTTGTGAACACACACAGGACAGCTCACCGACAAGCCGACCTTGACAGCGAATTGGATAAATAAACCTTCAATTTAGCTGCTCTCCTCCTCTCCTTCCCCAGCGCAGCTCGACGGCTCAGGCAGCGAGTCCCACCGGGAGCCTTCACCTATCCATATCGTTCAGCCCACGCTCGGCTCGGCTCGGCTCTCCCTCCCTCTCTGCTGGCCTGTCTAGCGGAGCTGCCCTCAGCGCTGTGACAAACACGGCCTTAAAGATAAGCTAATAGCCCCCTTGCGCTCCAGTCAAAGTCAATCCTCGCGCCACGTCGGAAATTTAATGCCAATTCCGTCTCTCAACCCCATCCATCCCATTTCCACAGCCAACGCCGTACCCTCCGCCTCTGTCTCTGCCTGCCTTCATCAAACCTTTTCGCGAGACACAAACACATAGGGCAACGCCAACATGCACTGACATGCATGCAAACACACACTTCTCCATACCTATCTGATGGGCTTCACCATCCCAGGGGAGGAACAGGGAGTGAGAGCACTACTCCATAACGGGTAATGACATGGCATTTAATGATACTGTCCAAAATGATCCGGGCCTCTGCCGACAGCTACGGCTGCTCTGCATGGAGGCCGCGCAGCCGTGGAGAGCCAGATAAGCTTGGCTGGGCCTGCTCTATGTTGGTGTGTGTGTGTGTGCGCGCGCGTGCAGGTGTCTTAGCAGTTTCCTAACACAGTAGAGGCAATACTGTATCTTTCACTCGTCCTGTCGCCTGATCGGATGTGACATATGCCTGCGCTCGCACACTGCCGTCATTTCTCCCATCGCCTCGTCTCTCCACCACCTATCTCCTCTTTGCTCCTTTCATTTTCTTTTTTTCTTATTTCTTCTTCTTCACACATTGTAGAAAAGGAGTGTGTTTTTATGTGCAGTGCTGTAGTGACAATGGATGATCATGAAAGGGCTAATAACAACCAGTCTTGTATGTGTATGTACTGTATGGATGACAGAGCAAGTCTAAATGGAAAGAAGTTGCACTCTACGTGAGAAAATAAAAATGTCTCATGACATCAGCCGCTCTTAACACATGCCATTTTTGAGAAAGATGTCACATGGACATTCCGTTGCTGTGGTGTTATGGTCACTGGCTGCTGCCTCAGTTCACATTCACAAGACATACTGTATGTTTCGACTTAGGGGGTACATCTACACCAATGGGCAATCACTCATCAGTTAAAATGGCACTGACTGTGTGGAAGAGTGATAAAAAGTGGTGAAAGCAGGAACACATGACTATAAAAATAAAAGGTCTACAGTGTTAATCCAGTTACTGCTGCGAATAGCTCTAGTGAATCACTGTATATGTGCTGTTTATATATTTTTCTGCATCCTGTGCAGCACAGTAACTTTACTTACTTGTCGATCACAAAGTGCCTGTGGGTCTTGCTCTTTGAATTATTTGAAAGAATCACATATTGATGTGAAATTGTTGAGAAAAATTAATTTGCACAAAATCAAACTAAAGTCATGCCACTAATGTAATACAAAACTAATCATACTCTCTATATATACATTTGTATAGGACAGCTAAAGACATAAATAGTTTACAGTGTCCTCTGCATTTGGCCACAGGTTCTCATCGAAATCACGCCTTATGTCTTGATTTGCTGTAAACCTGTGAAAGAATCTTTTTGCATGTCTGGTTCAACCAATCTTCTGCAGATATGCCCAGACATCCAGCATTCATTGTGTCCAAGATGGAAATCTGATCATGTGGCTGGTGGTCATACATTTTTCCTCTCTGTGGTTGGGTAACACAGAGTAAGGTGGAATGAAAAGTGACACCATCCTGGGATGGACTGTAAAACACTCGGTGAAATGCCACATTGTCCTTTACAATTACAAAACCTTCTGGACCACGCCACACTTGTTACCCTTTCCTTTCAAGTCTTTCATAGAAGTCATCAAGGACAGAAATGAGGCGCTCAGTGCCCCAGGATTTTTTACATTTAAATTTAAATTTCTTATTAGTTATGTCTTTTTCTCCTCTTTTTTCTCCATCAAATTCCTTTTAACCCCCTATATCTAACAAGCATAGCCCATATACCATATACAGGCATTCTTTTTTAGTGGTGGTAACACAGAGATGATGGACAAGTTGTCTGTCAACAAACTACTATTAAATGCTTAGAAATTACTAGTTACTTACTATAGGTATGAAAACAGGTCTGTTTTTGAATTGGCTTGTCTTTGCATACCTGCGTACATAGGCCTGGTGCTTTTCAGAATGTGAGTGCATAGACTATATGCATGTGTGTCACCCACTTGACTGTGTCTGACAGCCATAATGACACCTCGGGGTGTTGAAAGTAAAACAAAACCTCCAGCTAAAGCCAGTCTGGCTGTGATAATGAGTGGCTTGCTCTAAACGCGCTGACAGACGAAGGAGAAATCCATGTAGGCAACTCAATCAGGTAATTAGATTGAACCTACAATGCCAAGTAATAAGTGTTTAGATAGAGCTAACAGCTACCTTTTTACACGTCAGCTGCATTCATCCTCTAGCAGGTTAAGTGCAGCTTTCTTAAGATGAAAAAGAGTGGAGAAAGTAGGAATATACTGGAGTGTGTTTCTGTCTGGACAATAGGCATACAGGTGTGTGTGTGTGTGTGTGTGTCTCGAAGAACTGACATTACTCCACATGACACTGATCAGAAGGTCCTATGTAAATATAGGCATTAACAAGATTTGTGTTTGCTTGCCTGTGTGTTTGTGTAAATGTGTGTGTGTCTGTGTGTTCGCTCTCCAGAGTATATGAAGCCCTGAGGGCAGCCCATGGGCTCGCCTCAAGCATCTGTTCTTACACAGACAAGAGCAAGACACACTAAGACTGTACCCTGCAGCCAAGCTATCAAAACACGCGCGCACACACACATACACACACACAGAGTGGGAGCCCGCTAACCTTTTCAAAAATCCTGCATGACGTTACAAACAATTACAGAGAGACAACCTGGCATGGAATGCCAAGATACTGCAACACTCATCTCTGTCTTACAAGGCCGCTGCTTTTCAAAGGCTGTAGAGAAAATTCATGAGGGAAAATTATGTAATATGAATCGTTGGGGTCTGGGAGTTTCTTCTTCCTCTTCACACTTCTTCCTGAACACTATGTATGAATGCAAATTTAACCAATGCCTACTCTATTAGATGTAGGAAATTTTTCCATTTCTTTGCAAAAAAGACAAACTGGGAGAATGATGGGTAATTTTACCAGATTTTCAGCATAGAGCCAATAAATCCAATTCAGTATCACGTCAGTAAGCTGAAGTCAAATTAAAATAAGCCTCTTTGTAACTATGGTGAAAAGGGATTTGTTTCCCTAGAACTTATTTAGAAAACAAAAGAACATTTGGTCAAAATGGTCAAACGTGAAGTAGCAGATGCTAGTCTCTGTTAACACATTATATACCCTCGTCTCCTCTATGAAACGTCTGTACCCTTACTGCGCTGCATTATTATAAACTATGATGAACTGGTAATGGGTCATATCTCTCTCTGTGATCCAGGCCCTGTCTCTCCTTCTTCATCTCCTTGCAGTTCCCATGCATCAGTTTCTGTTGTTGACTGTGCAGCTGCTGTGGCTGCTTCGACATATAGTATGTTGAGGTTCAAGTATTGTAATGTTAATTGTTCTGAAATTGTAGTAAATTGTTTTTAATAACTATTAGATATAAGTTCTCCTGGCCATTCAAATTAGTACAAAAAAGTTGAATATCCTCCACCAATTATTCATTAGTTATTAGTTACTTAGTCATTATTATAGACTGACCTTCTCTCAGCTCCGCCAACTGTGACTGCCAGAGTCCCTGCCTGTGTGTGTAATAAGCAGAGTGTATGAGTGTTGGACCTGCTAGTAGTGTTGTAGTCAAGACCGCCCAAACCGAGACCAAGACCAGAGTTTATCGAGACCGAGACAAGACCAAGAATTTTAGGGGCTGAGACCAAGACCGAGGAAGAACGAGACAAGACCAAGACCAGTTCCCCACATTACATTACACACAATAAAATGCAGAACAAGATCATAGGTGCTTCTCAAATTGACCTAAAAGGTCCACATTCCCATTAAAACACCCACATACAAACACTAAGAGCTGAAATCAATGTAAGCATCTTTATTCAACACTCCATGTTCACCATCGCGGGTAGGGGTAACAGTCGTTAATGGTAACAACATATTTTTATTTAGGGTTAGTGGTTACATTTGAAGCAATATGTTTTATATCCAATCAAAGTTAGGATGTTAACAAATAAATCAGACAATGCAAAAGCAATTTATTGATATTCCCAAAGTTATGGTCTAGATTGATAGTCCTCAATGTCCGAGACCAAGACAAGACCGAGTTCGAATGCGGTCGAGTCCGAGACGAGACCAAGACCATCAAAAAATAGTCCTAAGACCGGTCTCGAGACCAAGACTAGTCTCGAGTACTACAACACTACCTGCTAGTGATATGCGGATCCATTCTGACGTGATCCAAATCCATATGTGCGCATAAATCATCCGTCTCTCATCCACCCACACAAAGTAGCTCCTTTCAGAGATTTAGAGACCCACACCCTGCAGGGACATTTCTCTCCACCTCTACTTGTCCCTGTAGGCTATATTGCTGGTGAAATCATGTTGAGCTGTGCAAACTTTCCAGGTGATTGTTTATTGTGTGTGTTTTATTGATGTATGAGTGTTTTCTTTTTAACAGTTTAGTTCTCAATAGTAATGATCAAAAAGGCAGCTATCAGTGCTTTTAACAGTGTCCTTGCGCGGAGTAATGTCACAGCAAATATTGTGGGGCATTTAAGCAGCAAAACTAAAAGCTGTGCTTTGACAGGACAGACTGAGGAAAGTCTCAAGAGGAAAAAGAATTAAACTTTTAGCTTCTGAAATACATTTTCAGACAGCTCTAATGAAGTTCAGGACTTATACTGCTTTACTGTATGAACATGAACTTTGTGTGTGGCCTTTTGAATGTGTAGAAAAACATAGAACACAACATTAATTTACAATATATCGTGACCGAGTCTGTCGGCATGTTGCAGAATTTAAATAATCAATGTTATGTTAAGTTATGCTGGTGTGCCTCGTGTGTAAATGCGCACAAACTCTCTCTTAATGGTGGTCTCTCTTAGTCTGCATTGGTAAAATTCCAAAAGGCCATATTTGCTTTAAAAAAAAAACAATCATATGTTTTTGTTTGGACCCTCCCTGCCTGCCAATTGCCCACATCAGGAGTCTGAGCCAAGGGGGAAGCAGGTAGCTAACCGGAGAAGCACTAGCAGGCTAGGAAACAGGTAGGTAATTAGCTGTTCGTGGACCAGGTTGACAGCTAGCAGGCCGTGAATCAGGCTGGCTGCTAGCTAGCTTAATGCTTGCATGTTGGGAATCAGGCAGGTAACTGGCTGGAGCAGGGCTAACCAACAGGCTAGTTGGGTAAGAGCTAACGGTCGGTGCCTGTATCCTGAAGACCCCACCAAGCTCAGGAACTGGGGCTGACAGGAGCTGGAGTGGGTGAAAAGTTAAGATATTTGAAAAGATAGAGGCTGGTCAATGCTAGCTGGTGAGTTGCTAACAGTCTGAATTAAAGGTGGCTGCTAGCTGGCTTGTTGCCAGTAGGCCAGGATGCAGGCAGGTGGCCAGCAGACAGAAGAGTTGAGGTGTTGAGAAAGCTTGTGATCCAGTTTGGCAAAGAGTCAATTAGTCAGAGGTCCAATTACACCTTTTCGCGTGCCAAAGACAAGTGTCTCTAGGTAACAGTCATTACAGGCACTTTCCCACATCTTTCTCAAATCCATTAAGTCCAAGAATAAGTCCAAACTTTCATCAATGCAAGTGTCCGTTGGGTCCATTTTGGGCCAGTTTTTCCGTGAAGCAGACAGGGAGTTCAGAGGTTTATGCCCAAATGCAGACACTGGCTAGAAAAAAGTAAGGTTTTATTTAACAAATGGATGACACTTACAGGTCATGGTAGTTTGCAGTCTGAAAACAAAAACGCACTAGGCTAGTCCACAACAAGAACAGTTGAGTAATCCAAATGCCCAACAGAAAGCATAATCCACACAGCAAGAAAGGCACGAGAAACACTGGACTAAACCAGAGATACTAGATATGCTGAGGAAAATACTGGTAAAACAAAGAACTGGCCACTAGACATAGTGAGGCTGAGACTTAAATAGCTAAGGGGGTGGAGATAAGGAGACAGGTGAAACGCATTAGGGCAGGTGCAAACAATCATTCTACAAACACTAGGACAGGAAGTAAAAGCAGCACTAAACACACAAGCAAGAGCACTTACAAAGTAAGACAGGAAATAGAACAGACGATCAAAAGGAACACACAACCCTGAAGGGAAGCAAAACACACCAAGACACATGGAAAACAACAACAACAAACTCCCAGAACACCACAGAAACCCAAGATACAAAGCACAATACCTGTGGATGTTATTAGTTATTTTTAAATGAACATCTTGTACAGGATGCATAATTATTCCACTGTTCAGTTGCTTTTTATTTATTATTAATTAATTTAATTTAATTTAATTTAATTTAATTTATATTAATTTATTATCTGCATTGTCCTCCTGAGACCCGGAAGAATTTTTATTTTATTTTTTTAGATTTCATAAACATAATTCCAGTAATTGAGATGTGAAAAACATGTCACACAGATTTCTTTTGTTGTTTTATCATCCCATCAGGTCTCATTTGACGAAAAAAGAGACACGTTTATTTGCGCTTTAGAACTTAAACCACTGTCACAATCAGAAATTAATCTTTTATTTCTCTCATTCACCGGCTTTCACGCTACCGTCACTCCCTCCCCCCATTCACTCTCTAGGTCGCTCGACCACCACTGTCTCTCTGTCTCTTTTGCCCTCTCAAACAAATGGACACAAACCAAAGAAAGCTTGTTGTTGTTGCTATTTTTCAGCGTAGGCTGCAAGCCAGACACAGACAACAAAGCTGGGTACACGAAACAAACCACACACGGACACAAGTGGGACAGTATAGTTCATGAACTCCGTCTCGATAGTGCCTGGTTTCAGTAATATTTCACGCTGACTGTGAAGCACTGTGGCAGGATTGGCCAATGCTGTGTGACATCAGGTTGCATTTCTGCTGCAGCCTAAACCGACCCCCATTCAGAATGAATGGGAGAACCTACATTTTTGCCACAGATTTGGTTTGAATTTAGTAGTGGCTCAAAGTGAAAGCTGTCTTCATCTCTCCTTTATGTGTCTAACCAGTGAATTTAACTGTTTACTGACAGTTTTTAGCAGGAGAAGTTACCTCAGAAAGGCATAGATATCATGGTTGTCAAGCCTCTAAAAAGCCACAGCTATTGGCTTTGCCATGGCGTCAGTTAATGCACCTGAGACCCCAACGTGTGCAGGAGGCAATATTAAAAATATATATATATATATTCAAATTGAAGATTGGTGAATGGATATGCAAATTTAAGTGTCCCCCATCTGAAGATGCTATGTGGGAAATACACACAGTCAATACTGTGACGCAAATCCGTTTCAATTTTAATTCATTCAAGAATATGCAGCAAAGAAATAATGTCTGCTTTATCAAACATCTCTACCAAAGGACCAGACTGGACTATAACTTTCATAGTTCAGTAAATTAAATTTAGTGACCTAGTTATCATTCAGACCTGCACACATCGCATGCCTGCCGCTTTCACACCACATCAATATGAAACTATTCCACCGTTACTAATGCACAATAAAACTGAACAGACTTCTGGAAATAAAATAAAAATGCTATTTAAATGAAATGGAGATTTTCAAAATGATACAGGCAATATCTGCAATCGGTCAGCCTGGAGGCACGTGGATCATGAAGCTATGGTGAACTGAAAACTTGACTTGAACACAGTTTAGCCTCCTGCTTAACAGGAGGCGCTTTTATAAGATTCTGCACAATATCCCTCATGATCATGGTGAGAGATGTCTGACTGTCCGTCTGACACCCTTAGCGGGATTCCTGATAAACTGGCCGAGGATTCAGTCTCACTGGTTAAGCACATTTGTTGTTTCAAACCTCAGTTTTACTTTAAGAGGCTTTGCAATAGATTCTTTGTGTATTGTGCCATTTTTTTTTTCTTATTTATTAACAGTGAGCTCTTTGGAACAGCTGTCTGGTGGAAATGTCTTCAGCAACCCTAGAAACTTGACTTGGCATCATGTTATTACTTTAAGTATGACGGACATTCAGACGTCTGATCTCAAACACATCGGGCTACAACATCATCTGATCTACTTCATGTTCATTTGTTATTTGTTGTAATTCAGGATCTGGTGAAAATATTCCATTGCTCAAGCCCTTCACATAACTGGAACCTGTTCGCTAATTCAGTGGCAGTAAAACCACTTATTTAGCTGCTCTTATAAAGTGGCTGTATTTTCTGCTCTTTATTATGTTTGTTTTGAGATCTTGAGGGGAGGGTATTGCATTTCTTTTCAATGTCAAGTGGAAGGGCCAACAAAAATATAAATAAGGCTGTGGACAGTCTTGTTTTTTTTATAATTAAGATTTTAGCTTAGTTAAAAAGTACACAAACATGGTCACAACTTTTAGCCTTTTTGGAAAAGCTGCTGCAAACTCAGTCATGCTGGGCCGAGTAATTCTCAAGGGCCTACCCTCCTTCTCTCATTTCCTTTACTCTTATTTCCTTTTCCCCCTCCTTCCCCCTCCCCTCTCTACTACTGATGTTTATATCAGATGGACAAATAGCTGTAGTAGGATTGTATTAGAAATGCAAGCAGCAGGCTCGAGCGTCACAAATCAGCCTGCCATTCTCCCCTCTCTCTCTCTCTCTCTCTCTCTCTCTCTCTCTCTTTCTCTCTCACTCACCCACTCCGTGCCCCTCTCTCTCTCTTTCACATTGCAATCACTCATGAGGTAGAGCCGATATATTATAGCCAGAATTACTGGGTGGCTGACACAAATGAGCGGGGTCTGGGAACCTGCGGTAAGCTAATTACAGCCCTGGCCCCTATTTTTAAAGCTGGCGCAACAGTGTATTATGCCCACCACTGTTGTTACAGCACCAGCCCTCTCTGCTGCAAACACAGGAGATACCACAGTGTGTGTGTGTGTGTGTGTGGGAGCAACTGAATTATAGACCTTTCACCTCAAACCTAAAGTTCAGAAATCAATACCACATTTGTATCAAGGAAGTTGCTACTGTAGTTAGCAACAAAGCTTTTGGGAAACGCACCCCAGGTAATAATTTTGTGCAGAATATGTTTTTTTTCTCCTTCTCCTCATCCTTTAAATCGTCTTGTGACCTCTCAGATTATCTTGTGGTGCCTGTGAGTCCTGACGGATCTAAACCACTTTATTTTGACATATAGTAAAAGCAAGACTGAGCACACCTGAAATATCAGCAGTATCTCTTCTTGGGGTTTGTTTAAAACCTATGATCATTTGAATCCCAATGTTTACCGCTCCATGTGACTTTAATTTACAGTTTCATGCCAGATCTTATTTTTAGGACATGAAAAGGCCCTAAAAAAAGGGGCATTTATCAGCAGCTTTCACAGGACAGTACTCATGTCACAGTGTCCTCCTTAAGGCAGAGCTGAAGCTACTTAAAGTTAGGGGTAAAAGTCATGGATAAATTATTTCTCTGAAATGGAACCTCATTTTGCCGAAACAACACAGCAACTAAACAAATTAATAAAATATTCAAAATAAAAGGCATTGAATATTTGACAGACTAAAGCTTTGAAATCCTACCATACTGGAATTAACTATCTGGTAATGCACAGTATGTCTAATAATAATAATAATAATGTAACCCAGATATTACATACAGATTTGTCCCTCCTTCCTCCCTCTCTGCTTCTTCAGTTCTTCCCTGTCAGCGCTTGCTGGTTTCTCTGCCCCTTTTCTTAATTGGTGTTAAAGATGCCCAGGGCCTCAGCAACACAGTCTGCGACTCTCCGCTGCTCTACAGTGGCAGAGGAGAGTGGCTGACGTGTGGGAAAATTCGCCTTGGGTGTAGCGAAGAAAGAAAAAAAAAACCCTCTAAAGCAGTCCTTTGTGGGATGAAAAGTGCAATGATAGCGAATATTCTGCTCTTAATTACTGCGTGTTTACTCTGCCCTCCCCGAGCCTTTAACCGCCCCTACCAGCCACTACCCCACACCCATCCTCACCCTCGTTTTCTACTTTCTCACCCGTCGATTCCCGCTCTCTCTGCTACACCCCTCAGGCGTCTGAAACAGAACCTGCAACTCTAATAAAGGGGATTAACCCCCCCCCCAAAGAAAAAAAAGGATTTGAAGGTTGAATGTTTCTCCAAATCAGAAAGGAACTGGAGGGGGAGTGGGTAGAGAGTATAGACATGTTGCTACCTGGTATTCTCTTTGACTCATATTTAACAGCTCATCCCCGATAATCAACTCTAGGCGGGAGCTGAATATTTAATACTCAATTACTTAAAATGGATGTTGCAAAGAATAATTGCCTTGTTTGTGATTGGCGATTTGTGCTTGCGACCATCACCTCCATCCTCATTCTACACACACACACACACTTATACAAATCAATCTTGAGGCTCCCTATTGCTGGTCTCTGGAGAGACGCTCATCTTGAAAGCCACAGTAGGGTTCACAGGTTCACTATTGACCCAGTCCATGGACTCATGGAAGTATGAGCCCCTCTCTCTCTCTTGCACACACACTGAGTCCAGTGCATGGAGTTTTAAGAGGAGTTTCAATGGTCTGATAAGAAGTGTTTGTTAGCCTGAGTAGAGATAGTGTTGTATATTGGTGGTTGAACTTGCTGCTTTGGGACTGGGGGTCTCGTGTTTGTATGCCAGCTGCAGCTCTACTTGAATAAACAGAGAGTTTTGAATTGAAAAAGGTTTTACATTTACTGTATATGACTATGGTAATGCAATCCCACCCCAGTGGCGATACAAGCCCCGAATCCTGCCCCGTGATGGCAACAAACCACTTATTTAAAGACTACATGCCGTGATCACACCAGCGGACCACGCAGCAAGAAAACACAGCCACTAAGCAAGAAATCATCATTTATGGTGCAACAGAAATCTGCTTTTTTTACTGTTTATTTGCTTAAAAGAAAACATGATTATGATTTATTTACTCTAGCAGATGCATCTGGCCCCACTACCATTGTGGATCTGCTCAGGCTAATCACAACTGTTTACCAAATAAGGGCGGGTTTGTTACAACGACTGTACAGAAGATCACAACCTTATTGGTCATTGAGGACATTTCATAAACAAACAAAATGGCTAAGCAGATAATGTTAGGTAATCCTGCTGTACAAACATATTTTCAGTGTTTTCCAAGGTTTTTTTTTTTTTATGTATTTGTCAGGTCATGGGTAGGGTTGCATGAATTTAGTACTAAGTATCTTAGTGTTAACCATCTACAAACAGCAGGTGTTTTTCTCACAGATTACCCATCTGTTCACTATAACTTAAATCAATATTAGTCACACAGTACAAAGGTTAAAGAACAAAATGGAGAATGTAAAGACAAGACTTTTAATATTACCTTCATGTATATGTCACCGGGGCGACAAGGGAGGGAGTGTGTGTGGATGGGGGGTTACACCCCTTAGTTCATCTGCTCAGGCCGCACTGGGGGTGACTGGGCACAGGTGGGGCTGTTATGTGCTTTCTGCTCAGGCCTGTTAAAAAGGCGAGGCGCGCCAGACAACCGGAGATACCCCTGATGGCCGACGGCTGTTGAAGGCTGCCACGAGACCCTACGCTGCAAGAAAGTCAGCCTTTTGGGAAACAATAGATGACAGCAGACGCACATCGGGTGGAGAACATTACCCTGACGGCCAACATGTGGAGGAGGTTGCCTCCTCCCAGCGCCGTGAGAAGGTGAAACTTTTGGGCTGAAGCAAAGGACAGCAGACGCACACAGGTTCGGGCATCGACTCACTGTAGAGGAAGCTATCAGACGCTGACCACACGAAGGACAAGAGAGCCCATGGGGAGAGGAAACCGCCAGGGCAACCCGCACCAGAGGAGACGCCAACGGGGGTCTTCCAACGGAGAGTCCAGGGTCAAGGCAGCGACAGAGGCCTCTGTGTGTGGGAGAGGACGCGTTGGTTGAATGAGGAGGGGTAGGGATACGTCCCACTCTCCCTCCAGATAAGTACCTCTCTGTGATGGCCGCACAAGCAGCCACACACGGAAACAACAACAACTCACAGTGGTAACTCTTTTGTTTTGAGCACATTACATATTATACAAAATAATAATTATTGACTTAGTTTGGGTGCACACATTTAGTTAACTTTGTCAATTTAGCTAATTTCAGGTTCATTATGTTTAAGTTACGTTCTGTGAAAGTGATACCTTTCTTTTTGAGTTATCATTTCCTGGGGAGTTGCTGCTGGGGGTCTCTAGCGGGCTGACAGACAAAAAGACTTCCAACTGACTCTAAGCTGTTTAATAGGGGAATGGATAATTGGACTGCACCATGTTTTCCCATATCATGGGGGTGGCAGAGTATTCCATTTTTGAGTTGTGTTCTTTTCTCTGCTAGTTATACTTTGTTGTTATGATTATTTGATTGATTTACCCTTAGTTCATATTAGGTAGCGTTTAACATGTGTTGTAGTTATTGTGGTTTGTTTATATATTATGTGTTTTTCTACCTCCTTTGTGTCAGAATGGCCCGATCAGCCACTATATAAGTCTCAATCGTGTGAGGTCTGTTTAGTTAGTCTAGGTCTGTTTTGTTCAGTTTATGTTAAGGTTATGTTACCTGAGTTAAGTTCTGTTTAGTTGACCTCTTTTATGGGCCCAGAATTTTCTATTTTGTTTTGTAAATTAGTTTTTGTGCTTTGTGAATAAAAAAAAATATTTTTTGGAAACTTACTTTCTGACTCCTCATGCCTGACAGCTTGGTCCCTCACACTCTCCTACACTCTTTTTAATGTGGTTATATCATCTTTTTATCGAGCTGTCCCCCAAGGACAACGTAGTTAACCTTTATATCTACATACAGAGAATATAGACGTTCTGGTGCTGTGTCCACCTCCTGAAGGACTGGTTTCAAGGCTTGGGTTATGTGGATGCCCTTTAGTTATTCTTGGAGTTTTGGTTTGGTTGTTTTGCATGTTTGTTTTGTTGGAGTTATTTTTGTAGTGTTATGATTTGTGTTAATCACCCAGCCTCTAGAGTACCAGGCAAAAATTACAATGTAAAGAAATAACCTGCACCCACTATTGTATTACGCATGGCCGCCTGACAGTCCCCTGTGAGTTGGCGTTGGACGATCTCGGCCAGGAGAATCACAAACTACCAGGACGGACTGATTGCTCTCAAATGGAGTCAGCTCAAGAGTGTCATGACTGCTCGTTTGCTGTGCATTTTAACCTTTTCTTAAATAAATTAGTGACTGATGGTGAACTGTGTTCGGGACTCAGTGTGCTGATTGGCGTGGCTGCTCCCACAGAACAGAATATTTAACTTACATTAGAGCACGAAACCTCAGGTGGTGGCATCACATATACATTTCTAGGCCTGTGAGGAAGATAGGTGTTCTCTAGTCTTCCCTCACGGGATTCAAACCCGTGTCTGTCTCAACAGAGAACATTCACCAGCTCAGCCCACTTATCGCACTGAGCTATTCTCAAGACTGTGAAATCATTTGCAGCCAAGGGATTCGTAGTAGTATTAAAGTTTTGAAATGAAGATACTTAAACCTAATTTACTAAACGTTTAGTAATTGCTACTAGTTCTTAATTCTTTCTTCTAAAATGTTGCTATTGCTATTAAAAAGTTATGAAACCTATAAATAATTAGGTTATATATTATTTATATTGTTGATTTCATTAATACTATTATTGATTTTCTTATTATTATTCTTATTATCGGTACGACTATAATATGAAAAGCCTAAATAATAAGTTAGCATAATAATGTCACTTGATATCGGTCACAACTGACATATTTAGGCAGAATATGACAACGTTTTGTAAGTTTTGTGCTGTGAAAGTCGGACACACCTGGAAACATGTTAGTTCGAACTATGTTGCTTCAAACTAAGTTAGTTCAAACAACGGTGGCGCCAACAAGGTACAACGGTTTTAGGAAACGGTTGTACTTCAGATGTTTGTTAGTTTAACGATGCATCGTACCAACATAGTTCAACATAGATATGAACGGGAAATGAATTTTGGCCTGACTGAGCCATTAGGCTAGCCATACTTGCCTATACAAATAATTATGGTAAGTGTAAAAGAAAAGTGTCTAAAGTGTCAAACTGTCCAATACAAAGACACTAAAGAGAATTTGTTTGAATGTGCAGAAAATCCCAAATACCATCTTTGAACAATGGCTCATTGTGAGAATTTACAATTGATGAGAAGCTTTTATGAGAATAAACCTGACATTTTCCTTTTAAACACACACGCACGCACGCACGCACACACACACACATCCAAAGGCAGTCATTCATGTATCCATTGTGAGGCATACTGTAAATGCTCACAGCTCTCTGTTCCCCCAGCAAACATCCAAGAAAACACAGATGCATATAGCACAAAAGCATGCAGATACTCCAAAACAAACAAAAATGAAAGCACCTACACAATTTCTTTCTCTATTCAGACTATCTACTCAGGTCCTACCTGCTCTGGGCTCTTGCTTCATTTTCTTTCCCAGCATGTACCTGCTAATCTAACATTATCAGTCACCATGACCTGTGATCTATGATCTTCTATTATTACTTGCTTGAAATGTTAAGCATGGTTTGCATAGGGATAATATTACACTGTAAGCTTATGTAATTAATCTCCAGTCTTCAAGTTTCGGGAGCTATTTTCATACTGTATCTTGCACCAAAATTTGTTTACTGCCTTCAATTTTTAGAACATCAGGAAGACACTGAAGAAATACAGTTTGGGGATGAACACTCAAATTTGTACTTTTTTTCTGCATGGTTCGCAGCTTTCAGGCAATAGCAGGTAATGTTGTGCTGACGCTGACATTTCTTTTTATTTGTTAACTGTAACAATAACAAAAATGAAACTGTATGTGAACTTCATTACAAAGCATCACTTTCTGTTACTCTGAAAAGGAAAACATTCCTGAACGGATGATGAGATTATCATTGTGTGCCAAGTGATCAGTCAGATAAGCCTGGAATCCAGAGGAATTTCCAGAGCTCATGTTTGTTCTGGCAGATGTGTCTGGCCCCCCTCCCAATTCAGACAGATTTCCATTCAAAGTGGATCCGGTTGGGCCAATCACAACTGTTTATCTAATATGGTCATATGTTGAGCTACTCTGATTGGTTGTAGGCAGGGTCTGAAATTAGCAATCGCCAAATTCAGGAACTTTGGCGGACAACCACTTTAGCGGACAGGGAAAATGCACAATAAAAAGACACATGTAGTAAGGTTAGCGTTTTTTTTATTGTGGCGATCAGCCCAACACACACATACACACACCCATCAGTCTCCAAGTCCACCAAGGAATATCTGTGGCGGCATTTCAATTCATACTCACCAGTGGAAGAGGCCCAATCTGTCTTGAGTGACAGCCAAAATTTGCTGACTAATATTTGCTTGGAAAGTGTTAGCCATTGAGCAGTTACAACAGTCTATGAGTACATACACAGTACAATATAATGCGTACAACATACACGCATAAAATACAATGGTTACATTAGAAGAAATCAATCATTTCTGTTGTTGTAGAAAGTTCTCCCTTTGTTTCACTCAGTTTTGCAATCATTTTTACAGTTTGACCTGACTAGACGTCCACCTTCCGCTCAGCAGGAAACTGAAAATGACTTTCACATGCAACATGTGACTGATGGTGACAGAGAGTACTGTCTCTGCTGCCCAGCTCACACGCTCATGTTACATGCTGGGAAGTCACAGAACGTGGTCTGGGGAGGGTTCTGAGGAGTGGGATTTGTTTGTTGGTATTGATTCACAAACCCAACTCATACACACCACTGATGTGATGTGAGTAGTAAAGTATTTCCAGTTATATCCAGGTTATGGCAGATTTCATGCAAATTTGCATCTTTTAAAAAAAAATAACAATTTCTCCTTTATATCTTTATATTATATTTTATAAACCTGCAGTTTTAAACAGTTATTCCATTCATATTAATAATCTTTTCTTTTCAGTTTATTAGGAGTAAACCAACATGTATGGTCATTTAGTGTGGATTTTCTCTTAAAAGCTCAGTTTCTCCTGAGTTTTGGATGGTGGGTGGGTGGGGGTGGGCTTAGAAATATTTCCCTGTCCCCGGGTGTGCGCAATGCTGTATTAAAGCCATATTTCGCATCACACTTGGCAGATATATGGGGTGTCTTAAACAATATGAACTATGTGTTAAGAAATAAATTGCTTACACCACTAGAATCCTTACAGGAACACTTCAATCCAGACCCCCAAGACCATCCAGATCATTATTTCTTGTACATTTTCTCCGGTGCAAGCAGACATGGGTACTGATTGTAATAAAACACACTGTGTGGAAGTGGGGGGTTGTGGGAAGGCTACCGTGACAGTGACAGCGCTGTGTGCCATTCATCTTCTTCATTTACACTCCAAGATTCCGGTGTTCTCAGCCGTGCCTGTATTTAATGTGCTGGTTTCAAGTCACCGTTGTTTTATTTTGAAAATGGTTCATTTTAAGAGAGTTGCCATATTTTCCTTAACCATCTGTCTCTCTGTGTGTGTGTGTGTGTGTGTGTGTGTGTGAGGAGAGAGAGAGAGAGAGAGAGAGAGAGAGAGAGAGAGAGAGAGAGAGAGTGCCTTGCTGAGATGGGAAGCACAGAGGCCCATTTTGGGGTTTTGGTGTGTGTGTGTTTGCCTGTGAGCTAATGCTTGCTGGAAGGGAGCAGCATGCTTTCTCTGTGTTAACCTTCCTGAAGCATAAATCTACTCAACAAGCTTTGGACGGTAGAAGAACCTGGAAGACACAAACCCGCACTGTATACAGTTACATCTAATAGATTTCCAGAGAGCTCATCTCCGGCTTAAAAGTGTCCTACAAGACAAATGTAGCATTCATTTAAACAAATTAGAACTACGTTGTCTATAAAGTCTGCTGTAAGACAATTGTGAATTTTAAAATTATCGTACCCTGTACATACCACGCTCTCCTCAGTGTGGGTGACATATTTTTCATTTGATTCCAGCTCTTGAGCTTTCAACTGAAATAGGACTCATCACCCTCTTGCACTATATTTGAATGTGCCTAGTTTTCCAATGGTGGTCAGTGGGGAAAATAGACAATGCATTTTTACATTAAACAGTCCATTGATGGTAATTTATATAGTGTACAAAAGCTCAGGTACTAGGTACTCAGGTACAAGTTGTCTGACCATACTAAGATCCGCACCCTGAGACGAAGGTATTCATTTGTTTAGATTCAGGAATTTAATAAAATAAAGTCCTAAAGTGTTGGTCCTGGTAAATGGGTCGATAATATGCTGATCATAAAAAAATAAAAGCATAAAGGAAAACATACCAGGTATAAGAATTGCGAAAATATTTGAGTGCATTTGGTAGCACTTCCCATAAAAAATGCCTGTTGTCCAATAGCTGACTCTCAAGAAAGTCTTACACAGCCTAAATACAACACAATACAACATGGGTAAGTCAAGAATTTAGTTGTAACAAGGATAAAGCATGCAAAATTACAGGTATGATCTTTGAATGTCTTTATAAATAATAGAAAATAATGAATATGAACCATAACCTGGATATAAGAAGTGGACATAGTCATTGTGACGTCACCCGCTGGTTTGTGGACTGCTGTTCTGAAGCTTCAAGTTTTAGCCGCCATGTTGAGTTTTTGCAACCAGCGGCGCCGGACGTGACCATATTTGGACGAGACGGTGGAGCTAACGGTCGTGTGTGGAGCTAGCTAGCTTGCTTATCTAGGTGCATCTGTAATTCACCTTAACTGTCATTTTAACAGAGCTGACAGTTTTGTCTAGAGAACAACAGTCTTAAAACTAAATGTACTCACCAGAGAAAGTGAACAGCCAACTCCTAATAAGTACGAGTCACTCTGGCCTGATTGACAGGTCGCCATGGTAACGACTTGTCAATCATAGATAATCCCACCCTGAAGCATACTCTGCTTTATGGTTTATTTTCCTCTAAATGGGACCATAATTTACTAAATGAACATCATGCTGTGTTGAAGAAGACATGAAACTAACAACTGAGACCATAAACTCATTAGGAAAGTGTTTACTGAGGTAGAGAAGTGGTGTCATTTTACCATTATTTCTAATGGAACCGGACTTCTTTTATGCAACCAGAAGAGTCGCCCCCTGCTGGCCATTCAATAGAATGCACGTTTCCTTACAAGTTCACATCAGTTTTCTGACCGGAAGCTTCCCGCTTGATATGAACAGCAGGTCTATCTTCAAGAAATATCGGAAATCTGCACCAACTACACTTCTTACTTTATAAGATCCAAGTGTTTATTGAGTTCAGTTGCAGATCCAATTTGTGTCTCAACCACAAAACCAGTGACAAAATATCTTCCTCTTTTACTGTCTACATCTCTAAATGTGTCCAACCTCCTCATTCATTTTGTTTAAGTGATCTATTTATCTCATATGCCAGGATTCTTCTTTTTGTGCAAAGATGATGAGGCTCATAAAAGATGATAAAGCGACTCTGGTAGAAGGTGGTTCATCTAGACAATAGCTTTCCATTCTTTATTGCCAAAGTTAAACAAGCTTTAGCTCGCAAGCTGCATTCATCTGTGCTGAAAATAACTGGTAACAATCCCACTCTCCTCGTCAGATCTCAATCCCCCAGAGATATAACACTCGCCTCTCTAATATCTATGACTCCAGCCGCCCACGGTCACTCACCAAATAGCACTGACTGATGTCGAACACCATCCAACACCCCCAGCACGTGTCCCAAAGATTTTTACACCCTGACACTGAGCCTAAATTCCAAAGCAGCGCTATTATGCTTGCTGTCAAACGGCAACAACGGCTCGTTGTATGACGTTTGTTTCAACCTCTGCCGTCAAAGCCGGTGCGATGCTTTGTAGTGTCTAAGAAGTTGCCCAGGGCTACAGGTGATCCTGACCATGAACCATAAGGGAAAATATCTCTTTTGCAGAAACCTCTTGATTTTAGATCTTTTTCTTGAATTGGGTTGTTGTAAGTGAATCTCAAGGGCACAATCGAAAAGCAAATGACTGTTGCAGGTCTTGAGAGGCTGACAATCTGCTAAAAATGAACAAGTCTCTCAGTGAGACTTTTCTAAATCTTAGATTCAAGTCTGACATTTTCCTGTTTATGTCTACATGTTTGTAGCAGAAAGCCTGCCTTAAAAACTGGAGGCATGGAGCTTAAGCAAAGATGTGGGCATTCATCTTGCAGAGAGGGTCTAACCAAGCGATCATTTGAGTTGTATTATTGGAAATGTAGTAGCTAAGCTATTTTTAAATGCCAATGGCTTTGGATAGAGACTTGTATGTAATGCAATCGTAAACTAAAATATAATGGTTAACATTTAAATGGCAAGCACTGTAGTAGATATTCATTTATCTTTGAAACGCATTTTCAGAATGACTGTTGACTGACACACTGAGTTACAGAAGTTAGTGGAACAGCAGTGATGTCAGGACTTTAGGGCTGATGTTTGTGGAAAACTTGACATTCTGGACGTGTTTCATCTAACACCAACAGTAATGTGAAGCTTGGAGGTGTAGATAATAGGCAAGACAGACTGTTTAGCCACATTGCAACAGCAACTAATCCAAGGATCACCTTCCCACCCCCTTTTTTTTCTACTTTCAACACGCCCCTACATTTTCTTCATTTTCTCCTTCTCAATCATATAAACTGTCCTCTTCTCATTTGTCCCCCGTCCTCTAATTCTCTTCCCCAGTGACATTTTGAGAAAACAAAAGGGAGAGAAAGAAAGTAGGAAGAGGAGCAGCAGCAGAAAGACATGACAGTCAGCTCAGTGACATGCTCTCTCCAGACCTGCGGGCCTATTTCTTTCAAATCCTGCCAAACTTTTGAAGAGGCACCCTTTTTCTCAGCTTATAAATCACCTCCCTTTTTGCTCCATCAATAAGAGCACACACACACTCACTCACACACACACGTACTGTACGTAGACGTACACACACAGTATACACACACCTCTCCAGGCTGCAGACATTTTGGCAGATCCCCTCTGACAGACAGGTAGGGAGATCAGAGCGAGGTGAATGATGGAGAGGGAGGCAGATGGAAGAAGGATGGAGGGGTGAGGGGTAATCAAATGAATGACAGAATACAGGTGTTTGGGTTTGCTAGACAACCTCTCGGCTGCCTCTACTCCCTCCGGGAGCCGATGGTATCAGACTACTCCGTCGTTATTTGGCCGCCAGTCTCAAGAAGCCAGACAGCAAACTTCGGTTGGGAGTGGAGAAATGATAAACTGAAGAGGCGTAGAAGGAGGAGGAGGAGGCCGGGGGGAGAAAGAGGTGTTTGACAAAGAATGGAAGAGTGAGTGCTCCTCTTCAGGAACATCCCTCCCTCTGTTGCTAACATTTGGCTGAACTTTCAGATGGGATCCTCCCTCATGACTACTCCTCTGTAAGATCAAACTAAGAGAGAGATAGAAAGAGAAAGGGAGAGAGAGAAGACTGGAACAAGAATCTACAGTAAAGGAGATGGCCCAGAGAGGTAACATTCAACAACAACAGAGGATGGACAGGGGTGAGGCCAGTGTAGTATTATCAGCTGAAAGGGATGTTTGGTGTGGTGGTCGATGAGGAAATTTGGGTCAGAAAAAATGTGTTTTGCCATTAGATGGACTAGAAAAGCAATATTGCAAAGGTCGTAGAAATGCATACTGACAAATCTGTCAACATGAGGGTGCTTATTCTGAGTGAAAGTATCGTGCTGCCTTGAGTCACTCAGTGTCTGTATAGCTGGAAGTGGGATACATTTAGATAATTATATCAACACTTTAAAAGAAGAGAAAAGAGAGAAGAGGCGCAATGGTGTTTGGTCAGGGGCGTTCACATGGGAATGGATCTGCAATAATTATTGGCACATACTGTATTGTCAGCTTTCTTGGAAGGTCACAGAACTCCTGGAATCTGTAAATTTGGTCTTGGAAATCGTAGCGTCAGTGCTCCAAGCTAACGCCTAAAATCCGCGTTACGGCTGCACCGCGGTTGCCGGTTAAGCTAATCGCAGCAATTATAGTCAATGCTTATCAGTCCACCAGACGCGGCTCTCCGCTCCGCAGAGAATTATTAGCAGGTGTATTTTTTACAGATGACGCTAGCTAGCGATGTTTTGGATTAAGGAGTTGACAGCCCCCCTCCCCCCCCCCCGAGGCAACTTCCCTAACCTCAACCATGGCATTAGTTAGTGCCTAAACCTAAGTCAGTAAATGCATATCGACCGGCTAACCCTACAGCTGTGCTAGCAGGTAGGGTTAGCCTCCTTTGTGTTGCAACGCTATTGCAAACTGCAGCGTATAAAATACACGCAAAATCACGGTTTTGCGTACAATAGACACGGCTTTTCGAAAGCGTGTATATGTGACGCATGAGATGCAATCGGGCAGGAAGTCAGACACAGAACAGCATAAAGAATCCGGTCAATTTTCAAAATAAAACCCCATGTGGAGACTCCCGAATAATGAACACGGTTAAAACAGACACAAAAAGAAATTATTTAACTACGTAGCCTACTTAATCATAGTAGAAGAACAAAATGCAAAAACTGATTACCAAATCAACAAAATCTAACATCTCAGCAAAATACATAGAGCTGTGAAGAAGGTAGTAGAAGCACAAAAAGGACAAATTAATAACAAGTCAGTAACGTGGGGCAGGCTGCACGCTCCGCGGCTGAAACGCTTCTGAGACGCTTCCAGTGGACTTTGACGCCGGGCTGAGGACGGATCAAAAACGCGGAACGGCTGTGACGTGCCGTAGCCAGAGTCAGTGGATTCCTGGCGTAAGACTAATGAAGGCACAAAATCCTTGGATAGACATCAGGAAGGCAGTGGGTCGCAGCCAGGGAGAGGCTATGGCAGCAGGCCTTTCGCCTCACCTGTGAGTGTGGCTATTCTGGATTGGTATAAACACCTTTGCCTTTAGACATGGTCAGTCAACACATCATACAACCTAGTTGAGCCTTTAAACACAAGTCGCTAGTTGCTGCAAAACCCAAAATGGTTACTTGAGTGAATGCACCATACAGTGAATATGAATAAGAGTCTAAAGGAGAAAAGTCAGGGAAGTCTTGTTGATTCTTTCCTCTTGTTGTAGCATATGAAGTCATCACCCTGTACTGCATACCATTATGTAAATATGGAGGAAACTGTTTAGCTGCACAGAGATAGGTGGACAAAATCATCCGGCATAACAAGAACTAGAGTATTTAGCTTGAAGAAATCAATTTGGATAAAACATTGACCCCAGTAAAGATTAGAGACATAAACAGGAGGGAAGCAGGATACACATAATCCCCTTTTCATTCCATTTTTCTTTGCCTCTATATTTCCTTTCTCTCTGTTGAATGCTAATTCTTTTTTCTGCAGTACACCAAAGCTCACAATGGATAATCTGTATGGTAATAGAACTGCTTGAGCCTAACTTAACACATAAATGTGTCAGAAACTCAGTTGGAATACAAAAAAAAGAGCCATGCTATTCAGAGGTATTCATTTCTAATTCCATATTTTCCGTGTTCAGATGTTCAGGAAAGAGGACTAATAGCTGAAATTATATTTGGTAATAATTCATGCGGAGTGGACTCCCTTTGAGCACTGGAGGGACCCAGCTCTAATTCATCAGAAGGAATCAGATAACAGCTCTGTGATATCCGTGTTTTAAAACATCTGCCGCTTGCTCAACGTTTCATCAGGGAACATGTTTAAAAAAATATATGACCAGAAAATCAATCAGACCACAGCAAATGAATAGGTGTCAACACATTCCACGCTACTGATGAAAGTATTATGTCCATTTCTCACGTTTAGGCAGGCAGTTGGTAGAAATGTTTCATATTTCACTTCAATGTCACATTTACCAAGACAAATATTCGTCTCATTTACTAACAATTAAGGATGCCCCTGCATCACCTGGGTAAAAAAAATTCATTCATTTACATTTACAGCGTTGAGAAATAAAGCAACATGCTGGAAACCAGTGACCTTACTTTTGTAGAGGAAAATTGCGATGCAGAATTTTTCCTCGCATCTCCAAAACATGTTTACCACACACCACACTTTGATAGGCGTCGAGTGGCTCTTGCTACAGTAGTCAACATGAATTCCAGTTTGTAGCAGTAACAGTGCTAACTGGGATTACATCCAGTTACCTCTTGGAGGAAGTGAAAAATGACCTGTGTGTTTCCCAAACAATAAACAGGCAGAAAAGGTACAGATACCTAAGTAAGTAAAGTTAGCATAACAAAAGTGTTTCTTCCTGTTCAATGTCAAAGCAAAACTATCCACAATCTTTCAGGGCCTTGACTGAACTGTTACTAATAGCTACTTCTGCACTCTGAGGTTTCCCTCTTGGAGTGGATTTTTTTCAGCCTTTACTTTTGTTAGTTGTACAGTTTATTGCAGAAAAAACTCTTTGTGTTGATCTCCTCTTAAGCTGTCAGTCAATATGGTTTGTATTCTACCCCCACATGCATGTTTCCCTTAGAATGACCTCTCTTGGAAACCCGTCAGAACTGTGAGACTGCACTAATGGCAAGTATGTCATTTTATATAGCAGCATTACAGCCTAATGTGCTAGGTATGGTGAAGCTGGGTCCCAGTACCAGTGAATAGTGTAATGAAAGCCAGGTAAAGTGTATGAGACTAAGCCCTCAGTGTGACTACAGCACAGGGAAACGTGACAATATGTATTGCAGGGTTACAGCAAAGTCTGTTGGGGCAGTAATAACGGCAGGACAATTATATAGCTACAGGGGAATATACAATAGAGGCGCTTTGTGGGAACATGGCATGATAGAGAGGAAGATTAAAATAACAGGACATTCAAAATATGTGTTGAGGCGGGTAGATTACGATGTTTCAGCATTATCACTGAATCACTAATCCAAGCTGCAGTGAAACAAGGGGTGCCTGGGCTGCAGTTGTGTGAAAAAAACAGTAAAGAATGTGAACAAGATACTACATAGAACTATATTCTCTCAAACATTCTTTCTAAACATAACCAAATTATATCCTGAATTGGCAGAAATTAATTATGCACTTTGATGACTATGGCCAATAGGAATAAAAGGGAAATAATGAGGGGGGGAATTATTAAAGAGACTTTGTTTTGATTGTCTGCATTTAGAAGTGCTGCGTGTTTAAAGCGGGAAGAGGTAACAATGTGGGGGCACCTACTCCTCCCCCAAAGCCTGCTTTATTAATGAGCCATGAGCATTTATAATGAAACCATTTAGATATGCCTCCTCACAGGGAGATCTTGTCTGTTTGCAAAGTATGACACAGATAATCTGTGGATATTTGTGTGCATTTCTACAATATAGTCTTCAGATTCACGTGTGAACAAATCTTATTCGGTGTGTGTGTGTGTAGAAGCTGAGCCCCACCCTCAGTCAAACATGCATAGGAGAGGACAGAGAAACCAGGACAACCATCAAATATTTTGTGATTGTGTAGATGAAATACCAGATTATAGAGAAAATCAGGCATTTTTCTAGGGGTATATTAAAATTGAAGCATGTTCCTAGAATAACCATAATTTCCCAAACTTTCAAGATTTTGTACGAAACCTGAAGATTTTACAGAACCATCTCCTCAAAATAACATTTAACCACAAATATCCACAAAATATCCATAATATATTCACACAAAAGAGCAAAATATCATCTAGATAAAAAAGTTAATTAATTTTTAATTGTCTAAATGCATTTATTTATTATTTATATGTATATTTATTATGTTTATTTTTATATATTATGTTTTTAAATGTTATGATAATTAGATTTTTTGTTGTCTATGTAAAGTATAAATAATATTACTACAGCAAACTACATGTTTTAACTTACATTCAAAAGCAGCATACTGCCACACATGGAAAACATAATTCCACAGAAACATTTTTCCAATGTTTCAGTGCCTGAAACAAAACTTAAAAAATATAAATTTCAATAAAATCTGCAGAATGTTCTTTAAGAACTCCTAAAATGTTTTTCACAAAAACCCTGGAATATTCCAAAAAAAGTCACTAACATGTGCTAGCAGGGAGTTAACCCAAGGAAGCTAACTATTCACAGAAGCTTATCAGCCATTTTGTTAAGCAGAGCTGCTGTAGCGTCATCACTACATCATGTTTCACTAAAGCTGTGCCTCAATTCGGATACTTCCATACTTACACTTGTGCTTTTGAGAGTAAGTAAATCCTAGTGCACATTAGAGGATTTTCAATTTCTCATCTTCAAATCTCAAGCTGATTTTAAAAATCATGGGATACCACAGACATACAACAGATTTAACTTTTTTTTTAAATATTTAAGAACAGACACACCAGACGATTCAGTCAAGTCACAGGACCACACACTTTGTGTTTACACTAAATAATTTCCAAGTGCCGATTCTGGGGACTTGGGATCTCACAGAAACTCACATGATCAAACATGACTTCAGAAATAAACAAACATCTGTCGTTGTCAGCTGTACTTGTGTATGCTATGTTTTGCACAAAAAAAATTAAAGAGTGAATACAACTGTGGATGGACCAATGAACTCATGGCTGAGAAGAGGGAATCAGCATGGTTTATACATTTAATAGTGCAAGCAAAAACACAACACGTTGGCGACGCTTCCCGGTCGGCTCGGTCTCATTGGCTGTAATGGGTTTCTGATGGGAGCCACCTGATTTCTAATCATACATGTTTGATATGTTGATGACCATGATGGAGATTTTCACCAGTCGTTAGTCTTTAGGGATATTTTGCAGATATTTTAGGAGTCTGTGGATACTTTTGAGCCTAAGTTTTTAAATGTTTTAAAATTCTGATTTTAGATGTGTGCTTATGCCTTTTTTTAAAAGCATCACAGCATGTTGTGGGACAACAAAGATCAGGAACAGAACTTCTTTAACACTATTTTTATGGTCCTGTTTTTATAGTGTCTCTTTAACTGATTTCCTAATGGAGAAACATCAAAACATTTGTCTCATTACCTTTGACTTTGGCTAGTTTTGTACTCGCAAGGCCGTTCAGTAGAATTAATTAGGGTCAGTGGAATTAGTAAGTTCTTGCTGTCTTCCGGTGACTGTGTTGAACCACGTTGGGCAAATCCATGCTGGTTACACCCCGCCAATGGACTGCCACATCACCTGTAGGTTTGAGGAGCTTCAGGGGGAGATTGACCAGTGCAGCAGGAAAATCTTGAGGAAACTCACCAAATGATCATAAATGGAGACACCTCCTTGATGCAGATGATTCCCTCCATAATGTTGTGGAGACCTTCTCCAAGTTCCCCCCACTGGATGAGTAAAGGGTTAAAGTTAGCCCAGCTGATCAATCCGTTAATGGATTAATATATATTACGGGTTTTTAATGCAATAAAACAGCTTTTATAACTCAACAGCATAAAATCAGCACTAAAGTTTCAGCTTAAATAAAAAACGTTTTTTTGTTTGTTTTTGTTTTGTTTGGTCGGTTTTTGCCCCTTAACTCATAAACTGTGCAAATAATCAATTAAAATACCATAATATATTAGCAATCAATTATCCCCTATAAATCCCATAATAAGCATGTCATCACATTACTATGTGGAGTTTAATTAGTGGACATTAAACACTTAGAGACTTAAAATAAAATACAATGGATACAATCTGTCAGGTGGTGTCAGGTGTGGCAACAGGTAAAAAGGGATAGAACCCAAATGTAGACTTCCAGCTCAGTGAAATGTAATTTATTTCAACTCAAAACAAAGTGTACAAAACGTACAATAATGATGAAGAGAGCAGTCCAAAACTCAAAGATCTGAATGATATCAAAATACAATAAATCAACAGACAATCTAACAAACAGGCAGAGGGTATGTAACACCAGGAAACACAAAGAACAGGCAGGAACGCTTGGCGAAAATGAAAGAAAAATGACACAGAACAATGAGAAAATATAGACTTATATATATACAATCAACTATCAAACTAGTGGGAAAACACAAGAGCAGGAAGGGAAGTGACCAGAAAGCGAGAGGAAAGGAAAATAAATAAAACAGAAAGTACTGCATGAACATGAAGATGGACGCTGCATAAATGACAAGAAAAAAACACAATCAAAGAACAAGAAACACTGAGACAGGAAGTGATGAACTAAAACTGGAAATACAAAACAAAAAAAAATCAATGACACAAAAGAGGATTAATGGTGCCAAACTATCCCATAATTTGAATGTCATATCACACAGCTCTTCTATGTAAAAAGTCAATATCTTGACTTGTTTCCCTCTCAGACTGTTTTACATGTAAACATTCAGCAGCCAAATTTTAGCATGTATAGATGATCAGCCAAGTTAGTAATAATGGTAAATAATGAATAAGTGTGATCAGTAACTTGTCAACCTCAACATCACAGCCTAAATTGGGTGACCAAACCTATGTGTCCTTCCATACACTATGTGTCAACCCAGAGACTGTTTTCTTGCATTATGAGGTACATTTCTTGAAATGCAAGAGCACTGGTTTAGTTTCAATGGTGGAGGGGACACAAATGAAGAGGAGAGTCTCGGGGTCCACCCCCAGAAGATTTTAAGCATTGAAGACTTCATTTCCTACATTCTGGTGAAAATGTCTGCACCAATTTCTGCCTTTTCTGCCTCAATTTATAGTGAAAAAGTCTCAACTTCTAAGGGAAACACAAAAAATTTATATATACTTATATACTTTATTTTATTAATCCCGCAAGGGGAAAGTCAGGCAGCAGGTGACAATTCAAAATATAAAAAAAATTATAGAACATAATGCAGGAAGGTTTTCAGGCATTCTGTAGCTATTGCTTTTAAAAAAAACTATGTTTCTCCTGCAGATCAACTTTTCCAATATAATAAAATCCCTGCTGAGTCAGCACACATGCAGGCGTGATTCCGTCTTCCCTCCTTTTTTGTGTCTTTTGCATGTGGAACCTTTTCACCTCAAATAAGTTCATTTTAATTTAAGTTATAAACTCCTGGACTTTAATAGCTCCTGTGTTTCAGTAGGTTTTCTGCTCATGTTCAAAACTTTCTGCACATTCAGAATCTGTCCCACATATCTATGTCCTGTTGTCTGACATGTTGACAAAAAAGTCGTAATATTACGAGACTGACGTCATCATTTAATAAAAAATTATATTCATTTTTTCTGTCTACCAGTCCTGTACTCTACTGTACAACTTATTGCTTCACTGGAATTATCCCCTTTAGACCATTTGACCGACACAGTTTGTGACTGCATGTTGCATGTGAAACCGTGCTCGTGAAATCTCACCTCAAATCCACCACACGTTATGTTCAACAGCTCTGGTAAAGTGCAGCTCACATTCCCAAACAGAGCTAGGCTGCGCTTCAGGTTTTACATGTTTATATTGCAAAACTATACACAACGACACGAATCGTCACAACTGTCCGGACTCACAGCGCGAGGTGCACTTGATCACTATCACGGTGTACGTCCGTGTCGAAGCAGCTGGACAGAGTTAATTTGCACCAAGTCGAAAACCTTCTCTTGCACTCTTGAAATGTGTCCTAGGCAGCCGCCTATGTCGTCTATGCCACGGGCCGGCCCTGAATACGCCCTCTTCAGCAAAAACTCAAAGTTAGCACTACTTATAATCACTAATGTCTTTTCATTGCACAGTGAAAGTTTGAGATGGATTAGATTAATTCTCTAGGAGGAATTTGTTATAGGATGGAGCTTGTAAATCAGCAAAATTACCATTAAATTAATTCAAAATGTCGGGACACATTTGTCACATAAATTTTCATCACTTCTGATGTGTGTGTGTGTTTCGTGAGTGTTTGAGTATGTCAGTACTACATTCCTTCAGTTTCCGCGCATGTTTCATGCTCGGGCTGTAATTAGGAATCAGATCTCTGCTTAATGAAACAATTCATCGCTGTTTCAATATGTATAAATTCAGCTGTGATCATTTGATATTTATAACATTTGATATTTTTACTTTCACTGACCCGGGATCAGTGTTGTATGGACTCCAGAACATTTAAATGAATTAATTAAAAACATTTAAATTAATTAAAAGGTCCAAAAATTGATTTACTAACTCATAATTTTCAGTTTAAAGAGTTATGTTAAGTTTTAGGGCTTGAAAGTCAAAATTTATTAAAAATTTGTTTTTAATAAATTTATGACTAGAATTTTTAACTACCCCATGCTGACTTACCGTCAGTAATTTTATTTTTGTTTTTATTTAATTATTTTTATCATATGTCAGCCCACATCATATATATACTTTACACAAACAAAAAAACGCATAATCTTTTAAGAAACTTACATATAAAACAAATGCCAGCAAAAGAACAAACAACCAATTTCTTTTTAAATTATTATTACAAAAAATGTGATTTGGTGTGGATTATCATCATATCCTTTTTGTTATGTAAAAGTATTTTTTTTTATAATTTTATTTTAATTGTTCAAAATTACATCGACCCACATCATATAAACATTATATGTGTTTTTGTTATTTTGGTCTTCCACATAAAGTCATTTTATAACCAACATAATAATATATAATATGACGGTGACAGTCGGTGTGGTGAAGACCATCTCTACAGCCAAGGTGAGGTCAAAGGTCACCAAGAAGAAGTGATCACTTCCAGTCAGCCATGTTTACTTCCTCAGACTACCAGCTGTCAATCAAAATAATCAATCATTAATAAAACCTCATGAGACCGGGAGGCTGTGTTTTATGGGTCGCTCTGCTGCATGTCTTTCATCCAACACCTGTCAGGAGGAGGTAACGGTAGTAACCTGCACTGTTTATGTTTAATAACAGAAGAAGAGGAAAAAGAAGAAGAGCAGAGAGAACAGGCAGTGTAAATGAATTCACAGGAAGCTGAGGGTGTGTGTGTGTGTGTGTGTGTGTGTGCCTGGAGACAATGCCTAGGCCCATGCCTCTTGCCGCTTGTGTGTACAGCCGGTAGATGTGTCTCACATCTTAAGCGTCCGCTAATCACACAAATTATTGCTTCCAATTAGCACTGTGGTAGTAATTAATTCCCCCACTATCACATCATTTAGCCTGCTTTCAAACCATGACACCTGTTTTCCCCAATTCTGCCACCCCTGTTTGTTTATTCTATAGACATTATTTGCATTAAAAGGTTTGATGAACAGTTTATGCCATACACCAGTGGTGTAGGGATGTCTTGAAAGCACCAAGGGTCACGGACAAGGGGACTACAAAGCAGTGCTGGGGAAGACTCCCACTGCGAGAGATCCTTACACTAGTACTGACTGCACCCTCCCTTCCTCTTCCACCTCTCTAATATGGATTAATAAAGTGATAACGCTCTTTGTTAATTAATATGAGCTTGCAGTACTAATTACTTTGCTGTACGACAAGCAAGCTGTTGAACCCGTGAAAGGAACGGTGTCAGATCGGGCTGGCGATGCTACAACGCTGGGGCTGTGTTCTGACTAGTAATGGAGTACGGAGGGCAGACTGAGGGAGAGAGAGGAGATGGAGTGAGTGAGGTTTGTGAATAATCATAATGCAATCAAGTAGCTGTGATATTCACAAGAGCTGTTGAATATGCATAAGAAGACAGGCCGCACCAGTCAACAGTCAGTGGCAGGCCCACACACACAGTACAAAGCTGCGGAGCAGAGCGAAGGCGAGCACATAATAGAGCCGTGAATGCTCGTGCTTTACAGCTGGCCAGAAAGGAATCGCCAGCTCTCAGCAGTTTCATTTGCTAGATGTGACATTTCTTGCAGTTTTAATAATGTGAATGGGCCAAAGCTCTCTCTAAAACTTATGGTACTTGAATGAATTGCAGCTAAATTAAATGCCAAATTCTTTGCTTGAACATACACTAACAAATAACACCATCTGCAAACTGATTTCTGTGGAGGCTAATGGAGGTTAGGATTTACATTTAATTGTTCTGATGACAAACATGGAGTTAACAACAGTATTAACCTCTTGGAGTACATATTGATCAACTGACATATTATTAATTACAGAACATATGTTGTGCCATAATTTATAGAAAGTGGGCCTACTGTATACTGTATATGTTAAACGAGCTTGCATGGACAATGAACAGTTACACCCTTTGAAAAACCTTATTCTAAAACACAGGGAACAAGTCTGCAATAGTTACTGTTGTAATGTCCGCAGAGTAAATACAGCTCGAGACAAGGCCATGGCTACAATTGAGGACAGTAACCTCATGTTCTCTGAATTGTTTTCTTCTTTTTATAGTGTGTTTTTACAACCTGCAGGGAATTTACTATTTAAAACTTAGACATATGTATTGCCAACACAATAACAAATAAATAAATAGAAGCTTTAGCTTACTAGAATTTCAACTTTGGCAGTGTGGCATCATACATAATTTATGCTTACATAAGGTTTACAGAGGGTATAACTCACCAGAACTGATAAAATCCAATAAAAAAAAAAAAAATCTTTCCTGTTTTGGTTTCTGGTCAAAGTTATATTACAATGGTGATGGGTGCATTGGGGGTCTCCTGAGCTCAGTAAAATCCTGGCTACAGCCCTTGTTGGAAAGAAATGTTTTTTTTCCCCCATAAAATTAATCTGCTTATTTATATGTAAAAAAGTATTAAGTAGAAGCTGTAAAGCTTACCTACAACTGTTTTATCATCTTCCTCTATTTTTCCTATTATATTTCAAGTCAATATCCACCACTGTGCACACACAAAAAAATCTTTTTAATTGAAGAGAAAGAGATCCCTTCAGGACAGAAGTGTGATTCTTTGGGAGTCCTCTTTTCTGAGCAGTGCAATCCTAACGTAGCCTTTAGTGGTAAATGTCAGTGAATGTGAGCAGGGACATGTAACTTTTCCTTGTATTACATGAACATAGAAGCTCGATCCTCAGCTAAGTTGTTGGTTTCATAACACCAAAATCTGTTTCCTTGCACACTCTTCCCCCTACTGGTGTAAATCCATAATCATTGGAGTTAACCATATGTTGTGTACATATTAACATATTGATATCTGTTATCTATTATTCATGGAAACATGTTTTGAAATTGGTATTCAAAATAAGATGTTGTATTTTGATTCTGCCAGGGCTCACAGGGAGCAGATATTGCATCTATTTAGCTGCATGCACAGTAAGAGCAACATGACTGTACTTCTTTAATGCTTTCTGCTGCTAACTGGTATTTAACCAACATTCAAAAAAAGAAGATAAGCTATAAACAGTAAGCCTTTTTAGGTCCTGTTCATTCAAGATTATTTTACAATGAGTGAGGGATAGAAGGATACAATTATAAAAATTACATTACGTTTGGACTTCACAGCACAATGTCTTTGTCTGCACGACATTACTGTGTATTTTCCTGTGGTATTACAGTCCTTCTGGAGGCAAGGGACAATTTTCAAGGTGGAGAGAGGATACGAGAGTGTGTCCTTGCTTCAAATTAAAATCTCTTTGAAGTCTGTGGCAAAAACAAATCTCATTTAAGTGAAGAGGAAATAAAGAACAGCAAATTCTTTGTTTGCCTTCATTTTTTTTAATATGTAAAAAAAAAAATAAACTGCCAGTTGAGAAGTAAAATCTGATGTTTTTGGGGGTAACAATAAAAAAAAAAATACTCATATGAATGTCTTTATACTATCAGTTTTTCACAAATATCTAACTGTAGTAGGTGAGACCGTAACGGTCAAGCTGTGAGAAACAAGTTGCATCTCCCCTGGCAGGCAGCTGCAGAGAGGAGGAGGAAGTGCTACTGTACTGAATGTAGCAGCAGAGGCAGAAACGCTCCTCTAAAGTAGGTTTGATGAGAATTAACGGCACTAGAAGTCGACGATGTTTTTGACAATGGCTATTAAGAATTAATCAGGCCAGTGCTCAATAATTTATCATGCTTCCCAAAGTCCCCCATTAATTTTTGATCCTCTCCGTCCCCGTCCATTATTTGCATGAAATTAAACAAAATTTTGAAATAATGTGTTGCTTGAGTGACAGCTTGTGAAGTCTTTATCACAAGCAAATTATGTGAGGCCTGTTGTTATCTGCATGTGAACTGTTGCACTCTAGGAAAACTGAATTAATATCAGGATCTTTGACAGGACTGTTTAACCCCTTAAATATCATGTCCAGAAGTCACTTTATTAAATATATTCTTTTATGCATATATTTCTCAAAATAAGTGATGTTCTGTAAATAGGATGTAACAATTTCACTTGACTGCTGTGGGAATCAATTCTGCGAAAGCACAGTAAAATGTTCTTGATACTAACGAGGTGAGCATGATTGTATATGTGTGTTTAAGTCTGTGTATGTTCATGAACAGCCCTATCAAAAAGAAACCCGGCTGTGTGTGTTCACATAGAGGTTTTGCAGAGTGTTAAAGAATTTATTGACAAACATCTCAAGCTACTGTGTTCTATAAGCTTCGAAGGTCTGGCTGTGAAGGTCTATTCTAAACCCACCACTGGATTCCTTTGATTTATGTAGTATATGCATTTTTAGTGGTGGTGCAAGAGGAGAGGGATAAGGAGATAGGAGATAGGAGAGCAACAAAACGACATTAGAGGAGCAGGCGAGATGGGAGGAGACAAGACGAGATGTTGACTCGCAGTAGTAGTAGTAAAAGATAAATCACCTTTTTCATCAAAACACTACTGAAAATAAAAACAGTGGAAGTAGGCTAAGCCATCATGGCTGCCTTTTATCAGAGACAAAACTAATACCCTTGATTTAAAGTAACAGCAGAGTGGTCATTAGGGTATTATACGTAGCCTAAAGCAATGGTGTCAGCTTCCCTATGCTAATGGTCCCATGCCCTGGAAAAATTAGCATGGAGCTCTCTGGGGCACAGAGGAGATCACCTTGCTCTCCACTGTTGTTCTCATTAAATAAAAAGAGTTTGCTCATTGCCGTTTTTAAATCTGTGACACCTGCCTTTACAAAGTGATTGCAAGTTCTGACGCAAAATGACAACTTATGGAATGGTTTTAACTGATTTACTTGGAGAATTGCATTGTTACCAACCATGGAATTGTGTTTTTTTATTTTTGTATTAACTGGTTAATTTTAAAGTTGGATAACTTTTGCATGTGTGTGCTATTGCCTTAGATTACTTGAGTATTTCCATTTTTTATAACTTATTTACAAAAAGCAGGTTAAAGGAAAGTTGCCTTTCGATTTGCACTGGACCCGGCCATTCATACTATGATTGTCTTGTTTCTTTTTGAATAAGCATTGATGTCCAATTATCTTCTTTTCTTACATGTTAGTATTCTAATTGGCAGGAAAGCAGGATTGCTAATGCAAGATTAAGGATAATGGACATTTTGCTAATCAAACTGAAATTATCGGGTCTAGATTTCACATTGTTGTGACTGTGAGATAAACTGCGCATGTGGTGTGTGTTTTCATGGTGCCAGCTGCATCGAGGGCCTCATTGTTGCTTTGTTGCTGTCTGAGATATTGCCTGTCCTTGGTCTGTGGATTCTGTGTGGAAGAATGGAGTTTGGTGCCTGTGTGTGGTAAAAGTGTGTGTTTGTGAATGTGTGAGTGTCTGTGAAGGAGGCCATGTGAATATGAGTTGCAGAGTGAATATAGATCAGTCTCCCAGAGGCTAAGTGAGATGGCTGCTGTAATATCCCCCAATTACACACAGATCAGCCCCTGACCAACCACCCACTCCTGTCACTGGTCATCACATACTGTACCGTGTGTGTGTGTCAGTGTGTGTGTGTGTGTGTGTGTCAGAGAGAGGAGTTTGGGAATGGTAGGGGTAAATGTATGCACTCTCAGTTAGTAGGCTGACCAAACCGTGGGAACCTAAATGTAAGATGGCAGCACTGATATATTGTAGCGCTCTATAATAATCAGTCCATTACAAGAAAAATGTATGAATGCGTGTGTTTATGTGTGGATCTGAGGCAGCGTCTGAAGCTTAGTGTCAGTGTGTTTGTGAGTGCACCTGTGTATTTATGCATATATTTGTATCTGCGAGTGCATTTATATGCGTATGTTAGTGTGTGCATGTGTGAATAAACACAACGATCATACAGTGTATGTACTGTATGTGTCAAACGTACATACAATTAACAGTAGGGTGCTAACTGTGCATCTTCCGTCAGTGAATTTGGGAAATTAAGTGGAGAAAAACAGTCACAGGGATGAGGGTTGGATTTGGAAACACATGTGCTGCTTGCATTTACAGTTCAGATTGTGTCATACTGGGGCTGGATGGTAATACAAATGTATCACCACCAACCTCTCTCTGTCACTGACCCAAATTTAAGTGTACTCTCAAAACATTTTTTAATAAATAAGTTGTCTTAATCCCACATAATAGCAACAGAGAATATCTAACAACCAATCGTTCATCCAACCCACCAGCCCACAATACAATTGAGACAAACACATATGCTAAGCCAGCACAAGAGAATGAAGTGCCGTGTCCTGATGCATTTATTAAATATGTATCATTACATTTGTTGTTTATGACCATAACAGTATGGTGATAAAGATTTTAGATCATGTTGTCTAGCCCTGCCTCATACTGAAGACATAGGAAGGAGGTTTGCACGTTCACATTCTGTGCCCAAGTGTGTCAGCCAGATGTCACTGTGTTCATGATGTGGATTTTTCTGTCAATGTCTATGTGTGTGTGTGTGTGTGTGTGTGTGTGTGTGTGTGTGTGTGTGTGTGTGTATGAGAATGTCCAGTTTCCGCTATAATCACCTCAGCATCACAAAGAGCTCCTTGTGAGTTCAGCAGAAATAAGGTAATGTGCCTACAGGTCAGATCAAGAGGAGAGCACGCACACACACACACACACACACACACACACACACACACACACACAAGAGCAGAAGCTGCAGATCAGTCTGGGGTCTAGCCACTGCCAGTGTCTAATTGCTCTCAGAGGAGAAAGAGATGCTTGGAAGAAAACTGGCGCAGATCTACCTCCTCTCTATTTTCCCACTCATGTATTCAGTGCTTTGTGTTTTTCCTTCTCCCCCCCCGTGTTTCGTTCCTCCCGTTCTGGCCATCACTTTCTGAGCAGCGACTCCATCATTCACTCTGATTGCAGAGTTAAAGAAGAAGAGTTGGAGACGGAGAGAGTTACAGAAAGAGAGTGAGAGAGAGAGCGTGAGAGAGCGAGAGTGAGAGAAGAGGCCCTTTATTAAACCTGCTGCTAATTGAGATAGCACAAAAATAATGGGGAGTGACACTTTAATGAAGACATGCTACGTGTTACCACTTCTTCCTTCCTTTCCCTCCACCACAGAGAGGAGGAGGAGGTGCAATGAAGAGAATAAAGAAGTGGGGAGGGATGAGGAGAACATGAAGAAAGATCGAAGGAGGGTAAGAGCTTCAACTGTTTTATTGCAAAAAGGGGGAAAAAAAGAGTAAAGACAGAATTGATACCGGCTCGCATCTCATGCTGTAATATGTTTTCAGTGGCACGTCAAAAGTAAGAGTTAAAGGGAGTTATGGGCAGGGATATTGTTCTATCACGTTAAAACACAATTATGTTTCATCTGGGTGATTGCTCCGCACACTTGCAATAGACTGCTCTTTGTACTTTGCTTCAGTGCAACATTTCTGTGTTTGCTGTCCCCCAAAAGAGAACAAAAAGAAAAAGTGTCGAGCAAATTGAAGCCACAACAGAGAGCACAATTAGAGAAGATATTCCCGGGTGATATTCCTTCTATTCGGTTACCGCTCTCAAAATCTGACATGAGATGACAATCATTGGATTTGGTCGGGGAGGTGATGATCGGCATTATGAAGAAAACTGCACTTCGTAATATGTCAATGCAACAGACATCAAGAGGACAATAAAGGCAGCTTTTTGGAGAGACTTTACAGCTAATAACAAATCACAGACATTCTAGATTAGTGTTGCCTTATAGTAAGATTTCTGATTAGATTACATAGTGCAGTCACACACATGTTTTAGAGACAGTTTGGTAGAATACACTGCAATTCAAGAAATCCATTTAAATATTACAGCAAAGTTAGACAAAAGTATTGGAAATCTTTAAGATGTATTTGTGTATTTCAATCATCAGTAAAATGAATGTTGTGTTACATAAGGAGATTGTGTGTGTGTGTGTGTGTGTGTGTGTGAATCCAAGCACCGTGTTACTCGAAAGTCACATGCCGCAGATGGGAGCAGTATCCTGCTGAGAGTGAAAAGTATGGCTTAAAGCTTATGGTCACCCCAATCTACAAGCCACCAACCCAAACGCACTCACAAACACACGCATAAGCCATGCCTTCCTTCGGTACTGTGGATGAATACTAAATCAGAAACAGTATAAATATTTATGAAATGCATTATTCTTCGGTTTCATTGCTAAAGCAGAGGAGAGTATGATTTGGCTCTGTCTCTCTGTTTTGCACCCTCTTCACAAAAGCTGGGCAATATAGAGACACAGGCAAACTGCAGCTATTAACCACACACACACAGAGAGCAGCAGTGAAGCAATACATAACCAAGAGCTTAACTGAAACACTGTATTTGTATGGGTGTAAAGGTGCATCTGTTACGTCCACCTGTAAAGTAGCTTCCTGGGAGACCTGCCAATTCAAACACTTTCAACCACTCAGCCAAACATTCACAGATAAATACACATACCTACATAAATAGCAGTACAGAGTGTACACATACACACACTGATGACGTAAAAAGGATTTAATGAATTTATATGGTAGAAAGAGCTCATAAAGTTTCCTCTAGTGTTATCAAAAGGGTGATGACATATGCATCATTTAAAGCCTCGTAAAAATGTGATCAGTTGTCTCTATAACACGTAATATGTGATGTTAATAATCAATAATCAATAGGGGGAAAAGCGTACAATAGCACCATATTGTTTGATGAACTTTGTTAGAAAGAGTCTATCTGGGTCAGGTACATCACAAATCAATAAGATGTTTACATTTAAAAACCATTAAAAGAATAAAGATTAGTAGAATAGATCAGTAGCTTTTCTTGAATTCTAGCTCTTTTTACCGTTAAAAGCAACTGGTGAAACACGGGGTTTTATTGGGAAGCAGTCACAGAAAATGCAAACGTATTTGTCACCAAGGTCAAAAATCTGTCTACAAGATAAGACATGGTATTATGAGGCATTTTTTGACAGCGGTTCAGTTTTAGATGTAGTAGGGAGTAATTGAACAGTCAGGAGCAGCCTCAGTGAGCTGTTACAGGAAGAGCTACAGGGAACAGGTTTCACACATTCAACTCCTCAGCAAGGTTACCAACTTTACTGTGTCCTGCTGTTGTGTGGAAAACTACTAGCACTGTGTGCAGCATGAAATGATGGCAAAAGGCTAAGGTTTGCACTGTAAACAGAAAGCAGCTGCTCAAGGAGTGTTTGTTGTTGTCACCAAATCAACCAGAAATCAAATATTAAGGATTGTAACTTCAACAATATTTTATAGGAATAGATAGATAATTAATTTGACAAAAAGGAGATGAGGGGAAGATTGGTTTAAAACGATGGCCCAGCCATGTCATTTTGCACAATTCCTAATCACTATCTGCATATGAATGCATTTGCTACATTCACTGATTACCTGCTAATGCTAAGCTAACAAGAAACTAAAGACTAAATGATAACTAACACGTAGGGTTGGGGCGTAACGGATTACATGTAACGTTGTTATGTAATCATACAAATATACAAAAACAAAGTAACAGTATTCCGTAACAGTACATAAAAAAGACGTAATGAGATTACAGGTACATTTGTTAAAATTGAGGATTACACATAGGGATTACTTGACACACTGTAGCATGACTACATTTGATCTAATAAATTTATGAGAATTAATACAAAATTATGAATTTTGAAATTCAGAGAATATTCATTCATAAAGCTCTCGTTTCGTGGGGCACCACCGGAGATTTAATTCACCCAGAGTCTCTGGACCTCTGGGTAGCGTTTTAATAACTATACAATTATTCACTAGTGATCAGTTAGTTAATAATCACTCAATTATCTTAAATCAATCAGTCAGTCTCATATCGAAGGGATAAATTCTCGTGGCAGGGACTTGGAGTTAGGCAACACACACACACAATTCCTTTGATTACAGTGAAATTTATTAACTAATTAAGGTGAATATAAAAATGGGTTAAATATACATCAAAGTCGGCTTATTGAAGAACCTCGCAGTGGGGGCCTTTCAAATCCTGTCTCGGGTCAGAGGTTTGGTCGTCCTTTGTTACTGCTGGCGGCCCACAGGGATCAGTGAAGTTAGCTCGACGAATAAAGCTTAAAAAGAACTTGGTCGCTCTTGAATTAAAATTGTGTAACTTACGGTTTGTTAACTTTTAACAAACAAAAGACAATAAAATAAAAAGCAAGTAAAATTGCTGGAAACGAGGGAAAAATCGAGGTCGCGGCACTATGCGTGCTTGAAAACAAAGGGCCTTTGTTGCGCCAGGTCGAACTTCTTAGGGCGTTGCCGGGAGAGGGAGCATGCGTACCAACGCGCAGTTGGACAGAGCCAGACCAAGAGAAAGAGAGAGCGAGACAGCGTGGATCGCTGCTTTTGTCTGTTGGGGCGTAGTTCCCAGAGGGCAGTCCTTTGTTCCCCTGAGGGAGGGCTTGTTTCCAGTTTCCTGAGAGACCGTCTTTCTTTAGACATATTAAAAGTTAATCAAAAATCTATTTGCGCGTATTGTAATCAGATATCTTCCCACAATCAAACCTTAATCGTCAAACAGCTGTACTGTTCTTAATTTTAAGCACTTGATAAAAAAGGAAAACTTTGAGGTCAGCATTTCCTAGGAATCACATCAGATGAGGAACTTAACTAGCTTTCTGGATATATTGGCTGTTACACGTTCTTAGAGCAAGATACACGAATGGCATCATATTATGAACAGGTAAATACAGAGTGACATTTATACATTAAAAGGCATTTCACGATGACGATGGCATCTAATACTTATTTTGTTCACTTGGGGGAGCTCGGGTTACATGAGGATAGCTTTGATTAACCCTAAAACAATCTTCTTGCTCAGGAGCTGGGATTGAATTTAGTTATTTAACCTTAAATTCCAGCTGAAAAATTGCTTGAGTAGTATGACATTTCTTCATCATATCCTTTCCAAAGGAAGTGTCAGAAAGTGTTGTGAACAAAGCATTGATTACAACAAAAATTGAATAAAGGTCAGGGATCCTTGCTGTAAATTAAACACTGCAAAATTAACTTGTTTAGATTCTTTTCAACAACAAATAACACCAACATGGTAACATAACTACTCAAATGGAGTGGAGAGATCTAGTCAAGTAACTGAAAGATTTAATTAAACCAGGTAATGCTTTGAGTTTTGAGGAGACAGTACTCTTTGTTTACACAAAGAAGTTCAGTGTTTTACACGTACAAGGAGTTTGCTTTGGTGATAAGGTGCTACACGCAGACATACATACAGATGGCATAAATAGATGTAGAAATATATAAATATGGAATAAACAAATGCAAGTTATATTGCATATTGACTTTTATTGTGGCCAGCCTAAGGCCCACCTGTGCAATATCCATGCGTCTGATCAGCATCTTGATATGCCACACCTGTGAGGTGGATGGATTATCTCGGCAAAGGAGAAGTGCTCACTAACACAGATTTTGACAGATTTGGGAACAATATTTGAGAGAAATAGGCCTTTTGTGTGTATAGAGAAAGTCTTAGATGTTAGACAAAAACAAGCAAAAACAAAAGTGCTGCATTTATAATTTTGTTCAGTGTAGATAATGGCAGCTAGTTAGCAGCAGTTACGTTAGCTGACTTGCTACAGCAACAAGTAAAGTTATCTGTCCATTAGGTAACTCCATAAATCACAGAGTTGAGAGAAGCAGGGGAACATCGGAGAGAAAACTTGAAAATTTTTTCTCTATCAAATATGATCCAGTTTCAGCAAAATCAGTGAATAAAGTTGTGCTTTTGTACAGTAATCAGTGGTGTCCGGTCCCAGAAACACTATTTTTCAGCAGTGTCATAAAAATTAAGAAAGCTTTTCATTGGACACTAAATTGATACAGGCCCCCCAGTGCAGGATGATTCATCAACATTTTAAAATCCTTTTGCAGGAAATGTCACACACTAAAATTTCTTTTAGTTTCTTTTAGTGAGTTAAAATTCTTTGTCATTGATGGACCAGATCCTGCTACAGTATATGACGTAGAGGCCCAGTGCAAGGTATATCATATAAAAACATTTAAACATCGAATTTGATTTCATGGGAATGGAAGATTTTATAATTGTATGTTTCTCTACAAATACAATGATCAGACAACGGATCTTTAGCTGCGTTTCGACCAAAGGAAATATACCCCGGAACTAGGAATCTTTGGAGGAACTCAGTGCGTTTCCACCCGAGGGACCGGGGGCCTAAATGTAGTTCTTCATTTTCCCCCCTAAAAAGACCCTGCTCGGGTGGTAGTACTTTCCGAAAATACCAGGTACTTTGGGGGGTGGGGCTTGCCTAGCAGTGAATTTCTGAATGGGCGAGTAGCGGCTACTTGCTTTAACTGGAGAACGGCTGTTTGTCTGCTACTGCTCCTCTCGTTTCCACCGTTGCTAGCAAACCAATAAATCACAATCAGCAGGTCAGGAGTTTAACACAGGTTTTTACACAGAGCTGGAGTTGGTCTCTTCCTCTTTAAAACAAGCAAACAAACAAATTTATAGCTGGGAAACAGCAGCCAGCGTGCAGCGGTGTTTACAGTGAACAGCTGATGGAGTTACCTCAATACTGAGTCAGAAGTTGTTGTTTTAAGTTTTCATCAGTCAGGAAATTTCTACAAGGAGAGGAAGTCGGTCTCGGCTCTGAAACAAGTGGAACAGCTTTAGCAGGTAACTAAAGCTCGTTAAACATCCCGTTCCTCCGACGCAGGCGAACACAGACGTGAGTCCTGCAGCTGATCAGCAGCTCTTGTCAGCTGGAAATGTTTTAATAACCTTCCAAACTGTCACATCATTTTATTTTTGTGTTGCTTTCTCTGTGCTGGAATTATTTTAACAACTTTATGGCTTTATCCAGTTTGTTGTTAAAAGTGTAACGAACTTTATCATGTCTCTCTTCATTATACTCCCACACAAAAAAGCTGCTTTAATGGTCATGCAAACCCTATAGTTTGTCATTATATTCCAGTCAAATCTGATGTTAATTGATAAATTTTGCTCATGGATAGTGGTTACAAATAGCCTAGGCCTAATGATAATATATATAGGCCTACAGTCTACGTCAGCTGGTTAATTTGCCTAATCTTTGCAGGTCTTTAGACCACAGTGGAAATGCACACAACAGCGGGCTGAAGAAACCTTTTAGTTCCTTGAAAAGAGACCAGGGGACTTAAAAGTCCCTGGAACTTAAGGTCGAAAAGTGCCTTTTGATACTCTCTTGGCTTTCTATGCGTCGGCATATTTGGTTTTGAAGTAATCCAAAAGTAACTAAAAGTAATCAGATTAAATTACTTTTATTTTGTGGTACTTGTATTACGTTACTGATTACCTTTTTTAACAAGTAATTAGTAATTGTACCGGATTACATTTTTAAAGTAATCCTCCTTACCCTGCTGACCTGTAACAGTTTTGAATCAAGCCAATGTAGAGAACAGTAATGCATACTTAGATACAAACATTATTAATTTATTTATCTTGCCTTCACCTTTGCTTGTGGATCAATTTCAATGGTTCTGATCCCTCAACAGTTATTTCTCAACATTTCACGACCATGTGCTGCAAGTCAGTGGGATGGTTGTCTCGCTCGCCTTGGTTGTAACAATAAAATTTAGGATCGCGCTTATGAAAAGATTTTCTCCATGTTGAGCATCCAGTAGTTTCCGGTTGATGAAGACTGCCAAGTGGTTTACCATTCTACCAATGTCGGTAAAATCCACCTACACACTAATACAAATCATCCCACAGTCGTGGGGGTAAAATCGCCTCTGTAAACTGCAGAGAAAATAGAGTTATTACGACCCTCTCTCTCCCAGCCTCTATGTCTCTCTCTTCTAATTCCTATGTCATCCAGTGTGATGGTAAAAAATGAGGCTCCTTACGCAGCAAGCTGCAGCTTTTTTGATTGAAGTGAGTGATTTTCCCCAGCCGCACACCTGCGTAAAACAGATGATAATGCTGTTGGAGTCATTTACTGTGACTTTACTAAGATGAATATGAGCAGCGCTTTCTCATCATGCAAATGTGTTTGCGCAGAAAAGCCTCCCTCTTCTCTGGGGAGAACTATTTTTGCAGCATTACAAAGAAAGATTACCCGTAACCGAGTGATTCAACTCTTTATCGGTGAATGTAAACTCGCCCTTTACTATTGCCATGACTGTTATTATTATTTGTTTTGGGTATAACACTATATTTAATATGATACTGAGCATTGCATGGCCTAGCTGTGGGCTGCGGTGCCAGCATGCAGCCATGGTTAGATTGATAGGAGCACATCATCATTATTGGACAGTCTCCACTGTCACATAGCCTCTAGCTTAAATGTCTCTGTCTTTCACTCTGTCTATCCCTTCTGCCAGTCTTTTCTTTCTCTCCTTCTAATAGCCCTTCATTTTCTCTGCCCATTGCCCCTGCAGGCCACATGTAATACTCTGAGTGACCCGAATGGCTGGGAATACACCAAATTTGTCACACACAGACACACACACACACACACACACACACACACACATACACTAACACAGAGAATAAGGTGGTCAGCCACATAGGTCTTCTCCTGACACTAAATGTCACCTGTCAGCCAAGACTGGTGGAGTCAGAGAAAGGAGAGAGGGGTCAGTAAACAAAACAATAGCCAAAACAACTGTCATGCAGCAAAACACACACTCTGCTGCTGATACACAATATGAAAATAGAGCCAGCAATGGCAGGGCTTTGACTGTTCCATGGAGGGATAAAACGATTTATCAATCACAGACAATTTAAACCTTTAAAATATGGTCCTCTTATTGATCATCATTACATTTACATTTACGTTTACTCATTTGGCTTTTATCCAAAGTGACTTAACGTTTGAGGAACAATGTACAAGCATCAATCCAGCACGAGATCTACAACTGACAATACATACTAATAAGAGCAGCAATAAATGCTATTAGGAGTTAAAGCACGTATGGCATCAATGGGATAAATACCTACAGAAAGAAGAGTTAACAAAAAAGTGCAATCAATATAAGAGAATTGTAAGGGGATAGAAGAAGAAGAGCACAGAAAGTGCATGTTAGGAGTTAGAGGTGTTATAAGAGGAAGTGTTCTCAGAAGAGATGAGTTTTAAAGAGCTTCTTGACGTTAGAGAGGGACGCCCCTGTTTTGATGGCGTGTGGTAGCTCGTTCCACCATCATGGTGTCACAGATGAGAATAGCTGGGACTGGGATTGCTTCGTGTGAAGGGATGGCAGAACCAGATGGCGTTCGTTGGAGGAGCGTAGTGGCCGAGAAGGAACGTAAGTTTGTATTAGTTTAGGTAGACGGGTGCAGACCTAGTAGTCACTCTGTATGCAAGCATTAGTGACTTGAATTTGATTCGGGAGGCCACAGGCAGCCAGTGGAAGTCACTTACTAATGGAGTGACATGAGCTGATCTAAAACCAGATGTGCTGCTGCGTTCTGAACCATTTGTAGGGGTTTCACCGCACAAGCTGGAAGACCCACAATGAGGGCACTGCAATAGTCAAGGTGAGACATAACCATGGCCTTTCCCAGAAGCTGGATGGCATACTAAGTAAAGTAGGACCTGAGTTTTCTTATGTTGTATAGAGCAAAGCAGCACAACCGAGAGACAGCAGAAACATGGTCTGAAAAGGACAGCTGGTCATCAATGATGACACGTACATTTCTCACCACCTTTGGAGACACCTTAGCAACCAGTGGTCACCCCCGTTAGAAAGAAAGCAGTTTGCCTCATCATTAATGCCCTGGGTACTCCTTTATCGTAACTTTTACACATTCAAATTAGCAACACTTAGCAACAATAAATATGCAACATCCGGTTCCATTTTTAAAGTAAAACGCTAGAGTTGCAAAACATCGCTATTTTGAAACGGCAAGTTTTGAAATGTTACAATGTGGTTAGATTTAAGCACAAAAAGTACTTTGTTAGGGTTAAGAAGAGATCATGGTTTGGGTTAAAATAACTACATACGTCAGTTAACATATAAGTATGTTACTTGCGTAACTTAAATTAAAAATATTTAATGTTGGCTTTTTGTTTCACACGGGACACAAACACCAGTCTCCTGGTTCAAACTCAGGTTCTGGCTCTCCATGCACCCTAACCACCTCCTTTACTGTCTAAAACTGAAGCTACAGGGCTTCCCCCACTGTGCTGAACTATAATGCTATAGGGATCCCCAGTGCTTTACAAACTGACTTTACAAACTGGGGGTGAGAACGGGTTGGCCACTTGGATGCAACCTAGGTCTGGCTTGTTTAACAAAGTAACGCAAACCATTGCCTGTCCCCTGTGCTTTGGCATTTTTATTGTTTCTCAGCAGAGTGTAATTTTTACATTAAATTGTTAGCCATTCTTCTGTTTCTTTTTTGTTACAGGTAAAATACTCTCTCTATATAAATTGAAATGTATTGGTAGTATAATTTTACACATAGGCAGGCACAGCCATGTATGTGGATGCATGTGTGGTTAGACATACTTTACGGTTACACTACAGTGTCACAACATCTCCCTTAGTTTTGTTTTTTTCCATTCTGCCTCTCTGTCCCTCCCTTCAGCCCAGGCCTCTGCATTGCCATTCTCCACCAGATGCCTTCCCTCCCACCTGTCCCAGTCACCTGACTCTCACTCCCACCTGCTCACCCATTTATACTTTCCCTAAACAGCTCTGCAGTATATTTACTGGCCCTTTCAACTCATTATCAGCCAGATTGCTTCTGGCTGTTGCTTTTCAGCCCTGAACCCTGAAACCTGTATCTGACTAAGAATCTATACCCTTCTCCCTCACTCATTCCTGTGGACGCACAGCTACTTCTTTGGCCTGTAGACTCATGTACGTTAATTTTATCAATAAATCCCTGTTCCTGTGTGCCAGATTGTCTGCATTTGGGTCCTATTCCTTTGCCTTATCCTCACCTGCCTGACATATATGGTCAGTATGGTTAACCTGATGGTAGCATAAGATTAGCCAACAAAAATTTTATATATATTCATAAAAAAATATTTTTCTGTCCATTCAACAATGTTATCATTTAGCTATGTTTTGATTTTTATTCATCGATTTTCAGTTGTCATTTTATTTACATACACATTCACACAATGATTAATGCAAATTTAGTTGATACCTCCCTAAAACATTAAGATTCATGAATACACAAACACTTGCAAGTGGTTTGCAAACAATTTCAGACTGAGCTTAATTGGAGAAGAAAAGGTGTTGACAGAAGAATGCTAAAAATAACCAAGAGGAGAAAAGGCATGAGGTGTTTAGCACATGGGCCATTAGGCAGGAGAGCTACTGTATATATCTCAGATTTTCTCTCTGTATCTGGGAAGTTTGGAGGAAGTACTGCTCCAATATCATCACACAAGTTCTGATATCAGCACACACTTTAGGCAAAGTCTGATTACAATGCAGCAAGACAAACCACACAAGGGATATGGCTGTTCCATCACCGCCGCTATCTTGTTTCATCATTGTCATAAGCACATTTCTCATCTGCCATTTGAAAACATATTACCCTTGCATGCTATCATGGATTTGATAGCAAGAAGCTCGACTTCCCTGTTTTGATATTTATGAATAGTTGCATTGGGGGATTGGACATTGTTCTCTCTCGTACAAGCATCTGTGTGTGTACATGGTGAGGGATGGAACAGTGTGTGCCATAAGTAACTGACCTGGGACTCCCCCATGTTTAATCTGAGAGCAAAACAGAACTCATCTGCAGGCAGAATATTGAGTGTGTGAACATTTTCGCTCTCTCCCACACATACATACACACACACACGCACACACACACACACACAAGTATACACTTATGCCTGTGTCAGGAGAATGAAAGTGATGTTTGCCTCTGGAAAAGCCTTTACAAACTGAACAAGAGGCTGGGTCTAATAAATTAGCCTGTGTGATATGAGTTTTGTGTTTCCCATCCAATCCTCCTCCACTTCTGAAACTACTTAATGCTCTCAGCTCTGACTCTTTGACTACAATGTTCCCACAGTTTAAGCTGTTGTGTTGCCTTAAGATATGCCCTAGGTGTATATTCACTCAGTGTAGTGAGTCTTGCTTGTTCAAACGCAGCCTCAACACTAGGCTACAATAAATTCTAAAAATGTTTTTGACATTAACTCTTTTCATGAAGGACACACGAAGAAGAATTTAATCATGGCATATATGTCCATTCAATCAAATCAGGTAAAACTCTTGATTATTTTACCTAAACACCAAATGCATTTGTAGATGCATTGCTGTTAATAATGATGAACCAAAAACATTAAATGACTGAGGGTGTTTCTCAATACCGAATTCGCCAAGTTCGGACTTCTGTCCTTTAAAGCTCGGACTTAGCAATTGGAACAGTTTTCTCGTCCGACATTTCCACTTTTTGGCAGCGAAATGCATCCTGGGATATCTAGCGATCCGAAGTCCACACAAGTCACCACGGATGCAGGCTTGGTAAAACGGGCAGAGCGAGAATACATCCGGGTATTTGACTGTACTTGGCTTGATGCGGACTTTTGAATTGGAACAGTACTTTGGCTGCGACTGATGATGTTTCACAAGTCCACAAGAACACAAGTACAGACAAGAACGCAGATTGAGAAACAGCATGAGTGAAGTGTTGGAACTCCAATTTAGAAGCTCTGATGGAGCTCAGGATTGATCAGGATGACGGCTGCTTTACTCCAAACCGTTTCACTGTATGAACCTGGACTGTGTGTGAGGCCTTTTGGATTTGTAGAATAACACAGAACATGAATTAAAGAAGCTCTATTATGCTTTTCTACATTTTATGACTTATCTACGATGTTATAATGTTAAACATGGCCAAAGCTTCAAAACATTAGGTTAGTATTTACACTGTTTTGAACTGCTTTTTCTACCAACGGCTCTGTTCTACATAATACGGAGCCAGACGGAGCTGGTGTTCTGTATGTGGGCATATGCTCCCATAGCAACGGCTCAGTCATCCTGTTCGACCCAGCAACAAAAACAGCCTGGTAACATGCTTCAGGTCTTGGCCAATCAGAAGACTGGGCTGTGAGAGGGGGGGGGGGGCATTACACAGACAGGAGTATTTACAGCTTGTTTCACACAGAGGCTGAAATTAAAGCCTACATGAAGAGTTAGTATAAGACAATAAAATATGTTTTTGAACTTTGAATCATGCAAAGCTGCCATACAGGAGTCACAGACCTACAATATAGGACTGGAAAAGCAGTTTTATAGGTCTCCTTTAACTTTAGATCCTGACCGATCCTGGTGGCATGTGGGGCGATTTTAATAATAAATGAAGTTACTCTGCTGTGCCTCGTGTGTAAATGTGCACAGCGTCTCTTTTACCATCGTAGTAATGCACTGCTAAAATAACAAAAAGCAGTGAAATATTGCACATTCGCTTTCTGCTGTCTCAAGATAGCTATGCGCACAGATGGCAGAACAACAGAGTGCATTTGTTATTTAAACAACGTGGTCGCTTGCTCTGAAAATGACAACTGCGTCGTTTGGAAACTAGCAATGTCTGATATAGACAGCGTTGGGAGTAACGCGTTAAAAAAGTAACGCTATTACAAGTTATGTAGACTGTAGGCAGGGTGCAAACTACGGGGGAGCTCGGCTCCTCGTAACAGGACGTAGTTCTCCTGATGGATCATGCCTAAATGGATTTCTATAGGTTGTGTGTTTGTGCTTTAACAAATTACTTTCATGATTAGATTGTCAGAGTGTCGGGAGATTCAAATAATCAATGACATTATGTTGCTGTGCGTAAATCAGAGACAGATTACAGGTGCATTTTGTAAAATTAGGGATTACTCATAGGGATTACTTTTACCTTATGGAATCAACAGCCATCTCCACAATGTGGGTGGTGATGACCACTGGGAAAACTGTACAGAGGTGGTATACTTGCCGGGTTTGGCTCATGGCACCCCAGGGCTGAAGAACCACTAGCAGCACGGCTAACCGACCGTTAGCGGTTTAGCAAAAAGTAAAGCTATCAACAGGGTTGGGGAGTAACGGATTACATGTAACGGCGTTATGTAATCAGGATACAAAAATAAAGTGACTGTATTCCGTTACAGTACAGAAAAGACGTAATCAGATTACAGGTACATTTTATAAAAACGTGTGTCGTGTTGACTTGGAGGCTGCCGAGCGCAGTTTTGTTGCCCGCTTGCCCGGCGCGGCTCCCGCCACTGGCCTGAAAACCTCCAGTGCTTGAGTAAAGGTGTAAACCTAACACACACTCCGGAGTTCCCAGTATGGGCAGAGTAAGCTGACCAGTGGTTGCACAGCTAACTGAGCTAATAACAGCTGCAAGGTAGCTGTTAACTAATTTCAGCAACAAGTAAAGCTATCTGTCCATCAGAAAATTCTGTGAATTAGAGTTGAGGCAGAGCCGCCAGGGGAAATCAGAGAGAAAACTAGAATATATTTTCTCCATATTTCTAATATTTCTCCAGCACATATGATCTGGTTTCCAGTTTTATTTTGTGGTACTTGGATTACATTACTGGTTACATTTTTTAAGAAGTAATTAGTAATTGTACCGGATTACATTTTTAAAGTAATCCTCCCATCAGTGGCTTCAGATGTGACAGATGCTAGTAGGTTAGGGTTAGGATTGACTTTTCATATTGCAACAACTACATTCCCAATGTACAGCTTGAGGTTGAACTAATCCATGCTCCTTGCATGATAACGTAACATTGACTGCATTTAGCCAACATGATCCATAGACATTAGCTTTCCTGCCCCTTTTCAATAACTATTTGTGTATCTTTCACTGGAGGCTCAGCAATGTGACACAGCTGATTTTATTGGATAATTATGAAAACTGTTAGCAACTGCTTGGCGTTAATTGGCAAGCTGACGTTATCTTACTTGAGCCAACTAAAGCCCGAAATCATAATATTTTTCACATGTGTTGCACTGTTAGTTTACCTGCCCAATAGGATGAAAGACAACTCTGTTTCAGTTTTGTCAGTTCCATGACCCAAGCCTTTTCCATGTTGACCATGTTTTTGCTCGACTTTGATATAATTCTTATTTGCCACATAAAACTTTTTTGTTGGTTTTTATGTGGAATGTGTTTTGGAGTCGATGGTGTGCTGCGCACATCGTTGGCTGCGATGTTGTTGCTGTGTGTACAGTTCAGAATCAGTAGGCAAGAGGCTCGGGAGCGCACATGCAGAAAATCCGACCCGATTCCTTCACATATGAAGCAGAATAGTGTCTTCTCCAAGGGATCCGAGAAAGCAAACATGCTTATTGATTGTTGATTTATTGATAAGTGATTTCGTTAAAAGAAAAAACTAGCCCAATTAAATGAAACAACAATATGTAAAAATTTTAACTGAACTCATTATTATAAAATGTTCATCCATTCAGTTTTATAGAACTTCATGCCCCTTTTAAAAAATCTGCTTTTTTTTATATAATGGCATTTTTCCAATAACAATTCATTTCACTTTTTATTTCATATTGACACTTTTTATTTCATGTCTCTCACCTTTCGGCCGTTCACAGGTCAACTAGCTCTTAAGCTAGCAAGCTCAACAACTGCTAATAGAATTAGCCAGTTAGTTCCTGTTAGTTCCTGTTAAGTTATTCAGAATCAACCTAGAGGCTGCTGCTGTAAATAAACTCAGTACACTGTAGCTAAACTTATGTAGCTTTTAAGCCTTACCTTTAGATATTTGATATAAAAAATGAATGAGTTAATCAATGTTTGCCCATTGATGTGGGACTTCCACCTACTAACTGAGAACACAACAGCAGCAAAAAGGCAACTCCAACTATCCTCATATACTCCTCTAGTAGAATCGAGAGTATGTTTGAAAATGAGATCTTCAAAAATGAAGAAATTGAAAATGATGCTTAACATACTTGGCGGGACTGTAATCCCAATCATGTCATTGTGAAAGGTGAAGACAGTTCTACGGTTCACTAAGAACAGAAATCTGCACATACTTTTCTCAGATGGGGGTCCATGGAGCGTACTGTGAGCCTGTTGGATGCTCTGTGACATACTTGAGAACCACTGTCTCTGTGTCTCCGAGCATCTGTACATGGAATGTTTCATCTGCTTGCAGTTAAATGACAGACAAATACAGTTAAAACTCTGTGTGTGTGTGTGTGTGTGTGTGTGTGTATGTGTGGGTGTGTGGGTGTGTGTGGAAGAAAGGAGCTGATGGGGATAGATAATGGGCTTAGTGTAAGGGAAAAAAGTAGAAGAAAAAATGACTTTTCATCTCTCTATTGCCCTTTATCTCTCCATCTCTCTCTCCCCCACCTCCAGTCTGTCGCTCTCCCTGTGATCATTAGGAAGTTTTAATTAAAGACTAGAGGATTATTCTAGTGGCCTGCAGTCTTTCACCTTCTCTCATCATCATCCCCACTCCTTCACTCCCATTTCCCCACTCGCTCTGTGGTTCTTCAGGTTATGGCTGTGTGGGTGTATCTTAGAATCTGAGAGTGTGCGTGTGCGTGTCAGCGAGCTGCATTTGCTGAAGAGTGGTGATCAAAGCCTTCCACCTACAGTGCCAGTGATCTCTTTCTTTCTCTCTATCTTTCTCTGTCGGCAGCAGATGTCTTAAGTCTCCTACATGCCTGGGAGTTGTGTGAATTAGTATCAATATTAAACACAAACAGGATGCAGTGTAGGATTTGTTAAAATGTTTTTCAATTCAAACTTACGGGACTTAGTTCAAACATACTCGGTGCTTCTTCATTTTTCAATGATTTTTCACGGCTTAATATATTTTCTATCTTTGAATACCGTGCATGCCTATTTTTATTATTTTATTTATTAATTATTTATCATGCCTTTACAATTATAAAAATACACTGTTTTATAAAGTTGTCCAAATATAACTACAAAATACAGCAAGTACAACAATATACATATATTAGTGTTTTCCAATCTAATGCCCCTTTCAGCAGGATAATATATTTTCCTCACTGTCGAAACATAAATCTTTTAAATGATGTGACAATGCTATGGTTAAGATTTGGTTAGGTTTAGGCACAAAACCAACTTGGTTGAGGTAGGGGAAATATCACGGTTTGGGTTGAAACTACTACTTCATTACAGTAATGGGAACATTGTTGTCATGGTAACAATAATAATATTAGTTAAGGCTTTGGTTAAAGATAATGGTCATTCCTAAAAAGTCATTAATCAGCAGTTGCAGTTGGTAAGCAAACAGCAGTCTTCCAGGTTGAAGTCTGACTTTTTTGTTGACCCACTCATCCATCACAACCTAACGAAGACTTTACAACTCTATAACAACATCTCTTCTGATCTAATCCGACTTCCTGCTTTACTCCAAACAGACAAGAGTCATAATTACTACGGCTGCTAGAGGGCTCTCAGTTGAACAGAAATATGTGGTTTTGGGGGAGCTGCTTTTTCAGCTTTGTAGAAAAATCTGAGAAAAAATGATAGTAGATAGTAGATAAATTTGACGGATTCATCCCCAAATTTCAGACGTGATAACTCTGGACAGAGCTGCACAGTCATATGACGGCAAGATGGCACCGTGGCCCGGGACTCCACAAGATCAAGGCGGACTAGGCACTGGGGACAGGATGTAGAGAGGGTGGAGAAATTCCTGCAGTCTACATCAAGGCAGACCTCATGTGGTCGCCCGATATAGGTTTTTCAACTGCCAATGCCAATATTTAGTGAACAGGGCGGCTGATGGCTGATATCAAAACAAAGAAAAAGTCATGTATAATTCCATAATTCCATGCAGAGTGCAATCAGAGAACATACGTATACATAGGGTTATGCTGTAGATTTCATAATGTGAGTGGTGGTCATTCCACTGCATTATCTTACAGTATAACAATATGCATTTAACATTAGCCAGTAATGGTTTCAGATTTGCTGTCATTTAGGATGGGAGAAACATGTTAACATTTAAAAAAGATGATGGTGACTGAGGGAATTTAGCAACCACCCTCCCATAACTCACAATGTCGATTATCTCAAATTGCCAGATGCCAGATATCGGCCAACCGATTAATCGGTCTATTATCATTTTTAAAAAAAAATCAATCCCATCCTGATCACTTTTCCATATTGCAGTTTTGCACAAACCTCCATATATGCTGCTACCTAACCACCATTTTAATTTTAGGTCACTGTGTCTCCTTTTTAACGCTTGGTTTTGTATATATTTTGCTTTTATTTATCAGTACTGAATAGTTTTCATTGTTCTGAGCACAATAACAATCCATATCTCTAAACAAACTAACAAAAAAAACCCAGTACATACCTATTCTGTTTAGTCTTGGGACATTCTACCTCTAAGGTGCTTCAAGTTCAAACGTTTATATCAGCACACAATTAACAGCAATTTTTTTTTCTTCTAAAATTGAAATGACATAATCTATGGTCATGTCCCAGTAGCCAGGTTGGTTTTAACTGATCACAGTGGGCAGAGTCTATAGTTAGATAGTAATTCAAATGGTATTAATACTACATTCAAAGTTGTCAAAAAGAATCATCAGAAGGTCCTAGAGACGTCAATCTTTTGCAACACATCCCGCAATATGTAAAGAAACTGCTTCACTGGACACAGTGGTCAATTACGAAGTCAGTCACTGAAGGATTTGATGAAAGGCGACCAACACTGATTCACAGTTAGTTTAGATTCTAAAGGTCAAATGTTGTAAAACCTTTTGAAATATGTCCAAACTTGAGTACACAGTAACAATAAGCATAATAGCCTAATATGTTCTGTACAAATGACGTGTCCCAACTTGCCAAATATATGATCAGACTTAATGAAAATATCACAGTATTTGCTGATCACAATCACATGTGATTTTTGTTAGGGTTTTATCTGTAAATTGAAAATGTTGCACTGCATTCATTCTAATGGAGCTCTTTTGGATTTAATTTAGCCTGTGGAAACAAAATACACCTATTTCAAGGGAAGCCCTGGTATTGCAGGGAATAAGCCACTGACTATGAAACCACAAGGTCTCTGGTTTTAATCCATCAGAGGACCCTTATTGAATGTCATTCCCCATCTCTATCTCCTCTGGCTTCCTGTCTTTTCTCTACTGTTGACGTGGTAGTAAAAGCATCAAATGCCCTCAAAATAGTTCACCCTTTTCCAAACTCACTGTGACATACTGATCCCCAGCACAATAATTCACAATGTCTAAAGGGACCCTGTGGAGTGTTCTTGAAGGCAGACAAAGTTTCTGTTTACATTTACTGTAACTCACCAAGACATCACATGTGCGAATCCTTGACTTCTAACAAATGTGTCAAATGCAATACCTTCCACATAAAACATTTGAAAAGCAGATATTTTATATAAGTTTGAAACCTGCGTTGTTTACATTCATGTTTACTGCCTGCAGTCTTCTTCACTGCCACAGGCTGTTCCTTGACACGCTACATGTTGATCATTGGAATAATGTGAAACCATTGACTGTAGGGAGCATCATGTAACCTGTGTGCACACGGCAAGCATTGTACATCCTTGTGTGATTCAAGGTAGTGTGTGTGTGTGTGTGTGTGTGTAAATATATGTCTCAGTGAGACATTGGACATTTATATAAAACAATGTGCTTGGGCGCAACTTAAATTTGTGTTTGGAAATATTTACAGTAAATATAGAATGATTTGAAGGGTGTTGTTTTATCATTCATCTGTTGAATGTATTTACTTTTTTAGCAGCACACACTGTTCATAGCAGGTTTTAGGCACTCCAAGTTTGATATAAGGTTCAATTAACTGGGATTTAAATGTACTTAATATTGTTGAATCTTATTTAGATTTATGAGAAATACTTCTAATGTTGCTTAATGAGGGGAAATTGGGGATTTATATCGGGGGTGAAATAATTTTGAGAGAGTCCCATATATATTGCACAGGCCACACATGCTTCTCTGTGACTCCCTGGAATAGAATAGTCCTCTTGTTGCACTGCTCATCACTGAAGCTGTGTCAGCGTGTTACCGTTCTCTCAAGTTTGACTAGGCAATCAATTGACCTGTTGATCATATTCTAAATGCACTGCCCAAGCAGAAGCAGCAGTTGATATTGTGTAGAGGTGCCAATTGCTTTACGTCAAGAACATTATACAACAGTACAATATCTGGGGATAGGGCTTTTACTTTAGAGGGAGCCACAGGCATATTATGTGAGTATTTCTACATGTGGATTTGTGCAACATGTCTCATGAACGCAGACAAAAAATGCAGCTGTGAGTGCAGGTTTAGCAGCTGTCCAGGAGGGTTTGTGTAATTGTGTTGAAGGTGTATAGAAGCTGTATACAGAAGCTGTCAGTTGTGTGACTGATCCCAGGAGCACACACACCGCAGGGAGTGGACACACACTCTTGTTAAACACACCTGAGATTATCACTTTAACTTAGAGTGAAGTGACAGACATTGCTACGCACTACCTCAGACTTCACTGCACTTTACATTTATAACCCAAAAAGCAATCTTTACCTTAAATCCAAGTTGTTAAGTCTAAATAAGTCTTCTATAAAGGGCAACAATCATAATGTCCTCACTTTGGAGGACAAGACCATGAACACACTCTTTAATCTGTCACTATGTCACATCAGCTGTCCTAAAAAAGTAGTTTATTTTTGTCAAAATCCCAAAGCCCTCAAGCACTCCATCTATCTCGAACTTCCACCCTCCATCAATTACATCGTCCACAGCGTCAGAGGACGAGAACAGCACAGAGTACAGACACCTAATCACACACCTTTAAAGTATTGGCCTGTCTGCTTGCTTTGTCCCTGTATAAAGAGGACAGAGAGAAAACGGAGAACAATAGGACAAAGAGAAATGAGGAAGTGTAAGTTGGGTGGTGGTGGGTTCGGGGTTAGAGTGTTGTCAGATGCTCCTGTGGGTGTTTGCTTGGTACGGCAGTCACCATTACATAGTGTTCAAAGGTGATCTTTAACGTCTTGTCCTGTGTAGAGAGGAACTAATCAAAAGAAGCCAACTTCAGACTGAGTCACTATTGTTTTACATCAATCCAAGCTGATATTTATTTGCACAAAACGTCAGTAATTAGTTTAGTATCCATCCATCCATCCATCACTTCCTGTTTCTATGTGTGTGTGACTTTGTGCGTCTGGGAGTCAGCGACAGACAATTGTGTTTGTGTCTGTGTGTGCTTTGGTATGCACGCATGAGTTTCATGTCTCCACACCTCGTTGCACCACGCCCTCACACACTTCCATGGCCAGGAGGTGTTTGTTTCTCTTTTAAATGGGCGACGCGCCATATGTGTGGTCATTAGTCTAAAGACCGTCCTTCAGCCGCACCAGAGGACAACGTGTCAATGAGTAGATTAACTAGCCACCGGTGTTCCCCGGCTTTACCAAAGGACCTTGAATTATAGCAACTTTCACCTTGTTTCACTCCCATCAATTTTATGGAAAATATCACACAAATCACAAATGCCATGACGGATGCATGGCTTAAGGGAAAAATACTCAAGCATTTGTTTTGAACATGCGGCCGAGAAATAAAACAGCGGTATGGTGACATGAGGAGAGAGGAAATAATTGGAAACGGAATACAGGATCAATTTGTATGTTTGCCTTAACTCGTGTTGGTTCAACACATAGCGAGACTCTACTCTTTGCTCCACTTAAGGTTTTTAACCCCTATTAGACTGAGGCCCAGCTGACACTGTGTCCTACTGTAGCTACGGTAAATTGCCAATTTGGAACCTTATGTCTGCCCCAGTCCTCTCTGTGTCCATTATAGGAAAGTCATTGGTTTGGTGCCTGTGACACAAACATACAGGCACACACATCCACTTTCACAAATACATACACACACAAAAGTGCCCAAAATCGTACTCGCATCATATTGCCAAAAAACCTAAAGACACTAACAGCAGATACACACACACACACATATTGTCAAAAGACAGGAGCTCTCTCTCTGGTGTGTGAACATGCATTTATACATTTACATCTGCACAAACATCCATTATAGTGTTGATTTAGAGAGACATGGACTGGCTTCTTGGGTCAACACAAAATAAATGTGAAATGATTTGACTGTGGAAGCAGCGGACTAAAATATATAGTGGAATAAAAATATAAATCATACATGTCTCCTCATACAGGCTAAATAGCTTTATCCCATTTTCATAAGGTTGATATGCTCTATACCTACATCATTAGTAAGATCTTATCTGTGTTTAAGGAAAAAACATTAGAAAATATACTGTCAAATTTAAAATTAAGGCCTTATTATGAAGTACAAATATCACCCTGAATCATCAGTTGCATTGTGCTTGACCATAAGCCAAAAACACTGTAGCGCCATCCTCAGATCACATCAATCATAATTCTTCAGTATTTGGGTTTATTACTAAATGTTTGCAAAACAAATGGCATTCTCATTAGCCTCAGCTGTATGCGTTTAATGCTAATCAACAGGTTAGCATGTTAATGTGCTAAACTAAGATGGTTAGTGTGGTAAACCTTATAGCTGCTTAACATGTTAGCATTGTAATTTTGAGCATTATAGAATGCTGAAGTTGTTTTTTTTGCTCAAAGCTATCCCCTAAGCACTGACATAAATTAATCTACAATATTGCCATAATGCAGGGCTTGCATGTCTAATTAATGACAATGACAATTAGTCACTTAGCTGACGCTTTTATCCAAAGCGACTTACAATTGCTAGATATGTCAGAGGTCACACTGCTTAGTCTTTCATTTCTATTGCAGGCAACAATTACAAACATCAAAATCTGAAAATGTGATTATGTAAGTTATCTGTTTGGTATGCTTTACTATTGGACTTTTTCTAGTATCACTTGAAAGTATATAAGTTGAATTCTCCGTCTGGTTTATTGTATATTAATTTCTGGTCTCTTGTGAGCCAAAGCAGCTTAGCCATATTTGTATGCATGACACAATAATAAAAACTTCATCATCTGCATCAGCTATCATCATCAATTCACATACCCTCTCATAAACACACAATGCATAAAAACACATGCAGAGCTACTACACACATACAGAAATCATTCAGCGGTCACACTTACAAATAAAAACACTTTCCCCCAATGTACATACACATGCTCTTACATAAACACCCAATTGTTGAAAACAGACATTTATTCCGAGCCACTCATGCACTCTGTCACGCGCAAACACACGCAAGATGTGGTATCCTGCAGACACAGGGCCTTTTAGGGGCCCTGCTAGCCCTGGGCCTGTCACTGTGTATGGACCAACCCATTTATCATGTAATCTGGTGTGGAGAATGGACGGGGCACTATCAGCAATCTGCTATTGATCCACGCCTGGGGCCCCAGCTATTGTTCATCTGTAGCCCTCGACTGGCACCCAGCATTAATGAAAGAAACTAAACAATGCATAGCAATCACACACACCCCAAATCACCACGTCTTCCTTCTCTCTGTCTTAAGAAAAAGAGGACAGGAACAGGTTGGGGGTTAAAGAAGGGAAACTGCAGAAAAGAAAGAAAGAAAAGTTTTTTCTCAGTTTGTGAGAAAACTTTTGTTATTATGTTTCTCTTTGAGAAGGTGTGAGCAGGGGGAGAAAAACACATTTATCATGTCAGAGATGGCTCATATCATCCCTGACCCTGAGCACCAGACGACACAGTTGATATTGAAGCCACATATTGAATAATGCTCAACGCCATCCTCTGCCTAGGAAATAGAGACGTATGGTAAATCGGTACGATTGAGGGCTCCCAAGATCATGGCGACTGGATTTTTGCATGTTTTTGATGTTAATATTGGCAAAATACTGATGAAGTTGGGGTGTTTAATATCTCAGTGAGACACTGGTCATTTGATGTCACCCTGTGTGCTTTGAATGCAGACTTGGCAGGGGTCAAGGAATGTATTCCATGGTTTTTCTCAACGAGACAGCTAGCTGGAGCATTTTCATTTATTTAAAATTATACTACTGAAGTTGAGCAAATAATTGAGAAACTTCCACAATCAACCTGAATACAAAAACAAATGTTTCTTTTCATGATTCAGATGTCAGCTTGTTACAAAGACCTTAGTGGATGTGATTAAAATTACAATGGAATCCAAACAACAAAAAAGGGAATTTGTCAGTGTCCTTCAAAACAACCCACCCCCATTATTTCAAAAACTACTTGTGACTCTGATATATCACCTCTTGGGTTAATGTCCAGTTGAATTTATCAAAACTACTTGGCTAATCTTAGGAAAAGAGCTTGGTCATTGGAAAAAAAACAACACCGTCATGGTAAAAAGAAACAATTGATGTCTGTTGCAACCCCATCTCCTATCAAGACATAGAGTCTACAGCCACGCCAGCGGCTCCGTGAGGCTGTACTCACTTTAAACTAAATGCGAACACTAGCTTACTCACAGTGGCAATGCTAACATTTCTATAATTTTGCAAGTAGTGTTAGTGTTCACCCTCTGAGCTTTGAGCTTTAGTATGGTAACATTTGCTAATTAGAACTAAATACAAAATACAGGTAGGCCTGTAAGACACTATGCGCTAAGCTACTTCATTGCTTCATTTAGTATTTGAAGTTATGTGTCATAGCTGCCGTCTAACTGAGCGGGTTTGCAGAGTTCTGAGGCAGGCTCTTGCGTCACTGCAATAAGAAAGATAGTGCGTCTGGTCTGAGCAGAACACGCTGGGAAACAGCTGTGGCTGTCTGCAGCTGGTCGAGTCCAGAGAAAAGAGAGAGAGCAGAAGTTGCCCTAAGGTTCTGTTGATCAGGTGACATCATGGGTCACAGATCACTGACCAATCGTAGCTGAAAGTTCACACCAAGGTGTGACTTTGAATATTGTGGAGTTCAATGGCTCACATGCCAAAAGTTCAGTTTAGATCACAAATGAACAACTTCATCTTCAACTTCATAGTAGAAGGAGAGTTGTGAGTATCGCTGTCTGGAGCTGATGGGCAGGGGTTGGGATTTTTTCAGCTGGATACTTTCAAAATCTAGCTGTCTCTTGCTTAGTAGCTCTCTCACTATCTTAGCTTTAACAGTAAGTCATGTGACTTACTGTATGTAATGTAAAAAGAGCAAGTTGTAGTGACAAATTATCACCTGACAGAGACTGCAGTTCTCCTCAGTGCTATAAATTGTTTTAGTATCTTTCATCTCATTGGTTTGGTTTTACGGCCCACAGCTGTTTTGATTCAGTCTCATCACTCTCATCAACTTTATTTCGAGGCATAGTAGGCAGCTGTTTTCAGTGCTTAGAACCAGCAGACACAAAACATAGTGAACCATTTACCAGCTAAGAGACAGATATTTCCCTCAGGAGTTGATAGAGACCAAAACAGAGCTAAAAGGAGGGTGAATATTGGACTTACATTTGTCAGGTGGACAGAAACACAACACATGTATTGTGATGTTGCCTTGTGACTGCCGGTTTTAATAGCTAATAGATTGTTTTTGGAGGTTTTTAATGAAACGACAATTGCTATTGTCTTTCTTGCTACTACAATGAATTCTTTGCCTTTCTACAGCTTAGTCTGCCAACTTGGTTGTACACAGTGCTCTGTGTGGAAGTAATCTCTCTCTTTTTCTCATAAAGCCGTGTGATTGCCCATAGCATCCCCATCTGCCAGCTAGTTTGAGGTGAAACATTAAGCACTCTAGTGGGATGAATGAGTGATAGGAGCATGAGTATGTGTGTGTAATGCCACGTTATCCACACACACACACACATATAAACCTATCCTCATCGTTAACCCTCATGTAAACATATCAGTCTTATTATTGGTACTATGACCGTTTCCCAGCAGACAGACAGATGGAGAAACAAACAGAAAGAAAGAAAGACAACAAGTTAGCCAGCCAGCTAGACAAAAAGTTGACCTGAGCCACACTACAAAATTTAAAACCCCAATTTATCCATGGTCACTGATTTTCAAGACTGTGAAGAGTCTGCACTGATCTGTGTAAATTAGGCCTGATCTCCATGGAGTGTGAATGAGTTCAGCATTCAAGTTTACTCTGTCCTACAAGTCAGTTATTTCTAACTTGTTTGGTTTCCAGCTGGAATCTGGAAATTCAAAAAGTTATTGATCACAATCTGAATGCATTTCTATGTTATTGATGAATACTCAGTCAATGGACCTCAATCACCAATATCTACCAATACCAAGTATTTATTAATTTTTTTTATTTGTTCTCAATAAAGTTCCTAAAAGTCTATGTCTGTATTATGTCAAAGCTGTATACATAAAAGGGCGCAGACATAATGAAGTGAAAAAAAAGGAAAGGTTTGATCTTAAATCTGAGGCCAAAAAAATATTGCCAAACATAGACAAGAGACGCTGACCACTGGAGGGGGGAAGGCTGGCCCATAGCTCTCTGAGCTGGACCAGTGCACTCTGGGCCTTAATTGGACAGATGGCCCTCTTGGGTGTGCCATCAACCAAGCAAGTGGATACAGACCTGGTCCCATCTCCTATCTCAGAATTAAAATTAAGCAGTTGGGGGTTTTTTTTTCAGAATTGATATAACTTGGAACATGTGACACATTTAACGTGAAAACACTAAACTTAAAGAAATGAATGAAATTGTACAAAAATAAATACATGCACTGACACTGGTTTGAGTGACTCATTTATTTCTTGAGATTTATTGTAAGCTACAAATAAGCACTTATAAGCTTCTTATGTGAAGAGGACTAAACTTAGAACACAAGAAATCACACGCTAAAAATAAATTAAGTATAAAGCTCTCAATTGCATGTAAGAGTGCTCTTGAGTGTGCATAGATTCTGTTCGTCCCTAAGAACAAATCCAAAATAAGAAATCATTAGTGAATGCTAGAATCTTTGTGAAAACTGTGCAAGTGGGTTTTAAGAAGAAATTTGTTTTTATAAATGGTTATTGATTGAGGCCCATTGAGTCTGAGTCATTCAGGTAGTATTCAAGTCTTGTAGTGTTTTCCTAGGTTTAGAGCAGACAGCTGAAAGTGTTAGACAGTAAAAGAGAGAAATACTCAGACAGTCTCAACTGCGCTTGTTTGGTATCTTGGTGGGACCCAGTTGGCCCCAGTGGGAAGACAGGCATGGTCAAGGCTGTGGTGATGCCAATCTAGTGGTGAGAAGCAATCTTGGTACCAAAAATTAGGCGTCTCATGCAGTCTGCTGCTGGCTGGCAGCTCAGCTCACTTGTATTCCATAATATTTTGGTCACTTCATTTGGTGAAGGCACAAAAACTGAAAATCCCACAAATCCTTTTATTCATGTTTTGCTTGTCTTTCCACTTTTAATCTATGTTCTATAACTGGCCAATCACACAGAAAAAGAAAGATTTGTTTATTATGGTATGACTGCCAGACAGAATAAAATAATGTTGGTCATCCAGAACAGTTGGTAGCCTTTTCTAACGGCCTTTACTCTCATGACTCTTTACAGCCATCTGAAGGTTGCAGGTATCTGGTCCATCTGCAGTCTCTAATTGGAGTGATGTTGCACAACCACACTACACTTAATGTGTGGCAGATCAATGCATATTTTCACATCAGACTTGTCAGTTTCAATTAATTATTCTAAACTGTTTTGTACTGCAGTGTAAATCAACAGAAGTTTTGGAAACTCTTAGGCCTTGTTCAAACTGCCAGCCCAAATACATTTTTTGGCTTATCCAGATTTTATCCAGATTGATTTTAGAAAACCTGGACCACAAAAAAACACATGAAATGCAATGTTTAGATATCAGATCCAAACCACATTTGGATGCGATTTGAAATGCAATTCCAAATGGATTTCTAAAGATGTGTCTCAGTACGAATGATCTGGCCGCTCAAATTGGATTTTAAAGTGTCTTTTGCATCATTCGCAACACAGCACACAATAAAGTCAAATCCAGAGTGAGCAAAGTAAAATCTGTTTAAAATCTACGCTGCACGCTGGGAAGTGACTTTGCAAAACTCCTCTGTCGCTGAGTTTTTCTGGTGGAGTTAGGAGGGCGAGATGATTTATCTCGATTTCTCATGCTTCCGCGTTGGAAACATTGTACGTAGTTACTGCCACCTATGTCATTACCACAGCAAGGTTGATGATGTCTTTACACACAAATTCGATCTGATCACCTGCAAATAAAGTGTGGACAGTCTGCCTTAAAGATCTGAGATGAGGGGACGTGATTAGCTCACTTGTTTGAGGGTGCATCCCATGTACAATGCTCAGTCCTTACCGCAGCGGCCTGGGTTTGAATCCAGCCTATGGCCTTTTGCTGCATTTTGTCTCCTCTCTGCCTCATTCATTTCCTGTCTCTATCTACTATCCTATCTGAAATAAAGGCCAAAAAATATCTTTAAAAAACAAGATCAAGTGAACCAAGTAGAGGGGAAGTGTTTTCTGATCTGATGACTCAATTGGCAGAATTTGACTGTGCCTTCTAAAATTATTACAAATCCCAGCATCATGGGTTTACGCCCCAAAACCGCTTCATTAGAGTTACTGGAAAGATAATGGTTTTAGTTTAAATAAATACATATGGTTACAATAGTAACCACTATGTTTGGTAAGTACTCGGTTGAAATAAGTATCTTGTACAGTTAATGTACTTCTAATGAGTATGATCAGAGTTAAAAAGGTCAATCATTTTATGTGTTGTCTGAATACAGAGTGGTGTACTTGCTCATCCTTGGTAACCACAGGTTTAAGGTTACAGAATGAACGGGGTCATGGTTAAAAGTAACCCATGCTGACTATTGGTAAAAACAGTAAACAAATATTGTTAAAGGGCTTTTTTTTTGTTGTCCCATCAGTCCACTCCAACCTTCCCCCTTGGCAGTTCAAATTTTGGGGCACTTGCTGAAATGATGAGATTCTGTCGTTTTTCTTGGGAGATTGGTCTTGAAAATCCTCCAGTGAAGAAAGAGAAGGAGATATTCTGAATGGTTGGGTTATGAACATAAATCGTGGGGTTTTGGTCATATATTTCTGACACTGTCTCTGGTCAGCAAAGCTCTTAACGGTCAATGTATACAGCATTCAGCTTCATCGAGCTCTGGCTCCATCACGACTGGCTATTGCGTGTTTGTCCACCGGGTCAATATCTTTCTCCCCGCTCTGCCATCTTTACATGCCTATTTTTGCCATAGGAGCTTGCTTCCTGAAGTGTAAAATTCACTCGTGAATGTATATACATGCCTGTATTTATTGGCACTTAAAATACATTTGTAATCATGCATTGGAGATGTTTCTGACTGTGTCAAAACTATTTTTTGTGTTAGTAAGAGAGAGACAGAGGAAGAAACACAAGGTAATGGGGTGACATCCCATTAAAACTTCGTTCTGTTCCCCCCTGCTTTCCGTGATCCCCTATACTGATATAATTGTTCTCATTAACACATATTTCTGTTGCAATGTTGATCAGCAGTCATTACCAAGCTGCTGTGCTGCAGACAAAATCATTAATGTACATTCACAAAATCATCAGACAAAATAGACAAAAAGACACATTAATGATTGCAACTATACTGTGAGATATGCAATACTGATTTAAAATGGGTGATAAAAGAAAAGGTTAAGCAGCAAAAGGTTGTCATAATCAAGTATCCACAGCATCTGTTACTGAACTAAATGAGCTGCAAATGTATATTTATGCATGTAAAACATGCAAAGTGTCGGCAAAACAACTCTAAACTATATTATTAATGTGGCTGCTGAGGAAGAGACACTGCGCTTCAGAAACATTTCCTGTGTACATTGAAACTTGTCTTGTCGACTTGTCTCGCAGTACGATCTAAGACCACCATTTTGGATTGATGAACAGGGAATTCACTAGGTTTCTCTCAAGCTTGTAAACTTTCATCTGGGAAAGTCTACAGGGTACAGAGGCCTTAAGTCAGTCAGTGAGTCAGAGACAGTCAGGGGGTAAGTAAAATAGACATAGAGTCAGTGGGTAAGTCAGACAGACAGTCAGGGGTAAGTCAGACAGACATGTATCCTCCCCCGAGGGCTCCAGGGGGAAGGGGCTGTGGGAGAGGCAGCAGCCAGGAGATAAGGCTCTCACGTGTGGCTGCTGTCGTGTAATTCCCCCTTTAATACAACCAGGCCCTGGTTCTCAGCTCAGCCCTGATCTGCACAACCTCTCCTGAGACTCGGCTGTCACAACCAAACCCTGCCACGACTCTGAGCAGCCACACACACACAGAGAAGGGAGAGAGAGAGAGAGAGAGAGAGAGAGAGAGAGAAAGGTGCTTAAGCATTTTCACGAGTGTGTGCGTGTCAGTGAGCGAGAGCAAGTTCTGAGCCATGTGTGTCATTTTCCATGAGAAGCTCAGGCAGGCTGAGGCTAAAGCCAGACAAGTTCCTAGAGGGGGAGAGGATCAAGGCACAGCAAGCGTTGCTCAGATCTATGTTCTTACAGTATATACAGCTGCGCGTCGACTCTGTCTCCCTGTCTGGCTTTATGTGTTCTCATACATAGACATGAAGACATTCTGTCTCTAGCTGCAGCAAATAAAGAGACCATTCCAAGTTATTTTTACTTGAGTCTTAGGAAGTACTTTGGCTCCACACATTCATGGACCACTAAAGCTGCAGAGCAAACCAGTCTTCTACTGGTCATGAGAGCGCCTTGCTCAGGGGCACCTCAGCACCAGCATCAGCACCACTCCCCACTGACATCTTGTAGAAATTAGTGGCTTAAATTTTACTTAAAGGTGAAATGTGTAAGAATTGAGACTACTCTCCACCTGTCAGCGGGTGTGAGAAAGGAGTGAGAGGAAGGTCACAACAGCGTGTAGAGATAGAATATTTTCGCATCCAACTCAGTGGATGAAAGGGAGAGTCAGCAATTCAGCAGAAATATTTGGGCTGAACTCAACTGCCAAACTAATACACCCCTCCACTTCAGTGTTCCCTCAGAAGCTCAGCTGCCCAATATTCATGGACGTGCTTTGCCATGTTGACCAATACTGCAAGTATCTCTAGTGACATGTAAGCACACAATCACAGCATCCAAAAACTAGCAAGAATTGTTTGAAATTCATTTTACAAAAATACAGTGACTGACGAGTGGACGATACGTTTGTATCAGATGCAAAGTGAACAAGGAACGCAATTTCTCAGATAATATTAGGCTCCCCAGTATAGCATTATGTTTTATGAATCAGCCAAGTGGGAACCTCCTGGTCTGAAAACTGAGGCGAATGTGGAAGTAACAAATCTGCATTCTATCAAACGGCCAGCAGGGGCGACTCTTCTGGTTGCAAAAAGAAGTCTGTTTTCTTTTGAATTAATTCATTAATAATTATAACCTCAGTAAACACGTTCATAACGAAAGTCACTACCATGGCGACCTGTCAATCAGGTTAGAGTGACTCATACCCACGGCACTATGTTAATTTAACCAGCGCCACTGAAAAATCTTCATCGGAGTTGGCTGGTGAGTATATTTTGTTTTAAGCCTGTTTTTTCGCTAGCCAACATAATATCCCGCTTAAAATGACTTTTAACATGAATTACAGATGCACCTAGCTAACCAAGCTAGTTATTCCACACAGAGCTGTTGGCTCCACAGTCTCGTCCAAATACGTTTACGTTCGGTGCTACTGGTTGCAAAAAATCTACATGGCGACAGCCTAACGGCGAAACTCAAATCTTCAAAATGGCAGTCCACAAACCAACGGGTGACGCCACGATGAAGAAGCAAAACTTGTAGTTTAGGTCTAAGTGGCCATAAAACCATTAGGACAAATACTATCATATAACGTTAGAGCTAACAAACACACAGCAAGTAATGTAACTAGCTAGGTTGTAGGTTAGCAAATTGTCGCTACTGCTGCGGCAAAGCTAACCAAGCTAACCAGTTGGGACCAGCCATCTCAAACATTAGCAAACAGACAAGACAATACTAACTGTTTATGTGAAACATCAATGCTAACATTACTCACCTGTTGAGCAGAAACAGAGCAACCTCCGCGTCAGTTTTCATTTCTTTCAAATCTGCTGCCTCCTTCCCCCCATCACTCATGTGCACAAGCACTAATACCAACTATTTTTAATTGGAATAATGCTGTGTGACAATGTCCGCACCACTTTCTTTATTTTCCATTTATAGAGCCAGGGCTGTGTAGAAAAACTGGATTTTTTTCAGCTCACACACAAAACGGAGCCTTAGCAAACCATAAGGAAATATTTGCTGAATGTAACAAAAATTTTTGGATTACAGTTGCTTACTCTCCCTTTAAGAGTTTATTTAGACCAAACCAGAGTTGGTTATTGTTGGATCAGTGGAAGACTAACCAAAATGCTTTTACTGAGTTTTATTTTGTTTGGAGTTTGGCTAAAGTGTGTTTTACGATGTGTTATCAAGGCAATTAGTCTATGAAAGAGAAATTTAATTGAAACTGTTATTTGCATTTAGTTGAGTGCATCATTTTTTACTGTTTTAAATAGGGGTGCAGATATAGAATAAAACAGGACAATAAAAGTTAAAGATAGTATAGGTATAGTTAAAGATATTAATCTACAGACTTAAATTTGATTTAATGGAAGGCTGTGGTGAAAAGAAAAGTCTTCAGTCTTGATTTAAAAGAGTTTCAGCAGACTTGCAGTTTTCTGGGAGTTTGTTCTAGATGGAGCATTAAAACTGAATGCTGCTTCTCCATGTTTAGTTTTGACCCTAGGGGCAGACTTATTATTTGAATCTTTTTGAACTAGATTGTGCATTGGCAGCCCTAATGAGTTATTTGCATAATTCAAAATACATGACAACACAAATCAAAATATGAGTCTAAATTATATATTTTATAGATTAAATGTTGTTACACAAATGGTTATTTAGAAATCTTAGAAAAATAATAAACCACAAGGTTGGCAAAATGTAGTCACAAAGAATTTTCATTTAACATAACCTGGAGCATTGCGGAATTGTCCACAGTCGGGATTTTCACCTAAGTTGTATGTTTCATTTGTGACTCATTATGTGTATTTGTTTGGTGGAGAAGGTGTGCGACTGCAGCTTCATCTGTATTGCTTGCATGTTCCTAGTTATTATGCTATTATTAATGTCCTACATTTATAATCATATGTGACCATATTTAATGTTACATAGCTCCCTCTAGTATGGAGATATTACAACTGGCCAAGTCATCTATCATCCTCTCTCTGTCCCCACACACACATTCATACACTGTGATCCTGGTCAGCACACACTGCTGCACCTCATTGTTTAATTATAAACATATCACGTAACCATCTTTCTCTCTCATATGCACATGCTCACACTGTTCATCAAAGCAAAATCTTATATTTTTCTAGATAGGAGTTCACAAATATTTTACATTTACCTGACGCTTTTTTTGCTATACATGTCAGAGGTCACATGCCTCTGGAGCAACTAGGGGTTAAGTGTCTTGCTCAGGGACACAATGGTGGATGTCTCACAGTGGGAATCAAACCCAGGTCTCCCACACTAAAGGCAACCATCTTATCTATGCGCCACCACCACCTCATGTCCTGCCGCCACAGGGAGACTGGAGACTCCACCCAGAGGTGGAGGAAATGATTTGGGGCCAATATTTTTCTAGATAGGAGTTCACGAATATTTTAAGCATCTTTACACTAACTTACCGTAAAACTGAATAATAGCCCGGGCTTTTATTTGCTAAAAACACTGAATTGACCCTGCCTATATTTGGGACAGGCGTCTATATGGAACAGGGCTTTAATTCATTTTACACAAAACTGAAACTACTATGAAACAGTTTATTTATTTCAAACAGAATATTACTTGTATAAAAATTATCAAATAATATCAAATACACGTCATTCATTTGATCTAGCTCCGACAGACAGCTAATGCGCTTTTATTTTGAAGTAACATCACGATAACAACACGGTGCAGGATGAGAGCAGTTAGCAGACAGAGAGTGATGGACTTCACAGGACAGGATTTACAACTTGGATTAATTTTTATGAAAAGCTGTTTTGATTCTTTTGATCGGTGGACCCTTACAGACTAAAGGAATATAAATAATCAAAGAAAGACACATTTGGACTTAACAAGCGCTTCAAAGGTAATGGCAGTCATCACTGTTTTTCCTTTCCTCTCTTGTACCAGGCATGTTACACCGGTAAATCTATAAGAATTAGACTTTGGGGCTTGTTGTTTCCCTTAAATGAACTGAACTATTGAATTGTGGAGAATCTAACCGATCGAACGATGTGTAACATGTTCTTACGGACATATTGATCATACGTTTAAACATTAATATTTGTATTAACGATCTAAGCAGCTTCAGGCAGGTGTTTATTTGTCAAATGTGTTCCCACACCAGGCCAGTAAGTGGGATAGGTGGCTATTTGGGACTTGGCTATTAATTGAAGTTAAATGGTAAAAATAATTGATATCTATGACACTAAGAAGACGACCTCTGCCAGTCTGAAGATCTGTTTTGTATTACACAATACACATCGTTTATCACGTGTAAGAAACTATGTGTATTAGAGTTACTGAGTTGAGTTTTCCTGTAGTGCAGAGCAGAGCACTTATATATATGAGTACACAAAACACAAAATAGGAGGAGGTCTGACTTGATAGCGCATAATGAACCAATAAAAATTTTTCTTAAGCGAATGGCAGAAATCTTTTTGTAGCACTAAAACAAAGGCCTCCTTCACAGTCCATCTGCTGTGAACACGTGATCAGTTTCTGTATCTGCTATGTGGATAAGTCTTTATACAAGTCATAAATGCAATCAAACTGCATTGCAATCGGAGCCACAAGATCCTGGTGGCATTGGGATCAGATCTCATCCGATTCAATCCAATATTTAAAAAGGTCATCTAACCCCACCCCTTCCTGCAACCTCAAGCTTGCCTTTTCAGTAAATGAAAGAGCATCACTTCAATGACTCTTGAGGGACTACTGTGGTGTGCAAGATAAGGGTGGAACTGATGGGCATAACCACGCTAGCGCTAGTGCTAAAAAGCTTCTCCACTGGCTCTGATTACCAGAACATCTTACTGTATAAATAATGTGTCTATCTCCTTCTCTATCTGTAATGTGACTCTTGCCTTGCACATTTTAGCGATCCATCAAGGGTATGTCGCATTACTTCCCTTCCCTTTAGTTACCGATTGCCTGTTATTTCAGTTTTAAATGGGGTCAAAATCACACAAACCCCAGTCCAACAGTGCTTGCATACAACATTGCATTCACTTGTCTTATGTAACCCACATTCATGAAAGTAAAATCTGTCTGTACTCCATAGAATGGCAAAGACAGGAAAGAGAGATCTGTGGGGTACAGATGAAGGGGATGATTACTAAGATTAGCTTTATGGAGAGCCCAGTTTACAGACATACTATACATAAAATCTGCCAGGTTTGACTGGCAAAGACGGAGATGGAGTTTCACCAGGGAAAGGTGATAGTGCTTGGTCCTTGCCATCGCTTTCCTTTCCTTCACATTCCCACTTTGTCACATGTTCCCACCGGGAGACGCTGTTGGCCACTGAGAAGTGAGAGGTTCAGTGCCTTGCTCAAAGGTACCTTGACTAGAAGTCATTTAGTCTTTGTGTAAGGATCTAACTATTAACCTTCTGGTTAAACTTTTCTAATAGTCCACAACACAACGTTAGAGAGAGAGAGAAAAAGACAGAAGTGGGCAAACAGACGGAGCTTCACAACTTGCAGGATTGCAGCGGATGCCTTCACAGAGCCATTTCCTCTCAGCCTCCAGTGCTCCAAGGAGGAAAGAGTTGATTTAAATCCTACATCACCTTCCATTGTCTAGTCCATCACTAACACTTAAGATTGTATCCACATTTCCCCATTCCCCCTGCCCTGCCCCACCTTCTGTCGTCTCCCACCACCCCCATGTCCTCTTACCCACCAATGATGAGCCTGTTTGGAGTGCTCCACTCTGATGCAAGGAGGCACAAAGACATGCACACTGTGGAAATGGGGACTACACAACACAGGACAAATAAGACAGTGGATATAGTGGATATGGGCACAAACACATGCAGACAGAAGCACAATTGCAATCATAAAATCCCATTTACAGAAAGGAGTGTGCATATGTATGAGCCAGAAATGGACAAAATACCAGAAACACAGTATATTGAAGTGTTTCAAAATAACTCTCCCATAGCCTGTTCAGGCTGCACCAGTATAGCGCTGTGAATAATGATGGGTTTCTCGTACTACAGTTGATGCTGAAATGGTATTCTCCACTAGGGGCATAGTGTTACAGCAGAATATTCTTTTACATCTCACACCAGAAGTTCTGCTTTTGCGAAGGCTATCTAGTCAGTAGTGGTGGTCAGTACACATTCATTTCATCATCCTCACACAGGCAGAAGACCGTAATATGCTTTACAAATAAATGCAGTTAACTTTTTTATATAAAAAAGCTGTATGGTTCCACTCACTCCCACATCAACAACAGTGATTGTAACTGCCAGTTATGTTTCATATTGATATTCACTTGATTAACCCTTTCATGCATGGTGTGCACATTTGTGGACAGTTATTTTAACTCCATTTTGGGTTACGATATCATGGTTATGTTCTCTATGTCATTTGAGGGCAGTGTCAGTTGATTGATAGCAACATTGTAACAGTGGTAACCCTTTTGTTTTCCGAATATTTATTGCTTGATGACCTCATCAATCCAAGATGGCTGACTGTGATAGCCATGTGTTAAATGCCTCAGGCATATCTGTGAAAAACTTTTATTCAAGGTAAAAAAGTACAGTAAAGTATTATTAAGTGTTATAAAGTAAAATTTAGAGTAAAATGTAGTTTTTATGCACCAAAAACCAACTGTCCACCTATGTGGACGTCATGCAACAATGGAGTCAGATTGCATTAAGTCTGTAACCTGCTAGTATAGCTATTCTACTTTTTCAAGGATGTGATGAATTGGATTATATTATAATAAAACAAACATTTAACAAATATATAAACACAAATAGCAATGTGAAAGTGCATATAACAGCATTAAATGGTAACTTTGGCTGCTTTGTGACCTTTACAGGAAATAATAAGTATTATACTGAATGTTTTAACTAGAACTATTTAATTATCTCCAACTACTGTTGGATCTTGATCTGTTATTACTGAAATGACTCAACATGAAGTTAGATAAAGATAAAAACATGCTACTGGGTCTCTGCATACATGTAATTATAGTTATAAATACCACAATGAGTGTTTTTCCACTATTTGTTCCTAAAATATGTGTTTTATTGTTCATTTTCTACTATTGACCTTAAATACATAGCATAACATGACATAAAAACATAACATTCCATATTGTCAGGTGTGGCATTTTACTCCTTTGTTGCATGGTGTCCACATACGTGGCCATTAAATAATTTCAAAATAAAACAAATAATATAATAATAATAAAAATAATATAAAATAATAATGTTTTTAATAATTCATGCATGAGTTAAAGACTTGAGCAAATGGTTTAGTATACACTGTTCTGGACTTAGAGCCTGAAAATACAGTAGTGCCAGCTTTTCTATTTATTGAATCTAAAATCAATATTGATTGAAATCTATCTATCAATCTATTCTTAATCGAATCACAGCTAAGATTCCCAACCCATACTATCTGAGCTGTAGTGTCCAAGTTGAAGCGTTAACAGCTATCACTCTAATGTATTGTGAGTTTGAAAGCCACATTGAGCAAAGCTTTTATTTATGGTCATTTGGAAACCAGCTGTATCCAAGGCCAATGCACAAAAGCTGGAGCCCAGAGCACAATGAACACCAGCGTGAGTCATACATCCACATGGGTTTACATTCAGAGAAAGACTAATATTTCCTTCAACCAGACCAAATGTGGCTGTCAAGCTATTAAATACACATGCAGGCAACCATCATACATTTGTTTGGTTCATGACAGCCTTGTTGGTTTGAATTGATCAAGATGTTCATTGCTTAAGTTAATAATACTTTTTGAAGACACCGCTTCCATGTTTTTGCCCATTACCTACTAATTACATACTTTACACTGCCGTCAATCATTTACAGCATGGGTGTCATAAATGTATGAACTGATGTCCTACATTACAGACAGCCAGTAGTTTCAGATCATGTCAGTGCAGTATAAAAATAACACAACAACATAAGACTTGACACTTTTATGAAAAGTTGATCCATTCTTGTAAACTTTACGTCATTTGTTGCTGTATTGACCATTTGACCATTTGAGTGACAGACAGGTCGAGCTGTGCTCGGCCACGCCCCCTCCTAATACCACAGCCGACCAACCCCTCCCAACTCATTCTAGACCGGTTTCTTTCCGTGCCTATGCAAGGAGGGAAGTAGTGGTGAAACACCTCACTGAGTGTTGCTCCTCCTCTGCCGGTATGGCTCTGATCACTTGTTTGTCTAGCAGGGATGCTATTTCGTCCTGTAGGACTTGTGCTGCATCCCCCCTGGACACTGACGCTAACACACTGTTGAATCTGGGTGGTTTCATAGCGAACTGTAGTCTGTATCCCTGACAAAAAGTGGATAGAACCCAGGCATGAACTGCGCATGCGCGCCACCGGTCCGCTCTGACAGCGAGCGGTCCCCTGAAGACGCTCTGTGACGTCACCCCCGGGACCCGGAAGGAGCGCTCTCCCCCCCGGAGGAGTGTGAGCGCCCCCTGTCGGGATGAAAGGTGCACAACACTGTTTTGTTTTTGTTTTGTTTTGTTCTTTGCAGCATCTCGCCCTTGGCACTGAGCCTGGCTGCGAGGATGTCATCTTTATTTCTGAAGGATGTCTGGAGAACTGGAAGCTGCCAGGGCCTCTGAACAACATACTGTGGAGTTCTGTAACACTTCCATTTCCCTTCTTTTCTTTCTTGGAGGGGGGGGGGGGGGAGTAAAGCTTCCAGTGTTAGGTCGCACGCTTCAGCCGCCACAGCCGCAAAGGAGTGTTTACCCCATGTCCTTGGGTTTTCTGACCTAGGCTGCTGGTTAGACTGTTGACTGTCTCTGAGGCTTGGCAGCCCCCTGTCTCCCTTTCAATGCTGCTGCTGTTGCAGCAAAGCCTGCCCTTGGTCCTTGTGGGACACAAGGGATGTTTTTTCCGGGGCAGGCAGAGGTCAAAAGCTTCCCCTTCTTGTTTCCTAAGGGCGCTGGTCGTGGGGTTGCATGACGCATCCATGACCTCTGCCTTCTGTGCATCACTAAGCCCTGAGAGGTTCAGCCACAAAGCCCTCTCTTTGGGATGCAGAAAGAGAGCGGCGGTTAGGGTGGAGGTGATAAGCCACTGATGACTCCACCACTGGGGGTTCGGCCAGCCCCACTTTGGCCATCCCTTGGATTTCCAGCTTAGAGAAGCCCTTGGTGGGGAGCTTACTCTTAAAAGGGCTGGACCAGTACCGGCTCATCTCTTTCATGCAGGCAGGCACAGCTGGCAGGAGTTGCTTAGATGGTGTCTGGGCTGGTGGGAGCCTCTTACCATCATACAGGTCTCTCACTGCACCCTCGGCATCCTGGGCTGCAGGCCACAATATTCCCAATTTGGATGCGACCCGTTTGCAAACCTCGTATAAGCTGCTGTCCACGGGGGGCACAGCGTCGGATGCACTTGGGGGTCTGGACTGTTGAGCAAAGAACGTGGAGTCATCCTCCTCGTCCTCCATCTCATCCATGTCGAGGAGGTCATCGCCCTCTACGTCCTCACAGCCAGGTTCCACTTCGAGTTCCTCGAAAAGTGGAGGCATGTCTAGGGCCTCAGCCTCTATCATGTCCGCCCAGCTCGTGGTGGCTCGCGGTTGATGGGAGCTGGATGTGGCTTTTGGAGGGGCTGTCGACAGGCATGGATCCTGGCTGTTAGCCACTGCCACTCTCAGTCTCCTTTCTAGGATCTTTTCTGGCATTGACGCACAGTGAGGGTATGACTGAGGGTCAGCCAACTATGCCTGGGCGTGTTTAGTACCCATGCAAGCTATGCACATGGAATAATCTTTATTTATTTGTAGAGCACTTTTCAAAAACAAGTTACAAAGTGCTTTAACAAGTGTAAAGACAATAATACAAAAACAATACAAGATAAAAGCATGAAAAACATTGAAAAGACTAAAATACACGTTTAAGATAAATATAAAATCAGTAAAATACAATAAAATAAAACGGATAAAATAAAGTCAAATAAGATCAGTCTGTCTAACATGATGTTGTGATCAATGGTGTCAAAAGCAGCGCTAAGGTCCAGGAGTACTAGGACTGAGCACATGCCTTCATCAGCAGACATTAAAAGGTCATTGTTGACAGTCTCAGTGCTGTGGTACTTCCTAAAACCAGACTGAAACTTTTCAAATGTTTTGTTATTTTCCAGTACAGTGAGCAGCTGTTTGGACACAATTCTTTCTGGAATCTTTGCAATAAAAGGCAGTTTTGAAATTGGTCTAAAATTATGTGGGAGGGAGGGATCTAAACCAGGTTTCTTTAAAAGTGGGTTCACGCAAGCCGTTTTAAAATAATCAGGGACACAACCAGTAGATAGGGAGCTGTTGAAAACAGAGATCAAATGGGGCCCAACAGAATTTATTACTTTCAGTAAAAACTTTGTAGGTATTACATCAAGTGGGCTGGAGGACACTCTCATTTGTGATACTGTTTTTAAAAGCTCAGACAAGTCGATGGGATAAAACTGGTTAAAACTCTCTTGAGGAATGAGGGTCCCTGCCCGAGATGGACGCCCCACATGACGCCGGGCACAGGTGGGATGCAGCCTCCTTGGCCTTTGGTTCGTCTGTGAACAGTTAGCAGCTAACCAGATAGCCTAGATGAGCTGAGGGAGCTTTGTATAGATTCTTCACGGGAAGAAAGCAAGAATGAGTTGGGAGGGGTTGGTCTGCTGTGGTATTAGGCGGGGGCGTGCACCGAGCACAGCTCAACCTGTCTGTCACTGACAGACTTTGTGTCATTGGAGCTTTCATAGTTGGTCACGACGAGGCGATTCCCATAGTGAAACACCGAATGGTGTTAGAAAAAGAACCACTTGTATGAACAAATTTATTCTTAAATTGCTAGTCCACATGATTTAAGAGAACTTGCTCCAATTACCACTTTTCTTCTATTTAGAATTTTCTCTTAGGCAAGAACAAAATTCCCAGGCCGGTTGTATGAGTCATGTACTCAACACTTTTGTTTTTGCCCCTATTCATCATGAGCTGAACTCAAAGATCTAAGACTTTCTCTATGCACACAAAAGGCCTATTTCTCTCAAATATTGTTCACAAATCTGTCAAAATCTGTGTTAGTGAGCACTTGTCCTCTGCCGAGATAATCCATCCAACTCACAGGTGTGGTATATCAAGATGCTGATCAGACAGCATGAGTATTGCACAGGTGTGCCTTAGGCTGGCCACAATAAAAGGCCACTCGAAAATGTGCAGTTTAGTTTGCCTTTCTTCACAGCTCACGGTGACTGTGCCTGACCTCGAAATAGTCTGAACTTGAGATACTATAATTTTATTGGCATACATAGGCATGGGAACTTCACTCATACAACTGTAGTTGTGGGGAACCTTTCTGACTCTGTTGAACTCAACAATGTAATATCACCTGCTGTGTAATATTTTCCTGTCCATATCTGTGGCAGTCATGTCCCTTTGGGTGCCTCCCATCCAGGGTCTGAAATTAACTTTCACCGCCATTTTTTAAAATCTGACACTTAAAAATTTTATTTGCCACTTATAAAATGTATGCGCTAAATGAAGGAATACCATTCAGTTCATTTATAATTTAATGTAAATAATGTAATTTAATATTCAATATATTTATGTTTGCATGCACAGAAGACTCATGTCTTTTATCTCTCCACCACACTTAACAACCAGATATTTAAACTGAAAATGCACAATCAAAATATATTATTACTCTATATGTCTATATTCCACGATAAGAAGGAAGCACATTAGAGAGGGAGAGTACAATAGGCTACTTGATGAGCAGTGGAGGAGAAGTATCACATTATAATAGTTTAACAGAAATATAAGAAATATGAGAGTCAAGTCATGGTATTAAAAACTATCATATAATATCAAAGTTCACCACAGTGTATTATACAGTCAGTGCTCAATTCAAAGCCCAAAGTTCTATCACCACTGAATGAGTCCTTATCTCAGTTCATCTCCGCTCCTCTTTTGGATCCCCGCAAGGAAACACAAAATACTGAGGTTCAATACTAAAGTTGGCCAACGAAAATAAAACCAAGTGACGCATCTCGCGTTTAGTAGAAAAGCTTAGTAATTCTCTGTCAACACTGGAGTTCAGAATCAGAAAAGCTTTTATTGCCAAGCAGTTTTTACATGTACGAGGACTTTGTTTTGGAGATAAGGTGCTACACATAGACAAACAAAGACAAACATACAGTTGACCCAATGTATATAAATATGGGATAGACTTAAACTATATAATATAGAAGAATAACGATTAACACTTAACAACAAACAACAAATAGTGCAATATACCGGGTATGTACAATGATGTGAAATTAAATAATATTTAATTATATATACTCTCAGCTGATGCTGCTGGTAAGCAGGCTGCTGGCTGTCACAGACTGGGCTTCTTTCGGACTGGTGAGTTTGGTTTGAAACGCTTACGCAGGCCCGTGTGCTGATCGCCACACTACGCTAACGCCTTGAAAGACAATTTATATGCATCTCATTTAGTGACTACCAGCATTAAAACTTTGCCCCTCTGTCAGTTATTCTCGCCTGATTGAAATGCTCACGTTTTAAGAAGGGAATGTTTTCCTGCCAAACAGCAGGTCTAATGGTTTTAACATGAAAAATTACCAAATTCACACAGTTTTTAACAGAACCCATGCCAGCTTATTGTTTGTCTTCTGCGGTAAAAAAATTTAACATTGTGTATGCACTGATTTTCAACAGGTGTACCTTGGAGTGTCATTGAGGGCAAATTTCTAACCTTGCTTTGTATTTTAAAGGCCTCAATAAAATGTACTGCACCTGCAAATGAATGGCTACCTAGAAGGTATAAATCAGTTTTAAAACATTTTTTGTTTTCTATATATTATCAGGTGTTTCTCCTACTTTGCCTATCCCTTACTTATGTGTCCTCACACAAACAATCACAAAACAGGCATCTGAAATTGTCAGTTATTCCCTTCCCTGTATCCTCCACTGCAGCAACATTAGGTCTTTTCTTACTGCTCCCACCTTAATCTAAACAGCCCAAGAGCCGTGGTCTTTTTCAGTGCCGGGTCATTATGTTCACATCCTTTTATCATTTGCATATAGACAGTCTCCACAAATACCTGTAGTCACAACAGCACGCTCTCCTCATTTTGCTACTATATTGAAATACACACACACGTGCACATGCACGGGCACAGACAAACACAGATGCAGTCACAGAAACACGCGCACAACACAAGGTAGAGACGGCGATTTGTTTGTGACCTCCAAAACTTCTTCTGTTTTCCCTACTTCTGTCTCATAAAAATGAGTCGGATCACACGCAGATACAGAAAAAGAAGTGTCCAAACACACGCACACAGACATAATACACACACGTCTCTGTTCACACAGACCCCGGACAAGGTGAATGGGAATTACCCAGAGGACCTTGCCAGAAACCTTCAGGATGACACGGATGCCCTATGCAGCTTCAATAAGTGTGTGTTTGTGTGGACCTACGCGTGTGTGTGCGAGAGAAAGAGTGTGTGGGATGAACATGTGTGTCCTTTGAAATGTAATAGTGAATTTCAAAATCTGCTACACAAAGCACATTCCAAAACTATGGCTTGTCCATTTAAGCAAACATTCGACTGGGTACCTAGGTCAGGAGAGCTTTTTAAAATACATCACCTCTCTCTCTCTCTCTCTCTCTCTCTCTGGACAATGGTGGGGTCTCTGAAGGTTGACCCGTGTCTTCCCTCGCTCCCTCCATCCTCTGTCCACCGCAGGGTAGGGTCACCATCCTTTCCTGTTTCATCCGAAGATATTAGCTGTTTGAAAATGATAAATGTGACATTGGGAGAGAATCTGTTTAGGTTTTTATAATCAAAAGAAATCCTCCCCATCCAAACCTTCCACCATACTTGTTCCAGGCTTGATGACCTTCCAGCAGGTAAAAACAAATTAAACACACAATGCTGTCTTTGAGTCCGATCTGCAATCTGAGGTTGTCTCAAGGACAAGTTGGCTTCAGGCTGCTGTACGCACACACACACACACACACACACACACACATATCCTCTGAGACAGCCTCCAAACCACACAATGACCCAAACCCCCAAAGATTCTTTTCTTAGAACTACACAGAATAATACAAAGAATAATCAAGTTAATTTCTTTTACATTTGTTTTTCTACCACTTTAATCTCAGAGAATATCCATGTTTTTTTTTTTGTGGAATTTATCAGAGGTGTATTTCTTATTATAGGTTTTACAAGTGGTTTTGTCCATTTTATCATCCCAGGCAGAAAGTAACCCTCTGCTGAATAACAGGGGGAAATTAACTTTACCACTAGGAAATGCACATAGATTTTTTTGATGTAACTACATACTACTAGCCTGGCATTGTACCTCTCATTTCATTTTCTAAGGGGCATTACCAATGGACACAGTACAAGATGGATAGAGTTATATCCAATCAGAGCAATGAAATGTGTGACATGCTGTAGTTGGTAAATTGAACGTCAGAAGTAACACATTTTTCTTATCAACAAAAGCTTTAAGTGCAGTTGTTTGTTCCTCTCTTAGAGACTTGTCTGCAAGAGCAAATAAAACATGCGCTCGCCGATTTGTCCGGTTCCCATGCTAGCAACCTAGATCAAGGAAACAAATTATCTTTATTCATCTCTGCAGATAGAAAGATTAAAATCTGGCATTTTTTGTGACATGTAAAGAAAGCTTAAAATTGGTTTCACAGATGGCTGGAAATGCAGCTTGTGTTGGTGGGGAAAATCTACATCGGAGGGACCTTTTAATTCACTGAGCTGATGTATACCTTTGTTGGGCAATGATTATTGTCACACAAATGTCGTGAAAAATGACAACGTTGCCGGGTAAAAAGGAAGCTTGATTATGCTTTCTGTTTTACGCAATGCCTTCCAAAATCTTCTGTGTGACAGCCAAAGGAATGCTTGTGGACACGTACACACTCAGACGTGGTGGCAAAGAGTAGTTTGAAGAAAAATAGCATTAAGAGATAGAAATACACACAGTCATTGTTTACCCGTTTGCCGTGTTCACCTGTGTTATTTGTTCTTTAATGTTCCCTGCTCATATTTCATCTGAAAAACTACACCTCAGATCAAAAAGACAAGAAAAACAACAAGCTGCTTTGATATATGTATTTACACAAGCTGCTGTGTGGGGATGGGTATTCGTGGTGAAACTGTGAATGCGTGCGTGCAAATCTTTACACACATGAACATGTAGACACATCCTGTGTCTGTGTGAGGCACTATCATATTTTTTAGCCATTTGAGGGCAGTGGAAACAACCTGCGAAAACAAACTGTGAATATATCAACACCTTTTAAGATGATATGATGAATGTGTTAACGGTTGCCTATTGACACATTCAGCAGTGTAGACAAGGCTTCAAAACAACTTCTACATCAGGAAACAACATTTTGCTGTATTGTTGTCCGAGTGTAAATGTGGCATAGCCTATGGGATATTTATAGGAAATTGCCCACTTACTTGTGTGTTACTTTATAGGTATGCACTTTATTTGCATGTTTACAGAAAAAACTAAAGGGGACAGAGCGTTTGCTGTCAGGGCCCCGAGGCTCTGGAACAGCCTGCCCGAGGAAATCAGGTCGGCTGAGTCAGTGAACTCTTTTAAGTCCCTTCTTAAAACATACTTTTATAGGAGAGCTTTTCTCGATCTTACTTGACTTTATTTTATCCCTTTTATTTTATTGTATTTTACTAATTTTATATTTATCTTAAACGTGTATTTTAGTCTTTTCAATGTTTTCATGCTTTTATCTTGTATTGTTTTTGTATTATTTTCTCTTGGGTATTATTGTCTTTACACTTGTTAAAGCACTTTGTAACTTGTTTTTGAAAAGTGCTCTACAAATAAAGATTATTATTATTATTATTATTATTATTATTATTATTATTATTCAGTTGGCAGTTACCACAAGAAAAAACAAAACAGCTGAGGACCAGCCAACTCATCACCGTGTATTTCATTTATTCTTTCAGAGTAAATCTTTTCTAAAATATGTAAACCCTTGAGTCAACTTGCACTCTATGGGTGTAACATAAACAGTACAGAGAGAGAGGAAGAGAGAAAGAGTTGTAGGGCTTATATGACCTGTACAGTGCCAGAAACAGGTTGTATTAATGAAAAGGGGAGGAAACTGGAAGAGGGCAATGAAAAACGGAAGTCTCTTGGAAAACCGGGAGAGTTTTGCTTGTAGAGAAGGTATGCTTGTATGTGAAATGGCTTAACAACCCCACAACAGTTTTGTCACAGACAGCTGATGAGTGGTTTCACTGTTCATTCGGTTTGTTGTCCAGAGTCCTTTATGTTTTACCCATGTGTCCCCCTCTGTCCACAGGGGTTCTTGTCTGTAGGTCGTACATGAAGACTCATGTTATAAGTTTGTATAACCCAGCCACGCAAGGTCCAGTCGGGATGCTGAGTTAGCCTTTTCATTCTGGTCTTAACACTAGACGTGCCAGAACACTATAACTACTGGAATTTCTGTAAGCGCTCACTTTGTCTGTAAATTCCAAACTTTTCTTTAAAAAAAAACCCACACATGCATACAAGGGTTAGGGTAACAATTTTGGATTTATTGAAAGCGTATTTCTTTTCACATGTTTATTTAAATGTTGATATTTATCATAATAGGCTGTATATTAACTTATTGGAAGAAAACGGTAGACCTATGTAAAATCTGACGTTGAGCACCCCCATAAAGCCAAAATGGTATAATCGTCATTTCATAACGGCTCTAAGAAGATTCGACTGTGAGATTGGGAGTCGAATCAGGCTCCACCTATTGAATCATCGGATCTTTGACTATTCGACTGATATTGCAAAGTTATATTTGGCGGTATGGCTCTGTTCTGGGATCTGGGAGAGCACACCAACCGAAAGAATCCCACTCCTGTCAGGCCTCCCTCCAAAACCAATCCCCCAAAACACCTTTTCATACGCATTGAGGGCAGTGTTCCACAGCCACGGATACCGGAATTTTTTCAGACCATTTGATTTATTGATTGCTGTCAGGGTGTAATTTCAATAAATCTAACAAAAACTCTAGGGGAAATTCATATCATCCACTCCCTGTAACTGTTGACCCGGAGTGCCCCACTGGATCCACCCCCACACTGACTAGTTGTTCTGCTCTGTGTAGGAAGGTCATCACTTCTGAGTTTTTTATGTTCTAAATCAGTTTTTCCCAACCTGTTAAAACACAGCAATGCTCACAAGTATGAGCCTTATCATAGGATTCATTTTATATGGACAGTATTAACCTACAAGTAATTTGCCTTTCTCACATTTCTAAAATTAAATAATTTTAATAGCCTAAGGAATAAAACTAGAAATCATTTTATGTAGCAGTATGTGATTTTTTTCTTCTCTATCCAATTAATCAACTCATGGTTAATCTTTATAAGATTAATCTTGTGACCCATGTTTATGTTACAGATGTCTGTGTTGGGAACCACTGTTGGTGGTAAGTATAAAAATTGACTTTTTGCTTTCAATAAATCCCTTTTACTTAATAAATGTTTATTTCTTTTTTTTATTTATTTAATGATGCTGACTCAAAAACATCTGAATCAATCCTTAAAAACGCATGTTGTGTATTTTTTGCATAAATGTAGAACATATCCATACACATACATGCAAAGAATGTAAAACGCCGGCTTTTAAACGCTATAACTTTCCCCAGTTTTGTTTCCTGTCATGTTTCTTATATGCAACGGTATAGGTGAGGGCGGGAAGGAGGGGGGACTCCCTGTAATATTAAGCATCACACTGAGGGCTGGTATGATGATTTCTCATAAAAAGCTTCAAAAGAAGAGGTGGGAGTCTGGTTCTGTTTTCCACCCCTACCCGCCTCTACCCCAAGCAAAGACAAAGCGTGTAATAATTACAAGGCTGAACACAATGCGCTGTTGGTTGTGAAGCGGGCAGAGCTGAGCTGGGAAGAGCTTACTGGCAGATAAATTCAACGCACAATTATTCATCCGGGGACTATGGCATGTAGATTAATGAGTTTGATAACCCGGAGCTTTGCACTGAGCTCCAGACCGCCGTCTTCATCATCCTTGCTTTGTCTTTCTCCCTGTCTCTAGCTCACTGCTACTGATACAAAAGGAACAGAATGGAGAGGTGGTCATCAGTAGGTGGTTGAGTTGACAAGGAGAGACCATAGACTGTGTAAAAGAAATGGACGTAGCCACCGGAACGCCACCCATTGGTTTGTGGACAACCCCGAGTTTGGCATAATGGCGTTGGCCATCTTGTTTTTGCAACCAGTAGTGACCATAATGGGACGAGAGGGTGAACACGGGGAAGGGATACACATTTCTATGTTTGACAGGTCGCATTGGTAGCAACTTGTCAATCACAATGTAACTTCGCCCTGAAGTATACCCTGCTGCGTCTATTTAACTCTAAATGGGACCATAATTTACTAAATGAACATCATGCTGTTTTGAAGAAGACTTGAAACTAGTGATTCAGACCATGATGTCATTAGGAAAGTGTTTACTGATGTAATAAATCATGTGAGAAAAAAGGTTAGTTTTCTCATAAGCTTACATACAATTGAACTTCTATTTGCAACCAGTGGAGGCATCTGCGGCAGCCGGAGCTTTCGAAAACTGGTCAAGATGGCGGACAAACGAGCCGAATTTGTACACAAATATACGTTTTTAAAGGTTTTTAGTAGTTTTCTCGCTTTAATTTTTGAAAATCTAGCGAAAACTAAACATTGAACTATATTGTTAGCCTGTGACTGTGACCAACCAAGTTTGTTCAGTATGATCTCTGAGGCGTCTGTTAGCCGTTTGGCTTCTCAATAGCCAGTTAGCTTATGCTAAAGCTAGCCTCTCTTCTGACAACCAGAAGAGACGCAAGACGGCGTGCTGATGTCACACGTTGCCGTACGAAACTAATGTAAACAGAGCTGCCTTCACTTGAAAGTAATGCCTTCTGAGGCAGCTGTCTATTACGGTATCGAGGCAGCGAGGCAACTGCCTTCCGTTTCAAACACAGCCATGGTCATTTTCTCCAGGCAGAGAATGCTGACCACGCCCACAAAGGAACATGCAGCCCCATCCCTGCGGCAACCTGGTAAATACATGAGACAATGGCCAATCAGAAGACAGTGGGATTTGGAGGAGCATCCAGCTTATTTCAGACAGATGCTGAAATGAGGGCCTGCATGAAGAGCCAGTATAAGTACATAATATTTTTTGAACTTTGAATCATACAAAGCTGCCATACAGGAGTCACAGAACTACAATATAGGGCTGGAAATGCAGTACAATGGTGCTCTTTAAAAGGTAGTCACATTCATGTGTCTCATTTACATGTGTGTTCAACTTTGAGTGTGTTTAAATGTGCTGTATTTGTCTGTGTGAGTGTGCATTACTTGCTGGTCTGTGTATGTTTGTCTGTGCATGTCATTGTGCTGCCATTAGTTTGTGTTTTCTTGGATTTAGTGTACATGTGTGTTTGCCGGTGTGCATCTACATGTTTATGTGTGTGGGGTTTGTGGTGGAATGCTGGTGTTGAAGGGTTTCTGTCCCAGGACGGCCATAATGGATGGAGAGAGAGACTTCCCAGATGGCAGACAGAGGAGGGGACGACCTACACAGCAACCAACAAGAGAAAAACAAGATAGATACACATAGGAGTGTATGTGTGTGTGTGTGTGTTTGAAGCCAGAGAGTTCTCTGTCTTTGTCTCTTCTTAAACAAAATTAAACCTACAGCATCAAATTCACACAATGTCCATGCTAAAGGCCAATTCATACTTCTGCATCTAGTCTATGTGAGTAATGTACTTGTGCTTTGGTATCCTGGTAAGCAAGTCATAGGCAGATGGCTTCATGCTCATAAAATAGTAATAGTAATGAGAACAACTTAATTGTGAGTGTGGCTATTGTTGAAAGACAATAATAGTGATAATAATAGTGAGAAAAGGAAGTGAGTGGTGGAAAGACTGGGGAACCTTCCCTCCAGAGTGCCCCTCCAGAGTGTGCCTTGAACCCAGTGTGGCTATTTATCAAACTCCTCATTACTTCCGATCTGACATTAAAAAATCTGATTTCCTTTTACACTTTGCATGCACGAGGACAAACCCTTTGTCACGGAAAAAAGTTCTAAATCTGTTTCTGTACGAAAACACACACTACTGAGGAAAACATGCAGTGTGGAAATTAAGACTTTTTTTTATTATAAAGAGGGTCAAGTTTAAAACTGCCCTGGTACTAATGGACTAGAGAATTCTCTATTTTTGACAACTGCATTTATGCAGGGAAGACGCAGGCAAAAAATATGAATCAGTGTGCATGTACACACACATACAAAGTCACACTCAAACACACACCTCCTGTCAAACACACACCATTTAAAGCAGTAAAGTGCATTCTCATTGGAGTGGCAGGCAGACATCCTGAATAAAATGGAGTGGCATTAATATTAATACCAGTAAAGTGCCATTATAATCAGACAGTGGCCTGACAGTGGGGCTGCTTGCATGTCACACACACACTCAATGAAGTGTTGCTGACTGAAAGACGCATGCATTTAACCACAGATATAACATGCAAACGTATACACACACAACATAATTTCATACCCTACATTCTACACGCTGTATACTATACACAGCTACATGAATGTATGCACACAGGTACATATTAATGTACATATTAACACACACGCACACACACACACACAAAGACATACAGTCATACGGGTCACTGGTGGATTAATGGAAACTCATGGAATTTAAACAGGTGTATTATAAAGAATTTTAAATATTTCTCAGGCAAGTCAAATGTAATTTTACAGTTAAATAAAGGTTTAGTAACTTCAAGATTTTACAATATTATGTTTTCCCTACAGCTTTTCTCCACACGTTCCACTGGACTATCATTTAAGAGTTTTCAACATTCAGTGTTTCTCCCCAGAATTTTACTTCTATCTAGGTGTACGAGAGCAATTAATGTACTGCAAGCCTGTACATGTGGTGTGAATGAGAATTAAAACTAATTTAAAAAACAAAAAAGTGAACTCTCGCTGGTGGGTTAAGGCATACAGCGATGTCTAGCGGCTATACAGATGCATCTCATAAAGTCAGAACATTGTGGAAAGTTCCTTTGAACTGCAGGAGTCACTGATCACAGTGTGTTATCTCAATTTTACCTTTTTAAATTCATATTTGCAAGTTTACATTTGCACCCCTCAGTTTGCTTGATTGAGCAAATATGTTTTGAATTGTAAGCCGTAATCATCAAGATTAAAACAAGAAAAGGCTTAAAATATTTCACTTTATGTGTATGTAATGAATCCAGAATATACAGTATGAAAATTTCACTTTTTGAATTAAAATATAGGGAAAAAATGAACATTTTTCCACAACATTCATTTTTTTGAGGAGAGAGTGTTGGTCAAGACTAGGTATTTTACCATAATTTCAGGTAATCCAATTTTGAGATCACAAGAGAAGTGAAAAAAAAAAAAAAAGTATCAAAACTTAAAAGTGATTCTTATTAAAGGACATATCCAAGATAAAAAGATCATCACCATAAGAAAAACTGAAGAAAATTAAATATTCATTGCCAAAGTAGTGACAATGAATGTTCAATGTGGAAGTGTTCAAGGCAAGTGAAGGTACAAAACTTAAACATTTTTATTAGGATCAGTAATCAATCCACACAGGGTGACCCATCACATCATAGCTACAGTTTAAAAATTAATTTTAACATAAAACATTAAATAATGAAATAGATAAATTACACCATCAGACAAAGCGTAATGTCTTGTCAGGTTTTCAGACAGCTTTCCTGTAAATGTGATTATTGTACTGGAATGGTACAATACCACCAAGTCGAAATTTAATATGTCTTCCTAAAATGCTGACTTGTTAAAAAACATTACAAAATGAACAAATCTGGTATGAATCAAAGGTTTGGGTCATGAAAAAAACTCTACCATGAAATGTAAAGCTTTTGTCTAAATTTACACTGTGGCCACAGTGGGCTCTCTGACACATGTAAGCTGTGCACACAGATCCATGCACACAGCAACCACACATGCATTCCTGCTTTTCTTGATATCTGTGAGGTGCCTGAATCATAGCATATTCACTATGCACACACCTCCCACATTAGGGAAAGTCCCTGGCTCTGAGGTTGTAAATAAAATGCTGGCTGATGTTTCCAAAGAAGCTCCAAAGGGAGACAGACAGCTCCAGAACTGGCTGTGTCCATAAAACAGTGAAATACTGTGAGAGGTAACGGCAGCAGCTATGAGACAGGACGCTTTGAGCATTTCCAGATGGACCTCACCACCACCAGGCTAGAACACCCACCACACTGTGGAAAGCAGGAGAATGGCCTTTCAGGTATTCACTCCCTCTGGAAGACATTTTAGTGGGAGGTCTTATCTGTGAAATCAGTGCTATAGCCACTGTAACATTTTGTGGCCAAAAGATGAAAGAAGAGAAATGGATTTGAAGGATGTTGTGTCAGGTTAGGTCATGTCCGTCCATGTTTCCCAGTGTTTTCTGGGGTTTTCCTCTCTCCTTGGGTTGCTGTCTCCCCAGTCTGTTCTCTCTCTGACTCATGTGCTCCAGGATCACCACCCAGGGGCGTAGGACTGGGCCCTAATGTGAGTAGGGCCTACAGAAATCAGAATACTATAATATTGGAATGAATAGCCCTGGATGCAGGGAGTGGCCCATTGATAATGCCTACGCATAGGGATCCAGAATATTGTGCTACGCCCCTGTCACCACCTGCCTGTTTGCTCCAGCCTGCCAGCTCCACGCACCTCCACCCACCACTCTCTTTGCGGTCCCTGGATTCCCTAGCCTCGCCATTCATTCGGTAATTACCTCCCCTCTTTTTATTCAATTACAACTTCTTGTCTGAGTCCAGCGTTTGGGTCCAGGCTGTTAGACATCATAACATTTTGTTCGTAAAACGCCAGTGTGAAGCATTCACATACGGATGCTTGGGCAAGACCCCTTGGCATCACTTTTTAATGCACTGCAACATACGGACCTAGACAGAGCCAGTGGGGGGGGGGGGGCTTAAAGAGACAGGAGTATCAACAGCTTGTTGAGCTGAAATGAAGCCCTACATGAAGAGCCAGTATAAGAATCGTGCAAAGCTGCCATACAGGAGTTACAAAACTACAATATCTAATGCTAAGAGAACTATGATGCAAAGAGGCTCCAAAGTGCGTTTTAAATTGATGCCAAGGGGTCTTCAACATGCGTCCATATGCAACGTCGTGGGAGTGAGAAATGGTTGAAATATGCTATTTCTGGTCAAGTTAACAATAATGTGCAATGTCCGGTTATATTTTCAAAATAAAACGTGGTTAATGTTGAGAAATGGCACGTGGTATTGTCAAACACTCGCAGTTCTTTTAGGTTTAGGGTACCCAGTGCATTAAAAAGTGATGCCAACGGGGCTTGGCCGTGCGTCCATATGTGAAGATTTGTGAGAACGGGTTGTGTGAACATGAAACAGACCAGATCTAAAAGGCATCAAGGAATAATTTTCTCCCTTGGTCTGGACCAACAGAGAACATACAGGTATGAAAATGTCCTTATATGACTAAATTTTCCAAACCTTAACCATCGAGGTGGCAAATTAGAAAATGGTTATATTAATTATTTTTAGCCATGCCAGCAGTCTTGCACTAGGGATGGCAATGGTTGTCGGTTGGTTGGTCCTCCACTTTACCAAAATACCGTTTAGCTAACACTTGATAGACATTTGATTTTAGTAAATTGAATTGGTAGTTGAAATGTACCTTAAGCTTATTTGGCATGCACATTATAAATGGACAAGGAGTTTTGTTCTCTAGGCCTGTATTTGGGACCAGCTTTAATATAAAACAGTATAGTATTAGTATAAAGATGAGAGATTATTTGGAAAAATTTCTTTGACCTTTTTGGCAGCTCCAAGCACCAGTACTGTAACTGCGCGAACAGATGATCAGAAGATCCTAACGGCAGCTGCCTAAACTGCAGTAATCCATTGACTGCACATCTAGGGCAATGGCTTCAACGTGTTCATTTTTGTTTTCAGTACCAAATTTGATTTCACGGTTCTAGCCTCATATATTTGGACATGAACATGCAGACATATACTGGTAAATGTGTCATATTTCTGATGACATAACTGAAGTTCGGAAGTTCACTGGTAGATAAAAGTGTCCAACTTTAAATGAAAGGCAAAGACAAAGGAAAGGACTAGGGAGGGAGATTATGAGAATGTAATGGAGAGAGGGAGATCAAGAGAAAGAGGGAGTAAGAAAGAGTGAGAGCTTTTAGGCTGTGTTACTAATAGAAGGTAAGCTCAAATATGGTGCTCACACATAGGCAGATCTAGCCTTTCTACACACACTTAGACACACACACCTGCAGATTCATACACCCATGTATAATGTCTTAAAGAGCAGGTGCACTTCAGCTGTGATGTGTTTCTGCTAAATGCCTGCCTGTCACTGGCCAAAGGTGAGAAATCATAATGAAGCATGAAGAAAAGATCATTCTATAGTAAAACATTAGCCTTCTTCATGAGCAAACTCAAATATTTCTGTTTAAAAAACAAATTTGGTAGTATTTGTGGCAATATGAAATGGACCAAAATGATTTAAAAAGGAGAAAAAAAGAAACCACATATTAAAAAAGGGTTTCTAATAGTAACACACAGATTGGGTATGGTGGAAGCATTCTGGTTGGCTGGTTTCTATTGCTTGTTATTAGACCCTGGCAAAACAATTATTAATCTTACAGTTTTCCCCCTGCTTTTGCTGGTAACACAAAAGAATTAAAACAGTGCCCTTGGGCTGCACAGTCCTACTGTAGTGATTAAAAACAGGAAATTGTGATGCATAAACTATTAGACAAAGCTGTAATCAGATTCATTAATTTCCTTCATTTCTTTGGGCTAACAGGTTTTCTTAAAGTGACACAGCCTTTACTCACCCAGAAATGTACACCAACACCCAGCACGTGCAGAAAAGTATGCTTTTATCATACGATACTTATTACACAGAAATGCAAATCATCTATCTGCAACCTGGTGTCAGTTTTGTTCAGAATAGCAATTATGTGAGTATTATAGCTTCTATACAGTTGCATTAGGGTACACTACTGGTTATTTAAAGTTTCAGAACATCTCAGACATCATTTTAGAACTCAAAGCTGTCACATGTAGATTTTCTTTGTATTATTTTTGCAGCTTTCAACGTATTTGGATGGTTTAAGTATTTGTTTCCCCCACTGCAGAAAAATGAGACAGTTACTTTTGGCCTGCCTTTGTGAAAAAAAAATAAATGTTAATTTTAACGTGTGGAAAAGATAAGTTCACATATCAAGTAAAACATTGCTTATGTTAATGGAAATTGTAAATAAAGACAAATATTGAGAAATAAAATTCTGTTCTATAAAGCCAAAAACAAAGTTTTTGGCTTTCTCAAAAACTGAAAACTTGTGTTCCGTCTGACAGGTGTTCTCAGAAGAGACGTACATCAGAAAACAAAACATATTCAATAAAATTCAACATTCAGTGTTAAATGCAAATACATTTTTATATATACAGTAACATGCACACACACTCAAACTAAGAAGAATACAGATGATTAAGAATGACTGAAAGAAGGAAGCCCATGAAAACCAGATGAAAAATTATAACTAGGAATGGCCACAATCAATTCTAAAACACTGCACAAAATTAATTAGGTTTCTGCACGGAGGGTGTGCATGAGTGTGTATGCGTGTACGGATATGTGCGTCATTTGTCTCTATGCTTCTCCACTGCCACTATGCTGTTGAGAAGGCAGCCCCACCTCATCCCTCTTCAGCCCAAATGATTAACCACAAATTACTGATCTCACAACACAACTGTGTGTGTGTGTGTGTGTGTGTGTGTGTGTGTGTGTGTGTGTGTGTACCATACATCAATATCAATAGGAGTGGCAACCAATGACAGGTTATGCAGTATTAGGTATGCTAAGGAACAGGGCACACCAGCATTTGTAACAGCACATTTCTACAGAATTCTGTTCATATAAAAAGGGCCAGATTTCAGGCACAGAGACGAAGTAAAGACACAAGAATTCATCGCATTAACATATAATAAAATGTTGGTCGCATGAATCTATGCTGTTGCACCAGATTCAAAGCGTAGTGGTTTGTGCCATGAGAAAGGAGCTGATGGTACAAATATGTCATACGTAGAGTTTTTGCAGAGTGCAGCCAAAAATACTCTCACTGCTCATAGTTCAATATTCCTCTGATCGATGGTTGTTGGTGGTAATGTGCCGAGAAACATAGCAATGTGTCAGTTAAGATACAGCTAGTAAACTAGCTAGGTAGGTAGGTACTAGGGTTGCCAACTGTCCTGTTTTAGCCAAGATGTCCCTTATATCAGGCCTAATTGATTTGTCCCATACGTGACTTCTCATGTCCCGTTTTTTTTGACTACTACGCTGATCTAACCACTGACTGATACAACAGCAATAGCAGCAGTGCTGATCACGACACTTGACAATAGTCACCGACACCTGCTCCGTATTTGTATAGCGCCTTTCTAGTCTTTTCGACCACTCAAAGCGCTTTTACACTACATCTGCATTCACCATTCACACACAGAGCCTAAGGCTCAAACAGAAACTAACATTCACACACATTCATACACTGGCGGAACAGCCACCAGGGGCTCACGCGCCTCAGTATACGTTTAGTAACGTTAAATGCAGCTACTGTGGAAATTGACAAAATAGCGGCAAGTGAAGCCTAGTACGTGTATCACACTGTCAAACATGGACCCAGCTACAACATCACCAACTGCCTTGTTAAACTAAACGGTGCGTTATTTCATGACTCAAATGTTGTGAAGAAGATGCATTTGTTAAGAATGAAAGCTGTGATTTGTACCAAAGACTATGTGGGATAATCTGAATGATCTAACTTATCCCCAACTGAAGGTGACCTTTAACTCGGTTGCCATCAGGGGAAATAGAAAAATGTTTCTAGTGAGCGTGCAAGTTACTTGACTTTTATGAAGATAGTGATGAAACTGGAAATGGTACTCATCAAGCTCTGACGAACCGCCTGAAAGAGCATGAACTGGAAATAAAACACATCACAAATGTTTTTAGTAAAGGTACCGCAGTAAAGTTGGCAACACTAGTAGGTTCAAAAATGTTTAATGCTTTGTAAATGCTTTAGGAGGAAGGAAATGCATACATCATGTTTGTGATTTTTTTTTTTTTTGCTTGGTAAATGTCATTTAGCAAGCCAGCGGCCTTATAAACCATTGTGGCTGCTAGGGCTAGCAAGTTACCAGTTAGCTTAACAGCCACAGTAGCTCTCAATAACTAGCCCTGTATGTACAGCTAATAGCACCACATATTTTGCAAGATTTCATAAATGAATTTCACTGTGCCACTTCCTGGTGCTACCAAGTAACAGAAACACACTCACACACACACACACACACAAAAAAAAATACCAACATGAATAGTCACTGACATATACTTTTCTCTTTTTTGTTTAACAGATGTTTACACATGAATACATGCCCATTAACATGAACTTGCATCCTCACACTCGCACTCTCTTATTATACATGTGCACACACATGCAAAGGAGAATGTACAGTCTTAGTGTCTTTCATTCAGTACTTTGCTCTGTCAGTAAAGATATGCCACTTAAAACAGTGAACCTTCTGAAGTCCTCATCAGAAGAGAAGTCCACACTTTCATAAAGCTGAGACGCAATTAAATACAAAAAAGATGCTTTTATCAACACGGCACTTCAGCACACGCACCCACACACACACACACACTCCAGTCTCCTACCCTGTGAACTTCAATCCATCGCTGTAACTTGCGGACAAAAGGGACCAGAATTTGTGCGTGAGTGTGTACGGACAAAAAAAAAATCATGATGTCTCGACTTGTCGGTATGCGAGGGCCCCGACGGTTTGAGTGCTCAGGGGGCCTCTATGATCTGATATCTTTTTAATTAACGGTGTCCCATTCAGCCACTTGGAGGAACAAAATAAAAAAGGAAAGAGAAAGAAAGAGGGAGAGACTTAAGTTTTGACAGCTCTAATTAATGTGCATGGAGGCAAAAAAGAGCATAAAAAGAGAAAGAAACAGGAGACGACGAGCTGATCTCATAGCGACTGGTGAAGGATTCATTAGACAGGCCGGTCCGTCTGAAAGACATCAAACACTCCTCTCGCTCCCTCCTCTATACTTGTTTTTTCCAGTCTTTTCTCTAGACTTGATTTTTTTGCAAGAAAGTGAGGAGGGAGGAGATCAAAAGAGAGACAGAGGAAGGGTGGCTAAGGATGTAAGAAAAATAAAAGGAGAGGAGAGGATAGAGAAGAGGGAGAGATAGAAGTGGATGAGGGGGTGGGGAGTGAGGGACGGAGCCCAGAGCTGCCACTTCACAACAGGGGAGATGAATGACTTTTTACCTCTGGACACTGGGCCTTAATGAAACCTCCAGAGGCCAAACAATGGCATCTCTGAGACACATACACAATCGTGCACACTCACAAAAGCAGACACTATATGTAGGTATACTCGCGTGCACACTAGTAGACTGTAAACAGTACATGAAATGGACACTTTTATGATCTAACCAAATATAAGCCCTGGTGGATGTACACACATGTACTTGCTCACACACACAAAACACATAAATACACAAACATCCAGCCATATTGACATCATCACAAAACACACTCAAACACGCACAAAGCAGTGTGTAAACAATAAATGGACATAAATGAAAAGCACACGTGCGCTCACCCCCATAGCTACACACATACACACTAGTACTGAAAACCCAATCAGACAGAAACAAAACTCTCTCTCTCTTACACACACGCTGGGTGATGCAGGGCAGAGCAGTGGTGCTGGTGGTGGAGAGTCAGACATGGGGCCCACCTCTGGTAAAGAAGGTCAAAGAGACAATTTCCCAACATCCCATAATAACATCATAGCTGCAGCCCCTCCAAGCTTCTGCTAGACAGACAGACACAGGATCTATTTCTGCAACTTGAAAAGATTATTCAATTAAAAGATAAAATGTCTGAGTGTTGTTGCCATTTCTGTTGTAAATACTGCAAAGAGTAATTGTTTCCTTATAATTTATATATATATTCAAATATTGCAATTATTCATTATACATGTTTTACAAGCATGATTTCTTTGTCTCAGTAAAATTTTATATTTGTAGACATACATGTTCCGCAGTGCAGGGATATAATGAAAGATGCTTTTAAGTTGCATTTTGGGAAATGTAGGATCCAGTGTGTGGGTATTAACCTATACTTGAGACTGAAAGACATCTCTGAACTGCTTTGATTTTGACAAATATTTTTTTAAATCCCTCTCTTCACTATGGGAGTGTAATACTGAACAGTTAAACTAAAAGAATATTCTCTTTTTCAAAATCTGAGTAAAATGGTTGTTTAACCCTCAACTATTATAATAAGCTTGATTTGCTTCATGCACCCTGCTAAGCCGCCTGCTCTTTGGCCCATGCTTCACAGTCATTTGGGCAAGTAATTGATAAGGGCTGCCCCTGTATCTTCAAGTCCTGGGCACTGGCCTGGGCTCTGTCTAAGTCAGTTCTTGGGAAGAGTAGTTGCCCTAGCAAGAACTGCAAAATGATGGATGCCTTGTTGACCAAGATGTATGGCGATTTGGCAGTGTAGACCCAGCTGGCTTACACAGAAGCCCAACCAGAGCCCTCTGACTCAGCCGCTGACTGAATGTGGTGCAGAACAGCTAACATACAGTAGTTGCAGCAGGTCTCCTCAATTCTCCCTAAGCTAATGAGAGAGCAGGGCTGGCCAGGTCATGTCAGGACACCACCTGTGGCTGTCAGAGTCCGTGCTGTAGCCAGAGAACAAGACGTGTTTACTGAGGTTGCCTCTAGAACCATCTGCATGTTTGGGCCTGATGCTATGAAGATCCTTCAGCAGGCAGAGGAAACGTGCCGCTGTGCCAGGAAAATCAGCAGGCAGGCCTTTAGTCTCGATATTTCCTTGTCCCATGTTGGGCCAGGAGTTTGCAACAGTCAACCTCAAGGATACCTATTTCCAAACACCAATCTGGGAAGGGCACAGGAGATGTCCCAGGTTTGCCTTTGAAGGCAGAAGCTTCAAAGTCTATGTTCTCCCTTTCCAGCCCAGGGGAATGGAGACTGCACCCCAGGGTGGTCAGAAAGATTTCAGGAAGAGGGTGAGGAGCATAACTATACTGGTACTAGAGGAGCTGCATCTGTTCTGTCATCTTGGTCTCCTCGCAGTATGTCTTACAGATTGTCTCAATATGATAGAGAATGTTCTGTTACATTGTAACGGTGGTTCTCTCTCTTAGTGCTCTATCAGCTGCTTAAATTACTCACTTTAAGACTCACAAGTTTAATCTAAATACTGCTGAATAATTGAGCTTGTGCTCTTGATTTCCTGATTCATCAAAATACCTCACAATGGAAGTCCATGTGTCCCTACTCAACTGTGAAAATAAATTGTCCTTGAAAAGCCATTTTAAGTGTCTCCAGGTCGCGTCCTGTCCCACCCAGTTATGACAATAACCTTTTATCCGCTGGACTGCTTCAGAACTAAGAGGGTTGAAAAGTTTTGGGAGTGCCTTGATTGATTCCTTCCAACTTCCCCGGCCTTTTCCAGACTACATTTGCAGAGTCAATCACCAATGGGGAGTGATTTATTGGCACTGCTGGCATTTCCGTGGTACGCCGCCACCACCCTCCCACCACCACCTCCAAGTCCATCCATCCCTCCCTCTAATACCCTCAATTAATGCATCAAGGCAAGTGCTGGGTTATCATTCCCCATCCTCATCCACCCTCCTCTCCTGCACTCCGACGTCCCTACATCCCTCCATCCCTCTCCATCATTCTCAATTAAAGGGAGCTGCATGGGTAGCTCTTATCTGCTCTTATGAATATGCAAGCGCCTCTTATCTGTTCACCAAGTGGCAGGTAAAATGGTTACCGGAGCTCCATGTACTGCATAAAAATGACTTTGTGTTTGGGGTTTGGATGGTGACATGGTTTAAACAGGAAATACCTTTGTTCATTTGGTCCCTTCATCTGTGTTATGCGGTGACTTAATACAGTAATAGTTTATTTCCATTGAGTCTTATGGTAATGAATAGATAGTGACATGAGACATTTGCCCTGCATCTGTTCCTCTGTTTTCTTTCTCTGTCTATGATATTCTATGGTGCACCTGTGGTTTAACAGACAGAGACATATTGCAGTAGGGTTGTACAATTATATAGTGATTATTTTGCAAAATGTTCTAATCATGATTATTTGTCTTCGTTAATGAAAGATTACACTTTCAGTGCAGAAAATGTTTTCTTCCAGGTGAAGCGCTGATTAAAATATATATTTCCAGCGAAAAGAAAGACATGACAATAATCTTACATAACACACAATAAGCACCTTGTGTGTGGAGTGCGTGGAGAAATTAAACACACCTGGAAGAGTGATTTTAGTCCTCTTTAGAAACACCCCACCCCCACCCCACCTTTTTCACAGATTGTAAAAAAAAGAATAATTTTTACAAATTTTGAAAGATAATCCTGGCAAAACCTTTGCACCTGCTCTTAAGTTATAAACACAGGAGAGAAAACAATTTAGATCAGACTTAGCAAATGGATCATCGGAATTTTTTTCCTCACTTGCCTCTCAGTGCTTCTGTACTTTTAGGAAATATTTTTGAGGGTTTACCATCTGTTCCATTTTACTCATTGTTCCACTTTTTTTCACAGATGATTTGTGTACAGTTTCTTTGCTGGTTCTTTGTGTGAGTATTTCTTTTGGTCGCCTGATGTGTGTTTACAGGTTGTGAATAGTCCAATGTAATGGAAGTAACACAACACTTCAACGAAAAATCAAAATACTTCATACAAAACATACTGATAATTCAGCTATACACCCTGAACTCATAAAAATAGACAATTCATAATAATGCAGAAAAAAATAAATTGCGTTTGGACGTCTTCAGAAACTTATGACTTCTGACTCCACTGACAATAATTGCTTTAAAATGTAAACATTTCCTGCACTCTTCCAAATAAAAAACAGTGAACGGTAGAGGACAGACATGAGTTTTTTGCATCAATCTGTAATCTGTTTTTCTGTAAGAGAAAGTTCAATCACACTATTTCACAAAGAGGATAAATAATCTTTTATAAATTTCTTTGGATCTCCAAATAACAGGATCATAAACACAAGATCCATCCATCCATCTATCTATCGTCAACCGCTTATCCTGTGTACAGGGTCGCGGGGCATAAACACAAGATGCAATGCAAATTTTGAATAAGGCTTTTCATTCAAACAGAGTGGCATTGCTATAGTTTTGTGGGTGAGAGAAGGAAGCATCATCAGTGTTTGTCAAGTCATTAGTTTAGTCCTTGTTTGAGGCACACCCAGCGATCAGAGATTCAGTAAAAGAAGAGAATGAAAAAGAGAGATTTTCCTTTCAACAAAAGAGAAAGAGGTGCTGGGAATGTTGCTGAGGACTTTCAGCCATAGGCAACAGCACCATCTATAGGATGTTTAAGAAAGCAACAAAGAAAAATGAATTAAAATCACACCTTCCCTGCTCATTAAAAATATCTTAATGTGCAGTGGAGGCAGTGAGGAATGGAGGCAGAGTGGGAAGAAAGAAATAGTTAAGAAAGAAAATCAGAAGGGTAGACAAGAGAAGGACAAAGAATGTGAGAAAGGAAAGGAAATTAAGAAACAGAATAAAAGAAGAGGAAAGACGCAAGGGATATAGGGGGGAAGTAGGGCTGGGCAATAAAACAATAATGATAATTAGCGCAATATAATTTTCCTCAGTATCAATATAATTAATGTTCAATATATCGTCAATAAATATTTAGTTTAATTCATATGAATCATGAACAAATTAGCACTTAATTTTTCTGTTAAAATATTAATTTTTTTGCAAAAAAGGGACTAAAAAAAGATTTACTAATATACTAGTTTAGTTATAATACTAGTTTTGAATGTTCTCCCTCAGTTTTGTTAAGCGATTCACTGTTTAGCATCAAGTGTTTCTCCCATTCTGACCACAAATAAAGGTTTAACTACATAATTAACTATCTGGTTTCTTAAATTTTCAGGAGCAAAAATCAGCCTTTAAACTTGAAAGAACTAACTACTTTACATTTATGGTGATAATTATCGATATCGAATGATATGAAATGTTTTTATCATGATAACATTTTTGGCCATATCGCCCAGCCCTAGGGGGAAGAATGAGGGAAGAAAAAGGGTTATGAGGGGAGGAAAGGAGGAATGTGAGGGAGCAACAAAGGAAATCCAACCCAATGCCCAAAAGGCAAGGAAGGAATGAAGAAAGGTAAGAAAAAGATTTTTTAAAAATATAAAAGAAAGGAGGAAGGAAGACACTTTGAAGGAAATGAGGGATACCAGTAGGAAGGAAGTTATAGTGGAGTTTATCAAGGGATAAAGGAAGACAGGAAAGAAAGTAAGACAGAAAGACAACAAGGAGGGAAGAAATGATAAATGTGAGGAATGGTATGATAGGAAATAAAAATTATTTTAAAAGACTGTATTGTGTACATTATTGTTAAGAACATAACAAGGACATGTGTGATCAAGAAAGAAAAGAAGGACAGAAGGAATCAGAAAGAAAATAAATAGAGAGCATTTGTTTCCAAAATTTTTTCACTTCCATTCAAGAACAAATATCTACCTGAAATCATTGTTTGTACAAAAACATTTAAATGATGAACTGTATTTGTTGTGTTATCACCTCATGTACGGTAGTTAAGGCGTTCAGTACGTTTGACACCTGACTGAACTTCGAAACCCACCTCTGTGTCATTGGTTTGCCTTATTACCCTGCAGACCAAATGTAGGACTGTTTCATGTCAGTGGTAATATGGGGCGGTGGAGAAGGCCTGCAGGCTCAGTGTCACTCACATCAGCAGATGTGTCAGTGAATATGACATAAGTCTGATATGTATGTGACACACACACACATCCATAAACCCACATACACTCTTCAATGCTGCTTCATAGCCAAGGGCCCACCGTTGGCTACTCCCTCATTTCACACACTTTAGATCTGTAGCCTCAGGCAGCCAACAATCCAACCCACTGCTTCCAAATGCACATTTATACACACATACACACATACACTCTCACAGTAGGCACAAACACAGGATCCCCATCCACTAACGTACTCAGTTTAATGAGCAGTACGCAGACATGTATAGACATGTTTTAGTGTTTGTTTGGAATATAGGCCAACGTATTTCCTCTGAATCACACAAATGAGTTGTGATTCCATCAGTATGGATATACTATGGATGAGCATGTTTGTTGTTTACCATCTGAACCAAATAGATATAAGATCAGTGGCGAAATAAATCTGATTCAGTTTAGTCGCATTTTACAGAGATTTATGTTAATGAAAATTGTGAAATATGATCATTCAATTGAAAAATTTTAGTATTAGTATTTAGTATTAAGTGTTACAAATGGTTCATCACTGAACATTAAAGAGGTGGTATTATGCTCATTTTCAGGTTCAAAATCCTATTTAGGGGTTGTACCAGAACAGGTTTACATGGTTTAACTTAAAAAAACACCATATTTCTTGTCATACTGCACATTGCTGCAGCTCCTCTTTTCACCCTGTGTTGAAGCTATGGAGTGATACATCTTGTCTCTAAATGATCTTTGTTGGGAGTTGCACATGTGCAGTTCCTAATTAAGGACTACTAGTCAATCAGAAGCAGAGAAGGGCGGGTCAGCGAGAAGCCGTAAACAGCTTTGTTCACATAAGTTTATTTTAAATACGAAAATAGCTCATGGGCTAGGCTAGGCTATTGTTTCAAAAAAAAAAAAAAAAACTTTTGACTGATATAGCCTAACAGTTATGAGTTTATAGATTATTATGTAGGCTATAAGGAAATTCCATACATTCCTAAAATTGTTTCAAAAATAGGCTATATTGGGTAGGAACTTGTTTTGGTGTACATATTGGTGTGGTGTGGTGTGAAACTGAGTCTCAGGTGAAGTGAAGGGCTAGCTAAAGTCTGCCTGTATGCTGCTATTTTATAGGCTGTTTTAGAGATATAAAGTTGAGGCTCCACAAAAATTTATTTCGAGACCATACAAGTCTGACATGCCAAACTAGCCAACCTCTGCACATACAGAACACAGTAGGCAACTTACTAACCGCAAAAAATCAGGTGGATACCCACTTAAATTGAGTTATAGGCCTACAGAAGAAGCTGTTTTCAATCACAGTAAGTACATTCACTCAAGCGTTTTTTAAATGACAAGTTGTGTTTATAGTTTCATGTGCCATTGTCATAATCATGTGACAAATTAGTTAGTAGGCTATTTTAACACATCCTAAAGTTTTAATGGTGCTAAATGGTGCTAATTTGAGACCCTGGGTGTGTTGTAGCCTACACTGATCTCCTTTTCTCCATTTACTTCACTCACCAGTCAAAAATGTTAATCTATTGAGCATTTACTAGCCATTGGCTGGTGGACAAAAAAGTTTGTTTTGCACCCTGAACACACAACCACACAATTAATTGACTACATCAAAAATGTAGGCTACAATATTCATAAACACATGGCCTATATATAGCCTATACAAATGCAAATTAATTGCTTGATGTTCTAAAAGGAATTTTTATTCTATTTTTAATAAAGAAAAATTACCTAATATGTTTGCAATTACATATTTAACAAGTTTATGTGCTGAAGCCCATCAGACCAAACCAATTCAGATGATGTCGAGTAAGAACAAAGTGAGCATTAGTAAAGCTGGAGAAACACAGAGAAAGTCACGCTAGCTCGCCGGCTAACACCGAGCAGTTGTTAATGTTTTCCAGTGCAAAGTTATATCGCTCGTTATATTGTTAACTTTCCTATAGTGATGCAGCCAGCTAACACTACATTAGCTCAGACCTACCGCTGTTTGCTTTGTAACGTTCAGTTTAGATTTATTGCCTTTTACCAATACTCAGGTATACAGCTTCACCACCTCTCCGTCGCTGTAACTAACGTGACCCACATAATATACAACCCAGAGGAAGAGCCATCCACTGACACTACAGTAAATTTACCTACAGTTATAAAGTGTGACACAAGTCATAATATTCAGCCCAGCTCACTACCCATTTCGTTATGATCCAATACATGTAGCTGTGCTGACTTTGCTGAGCCTCTGGTGAAAGTTAAACAGATAATAAAGATAGTTACTGAAAGCAGCAGGCGAGCTAACGATGTAGCAGTACATGTACCGTGATCATGTACTAAGCATGGATTAGTTCAACCTGCAGCTGATAAAACTATTACTGTTATGTTGCAGTAGGGGTTTACCTACCTGAGTTTCCAGCATGTTGTGTCAAGCAGTCTCCCTGCCTGTTTACAGCCGCTGTCACTCCGGGAGTATTGAGCCGATATGCGGCTTGCTGTGCTGAATGAAAGTGTTTTGCGTTTATTGCAGGATTTTCGTAGCTATAATCCTCGCTTGGACAGGGGAGGGGGTTACAACCCTCACCACTAGATTTCACTAAAACTTACACACTTAACCTTTAAACTCAAATTCATCCTCAGCACTGCTCCAGTGATGATAGTTTATTCCTGTTACCATTTTTCATAATTGATCCTTTATTAATGTATATTGTCTGCTATGTAGCAGAAGGGAGTTACAAAACTAAATTTCACTCTACAACTTGTTGGATTGTGAAAATAAACCAACCTACCTACCTACAACGGATAGTCAGGACTGCAGAAAAGATAATCGGTGCAAACGTGCCCTCCATTCAGGACATTTCCATTTCCATTTCCAGAGTCAGGAAAAGGGCAGGAAACATCACTGCACATCCATCTCACCCCGGACACAATCTGTTCCAGCTTCTCCCCTCTGGTAGGCGCAACAGAGCACTGTACACCAAAACCAACAGACTCAGGAACAGTTTCTCCCCACAAGCCATCACTCTGATGAACACTTCCTGTTCAATAACCCAGTAACTCTGCCTCTAATCAGCCAACTGTTTACTGGTTACCACTTATCATAATTCATCATTCTCTCGTTCTGTATTTCAGAGCTGTTCATACTGTTCATATTGTCATGTATATTGTATATTGTAGATTATACCAAATTCACCTACCTCAAGTATACAGGTGCTGGTCATATAATTAGAATATCATCAAAAAGTTGATTTATTTCAGTAATTCCATTCAAAAAGTGAAACTTGTATAATGTATACATTCATTCCACACAGACTGATATATTTCAAGTGTTCATTCCTTTTAATTTTGATGATTATAACTGACAACTAATGAAAACCCCAAAATCAGCATCTCAGAAAATTAGAATATTGTGAAAAGGTTCAACATTGAAGACACCTGGTGCCACACTCTAATCAGCTAATTAACTCAAAACACCTGCAAAGGCCTTTAAATGGTCTCTCAGTCTAGTTCTGTAGGCTACACAATCATGGGGAAGACTGCTGACTTGACAGCTGTCCAAAAGACGACCATTGACACCTTGGTCCACTGTGTTTTCTGAGGTCCAAGGTCAACGCAGCCGTCTACCAGGAAGTTTTAGAGCACTTCATGCTTCCTGCTGCTGACCAACTTTATGGAGATGCAGATTTCATTTCCCAACAGGACTTGGCACCTGCACACAGTGCCAAAGCTACCAGTACCTGGTTTAAGGACCATGGTATCCCTGTTCTTAATTGGCCAGCAAACTGGCCTGACCTTAACCCTATAGAAAATCTATGGGGTATTGTGAAGAGGAAGATGCGATACGCCAGACCCAACAATGCAGAAGAGCTGAAGGCCACTATCAGAGCAACCTGGGCTCTCATAACACCTGAGCAGTGCCACAGACTGATCGACTCCATGCCACGCCGCATTGCTGCAGTAATAAGCAACTAAGTATTGAGTGCTGTACATGCTCATACTTTTCATGTTCATACTTTTCAGTTGGCCAACATTTCTAAAGATCTTTTTTTGTATTGGTCTTAAGTAATATTCTAATTTTCGGAGATACTGAATTTGGGATTTTCATTAGTTGTCAGTTTTAATCATCACAATTAAATGAAATAAACATTTGAAATATATCAGTCTGTGTGAAATGAATGAATATAATATCCAAGTTTCACTTTTTGAATGGAATTACTGTAATAAATCAGCTTTTTGATGATATTCTAATTATAGCACCTGTATAATAACTGCACATAATAATAATAATAATAATAATAATAAAATAATAATAATAATCTCTATACTGTAGCCTGTGTCTGATTTAATATTGTATTATTTTATAAGTAAGCACATTGTGAGTATTGTACAATCCATAGTCAAATTCCTCGTATGTATACACATACCTGGCAATAAAAGCTGATTCTGATTCTCACTTAAAAAGAGAATAAAACTTTATTCACACTTCCTGGCTGGCCTTTCTGCCTGTCACCCATTTTATATTTCCATCCAGCAAATAAGCTAATTAGTAAACTTTTGGAATGATGCATAGGGTAAAATGCAAGTTAAATCTGTGTCCACCAGCTGTATTCAAGTTTCTTGAAAGAAGTTTAAATCATTTATTCGTTTTCTTTGGCATGGTTCCTGCTTTGGTGTCAGAGATCAGAGAAGAAAAAAAGCGAAACCAATTTTCTGATATTCTTTTGTCAGAACATCCAGTGTAGCATCCAAACTTACTGTGCCATTACATCAAACATATGCCATGTTGTCCTGTGTCTCAGTATCTATTTATGATATGATTTATATGACAGATCTCTTCCACGTCAAAGAAGTGTGAATGCTGGTGATGCCGAGGCAGTCAATTTTACCACTTGCATTCAGTCTTTGTACTCAAACTCATCATCCAGTATCATAATTAGCAACAAAAAAATCATTCATCAATTAATCTTTTCTTCTACTTATATCTATATGTTATATCTATTTGTATTGTGCCTTAAATTATTTTCTTCAAGGTTGATCACACCTGATGCCTTCCTATTTCATGGTAAATAAAAATAAAATCTTGCCACACCTTCACTGTTCCTCCCACTAATCACCAGCTTCCTAGTTCACCCCAATTAAACATGAGCTCTGGCTGCCCTTTATTAAACATCTTCCTCATGACAAATTAAACATCACTATTAAAGCTAAAGTTTGAATTAAAAGAACCTCTCTCTCTCTCTCTCTCTCTCTCTCTCTCTCTCTCTCTCTCTCTTTCTGCAACTGTTCTTCAAGTTGGCAATAACCCCAGCTCTAATTAGCAGCAGGACTGAATCTCCAGACTGATTTGGTTCAGGCTAATTTGTCTGTATTATTACCTGCGTGACATTCAGCTCTGCTGCTTTTTTATATTTGCAGGGATTTTTCTCTAAAAACAGATTTTAAGCTTGGCAACAAAGTGAATTGATCTCATATCTTATTGTGAAATCAGGCTGTGCTGAACCTTTTCTGTCACCTTGACAGAAATTATGAAGACCCAGTAGGATAATCTTTTATCTACAGATGAATGTAGTTTAGTTTAGTGAAAGGTCAATCAGGAAGACTATCTTCGGGCTTACTCATTGTTGCCCTGCATTGATGCCCTACTTCAAACACGCAGTACAGCCCCTTCAAAATGGTTCTTTACGCTACCTCAGCGATCCCACTGAGCATATGCTACTTCCTAAAGACGCATCTGCTCCCGCCTCAGTGCTTGCTTGTGGTTGCAAAAGAACTTAGGTACTTCTCAGGCTCCGCAGCCTAAGTTGACACATGTCTCTTCTCCTACTCATTCTCTTGTTCACCCCGCCTCATCTGCTACTTCAGGCCACCATGCTACAGACAACACCCTGATCGCCACTATGCAGGGTTAGAATTGGGTGTTCAGGATCAAGAAGTAAGCATCCGCCATGTGTTGTGTTCACCAGATGCTCTCCCTCTTCTGGTGGGAAAAACATCCATGACATGAGTGAAGTATCTGAATCTATATTTCTTTTTTAATAGTCATATATCTGCTGTTATAAACGGCTGATGCCGATTAAATGCATTTAGCTCGTATCGGCTGATAATGTCAGCAGGCCGATAAATCTGTCAGGCTCTAGTCTTGACTAAACTAAACCGTTGCTAGGCACGAATGTTTAAGGAAAGGGAAAACATTGACTGGCTGGTGGCTCTAGATGAAAAATCAGGGAATTACCAAGGTCATGAAGATTCATCCTCTGGGCACCATGGATATGGCAATGCATTTAATAGTTAGCCGTAGATAGCCCTCCCCAGAGCCACACCAACACAGTTCTAAAAATGAAATCCATGGCTAGGAAATATTTTTCTTCAATTTTTTTTAATTTAGCATTACTACCACTGGATCTGAATAACAGACATGCAAGTGTTCAAACTTCATTTCTGTCCTAATAATCTGGAAATTCTACTCAAAAGACAGAGAAAACAGTTGTTGGGAAATGGTCAGTGAGGTCTGATAAACAGTCCTAACCTGGTCGGAATATGGGCCTCATATTTTGTCTGATTTTGAACTTGCAACACATAATCATACAGTCTTATTGGACAATTCATTCAAAAATTGTCATCTGGCTTAAAACATAAAAGCCTGGGTCCCTGACCTGCCCACCTATTGCTACATCTCCGGCTTTCACAGCAACTTGAAATATCGAATGCATATTTCACATTTCTGCGCTACGACCAGCTGAAAACAACAGCATACTCCATCTGAAGCGGTTATTGCTTATACTAAATCACAGATGGCTGTACAGACAAATTGGTCCAACCAGGATGGGCTGAAATGGGTGGAAGAAATATTCTTTCAATGCTCGACAAACTACACACGACAACAGATGGGAAAATATGGTCACCCACACACACAGCTCTGGTTAAAAAGCCAGTCCGTGGTACGAGTGTTTGCTACGATGTTTATTAGTCTTAAACATGTCATAAACAACGCTAATAGGGTCAGCTCAGCATGCCTGGGGTCAGTACCAACATCAGTGAGAGCGAGTAAGGAGGAGAATCACAGCTTGGTGTGATAAAATCTTCACCACCTCAGAGCTTATGCACTTAGCATCCTCAGTCTAAGATATGTACATATCGTATATCACATATAATATAAACTGTGAAGTGGAAAATATTGACTGTATGTCACCCAGTAAATGTCAAATATTGACATTTACAAGGACAATTATGAGAATAGAGGCCCAGATATTTCTTACAAGTGTTGCACTGCAATAACATTCAAGTTTAAGGTTCAGGTTGCTATTGGATACACAGCCATGCAGACTGTAGGCTGGTAAAAAGGGTGAAAAAAATTCATTCAATATTCTTTTTCAAAGGTTATAATAATTGTCCAAGATGTGTAAGGATTATCCACATTTCAGATTAGAGGAATGGAGTTTAGCCAGAAATCACACCGCCTTTCTTGCGCTGTCATCAAGCTTGTTGCAGTTACAACTATGTGTGTGTGTGCATGTGTACGTTACCATGCAGAGTGTGCATGTGCATTTTCATCCAGCTTGTGTAGTGTGTCTAGACATGAATCCAAGTGACCAGCATGTGCGTCAGTGTGCCTGACTCATTAGAACACATTAACAGTGATTTCATTGGGGCTGACGCCAATGTCTCTGTCTAATCCCAAATGGGAAGGGACGCAATGACAGCATGCACACACACGAAAGAGGGATAGCTCCTTTGAAAGATGGAAAAAATAGTCCAAGCTGAAGAAACAAGATTGTGTGTGTGTGTGTGTGTGTGTGTGTGTTTTTGTTGTTTTTTTCATCTCTAGATAACAGAATTGCAGTGTGACAAACTCAAAACCCCTCGCTTTCCGCCCAAGGCCACGTTAATTGCATTAATTTGCTCTGACAATTGAACAACAGGAAAAGAAAAGACAAGGGAGTGGGAGTGTGCCTGAGTTTGAGTGTGAGTATGTGTGTGTTTGTTGCAGAACTGCTCTTGTCATTTCTCAGCGATGATTAAATTAGCAACAAGAGTTCTGTCTGGCTATAATCAATCATTACCCTCTCTCCCGTGCCACCCAATATCACCAAAACCATATTTCCCCCACTTGAGGACAAAATGTTTCTTGATTGTGTGGCACACTTGTCTATAAATATATCAGACAGACCAGTCATTCCCTGCAGAATTGAGTTTGAGGCTTAGTTTTTTTTCCCCTTTCTCACAACATGATTGTGTGTGTGTGTGTGTGTGTGTGTGTGTGTGTGTAAATGTGTTTGTTTGGAGTGTGTCCAGGGTTCTTTAAACATCTATTTCAGCCTTTCCAGAAACAGATCAGTGACCTGAATACAGCGAGGCCTTGGCTGGCCAGTAGAGCATTTAGAAATGGTTTAGCACATAAACTATGAAAAACACACAATGATCAATACCTGCAAATATTAAGATGCACTACTAAATGTTAATAAAATGCTAGTCTCTACCCTTTAATCCCCAATTTGGAATAGGAAAAACTCCTGAGGAACAGCAACAATGGGTGGTGCTTGTATAGAGGAAAGAAATATAACTGCATAATTAAAGAGCCCCCTTCACTTAAAAATGTGTTTTTCTTATGTTTATGTCCCCTAAAATTTCAGACCCTGAATTTACAGATTTGTATGTGTTCACATTTGTCACAATTGAGGTGTTTTCACATTCCTCTACTGAAGAGGGAGACGTCTGTACACTGAGATTCAAACTAGATTTGGTACATAACAAATTCGAAAGCCAATTGCTGTCCGCCAAATGCCACCAGCGAATAACATCCAGCACAGAGAGGTACAGAGAACGAGAGTTTGTGCCAGCGTAATGAAATGGTTAAATGTAGGCAATGCAAAACAGTTAAAAAAGCAAAACTGCATGGAAAAAGTATATTCCTTTACAGCATACAAGTTGTAGGGAGGCATTCAGGGTGAATGGTGGGCGTACAAAGTGTAGAACTGATTCAGGCATAAAACCAGAGACAGAGAGTCTATATCCAAAGCCCACGTGTGGTTTGGTTTAAAGTACAGGAGCAATTAGGTTAAGGCTGCTATAATCAATAGTTTAGTGTGATATAGAAGTGTCTGACAACATTATGGAAATAATCCCTACAGAGCGGAGACCTTTTTTTTAAAGAGTAAGATACTTTTTGTTGAACCAGAAACAGCAGCTACAAAAGGCCTAAATCGCTCTTGCCAAAGCCACCATACTCCAGCAGTACACCAGCCACTCCTGCACTCTGCAAGGTAAAATTGCTGTTGTTATCAGTGGAGTCTGGTGGCTTTGATGAGAGCGATAAAGTGACTGTTTCTGGTTAAACAAACAGGATCTTACTCTTTTAAAAAAGGTCCATCTCTGTAGGGACCATTTCCACAATGCTATCAGACCCTTAATAATCTGAGCCAGCGACAAAAAAAAGCACTTTAGTGGACGTACTTTGACAGGGCTTCAACTGCAGCAGTCCGGCTCAATACTGGACCAATATCAATGTTTTCCCACTTAGTCACATAGACACAAAAACACGGGAAACTAGTGTCTACGTAGAAAAATACAGAAGTTACCCTTTAAATTAGTGTTTACGGAATATTTCAAGTTTGATTAGTTTTATGATTCAAACAAATCTTTATACTTTTGGCCTTACCATGCTTGTGATATTTTTCACATGAACACAAATCATTTAGTGCAACTAGTGCGTCCCAGCCAGCAGCATGGAGCTCCTTCCTCCTGAACCTGTACATAATGTCACGTCAGAGCCCGTATCAACTTGATCGTTGTGTTCAGGGTCATTGCTGGTGGTGGTGATATTCAGACAGGGGCCATTGCTCGCTGTGGTGCCGTGGTGATTTGTAAGCCGATTTGTTCCTTTATTTCCCCTGGCCATACACAAGCAGTCGCAGGGCCTTTATACTCGCAAACACACACACACACACACACACAGCGAGCAAAACACACAAAGGCCCTCCCAGAGGACAATCTGTTCTGAATCACATTACAGCCATTTCCCATTCTGTAGGTGGGGACTGGCCCCAGCAGAAATCAAATATTTATCATGTTGTATTAACCCCCACTGCTGCCCTGTACACACACACAAACGCACACCATTGGTCCTTACACTGCCTCTACACACTGAATTCATTATCCTATTAGGCCATAGCTCAGGCACTGCGGCTGGTGTGTGTGTACACAGATGCACGTACATGAGAATGTGTGTGTGTGTGTGTGTGTGTGTGTGTGAGAACATGAACGTACACACACAGATTCTCATACACACACACACACAGCCTGCTGTTGTTGGGTCAGTTAGCTTTAATGCAGTATATTATAAGTAACATAAATCACATCTTGTTCTTTCATTGATTCGACAGTACTGTCAGTCAACTGTTCCTCCGATCATTTTCCTTTGTGTCTGTCAGTAAGACTAAATAATACAGCAAGATTCCAGGAAATCTGCCTGTTTTTCTACCATTTAATGTTGAATATATAGGTATCAGCTGGTCACGAACGTTATCCATACCAAGGATGTAATATTTTATATGAAGACAGTTTTGTTTGATTCTCATCTTGTGACATATATTTGCATTTTTATTTTATTTTATGTTGTTCGTCTGTAATTAGTCTGTTATTAACTATTAACTATTATTGCTGCCCATCTTGGTAACTGAAAATGACTGCATTCCTGGTTAAATTTAAATGAAAAATGTAATTGTTTTATATTGTGAGAAGGAAGACAGAATCACACACATCTACAAGTATCATAAAAAATTCCATTGTCGTCTTTTTAATGGTCTATCTGGCAAGAAAATAGCATACTTCCAACAAACAATAAAACATAATCAATGAAATCACAGCTATTTGATATATTTCATAGCAGGACTTACTTCTCAATTTTAAAAATCTTTTGTGTTAAATAAAATAAAATAAATAAAATTATTTACTCAATATATCTGATCTACCTGTGTACCTGTATACTGTAAAAACGCCAACTCGTATCCCTAGGCATACATAAGGATTACAAGTTGAAATATAAATTGTTGGCAATTAAAACTACTGGACATTTTCAGAATTTTCCAATCTCAATGTTTTTATCTGGCAACAGAATTGGCTATCCAGCCACACTGACCGCCCCAGTCCTGATCCCAGTTAAATTGCAGCAGTATTAAATTAGTAAAGCGGTGGTCTCATTAATGTCATTTTCCGCCACCAGTGGCAGCACTGAGCGCACTGCTGCTGTGGAACACGATAGTAGGTAGGTAGGAAGATTTATTTTGTCACAATATAACACATATAGAGTGAAATTGAGTTTGTTACTCCCATCTGCTACATATTTGACTATATACATTAATATTTTAACAATTCTAAATATGGTAGACACAAATAAACTATCATCAGTGGAGCAGTGCTGAGGATGAATTAGAGTTTAAGAGTCTGATAGCTTGGGGGGAAAGCTGCTCTGCAGTCTGGTGGGGCAGCAGCAGAAACTTCTTTATCTCTTCCCAGAAGGCAGCAGGGTGAACAGGCTGTGGCTGGGTGGGTACTGTCCTTTAGTATCCTTTGGGCTCTGCAGGCACCTCACCCATATCACTGATGCTCGGGAGATGGGTACCAGTGATCTTCTGAGCAGTTTTAATCACCCGCTGCAGAGCCCTCCGGTCCTGGGCCGTGCACATCCCATGCCAGTTAGTGATGTTTCCAGTCAGGATGCTTTCTATTGCTCCTCTGTAAAAGCTGACAAGAACTTGGCACGGGAATTTGGCCTTCTTAAGCTTCCTCAAGAAATACGGTCGTTTCTGAGCTTTCTTCACCAGCGTGGTGATGTGACACGACCATGTCAGGTTCTCCGTGATGCTGATTCCCAGGAACCTGAAACTGTTCACCTGCTCCACCTCAGCACCACTGGTGTAGACAGGAGTGTGTCTTTATCTCCTTTTTCCTGAAATCAACGATCAGCTCCTTGGTTTTGCTGACGTTGAGCAGTGGGTTATTCTCTGAGCACTGTTCTACAAGATTATTCCCAATCAGTGGAGCTGACATCCTGTGTGGATCTGTTGGTTCTGAAAGCAAACTGGTGAGGGTCCAGGCAGGCTGGGATGTTGTTCTTTATTGTGCTTAAGAACCAGTTTCTCAAAGCACTTCATCAGAATGGGAGTGAGAGCCACAGGGCGGTAGTCGTTCAGACTAGACACTGCAGGTACAGGAAAGATGGTGGCTGTGAGTCTATGAGCAAGGAAAAATTCAAAAAAAAATATATCTCTGACTTTACTTGTAATATTGACTTTTTTTTAAATGAATGAATCATAGTTTTTGTTACTTATGCACCCACATGACATTATTTTTTCCCACGGTAAAAGTCACTAGCTCAAAGGATTGCCTACCACTCAGTGAGCTGATATTGCCAACATTCTTCTAGCAGCCAAATGTTATCAACTGTGGAGCGGCAGCGAAATTTCTGGGTTCTGTGAGAGACGTGGCATGATGCTGCTGTATCAGGGCTACCACCACCCTCACCTCTGCAGACACAGGAGAAGCAGTCCCTGCTAGAACAAAACAGTACCCGTGGGCATTGCAGTGGTTGCTTTGTTGTTTCCTGGAAATAAGAAAAGAATATGACTTGAGAAGATAAATAATTTAATTCTTATCAAAGAATGTGTGTGTCTTGATTGGTGGGATGCAGTCAAAGGTGGTAGGATTGACATTACATTTTCTATCCCACTTCACTGTTGAGGACAGCTTTATTATCCATAATAAGCATGGGGCAGTGCAGCCATTAGTCCACTGGGGACACATGGATGATTTCAGTGTCAGTGTTCTCATCAATTAAGTGATAAGTCCATTGGTGGGGCTCCAAATACTTGCTCTGTATTCATTTCACTTCTAAAGTTACAATAAAGTTTGGCTGTTGAATACATTGGAATGTCTATTGGATTTCTGCAGAGCAGGCATTTATCTTCTTCTCCGAGTCCCTGTCTGGACTGGAGAGAGAGAGAGAGAGAGAGAGAGAGAGAGAGAGAGCCTGACAGCGACAACTGTGAGAGAAAAAGACAAACAAGCTGTGCGCACACAAAAACACACATACACAGCTGTCCTCCTCATGGGCTTTTCTGCCCTTCTTTCCATTCTTCTTTCCATTTACCTCTCCCTCTCTCTCTCCAGGACCAGTGTCAGTGGTGGATACATGACCCAGCCACACATTGTTATAATCAATAAGCTGGTTGTTATGGTGATCAAACTGTATCCGTGCCTCCCCCCCCACCTCCTCTGTGTCAGGTCAAGACTAATGTACCTTGTCAAAGTGTGTGATGATAAAGTGTTTTATTACCCAACAAGCAGGAATTTTAAGATTACTATGAATATCTTAAGGAATCAATCTGACTCTGTACAGTCTCTACTGCTTTTGACCTAGTTGTAATGTTTGCTTGAGTGTGTGAAGCATGATTCTATGCTTGTACTGCACACACACAGTATATGTGTCTGCATGTTCTTGTGCGCACATATTTGTCTATGGAATTGTGTACGTGCATGTTTGTGGCCAGGAGGTTGTGTGCTTGCGTTGGTCTCTGCTGAATGAAACAAACTGAATCTGGGGAATTTTGTGCATCTCTGCGCATATGTGTGACCCAGTATGTGTATAGCTGTGTGTGTTTGTGTAGTTAGGGAATCTTTCCTCGTCTTTGTCCTAAACTCTCCATACCGGAGGGTAAAAAGGCAATTAAAAGCAGTGAAAAACAACAGCAGCATCTCCCGCCAACATTCATCTCAGTCCTGCAGTTACAAAAGCCAACTGGTCGGGCCATCCACCCGTTAGCTGCGAGATTTTAAGGACAGATTTATTGATGTAAATATTTTGACTCCTTGACTTTGGAGATAACTCCGACTTTACGAGGTAATATTTCCACCCTTTCTTTTTTTTTACATTAGGTGAATATTGCACTTAAAACTCCACCATTTAATTATTTGCACCGATCCAATAAACATGACTTTATAGTGTCCATAAATCAACCAAACAAAAACACACTTCACACTGTTAATCTCACATATTCTACTATAAAACACCGTCTATAAAAAAGATGTGTTTTACACCAAATGTGCGTCGCTGAATACCCTAAGTAAATGTAATAAATGTGGCAAGCATGGTGTATAAATCTTGCATGCTGCATGTTGTTAATTTGATACATTAGGCAATAATTTGTTATAAATAATTGTTTATTAGCCAGACCATCCTGTACTAAGGCCTAATGATATGTACTTAGCAAGTTTTAAGGGAGGTTCCAATCAGCACACAACTTTCCAGCAGCAGGGACGTTTATTAAAAGGAAAGACAAAATTATTGCCATTTAACTATCCGTATAATTCAAAACAACGAGTCATTAAAAGGAGGAAATTAAATGTTTGAAATTGCCCCTTTATACGTGGATTTTGAATTTTGTTTATATCCCCTAAAAACTTAACATATTAGCATAGAGGGTTTCATATAGGAGCTGGCCTGAAATTCCCAGCTTTTTTTTTAACAAATGAACTCTTAAGCTCTACTGTGCGTAGGGCACTGTTTGGTAATAATGAAATGGAAAACAAATGGAATCTGCCAACCATGATGTTTGCAAATTTGAACAAGTAGCCCACCTATGGCCTGCTCTCCGCTATCTATTCACTTATTTATTAATTCACTTCATTTTATTCCCCTGCTCTTTTGATCAATAAGTAATTAATTTCCCTGGCTGAGGGAAATCAGCACCTATAATGTCGCTAATGTCGTTCTAGCCTCAGATTTTTCTTTTTTTTATTTGAAAAATTAAAATTAAAATTAGAAGCAAGAGAGAAAAGGCGATAAATAGACATCTCTTGGCTCTGAGTGTTTCTTTGGCTCTGTTCTTCCTTACTGATATGACAACATCTCATGGTAATATTGCATTTGTTTTGTTGGAGGGGAGCCAGGGACAGAGGAGTGGGAGAGCAACTTTGAATTGAGTCACTGTACAGTGAAGTTACTCTTAAAGTTAGTCCTTTTTTTCTTTTACTCACTTTCCACTCTTTCAACTTTTCTTCTCTTTTCTCTCATGGGCACACAGGCTCATTTGCAAAGTCAACTAAACACATTTAAATCAAAGTAAACATTGAAGAAGATTTTAAACCATTTCTGCAATACATCCACCCAGGAAACCATTGTTACAGTTTTTACTTATTCTGTGCATTATTTAGCATTTTATGTCATTTTCTGATGAACAATTAAAATTTTTTTAAAACTGAGAAAAAAAAAAAAAGGTCTAAACATCCACACTCTCATCTCTATTGCAAATACTTGATCCAATGTCTCCTGACCTTCGTCAAGTATGATACATGCCAGATACACACAGAACATACAGTACAGTCTTTAACAGAATGAGGAGGTGATAGGATACACACTTAAGAGAGACGTACACTCCAGAAAAAAGAGCATTACAAAAATTTGCTCTTTATTGTTTCCTTTATATTCACCAAAGAGAGTGTATAAAATGCCCAAAAAAATCACAAATGTAAAGTTAAACATAAATAACATTAGCCAAAGCAGAACTTTAAAAAAAAAAAAAAGAAAAGAAAAAAACATCAGGTGTCAAACGATCATAATCAGTAACTGAGAATTTCTTTTTCAAATTTTATTTTTTTGAGGAATGAAGAAGTCAAATATATCCAGTAATTCACAAGAAAAACAGCAAAGATTAGATGAAAGAGAAATTAAACCTGATTTTGGTTGACAGGAATATGTTTTTTCTGCTTTCATATGTTATTAATAATTCTTGTGACCCCTCAGAATTATCTTGCAAACACCTTGTGGTTTGGTCCAGACCCCCAGGTTTGAATCCAATTATAGCTGGACTTTTTAAAATCAAACGCATCATTAAGGCCCCATTTGTTGTAAAAGGTTGAAGGTATGGATTTTAAAAAAGTATACGTCCATGTGGTTCCATCTAGGTGAAATGCTATGTTTGATATTTCATGTGAATGACAAGTATAGTACAGTACCTTTATTGTACTTATGTTACAATTGATTATAATCAGGTATGTATTTTAAGGTTTAGTCACCTTCACATGTTGTCTGCAAGGATAAGGCTGTGTTATTCTGTAATATTTTTATGTTGAAAAACGACAAACAACAATGTCTCTGTCTGCCTATCCTTCCTTTCTGACTTTACTACGCTGTCTGTGGCTCTCTTCCTCAAGCCCTGATTCAAGAAACAAGTATGTCGTTTCATTTTGCAAAAAGTCTCAGTCATTTCCTAAAACAGCTGTCCACTGTAGTTTTTAGCAAACGACTAGTACACATCTGATGCTCTAGTGAGTATTTCCAGCAGCAGGACAGTGGAAATGAACCTGTGTATGATCAACAATTTACGTCTAATTACACTTAAAGTAAACTGAAAAGAGATCTTGAAGCACCTAGGAAACAATTCTGAATTCACATAGTAGCACTGCCATTCATGGCCAGAACACCTTGGCTAACACACTGGCACTTCTCCCAGCAATCACTTCCACTGCAGCCACGCAGAGCCTGGTCTCCTCCAACTCCTCCGTAATAACATGATTCATATATTTGATATGGCCCAGATAGATCATGAAGACACATTATTTCCCATTCCTCAAGTGAAAGCATTATTATGCCATGCTGTTGTTGTTGTTGGTGGTGCTGGTGTGTTGGTGTAGAGGTCACACAATTTTTCTTTTCCAGGTGAACCGTGGCTGTAAGATTGGCCAGGGCAACAGAAAGAGAAATCACACGGAGAGGAAGGGAAATCGGATCAGCGAACACAATAAAGCAGCAACTCCAAAGAAAATGACCTGGGAAGCAAGCCACATGCCCACCCCTCAGAGGGTGTGTGTTAGTGGAATATATTTTTAGGGGAAGAAAGACTGCGATACATATAACTACAGGCTGTCGTTTTGTTTGCTCACTCCCGTGGCAAAATGGAGGACATACATTGTCTCTTATTGCCTAAAAAAAAAAAAAGAAAAGGCAGAAAAGAGGGGGCCCACAATGCTATTCCAGATGCCCTTGGGTGTGGCGTGGCGCTGGTCACTCGGGGAGTGTGCTGCAGGAGTCACATGGTTCAGATGGATCACATCAATTTGCCACAAAAACAATATGCCCCCCACCTCCTTCACATAGTCTTCCTTCTTTCTCCTTTATTCTATACCTTCTCTAAGCCTTCAGTCCATCATCACATAATTTAAAAGAAACCCCCCCCCCCCAACATTTTCTCCCGCAGCTTACTCTACTCATCGGCTCTACAGTCTTGATCCTTTCTTTGGAACATTTCCGCTTTTTCTCTCACTCTTCCTTCTTTTACTTTATTCTCTCCCCTTATTGACCCTTTATCACTGCACAATAAAATAATAAGATCTGTTAATTAATTTATCATTTTTTTCTGTTTCTCCATATCCTGTTTCTCTTGATGTCACTTTATTTCCTTCAATTTAGTACATTTCAAATGTGTTTCACTGGCATATTAAGGAACAAAGCTCACGTTAATAAAGGACATCACTCAAGGTTAATATTTTAAACAGATGATTGATATTAATTAAACACAAAATCACTAATATTTGTGTTATCAGCAATAATATAAAATATTCAATAACAATTAAAATTCCCTCTGTGTATCTGTCTTTCCCTGCTTTGCATCTCCCACTGGCCAGAAGGTCACTACTGTCACCCTGTGGTAATGTTCGGAATAGCATAAGGGAAGTTAATACTGTAAAACTCATGCTGATAAACATGCTGAATATGGAAAGGAATTTGGGCCAGAAATCACAAATAATGGTTCTGTCTTAAAATGATGAGTGTTTCATTTGGACTGAGCACGTCAGATTAATTAAATAACTTATTTACAGTTATGTCTGAGAGCTGTATTTCTGTAGGTGACCATTTACAATTAGATTTTATAGTTATCATAGTCATACTTTTGCACCTCAGCATATTACCCAAAGAATAAGCCAACAGACAGCTTTTCTTCAGTTGTAAACAGTACTTTCTGTGTGACTTTTTTGTAAATAGTACAGAGAAAACTGAACTGTGAAAAGAAAGAGATCAGCAAAAAGAACGTGAGTGCAACTGAAGTTGTTCACCTTCTTTGTGTCGCTGCGGTCTCCGCTTGATTATGTCATGTGACATAGGTCACATGACTTCCGAAACAAAGTCGGGAAACGGAGTTTTAAATTGACGTTTTGATAGGCATGGAGATTTTACCTAGGCCTCACCTCCTTATAATGGCAAGAAAACCCTGCTACTATGACCTCAGAATCATTATAGACAGAATTGTTCATGTTTGTCTTTTTTTTACGGCTTTCTAGATTTATTTGTAGAAATTAACATAAAAAATAGGCAACATGAGAATCACCTCCCTTCTGTATAATCACTAAGCATTTCATTTGTATATTAAAATACAGAAGAAACGTCTCTTCATTAGCTTAAAAGGACTAGTTTGCATCCCTAATAGAGGGCCTAATCCCTTGCCGCACCGTAGTCATATTTTTTGATCCTGTTTGAACTGTGTCCTGAATTACACGTTTGACAATTTAAAAGATAATTTTGTCCGTCAAGAAAGTTGACGTTTGTTGTAATACAGTAAAGTTACATTTAGTTTTGTGTGAAAAGCGTTCAATGAACTACATCTCTCGTCTCGCACAATATACGTCACCAACATGTTAACGCAGTAATGCTAGCTAACGTTCATTGCTTGTTTGCTGCTAGCTAGGTAACTTGCCATGTTCCATGCAGAAATGTATCTCACCTTAAGTGTTTAATCCAACGACTCTCTGTCCTTTTATCAAATCATCCTCTCATGTAAGTTTTTTGACGTTAACTTCACTAACTTTAGCTTCAGTCATTGAGAGAAAAAGTTATAATGTCACATCTGCGACTTTTGGGTTTGTGGTCTTTGTAATTATGTATTTTCAACAGTTTTACATTAAAAATGCGACTTTCTTGACTTTTAAATGTATTTTTTATATTGACCATCATCATATGTGAAATTCAGAGCACAATTCAAACAGGATCAAAAAAGCAGTTGTCTCTTGCCATTGACTACAGTATTTATTTTTTCCAAAGTAAGGTCCCAGGGTGGTCCAGGAGGACTATCTATTTGCTTTACTAACCTCTGCTGCTCCATGGTCACCACAGTCCTAATAACCAGTTTTTCAAACTCATCTGAAAACTGAAATATAATTTAACTATCAGCATGTAAGGTATGTGTACAGTATAGCGTTTAGTCTAAGCTTACCTGATGTTCTCAACAAAAGTAGGTAGTAATGACAATTAATGTTACTTCCTATAAATGTAGCTAACGTTACATAGTGTTGAGAATATTTCTTAGGGGCTTTATTGATGTTACAGGGAAAGGTAAGACAGGTCTAGCTTAGAGTAATGTAGCTGACCCCATAAGTGTTTTCTGACATTCTAGCTTTAGGTATTTCTCTCATGTACTTATTGTAGCTAAGGCGTCAGGCTAGCAGATATCAGTGTTCCCTGGGAATCTTGAAAGTTTGAGTCCTACAAGAATGTTTACAAGAATTCACTGTCACCACAGATTAGAGTACAACACAATAATTCTTCAACACATAGCAGCCGAAAAACTCAACTTACTTTTAGCTTTCCTGAAGCCCAAAGGAGATGATAGATAGCGCTAACCGCCTTCACTTTTCCAGTAGTTGGGGAAACAACAGGCAGACTTTTTATTAACGGACGCACTGTGACCTACACTGTACATTTACTGCCAGACTGCCAATTTACTGCTAAGAAGCTGGCCAAGAAGAGTTGAGTGTTAAAAACATCAATAGTACATTGACATTAATAATCAAAGTGAAATTTTAGTAGCTACTATCCATACTATAATTTAACCTGAAATTCAGATTGGATGGATTTTAGACTTTTTAAAGATCTGTGGAAACCCTGCACCATGTCAGTTCGATTAATTATTAAGTAAAAATCAATTCCAACTCAAGCTCCACTTATTAGCTTTTTCAAAGTGTTCATCCACATCTCTCATGGTCTTCTTCAGTGGATGGTTAGTTCAGATTTTATAAGGACAACAGTTGTCATAACATGACCTAAGTATGCGATTTAACAGCTTGTTGTATTTATAGACAACTTAGCTCAATGAATCTGTTAGATACATTTGAAAGTAGGTGGTATTACGTTACGTTTATTTGTTGTTGTTTAATTCATCTCATTTAGCTTTTTCTTACAACCCATGGGCTACTCAGACACACATCTTCTTTCAGCCATGAGTCCAAAAACACACATGTAGGTATACTAAGCCTTCAAATATTTTATACAGCGCACTGGCATACAGTTTTTGCATTTTATTCTCCACATTTCCCAATTTCAATCTGTACAGTGTGTCCTCTCTTTCCCACATTGACATTAAACCAATCCTCACTCAGCCCAGCACAAAAAATAATAAACCCTGAAATAATATCTTAAACTGAAGTAATACTTCAATAGAAATAACCTGGTTCCAGTATTTTGAAAGGAGCAGGCCGAGTTGCCCGAGGCAACACTGTAATGTGTGAGTAAAAGTATATGGGCTGTCAAGTCAGATTTGAGAACAAGCCTCAGTGTGCCTTTGACAGAGAGACATTACCGTTCATAAAAATCACATATAATTTCAGAACAGCCAACAATGTCATTGTCGGCAAAGACTTGTTTTACACCAATTGAGCCTGAATTACATTGTTTGTAGTGTGTCTGCGTGTTTCACTTGTCAGTAAAATCCTAAAAAGATTAATCCAATCAATTGATCAAACATGTATGTATGTAGACACTGAACTGGTGCATGTTTTTTTACTCATTGTGACATTTATTTCCTCTTTTTTTGAACAGTAACATTTCTCTCTTTAGAATCAATAATGTCTTGTTTGTTTGTCATAGTATTATGTGTTTTTTCTTTCACATTTGAGGTGATATGTACTGCCCTATTTTGAGAAAATGTTCACTGTTTAATTTACTGAAGTGCCTCCTGCTGTTTATTTAGAAGCAATAGAGCTAGGGATTTTCCACACAGTCAAGTAAACATGGTGGACAGAGGAGTGCTGTTGATTGGTCCTGCTGCACTTTTTGTTCCTGGACACTATTTGTTCGCAAGTATTTTATTTTGAATTTTTGACTTTTACACGTTTAACTATAATTGATATGGTTTTGTTAAGTGAAAACTGAACCGTAGGTAGGATCAGATAGATAAATAGCTTGCTAGCATAACGTTAGCTGGCAGTAGTTAGCACAATGATTTTTGTTTCTTCCAGTTGTGTCTTACAGTATGTGATTCTTCATAAATATGCAAGAAAAGTTACACCTTGAGTTTCTTTGGAGGACTTCAAACACACTAACTTTGAAAAACGTGCAACTCATTGCGAGGACAGTAACGTTACATGAGGACTGTAGCCTGTCTTATGATCCCTAAGAGTTTTATTCTGAACTTCCAACCCAGACAGCTCAACTTTGATCTCTTTCCTTCTCTCTTTTCTCAAGTGCTAAATCTGTAGTATTTGCCCTTTTCAGTTTCATAACTTGTTAACTCATATAGTTTGAATAAATGCACAGAAGAATTTACAGTATTAAGTTAAGGAAACAAGCCTGTTGCGTAAGAAAAAACAGAATGATACATTTTCAAAAATGCATTAAACCTCCAAGAGAGCAGCTGGTTTCAACACTCTATATGCTTTCCTAAGTGGAACATTTATTTTGTATTTTAATTGGGACTATTATAACTGAATTAAATCCATGGAGGCTGCTGTCCTGTTTGAATTTCAGCTAGTCCCTGCTACTTCATTGCGTCATAACAAAGGAGGGATGTTGCAATTTGGATCTGCAAACTGCTCTTGGCTTCTAATGGAAGTAATTATCAAAATACCTATGTCAAAACACAAGACAAACCAGCATCAAATAAATATCTATTTCACAAAAAATATCACTGTCTCTGCCTAATGCCATCTTTTCTCTCTTTCTTTACTCAGAGACTAACAATAAAAGTAACCGTGTTTCAGTCAGAACTCTTGTTTACTTGTACAAAAACAAAAAAAGGAGTCACTCCTGTCAGGCATCAAGTTCTTTTCTTCTCTCCTCATAGCAGAGTTGTCTTTAAACTTTTTATGTGCACATAATCACATATCCATGATTATTGTTAATCTTAGAACAAAAAAGCATATATACTCTATACAACATGTTAAAAATGACAAACATATTTAAAAAGGCATATACCCTACACTTATCTATAGGCCTAGCCTTACTTTTAAGCAACATTATATAAGATTTGAGTTTTTTTGTGATTTGTTTACCCTACCATTTCACTGTAATTCACTGCTGTTGGAAATAAGGAAAGCTGTACCATAGACAGTATATAAAAATGGACGTGGCATCACTCCCGGATAACCAAAAACGGGTCGTGGGTGGAGCTGAGGTGACGTGTTGCTGACACCACTCCCACCTAGCTCGATGTAACCAAGGTAGCTCACGCTAAGGAGCTAATGCTAAATGCTACTCTGCGTTAGCAGAGGTAGCTTCTAAACGTTGGTGCTGTACGGTGGAGGTTGGAAACTGCAGCCCTGTTACCAGTTTCTGGGCGTTACCATCTTACAGTCAAGGTAAGACACAGGAAAATATTAAAATAACTCACATATCTGTTATTGACATTATACTTCACAAGGTTTTAAATGCTTTTTAATTTAAAAATGTGGTAACGTTTTTTTTTACAACACTAGATTTTGTTGAGACCAACGTTAACAGTTAACTATGAATCAGTAATTACCTTAAGTTTACTTACATCTGAAACGATCAATTTGAAGCAAATCAAGTAACCCTTTTACATAACGTTAGTTATGAGTTGTTTAATTGGACGTCACCTCAGTATGTTACTTGCAATGAACGTAGAGTCCTTAGTTACCTGATGGAAGCTGTCAAGATGTTTCAAGATGAAAACAAAAAGGGTTTGAAATGCTTTGTGTAATGAATCTAGAATAAATCAAAGATTCACTTTTTGAATTAAATTATGGTAGAAAATTCACTTCTCCACAATATTCTATTTTTAAAGAATCATCTGTATTTACTTTATATTTTTTATCACCTTAAGAATTTATTATACATTTTCCTCCCAGAGTTCTCTGTGGATAAGATGTCCCACCTGGTGCCCAGAGAGCTGCAGAGACCTGGGAAGACTCATTGTGCTGATGGGGCGGACTGGTGTGGAAAAGGCCTTCTCTCCTTTTAAATTTTAAATTTTGTCCATACTTGTATCATCTTCAAGTCCATTTCAAAAAAATCATAAATAAATAAAAATATAAATTCTATATTTATATTAGCACTCCCTGTCTTTACTACTTACTGAAAAGCTAATCGTATACCTGAAAACATGAAACATTAAAACTGAACTCATGCTAATGCTGGGTAGACACCAAAGGATTTTTTTACATCTTATAAGATTTTCAAAATGTGATAGACCACAAACATGAGGAGAAAAAATCCTAGATTCAACCGTGTTGCTCCTATAGTATATACACACACAAACAGATTTTCAACCCGAGTCTACACAGTGAACACAGGAAATCTCGCTAAATCTCGTGAGACTTCAGAATAAGCATGGCGGACGATATGCAGGAAGAAATTGCGATGCTAGTGTTTGGAATGATTTTCACAGAAAATTCACAAAAAAAAAAGAAAAGGGTTTGGGTAAAGTCGTGGAGACGGCGGGAACATGGTCTGTACAGAGTGAGCTAGAGGTGAGCAATGGTCACAAAATCACACAGCTATGTTTTTTATAATTGTTGTTCTCAGGTCTCTCTTGGAAAATAAATTGCCTTAATAAATACACTTAAAATACTTGTTTTTATATTTTGATTTTCTTACAGTTCATGACAATTTGATGTTGTTTGAAGATATATGGAATCACATACAACTGTTGATACCGTAGCCTGACCATAACAAATCAGTGAAGCATAAAGGAGGATACATATAATTAGGGTACTTGTCCATAATTCCTTAATTTGTATGATTATTTTGACAGGTAGAGTACAGAGCGGGTTTCAGGGGGCTTCTTCGAATGAATACAGAGGAGTTCGAAATTTATTCTCAATAAAGTGGCCCCACTAATAACCAGACATGACACCAAATTTCCAAGATTGTGAGTGAAACATGTGAAGCCCTGCACCACACTCTTGCCAATGAATATCTGTAGGTAAGCTTATTTAATGTCTAAAAGTCCGCATGACACCAATAAAACTACAGTACAACAAAACAGTTCATAATATTCATAATATTTAAAGGGATAGTCATTATTTACTCACCCTTATGTTGTTCCAAACCTGTATGAGTTTCTTTCTTCTGCTGAACACAGAAGTCAATATTTTAAAGATTGTTGATAACCAGACAGAGGACGGTAGCCATTGACTTCCATAGTATTTTTATCCTACCGTGGAAGTCCATGGCTACCGTCCCCTGTCATCAACAGAAGAAAGAAACTCATGCTGGTTTGGAACAACATAAGGGTGAGTAATTTCATTTTTGGGTGAACTATCCCTTTAAGGGAGTGTTGATGTATTGACCATGAAATGCTGATTGTTCAATACAATTACTTGGATGGAAGTGACTGTTGAATACATGAGCATGCCCAGTCTTTTTTTCTATGTAATTAACTAATATTTACTTTATCTTTCATTCATTACTTTTGGTGATGCAGTGGTCTGGAATCTGAAAACTGTTTGATATTATGTTATCGTTGTTGTTTCACTATTATTTCAGACTCCCAGTACAGAAGAGAATTGCTGTAAATTGCAGAAGACTTCCATATAAACTGGCAGTTTCCCCACTGCATTGGCGCAATTGATGCGAAACATATAAACATTCAGCCACCAGCACATAGTGGAAGCACCTTCCACAATTACAAAGGACGATTCTCTGTGCTGATGATGGCAGTTGTTGATGCCAAGTACCAGTTTCGGTATGTCAGTGTAGGAGCACAGGGCAGAGCATCAGATGCTGGAGTCAGACTTAAAGCAAGCTCTTGACATGGGCCTCCTTAATATCCCTGAAGCCAAACATCTGCCAGGCTCTAATTTCGAAGTCCCCTTCATGTTGCTTGGAGATGATGCATATCCTTTGCGCACTGACCTCATGAAGTCATACCCCTTTCGCCAGTTGGATCATCAGCAGAGAGTGTTTAACTACAGACTTTCTCGAGGACGCAGAGTGGTGGAAAACGGGTTCGGTATACTTGCCAACAGGTGGAGAGTGTTCCGCAGCACAATTATGATAAACCCAGACAAGGTGCAGAAGATTGTCTTATCTTGTGTGTGTCTCCACAACTATTTGTGTGAAGTTCGGTCTGACTCCTACACAGCTGATACAGAAGATGCAGAACACAGACTCATAGAGGGTACCTGGAGAGAGGATGGTCTGGGAGCCAAGCTCCCACTTCAACAAGGAAGACCTTGTAACAGCTCCATGGTTGCCAAACAAATTAGAGACAAATTAAAGAGCTACTTTGTTACACCTGCAGGCCAGGTTCCCTGGCAGGAAAACTACATTTAGACTCTTAGCAATAATACAAACTGGAGGAACCTAATTGTTCTGTTTTCTTAGTGTATTGTGCTTTGTGTAACTCTACTATGATTCAAGTGTTAGACATTTTTTGCCTACATTCTAAAAAACAAAACAACACATTTCTAGGAGCTAGGTTGCTGATTTGTCAGGCTGTTTTATGAATCATTCTGAGCTCTGCAAAGATGTTATTTTCTTTTGACACAAAGTGATTTTTTTTTTAAATGTTATTTTGCTGAATGACATTACTGTATTTTCTTGTGTTACCTAGGCAATAAATTGACACTGAACTGCCTCAACTTTGCAAACATTCATTTATATAAATGATAATAAAAAAATCTTCCAGTGCTTTGTACCTTGAAATTGTTTTCTGAAATTGACATATATACAATTTTATCCAAACAATTTAAAATCTTGAAATAAAAACAGGCTCAAACTTAAATATATATATACAAAAACAGTAGAAATACAAGGTTTACACTGGTACACAACATGACTGAACAGTCACAGGTTCATCAAAAAACAGAAATTCTAGTGTTTTGGAGCCTTTTTCTCTGCCACAACAGTGGTTAGTTTAAACCTAAATATGGACAATCAAGCTATCAGAAAACAGACTGGCTGATAATCTAAATATATATGTGCTATGCACAGTCTACTGTGCCCATTCATCACCATTGTTTTCTTGCCAAAAGTTACTCTTGATCATTATTTTGAGGCAGCTGGTACTGATTCTAAAGCACTTGTGTAGAGTAGTATGAGATGGTGGAGACATGTGGTGATGTGCTTGTCTAGGTGTGAATGCGAGAAAAGGGGACGGCTGTGAGGGGGGCATCTGTACTGTGGGGAGTGGAGGATATACAAGTGGCATCTGGTATTGGGTAGATGGCAATACATCAGGGTGATCACACTCCCGAGCCTCATATAAAGCATTCATATTATTTCTCTTAACTCTAGTCTTTATCAGAGTATTTTTGATCAACCTCAACTCCTCAGCCCCAAAGGTGCTGTCACTATCAGCAGCTGGCCTGCTTCTAAGCAGTAGACATTACCTGCAAAACCTTTAGTTTCTCCAATTCAATGGAATCAGTAGATTGGCTTTTCTTTCGCTTTTGTGTAAGGTTGGGTGGTGTAGGAGAAGACAGTTCATTATCAGTCTGCAAAGTAGATGGCTGACACACAGTTGCTGACAGCTCCGCATTCATGTCCTCAGACATCTGAGATGCGTCATCATCTGGATCACTGGTGGGGTCATTCACTGCAGCTAGGGCATCTTTAATTGACTGATGAAGCTGTGAAAAGCACATAAGGTATTCAATTACCTATATAGGCCTATGTGATAAATGGATTTTAAAATAAAGCTATTTAACTATAACTATTGAAGAACAACAAAGCTACAGTAATAGCACTTACACTGCTTTCAGAGGCGCGTTGGATGACATATTTCCTCAAAAACATCAGTGACTGCAGCAGCCACTTTTGCTTGCTTGTGAGTGGCTTTTCCCCACTCCCACTGGATTTGGCTTTCAGAAGCTTGGAGTACTGGGTTCTTAAAGTTGTGGCCCTCATCTTTACTTCTTCCACTGTAATTTTTCACCAGAAAATTTTGTTAACTTCTCAGATAAAGGTTGTGGTAATGCACACACGCTGGCCCTGTCTCTCTCCCCTTACGAAAATTTACCATGGTTTTACTACAATTAAAAAATAAAACATGGATACTGTAGTTAAACCATGATAACCACAAATTAATCATATTTTTGCTAAAAATGAAACATTCTAATTATTTGGTTATACAAATGTTCAATACACCTATTATAAAACCATGGTTAATTTTCCACCTCTCTCTCTCTCACACACACACATATCATGTGTACTGGTACACCTATCCTTATGTATCCTTAATGGTTTTTATACTGAGCTAATTACATTTTCTATCCCCAACCTATCCAACATTCGTGCTGTTGCCACAAATGTACTAGCTGATCCTCCATCTCTGCTGTCCATTTCATCATGTGCTGCGCCATGACTGCGTTTCTTATGCTTCAATCATCTCGCTTTCTGATTGGATATTGTTTCATTTCATGTGATAATCGTGCGCACGTTTGTCCTCTGGGATCCCCCCACACATTTCTCCAGGATTTCTCCAATTCGCGATCGGGGCGCCTGTTCGGACACTCTTAACACACCTCACACCAAGGGAGAATCTGATAAGATAATCTGTAGAACCATCAAGATAATCGGGACATAGCTAGGATTGTCGGAAGGGGGGAAATCAGCCCAAAATCAGCCCAATTATCTTTTGGTGTGTACCCAGCATAAAGAACATCAGTCTAGTATAAGTTGAAAAGTGAAAATACTCCCAAACATGTTTCACATAAAATGTTGAATAATTATGCAGTATATTTCTGTGTGTGCAGGAGTATTTTTACTTTCTACCTTATACTTTAAGATAAATAAGGAGCCATACACTCAGTACCCATATACTGTATAACATAACCTGACGTTTCTGAAGAGCGCCTTGTTTGCTGCTCTGATTTAAGTCTAGTTTAAACCCAGAATAATGTGCACATATCCAAACCATCATGTGGTAGCTGCTGAAAAAAAAAATTATCTGCACAGAGTAATAATAAATCCCACTAGGTGGTTTTTATTATGACCTTGCAAATTCTGAGGTCTCAGAGCTGACTGAATGCACTTGTAGGAAATAGGTAATAGTCTATACAATGTAAACCACACAAGACCTTCTAAGAGGTCACAATAAATTACACCTCCTACAGGGCTTTAAAACTATTCAGTGTGCAGATAATTCTTTGTTTTTCACAACAGAGTAACTTCTCAGTCAATGTCACATTTGTCTCTTAAAGAAATGTCAAAATTAAACGTTATATAAGATCAACCTTTCATTTTTTACTTTCTACTAACATAAGCAAAATGTATATATCTATAATACATTAATCTATAAATACCATCTTAATATTTTCATTTACAGCTGTTAACTATAATATATTGTTTAAATCACACAATTTACAATTAACAGGGAACTGATGATGAATGAAGAATGTGATTTTATTTTAAGTATAATTAGTCTGATCATTGTAACAAAGTATTCCTAATACATAAGCAATAGTTTAACATATTAAACTCGTCTTGCATTCATGAAAAGATCAATATTAAAAGGTTACAAATGTAGAAGTAGTTTTGTATGACTTGAAATAATGTCTTGTAAGAGTTATATAATGAACCCAGTGTCATAATTTCACGTCAGTAGTGTTCAGATGTTGTGAGTAAAAAGAAAAGCAGGAGCTGAACAGCTGGAAGCTGGAGCTGTTCTCTCCTGAATAGCTGGACACAGCAAATCACATCTGGGGGGTTGCAATCAGCTCCTCTGGCACCTGTAAAGACAACATTGGGTAGACAGTTAAGCAGCTTGTTCCAAAGTGCCATGAAGCTACTGAACTCTCACCTCAGCATGATAACCTCTCTGGCATGTGACAGTAATTAGGGGTGGCAATGTGAAATATATACACTGTTTACAAATATGTGCAATATACGGTTTGCTGCTGGATACTGTGCAATAATAATTCATGCTGCTAGACACCTGTTGACTACTCAAGTCAGATCTTATTGAATGTTTATTATAAGGATCTTATTTTGTATTTCTTATTATACTTATCTACCTTTTTAGGCAAATTCTAATCCACCAAACAAAATCAGAGGCGGCTCTCCACTGCTAATTTCTCGCCTTATCTAAAGCATCGCCCTAGTTACAGCCCAGCTGTGAGTAAAACCTGTCTGTAGGTGTAACGCTCATTATATGCTGACAAAAAAAAGTGGATGCAAATCTCTGCAGGTAGCCTACAACATCTGTTCTGCCGAATTTCTGCCATCAGTTTGACTCTCGCATGCCCCCCATGCAGAGAAGCGCTCCCTCCAGCAGGGCGGGGCATGCCGGCACTCACGACCCTCTCTCGCCAGACCCGCCCCTTCTCTTCATGGCCACCAGAGCGCCTCGTCAGCAGGTCCGACCACTTTCAGAGCGCTACTCAGAGTGGCTCATTTCCTGCCCGATGGACAAATGGATGGACAGCCTGCTACGGCGGGGCCACAGGCTGCAGTTCGCCTCCCCCCCTCCCCCCTTGACCGGGGTTGTAGAGACCTTGCTCATCCCCGGCTCAGAGCGCCGCCCTCCAGGCAGAGCTCCTGGAGAAACAGGCCATCTCCAGTGTTCCTCCCGGGCAGGAGAATCGGGGGTCCTGGTCAGGAAGAAGACGGGCGGTATGAGGTCCATCCTGGACCTGTCACTGTTCAACAAGGCGATTATGGTGAGACCTTTTCGCATGTTAACAGTAAAACAGGTGATTGTGTGATTGTGAGTGTGTGCACCAGACCTGAAGGACGCGTACTTTAATGAGTCCGTCATTCCCGGACACAGGAAGTTTCTGCGTTTTTCATTTTAGGGCGCCCAGTACCAATACAACCGCCTGCCCTTTGGTTACTCCCTGGTCCCGCATACTTTTTCCACGTGTGTCGAGACGGCCCTGGAGCCACTGCGGCGGTCTGGCATCAGGGTCCTTTTTTACCTGGAAGACCTTCTGCTGCTGGCGCCGTCCTGGGACGAAGCAGTGGTGCAGACAGCCCAGCTAGTTGCACACCTGTCTTACCTGGGCTTCGTGGTGAACTGGGAGAAGAGTGCTCCTCTCCCCTCCCAGAGACTCACCTACCTTGGCCTCCGCCGTGTCGTCCCACGAGCGACGGTGGCAGCTCTGTCAGTCATGAGGCGTTCAGTACGGTTAAAACCTACACTGCCGCCATTTCGTCCTGTAAGAGGGCTTCGGGGACAGGACTGTGTTCTCCCACCCCCTGGTGAAGCATTTCCTTAGGGGGGTGCGGAGGCGCAGGCCGGTGACGTGGCCTGTTGCCCCACAACGGGATTTGCCGCTGTTTACGCGTCTTAACCCATAGCCCCGTTTGGGCCTTTGGAGACGGCGGACCTGAGATTCCTTTCGGCTAAGGTCGCCTGGCTCCTGGCTTCCCCCTCTTTGTGCACTACAGGGAGTGGTCCAAGGGACTTCCCCTGTCGGCGCAGCGCCTGTCTCACTGGCTGTGCGAAGCCATTTCCCAGGCTTACGTGTCTGCTGGTGAATCTCCCCCCCGGATGGCATCAGAGCACACTCCACGAGAGGAGTCTCCTCCTCAGTGGCATTGCACGGTGGGATGACAGTGGACGACATCTGCACGGTGGCCTCCTGGTCGTCCCCATGCTTTTTCGTCCGTTTCTACTTGCGGGATGTCTCCCTTTTCCCTCTGACTCACTCAGTACTGAGTATTTTGGTTGGGTGATTCTCCTTGTGAGTGTGCGGTGCGCCCTCTCCCACGGGACGGTGTGGGGGGGCGGCCGCTGCTTACATGGCCCTGCCTTGTGCGCAGCTATTGCGGTTGCTGTCATGACCCCGCCTGCGTCTGTACGGCTGAGGGGACTCCCCACCCAGTTTCCAGACTTACGCATGGGTCGGCCCTCGGTCTCCCATGTCGTGCCACTGGTGCTCGCGCGCACGCTGACACCAATGCCGCGGTCAGCGGGGGACTGGGTGGCTCATTATTTGGCTCTGGGCAGGTGGGTTTGTGCTTGGTGGTACCGTATGGGCCAGTGAGGCTCATCCTGCTTCGCCTCTAACCCAATAGTGATAGCCTTAGAGGGCGAAGCCTATATGAAATAGAACGGGGGTTACGTACTGTAACCCGGATTCTATGAGTATCTACTAAGTGTAATAACGTATTGATGACTATAAATGTCCTTAAATATGTACTTTAATCATCCCCAATGATAAACCTCACAAAGAATATTATAACAGTATCGTTTTTAAACAGTAACATTTTCTTCAAAGCATTATCACCCTAATGTTTAACACTAAGGTTAATCAAATACATTTTGGCTTCTCTCTTCTTGCTGACTTGTCTTTGACTCCTTAAAAGCTGTGGGTAGAACACACTAACTCCCGTTAACTTAGCATCATTAGCAGCTGGGGCTGCTCGTATCTGGCTAACTAGCGTAACGAGCTAAGCTAACAAGCTTAATAACGTTACCGACAGCAATACCTGCTAAATATTGTTAACACATAGATAAAATACAGGAATTTCACTCACCAACTAGAACACGGACTTCCAGGAGGTTCTCTCTCCAATAAACCGCACAGTCTGCCATTATTCATACGGTATCTGCATGTAGAAATGTTCAAATGGCTCCAACAGGCTGAGCCTCAGAGCTCCGTGTAGCTGAGTGAGGCTAACAGACGGCGGACCGAGTGCAGAAACAGAGAGGCGCCTGCAGACAAAGCGGCCACGCCCCTAATAATGCAGAACTTTAAGGTTTAATATCATTTAAACAGGTAAGTTATAAAAAAATTCAACCCCCTCACAGTTGTCACGAAGGGCAAAATTAGCAATATGCACTAAAACCATTTTTTGAACCAGGCTGTAAACATGTTTTATTCTGCTGTAAAGTTGGGCTTTTTAACATGGGGGTCAATGGAGACTGACTACCTTCTGCAGCCAGCCTCAAGTGGCCACTCGATGAATTACAGTTTTCAGTTACTTCCTGATTGCACTGGAAGTGAGAGGTAGTGATGGGAAAAGTCACTCTTTTGAAAGACTCGAGTCACCAAATCTCATTCATTAAAATGAACTAATCTTTTTTTGTCATTATGTTCATTTTAACTAGGCTGGTTATTGCCACGTTGCAGCCCTCTAGTGGGCGATTTAAAAAAAAAAAAGTGCAGTTCTCAAACACAGAAGGCTGCCTGGCTTGTTCTAATTGACAAAGTACAATGCACAAATTCACCTCTTCATCTTTCTCTATCATGCTTCTATAAAGCCCCATGGAGCCACAACCAAATTCAAACCATGTAAAAACCACAGAAATATGTGACAATATTTGATTAAGCCAATACTCCGGCTAAATACGTCAACTTTCACAATCTTTCCTGAGTATACTACCAGACCAGCCATATAAGCCTATATATAATTATAATTACTATCACTATATCTCTAAAGTGCTCATTCATACAGTAGCCTAACACCTATCCATGAGTAAAATCTATATATTAACATCAGATTTACAGGGAATATATTGAAGTAATAACACACTAGATGAATAAAACACACTCTTATTAAAATTTTACAAATTTAATAATAATCTCAAACACAGCAGGTTGTTCACCAGTCAGGAGCTGTGAAACAACAGCACGGCTCTGTCAATAAATAAAAAGTAAAAGTTACGTTGCGTTCTCTGGGGGACCGGATCAGCTGTTAGCTGTAAACAAACCACAGGGCTAACGCTAACGTTGCTATGTGGCTGTGTTTTAATGGTTTAATGTACGGGTCTGTTTGTTTGGAGAGGAGACGACCTCTGTGGTAATTCAGATCCCAGTAGAACTCTGTCAGGGCTGTTGGCTGTAAACACTAAAGTTACGGTGCGGCTGTGTTAAAACTATAACTTAGCACAACATAACTGCGCGGTTGTGCAAAATAGATATTAGATATATGTCAGTTCAGTGACTGTTACCTGACAACAGACTTGCCTCTCATTCCCCAGTGCTGGCAGTAAGTCAGCCTGCCGAGTGAAGACAGACTCCGAGGAGGACCCGTGTGAGCGCTGAACGATTAGTTCATTCCTGCTCCACAGTAGCCGAGATGTCATGTGACAAATGAACGACTCAAACCCAGAGACCCACAGTTGAGAGTCAAGAACTAATCAATTCTGTTTCCTGTGCTGATGGAGACCTTGCAGCTGCTGTGTAACGAGTGAACGTAAGAGTCCAAGACTATTCACACATGCGTGAAAATAAACAAATTACTCACTGAGACAACCCGTAACCTTTTTATTCCACAAAGCTCTCACTCTGTTTTTCTCTTCTCTTCTCCATCACCATCATCTTTGGTATCTTCACAGCATCTGCCATTAGTTAAAGTTGTGTTCATAGAATCTGTTGAGTTTGCATGTACTGCACCGGCGCCGCTCTCCACCACCGGCAGCATAATGTTGCTTGAAACTTGGGTGGCAAGCTAGCCAACAAAGCTAGACAGCAACGAACACAAGAGTCGACAACTTTGCACACAGGCAAATATGGCAAGACATGGCAAGCCTGCTAATAAGTTATTACTTACTAGCCCAACAGCAAGAAAGCCAGCTCCACATCCGTCCTGCATCCTTTCAGCTCTTTTTTAAATTAAATGTACAGTAGAGTAATTCTGATGGCTGCTTTACAGGAAATATTGTTGTTTCTATTGTACACTCGTACCTGTGTTAGATTCAAGTATAGACAGCTTTCCTTTATTTATGTAGAGTAGAAGGGCTTCTAGCTAGCTAAACCATAAAACTATCCAGAGAAACCAAATCTGCACTTCTAAACACTTTTAGAAGGAGACTGTGGCATAACTGAAGTGTAACTTACCCACACCACTGATATTAATGGATATCAGGTTAGTTTATGAAAGAATTCACTTGTACAACTACAGCGTTTATTGTACAATTTCCCCACTGTTCATATGAGTTGCAGTAAAAGAAGGTAGTGCTCAGCTGTAGAAAAAACTGCAGGCCTCCACTGTACATATGATGTGTAGGGGTTGGACCAACAGACTGTAGAAAACAGGTTGGACCACAGTGCGTGGAGTGGACATAAAATCATGTAGAGCGGCCTAGTGTAAGAGCTGTGAACAAGATAATAATTTTGTAGTAATATTATTGCTTATTTTGAGACAGTGTTGGTGTCAGAGAGAGTTTTGTTGTATTGGATTTAATTCAATTGTAAAGTGTACCTCTATGTTGTAGGTGGGGGTGCGTTATTTCATTTGATCTCTTTTTCTGATCCCAAAATAAGTCTGAAATATTTTGGCATTAGTTTTTTTATTATTATTATCAATAAGATAATCTACACTTTTTACACAATATTATATTCCCACTTTTACAAACATGCATCTATGATTGTTGCATGCTAAAGTGCACCAGACAGAGCTTTCTGGTGGACATGATTTATGGTTTGAACTTGAAACATGAAGCATTGTGCAAGTGTGCAATTAGGGTTAACTAAAGGTTTCTAAAATAAAATAAGGGCATTATGATACTATGGTACGAAACAGTAAAGAGTGAAGAAAAAGTAACACTAGATAATAAAGGCCTAGCCTATAAACTTTGAAGTTTAAACTTGCAAGGCTACAGTGGGCTAGCCACACCAAGCAATTGACCCTTCGCTAAGCCACGCCCCGAATACAAAGCTGACCAATCGCAGCACAGTATAGGACTCGCTCAAACTGAGGTCCGAAACTTTCATGGATGCGCTCCATTGACTCTAATGCAAAAGGAGTCGTTTTTTAGCTTTTTTTCGCTATATTGTCAAACGCTGTTCCTGGGGCACTTGTAATAATTACAGTCGCTACCCAGAGAGGTTGATAGGAGAAGTACGATTTATTCTCTTTCTAAAACCTAAAATAAATCCATAAAATTTTCAGCTGTGGATCGTTCCTAATGTAATGTTAGTTAGCTAACGCTAGCTAACTTCCTACTGAGTGTAACGTAATAAAGCCCTAACGTTACTCATCTGCATTTTAATGATTGTAATAATGAATAGGGGCCTACCCAGCTTTACAGGAATGGTGTTGACCGTTCATATCGTTGTCTTTTGTCTCAATCGTCGATGGTTCACTTTTACTCTGTGATTGGTAGGCTTTAGCTTCTATCTTAAATTTTTTTCACGTGCGTTTGAGTCAATTTCACAGCCTGAATACAACCTTCAAATGTATAATGCAACTGCAAAACTGTCTGCTTCTTTCTGAGATCAATTTTTCCAACAAATGTGACAATATTTCTCCGGGGAGTGCAGTAATAGACAGTGGCAGCGCCGACAGTTTGTCGGACTTAGCAACAGTAACTAAGGGGGCGGGGTTTAGCGAAAGGTCAATTGCATATTCCTTTTAAATAACACATTTTTACATGCCAAAGATAAATCATGCTTAATAGCAGTAAAGTAGGCGTATGTTTTCCTGAGAAAATCTCTGTTAAATATCTGGAGTTTACATTTTACTAATCATAGTCACTTATATCATTGTTTATTCTTGTAGAACAAAATTACAGACTGACTTTATTTGATAAAAGTGCTCATCACTTCTGAGAACAAAGGTAAGCTAACCGACATAGCTGATCAAAGCTAACTCAGTAACACTCAGAATCATTGAAAAGTGTGTTAATAATTTAAAGCATACATACCTGGTACAGTATTTATCCTTTTTAGTTTGGCTTTGCAATGGTGATATTAGTGACTTTATTTATATAATTTCACTCCTGAATTTCACCCCTGAAAATAAGTAGTTCGAACATGCGACGCGGTATTTTTAGAGCAGCACCTGAAAGCAGCACCAGGCATCCTGTCAATCATCGGTCCGCGTCACCTGACCCGAAGTCCAAGTCACGTGATTGATATTCCATCCTCGCCATTTTGCAATGTGGGAGAGAGGGAGGCCACTTTTTATGACTAACGGATAAAACATAGCAGTTTTATGTGTTGAGGACAAAGAGCCCCGAGCCTTTCCGTGTCAGTGAGTATATGTTTATTAAAATACAGCCACGCATTTCCTCGTCACTCATTTACCGAAAAGATCATTAAAATGCCCTTGTAACGTTACATGCATGTGTGTAACTGCTAGCACTGTGTGAGACTCGTGTGTCTGTCTGTCTGTCTGTCTGTCTGTGTGTGTGTGTCTGTGTGTGTGTGTGTCTGAGTCTGAATAGCTGGCAGCTAACTGTGAAGCTAACTGTGTGTGTCCTGCTGCTTTTTACTCCAGTTTCTTCTTCACGTTAAAGTGTATTTAGTGTCGTAGCAGCGCCAGCATGTCAGCTAAGTTAACATTAGCCTGTAGATTCGGCAAGTGGTTATCCGATGTTTGAGTATGAGTTGGGAGGCTGTGTTCAACTTCATTCTAAAGGTAGTGAATATTTTTAGATCTTGACGTAGCAAGTTCTCATCTGAGACTAGTTAATACACACGATGGTGGTGCTGAAGCTAATCTGAGCACAGTCACATTAAACTTCAGGAAACTATCAAATGCACTACAGAAAGCCTAGACTTTGTCTTTGAAAGTGACAAAGTTATTTGACCATGAGTTGTTTATTTGGCAGATTTACATTTATTGAGTAAGACAGTGATTGTCCATGATTGTTGAATTATTCTTGGATTCAGTGTTAATAACATTTTGTGAGTGTCGGTGTAGCTTCACTCCACAGATTTCAGAGTTGAGCTGGATAACAGCAAGTAATTGTTGAACGTGGCAACTCTTCTCCAAATGTGTATCCTCCTGTTTTGATATAGTCATACAGAAGTGGGAGAAAGAGGAAGGTGAATTGTGGTCTGAAAGTGATTAAAGAGGGAAGTGTTGGATTTGCAGAGATGAAAGGAATAAAACCACATGAGTTGTGACCATTTCCCTCCAGCTTGGTTTGTAAACACATGCACATGGTGCACACTTTTGCCTCTCTATTGACCAGCAGTGGCAGGGCTTTTTGTGAATGAGGTAAGCATTCACACTTATCATTTGGACTACTTCCATTTTAGTCTAAATAGCCAGTCCCCTCACTAGAACCTCTGTAAATACTGGGGCACAAAGTGTCAGTCTGGTCAGTTATTTATTTCTTTTTGGCTGAAGAACAAACATTCAACCGATTTCTTGAGGGAGACGACATGTCTTTATGGAAATGTGACTGATAGAACCAGTGGTCGCTGTTAGGCACTTCACTTGCTTTTGCTCAGTTTCACTGTGCAAAACTTTCAATGTGAACAGCCAGATGGACGTGTTACATTCTTACATTGTAACACAACACACTGTGCCTACATACATAGTGCAAAACAGTAAATCACATACTCAATCCCCAGAATACAAACATACACTCACTGGCCGCTTTATCAGATACACCTTGCCAGTACCGGGTTGGACTCCCTTTTGCCTTGAGAACTGCCTTAATTCTTTGTGGCATACTTTCAACAGGGTGTGTTTTAACATTCTATTGACATCATAGCATCACGCAGTTGCTGCAGATTTGTCGGCTGCACATCCATGACTCGAATCTCCCATTCCATCACATCCCAAAGGTGCTCTATGGGATTAAGATCTGGTGACTGTGGAGGCCACTGGAGTTCAGTGAACTCATTGTCATGTTTAAGAAACCAGTTTGAGATGATTTGAGGTTTGATACATGGTGCATTATCCTGCTGGAAGGAGCCATCAGAAGATGGTACACTGTGGTCATGAAGGGATGGACATGGTCAGCAACACTCAGGTAGGCTGTTGTGTTTAAACAATGCTCAGTTGGTACTAAGGGGCCCAAAGTCTGCAACGAAAATATCCCCCACACCATTACACCACTACCACCAGCCTGAACTGTTGATACAAGGCAGGATGGATCCATGCTTTCATGTTGTTTACGCCAAATTCTGACCCTACCATCTGAATGTCGCAGCTGAAATCAAGACTCATCAGACCGGGCAACGTTTTTCCAATCTTCTATTTATATCCAATTTTGGTGAGCCTGTGAGAATTGTAGCCTCAGTTTCTTGTTCTTAGCTGAGGGGAGGGGCACCCGGTGTGGTCTTCTGCTGCTGTAGCCCATCTGCTTCAAGGTTCGACATGTTGTGTGTTGTGTTCAGAGTTGGTATTCTGCACACCTTGGTTGTAAAAAGTGGTTATTTGAGTTACTGTTGCCTTTCTGTCATCTCAAACCAGTCTGCCCATTCTCCTCTGACATCAACAAGGCATTTTCGTCCACACAACTGCCGCTGACTGGATATTCTCTTTTTCGGACCATTCTCTGTGAACCCTAGAGATAGTCCCAGTAGAACAGCAGTTTCTGAAATACTCCACCAGCAACCATGCCACGTTCAATGTCACTTAAATCCCCTTTTCTTCCTCATTCTGATGCTCAGATTGAATTTCAGCAAGTTGTCTTGACCACATCTACATGCCTAAATGCATTGAGTTGCTGCCATGTGATTGGCTGTTTAGCTATTTGTGTTAACAAGCAATTGAACAGGTGTAGCTAATAAAGTGGCCGATGAGTATCAACCCAAGTTTCAATGCTTATTTCTAAGCACTGAGTTCTCTGAACAAGCAAGTTGTGTTTGCAACCTCTTCTCCTCATTTTAACATCATTACCTTGGTGGTCAGTACGGCATCATAAACAGTGTAAAACAGAACAAAAACTCAGTCACAATCATGTCAAGTATGAATGAATGATGTACTGCAGTGTTCTCTAGACCACATTATTTATATCACAGTAATGAAGCATATTCAAAAAATAACATGTAGGTTTCAAAAGTAACTTTTACTCTTTGTAACCTTGTGTAAATTGAGCCAAAGCTTTTGTAATGTACTGTAAATCACCACAAAAAATGTATTTACCACATACATAATTTCATTTTCTGGAATGTGAAGACTGCTTTTGTCAGATTTATATCTTTTGTTATATTATTATATACAGTATTTTAAAGAAAGAAAAAGAATATACTAGAAACTGTAGACAGATAATCTATACTGAGAGTGGTTCCCTAGATTTTACTCTTAAATAGTAGTGGGTGTTGTGCCTCTGAGAAAAAAATCATTAGTAAGCTCATGGCTGAGCAGGTAGACTGTCAGTGGTAATGCCACTCTTGTTATCCTACATTGAAAAAAAATTCAAATCGTTTGATTGTGTGTGAGTTTAAGTGTCCAACGCTGTTTTACACGCACCCCGACATTCTGCGGGGGCATTTACATATTGTATTACAACAATATCTGTATCCAGATTATTGGTAACCAGCCAGTTTACACACTAACTTCTTTTTTCCCCTGCTGTCTGCCAGGTCATGGAGGAGATCAGCAATGTAGCTGTACTCATCACACATTCCTCCACAGCCTCCTCTTCCTCCCCCACTCCATCAGCACTGGGCTCCCTCTCTCAAACCCAAACCCAGCAAGCGATAGTGGAGGACACCTCCCAGAGTCTTCAGCAGAAACAAGCTGCTGACTCTCTCATCCAGGTCATTGAGAAACTCAGCAAAATTGTGGAGAAGCAGCCCCAGCGCCGCAGCACCTTGGTGGGACAGAAAAGAGCACTCCAACAGGCCTCTTTTGCTGGGGGAGGAGGAGGTGAGGAGGGGACGGGGGCCAGCAGAGGAGGCCCTCTCTATAAGAAAATTAAGAGGAACAGTAAGGGGCAGGAGAGCGCAGAGGAAGTGAGATTAGGTGGCAGCACGGCTGATGGCGCTCTTTCCTCACCTGTGTCAGGTGACAGTAACAACAACATCACCTCTGTGGTAATGGAGGTACCCGGCAACCCCAACAGCGGCCAACACAAGCGGACAGTGACGTGCTATCAGTGCAGCCTGTGCCCATATGTCTCCCAAACGCTGCCTCTGCTGAAAGAGCACCTGAAGCAACACAATGAGCAAAACACTGACCTCATCCTCATGTGCTCCAAGTGTCGCTTTACCTCCAGAGACCAGGGGCAGCTGGAGGCACATGTCAGGCTGCACTTCGACAACGGTGGAAACCTGAAGAAGAATTCCACTCTGTCGGATGCTTGTAGTGAAGTCATGGAAGAGGTTGTAAGACAGCAGGATGGGGACTGGACTGGGAGCAGCGGCAGTAGAGGAACAGAGGTGATCAAGAGCTCAGTGGAAGGTTCCAAGGAGCTACCACAGAAGACAAAATGGTATAGCTATGAAGAGTATGGATTGTACCGCTGCCTGATCTGCAGCTATGTGTGCAGCCAGCAGCGAATGCTCAAGACCCATGCCTGGAAGCACGCAGGCCTGGTCGACTGCTCTTACCCCATCTTCGAGGATGAAGATGGGGCTTCCGCAAGGAGAGAGGCACAGGCTGCAGCTAACACTGCCGCAACCAGAGAGGAAGTAGTTGTTCTGTCTCCAGTTCTTCAAGATAAAAGTCTGCAAAAGCTGCCCACTGCCTTCAAGCTGCAGCTGTATGCTGCTCCATTGGCTGTTGAGAACAAACAGGATGTGAATCATCCGGTTTCTCATCTCAGTCTAAGTCCAAAAGCAGCAGAGGAAGAGCAGGAAAGTGTGTACCCTATCAAAGACCTGACCTCCGAGGAGCCCATGGTGGAGGTGCAGGTGACGACGGAGGCGGAGTCTGAGGTGGAGATTGATAGTCACCATGACAGCACCTCTGTCACAGACAGCTTACTGTCATCAGCTCAGAAGATTATCAACAGCAGTCCCAACAGTGCCGGCCATATCAACGTGATCGTAGAACGCCTGCCTTCAGCTGAGGATTCAGTCATGGCGACTAATCCACTTCTTCTCAGCACAGACGTGGACAGGGACAAGATCCTGCTGGATGCAGAGGAGGAAGAGCGTGACCATGTGGGTACTACGAAGGAGGAGTTGGTCCCTGGCTGCAGTGCGGGAAGCACAACTGACAGCCAGCTAGTAGGAGCTGATATCCAATCATCTGTCGCTATAAGTAGCGACCCTCCACGGGATGAAAACATTCCCCCATCTGGTCGCAAGAGGACACATTCTGAGTCTCTCCGTCTGCACTCTCTGGCTGCTGAGGCCCTGGTAGCTATGCCTATGAGGACCCCCGAGCTCTCCACCTCCAAAGTAACACTGAAGACCAGTACAGCCCAGGCACAGAGCCCAAACACGGGCGAGAAACTCGTAGAGGTGGCTACAGCTGGACAGAAGGCTTCTGATGTAGCGACAACTGCAGCTCTGTTGGATTTGGAGCTTCATAGCAAGGACAGAGAGGAAGATTTGGGGTCCCTGGGCCTTGGGGAGGAAGACGAGGAGGGCCCTTCCACTAAAGCCGGCATCAGCCTGTCACTGCTCACCGTCATTGAAAGACTCAGAGAGCGCTCGGACCAGAATGCGTCAGATGAGGATATCTTGAAGGAGCTTCAGGACAACGCGCAGTTCCAAAACGGAGCCGTGGCCGGTGTGGTCGCAGGAAACGGCGCTGGGAGTTACATGTGTAGCATCCCAGGAATGGACGGGTTGGTCGCCTCTCCTGATGGCGGTCTGGTGGACTACATCCCCGGCACTGAAAGGCCATACCGGTGCCGCCTTTGTCGCTACAGCAGCGGCAATAAGGGCTACATTAAGCAGCATCTACGGGTGCACAGGCAGAGGCAGCCGTATCAGTGTCCCATCTGTGAACACATTGCCTCAGACAGTAAGGACCTGGAGTGCCATATGATCCACCACTGCAAGACCAGGATGTACCAATGTAAGCTGTGCCCAAATGCCTTCCACTACAAGGTGAGGAGATGTCAGTGCGCACATGAAACATTTTAATCCTGGTATTTTCAGGGGTGGAAGTTGTTTTTTTTTGGGTTTTTTTTACTTGTATTTAAAAAAAGGGGGGGGGGGGGGAGTAGTTTGACTTAAGTTTATTGCAAAAATTGTACTACATTCAAAGACTCATACCCTTACAGAGTAAGAACAAAAGTCACATGAAAAAGTCATGATAAAGTGTGTAAGAATGGAACAAAGTAAGTGAGCCAAATCAGCAGAGAAGAAGCTGCTGCTGTGTCTGCGGCCACAGGAGGGCAGAGCTCCAGAGAGGTGTCACTGTGCACTCAGCTGGTGCTCTGGAGAAGACAATGAGAAGGACTTTGATAATAGTAATGTTGTTTTTAGTTTTTTCACCAATGTAAAGAGGTAATTTCTCAGTGAAAAACCATTCAGACATCTGGTTATTTTATCCAGGAAAGGTTTCCATCCAAATCAGTTTTTAGAAAATGTAATATGTTGTAATACACAGTGACATCGCAATATCTTACGTATTAGAGCTGCAGCGATTAGTCAAATGGACAGAACATTGATAAATTTGGTTATTTTCCAAGTTACAGTACCAAACATTCTCTAGTTCCACCTTCTCACATATGAGGATTTAATGCTTTTCTATTTCATAGCCTATATGACTCTTGGACATCTTTATGGCCATTTTTTTACTATTTTCTGACATTAAATGGACAAATGGATTAATTGAGAAATCGACAGATTAATCAGTAATATAGTAGATAACAATTAAATTACCTGTGTGGAGTGCTGGACCTTGAAAGTTGGCACTGCAGTGAAGGTTTGCTTTGGTTTGATGATACAGGCAAAGGAGAAAACTATTGATTCCACTCCTATTGTGGGACTCCAGTGCCGATTTGTAGCAGAGGTTATTCATCAAGTTCCTCATATTGTCCAACCAATTTGGGATATAGGCCAAGAAGGTTTATAATAATGAAGGTTAAAGGCTGGTCCACTACTTTGATATCTGCTCCAGAGATTGCATTAGTGAGTTATAGGGGGTGTTGAAATTAAACAGTGCATCACTGAAGATCACTGCAGGTCATGTCCAGTTGTTTTTGTAGAAATTATATTTTGTGTGTGTGTTTTCCTTCCGTAGAGTCAGTTAAGAAATCATGAAAGGGAGCACAGCAGTGACGTGGCAGCCCTCACAGCAGTCACTGAAACCGTGGCCATGGTGGAAGATGCAGAGCCAGTAACAGTTGAAGGTAAGATGTGTTTCTATGGCCTCATTATGTGAAAGCCCTGAGAGGCAGGTAAGAAATGAAACATTCCAGTGATTGTATTTTCTAAATCTGATCTAAATAATTATTCTCCAATACTTACGACAGGTGAAAGAAAAGAAAGTAATGTTGCATAACTTAATGCATAGGGGTGTAACGCTTCTCCAAATCCACGGTTCAGTTCATTTTTAACCACAATTCAAAACACAGGAGAGAAGAGACCTGCCTCTAAAAAATGGATCACCAGATTTGTTTTACTCACTTGCCACTTAGGGCTTCCGTAGTTTGGATAGGAAGATAGATGGATGTTTAAATGACTACCTGACACTCATCCTCCCTTATCAGAGCTTTCTCTCCACGCCACTGTTCTTTTGCTGCCACCATATGATTTTTGCCAGAGTTTTCAGAAAGTTGTGTATTTTCATTTGTCCTCCATTACAGAATGTGGTATGCAGAAGATGTATAAGTGCGATGTGTGTGACTACACCAGCTCTACATATGTTGGTGTGAGGAACCACCGGCGGATTCATAACTCTGACAAGCCTTATCGGTGAGTTGTAGAAATGCACCACTATCACTTAAATACAAATGCAAATACCACTCACTGACCAATTCGTATAATTAAGGTCCTGAATGATGTCTTGAAATGACTGAACTTAGGATTAAACTAAAGCCCTTTAAAGGTCTTACATGTTCTCGCAGCAACTCATAGCTAGGAGGAAATGTAGTGTAGAGTTCAGGAACATTTTGAATTTGTTAGTTACAGGAAACTTGATAGATGGGTTGATAGAATTGTGGTCCGTCTGCTGATCTCTGTGCTGTTCAGACTGCACGACTTGCTGTCTTGTAACGGGCGTCTTGAAGTTGTTGGCACACTACGTGACTGATCGGCAACAGGGAGTAACGCACATCACGAGCGGACCCGATGACTGGTCTCCAAACCACGTTTTGTCAAGATAACACATGTGAAAAAGGAGTGATTTATTATTAATATAAAGATGAACATTAAAAGACAAAGAATACAGGTGAAAGAATGGATTAGCATACGAGCCACGGCACCAGCTCCTGACTTAAAGTTCAGTTCAATTTGTGTCCATCTCAAATTTACACTGCACACAAAAATCCTTTTTTTCTGTCACTTGGAAGAAGCTCTGTGGAAGTTTTTATGGAGAAACATTCTTCAGATGTACAAGTTTCACCTGTAATGGATGAACAGATGTCAAGAAGCCGCCTCATGTCAACAGGTGGGACCTGGACCTGCCCAAACCCAGCAGTTTGTTAAAGAAACAACATAGAAGCAATTCACTGCAATTGGTTTCTAAGAGTGAATGGCATGACAGCATTCAAAGTTAAAACATACCAAAGTACAAAGTCCCAATTTCTTGTATTGTAAAGTACTGACAAACTACAGAGATTGACATACAAAACACATTTTAGCAACTAGATGTTGACTCCCTGAATGTTGTACATAGCCTTTTTTGAACTTCTATTCTCTTATTTTATTAGTACTTAGAATCTGTGTATTTTAATAACTAACTGAAATCAACCCTGAATCTGAGTCGTCCGTGCACCGCTGTTTTTAATCAAATTCTGGATCGGGTGCAGGAGAATTAAACTATCTAAGTTATTGAGTTACCATGTAAAAACCATGTAACGTTCATGAACACAATGCATAACTTACAAGTTTAAGTGCACATGTTTAATAAATTATTAAGTACATTTGTGAAAACTGTCCATGTCCTTGTTTAAATCATGTAATGTCTAATGTTCACCCTGGTGCCTTTTCAGCGCCAGTTGTTTGACTGACTGAGCAAACCTGAACTCCGTTTCAGTGGTGTTTAAAAACATGTTGCAGGTTATTGATCGCCTGATTTTCAATGAGGAAAAAGAAGATATTAAACATGCCATTATTTTTTTGTGATTAAATTGATCTTAATAGTAGGGGTTTGACAATATCCCACAAGATTGAATTGTGACAAGAATTCTCGTCGGGTAAAAAGCTGTCTCGTGAGACTCACACAAATTACATTTATCACACACTGTCAAGCTACATATTAATTTTCTCACGCAGTGAAATACAAATGTGTAAGTGATTAGATAGACTCACGGAGCTAGTCAACTCCGCCCAGTTGATGCCACTCCGGCGATAGTAATCAACCGCACCGCTCGCGCTGTGAGTCCAGACAGCTGTGACGAGTGGTGACATAGCTGGTAGAGTTTTGCAACATAAACATCTAAAAACTGAAGCGCAACCTTGCTCTGTTTGGGACTGTGAGCTGCACTGGAAGTTAATGTGTGTGGATTTGTGGTGAGATCAAAAGTTTTTCATTTACTTTCGGTTTCACGTGCAACATGCAGTCCCAAACTGCGTCGGTCAAACGGTCTAAAGGGGACAACGTTACTACCAGCAGATCAAAAACGTAATGCACAGCAGAGTATTGGGCAGGTAGGCCTCTCATCAAATGATGACGTTAGTCTGGTAATATTCTGCCTTTTTTCTGAACATGTCAGAGAACACAGGTATGTGGGGGAGATTCTGAATGTGCTAAAATTTTTGACCATGAGCAGAAAATCTGCTGAAACACAGGAGCTATTAAAGTCCAGGAGTTTATAACTGAATTAAAATTAATTCAATTCTCATTGAGGTGAAAAGGTGCCATAGTCACATTTAAAGATTTTACTTCCCCAAAGATACATAGAGGAGGGAAGACTAAATCATGACTCAACACGGATGATATTAAATAAGTTGATCTACAGGAGAAACAGATCTGAGAGCTGCACTGACTTAGATTCAGTTATAGTTAGGTTATAGATTGTGAATTGTCACCTGCCTCCTGAATTTTGTGTTTCTCTTTATATAACTAAAGTAAAAAATCACCATAAGCTGGTGCATAAAAAATAATCAGAATGCAGGAAATATAAATAAATATGCATATATTCAGTATTAAATATTTCTTTAAAAATAGTTTTAAAATCTTGTCTCGTCTAGTGGGTTAAGTACAGTTTATGGTCTCGTCGCACCACTACTTAATAGTAATAATGGTTTAAACAAATCATTTAAAATGTCATATGAGAAAGGTTCATATTTATTTTATTTAACAAAATCCTCAATCTTGGTCTCCAGGTGCTGTAGATATTATACAGTATATTCTACTTAGCATTGTGGGGTCATTTTGTTCTTTTATAGTATCCATGCTCAGGAAGTAGCGGCAGGAAAAGGAAAAGGAAAATAGCCAATTAATTTAGTCTCAATCTGACGGTTGCTTCTTGACGAGTACACACACAAACCACAAAATCAAGTTCTTTCATAAATGAAAGATTTATTAAAAGTTATTGAATACAGAGAAAACAATTAATGATTTAATGAAAACCAGTGTGTACCAGGTAAAGTATCAGACGATGGGAAGATGTCTTACTTTATGGAAACAGGAGACAGTGGAGGAACCTTAACATTATCAGTGAAATCACTTTAGTAATGCACCATTCAGCAGAGTGGTTTATGAGGAAGCTCCAGTGAAATACTTACGTCTAATCTGGAGTGAGACTCCTGACGCTAACTAGTTTTGGGAATTTGTGGCATCAACCTCAAATATCACAAGAAAAAAGGGAGAAGCAGGTAGATTGTCCTGCGTGGGCCATGCAATGTCCCACATGGCAGCCTTCTTGTAGAGCTCTCAGTAGCTCATTTCTGGGCACTATTGATTTCATGCAGCGACTCAGCTTGATCTCACAGTGCTGTAGCTGAACTGAATGTGCCACACACGTTTTATAGAAGCCTGGTAAAATCGCACATTCCTGTGATTTTGAATATCCTGTCTTCCCTTCGCCCCTGTGAGAGGGATGAAAAGAGGATGGGTGACAGGCAGCCCAGACCCACACACACATGCACTCAAATAAATTAATGATAAGACGATTAATCGAGCCGGGATATCTGGCATTTTGAGATGATCTACATCGGCCGATACCTGCTCTCACAAGGCCGATAAATAAAAAATGGGACTGATGTCGGCATTCCCCCTTGTAAGTTTTGGGATGGAGGTGAAAACATTATAAACCCTATTTTTCCTCAGTCACCATTGTCTTTTTTTAAACATTAACATGTTTCCCCCATCCTTAAATGAAAGCAAATATATCGTTTGACGATAAAAAAGTCTGTTGTTTACAATTATGCTCTATTTATTTCATTATGTCGCAAATTCCACTCTTGACCATAATATTTTTGCTAAGTTAGTTTGGATCTGTTGAATATCCAACATAACTGTTGGAAATTCCAACAGTATCTCATGATATTTCATTGAATTTACAAAAAATATGCATCATTATTGGGACATGAATTGACCTATATCGGGAGATTTTAGTCAATACCGCACAACCCTAGCAAATCCATCCATCCTCAACCGCTTATCCTGCGTACATCGTCGCGGGGGGGCTGTAGCCAATCCCAGCTTACATCGGGCGAAAGGTGGGGTGCACCCTGGACAGGTCACCAGTCCATTGCGGGGCCACACACAGACAAACAACCACTACACTAGCAAATCTAATCTAGTAAATTGTGAGACTATACTACTAATTTTAGAAATGACATGCCATTTAGCTGTAATGGCAGCACATTCATAAACCAGACACCAATCTCTATTTTTGGAGACTGATTGCATATTTATCTGTTACAAACTGGATGTCAACATTACCATAAGAGACGGCTTTAGAATATAAGCTTCTGCAATTCTTTATTTTTTCCAACATAAAACTGGGAAAACTTTTAATATGTGGTAAAAATGTTGTGAGCACTAGGTTTAAGTCAACATAATATTTATTAGAGTTCAGTTCCTTTTCAGTGTTTCCGTTGTGTCCTGTCTGGTAGTGTTTACTGGTCAGTAAATATTACATTTTCAGTTTTCACCTCCTGTTTCAGACAGAGTGACCTAACCAAACGGATGCCACACACTGAGGTCTTTATGTGCTGGTTCCCATGCCGGTGACTGACTTTTAAGATCGGCATGAGCTGTACTACTTGGAAAGGTCCATTAGATGGCAGTACATGCGCAGTAATGCTGGGCCACTGTGTAGGCACAGTTCTCACACAGTCCTCACTGCCCCCCCCCCCCCCACACACACACACACACACTCTGTATTAGCACTCATCCTTTATGTGAACACAAAGCTGCCGTGAGGTGTGAACACATACAGGTTTTTCTGTCAGCTTTCATAACAGTATGCTGTCGCCTGTGCTCTAAGGTCAAATGTACACAACACACAAACATAGCAGGATTTCTTTCTGCTCTTAGAAAAGGTCATAGAATCTAATTGCTGTTTCTAGCCAGAATGGTCAGTCTCCTTGTGAGCCAATGGTATGAGGACAAAAGTAGAGTTCGGAAATATAGCATCAATACTCCCAACAAGCACATTCTGAAAATTCAAACTTGGGCAGTAAATCAAGTCTCATGGCTGAAAGTCACTCAGTGATATGTACACAGAATGTGGAAGTGCTGCTGTTAGTGTGTGTACATACTTGTTGTGCCATCGACCGCGTGCTTTCACAGGCACAGATGACTTTATACTTTTAAAGGACATGTTGACATGTAAAGATCCTCTTTTTTTGCCTTTGCACATGAAGTGAGTGGATCAAACTTGACATTGGGGTCTAGTTATATGGTAATAAAGGCCTACACATTTACAACATAGTAATGGTAAAAGAAACATTTCAATCTGAATGGGATGTCAGATCTGGTGCAGTGTGGCCTGTAGGTGTTAGGACCATATTACAGTTTGTGATGTTTTGGCTCCAGCACATCGGGTCTGGAATTGCTGAAAGACTGAAACTGTTTTACTCCCAGTGCGGGTGTAAACACCTTCAAAATAAAGCTGAAGGTTAGCACTTCACCCTCATAGTCATTCGTGGTGAAAGGAGAGAGAGTTGGTTACATCAGAGCCAAAGTAGCTCATTTTAAAATTGATTTAACCCTTTCTTCTCCTTCTCCTGCTTCTTCTTCTGCTGCTGCTGATCCGATCCAAAACTCAAACCCATAGAATGATCCGGACCGTGACTTTTGTGATCTGTTGTACCCCTAATAGTCATTGTTTAATTTCAGATTGTGCTATTGTGCTGGAGTACAGAGCCATCGTGAATAAAAATGTGTCCAAGTCTTTGCAGACTGCACTGTATTTACAAGTAGTAAAAACATTTTGCCACATCATGTACAGCCTCTCTAGTCTATGACAGTGTACTACCAAAAAATGTGCTCCAGTGTTTCAAATTCGACCACCAGCTGTGAGAAGCATGTAAAGGTACACAGCCTCCCGCTAAAACAGGGCTGAACATTGTTTTAAAAAAAAATATCTAAGTGTGATTCTTTTTTTTTGACTGATATTGCAGTTGCGATGTTATTATTTTATGAATTTTGATACTAGACGGAATAATAATTTTTACATAATCTCACTTTTTCCCATCTGAAGTTTTCATGTTGTGCCCAAGTCAGGAAAAATTTAAAGAGCTTTACTTTTCAGTGATTCTGTCATTTTTAATATCATGGATAATGTTATTGACCATTCTCATGGTGTGTTTAATGTTGGAATATATGGAATTGTCCTTATGTTCTGGACTATTAATATTTCATTAATGTGTTATTCTCAAGAAATCCAGTGTGTGATTGAAAAGCAATATGCTTTAATGCTTTAATATATTTTCCAGCTATCACACCACAGGCTTAAACGTACATGCAGTATATTTGTTGTGATAGCGTAGCATAGATTTCTCCCACGGAGTTGTTGTAGTAACTGTTATGGTAGAAGATAAAATATATAATTTGACCCAAAACATTCAGGGGAAGGGGACAGAACATGTATAAAAAGCTACTTTATAAAAAGCTAATTACAATAAAATAGAATGTATTTAAATGTTTTATTTAAAAGTATTCCACAATCCCATTTGGTGTGAAATAAAAGTATCTAAACAATTACTCTGTATTGAAACAATGTGCTGTAAGACTCTTAGAAGAAGTTTTTTTTATATATATATAAATGTCTTGTCTTTGGTTGGTCAAGTCTGACTTTTTAATATTTTGGCCTCAGTAAACCTCACATTATAAAGTGCAACTCTTTGTTTGGTCTGTTTCTTTTATTTTAATGCAGTGGAAATGGCCATGAGTTGAGTGTAGCCTCTGTCTGCAGACCTTGTACGGTATTTGCCTCTAAGCAACTAAAAAGCGAGTTTCATCTTCCAACCCCAACAGCCAAAGTGCAACCAAGTAAAAAACACTGTGATTTATTCCTTTTCTTAAAGTGGCCATTTCCTCTCTGTTTTGCTGTAAATCCCTTATCTCCCTTCAGGCTACAAGTGTAAAGAAGCAACACGATGACCTCAAAGAGCAGCTTGTTAAACCAGCCGCTCTATCTCCATGTTCTCTCATATCTCGTCTCTCCTCTCTCCATCTGCCAGGTGTTGCAGCTGTGATTTTGCCACCACCAACATGAACAGTTTAAAGAGCCACATGAGGAGGCACCCTCAGGAGCACCAGGCCGTGCAGCTGCTAGAGCAGTACAGGTGAGAAATATCAAACACGCATCCACTGCACAGAGAGGGATGATGAGAATGACCTCTGGTCCGCTGAGGTGAGAATAAAGAGCTATACCTGGCAAAAACAAGCTGGGTTTATCAGAGTCTGTGTGGCTCTGAACCTGTGTGTGATTACATGTGTGCTCTCTCATGGTGCCAAGAGCCTGGAGACATGAGAAATGGGCTTCTGATTGCAAGGTTAGTGGTTGGTGGGTGGAGAAAGTGAAGGGGCGTGAATACTCAGTCCTCCTCTAAAATGTTAAATATCTGCAACCCTAAGTGAGCCACTGATTGCTGATTACTACTTCACTGAATGCTTGTGCTGTATTAAACTGTCATCAGTACCTGCACAGCTGGAATGCCCAACATCTCTATACAGCAGAAGTAGCACAGACAATGCAGTTAATTTTCTGTTAAAGGGGCACTGAAGTTGGTTATTACTGTACTTTTTTGGTGGGGGGGATGAGAGAGATTTTTAAGAAGAGTGGTCAATATGGAAGCAGCAGAGGATGAGAGATGCTTTTAGTCAATTTCACATCTGTAACTCGGTTTATTTGGTCCGGACCTAGCAAAAGCAGTGACTGCGTGACATTTGGATGGAGCGCAGAGCAGATATTTTTTTTTAAATGTTGGAACATTATGGGATCTCCTGCACAGGAACCACTCAAATGTAATTTTGGCTGCTCAGTCCTTTTGGGTGGAGGCTAGTGTTTAAGCTCAAAACATTTTTGGGAGCGAGCGGTGAGCAAAGTGAAAGGTGCTGGGTGAAATCTGGACATGCTCTGTGAGCGACGGTTGGAAATTCTCACTGCTCCGTTCCTCTCACATGCTGACTTTTTACAAAAGGACTCAAGTAATTCACTGGACAGTCATCCAACCTCATCAGCTCTACATGGACCCACATAAAGAACACTGACGTAAGGGTCTGTTTTCCTTCTACTGCGAATGCGTGGAAGTGGTGATGCATGCGCAGTATAAGTATAATCAGTTGGGAAAACGCTTTTTAAACCTTATTTTGGGGCAAAGTTGTCGAACCTTGAAACAGCTGCCCGGAGAAGTTGGCAACATGGCTGCCGAGTAGCATGACTTGCCTATAAGGACTTTGCTGACACTGAGTCATGCTACACTGTACTGAATCTAAAGTGTTTGTGTATGCTCTAGTGAAAACAAAACAGTTCACTGAGAAATAACAGAGATACAGTTGGCCTAGGTCATGAATAATAATGAAAAAAGTAGAAAGATTTTTTCCCCTGTAGTATTTAGCGGCAGGGTGATAAGGTAAAGGTACTTTATTTGTTACATACACATACATGTAGCAAAGTTCATTCTCTGCATTTAACCCATCCCTGAAGGGAGAAGTGGGCAGCCATGTACAGCGGCCGGGCAACAACTCCAGATTGAATTCAAAGTCTGGTCAAACGGCACTGACTGGAGAATCTAGCTAACATGTTTTTGATGGTGGGGGGACACCATGCAAATGCTCGGTATTTGTATAGCGCCTTTCTAGTCTTTCCGACCACTCAAAGCGCTTTTACTCTACATCTGCATTCACCAGTCATACACATTCATACACTGGCGCAAAAGCCACCAGGGGCAATTCGGGGTTCAGTATCTTGCCCAAGGACACTTCGACACGCAAACAGGGGGATTAAACTGCCGACCTTCTAAATTAACAGCCAACCCGCTCTACCTCCTGAGCCGTAGCCGCCCCGTCATGGAGTTCGAACCCGGGAGCTTCTTGCTGTGAGGCCATAGTGCTATCCAGTAGGCCACCGTGCTGCCGGTAGTTGCTGTGTGGTCTTTGTGTTTCACTCACATATGTATTACACAAGCTTTTAGTTCCTTTTCACTTTCTGATGTATCAGAGGAAATCCCCGCACCACACATGCTGACGCGTGTGTGAACCTGAATTCATTGCCAGCCTTGTCTCTTTGTGGTGACTGATTGTCCTTAAAGTTAAATTTCTGACTCTTTGAGCATTCAAGTGATTAGGCATGAAGCAAATACAAAGATGGAAGCACGCAAAGTGAACTGGATGAGCATCATTTTTAAGTGCATGCATGCTTTGGATTTCTAAGCACACTCTGATGCTGTGTTAAACATCAAACCGCCTGTCCAAAAGTGTTGTTTGTCGAGTAGCGTCAAGAAGCAGCTATGTCTGGGCAGCTGGTACATCCAGACTAAACGGGTCTAATCAGATGTTAAAGACAATGAAAACTAAGCATGCTTTTTAAAGTGGGCAAAATCCCTTGCCAGGATTTTGGATTCTGCTGTGTGATCACACACCAGCCTGAAGCAATATTTTAAATATGCATGTCAGCACTAGCAGGTTGAGAACTTGATTTTCTGTTCATCTTATAACAACATGGGTTGTTTTATGAGTTACCTGATCTTGTCCAGTTGGCTATCATGGCTGAAGTGTGCTCAGGTTCTCACCCTAAATCATATCTGCAACTTGAAGCATTTTAATTGTCGATAAAGACATGATCTATAATTCTTGTCATTTTGACAAATGACTTCACCAGTATGCTTTAAATCCTATTTCCTCTCTCCACTCTTGGTCTCTCTCTCATGAGCGCAGTGTACCCTGTGGAGTCTTGAGTCGGGATGAATCCTCTTGATAGTTATTAGGAGGAGGATTGGTAGAACCTCACTATGCACATTACATCAACCTTGACTTGATCCGCTCTCACTCTGTTGGTGCTTATCTTCTCTCCTTTGTTTCTCTTCTCTTGTCTTTCCCCTTTTCTCTTGCAGGTGCTCTTTATGCGGCTATGTATGCAGTCATCCGCCATCACTTAAATCCCACATGTGGAAGCATGCCGGAGATCAGAATTACAACTATGAGCAAGTTAATAAAGCCATTAACGAGGCCATTTCCCAGAGCAGCCGGTAAGTACAGTGCTATCTGTGCTTTCAGTTTCTTTCAGGTGTCATTTCTGTACAATACTGTTCTGTGTAAATGTGCATATCTACAGTATAATTCCACTGGCATACTGGAAAACTCTTTGTAATATTTACAATCTAACTACAAGGGCTTCAGTGGTCTTAAAGGGGCTATATGTAAGTTTTTGATTGTAATCAATCAAATTATATTTTGCCTTATTATCAATGGGCTCAAAGCTCTCTTAGAAATGAAGCATGCCTATTTTCTCTGTTGCTTGCATCAGACACTATTCTGCTGTTAATGTGAGGTCTCCGGGTCAGATTCAGCCCTGTGCGCGAGCCTCTCTCACACTACAGCGGCAACACGACAGCTAACGACATGCAGTCTAACACCATAAAACAACTGGCTCACAGCAAAACACAGGCTCCACGTAAGGATACGGAAGGAAGGTTTATGTGCTGAAGCCCATCAGACCAAACAGGTTCCGATGATGTCGAGTAAGAACAAAGTGAGCATTAGTAAAGCTGGAGAAACACAGAGAAAGTCACATTAGCTTGCCGGCTAACGCCGAGCAGTTGCTAATGTTATCCGGTGCAGAGATATATCGCTTTCCACCTTACTTCACCAACTGACGCCACCCATGTTACTACCCTGTGTACCACAGACGTTATGTCAAAGTGTCACAGCCTGCAAGAAATGATGTAACGGTAAAAAGCAAATGTGGAACGATTTGTTAACTATCCTATAGTGATGCAGCCAGCTAACGCTACATTAGCTCGGACCTGCCGCTGTTTGCTTTGTAACGTTCAATTTACATTTATTGCCTTTTACCAATAATCAGGTCCACCTCTCGGTCGCTGTAACTAACGTGACCCACATAATATACAACCCAGAGGAAGAGCCATCCACTGACAATTTACCTACAGTTATAAAGTGTGACACAAGTCATAATATTCAGCCCAGCTCACTACCCATTTCATTATGATCCAATACATGTAGCTGTGCTGACTTTGCTGAGCCTCTGGTGAAAGATAAACAGATAATAAAGACAGTTACTGAAAGCAGCAGGCGAGCTAACGATGTAGCAGTACATGTATAAGCTGATAAAACTATTACTGTAACGTTGCAGTAGGGGTTTACCCGAGTCTCCCTGCCTGTCTATAGCCGCTGTCACTCCGGGAGTATTGAGCCGATATGGGGCTCGCTGCGCTGAATGAAGTAATGTTACGGAGCCGGTGTTGAGTTGCCTCTGAGACGGGAACGTTGAAGTAACAGAGCCTGAGAAAAGTCTGGAGAAAAGCCACAGCCTGCAAGTATGGTGTTCCTGCTTTTATTGCAGGGTTTCTGTATGAAAGTGGTTGTGTTTCAGATTGTGCTCGCTCATGAGTTAAAGCGAGCACGCGTATGAGCACACGCCCGGTTTAATGTTACATGATGTTTCTTACTAGGGCTGAATGATTAATTGCATTTGTGATATTATCGCAATATAATAAAACAAGATGTTCTAATCGCAAAGGCTGCAATTACACTGGTCACATGAGACCCAATAGTAAAGCGGTCTGCAGACAAAGCAACTTCAACTTAACAGGTTACGCTGTACCTTCACTTGTTGTTTAATGCCCTTAAGCTTGGAAGAAGCCGACACTATAGAAACTTTAGTGTCACACATGGAATGAAAGTAACACCTGCCACCCGCGGGTAACTTGGTGGACAGGAAAAATGCACAACAGAAAGACACATGTACAGGCGCACGGGAAGACATTTTCACTTAGGGGTGCTGCAGAGTAGAAATGCGCGCATACAAAAGTTACGCAATTACAGTAATGTATTGCTTTTTGCTGTAATGAAGTTATATAACGCATTACTAAAAATAGATCGGTAATATTTTACCCTTTACAATCTCAGTAACGCACGTTACAACTCATTTAGTTAGTGCATTCAGCACTAACCTGCTGTATTTTATGTCATATAGTAACAATAGTTTTGTTTGTTTGCTCACTGGGATACAGAAAGATGGACTCTAAGGAGATTTGAACTGAGATAAGGAGGCATTAATTGGTGGTTTTGGTATTGAGCTCTTACTGTTTAACACACTGTGGTGAACTTAGTTTTTCTTGTGGTCTGTAGATAGGCCAATCTGATTATATTCTACCATTATTCAATGCCATGACTTGACACAAATTATCTTTGTCATATTATTAAAATTATTATTAAAATTTGATACTTCTTCTCCACCATTGCTCATAATAATAATTCATGCATCACCTAATTTAATCATAACACAGGCCTGACCCACAAGAAAGAAGGGTGTATGTTTAATCTATCTAATAGTGTGTTGGTCATTTTATACACTAATTTACTGCTTGTCCTTTTGAATAATACAGAAGGTAAAGAGCTTAAAAATGAATCGCATACTAAGTTTAACAGTGACAATGCACAATACATTTATTGCACCAGATATGACTGAAAGCCAATTTCTGTCCATAGTCCTTGGGGGAAAGGCCACCAGTTGACACAGATTGCAGTATGACAAAGTAAATAACACTTTGAAAACAAGGACATAATACATCAAGCAAGCTCTAAAACATGCCGTCTACGATAACGTTACAGTGACCTGCTGTTGTATGCCTCTAATACTACATGACTGTCTACAACGAGGACTTGCTTTGTCTGTCAGGAAGCTGTGTTAGATTCTTCAGCTCATGGTTATTTACATGTCCGCTCTGGTTTAATAATTTCCGACACGCTGACTAAAACTACAAACAAGCTCACAGATAGATTTAGAATACGTCAGAAACTATAGTTTAAAGGCTCAGTGACGTTATCGCTACTCCACTGATAAACATGGCATTAGCTTTGTGGCTAATTGATCATCGGGCAGCGTTAGCTGCTGTAATGTTTCGTGAAATTGTGATACCGTAAAACTTTGAATAATAGCCCAGGCTTTTATTTGCTAAAATCACTGAATTGACCCTGCCTTTATTTGGGACAGGCGTCCATATGGGACAGAACTTTAATTCTTTTTGCACAAAACTGAAACTACTATGAAACAGTTTCTTTATTTCAAACAGAATAATACTTGTTTAAAAATGATCAAATAATATCAAATACATGTCATTCATTTGATCTAGCTCCAACAGACGGCTTATGCGCTTTTATTTTGAAGGCATATTGATCATACCTTTAAACATTAATGTTTGTATTAACTAAATCTAAGCAGCTTAGAAACAGCTATAAAAACCAGACCAGGCGTTTAATGGAGGCAGGTGTTTATTTGTCAAAATGTGCTCCCACACCAGGCCAGTAAAGGAGGTAGGCGGCTATTTGGGACTCTGCTATTAATTGAAGTTTTACGGTATTTAGAAGTGCTGAACTAGGGACAAATGAGAGGACCGTTGGCTACAACTGCCACACTGTTTCAAAAATAAATCTACAATCACGTCTGGCTGCAGCGTAGCCTCCAACTCTCAACTGCTGTAACATTAAACATGCTGCGTTAGACTCCGGTCAGCTGATTGTTTTCTTCTGTGGTTTTTGTGATGAGGCAGTGTTGTTAACAGTAGAGCTGCAGCGCGCCCTCTGGTGAGCAAATTATGCAATACGCATGACATGAGTGAAGGATCCGACTCTCTGTTTTTTGTTTTTTTTTATAGTCATATATCCGCTGTTATAAACGGCTGATGCCGATTAAATGCAATTAGCTCATATCTGCCGGCCGATGTATCATTCGGGCTCTAAAACCTAGTTAACGTTTGGTGTAACTTCAGAATCCTATGGGTTGGTTGTTTTTTGCAACACCAGGCTCTTCCCAATTCATTCAGCCAGTACATTTTCTGATTTCAATAACTATGTACAATAAAAACAGGAAAGTCTGCGAAGACAGGCATTTAAACCAAGCAGGGCTTCCTGTGTGAAGGAAACAATCAATATGTGTACTCTATGTGGTTGTCTTGTCTTCTCTTGCTGTAATTATATAAACCTCCTTGCAGATCCTATCTTAACTGTTTTAGTAACCATTGTAAATAGGAAGTGTAATAACCCTAAGTCGATGTTCCTTTCCTAACTTAAGATAGGAACAGTGTATTACATAAACATCCTAACTCAAATACTCTCCTCACCTTAGGATAACCTTTTCTACCAGGTAATGTTAACTTGTTTAATCCATGTGGCTGGCTTTTTACCTTTATTTTAACAGGAAGTCTCATTGAGATCAAAAATCTCTTTTACAAGAAAGACCTGGCCAAGGTAGCAGCCATTCATAAACACAGCATATTAAAATGCTACATACAATAATATCTTTTATCTCCTGAGTTATTTCCCAAGTTGTTGCAAAAAAATGTGAAAACGTGTTAACATGTTTTGAAAGATACAGCGGGACACCAATAACTGCCTGCTGACGAATATACACTGCATCATAGGGATAATAAAATATCATCTAACAGATTTTTATGGGAAAAAAATAGTACAGGGGCAATTAGAAATATTCCTCAGTGAGCCAACACTGCAGAGTGAGATTTCCAACTCAGTCATTTAATCCTGCTCCCTCACTTGTTCTATTCTCCATCCTCTGTTTGCCTCAGAGCTCCCCAGAAGTTGTCTGCTGTGCTGGAGTCCGTGGCAGAGCGCCCTGCAGGGGCCCCGCACTCAAAAGACAAAGCAAAGGGCCTAGTGGAACCGCTGCCAACACTCTCATCAGCAACAACAGCAGCAGGTGGCCTGGCTGTGGATGGCTCAGGGGGCCTCCCTATACCCACCACAGACCCTTCACAGTGGCCTGGTGAATCCCCAAGTCCCCAGGGGAAGGACCCTGCACAGCTCCAGTCGCGCTCCCAGAGCCAGCCACGTACAGGCCAGGCCCCAGGCCCGGGCCCCGGCATGGAATACTGTGTGCTCTTGTTCTGCTGCTGTATCTGTGGTTTTGAGTCCACCAGTAAAGAGCGGCTGATGGAGCACATGAAGGAGCACGAGGGGGACATCATCAGCATCATTCTCAACAAGGAGCAACAGCAACCAGAAGCCCAGCCAGGCCTCCAAACAGCAGAGTGAGACCCGCCCTTCACGCCCTCTCTTTATATTAACACTGACCCTGAGGTCTTACAGTTATCTGCTTCCCACAAAAGTAGATGTTTCTTTACCTCAAGGTGATTGTGTCAGATGTTGAGCTACAACCATTTCACGTCTACTGTACCATAGTAGTTAAATGTCATTTCTCAGAATGTCGTGTGATTAGTTCGGCTGTGACAGCTACTGTCCAGTGCAGACTCCTTGAACAGGTGTAGAGAAAAATTATTAAATGGCTTTCTGAGTGGCATATCCTGTAAGCAATGTTAAAAACATAGAACAATGTTATAAGCTGTTAATATTTCTGTCAAATAATTTGACATTAAAGAGAGAGGGAAGTAGGGAAGTGATTTGTATTGCAAGGCACAAGCCTGAGCTCTAACCCAAGTTAGATTTTTCACTATACAGGGACAAGTTCATACCTCACAAAACCACACAATCCCTCACTAGAAATGGAGAAAAAAGATTCACATATTTTCCACTTTAATTGATATAGTGACCATAAGGCAGCTCTTTTATTGCTACTGTAATATTTAATGTATTTAATCCGACAAAGTTGAGGCTCTAGCCTAGTCAAGGAGGTACATGTGCAAACCCACCAATGCCTAAAGACATGTATCACAGCTTGAATATGATTTAATATTTATCCGTTTATTTTATGCATGTTAATTTCCGTAATTGCAATTTAAAGAGGCAATTGTTTATTATGTTTTGCTTATTTCCCCGTTTTTCTTTTGTATGAGTGACTGTAATTTTACTTGTTGGATCATTCATAAAGTAACGTCTTTATAGGACAAAGAAGTGGTTCTCACAGGAGGAGTGGAAGTTGACCAGAGCAAAGTAGAAAGTGGTCTAGGATTACTTTGATTGTAGTCTACCAGCCACAGAGGTATTGGTGCAGAGCATGTTGACAAAAGGAATGATGAAAAGGGAAGTTAGCCTAGGCAAGGCATTTATGTTAATTGCCTAGATATTTCAAAACAGGAATGTGTTGTATTGAACCAGAAACACCTTTCACTTGTGATTGTGGTGCTAGGCTCACTTTAAGAGTTGCCATTGAAGGTGATGTCTGTCTTTTTTTTTATAGCCCATGCAAATGAATTTATGTTGTGTGTGTGTGTGTGTGTGTGTGTGTGTGTGTGTATATAATAACATTTACTTGTTTACACTTACTCGTTTTGTCAGTGTTTTTAAAATACAAACCATCTAGTTTCAAAAGCAACTTGAAATGACTCGTGTCCCAGCTAACAAACATGCCTGAAATAAGAAGACATGGATGTAAAAATTAGATTTGGAAGGTGAGCCATGTGACGGGCTGGAAGCAAGAGTGTAATATAATTAATGCTGCCCTGATATGGAAAAACTTAACTCAGCACAGTGTAATGACGATAAAGCGGAAACTTCGATCTATGAAGCCTTCGTGTTTACAGTGATTGATTGTCTCGGGGTGTGGAAGTTACTTTTCATACAGAGTGAATGGCAGAAAAATTGAACCCCAATATCTCAAATGATGCTGACTATTAAAAAAAACACCTGGAAGAATGAATGTAAGGGAAGGAATTCTGGCATTGTCACCCAGATGCATTTTAGGAACAACAATCTTGCCCAAGAAACTCATCAAGATCCCATTAAAACATTTTAAATGAACAGAAAATGAAACCTGGATTGACGATGAGGATTATTCTTTTAAACATTCAGTGTCAGAGTCTCAGCCCATCTAATGTATCATGGAGTCCTGTCATGCAGAACACACAAATTCATCTGTATGCCACACCTTTCTTACATCAGCACAGACGGGGGCCGGGGAAATTAAGATAAAATGGAATATCCATAATTCATACCCCCCTTCTCCGCCTGACATAACAGCTTGAAATTGTGTCTGCACACGTGCGTAGCGTAGTGGATCAGCCAAAATTAAATCTCTATCTCAAAGACCTGTTACCTGGCCTGGAATTCTCATTATCAAAGCAGGTAATTATTGTCTGGTTTTTAATTTACAATTCTACGTGTCAGAATTAAGGAAGATGGTGACATGTCTATATATAAAAAAATAAAATAAAAGTGGGACTTCAGCGTCCCTCTTGTCGGATTAACTCGGCATGAATGTAAATGAGCAGTGAGACATAAAGACTGAACCGACCACAGACAGACCTCAGCCCTCCCCTTTCTGTCGTATCGGGATCTTCTATTAATCCTACAGCTTGTAATTATTCAATTCATGAATTCTGGTTAAAGGTTCCCTGTGGAGTTTTTGACCTCTAGCAGCACTAGAGAGCTGTTTTTGTATGAGTCATTCCCCAGTGGTCAGGCGATACACAATCCTTCCAGTGGTTTCACACTGTTCCACAGATCTGCAGGTGGCAGCAAGGACAGTGAAGAAGGAGACTTTAAGCTTCTAAACATCAATACTAACAACGCAAGCTTTGCTAATGAGGAAGGAACAACACATTCGTTAGAGCTCAAGGACACACACAGTGTGTTTTGGGGGGGAAACACTGAATGTAAACAGAATTTTTGTTTGTTTTCACAAAAACTCCACAGGGCACCTTTTTAAACTTGGATTTTAATTTCATTGTAAATTGAGGTCTGGTAACAGTGTACTCAACCGTTTCATTTGTGAGTAAGGCTGTCACTTGGAAAAAAGAGTTTCAACAAATTGATATTTAACACGTCATTTGCTCAAATAAATTTGATGACAACGCACAACCTAAATTATGTTGGAGAATTGATGTTCCGTTCATTCCTAGTGCCTCCGCTGCCTCAATCGTGCAAAATGTTAAAGAGGTCATATTATGCCTTTTGGCTTTCTCCCTTCCTTTATTGTGTAATAAATATATATAATTTTTTTGTACATGTAATATGTTTGCAAAGTGGAAAAGCCCAAAGTTCACTCCATAGCTAAAACAGAGCGTTCAACACACGGTGTGTTTTTTTGTTTGTTTGTTTGTTTTTTTATATATGAAACCATGTAAAGCTGTTCTGGTACAACCCCTAAAATAAAATAATGAACCTGAAAATGAGCATAATATGACCACGTTGACATTTTTGTGAAGCTGTTGCATTTTACAAAGTCAGAAAACAGTTTTACTTTTATCCACCCATTCTTCCATCTACATTCCTCACAATACTTCTCAGACGGTTTGGCGTCGAGATTATCCGTGCAGCACGGCTCACTAGTTTTCTCCATATTGCGTTAGCATAGAAAACAACAATATCAAAGGCTGGCCTACAAGCAGTCAGATGATCCCACAGGTTGGATGTGAAAACAAAGGTGAACAGCAAAATTGTTGTAAACATCCATCACCGTTTACATTTGGCACTGTAGGTTTTTAGCAAATTTTACTCAAACAAGCCATAAAAAGTGTATTTCTTGGGTACCATTTTAAGTGTGCGTTTAATACACATTTGGTGCGCTAGTGAGTATTAGTAGTACGTGTATGTGGGATTGACTACAGTGTAGTCAGTAAAGTAAACTCAGTGCTTGTGTTCATGGTAATATACAGGTATGTCATCCAGTTCAACAGTGTGGCTTAATGTGTTTTCAATAGTATTTGGAAAACAATGGAGGCCTATGGTGCAGAGGAATAGCATACATCAAACTTTGGATGCAAAGTCAATACTTTGTTGATTTTGGTCTTTTCATCATAGTTATTGAAAGTAAGTAGAAATATGTATAATCGACAATATCCCCAGACTTCCTTGGTGTGTACAGTTTTACCATAACCAGTAGAAATGGCTGCAAAAAGACAGCGTCCAAGTAGTAAGACACTTGCTGATCTCAATGACTGTACAGTATATGTGTTAATTGGGAATAACAGAATGTCTTCACTTTCAATTCGTGTTGTACAGCAAACCAAGCACTGCAGTGTTAGCTGAACCTGGAAAAATGAACTAGCTGTTGTATACCTTGGCCTTTTAAAGTGAGCTGTAATTATAAAATAGCTTGTGGTAATTTTTAAAGTAAAACGAAATCATTTCAGATATTTTTTTACATTTTTATCTTAATTGGTAGCAAGTCAAGGCAAAAAAAAATATTTTTTGGAAATACTGTAAAGTTCAGTTGACAGCTGGAAAATGCATCCTGGGTCATTCTTCTGGTGATAAATGCATATGGGTCATGTGGGATTTTGCAGGCAGTGATACATCCCATTTGGTGTCTCAAATTCCAAAAGTGTGTCAACACATGCAGCAGACACAGCAAGTATGAAAGGAAGTGTCTGTTTACCACTTTCAGAGCATACAAATTTTCTTGTTCACCACGGTTACATTTCCCTCCTTTCATTTTAATTCATACCATAGAACTATACATTTGTGCCATATTTGAAAGCAAAGCATTGTATTTTGTTTTAGTTTAATGTGCCTTTTAGTTCAATGTATTATTTGTCTTGAAAGTAGAATTTTGACCCCCCTGCCAAAACGTCGGTCAAATAGATCAGTGTTTTGATTCGTGCACAAAACAGACAGTCTTTGGTATTGAAGTTGAAGCAAAAATCTTGATTATTGTGACAATGATGGGTATCATCTGAACACCTCAGTGTGTTTTCCACAGAAGCAAATCCACATTTTCGTTTTATTAAGCAGTTTGGGAGACGGAGAAACAACAGCAAACCAAGAATGTGAAATAGCTCTTTCTTATAGTACTAGCTACGACCTAGTAATGAGCTCAAACACTTGGTACTGTATTTTTAAAGTGTAAATGTTGTAGATGAATACTGCAGAACCTTTAAAACTGAATTTTTAAAAAGATAAAAATCTATTTTTCAATGTTCTTGTAAAAAAACAACAACTAATAATTGAGACAAAAAATAAAGTTTTAGATTGAATTTTGGCTCTGATCTTATTTACTTCTAGTGTATTTGAGAGAACTGATGGTTTTAAGCTACACAGCTAAATGAGCTACGTGCATTTAAACCAAAGGAGGTGGAGAAGATAACATGTCTGTATGTATCTGTGTATTTCTGTTCTTATTCAATTTTGTAATGGAGGTTCAACATAGAATTGTGTCAGACAGCAGTGTGATGCTTGCTTTATGTTAATTTATTTTTAGAACATCATAGGCTTTATTATGTCACTACTTTGCCATGTATTTTTGGTAATAAAGACAGAAATAAATGACTGCTTTTTGTCTTTGGTCATGTCTGTGAGATGATAGAATGCCACTGAATCTGAATGTCAAATGTATCTATACATTTTTTTTTTTTTTTTTTTACATCTTTAGAATAAGATTCAGAAAACTTTATTGCAGGGTTCGTACAAAGTCTTGAAAGTTGAAAAAAATGCTTATTATGCTGTCAAGGTTGGGGACATGCTTGAATTTGCACATGCTCCTTCAAAAAGTTTGATTTTAACTTAAATTGGTGTTTCATCTACACAATCAGTCAGGTAAACCAAAAATCTTTCAGTATTTGAAATGAAACAAGCCCGTCGTCATATTTTCTTGTTGTCTCCTGCACCGAGCACCAAGAAAAGAGATAACGTTAGCCACCAACCTAGAGAACTGTGACCTGCTCTCACCGAACCAGTCGTGTTGACCCAAAAGTACATCTACAATTACAAGGACACAAAAAACTCACCACTTTAGCAATATGTCTACAAGTGTACATGCAGTGCTATGAGAACTGGAGTCAAATTTCTAGCGAACATCTCGGTTCTGGGATTACTGTCCTTCTTAAACACAGATCAAAGTTCAAATATGAACTTACAGTTCACCCAACACCTGTTTGAGTGATAATGATGATAGGAGTTTAAGATTCAGTTGAAGTTAAAGCACTGAAAGGAGAAGTTGGAATAGGTTCTGCCCAAAATAGTATGGGTCTGCAATGGTTTTCTCTTCTCCAGTATCAGCTATAGGACCAAAACATTGTGCATCATGTTGTTCCCTAAACACTCAATGTACTCATTTCAAATAGATAAGTTTTCTGATTTCTCACATTATAAAATTAGAAACATAAATTATTCCACATTGAGTTCAGTCTAAACCCATCCTTGCATCATAGGCATGGATGGATTACCCAATAGGCCTACCAGGCTCAGGCCCAGGGGCCATGTCTGTGCCCAGGGGCCCACTATTTTATAATCCACGCCATGTCCTATTTTCTTCCATGCAAGACCAGTTTGTTCTTCCCCTTCTACATCCTCCATCCTTGGAAAAGGCTCACTTGTGTTAGAGGAGGGTATGCAGACAGTTGGCCTGTGGCAGAAACACATCGCATGTTTTCATTATTCCTTACAAACCGTCCACCAGGTTAGGTTCAATGGTAATGTATGGTAACTCATTTACCCTGCGGGAAACTGCTCCCAGCCTTCTTCTGTGCACCTCGTCTTGAACTGAATTGTTAAAGCAATGAGATATGTAGTGTGCTTCAGACCTGTACACTTGAAGTGTCGTGCAAGGCTGTTTGCACAGTTAACAGTTAATTAAATCTGTTGGACAATACATTTTCATTCCAAGTTTAGATCACTGAAACTCCAGTCAGACACAGAATATAGGAAAAAGAAAACTGGACAAAAAATCGCAAAGGATCATCCTGAATGTGTAATGTATGTAAGATACACAGACACAGAGTACCTACAGACGACAGAGGTAGAGGTTAGTGTCCTGGCCGGCATTTACAAAAAAACTATCTCTGCACGAAGAAATGAAAGAGCTCAGGTTTAGCTTGGAATTTGCACACCGCCGCATCACATCCATCGAAAAAGTAAACAACTCGTTACAGTCCTCCGATAAAACTCTAACTGAACAGATTGAATACATCGCTACAGTAAACAAAGTAATACAAGAAAACTCGAAGCGTGCGAGATAGTCTTATCTTCTCCGGTATTCCTCCATCTCCAGTAGAAAGCTATTTGCTATCCAAATGCAAAGGTAGAGAATTCAAAGGTATTAAAATTAAACAAAAATCTTAGACCACTGTATAACATTAAACAGACATACAGGTGTGCGTTATGAGAGACTAATTTGTCACATTATCGGTATTAATAACCTCAAATCTCAACAATTGAATCAAGTATAATCAGCAACTTACAACAGTGAACAAAGAGGTGTTTCTATATTAGCAAACATATCCCTCTTATTCAGCACTCCATTGCTCACGGTGAAGGCCGATATATTGTAATTACTGCATCCAGTTCCAACATATACAGTCCTAATAATAAAGATCCATCTTTCTTTGACACATTTTTCTCCAAGGACCAACAAATATCATCATTTTTAATACAGTAACTGATTGTGGAATTGATATATCAGACACAACTTGTAATTTAAGAAATTGGCACTGGATTTTGAGAATATTATTATTTCTCCGCACTCCACCTATCAGTCTCCCGATTAGACTTCACTGATCAGTAACATTCTGCTGACCGATGTATCAGAAACCTTTATTACTCATTATTAGTGACCATGAATCAGTATCCTTCACCTTAAACAATGAATCCACCACCAAACCTTCTCTCTGGTGGCATTTCAATTAGTCACTGCTGAAAGATTTTGCTTTTCTTGCCCTTATACAGAGAGAGTAGGCATCCTTTAAATTGAACTGAATGACTCCCCAGGAATCTCTTCATCAGCACTATGGGAAAAAGGTAAGGTGGTAATTAGAAGGGAAATAATGTAGTACTCAACAAACTGGGGGGAAAGGGAACAGGAACAGAAGATTAAGCAACTTACAGAAATGTACTCAATCCCAATGAACAAATACAAAATGAGGAACAAAAATGCCAAATGAAAGAGCAATAAATCCATAAAGAATTCACCGGATGAAACCACTCAAAACCCATAAGAAATAGAAAACATTTTTCAGACATATTACAGTAATTTATACTATTCTGATACTGACCTCGAGCAGAACGTGGACTCGGGTTGGGCAGCCATCTGTCCCGGCTGGCTATAATAAATATAATAACAATCATGAAAACAGGACTATAATAATAGTCATGATTAAAAGTCAAGTTAGAAACATGCATTATTGGTATAAGAATGCATACGGAGAGGAGAGAGGAGCTCAGTGCATCATGGGAAATCCCCCGGCAGTCTAGGCCTATAGCAGCATAACTAAGGGATGGTTCAGGACTCACCTGAGCCAGCCCTAACTATAAGCTTTATCAAAGAGGAAAGTCTTAAGCCTACTCTTAAATGTGGAGATGGTGTCTGTGTCCTGAACCCAAACTGGGACCTGGTTCCACAGGAGAGGAGCTTGATAGCTGAGTAGTAACCCTGCATTCTGGGAGCGCGGTGTTCTAGCGGTGTAATAAGGTACTATAAGCTCCTTAAGATATGATGGTGCCTGACTATTAAGGGCTTTGTAGGTGAGCAGGAGGATTTTCAATTCTATTCCAGATTTAACAGGGAGCCAGAGAAGCTAATACTGGAGAAAAATCATATCTTATCCTAGTTCTTGTTGCTTTCTCCTGGCATTTTCACCTCTCTATGTAGATGAATCTCACTCACTCAGAATCACCAGTACAAACATAACATACACTCAAACCTACCTGATATACTACCCAACAAGCCTAGCGTATATGGGTGGGTGGTCCACGATGGGCCAGTCAGGCTTCTGAGAATGATGGAGGTGGATGGACATGGGATCCCAGGGGACAAGGGTGAACGCAAGAAGGGACAAAAAAGCAAATAACCAAATTTAAATACAATAGATCAACCCCCCAACACACACACACACACACACACACTTAGTCACTTACAAGGTACCCACTGTATCTTATGCCTGTCACAACCCCTACTGTTTGTTGTTGTTAGCTTTAGCATTATGGTGGACTATCTCAGTGATGTGATGCAGTGTGTCTTTATGACATCTCTGTTGTGTATATGTTATACTTTAAAATGCACTTTTCTGACCTAACTGGTGCATTTTTAGATCTGGGATGAGGATCGATAAGTATCTATAGTTGGATCGGTATACATTACATTTACATTAATTCATTTATCTGACGCATTTTATTCGAAGTGACTTACAATTACTACATATGTCAGAGGTGGCATGCCTCTGGAGCAACTGGAGCTCGAGTGTCTTTGGTGGATGTGCATAGTGGGAATAGAACCTCGATCTCTCACACCAAAGGCATGTGTCTTATCCTCTGCTCCATCGCCACCCCATATATAAAGTATGAAGGGTCTTTGTTCTTTTTTAGTATGAAAGTGAGTAAGGCTATTCTTTGATCGCTGTAGAAACAGCAAGTGACTAAGGAGAAGTTGATTGAACTAAGAACTGTAGGGACTATTAGATCCCAAACATCAGTTTGGGAGGGATACCGTCAAGGCCAGGGAATTTCACAAACCAAGTAGTCTGTTGGGCCTCTCTGCATTCTCAGGTGTGCTGCCCTAGTATTGTGGTAAATAATAGAATACAGGTAATACAATAAGCAAGGACGATGGACCAAGCAAAGGCACCATGCAAACTATAAATTCAAAGATGTAAGTAGTTCACATAAAGTAAAGAAGCTCACATAAAGGAAACCCTGAAAAGCAATGTCAGCAGAGTTTTTACAAGCCTTCTTAAGAGCTAGTTAGAAATCCGTTGAGGTATACAGTACATCGCCTATTGTATTCAAAGCAAAGACACATTTTTATATTCCTGCAGTTTTTAATAATTATTTAATCGATTTAAAATTTAAAGTACAATAACTCAAGGTTGAGCATTGTAGTGTTAAGCCAAGCTACTACCTTTCATTACTTCTCACACACACACGCGCACACACACACAAACATAACACGAATATACACCCCCACATGCACATTCACTCATTTTAAAAGGAAAAAAATGCCTGTTTCTGTAATCCCTTTCACTTTTACATGAAATCCTTTTTGTAGCAGTATATGTATAAGCATGGAAAAAATTCTTCTCAGTTTATTAATTTCTTTACGGGGTCAAGTTTTCAACCTAAACCTTCCCATGCTGGCTAAATCAAGTTGGATTGGGCACACTTGGAGAGACAAGGGGTATCTTTAATCGGCCATCTTCCTTCAATCTCACTCCTTTGTTTGGGATGACAAGACTTAGAGAAATTTAAAGAAGGAGGAGGAGGGAAGAAATGACAAATGTGGACTGGGTGTAAGTGTACACACAAGGAAATGATCCAAGAACTCAAGAGCCAGAGTCAGAGAGTACGGACATAAAACAATATGCGTTCTTGTCCAATAATCCTTCTTTCCAACAAGAGCCAAGCCAATTTGTTTGCTTGAATCTCTTTGATATGATTATGTAAGCCCTTGCACATAAACACTGTCCTTTCCATTTGAATGCCCTGAGCGTTCTCCCAGTTGACCTGTTTGCTGTCTCAAGGGCGCTCTTCAAGACAGTCCAATTTGTGAAGGTTTTTGATTCATTTTCTTGATTTATTTATTGTGTGTTGGTGGGGCTTGGTTGTGTATATCAGTGGTTCTCAAAGTGGGGTCTGGGGACCCCCATGGGTCCTTTAGGAGGCTCCAGGGGGTCCCAGCAAAACAACAACAACAACTACAATTATTTTTCACTACAATTCCATCCACAAGTAACACAATGACTGTTTTGTTCATGGGTTTCATACACTTTATGTAATAAAACATCTAAAAGCAAAAATCCTGGGCAATGGGTGACTCCAGAACAAATTCTTTTCAAATGGGGGTCTGTTGTCTAATTTGTGTCTGTTTAGGGGTCCTTGATGTGAAAAAGTTTGAGAACCACTGGTGTGTATATTCTTGGGGTTTTATTGCTTATTGTCGTTTTGGTGGAATCCTTCCTCGTGTATCTGTGGTAACTTCCTTTCCTGTCCATGGGTGCTTCTCAGTCCTTGTTCCCTCACTTGCGTCCATTCCTTGCATCTCTCCATGCATCCCCGGTGGGAGGGACTAAGACACAAGGAAAAGACGTGGAAACCATGCGTGGTGAGAAGAAACGAGGAATTATGTTTATTTATGAGACATTCTTTCCTCTGAAGCGACGTCCGTTTCTGAGGACGGTGGAGGATGTCGTCTATTTGGACTTAACACTCAGGAATGATTGTGTAAACCGTGGTTCTTGCTGACAGACAGACAGACTTTAATTGTCTCCATAATAAAAGTTAATGGGGAAAAACAAAAGAGAAATCCTCCTAATAAATAAAAAAGTATTGTGTTGTTCAGACCACTAAACTAGACGGTGAATCATAAAACAAAATCAAATAGGAAACTTGGCGGTGATACATTTTTATCTGTCTTAACTCAGGTATGAAACTGCACGATGTGGTGATGCATCAGATCAGTCCGATCAGCTGCAGCGTCCAATCAATAACGGATATCCAAGTAAAAGACTTCCGTGAAGGATGCACTCGTGTATCATCGCTCATATCTAATCAGAGATCCCAATTTACAAGAATATAGTGGTTGGAATCAGTACATATAAAATACTTAAAGGCAGGGCCGTAACCAGGGTTTAAAAATCAGTGAAGCCCAGATTTTTTGTTTTTTTAATAGAGCTTATTTACGGTAATTCATACCACAATTACACCTAAAAGTCTTCAGACACAAGTCTTGGTATACTAAATTTCACAAAATGCATTAGGCTGAATTGATATCAAATGTAGCCTCCAACTGTCATCACAGGACTGTTGGAATTACATGCAGACTACATAATGGGCACTATAGTTACTATATGACAACATAAAATACAGCAGGTTAGTGCAGATGCTCTTGATATTACAGCCTAATAATTTGAGGTCATCAGCTGTTTGCACTGTTTCATCACGATTGTAGGAGCTACACTGGTGTGATGCGCGGATCGCCGCTGACAATATCTAAATAATCATGTAGCCTACGCATAAATCATCCACCTGCCCCCCACCAACTAATTATTTTCTCCGGTCCTTTTAACTTTCCAGGTGATTCTTTATTGTGTTGATGTATGAGTGTTTTCTTCGGTTTACTTTCATAATTAGAGAGGCTGCTGTCAGTCATTTTAAACGTTTCCAAGTAATGTCACAGCAAATATTGTGAGACATTTATGCAGCAAAACTAAAAATTTATTATTTATAAACTTGAGAGGACAGACAGAGGAAACTCAATTCAACATTTAGCTGAAATAATTTAGATGCTCTGATGGAGCTCATTATTGACCAGGAGGCTGCTTTACTCCAAACAGTTTCACTGTGTGAACCTGGACTGTGTGTGAGACCTTTTGGATGTGGAGAAGAACAAAGAACATGAATTAACATTAGATTCTGACTGATCCTGTCGGCGTGTTGGGAGATTTAAACATGAAGTTATGCTGCTGTGCCCCGTGCGTAAATGCGCACAGCGTCTCTGTAAACTGGGAGACGCTTCACCTGATTTTCACCCACCTGGAAATTCACAAAACGTTTCACCCAAAATTCTGCCCGCAAACAGCGGTGCTCTCAGTTATTGTACGCACAAAGTTTTCATGTGTTTCCCCAAGACACTGAGCATAGAAGAGTTTTTCAAGTTGAAATGAGGGCTGCAACAGTATAATCAGCTGCACCCACTGGGTCCAAAAGCCTTAATTTAAGCCTGCTTCCCTGCCTCCCATTTGCCTTCTGCCAGATAGCCAGCCACACTTCTATATTCACTACAGCTCACACCATCTACTCTGCCAATATTCCCAAACTTCAACTGCCTCCTGATCTCCAACCCCAGCCATCTCTTTTTCTAATCCCCATTTACAATAAAATACTTTATCTTTAATCATTCCTTGTCTGAGTCCTGCATTTGAGTCCAATCTGATTTAACAGGTGGTGGTGGTGGTAATTGGGTGAAGAGCAAGGGCGGAAGATCTGGATGGATGGGACTTCTGATGAGCTGGATGAACGGGGTGGTGGATGAGAGTTGTATAAATCTGACAATGACAGCTGAAAGCACAAGAGAAAGAAACAGTTTTTAAACTTTGACAGCATTGAGATGATTGGCACACATCCTGAAAAGAATCTTAACAAGATGTTTAATAACCCAACAACCTATGTAACCTGAATAACAATACAGACGTATAAATCGTGACAAAAAATGTGTTGCTGAATTTATTACAGTTCCATGCATGACCAAATACAGTATGTGGTTTGTTTGGATGGTGATGGCACAATGGATAAGACACATGCCTTTGGTGTGAGAGACCCTGTAATGTTTAGCCCCATGGTGGAAGGAAGAGACATGGACTCAGGAGTTCTTCACCTGGTTCTTCAATTCAAGGGTAAATTATTGCAAAAATATATCAAAAATTTAAAAAACAAACAATGAGGAAACTAAGTATAAACTATTCAATTTATCATTATAAGCTAATATTAAACAACACACAAAAAACTATATCAGGCCCTGACTATTGGGCTCTAGCACATGTGCCCTTCCAGGCCAAAGCTGTTCTGCCAGAGGAGCCTCTGCCTCCTTCCTTTCTTCCAGAAGCCCCTCCTACAAGACAAACCAAAGTTAATTGGAAATCAATCAAACAACATTATGCTACCTCAACATTCCCAAACATTTCTGGCTACATCAATACACAATATATCATATCATAAATTCATCTATAAATGAACTGAAATGAAATGACATGAAATGACAAGCCATGTCTCCATTGATGCTAGCCCACATGCTAAAAGTAATGCTTATGCTAAAAGTCCTATGCTAACGCTCATGCTAAAGTTAGCTTAGCATGCCAAGACCAATGCTACCACTGGCTTAAATGAAGGCATGGGGCAGCCCATGACAGACCAGGGTTCGATTCCCACTGTGTCCAGAGGAGTGCAACCTCTGACATGTATAGCAATTGTAAGTCGCTTTGGATAAAAGCGTCAGCTAAATGAATAAATGTAAATGTAACCATCATGTAACTGACAAGACTTCAGCATCTTTTCTTGCAGTATACTGTTGAAAATGCACTGCATGTGGCACATTTTCCTGCTACCAAGAGTGGACAGATGGGCTGCATAATTGTTAATGATCACATAATTTTGACACATCATTCCTGGCTTTTTCTCAGACACAAGTACAATTTGATCTTTTAATGCATTAGTCTGTGTTCTGTTCCGTTTGATATGGACCTGACACTTTTTCCTCCACATTCATATTTCTATTTGTTGAGGCTTTACAAGCCAAATACTGAAGCTGAAGTCTGTTCGTAACAGCTTATCAAGTTAAGGTACTTGTCCATGTTTTCAGAGGTGGATGTGCAGAAATTGGCGAAGCCAATTCAAGTGGATCAAAAATGGAACTTGTCATCCACTTAAGGGAGCAAATGAAAAAGCAGCAGTAGCTACTTGTGACGTGGTGTTCTAAAAGCTGCATCTGGTAAGTTTAACAAAACAATTATCCGAATTTCTTTTGAGACTTTTGATATGAGAAAATTAAATGTATTTAACTGACAGTACTTTGAATACTTTCACTGAGGTTAAAATTAAACACTCAATCATTAAACTTATTTTTCAACTTATTTTCCTGTTAAGGTGGCTGGGTGGTGATAATATGCCCGTGAAATCGTGGATGCAGTGGTCGTTGTCCGACTTATCAGAAATAAAATCAACAAATAAATATATGTGAATGATTTAGCTCATATGTGAGCCCCTAATGTGGTGTGGAAAAATAGACAACTGTTAATGATAATCATGACAAGACAAGCATACCATAGCTGTGCTACTTCCGAAAAGTATGTTTTTTTTCTATTACACCCTACAGACAGTGCGGAATGAACATGCCTGCTAAGAGCCTATAAACTCATTTCTTGACTTGTTCTTAGTCCAAATCATGAAGTAGAAGACATGGGCAAAGCATAATAATTCCTTGGGGTGTAGTTTGCTTGCTGAAGGCACACCTGTAATAAATGAAGAGCCGCTCTGTTGGGGCAACCTGTCACATCTGTCCATGAGCAAAGGGCAATGGTAGGCCCATATTATGTTTTAGTATCACATCACAACTGTGAAATATATTATAACTTAATTACTTTATAGGTAGCCTACCACTGGATGTCATTGTTGATAACTTTGAGGTATGTTTACCAGTAGCCGACTGTACCCTGTAAATATCCAGTATTTACCAAAATAGCCTACTTACAGTACAATTAATTTCTACCTTCCTCTAAAATGCCTAATTGTTTCTCCCTTGTTCCCCGTAGTATGTTTTTCTTCTGCTGTGTCTACATTTCAGTCGCCTACCAATATGAACCAGTAGGCCTAACTATTTTATAAAACACTACACTGTACTTTTTATAATGCCATTTTACTACTTACTCACTTTATGGTGCAGATTTACAGTTCAATTTACACACTCCTCTATGAGATGAAGACATTTTATTGACATGATGCATTTCCTAGCCCCTTACCTCAAAAAGCCTTCTCTACCTTTGGGGACCCCAATTTTTGATTCAGTCTGGCCTCCTTTGTTTTGTCCTGTAATTTTTTTTTATTAATTTTTTTTTACTGCCGTATCAGGTATCCTCCAGCATCCTCCAACAGAAGCAGAGCAGGATAAAGACTCCACTTTTAGCCCAATAGTGGTTTTCTCGCGCTTTTATTTTGAAGGCAGGCTCTCTCCGCCCTTGTGTTCCGGTATTGTCCCGTGGTAAACCCGGTGCTGTATGAAGCTGACCGACGAATTAACGGGAGGGAAAAAAAGAGGAGAGAAAATGAAAGAGCGAGAGGGAGAGAGAGGCAGAGAGAACTAGGGAGGGAGTTAGAGGAGAGCTGTCGGACCATCCTTCCAGTCGCTGCTGTAGAGGAGGGTGAGGCTTATACATGTACCGTTGGCGCAAAATCGTAGCCTATTCGTCTTTGTTGCAGTCAAGACAGAAAGAAAATCTGGCGTCCATAAAGGGACTGCGCCTTTATGCACTCATTATAATAGAGTGGCAGATGTATGTCCGTGCTACACAAAAGGAGTTTAATTACAATACCACATCGTACTTGATGGTACTGTGTCTCGCCATTTGTACAACTACTTCTAAGCTATCCCTTATGATATTTTGTTAGGGACTTGTACATTTGCTGTTATGTTTGTCTTATCTTATCATCCGGCTTAAATTCCGTAGAATTATTGTGACGTTAGTTGTCCAGTGATCTGGTTGCTGTCGGTGGATGGGACGTGATGTGTCACGTTATTGTGGCAGCGACGTGAGCAGCCGCTGTAAGCAGGCCTGTCCGTCCTCCCCATCTATCAGTGTGTGGCACAATGAGAGGCTACAGATGGTCAAGGAAAACAAACAGTGGTGCAGGTCGTTGTTTGCTTTGGCTCACATTGCAGTAGTGCACAGACTGTGTGTGTGTGTGTGTGTGTGTGTGTGTCAGGGCGATCATGCACATGTGTGTATGTGTGTCTTCATTTGGTATCTGCACGCATGAATCATATTTATGCGGGTGATCAGCCACTCTCTGCTTGCAGGGTTTCAACATGACAGCCCTGCGTCAGAGGAAGGGCAGCAAGGGGAAGGAGCCCCCTCTTGTTGCAGAGTTTCCCTCCCAACAGTCCAACTGTTGCAGCGATCATCATCCAGAGATGGTCTTGCGCGGTGAGTGAACCGTACTGTACGCCCACCCAGATGATTTTCCTACAGTTTTGAGCTGCAGCACTATGGCCCAGCGACTGCAGAATGGCCTTTGATCGAAGTGGGAGCATGGTTGGCAGCCAGCCACACTGCTTGAGTGTCCTTAAGCCAGATCCAGCTCCTGGGTCAGTGTATCTGATCCTGACCTCTGAACCTGCTGTGGGTGTACAATGGGAAGGAAGTTCTCAGTGGGGATTTAATGAAATGCCACATTTTCACAACTCTTACAACCTATTGTACCCATGCGTATGCAGTCCTTGTGTTGCATCCTCAGAGGACATCAGGCATAGTGAATAGAAATTTTGTAAGCAGTTTTTCTGCATTTTAGATTCAGATGTCATGTTCAAAGTAACCTGTACGTCACTACTTGACCACTGAACAAAAACCACCTGGTGTGCTTGCTGACTCAGTGGCATGGCTTCCTGCAGCACTGGAACAAAATGCAGCTGTCACAAATGTTCTTAACCTGCAATGACAAATCATAATGTTTGCTCTGAAAAAGGTCTAACACTACAGTGTAGCAACAGAAGGGGAAAAACAGGGCATTTTTACAGCAGACTGTTTGACTTGTCATTGTAGGAAAAGCCCAGGTGTTATTCATAACATTACAATGGCTCTGTTATATTGTCCCACTAAGCCGTGACAGTGAAGCTGCCAGTATTCTTCTTCAGAAGTGCTTGTCGAACGGTCGAATAGGAATCCACCAATTGTGCGTCCGCTTACTATGAATGCCCTCCAGGAGTAACTGTGTGAAAATGTGCACGTGTGTTTTAAAAAGTTATTAACAATTCATTTGACAGCAACAACTTAATGACCCGTTAATGTTCCTGCAGGTGATTGGTCATGGGGGGCAATAATCTGGACATCAGTTGGTTGGTCTGTGTCCGTTGGTCTTGGCCTGCTGTGCTGTATCTACATGGCCACACTACATGAGAACGACCTGTGGTTCTCCAACATCAAGGTAAAGCACCGAATGTTCGGCTACCAAAATGAATCGGCCGAAAAGAACAAAAAAGCACTTTCGGTGTTCTCAAGTCACAAGACTGACTAAATTTTAAGGGACAGTTAGGTTGAAATTGTCGGCAGTGTGGAAACATTTTAAAGTGTCCGAGAAAGACACAAAAATCGTTGTGCTGAACTGTCTCCTAGCACATCCACTCCATCTGTGGCGGACTTCTTAGAAAAGGCAACAAAGGGTCTAACCCGCTTTTAGTGTTTCTGTCACTCCTTTGGTAGCAGCCGTTTAAGCTAGATGCACCTAAATTTGTAGTGCACATGTATTCAGGCCTTTATGGTAAATCCACTGAGACAGACGAGTGCGAGCTGACAGGCAGGTTGAGTATGAGAGCAGTATGAGAGTCCTACCTGAAGAGAGGCTGTGAAGTCTTCATGTTACGCGATACGAGAACCACATACAACATTATTTATCAAATTGGGTCGGACTTGATGAATTTAGCATGAGGATAGACATGTGACAACGTCCGCTTTTCAAAATAAGGTGTCTATACAGTATGGAAATAAGATTAATTGGATTATATTTACACGAAGTATAAAACATATTACATGTGTACATTAAAAGTAAATGGACACGTGTAATTTACTTTACCGGAACCTTTGGGCCTCGGACCCACCCACCATAGTCTCTACAAATCCTGTGGGAAACACTGAGGAAAAATCACATTTTGACTACTTAATTTATGCAATGTTAAAAAAAAAAGGCAAAATAAATGGAAAAAAATGTGAATTTTCAGAGCACACATACCAGACACACTGCTGAAGGATAAGAGTGGATTGTGTAACAATAATGTTTGGAAGACATGGACTGGCAACAGGGATCACATTTTGAAGGAGGAAATAATTGAGACTCAAGAAACGTATGGTAATTCCTAATTCACAAAAAGACACTAGCAATTAAGACTTTGTAGTTGGTGCTCCACAAGTTATTGTAACCTATGTAAACTTTGCCTCTAGCAGGATAAATTGTCAGTCACAGATTTTTTAAGTGAATTTTGTGACTTACTCTTTATACCAGCTTTGAGCAAAACAAGTGTTGCTGTTAACTAGAGGTTGTGAATGTTAACAGCAGGTACATGTTAAATATTTACTGCAAATTGTTATGTGATGACTTGTTGCCAAGCCCTTTGTCTGCTATCATGTACCATAATGTAAATGTCTCAGTGGTTTAGTAAGAACTGTAAACATACTGGCTGAATGTCTCACTGACAATTTAACACCAAGTATCGCCGCTGAGTTTGAGCCAGCCGAGGAAGAGTATCTGAGAATGTTAAAAACACATGGACCGTTTTATCTCTGCTATGAGACACTTGGCTGGATTTACGTGTGTGACACTTTCATAAGGTTATCTAAGGATTTGACGTCCATGGGTAAGAGTCATCAACCACATCACAGATGGAAAATGTCTCCTGGTTTTAACATTTAAAAGCAAAAAAATTCCACACACGTTCTCTGCTTATCTCTGGAGGAAATGGAGCTTTGACGTAAGTGCCAATCAGACACGTCCCCTCATCCAGTTTTCTCGGTAAAATGGCATGCAAACACGTCATAAACACTTCATCCTGAAATGGGATGATTGTTTTTTCATGCACTGCAGAGGGCTGGCTTTCATGCACGTTAAATGAACCACATGAAGTCCTGAAACACCAGGGCAACTGGTGGTTACACAGTCCTTTTTATAGTCTGTTCAGTGTTCTACAGCAACAGAACATTGTGCCCTGCCAGATATGATGTCATTTTTAAATCCCCCTTCCACAGCTTCACCAGCGTTCTGGTTCAGACTGAGATATATACATAGCAGATTTGGATCTTGTTGACATGGCAGAACAGATTGCTCTGTCAGAGGCATAACTGGGGCAAAATGTAAATTAACACTGTTGCTGTTTGTTGTTTTTGCCTCATTTAGCAGTGCGGTAACAGTCATTTGTTTAGGTAGATGTGTGTGTGAGTCAAACGAACCAAGGAATGTTGTAGGATGAATTTTTGTATAAATATTCTTCTGAAGGTTTGTACCATGGCTAGGGATTCGTTTGACTCACACACAGACTACAAGCCACAGTTCTGATCCATATTCTGTGTGGGGAAAAAATCAATATGGCTGTCCAAAACTTATCTTTCCTAGTAATTCTCTGTCCCTCCATGTGTGCTCCATGCTCGTGTTCCTGTAGTGTGACCCGATCCTTTCATGCAAGCTAGCTAGCTAGGTTCCCTATTCACATAGCTACTTTTAGTAGCTTTCAAATATGAATTCCACTCAGATACTGTACGCATCCCTAACCATAGCAGAACTCCCCTTCTTGTTCTGAAAAATACATTTAGATAGAGTGCACAAAATCAGAAATGATAAATGACTTTGTGTACTTATATTTACATTTACTCATTTGGCAGACGCTTTCATCTAAAGCGACTTTCACATGGTGACAGGTGTTAAAGTGATCTAGAGGATGTAGATGTAACACTGGTGATTTCAGGTTAGTCCTAGCCGTGTTCCCACCTAAGGAACTATCCTCCGGAACTAGGAACCTTTGGAGGAACTCAGTGCGTTTCCACCGAAGGGACCAGGGTATAAATTTAGTTCTAGGGTCTTTATTTTACCCCCCAAAAAGTCACTGCTTGGGGGGTTAGTGGTTTCCAAAAGTAGAGGTACTTTGGGGGGTGGGGCTTGCCTTGCAGTGAATTTGAGAATGAGCGAGTAGAGGCTACTGGCTTTAAGTCGAGCATGTCAGCTGTTTTTCTACGACTGCTCCTCTCTCTTCCACCATTCTATGCTAACCAATAAATCACAATCAACAGTCAGATAGCCTCTGATTTTTTCTGGCCCTCCCTCCAAAAGTTATTTATCAGTTTTAGAACACAACTAAAGACTTATAAGTTATGTTATAGCCTACTGTTAACATGTTTAATCGGTTATTAAATACATCCTGGATATAAAAAATTTAAACTAAAATGCAATCACAGTTTAAAATTATGAAAAATAAAAACATTAACAGAACAATTTACTTTTAAAACAAAACATACTAACCGGCTCAAATATGACGTGCTCTCTCTTTCTGACAGCCATTTAATAAACTACACAGAGCAGCGGATACAAGTCGCCTCTATCCTGATTGACAGGTTGCCATGGTAGCGACCTGTCTATTTCCCCCTAAATGGGACCATAATTTACTCAATGAATATCATGTTGTGTTGAAGAATACTTGAAACTAGCGACTGAGACTATAAACTTGGAAAAGAAAGGACGGAGGTGACTGGAGGAGCTGAGGTTAGTAAAGCTAATTAGTGATGTAAACTAGTCCTTTTAAGCTAACGAGGAGACGTTTCTTTTTGGATTTTAATGTGCAAATAAAATGCAGCTCAGAAGGGAGGAGGTTTCTCATGTTGCCTATTTTTTATATAAATGTCTACAGATAAATGTCAGAAGCTGTAAAATGAAGACACAAAAGGCAAACAGTCGTATCTATAATGATTCTGAGGTCATATTAACAGGGTTTTTCTGCCGTTAAGGCTTAGGGGTGACGCCCAAAACATGCGGTTCCATCACTGTAAAATCACTGTGGAGCAACAGAACCAACCAAATTACTTTCTCCAGATCTAAAGGTTGGAGTTCCTCCAGCAGACTGATCTTTGGGTGTTGTTTATTTATCTGCTCTGGCTTTTCCAACTATTTGTTCAGAGATATGGTGAAAATAATGGCCCAAGATGATGTGAAATTACTTTTTTTTTTTCCTTGGGGGAGCACCCCCAAATCCCCCGACCAACACCAAAACATTCATCTAAAGCTCACATTAAACTGGGAAAACACTGCAGTTTGAAGCTATTCTAAGGTGCATCGCATGCTCATGGACACAAGAGCAATGTTGCTGAGATATGGTGTGTTTTTATTATCAGACATAAATTTGGCTTCACCTCCGCTGCACAACTCCATCCTTGGGGAAACACTGAAGTTTACTTGTTTTGTGAAGTGTGACTATTTTTCCGGGGGGTGGGGCAGTCAGGCAGACACAGACGTGAGTCCTGCAGCTGATCAGCAGCTCTTGTCAGCTGGAAATGTTTTAATAACCTTCCAAACTGTCACAATTTTATTTTTGTGTTGCTTTCTCTGCGCTGGAGTTATTTTAAGAACTTTGTGGCTTTATCCAGTTTGTTGTTAAATTTGTAACGATCTTTATCGTGTGTCTCTTCATTATACTCCCACACAAAAAAAGCTGCTTTAATGGTCAAGCAAAGCCTATAGATTTTCATTATATTCTAATCAAATCTGATGTTCATTTATACATTTTGCTCATGGATAGTGGTTACTAAATAATGTTGCCTGTGCATCGCTTTGTACGGCGTACAGGCCCACAGCCTACGGAGACCACAGTGGAAACGCACACAACAGTGGGCTGAAGGAACCTTTTAGTTCCTTGAAAAGAGATCTGGGGACTTTAAAGTCCCTGTTACTTTTGGTGGAAACGCTGCTAGAATGTCCTAGAAAGTTTGAGTCTCACTGTTTGGTGGGCGTTGTTCTCTGCCCCCAGGTAGTGATGAATCAAAATGAGTGTAATACCAGATGGCAGAGTTTCATCTGTAAATATTCGTTCAGATTTTGTAGAAGCATTATCCTTGTAACAGAATGGACTTTTCTTTTTGTGTAAAACAGAAGGGAGAGTGAGGAATCAAACACAACAACTGAGCAGGCAGGCCCTCAAAAATCCACGGCGCAGAACTTGTCTCATCTTTTGGCAGTAACTCGCAGTGCCAGCCAGGTGCTTCATCTGTTTTTCATGCAAATGTGCAGTGCACCCTGACATAGAGGCAATCTGCACAGGATAATTTGTGAATTTTTGTCGTAGCGAGACAAAGCAGCACATCCAGTTAATTGATAAATGGAATCCGTACAGACACAGTTTGTGTTCCTGTGCTGTTTTTTCAGTGAATGTGTGTGAGGGGGAGACAGATGCTTTCATCTATAATAAATGCAGGTCACTTTACAAGCCTGGAGAACATTTCCCCGAAATGTTCCCGCATAAGTGGGCTCCTGGCTGACATCATCACACGTTGCACGCATGCTGTGTGTGTGTGTGTGTGTAAAGTGTTTCCTTCTGTTAATGCTATCAGTGCCTCTGTCTAAGACTCTGTTCTCACAGACCAGGGCTAAATCTGAAAAAATGCCATTTACATGTGAAAACAACGTGGGTCCACGGAACTTTTTGTGAACCGACAATCCCACATTCCACTTCACACAGTACTTGGCCAGGTGTGTGGAAGTCAGAAAGTAAGCTGGGTTTGAACTTCTCTCTCAAAGCTCTGACTATTTGTAACGTAAATCTGAATAACTGAGGGCAACACGATGACTGTCTGAAATTTAGAACAGCATTTAGTCTCACTCCTCTCAGTGACGACATATTTTTCACTCTGCCTTCCAGTGTGGCCATTTGGAACAGGTTGAAACACGTTTGATTTCCAACGCGGACACCGTTACAACATACCCCGGCCCTTAGGCTGTGTCCAGACAGACATTTGCTGCTTTCATTTCAATAAGGCCGCTGCGTTGACTCAGCAGGAGTTCTGACACAAAGGGCTCAATAGCAAAACGCAGGTTTATCTGTCAAAAAATTCTAACATAGATCAACTTTTGCCATCATCTGGAAAGGCCAGTCAGTTTGCCAGTCAAATTTGTGCAAGCGCATGAATTTTATTTCATCATCTGAGTGATTCTTGAAACAGCACAGCCCCTTGTGTTTCTGATGAGTCTCAGCTGGCTAAGCCTCCGCTCTCTGATCATCTCCACTATGTTTTAATACAGCTGAGCTCAGGAATTATATGTTCTTATCTTATCAGACAACTGAATGAGCATAAAATCATGACTCGATAAACATAAATACAGACGAAAAACAGAAGGAAAAAGATTCCTTTCCATATTTTGCCGTTTGGAAATTGGATATGACCTTACCGTGAACTGCTTGCTGCTGCTTTCTCAGCTAGATGATGTATTTCATTTCCTGCCCTTATACATCCACTGTCTCGCTTTCACTCTTTTGCTTACTGTCTCACACACATGCTCTCTAAAGTGTCTCCAGGCCAAGTTGGACGGAAAAGACAGTGAAAAGCAATTTGGGAGTTTGGGGGTCCTGTCCGCTTGGTGTTGGTACTTTGCGGTTGTTGCTGCCAGACCTGACCCTACGTAACTGATGGTATCAGCGTGTTGGCAGTCTTTGGAGAAGCGGTTGTTTAGCAGAAAGGGGACTGGTTTTAATAATGTGTTGCTGAGGGAATGTGGTAGCTGAGGTTAGTCTGAGAGTCTGGCGGGTTTATAATCAAGCTCTTCCCGCTCTTTCTCTCCGTCTCTTTTACACACGCGTACAATGCTTATTATCACCAGTCCTCCTCTTACGTATGCAGCAAGACAGCTGCCAGCTCATGTCCACGTCGGTCCCAGTGCCTAGTTGAGTTTATTTCAGACATGCGCTCACAGCTTGACGCTGGTTCCAGATCTGCAAACCCTCTGACAAATGTTCCCCGGATTTTCCGAAAGATATTCCAACATGTTCCCCTCGCTGCTCCCCACCCCCACCACATCTTATTCTTTTTGTGTGTGCATGTGTGTTTTTATAGACAAGAGGTCACCAGTAGTCAACTCTTTTTTTTCTTTCCCTCCCCCTGGCTGCTCCAGTTATCTACAGCCCATCCTGTTGTTCGCAGACGTACTGCGGCTCAGTCTCTATGTTTGCCTTTCTCTTCTCCTGCTGAGAAAGAACTCTTTTAGTTTTGAAGTCTCACTGCGAGTTCAGGGGAGGCAGAGGTGGGTCTGCGTTTAGGCTCTGGAAGACATAAAGCAGAGGGAAGACGGAGCGAGACCAATTCTGGACGGACCCTTGCTTGGATTCTTCAAGCACCACATCAGAGAGATGAGGGTTATTCAAAGACCCATGAAGAGGAAATGGTAACATAGAGAAGAGGATCGGTGCCTTCTGAGGAGTGAACTAGCTCTCAGAGTAATGAGCAATGTGTGAACTTGTTAACTAGGCCTATTATTTTTGACCTTAATTTAAACTGAGGATTAGCCATCTCATCAGAGCTCTTGGTGTAAAGCCAGGGCTTGTTTTGCCTTGAGCTCGAAAGGAGGATTGGGAAGGAAACTAGCTGCTCATTCGCTCAGAGAAAGCTTTTGCATATTTCCTTTGGCAAGGAAATTGAAGCGATTAAAAAGCAAATTTATTTGGACGAACTTCAAGAAAAGAAAAACAACCTGCATTTACATTGGTTGCTGGAATGGATTTGGATCAGTTCTATAGCTCAACCCAGGAGCATGCAGTTTATCTACCTGGATTCAGCTCATCAAAGGATCCAAGAATTTACTGATAATCTCTGTCTTCTCGGGCAATGGAGCTTCGTAAGAGAGTGAAGCGGAGGGAGCTCAAACATAATTCGGGCCTTTCACAAGATGCACCAGCTGAAGGGAGATGCAGCAGTGACATGCTGTGGGGGATAGAAAGGTCTAAGGCCGCACAAGAGTTCTGTACAAGAGAAGTTTCTCTGCCTGGGGGATCCGGTACTTGTTCCGGTTCAGGCATTTCACCCCTGTGGCCTTGGCGACAGTGCGTTTCCATGGCAGCAGGGCTGGTATTGGCTGGGCTGCTGGCGTTGACTCAGGCCTGGTGTGTCAACGGCATACACGAGAATCTGCTGTGGTTCTCTCAGCTCACGGTAGGAGTAGGAGATGATACTGGTTTGATTTTAACCTTTAATTAACCAAGCACATTGTGGACAAGCTCTCTCACAATAACAGCCTGCAGAGTTCCGAGGGTTCACTGGTGAAAAACAATTTTCAGGGGTCCAATCTCACTTCACAGTAGGAGTTAATTTGGTAACAATCTCTTATTTTTCTCCACTGCTATCTTCCATTGTTGTCCTTGTTGTTGTGTGCAGTCCCAGTATCTTCTTCATTGTGCTTGGTCAGTCAATCAGAGCCGCAATGTATGGAATATACAATCACATAGTTTTATTTCTCTTGTTGTTTTTTTTTTTTACTTAAAAAGCATCCTGCTCTGCGTCCGGTAGTGACAAAATGGACAATTGTTTTTTATGTTTCAAAAAGGTATTGTCATTTTGAAAATACCTTAAGAAGTATGGTTTTAGGGGGTTAACATATTTACACACTAGTATGCTCACATCCAGGCACCGGCCAGTACCACAGCCCAGCAGAAGGGAGTTATAGGGTAACTCGATAAATTACGTTACAGTGACCACAGTAATGGTCATATCATGATACAGGCAGTAATACAATAAGCAAAACGTTGCAAGGTAGTTATATATATAACAAAACAAGATTCTTGTAGCTGAAATTATATTTCTTTTTTTTTATAAAATGGGAACTAATCATAAACCATATCTAGAATAAACCGTGTTTATACATTTCTTAACTTTTTCAGAACTATAAGCATATTTACCTGAAACGATGGATAACACACAGCACGTGTCATCATCGACAAATCAGTTAGTCAGTGACTCGTGATCTTAGTTGTCCAGTAATTGCAGGGTTGGTGGTTCAATCTCCAGCTTCTTCTTGCCCCGCCTCCATGTCACAGTGTCCTTGGGCAAGATACTGATCCCCAAATTTCTACTGATGGCCAGCCCAGGGCCATCGATGTGTGAGTGTGTGTTAAAGGGTGAGTGAGAGGCAAAAAGCACTTTGTTTGCTCAGTTAGAAATTGCTATATTAAGTGCAGCCCATTTAACATTTACTGTGTCATTTTAACAGGCAACAAACCGAACTGTTGGAAATCTGAACAGTTGCGGAGTTAAGAGATTTACTTATGTGTGTTAATAATGTATTCAGAGAGCCTGAGAATAAAGGTGGCGCTATGCTGCGAGTTTACTGAGGTCATAAAACTAGAAGACTGGAATATACAAAATGAGCCATAGACAAAATCTAATAAAATGATGACCAAACAATACACGGCGGTCGAAAACTATAAACTCCCTGGAGGTCAAAAAACACAAGTGAGACGTTCACACTCTCTTGAAGGGACTGCAAAACACAGCTGTGTCAGAGGTTCCTTTAGACTACATTAATGAATTAGACTACTAAGTCTATTTCATAAATGTTTATCTAGGCTGTATTTCATAATATTAGGCGTATTGGCCTATGTGGTATATCTGGCACAATAATTGCAAGCCATAGGGTAAGGCTGCAGGTGGTTTGAAAAAATAAAAAGGCTATCCACTGCAGTATCAGTTTTTTATGATCATGTAACCAAAAGTTACCAATCTACATAACCTTGCTATATTGGCTAATGAAAGTGAATGCACGTGAAGTCATTTTTTCAACAATAGGGGGCGCTACATAAAACACTTTTAGGAAAAGTCAAAGACTGGGGGACTTGAAAAAGTTATTGAAAGAAAGTTACATGCAATCAAAAAAACAGCTGATTACAACTATGTATGTAAACTGACTAATGTCTCTCTCCGTGTTATGAACCAGTGCTTCTCTACTGTGCTGTACAGCTACCTGCTGGGTTTCACTCAATCAGCGGAAAGTTTAAACCAGGTGAACGAAATGAATTAGCTGGTGCACCTGTGTTGGTCTGGGACATGACTGAGAACCACTGGCCTGTAGTCACTTGTAGTTGCCTGGTGTCCTGCATTGTTTTAATCCTGCTGTCAGGTAACTACATATTGGGGACGTTGATCTGCGGGATACGAGGGACTGGTTGCTTTGCCAGGCTGATTGAATTCAGTCATCAGTTCCACACTGTAGGGGTGGGGCTACAGGCTTCAAAGGGACATTTTATGGAAGATGCCGATAATATGGAACATTTTATATACAAAGTCTATTTGACATGTTGGATTTTTGTATTTTTCCACATAATAGCTCAAGTTGTAACACAAGTGGAAATCTATACGGTATCATCATAAAATATTCTTTGTTTTTTAATAAGCATATTTCGAGATACGTCGGAATAACTGCATTCCACTGCAGCAGGACAATAACACTGGAGAAGCAATTTGACAAACATTTCTTTTTAGTCATGCCCAGCTTTAAAAACTATTCACTAACTAAATGTTATTGATGATTGATGATTGACTTTATATTCAGCAGCTGGTGATTCACTGTGTGCTCTCAGTTTTTACCCCCCAGTGGAAAAGTAATCATGCACGGCGAGCAGGAAATCTCTTTGGAAGACATCCCTCAAGCATACGCACACACACACACACACACACACACACACACACACAGTGTTACCTGTCTTATTGTTATTGTTGAGGATTATGAGTGTATTAGCTGCTTTGCCGCTATCCTCCACATTTCCTTCATGTCTTGCCAGAATGTCTGTTTTCCATATTATCAAGAACAGAAGTGATGCAACTAAATTCCCCGTTTTGCTTTCAGGAAGTGGAGCGGGAGATCTCTTTTCGGACAGAGTGTGGACTCTATTACTCCTACTACAAGCAAATGTTGCAGGCCCCATCCATACAGGAAGGTATACATTGTGTTTATGCTGATTTCATTAATATATATATATGTGTGTGTGTGTGTGTGTGTGTGTGTATATATATATATATATATACACACACACAGACACACACATAGATATCAGTAGTCCATCTATGTCATCCTTGATTTTATGACTATAGTTGAGTCTTTGCTGAACCACTCACCAAAGCAGCGATAACTAGGCATGGCAATCCTGTCGAGTTTTGGTTTTCCACATGCTGAAGCAATGTGCACAGGGCTTTACAGGGAGATACATTGTATCTAAAGAGCGGGTGGTGCCTTTTTTTTTAGCTTTAACAAAACCAAAAACACAAGAACAAAAGCATAAGGAACGTAAACATGTGTTTGATGTAACATCTGATGTGACGTAAGCTGTAAATGTTACTTTTTTGACATGTTTTAACACGGATAGAGACACCAGATGGCTGTCTTTACCTATTCTTACAAGGAGAAGGAAACATTTTCCAGACCAAACAAATCACTACAGTTTCTCATGACGCACAGTCTGGTCTGAGGGAAATTAGTCTAATTATTTTGTTCCCATTATCATTACAATTTCTAGTTGGAAATGGGCTGACCTCCCTTTTTTGTCTCACTGTGTGTTCACTTCTTTTCCTGTCAGCAGCATGTCTTGATATGCAGAAGCTACAGTAGGTTAAGGGTTGGAAGGAAGGATGGAGTGATGGCATAATGGGAGAAATGAGATGGGAAATTAAATGAGTTGGGAAGAAGCAAGGATGGAAAGAGGCGTGAATGGAGAAAAGGCAGAACGGAGACAGAAGCGGGGGTGAGTGGAAAGGACAGAAGGGAAGGAGGAAAGAAAAGGTATAATGCAAAAATGACTGGAAGAGATAATGATGGATGAATGAAATGGAGTGGGTTGTTTGTGTGGGTGGTAATGTGTACTTCGTTTATGGAAAAGTTTGCTGTTTTGTTTGGTTCTACATGGATCAAGAACACAACAGTGATCAGGCTGACACATCTCTGCCTGCAGCAGAAACTCAGCTATCTGCTGCTAGTTTGGTGTCTCACTTTCTTTCAGTCAGATGAAATACATAGCAATGATACTGCACCCAGTGCCCAATTTGGAATAATGACACCAATGTGTGGTTGAGCTCATAAAAAGTTAAGACTCAATTTGTGGATGGCATAAGAATGCCATTACTGAATGATAATTCTGGTTTACTAAAATATATGTCTTTTTTTTTGTTTTTTTTGCAATCCGCATTAGTGATCTCGCTGCATTCGAGAGCACTGAGAGGCAAAAAGCACGACCGGTCTGATGTTCAGATAGGTTGTAAACAAAACCCCAGTTTAACCAAACTTATTTGGAAAAGAAATCAAAGGCGAATGCTAAAATAACCATCACAAATTCTAACCATCACAGTTTACAGACTGACTTCCTCCTGAGTTCAGTTTGGTAAAATAATCTGGAACAAATGTTGACTTGTGCACAACCCGTTTGTCTGACTGCTCATATTCCTTTCTCTGTTCCACTATGATGTACCAGTGTTGTTCCTAGATATCAGCAATTACTTTGGTGAGAATGTTATCACAACTGATAAGAAATAATGTCCATCACAAACAAGACCCAAGTTGCAATAAACATAATTAGCCTCTAAACGTTTTTTTGGCCACTTGTGGGTAGCGGAGACAAGCAGTGAACACAACGCTGATGTATTTATCAGCTTTTAATTTGATGTGGTTAACTTGTTAGCAACCAGCTGCTTATTGACACATCCAGCAGATATGGAGCAATTAGCATTCATTTAGAGTTGTGTTTGTGGCGACTTGGTAAACAGTATTTCCTTTCCTTTCAGCTTTGTTGTGCTCCCCACCATAACCTGAGAAAAAAATATCTGTCTCTTTAGCTGCCAAGTCCTCTACTGTGTTCACCACCTAGTCACTAACTTTGTCTGTCTGCTGTTTGATGCTGGGCAGGTAATATGCAGTAGGTTTTTAGAGCTTGTTTTTGCTATACAGCTGCCTGCTAGAGCTTAAAACAAAGCTGATGAGAGTGGGACACAACCATCAAACCAAAACAACAAGCTGAAAGATGCTAAAACAAACTAAGGGGAGCTGCAGAGTCTGGTGATCACCATAGACTGTATATAAAATGGTGATAACCCTCTGAGTTTGTTACTGTAAGCGACACCTGTCACATATAAGTAGTCTGTGGTGATCTATTGTTAAAGACGTCATATTATGCTTTTTGGCTTTTCTTTATTGTGTAAAATATCTTTTTTGTGCATGTAATAGGTTTGCGAATTGAAGTCCACCCCGAAGGGCGTTACAATCTCCTACAGAAAACCCTGCTCTTGAACTGCCTGAAAACAGCTTCCAGCCTTTACTTCTGTCACTTTGTAACGCGTCATAATGCTCACCTAGCGGCTAGTCAGGCAAAAGAGTGGTTACTTTTTAAAATTCTGCAAAGGAAGTGATGTTTGAGGGCTTCCAAGGTTGAATGCACTGATTCGTTCAGACATCCATTGTACTTTCAGCAATTAAGGAATTCAATTGAAGCAGAACAGTCTGTGGTTTTACGAGCTGATAGAAATTTTAAACACTGTTATTGTTCTTTAATAGCAGCATTCTCTGTAAATGAGCAGAGGTGAGCTTTGAGAAACCTCCCTGGTTGTCACAAAACCAACAATAATTATCAGTCTATCTGTGAATAAAGGGTGCCATTTTTAAAGTGTGTGTATGTGTGTGTCTGCCCCCCTCCTAGGGCTCTCAGATTTGATCCATGACAACTTGACAGAATCCAAGAGGACCATTAATCTCCTACAGCGAATGAATATCTACCAAGAGGTCTTTCTCAGTGTTCTCTACAGATTGTTGCCCATACAGGTAACACATCACTCAGCTGTCAGCTTTTTACTATCGGCTCGTAAAACAACAACAGCTTAGAGTAATGACTGCCACTGTTACAAAATGATGGACTGTCTTTGTGACTTTTGCTGTCATTGTGGCTTCATGAAATGAAGAATTCTCGTTATGTGAAAAATGTATGAAATAATATCACACCCCAGTATTTTGAAAAATATAGATTTTGTCCTTTGTCATGTTATTAACTAAGTTACTGTTACTGTTGAGGGGCATGTTAGGAGACTGGCAGGCATTTGAGGCGCTGTGGCATTTTACATTTTGGTCTTTTTAGCTGACATAGCATGGCACACTTGTAGTTGTCACACTGGAGGAAAAGGTTTCTGTGTTGGCATATCAATTAACTGGGAAACCGCTAGTTAGCTTCCTCAGCGATCTCATTGTGACAGGAATGCCAGGAAGTGAAATATCAGACCAAACTCTGAAAATGCCACTGTGTTCCTGAGTGCTCGAGTCATTCGCTGTCACTGTAGTCAACTCTCTGCGTGTTCTTTTACACCGCCTAATGAGCTAATGGTTTCTGTGTGTGTGTGTGTGTGTGTGTGTGTGTGTTTGTCTAGTTGTATCTGGAGCCAGTGTATTTCTACATTTACACAGTGTTCTCGCTCCAAGCGGTGTATGTGATCGCTCTGTACCTCACAGCATGGCTCCTGTCTGGTTCCTGGCTGGCTGGTACACTCACTGGGATCTGGTACATCCTCAACAGGTGGGTAATGTGCACTCGTGTGGCCGTGAGACACCGAAAGGGGGAGATTGTAGACATGCGCACTTGACTTTGTAAATGTTATGGCAGTTTTACATTTTAGCATAAGAAGGAGGTTTCGAGATGAATCCTCACAGAAGTTTGACAAACAACACATTGTTTGAAACCAGCAAGCCTCACACATATACATTCAGCATGATTGTTAAACCTCAAGGATGCCCACAATGTGTTTTGATGATTAATGCTGACTAAAAACAGAAACTTCAAGTCACAATTAAAAATGGTTTGAAAATACATTCACACATGTTCATCATTCTTGCAGTCCTCTTGGTGGATTCATTAGTAGTTTAGTTTAGCCAGTGTTGCTATTTTGAGTGAACAATATTAGATAGATCGAAGTCACAATTTAAATACTGCGCTATTGGTCAAGCCTCCCGTGGAGGATGGCAAGCACCACAACAACTGCAATGTTCATACTTTACACTTCAGTGCATGTTAAATGAATAAATTCATGCTTCAAAAGTTCCACAACCGTAACGAGCTCTCTAACGGTTCAAGGACAGACCGCCATGGGCTGTTCGCGACCTGACTTCAAACTTGGAAGCTGTAAGTGTTGCCGTGTTGCCGTGTTGTTTTACTGTTTATTTTAAATATTAGCTAACTTTAAAAAAATAAATAAAAATTTTAAATATTAGCTAACTTGGCGTTAGCATATTGCGCGGCTAGCACGCTTGGCGATGTTGGACTCACGTTGTGATCCTGAGGGACAGTCGAGAGAAACTGAATGGTAAGCCTAATTTGATGCTCACTAACTATGGAGCGTAGTGTGTCTGATGCCTGCAGCTGTTTTTCATGTTGCTTTCTGTGGATATTTAGTTATTACGTTACTACAGCGCAGTGCCCGCACCGCTGTGTGTGTGTGTGTGTGCTGTGGTATGTACACGCCAAGGCTGTCCCCTGAGTCCGACCCTTTTCGGATTATTTATCGAAACTTTGGCCCAAGCAGTTTGAGAGGAACATAAGACCTGTATGTTTACAGATGATGATCTGCTTTTTATTACAAGCCCAGACTCAAGCATCCCTAAATTTATGTCCCTGCTATATAAAAATAATTCATATTCTGGATATAAGCTAAATATTCTAAAAATGCAAACCCTCACATTTAACTATACACCCCACCCAAATATAAAAGGGAAATATAAATTCCAGTGGGACTCGCCCAAAATAAAATATTTAGGAAATAAACCTTACTAAAGATATGTCAAAACCTTTTGCACACAACTACGGCCTTATTAATAAAATAATCAAATCTGACATATCTAGATGCAGCCTCCTCCCACTAGATATGAGTAATAGAACAGAAATAATTAAAATGAAAGGGTTGCCACGGCTCCTTTATCTCTTCCAGTCATTGCCTCTAGAGGTTTCCCAAAAACAATTTGTTGAGTGGAACGCCTGGATCTCAAGGTTCATTTGGAAAAATAGAAGACCTAGGATTCAGTTCAAGACACTACAGCTGAGAAAAGAGAGGGGAGGAAGAGCTTTACCATGTTTACAGGACTATTTCTATGCTGCGCAATTGAAACCCTTAATGGTGTGATTCAAATTATTAATCCAAGTGGAAAAGCCTGGAAATTACACCGATAAAAATTCCAGTAAAATCTATAATAGGAAATAAAAGCCAAGCTGAAAGACAATATAACAGCTTGAATCAATGGATTTCATTAACTCTTAAGCTATGGTTTAAGGTCTTGAGGAAGTTACACGTAGTGAAACAGGCCAGGGTCCTGAATTGGATAGCATACGATCCAGAATTTGAACCTGTTAGATTGGACGGGGGCTTTGAACTATGGGTTAGGAGAGGCAGCGGCGTCATTAGCCCTAAGCCCCGGATCTCAGAAGGATTTAAAAAAAAACAAACAACAAAAGGCCGAAAATTGAACTTTACAGGCTTACGTGCGCGGGAGCGAGCAAGCGAGAGAGATTATTGTCATTATTTATTCTCCTGCAAATTAGCGGAGAATAAGATGATCCAGCTGTAGCTCTGTGTCTGTCCTCTCTGCTCCACCTAAAGCGGCTGTGAGCTGCACTTTATCAGAGGCGCTGAAATTAACTTTGTTAATTTTTTTTTTGTGGTGAGGTTAATCACCTGATAGGCAGAGGAGGCATTATACATATTTCATTTCAAAATCTATGTGTGGTTCCCCCTTCTTTCCTAATGTAAAGTTTTATTTCGGAGCTGGCTCATGTAGGAGGCGGTTTACCAGCCAATCACTCACACACTCCACATCAGTCATGGACAAAATGTAGCCGATAGAAATGTTGAGGGAGGGAAAAATAGTTGCTCGAGGCAACTTGCATCAGTATTACAGACTTTTCTTTTGTGCTGCTGTTACTTCTAGCTGAAGGCAGCAGTGATGGTGTCTGCAGCAGGGATGGGTACATCTAATGTAGGCCTACAGTTCCGCAGTAAAGTGGTCGGGCGCTTGTCTCAGTCACAGAGCTGGGCAGATGCAAACATTTAGAAAATCAGACAAATATCTTTTCAGTTTAAGGCTTTATGTTCTACTAACACAACTGAAATCTAGTGAGAGCACATGATGGCACTGGTGGCCTGTTGGAAAGCAGCATGTGTCGCTCTTTCACAAGCCAGCAAGTGAAACACTTTTACTTTCTATTAACGGCGCATTAAAAGCGTCTTTAGTCTCTGCAGAGCAAATGAAGCCTACACACTGTAAGATCTATGTCAGACGATCACTGCATTGATTGAGATATATTAAAAGTGTCCTGTTGTTGACTTTGGACATTAGCCTGTTTCTTTTCTTTAATACACATCGGTTCCTATTTGTTTTATAGCGATGTCCGAGGGTAAGTCCAAACAGACTCGTCTGTGAAACTAATCTTTCACTCAGGAGCTACCAGCTGTTATTTATTTTTGAGATGCACAGAGAGAGAGAGAGAGAGAGAGTATATGGTGGATAAAATAGTTCTGTTGGGTTTTACGCATGACGCACAGCTCTCTCTATATGCAGGTTTACCTGCTTCAACAACGAGCTACTCCTGTGTTACTGCCACAATAATTGTTTGCGTTGTGAAGATTATTTAAATGCTTCAGGAATAATCAGATTTTATTGGCAGCCTGTGCTACTGCAAAGAGCTTTGATTGGCTACATCTCCATAATAAAAGGCACAGGTAACAAAAGTTGGCTGGGCAGCATTAGTGACATTTTAAAGTGATTCTATCAACACCTTCATGGAGATTTAAAAAGGAAAATAATTAGAAATAGAATTGTAGAAACAGTCCAGGAGTTTATAACTGAATTAAAATGATATAATTTATTATTGATGAGGTAAAAAGGTGTCACATGCACATGTAAAGAGGTTACCTCAATCAGTCACGCCTGTGTGTGTGTTGATTCAGCAGTGATGATATTAAAAGTTGATCTACAGGAGAAACAACTCAGAAGCTGCAGCTGTTCTGCATTATGTTCTGTTACAGTTTAAGATTTTAAATTGTTTTATTATATCTTTATTAAACCAGAAAAACTCTTTTTCCAAGAGTGTCTTGGCCAAGGCAGGCAGTAGTACAATTGCACATTTAAGATAATAAAAATACAAAAAATCAATTACAAGGTCATAAAATATCAACATGTTCTTAAATATTCACCACAATTCAGCAACAAGGACGATCAACTGAGTAATCAGTCATAACATCTGAAGGCAGAATTGCCAGCCTTCTTTTTGTTTCCTCACCTCAAACAGACAATTTCAGAGTTATGAGTTAATTTCAGACACATTTGGACTGGAAAAGCAGGACTTCCACAGATACCAGCAAGTCAGAGACTATTATAATAAATAATAGCACAAAAAAGACAATAAAAAGTTGGTCTCAAGAATATACGGAAGTATACAAGCCTCTAAAAATAATTCTACGTTATCCATTAAACAAAAATGGGAGAGAAAATCAGACACAAATATCAGAAGAGACCTGGTTGGAAATATGTGAGACACAAGTGACCACTGCAAACGCAAGATCTCTGTGAGAGTTCGGCTGGAAGAATATGGTGAGATTACAGGCACACAGAGCCGAGGCTTCTGTTGGAGACAGTGTGGAACTTCTATGGCGAATCACATTCATGTTTTTTGGACCTGCCCGAAAATCCAGTCATTCTGGAGAGAGGTGGATACCAAGATAAATAAAATAATTGGGATGGATATAGATTTCTCTTTTGTTACTTTGGTAAAATGCCGGGAACAGTCCAACAGAAGGATAAATACTTATTGAAGATATTGATAAGTTGTAGGAAAGCTATAACAACACTGGACCAGTGGCATGGGGTTATCCAAGAAATCAACTGTATGGAGAGACTTGCCTTTGGATTGAGGCTTCAAGAGCACTGAACACTGGGAAAAATGGATTGTGTATGCACCTTAAGTAATATGACATTATTCCATGATGTATGTGTAAACGAATACTTTGATTTTAACTTTGATTTTAACAACGCCCATGATGACCGCATGTTCTTTGTACATGTAAATAAATAAATAGAAAGTTTAAAAAAAAAGATCTATGTTAACTTTTAAGGACACTGAGACCATTTTACACGCCTTCATCTCATCACGCCTGGATTACTGCAACAGCCCTTTTATTTGCCTAACCCAAAAATCTACTGGTCGACTCCAGACTGTCCAGAAGTCAACTGCCAGGATTTTAACCATAATAAATATAATCATTCCTGTTTTCGCTTTATCACACAAGCTCCCAGTATGTTTTAGAAAAGACTTTTATTTTAAATTTTATTGATTACTTATAAAGCTCTTCATGCACGTACCTTGAGATCCTTGGGCAGAGGTCTGTTGTCTCGACTGAAAACTAAAGGGGACAGAGCATTTGCAGTAAGGGCCCCGAGGCTCTGGAACAGCCTCCCCGAGGAAATCAGGGCGGCTGAGTCAGTGAACTTTTTTAAGTCCCTTCTTAAAACATATTCCTTTCCTGATTTTAGTTGATTTTATTTATCTTTTAACTTCATTTTCAAGTTTTTTCCTGCTTTTAACGTGTATGTTATAAAGTGCTCTATAAATAGAGATTATTATTTTATTAATAATTTATTATTATTAATTTTAGTTTAAAACAATCAAAACATTTTTACTATATTGGTCAGTAGAATGTGAAGTAGCAGCTCTGACATCATGTCAAAGATGCATTGTGTTGCAGAGATATCTACTGAAGTTAGCATGCTAACCAGCTAGCTCCGGCCCGTCCTGTGTTATAATACCACTTGTGCCTTGAGATGCAAGAGTGAGTTACTGTTGTGTCCAGTTTGCTCTCAGTCCAACATGAGAAGACTACTAAGTAGAGCTTGGGCTTGTCAATCAATACTGCTGCACGTGCTGCTCTCCCTCACGCTCCTCCACCTCTCGATCCTCTGGTGCCTCAGCTTTTGTGTCTCCTGCCAACACTTGAACTTCACTCTTTCTGACTGGCTGTGAAATTGTTGTTGTCTGGGGGACACACGGGAGGGGAAAGAGCCCCAAAGTGCTGTCCAATTGCATTTAGCGCTCATGTTAACCAAATGGGCTGTTCAGACCGAGCGAGCCTGTGTGGGTACAGCCGCAAGCAAATCTGGCAGGAAAACACGCTCATAATCTAGTATAAACTATATAAATTCTAAATATTATATAGGGTGTAAATTATCTGATTCTGATACATGATGAAGGATGCTCACCAATCCTTTTGATTTCTCTGTCCCTCTCACCGTTGTTCTCCTGGCGTTTCAATTCCCTAAAAATAAAATATCAAAATCTGCCCATCAGCTATAATTATTAGAAATGCTATCACTGCTATTTGTTACTGTGCTTTTTTAAATTACATACTTATTCCACACATTTGTCTGGTGTTGGATAAGCTCAAATGTCACATGTGATTAGAAAAGGGCAGAGGAGCAGAATCACTTAGAGAGTAGTCCGGCTCAGGGGTAGGAGGAGGTGAAATGCTGCCTCCTTTTTGTTTGGAGCATGTGGCCAGGATTGGAATTACATATTGTACCTTTAAGACTGCAGTGCAACAAACGTCATATTGAACCAGCGTTACGAATGTAACTACGGTTCTATGAATTCTGGATGACTGCCAGACGGCGGTGCTTTAGCATCGGATGTCTCCATCTCGCATTTGCACATGTCGAGTAATTATACCAACAAAGTCACCTGTGACCATGCGATGACGTACGGCGCCAGTATAAAACCCTCACGTCATCACACAATATCTTCCTACAGAATCTTCTCGCCCAGATTCCGAGTGACAGACAGCTCTGCCGTTCATCCAGAATTCATAGAACCGTAGTTACTCTCGTTCTATTTCATTCTTCATGACCGCCAGACGGCGGTGCTTTAGCACTGGATGACTTATACCAGCAAGTTCACGAGGAATGCTCACCGTGCTAAGGAGTGGAAGCAGTTGACAGGACGGCTGCTGCTACTGCGTGGGGAGGAGCCTCATTTACCCTGTAATAGCGAGTGAAGGTACATGAAGACTCCCAGCTTGCGGCAATACAGATGCAGAGAGACCCCTCTCAAGGCCACCCAGGATGTGGACACACTCCCGAGTAGAGTGTCACTTAACCTTACTAGATGCTGGCAGGCCGTGCGACCCATAAGCATGCAGAATGACATCCACAATCCAATTGGAAAGTCTCTGCTTGATAGAGCGTCACCCTTTCTACAACCCCCATAGCAAACAAAAAGGTTGTCAGACTTGCGTACCTTGGCAGTGGCCTCCACATAAGCCTTTAAGGCCCAAACAGGACACAGTAGCTATGACAACTCGTCCGCCCCTTCAGACGAGACCCATCTGGGTACCAACGCAGGCACCTCGGGCTCACTGATAGGGCATGCAGTTCTCCTACTCGCTTTGCTGATGTGACAGCAGGCAGAAATGCTGTCTTAGCAGACAACCACCTCAACTCTGTCTGTCCTAGCGGTTCAAATGGGGGCAGACTCAAGGATCTCAGAACCACCTTCAAATCCCATGGTGGCACTATAGTGACACCTGATGGTCTAAGCTTCAAGCCTTCAAGAACTGACTAACCAGATAGTGTGACCCCACTGTGCAATTGTCCACTGTCACGTGCCCCGCTGAAAAGGCAGCTGCATACACTTTCAGTATCGAGGTGCACATGCCAACATCTAACAACAACTGCAGGAAACACAGAATGCTGGTTACCGAGCAGTTCTCCGGTACCTCACCCTTTTCCCTGCACCACTGGGATAAAAAAGCTTCCACCGATTAGCGTACAGTGACTGAGTGGAGGGAGCCCTCAAACTTAACACAGTGCGGATCACTGACTGGTCACAAGATGCCAGGAGTGGGTCCTGGCTTCCAACGGCCAGACACACAGCTGAAGGCGGTCCGGATTCGGATGCCATATGCGTCTCTCCAGCTGAGAGAGAAGGTCCGGTCTCTTTGGGAGGTGCCATGGCTCCCCACTGAGCAACCTTAGAAGCACTGGGAACCATGTCCTCCCCAGCCAATTGGGGGCTACTTGCAGCCGTTTGTGGCCTCCCTGTCGGACCCTCTCCAGTGTCACCTGAATGAGTGGAATTGGAGGAAAGGCATACAGAAAGCACGCCGGCCACGCATGAGCTAAGGAGTCCTGCCCTAAAGGACCGGTCCTCTCGCTTAGAGAGTACCAGAGGGGACAATGCGCTGATGTTTCTGAGGCAAAGATATCCACTTCTGCCTTGCCATATTGGCCCCAAATCATTTCCTCCACCTCAGAAAGTGGGGAAACGCCCACGTCAAGAGCTGCTGAGATCTTGACGTCATGGCCATCCAGGCATGCAGGCGTTACAGACATGCGAGCTCAACATGTCACTTAGTTAAGCTGACCTTACAAAATACACTGATAGAAGGGTAGCGCACAAAAGTAATACACAGCCACAGTATGCTGCTAGCAAGTTCGAGCTGAACAAAAATGCCAGTCGGCCCCACTGCTGTCCTTCAGACAACTACTGACACTAGTAGTAGCAGTGTACTCCAGCACTGCCTAAGAAAGTAACTTAACACCGCTTCTACCCCAGTAACTTAACAGAATTTACCGATGTTATATCCCCCCGAGAGCAGAGAGTTTACAAGGCAACGGATCATGCAACGCAGCAAAGAAGCGGAAACACCACAGTTTTAAGCTACTGCGTGAACATCAAAAATGAGCAATAAACTGGGCGAGCCACAAGCCCTCAACACAATTAACATTAAGGCTGGACGGGCAAATGTAACGTTAGCCTACTTATCTGTCTAGTAGTAACTTATTCAACACAATTCCGAGTGTGAAAAGTTTGCAACCGAAACCCCCCCCCCAGCTGATCGCAGCCTCTGGTGGACGTGAACACAAAGCATCAACCCTCAGGTTACAAGGCTAAAAGCGATGAGCCGAATTGACCTGTGTTGTTTCCTCAGTGCGAGAAGATTGAAGGAACAGATTGTGTGATGACGTGAGGGTTTTATACTGGGGATTTGATGTGTTGCCCCCCCCCCCCCCCCCCTTTGTTTACAATTAGCAGCTTGGACACTGTGTGAATGAGGCAGCTTAGTGTCACACTCAGTAAATGATGGATCTTAGTGACGTTGTCTCATGCAGTGTGAACAGGGTTATGTGGAAAATAACACCACCCACAGTTAAACAGCAGTGCAGTTTTTTCCCTTGTAAATCTATTTAACGGTTGTTTTGCCCCATCGACACACAGACCTCAGGATGTTGCAAACAGACAAAAAGTCAATGTAGTAGTCGGTTTAGCCCTTATGAGTTGTGAGTTAGATGTTTTGATATTGATTTTATCATCGTTTTAAAAATTGATTTCCACCATCAACCTGTCTCTCCATCCTCCCCTCAATCCCTCTTTCCCTCCTATCAGGGTAGATACCACTCGTGTGGAGTTCAGCATTTCCCTCAGAGAGAACTGGTCTTTGCCCTTCCTAGCGCTGCAGGTGACCGCTATCACCTGTTACCTCAGACCTCAGCTCACCGCCTTACAGCAGGTACACACAAACCCACACTAAATCAAAGCTATTGACCATCCTCACCATATAGATAGGCTTTGACGTGGCACACCCAACCCATCTGTTCGATAATCTACCATCTCTAAAAAAGCTAGCAGCACAGTAGGAATGAGTATACAGTACATGCCAACAGAACCCATTCAGTTGAAGTATCTAACCCCAGTGTCTTTGCGTGTGTGTTTCCTTCCTCAGAAGGTGATGGTGTGGTTGATGTATGTGACCACATTCTGTTTCTGCCTGACGTGGCAGTTTAACCAGTTCATCCTACTTGTTCAGGCTCTCATCATATACACCCTGGACTGTCTTGACATCTTAACAACAACACAGGTATGGCTACAGGGAGGACCAGATACGTTTTTCTAGCTTCTGGGTTTATTTTCTGAGGCAGTTATTCTAAAACGCTTCATGGTTTAAAAATACAAAGGGTTATTAACTGACCTTATTTTGCAGTTTTCACCCAAATTATCCTCAAGCCTCTGAGTGGGTGTTTTTTTTCTAGATGTGCTATGTGCTACTGACTGTAAAATGTCACTGTATATTCTACGAATGTTGAAACACAATGTTTTTAACCTTTTTTTACGTTTACTTTCAACTAGTAAACATAGTGTTAGTCAACATGTTTAAACCATCTCTCTTTACAACATACACTTTATCTGGAAAGACCCATTGTACTGTTAAGATTGTATTCCACTTGAAAAGTGAGAGCTAGTTAGCCTAGTTTGCTTCATTAGCACTGATTCCCACCAGATGTTACTTTACATTCCTGTTATTTCTACACCCGCTGACTCATTGGCAGCTCCTGCAACACTCCAACATAGTATTATCCAAACATAGAGTTCCAGCTACTCTTAGCTGTCTTTCTTTTTTGGGTCCAGTTGTGGTGTCGGCTATGTCCAGCCTATCAAAACTTACAGAAACAAGTAGCTTTGGTCTTGTAACCTCAATGTCTCTTGTGACTTCTTATTTGAAAAAGAGTTGTTTGTATTTTTGCCACAGTTGGCAGGTATTTAGACACTTCTGGATGTGGTATGGATATGGTTCCCTTGCTGGTGTCTGCAGTCATGTGACATGGAGAATACTGGCTGGTGTCAAACAACTAATGGCTTTGCCTACATTTTAAACAAATACACCACCTTTTTAGAGTATTTCAGGGCCACATGTGATAAGTGGTCAATGTCAAAACAAAAGTGTTCACTGGTATATTCCTGTAATGGCTGACATCACACATTACCTACCCAGACTGCTCCACAGCACTATGTGTGTGTTTCTCTAGGTGACCACTCTCTACCTTGTTCAAGTGAGTGGTCTGCTGAGTGTGTGGCTCCTCCAGTTCTGTAACTCCATGATACTGGGCTCACTGGTTCTGAGCTTCATCGTAGCCGCACTCTTCATCAGACACTGCCAGGTCAGTGTGTGTGTGTGTGTGTGTGTGTGTGTGTGGATACAGATAATAAAATTGACAGTCTGAGATCAGAAAAGACAGGACTTAGAGGAACATAGAGAAATAATATCACACTGTTAGTGTATTAAAGTCACACCAGGCAGGTTTGGTAGCTGGTTTAAAAAACACAGATGGAAGATTAACCTTCATTTCGGTTGACACGTAGAGGCCTGAGCTGTAGTCAGTTTTTGAAGAAGATAATTCCAATTTGTATGCCGGAGACATATTTTCCTGTCAGGTCTAAATATAATTTAGTTAAATCACATCTTATCATAGTAAAAATTACAGAAACATTTAATGTGACAGGATGACAGAAGAATGGAGTGAAATATGGAGGAAGGATGAGAATCAGAAATGGGAAAGAGAGATTTCATGTCTGGCTGTACAGTAACTACGTGGTGTAATTATGAAATGTTTTATTAAAAATGGGCACATATAATCCATTCTAATACGTTTAGAGGAGTCAGGCTGCAATTTTGAATCTGTGAAAGAGTGCATCATATCAACTCTTAATTTTTCTGACAACAGATTGAACTCTGAATCAATCCGACAGCAACTAATCACATTGCACAAGCAAGAGGGAGAGTTGCTTTTAGCATATATGATGATAATATTACAGAGTACAGTCTAGACCTGCTCTATATGAGCTTCTGTTATGAATAGGTGCTATATAAATAAAACTTAATTGAATATCAAACGCCAACCTTTTCACTAGAATAACATACCAAGGTACATGATCATGTTGCTTTTAATTGTTAAGTTATAAAACACATTTTAAAAAGCGTTTGTTATTTCTATAAATTGACTAAACTAACTGGCATTACATTTTGTCAAGCGTGCATAATGAATCGAAACACAAAGTATAGGAGTTGGACTTTACTTGGAGATTGACTCTGAGCTTCATAGCACAGACATGAGGCTTACTTGTGACTTGCAAAACGATGGCTTAGTCCCACCTCTGGGTTTAAATATATAAAGTGGCATATTTGTTTGTCAACTATGTATTTTATTACATGATAAAATGTGGCACTGTCTGCCGTGGCAGACAGTGTTGGCATTTAAGATATAAATTAATATAGAGATGCATGGACCTAACACAGGCTGGGTGCAGGTGAAACTGTATGGGTCTGCTTATATTACATTTCTAAATGTAAAATTGCATTAAATGATATAAAAGATGTATTATCAAATCTCTTGTTGCTGTCTGCTCACGCAGACTGGTCTGAAGACAGGAAGCCTGCTGGTTCGTCTGGGCAAACTGGTACTCCACAGCGCCATGGTTCTGCTCCTCACCTTCACCATCAACTACCTGGCCAAGGTGCCTTCCTCCCTTCCTTGTTTCTTCCTTCCTCATTCTCACGTCTCCTTATCCTCTCCTTCCCTTTTCTGCTTTTCTTGTATCTCCTTGTGTGTTCATTTCACTCTTTCCCTCCTTTCCTATCCCCAGCCCCTTATCTCTCCATGTCTCCTGGCATCTCTGCTCTGCTCTCTTATTTTCTTTTTGTTCTCTGCTCCTCTCTTTCCTGTGTTACTGCTGCTTCACCCCCACTTGTCTCTCCTCTTTTTCTCTACATTCTCCCACCTCCCTCTACTGTAGCCGTTCTCTCCTCCTCCTCCTCCTCATGTATCTAAAATTCTTAGGTATGATGTGAGGTCACCATATGATCTCAGCTTTACTCTATACATCTCAGCTTGCTGATCCTTAGCGTTGACCAGATGACCTTTATCTGCGTGTGTGTGTGTGTGTGTGTGTGTGTTTCCAGAAAGCACTTCAGCTCAGATCAGATGAACACATCTTTAAATTCATCAAGTCAAAGTTTGCCTTGGGGCCGACGAGGTATGAACACACACGTTGATGCATACATACACACTCAAACATAGACGGACATGCTTCTGTTCTTGGACACATTCATGCACCACGCTTAGAAAATCTGATTTGACACTAGAGCGTGCTCATACACAAAGTCTACAGTCTGTACCCAGAAACACCTCTTGACTTGATCCAGTGTGACTGTATTATTCACTAGACACCAGTATTGTAGCACCTGGTGTGTTAGTGTGTGTGAATAATAGATGGCGGGGTTAATGCCAGCAGGCCTCCCATCGATCAGATACTTTGTGTGTGTTGAGCAGCTCAGCCACTGGATAGCTGCTCCGGGGTGGCAGATAACATAACTCTCAACCCAACGCCACACAACTGGCCCTTCAATTATTCAGGAGGCTGTGGAAAGTGCAATGCTTATTCTACGCTCTATCTCTGCCTCTCCCTCTGTTCCTTTTTCTCTCACTTGCTAAGACTTATTTTCTTTTATACCTTGAATGTTGTACGGTGTTTTGTGATGTCTCAATTCTCCGTTCAATTACTTATCAGCACGACTGTTTATCAGAAGCATTATTACCGACAGAATGTGCAAATTGTGAACTGTAAAAAAAACAGCACTAGTTTATGCTGTACAATACCATATTGAGGTAATTAATTCAGTTTATTTTGAAAAAAGTTTGCTATATAGTACACACGCTCTCTGCCTGACAGAAAATGTCGGTTTTGCGTCTCTTTTTTTCAGTTCATGAAGTTTTTTTATTGCTGTGTCCAGTTTGTATTAGTTGGAAGCACCCAGTTCCTCTTTATACATGGAGAACTAACATATCTTAATTTTATTTTGGATGATTGAATAAAGGCTGGATTTAATTTCATAGCTGTCTTATAAATAATCTGGAGGTATTGTTGGAGCAACAAGTCCTCAGGCCAAACCTGCAGTCAGCTGGATCATGACGACGACTTCTTTGGGTGAATCTAGAACCACTTGGCGAACTGAGCTTTCTCGGTCAAAATAGGAATTATTGCTTCAGTCGACAGCATTTACCATCAACACTGACTGGACATCCACATAAAATGTGCCAGATTTTCCCATTAAGTATAATTTTGAGGTATTTGCACTTAGATCGAATTTTTCCATCAGCTACTTTCTACTTCAACCCCACTACCTTTCAAATACTAATATTTTATTGCATTAATATTTAACATTTACTCCACTACATTTATTTGAAATACATACTGTAGTTAATGGTTACTGAAAGAAAAAAAAAAACATATGATAAGCTCATAAAATGCAACACCGGGTTAAAGAGTAAACCTGTGGCTCCAGACCTTTTTGGCTCTTCATCCCTTAAACAACGCCTCTTTTTCAGGCCCCCATCTCCCCACTTGAATTGTATATGAATTTAAATAACTGTTTCGATGAGGTAAAATTATTTAATACTTTAAAATATGCTAATAGAAAACAAATGTATGTAGCAGAACCTAGTTTGTTCTGCTTTGTGGACCATTTATCATCTCACAACCTTTCAGATTTCTCTTGTGATTAGCTCCTCCTCCACCAGCTGTAACAGTAAATTTCTCTTTACACATTGATGCATCAGTAGTAATAATGTAACATAATGATATAACACTCACAAGGGCAATATGAACTTAAGGAAAAAAGTACATTTGGTATACTTTAAATCATTTGAAAGCAGGACCTTTCATTGTTTCACTCATAAAGGAAGTTAATGGATCTGAATACTTATTCCACTGTGGACTAATCTGAAGATACAAAAGGCTTTATTTCATAGAGGTATGATGACAGATGTTGATTTAGTAGTGATTTTAAATGAGAAAATGCAGATTATTGAGAAGCTCAATTAACTTTTTTTGTGTGCACCACTTGAACCATAAAACATGGCATTTCACTATGAGATTATGATTTGAATTCTAAAATGTATTTGCATTAGAAGATAACAGTAGACTGTATATGTGTAGATTTACACTTTTGTCTTTTGGCGATTAGATTTTGGCAGGGTTTCATTTCATAGTAGAATATTCATGAGGTATTGTGGCTGGAAAGAATTCTCAATTATGAAGAATCCATGCAGAGAACAAACATGCAGTTTATTTAGACTAGGTTTATATTCAACACCACAACAACAGCTGCATGTACTTCCAAAACGAAGAATCTCACTAATCATGCATACACATACAGTCTAATTGTATGCACTCATAATAACTAATTGTGGAGCATAATGTTGATCACAACAACACTAATAACATTTCAGGAATACAAATAAAATGAAACTACCTTCCATTTGTCTGTTTCCCTAGTGCATGTTAAAATACTAAAATACCGACCTCATATAAGTGCCATATTGCACATCATATTAGTGCTAATCATGCTTTTCACTTTGTACTCATGTTGCCTTTATTTCAACATAAAAGTGCGCTGTTAGCCAAAATACATTCTTGTGGGATTAACAAATCAGTTCCCAAACTGCGTTTAAAGAACCAAATACGTTGGAAGAGAATTAACACGATCATGTTAGCCTAAAAACAACGTGTTAGCCTGGATTAGTTTTGAGAATTTGAGAATTTGGTCCTGGGTAGGTGGCATGAGTGCAACCCACGCACACTTAGGCTTCATCAACAAAATATCCAACAGATGGTCCTCTACACACTGATTGATGACTGAGTGATCACCACAGCAATGAGTGTTATTCGCCAAAGACTGAGGAACAAAACAAAAATATATATTTAATCAACAGTTTCAACTGCTAATGAGTTCACGCCATCCTACCTGTGTCATCTTTGTTTGTTTTATTTCATCTTTCCCTTTTTCTTGTCCTGTTCCTTCATTTCTTCATCTCGCTGTTTTCATTTGTTTCACCGCTCCTGCAGGGATTTTGATGCCAATCTGTATCTGTGCGAGGAGGCCTTCGGTCTGCTTCCCATCGACACACTGGAGCGCCTGGCTGGTACTCTGCTACTATACCCCTGCATCCTCACACTGCTACTGCTCAGCGGCATGTTGGCAGTGGCCGCACTGCAGAATCTGAGGTAGGTAATAGCTGAGCAGGGAGAGAATGAGGAAACAGGGGAGGGGGAGATGGAATCTTTCCTGTCACATGAAAGTAGCATTTGGCAGCTCTGTGGAGGAGGTAATATACTTATATATTACCGAGTCAGACTGTTCAAAGTATAATTTACACCTTTTTTCTTACTCTTACTTTCATTCTATTGATGTTCATTATCAAGTGGCAGGTATCTTATTAAGCTTGCTGCATCTGGAAATGGCGCTCTCACAAGCACCAGCTCCAGATGCAACAAGCTTCTGTTTTCAGTGAAGAAACTCAGATAATTGTACACCACCTGCTCAGCGCCCAATCAGCTGACAGACACGATAGTGACTAGCTGGTGAACATGTTTGGAGTATTTACAGCTAAAGAGACAGATATTTCCCTCAGGGCTGGGTGGAGACCAAAATAGAGCTAAAAAGAGAGTGAACATTAGTCTTACATTCATCAGATGGACAGAAACAGGTCTTCAAATGAATGCTAATGTTCCGTTACATGTGCTGAATGTCTAAATAAGCAAGTATATGCTAACATGTTTGTTGTATAAACTTAAAAGGTGTTGTGTTTACATCTTTTTTCTTCTGCTCCCAAGTGGCCAAAAGAATTCAGTTAATGAAAGCTTAACGTAATCTACTGTTGAACTTGTTATGCTGATACTTTATCATTTCCCTTTTAATCATATTTTACACAGTGACCAGTATTGCTGTTGCTTTTTCAGAAAATCTATTTTGAATGAATGAGAACTAACATTCAATTTGTTCATATTCATTCGAACATAACCCTCGTAGACTGATAATGTGAAGCTTAGCTTCACTTTGTAAGTATGCATTACCAGCAAAGTTGAAGGAAGCACAGAAGATTCAAACGTTACTTTCAAGAATCAAACACTCTTGAAAATCATGTCCATAACAAATATCTAGTTCTGTACATGTAACTGTTTATAGTTCAGAAATGACTAACTGCATAAAAAGTGATAGCTCAGGTTAGCAGCCAGTATTTAGTCTTTAATCTTCAACCTTGGCACGGATGAAAAAGTGTGTGTCCCTATTAGGGCAAGTTGGTCAGAGGAGGTAGTGGAGTGTAAATGAATGGGAGTTTCAGCCCTTGCAGAGAGTAAAGGGAGTTTCAGTGCAGAAGAGGAAATCACGATGGCTATCAGGAGTGGCAAATGAAGCTTTGCATTTGCCTGTGGTGGAAGGTGAGAGGCCGCATTGAACTAATCACATTAGCATATCAGCTCGCCTGCTGCTGTTGGAGGGCTGGAATACTAACCTCCTAGAACAAAGGGCTACTTGCCAATTCAGGAATTAATTTAATCCAGTTTACCCCACCTCATGAGGAAGGAAGAGCCAGATTGGATTTGTATTCAAATGGAAGCTAGTGTCCATCTGATTCGGTGCGAGAGGCCAAATCGTGGGAGTGACGACAGTGCCCTCGGGCCTTTCTGTGGCTTGTGTGCGTGCTGACTCCCGCAGACAGAAACGGTCGTGGGTGTGCATCATTATGTGTCCGCTTGTTCGCAAACAGTTAATGAAATCTGAATAAGAGCGACTGAAATCTGAATAATCTGAATAATATCAATTCCACCCACCTACCCTTCTGCTTCTGTTCTCAACCGTCTGGCTGTAATGTTTTATGTATCACTGTTGTCTTTTGTTTCGTTCCCTTTTTTGTTTCGCAGCAGACCTAAAGGAGGTTCAGCTGAGGAGAGGAAAGGAGTAGGAGAGGGCCGTGTAGTCGCTTTTCGTCCGGATGTGGCATATAACCTGTTGCATACACTGTTCTTCGGCCTCCTGGCTTTCAGCACTATGAGGTGAGCTCATGCACACGCACGTGTAATTGCAGGGTCATGTGCACGCAGATACCTGGATTCACACACATTCCCAATAGACACATTGGTTTAATTCACAGACAGGGATTCTTCAAATATACTTTTCCTCTTGACAGTTTGAGTGTGCTTGCTCGTGAGCAGATGCTGGAAAATAACCCACTTTAGCCTTGATCAGCCCTCGACACCAAGCACCATCTCACAGTACCTTAGTCTTTCAGTTAGTGACAACACTCGCAGCAGGAACAGAAAGAGTGGACACAGTTGGGCAACTAATAATTGATACTGTGAAACACACTGTATGGCTGACACCCCGATATTTCAAACCCGAAATGTGTCAACGGTCGTACTTATTTGCAATACACAGAGGAACACAAGAACACAATTGACTGCTTGCTAAGCTCCGTCCAGTCCTTGGTTGCTGTTGCTGCAAGATTGCACATACAGTATGTTTACAATGATAATAGTAGCACAGTGATATACAATTCTTAATATTTTTTTAGAAAGAATAGGTCCTTGATTTGTCGATAAGTAAAAGAAGACATAACATTGTTCATTGTTGTTATTTGGTTCTAACATCTGTTTGCCCGCTTAGCTTACAGAGTTGTTTTTATTTTCACACTGTATGTTTCACTGTTAACGTTACAAAAGAAAATGCTTTAGGATGAGAACTGGCAATGTATTGTAATATGTCGTCAATGAATGTAACACTATTATATGTAATGGTGGCTGGCGTGGAATGTAAATTTCATCAAAAACAGTAAAGACCAGGAAAGAGCTGCAAACATCTGTGTGGAAAGACCACAGAGTGAATGTGCTAGTCGTGAACTGGGCTTTTTTCATGAACTGGTAGTAGTTAGTTAATGATGTGCTCCTTGGCTTGGAAGTTAACACGTTGTGGTCAATTGTGGTTACAAAACTTTCTTTAAACACAATATATTTGGCTCTTAAAGGGTAATTTAGGTACTTTGCACATGGACCCTATTTTGCCATGCTTTTGTGTCTATGTGAATAATTGGGACAACATTTTTTGAAACTGGTCCAGTATTGAGCGAGCACGCTGCAGTCTGCAGCAGCGAAACAGGGCTACAACGGAATCCTTGCAGCCAATTGTGCCCCTTCAATGTACGTGCACTAAAATGCTTGTTTTTGCCGCTGACAGGCTCAGTGGGGCTCAGTTGGATTATGTTGCAGCCTTGTTTTGTGCTCACTAGGCTTCTTCTCTATTTTCATATTGTCTAATCACGGGTACTTAAGATTGGCCGATCTGAACGCGAAGGGGCGATGTCACGTTGCAGCATGCTAGTGAAAGGCCAGCATGGAAGAAATAGGCTTATTAGCTGTAAGAGAAACCACTAGAAACAACCCAGCGGTATTCTAATGTTAGCATAGCTATACATATTAGCTTGGCTCCTTACATGCTTGCTTATAACTTATTTGACAGCGTTGTGTTAAGAAAATAGATAGACTAACTTATCAGAATTCTCTTGAATTCATTAGTTTTTCTATATACACACGGCTCTGTTTCAGTGTGTTTGTGAGAGGGAGAGGGAGCGAGCAAGCAGAGGTGCTGAGCGAACCCATGCGCTGCGCACAGCTCCACGATTTATTATGATTTTACTCATATTAAATAGTATATAGTATGTGGCGGTGCGTTTTTATTGTGGCGTGTCGTGTCAGCATGAGCCTAGTGCTCACTTAATACAGGACCAATTTCAAAAAATTTTGTTGCAATTAGTCACATAGACACAAAAACATGAGAAAAATGGTCCAGCTTAACAAATACCAAACTTAGCCTTAAAGAGATATTGTACTTTAAATTTTATATTCTTCTCCTATTTTATGTTGCTTCTCTCTCTTTTAGTTTCCTGTTGGCACACCCAAACACGGTGGCCCTCTTCCTCTGGTTCACCTAACTGTATCATCCGTTGGCAGGTTCCCTCTGTGGAATAGCACCACTGCTGAGGCTCCAGTTATAAATACCACCACCTAAGCTTAACCATTGAACTTTCCTGCGGTCGGCTTTCATATCCAGCCTCCTCTTTTTAATTTCCGGAATGTTTTGGCTCTCTGAGGTGGCAGCTTTTACTGCTGCTGTGACATGACGGCTCTTGACAAATGTGCTGTTATTGGTCACACCAGAACTATGAACACCAAACAATATTGGCTGACTGGCCTCAACCTTAGCTGCCTCAATTTTCCACTCCAAATGACAAACCTTGTTAATCCCATGTGACCCCTCCACAATGGACCAATTTACTTTTGCTTATTGATTTATTTATTAAGTATATCACATTACAGTACCAGAGTACTATTCCTCGACTGCTACTACAACCATACAAGTTGTGGTATTCTCCTGTAGTAATCTGTGGATCATTTTACGTTGTTGAGACTTTCGGAAAGATGTTAACATTTTGAGTTGCATAAAACACCTTACTGCTTTTAGTTTGGGGCTAAACAAACTCAGACCTACACAGTGATGATAACTGGTAGATGATAGTAGCAAAAAACAAAAAGTCCAACATGCCATACTAAGTGGTATACAGTATTGCATTTGCACATAGCCTTATTAATAGCTCTGTACTGCCACACAACTTGACTAGTATGCCTTGTGGCCTGCACTTTTTCCTCATTTCACATCTATAATCTTATGGTTAGCACAGGAGAGCATAACAACTCTCCCAGACCTGACTCCCAACTTTAATCTGTAAATGCCAAGTGGTGGTCGTATAGCATCATCTGTACATTTTCAAGGTTGAGGGCAATTCAAGCTGGAAACACGGGCTGCCATGCTTGACATCCATGATTCATTGTTGTGAAAGTAAAATTGCCTTTAACTTTGGGCTCTTTGTGAGGACTGTCAAGAAAATCATGGAGATTACAATTGGAATCACTTTTCCCTGTATTAACAGAAACTTGCAATTATGCAGTCAAGAAGAAAAGGGGGATATTCTTGTATATGGTTTATTCATAGCAACATGGAGATGCAGAATTTCAAAGGTTTACATAAGTAGCTTAGTTTGAATATGATTTTGAGTGCATTATAGTCAGTAGCTGGGTTACTCTGTATATGAAAATGCTCCACATTGGGTACCCAAGGATGTGGGGGTACATTTAATACATATATTTTAATACATATAGTTCATGCAATATATTCATTTTACAGTCAGGAATTAAAGTACTGATTAAATGCACACAAAAGGGGAAAAAAACTGAAAGCTTTTAACACAGCAGAAGCCAGGTAGTGCAGAAACTGACTCATTTGATTTCAGCACTTTCTCTAAAATGCTGATGAAGAGCGAAAGGCCGAAAGTGCAGAGAACCATTCATTTCTGTCAGACAGCTCCTTTGCATGAAAAACGTATTGAGATTTATTTCTGTGAGGCTGCACTCCTTTATGCCTCCTCATCCTCTCTTCCATGGCTCCATCTCTGTACCTGTCAACAATTTTTCAGCTCATTTCATTCTCTCAGTCCTCACTCCTCTCCGCTGAATCTTTTTCTCATTTGTTTCGAACTCTCATGCATGACACTGAATTCAGCTTAACTACGCTGGAACCATTTCACTAAGTTGTCCACAAAACTGAAGGTTTGGTCGTCTTGTGTGAGTTTAATGTGCTTGAGGGATCATCCTGAAGTCCCACCAAACACACATAAACCACAGACATCATCACAGACACACCAGCAGTGAGTGGATATTTAACCAGGTAAAACAAAAACAAAATCTTTCTAACACCCCTTGATATTGCCTCTCTCTCCCACTCTGTACCCAGGATGAAGTATATATGGACTGGCCATATGTGTGCGGTCGCGGCCTATGGTGTGTGTGGGACAGAGCTGTGGATTTTGTTTCTCAGCACTCTCCGCTGCAACAGTAAAGTTCTGGTACGAGCTCACAGCAAATGCACTTCCAGCTCCAAACATCTGCCACACTGTTTTCTTTTTCTTGCTTTGAAATGAAAACTGTGACTTGACCTTGAAAACTACATTCACCATACCTCTATGAATCATCACCCACCTGCTGGCTAAATGCATTGTAAAGCTACAGATACAGGGTTTCAAAATATATTACCAGATCAGTATATCACACTACCGCATAAATAAAGAACTATTTTAACACGTATTCACACATCTACAGTATTACTCTTGCCCACTGGGAAAGGTTCAGTTCTACTACAGTTTTTGAGCAAGAGTTTGGCCTGGGGATTGGTTTGAGCAGCCTCCCAGTCAGAGACCAGCCTCTGTAAGCGGCATTACAGACAAATATGTTTTCAGTTTCCCTGGTTGATTGGAGGCATCTATTACTGAAAAAAACGTTGAATAATAAATAGGGCTGGTTATCATTTGAAATGTTTCAATACAAATTGTAATGTCTGAGTTTCGATATCAAGACACCTTTTCACAATAAAAACATGTTTTGCCATAACTCGCAGTCTAAAATAAGTAAACAGTACGGAGCATTCATTTAATGCCAAATTCTGATCTGTCTGACCTGTGACAGATCAGATCATTACTGACATTTTGGTGAGTACCCAGAACGTATTGAGGTTTGATACCCAGTTCTAGTGACAAGCAACATTATGTTTTTTTGTTTTCAATGAATAGCTGCTTTGACATGGTAGTGAAACATTATGCTGCCTACTGTCCAGTTGCATTTGAATCCACAGCCTCTACTCTGGACCGGTGATAATGCTAGTGAGGCCACTAGGTGTCAGTGTGGTCATAACGTGACAACAGCATGGATCAGATAAGAAATGATGCTCTGTCTGCCGGTTATCTCAGTGTTATCTCATTCTGTGCTTGTCTTCATTTTAAGCTATATCTCTGTCTGACTCTGACTTTCTCTGCCTCTGATACGATTATATTCTTTCATTTCATTATAGCTGTTTTCTTTCTCTCATTTTGCAGTTAAGGCTTGTCAGATATGCAGTTCCACTGGCAATGATCGGTTGCCTGTATTACAAGGTATGCCATTTTCTTGGGTCTTTATGTTCATCACTGTATTGACGGTCTCATTACGGAACGGTTTGTACAAACTGTGCAACGATGAGAAAATGTGGGAAACAGAAGTTGCAGAAGAAAATTATAACAAGCAATTTGATCATAACAGCATGCCGAAATGATTGCTTCCATTTTATTTATTTTCGAGTGTCTAAATGGAATGTACACTGTAATATTCCGTAATGAGATGGTATTTAAGATATATTAGTGATTTTGATACTTTACAGCCTGATACGATTGCTAACACAGGGGTTTCTACACCCTTGTCTTTGTCTGTTTCCCTCTAGTTCTGGCCTAAGCTAATGGAGGAATTATCAGAACTGAGGGAGTTTTATGATCCAGACACTGTGGAGCTCATGACCTGGATTAGGTACACGCATACACACACATACACACACATACACCGTGCTGACAAATCCAGAACAAACACTATATAGAAGCAAATCTGATTAGCTTGTTTCCGCAGATCAAGCTTCACTTTGCCTGATATCCTTTGATTAGTCTCTGTGTGTGCATGTGTGTATACATGTGCATGGGCACTTGTTTGCGGGGGAGTCTGGCGCATGAGTGATGAGAGCCGACGGGTCTCCATGAATAAGACTTTGGGGTTGCTGGAAAGGACCCAGCTGTTGGCAGAGCTCTAACCCACCTCGGGGTCTCTGTGGCCAAGCTTTTGATGAAGAGCATCACCATGATGGGATCAGAGCTGGATCTGTTGATTTTGAATGGCTACGTACTGTGGCTGCCGTGTGTGCTTCTGTGTTTGCACATCTGTGTGTGTCTGTCATTTTCTGGTCATTAGGTTGGATGTGGGGCGTTGGGCTTCCAGGCTTAGCAGTCTATAATGCATACCATGTAACTATGCAGCCACAGTGTCACCTGCAGTAACCCTGCCATATTTTCTCTGTTATACTCCATTCCGATCCGCACAGTGATGTGAATTTTACCTGAATATGGTGGCAGATCTGAATGGGTAAACGGGTGTCAGCAGAGCTGGTTTTACAATCCTCCCCCAGACTTTGGCTGGACATGGGTCAGATACTGCTTAGCATTGTTGAATAGGCCTTTCTATTAATGATGGAAATCTAATTCAACAAAAGTTCAACAATTGAACATCAGTGAGCAACCCAGAGAGACTGGCTGTGCAAGACACGCAAACTGAAGTGGACTAGTTTATCGAAAACACACCAAGTGCGTGCACTTCTGTGCCACAGGTGCACGTTCAGATTTCACTGTTTCCTCTAGGTTTTTTTTTAAGCTGCGGGGGCGGGCCAACAAGCCTTTTGGTTTATGGAAACTGTGGAAATGAGCTCATTCTACCAGGGGTATGGCTACCTCATTGGCCCCGTTCAGAGGTATTTCTATTAGTGCTGCTGTAAGCTTGGCATCTATACATATATTGGTTTTACCGCCTTGATGTGACAGCACTTACAAGTCTTAAGTGTGGGTTTATAGCAGTTGTGTATTAGCCGAAGTGGAGGGCATGTAGTATTGACCTTCCTGGGTCGAGGTGTTCAACAGCTGTTACAGATGTTTGTAATGTTGCTGATTGCTAATGTTTTTTACCAAAGCTTCTTAAGATTTGTTTGTGAAAAAAAAAAACAACCTCAAAGTGTAACTGTTTTATTCTTTATGTTGTTCTTGTCAGGAATTTAAAAAAAGGTTTTTGTAATTTAAAAAAAGGTTTTTGTAACTGGCCAAAACCCTCACTTAAAAGAAAATGCTAATTAAAAAGGCCAAATGTGCAAAATTAGAACCAGTTTAGAGTTTTGTCTTTCCCATTGATGATCACTGTAGTTCTCTTCTATACTGAATAAGTCATAATTCAAAGCTCATTATTTCCATCCTATCATCATCAGCATGATGACACTGAGTGGACCAGATGTGATTTTTAAGAAATGGCTAATTTTGGTCTAATCCTATTAGACAGATTGCTGAATGGCAAAGGGGGGGGACAGGGGAAAAGAGGTTGGGATTCTGAATGTATTTGTGTGTGTGACATGGGTTCCCTTCCCTCTGGAGCTAATCCCATTAGGCTCTAAGGATTAGGGGCTGCCTAGAATTACCTTGGTTGGGGCTGAGAGCAAGGAGGAGCGTTAAGCTTCTTGCTGCTGCGCTAATTACATTCCAGATGAAAGTGTTAAGATGGAGAAGGGTGTTCATGTTACTTTGTTTTCTCTTGCTGACTGAGGCCGAGGCTATTTAGATTTATATGGAAAGATCACAGGAGATTCTGAAACTGTGGCATAATGAGGGGCAGAACAGAGATAGATACATGCAGAAGAGAGTGTATTTCTGGGCCGGCTAGTGTATTTATGTAAAGCTGTCAGGGACTCATTGTTCCAGCTGCAGGGGATATGTGCACGTATGAATCATGTAAGACTAATAAAGGTTACAAATGTTCAGAAAAGGATTCAGTGTGACCTATTGTTAATATCAGAAGAAATGATGTTGGGGGATTTTTATATGGTTTATTGCACTTCTGTTGTTACACGGCTGAAATGTAGGATACAGATCCACTGAATGTTCTTTATTCTTATATCAAGACAGAATATCTAAAATCGGAATTCGAATTAGGTTTAAGAAACGAGAAAGGTGTTAGTTTAAAAGACTTAGAGATTTAGAGATGAGATTAGGATTAGATTAGAGGTAAGAAGGCCCTCCTACACCCTCATGAGCGTAGAAATGTGTACGTCACGACAGGCTGATGAGGGGATTGTCATTATTCCCAGGGCAATCATTCATGACCCTGGTTATTGACGGGTTTGAAGAACGAAGGTGTAGGTAACGTGATAACAGGTAGAGGATCACCTCTACTTTGCACAAACATAATTCACAAGTTTCCACTTGAACAGCGGCAGCTCCACAGCTCAGCTGTAGGCTGATACTCTGTTTAAATGGACAGTCAATAAATCAATAGCAATTCCTGGTCGTTCAACTGCCTCCAACTCTGAGTTTTATTTATGAGTTTTATTTATGAGTCAGCAGTTTTTAAAGTCACCAAAATCGCTTCTGTCTGACCCATGTGCTCTGCCTCTCTGCTTCTTCCTCATTCTGTATCTTCACTTATTTGGAATTTGCAATTGCACACTAATGTGGCAAAAACAGGATGGTGTCAGATCTCTGCTCCCTGACATATGAACTCAATGCTGGGTATGAAGCTTTCTAGGCAGCGCGAGTGTTACATGTGCAGCATAGAGTGGAGCAGCTTAAGCTCAGGCACATGTTTAATATAGCTAAACCGCTGCTTCTCAGACTATCGGGGCTCACGGATAACCACAGTCCATACTCAATACTGTCACTACACTGCACATTGCAGTGCGCTGCAGGCTGGAGGTGGAAAAGGGAAAGCTCACATGTCACGTTTCACAGTACAGATGAGAGTCAGGAGTGGGTTGTATTACATTTGGCATTTTGCAGTTGGAGAGTCACGATTGGAGGATATTTGTAAGATTTGTTTGGCTGATTCTTTGTGTTTATCTCTGCATTTGCACAGAACATTTTACTGTAATAGGGTTTTTTCCTGGCTCAAAGTGAGGTGGAGGTGGTACCATCCTGATCACGTGCACACACTGGCGCAAGCAGCCACTTTTTACAAGCCATATATTTTAGTTCTAATATTTATATGATTGAAGAAAATGACAATTATTGCATATTTTATTAAAAAGCTAAAGCATTAATTCAAATATAACAAGCTATTGTTTTCACATTTAGTTCACAGGGCTGCTCTTGCGGTGTAGCTGACGGAGTGTGTGTAGCTTTTCTTCCTCTGAAAGTTTTGGCAGCGTCTTTCCTGTTGCACTGTGCTGATTATGATACAGTGTCACTACATCAGCATAATGCCGCAATTGCATTTACAAATGATAGAAATCCACAAATCCCCTTGCGAGAAAATTGGGTTCACCATGAAGACACTCGCTGAGTTTTGTCAAGAGCTGAAAGCTGGGCCAAATTTGTTGGAGGCAGCCGTCTCGTAATACTCAATGCAGAAATATAAGCAGTCAGAGAATCAATCAATTTCTTCTCTCTTTCACTTCACTTGCGTTTATCATACATATTTCACAAAATTAAGAGGCCGTCTAATACCAGTATTATGTCAATCTGTGTTTTATTTTGTAGGGTTCCATTTTTTTCCTACCTTCCTCCTGTTGCGCACGTCCCCCCCCCCCTCCATCTCTTCTAGGTCGAGATATACAGTCTGTGGTCAAGAATTATGATGGCTGCAGTGAAAATTATTAATGAGAGCTGTGACAGCAGTTTGCTTCAAATTCAGGAGGCTGATCTAGCTACTCAGCATGGAGACCCATTCAGAGAAGGAACAGTCTCAAATGGAAAAGTCAGCACATTTCAGTTAAATACTGACTTTGTTTATCCCATGAGACCAAACAAGAAAATAGGTTGTTTGTCAGTGCCAAGACCATTCCAAAAATTACCCTTTTGAGCATTTTCTCTCTAGGCTGGTAAGGTTTAAACAACTAAAAGCACTCGGTCAACATTAGCAATATGGAGAATAAACACTGACAAAATGCTGTAAAAGGTTAGCAGACAATTCCAGAATATGAGTAATAGTTATAATAATATATACGAAAACTTCATCAAGGTATTTTTGTATATATTTGTCCATATTTTTATATATTTCTACTGCCACCTTCATACAGATGAGTTGAATGAAATTTAGTTTGTGGGGCTCACAGCATTAAAAGCAAAAAAAAAAAAGTAAGAGCCCAATACAGAGATGAATAGATAATCTACAGAGTTAAATGTGTACAATTTTATGGGAAATGTTGAAACCTGTCCACAGTGAGTTCTGCGAATATGTCATTCACCTCCAGTTTATTGGGGTGGAGGCAGAACTCTCAGAAAGGAAATCCGTGAAATCAAAAAGAATCAGTCTCTCTCTCCAGCTGGTTGGTAAAAGTTGGCAACCCTGTTAACATCATCTTCGTCGTGAAATGCACGTCCCCTGCCTCCAGTGTGCTTGCGTATGTGTGGGGAAGCCTATTCGGCTAACTAGCTGAAGCAAACTTTCTTAATAAACTGCAGCAGCCTGTTGTATGTAATCTGCATATGCAGAATTTAAAATGTTTCTGGTGTGGTCAGTCTCGTTTCTTCATTTCGTCTACATAAAGCTTAAAGCAACATTATTTAGTATTTTTATCTCAAAATGTGAAACAGCACACAGTGCAAGGTGCAAACAAGGCATTACATGTACAGCAGCATTATTCATAAAAGTAACAGTATTATTAAATTATTTACAACAAAGTATCAGATAAAAAGACATAAAAGCACAATGAAGTTTAAACATATCATAATTTGACTAAATGTCACGGGTGCAAGATGTGTTTAAAACTGGATACAGGAAAAAAACGAAAAAACAAAAACAAAAAACTGGATACAGGAATAAGCGACTCCAACTTCAACTTGAGCTATAAGAAGAATCAAAAAGTATATAATGTACAATGTGAGTTCTTTGAAAGAAGCTAGCTCAGTATTAATATGGATATCACGGCAGAGGCTACGAAGAGACCGAAGAAGATGTTGGAGGAAGAGAAAAAGAGAGAGTGAGCATGTAAGACACCAGACGAAAGTATTTATCCGACTGGCTTTCACTCGTTGGCGTGAGCTAAAAGAGCTGAGAGAATGCATGACAGAGGCTAAGCTGGCCTTCTTGTCGTTGGACTAGTAAGTAATAACTTATTAGCTGGCTTGCAATATCTTGTGTTGTTGCACTTGCTTGACGTTTGACTGTTAGCAAAGTTGTCAAAATCAGACAGAGGTTTCACAGACAGAGGTTTCACAGACAGAGGTTTAGCCACCAGATATAAATCTCGAGTTAATGTCACCCGGTCTCTTCTTGGTCACTCTGTCTTTTTCTCTTAGCTTCCTCCCTGGTCTCTTCGCCTCTTCGCCTCTGCCATTAGCTAACATTATGTCCGTAGAGGCTTGAGTTACGCTGCCCCATCTCCCAGCTCTGGCTCGACACCCACACCGCTCTCTACCAGCTGTTATTTTATGGTAAAAAAGTTACAGAGTTTTGCTCTGTCGCTCGCTGCCACATACCCCTAACTGCAGTGTGCAGATCTGGGCGGTGCTCAACGTGGGCGGGGTCAAACGTTTAACGCCGCTGACGTTGAGCACGGCCCCGGACTGCACGCTGCAGTCGGGGCTTCTTCTCGCTGCTGGCTGTAAATCTCTATGTTGATAAACTTACTAGATAAGACTCTGGCATCGGTAACATTACTGTAAGTGCTCTTGCGTCAGTTGCTGTTTAGCTTTGTTGGCTAGCTCGCGACCCAAGTTTCAAGCACCATCACGCTGCTGCAGGTGAAGAACGTGTTGTCGCACTTGCTTGATGTGTTAGCAAAGTTGGCTGCTTACTAGTTTTTGATCATAATGTAATCTTAGCAAATGCACATAAAGCTGTCCTTTTTTATGACAGCAGTGAATAACACAACCCCCCCACACACACACACACTTCTTACCCTTACATCTTACATAATGTTGCATTAAGCTCCTAACTCAGATGAGTGCCGTTGAAGATTTTAGTGCAGTGAAAAGAGGGCTCATCTCTCTCTCTCTCGCTTGTTTTGTAGATCTGTCTCATTGTGTCGGTCTGTCTGTCTGTGTAACTAAAACAAACTACTTTTTCCATTCTTAGGAAACATGTGCCACAATTCATCTTTATACCAATCCTTCAGTAAAAATTCATTTTCCTCTATGAAACTCACCACTTTTTACATCTTCTGCTCACGCTTTCTCTGGCTCACTTTCTCGCTCACTTAATTGTCTTCCTGTCATCCTGCTCCTTGTCGTAGTTTTAAATTGTCTAAATTAGCCGTGTTTGGCCTCATCCTTAAATGGGGAAAGTGCAGCTCTGTGTCTGTGATCTGTGTGTGTGTGTGTGTGTGTGTGTGTGTGTGTGTGTCTTCCTCTGCATTCTAACTCATCCAGACGCAGTTCAGAGGGAGAGAGAGAGATGTCCTTGATTGAACTACACACCTCTCATTCAAAAGTGTGATTTCAGTAGAAAATCTATATATCATATTTGTAAGAAAACACTCACAATCAGTTTCTCAATCTCACTATTTATTGGCCACTCAGTACCACATAACTGTGTGTAACTAAATAACTATAATAATCATCAATACAGTGGCTACGTAAGCATGTCACATTGCAGATGTTGCACGCCCGCACAGGTGCTTTCAGTTATTCTGACACAGTTTGAACCATGGCGAAGGGAAGTTTTATGTGAAAGAATTATGTGAGGTTACCAATACGCCGTGTACTGTCTGTCGATGTTTTTGTAAAATATTTTAATTTTAAATACATGTTTCATTCATTCAACCTTGTGCTTCATTCACTGGATACAGCAGCTTAGAAAATATATTTCTTGCATGATCTCTTCTCTTTAGTCTTCATCCGCCTGTAAAACAGAATTCAGAAACAATTCAAATAAGTGAAACACCTGTGTGCAGTCTTGCTGTGTAGGGTAGGCTTTAAGTTAAATGTGAATTGGTTATGTGTCTGTTGGACAACAGACGACTAACAAAGTATTGAAGAGGCCATAGAGTAGTTTCAGTCCTTTTGTGACTGCAGGTGTTCTGAAGGTAAAGGCCGACATGACTCTTCAAAGAGCCTTAGCAGTTGTTAGGACAAATCTCCATAGCCACATTATATGTAGCTGAGTGTATGCAGACAGTAGTGTTGAACAGTAAGTAAAGGTACTGTCCAATCTTTACTTGATGAACTTGCTCAGCCCAAATTGTCCTTACGTGCGTATACGGTTTATTCCAATACAAATCTGATGTCAGAGATGAAATCGGTGACACACTGACATAATATCTTGATGAAGCCAACTTTCTGTTCAGCTTATGTGGACCCACGGTCTAGCATAATATGACCTGAATTACATAAAATGTCATGAGTCAGATCTAGTGTCTCCCGCTTCAACATGGAATCCATCATGTGATACGACCCAAAGCATCTTTATGAAATCGTAAACATCCTGATAGCCTGCAGCTCCCATGTAGAGCTGAACACGAGTTGAGGTCATTGTGACCTTCTCTGTTAGTTAATTCAGAAAATACAGAAAATAACAATTTTTCTACCACAATACGAACAGGATTGTTCAGATGTTTTTCGTGCAAACAGTTTGAGACATTTTCCTCTGTATTACTAAGATGCTTTTTAAAGAGAGCCTTTTATACACATTTTCAGGTCAATAATTGTATATGCTTTAATCTTTAAAAAAACAGCGTTCTTTTTCATCGCAAATAATCATTGCTGCAGCACCTCTATTCACCCTCAGTCTAAAACGATTTGTTTTAGCATTTCTCTCTCTAAGTCCCCACCTTACTGTGGTATGATTGGGTAGTACTGGATGTGCCTTTGTGATCTGTGAGCACAATCGCCAACTTGGTTAATGATAGAGATCCTAGGGGCTCCCTTGCCTGTGACTTAGCCTATTGCCTTAATTTTCTAGTTGGTCTTTATTACAAAGTAGAAAGGATATGATTAGTTAATTTACCACTCACACACTAATATGTTAGGGGGTATATGTTAAGATAGCCTTTTCATTAGCCTTTGCTTGAACATTGTGTGTCTTATGGCCAATACATGATTAGCACAAAAGTCCAATAACAAAACATCACTCAGATCAGCAAGACCTCCCTTCCAGGTTTCTCCACCATTGCCCATGTGAGCAGAACTAGACAGTCCCTAGAGGGAATCCCTTCCAAGACGCCACCCAGAGACTCCAAGACGATTGGGTACTCTAACTTGCTGTTTGGTGCATAAGCTTGCACAACAGTCAGAGCCTTCCCCATAGCAACTTGCAGTTGCATAGAGGCGACCCTCTCATTGTCATTTGGGGAGAACTCCAACACAGTGACGCTCAGCTGGGGGCTCGTGGGCAACTCTAGAGAAGGAGAGAGTACAGAGATGTAGAGGTCGCAGAGGTGAGTCCGTCTATTGCTAGTTGGTACCGCTCCAGATCCCGTTCCTTCCCCGCCAGAAAGGTGACATTCCACATCCCTAGGACCAGGCTGCGGTGCCGGGAATCAGCACGCCAAACTTACTTCTCTCAAGTTGTTGATCCTCTGACTTTTCATCGAGCGCTAAAATGTATTTTTAGTTTGGGGTCGTGACCAAATACAGGGCACAAGGTTGTTTATTTATCATTATACAACACAAGGTTGTGTAAAAAAAAAAAAGAAAGTTTGATGTTAACAGTCAAAATATGGTAACATAACAATAAATAAATACATACTACAGTTATTTAGATACATACATGCATTCACGTTTACACCCAGAACAGTCCGCAGCGCTTGGAAAACGATCTGCCCTGCGAGTGCGTGATCCGGGATGTTGATGTTAGTTCTAATTAGCCATCGTTACATAATACGCTGTACCTTTCAGTTACAGGATGACTAGCTGTTGACATTTACATCGATATCAATCCACTATTTGTTTTATTCTAAGTCCTACATTGTCCCATCAGGCAAGAATCAGGTACTGGTATTTAGCATGTGTTTGAGTATGCTGCTAGCTTTGTGACCCAATCCTGTGTCAATATCTTATGTTTGGTCTTGTGGTGACGATATGAAACCTGAGTGTCTACATTAAGATCCAGTTTGGATAATAAGCAACACACAGGTTAACATGCACACACACACACACACCAAGTTGTCATATAACTTGCCAAAACCTCACAAGACTTGCCCTTGTATTTTTCTGTACAACAGTAACTGCTCATCTTTTGCCATCTCTTTGTAATTTAATGTGTCTTTGCGAAGAATGTTTTTCGTATTTGTCCTGATGTAGATAGCCGCTGTCCTTGAAGCCACGTCACTGAAAGAAACTTAAATGAAATTCTTTCAGTAAGCTCCAATTATTGGTATAAATGCGGAATGCTAAAGCATGGGGACTGAAAAACAAAGCTAGAAAATAAACTAAAACAAAATTCAGTCAAACTATGATGACTGGATGCACCTGCGTATACTCACCACACTTCTTCAAACATCTTTCTGTGATACCTTTATTTTTAATTATTTTTTCAGTTTTACACTTGCTCACAAAGCTTTGTTATGGTATATATGATCTATGTATTTAGAGCGGTGAATGATGTGTCCTTCTCTCTCCCTTCTCTCTCTGTTTGTCCGACAGCACAAAGACCCCTGAGCGGGCTGTATTTGCAGGCAGCATGCAGCTGCTGGCTGGTATCAAGCTGTGCACAGGCAGAGTTCTCACCAACCACCCCCATTACGAAGATAAAGACCTGCGGGAGAGAACCAGACAGGTACTGTAGGCTGCACTATACCGTCAGATAGACACAGGAGTGTGGAAACAAGCAGAGGGGCTGCAGGAAAATTTCAACTTTGAAGTCAGTAGATGGCAATTACAGTGTCAGCTATAAAAGTGAGTCGTGTTGATTAGAATGAATTAGCAACATGCCCTGATTTAAATGAATTAGCAGGATGTGGGGAGTTATTAGTTTGTGTTCAGACAGAGTGCAGGGCAAACTTTAGAGGCAGTGCGATGTAAGTCACCATTAGACGCAAATTCATTCGTGGTGGCGGGAATTGACTTGTCCCAGGGCTTCATGAGGGGAAGGGAGGGGGGGCGGTAGCTGAGGCAGTGGGAGGAGGTGGTGGGGTGTGGGGGTTTCAGCTCTCAGCCAGGTGTTCAGTTCATTTTAAATATAAAAACTTGACATCCAAAAACACTGATCACAAAAATGAAAGGCTAGAACAAACAGCTGATGAAATAACGCAAATTAGCTTTAAAATGATTTATCTGTTTTTGTTTCTGCTTCTGCGTTGTTTGCGTGTCTTCTTCACAATGAGCAGGAAGTAATGTGTGGGTCATCTCTTGGGTAACTGAGCCTATGTTTTGCCTCCCAGTGGGAAGTCAGCCATGCTGAGCTGCTGGCGAGGCCTGAGTTTAATGTGGAGCTCATTAATGATCCACGACAATGGTGCAGACCTTCTGGGCTCTTGAGTGTGTGTGTGTGTGTGTGGTATTGAGGAAAACAACTGAGAGAATGCATTTTTAAACATTTGTGAGAACTTTGTGGGATTAATTTGTGTGTTACTACAAACAATTAATTAGTGGACAAAGAACACAGTTGTTCATGTGGGTTATTTCTCTTTTCTGAATAAATTCACATACCCAGCTGTTGAAAAGTTTTATTTGTGTGTGCAAACTGTAGCACAAAGTTTGTGTGAAAAGAGTGTGTTTTCTCTAGAGCTGCACGATTTGGAGAAAAGGTCATATTGTGATTATTGTGGACAATATTGCGATTTGTGATTCGATTATAATGAAACAAATGGTATTGTGAGTCTACTTGCCTAATTATCAAGGAAAATACTGAGATTTTAAATTCTGTATTTCTCAACTTGAACAAAGTTAAACGATAAACCATATTTATAACAATAACTAGTAAAACAGATGTAAAACCGGTTTTATTTCTGTGGGTTGTTTTTATTCATTAAATGCTTGTGCAAGCAACAGGCTCTACATTGGTCTCTAATTTGTTAATGCTAAGTATTAACTTGTCAATAATCATATTGTTCAACATTTGAAAGTTTACTGTAGTACGTCTAACTATTTTTAAAGTCCCGCCTCATCCAGGCTGTGATTGGTCGGTTAACGAAAAGTGTCACTGACAAGCAAACGTTAAATGTTCAGTTCTTTCGTTGCTCCGGTGACGAGTCTGACAATGTTTTGACCGTTTAGCGGCGGGGAGGGGAGGGGGTTACGGTAGGTTGTTGTCTTAAAAGTTACACGCACACTTCTCATAAATCATTTTTCTGATTGCATTTTGGCCAATCCTTTTGTAGAGGCACAAGCGAGAGCGCGGTGTGGACGACAATGAGCAGACTGTAGCGCACACACAGAAGAGAGTGTCACACGCACTTTTCTGTTTTATTAAATCACACACTTTTTGCGGTTATGTAATTGCACATGACGACATCGCGATTGCGATTAGATTTACTGTGCAGCCCTAGTTTTGTCCAGAAAATCTAAGAAGGTAGTGTATTTGTGGGGTTTGAAGGATAACCTCCATATTATTCTCTATTTTTTTCCCTTCGTCGAAAAAACCCAAAACCAATCATGTGTTAGTAAAGAATTCTACTGGGCTAATGAGTTTTGTCTGTGCTGATCAGCAAAAGGTGTTCTTAGAAAAAACTTCTTAGAGTACGGGTTAAATAATTTGTCCATTTAAATCTTTGGTGTGTGAAGTTGGTCAAAAGTTTTATTTCATCTGTAACAAATAAAAGATGAACCATAACAGATTTTAGAAAGTTCTTCTATGTTTAACACTTTTGTTTTGTTCTCGCTCGGATTTAATTTCACTCATAATCACTTTCATTCTGATTTTGTCAGTAAACATGTTGTAATTTAATCTAAACCAACTTTCATCAAAACTGTAATTCAGAAAATAAATGTGCCTGGTAATTGAGTTCCAGGAGAGACGTTTTTCTCCTTCCAACAATATTGGTGTTAAATTATAAAGCCAGATGATTTGCAGGCAAAAAAAAAAAAAAAGCAATCACAAATCCACACAAACCTAAAAAAAAATCCACTTCCATTCTGTGTGTGTGTGTGTGAGAGCAGGTGTATCAGGTGTATGCTCGCCAGTCCCCGGAGGAAGTCTATGGCATCCTGAGGGCCATTGGAGCCGACTATGTGGTGCTAGAAAACAGCATCTGCTACGAGCGGAGGCACAGGCGAGGCTGCAGACTGCGGGACCTGCTCGACCTCGCCAACGGACATGTGGGTGGCATTTATTTAATGTGACTCATCACTCTGTCTGTCTGTGTGTGTGTGTGCGCCGTCCCCTCTGCCAACTTCTGTGACTGGGTGAAAGCTCTCAGCCTCCGCACAGATCAATAGTCTCACTTCTCATCTGCACATCACTGTCTCTTACTCTCTCCCTGTCATCCCCCCCCCCCCCCCCCCTCCATCTCTCCTTATTTTGACGGTGGACGCTCTGGCTATTTGGATTACCAGAGGCGAGACAAGCTTCAGTCTGGCTGTCTGGCTCAGAGTGGTGTACGACACATGAACCACAGTCCATGTTTTTGTTTGTGACTGCGTAAATGTGGCACAGCACACACATCTGACATAGACAGCTTTATTGAAGCCGTCTGTCTCTGGCTTTCCTTTGTTTTCTTTCATTCTTACTTTTTGTTTTCTTACGTGTTTGTCTTTCTTGTCTTTTCCTGTTTCTGTCCTATTTTTCTTTCTTTCAATATCAGGGCCATGTATCTGTGAAGTCTCAGTCTCTCTTTAGGACAACACAGCAGCTGGACTTGCCTTTAAGTTACCACTAACCGAGAATATTGCAGCATTTGTTTTGTATAATATCACCTTGAACAGTATATTTTGAATAATCCCTCTTTTACCTAACTGCACCATCTTATCTCACTAATTGAAGTACATAGTTGAAACCCATCACAATAATCTCCTGCCTCTTCAAACAACAGCTGGTCCTAATGATTTACATGAATGCATATAAAAAAAATGACTTTATTTATTTAACATAGTTGCATTTACAGTTTATTGTTGGGGTAGTAGCTGTATATTGAAATGTTGAGAATTAAACAGCTTCGGGTTTCTGAAAACAAAATCCGGACTGCTTTGTCAGGACTGCATGGGTGTGGATTGATCACATTTGATTGACAGTGTCCTAGAAACATAAGCAAACAACCCCAATCACATTTTGATTTTACCTAACTACGACGGGTGCCCAGAAATATGTGACATCACCTTTTATCCAACTCACACAAACAAACAGCGTCAAAAGAAAGGATTAAATTATTTACTAATCTCTCATGTAAAAGCTGTTGCAACTTTGGCAGAAAATAGTGTAGTCGTTTGGGAACCAATCAAGTTGACTGAGAAAATAGGTTTAAAACATTCCTCTAATATTGACGATGAACATCTTATTCATTTCTGAGTTCTTATTTATTTAGTTCTTTACATTTGATGTTATAAAATAATTTGCCACGTTTTAGGCATTCTTTCAAATTCAAAATGGCAATCAATGATTAAAAATTTAAAAAAACAAGTCATATTTGTGAAGAATCAAAATGACTTCGGCTCTCCTCCCCCCCAATGCTATAATGCGGTCCTGCAGAGTTTCTGCCAGACCCAGCTGGCAGGAGTGCAAAGTGAAATTAGAGCCTGTGAGAGGCTGTCGATCACCCTGTTGGTGGTGTTTGTTTACAGCAGTTATATCTCAAGGCCCCTTTAAGAATATAAATGATGATGACCTGCTCATTCTCTGATCCATCAGATCATGGACGGACCGGGAGAGAATGACCCAGACCTCGTTCCTGCCTCCCACCCTCGATTTTGCGAGGCCATCAAGACGGACACGGGGGGTTACACCGCTCTGTTTACCAGAACATTCCAGAACAAAACCTTTCACGTGTACCGGGTCAAGAAGAAACGCAAGAAAAGCGCCAAGAGCTCGTCAGAGCCCAGCGCGACTCGATAGAAGGGCTGCAAGAAAAAACCCGTCAGAGGCCAGAGGGGAGAGAGACGGAGGAGAAGAAGAGATAAAGGCTCTGAATCCTCGCTGTTCCTCTGTCTCCTCCCTGCACTGCGCCCAGCTGTGATCATGCCCATTATTTTTTTAACACGTGGCTCTGTGAACTGTGGCGTTAGAGCAGTGGGCCGGTTCAAGCTTGGGGCTGCATTGCTTTAGTTAGTGGAGTGTGGAATCACCTATAGGAGTCCTGCTTTGGGCTGTTCTCTCGCCACCCGCTCACCCTGCCCTTCTCCCAGCTCTCACTGGTGCAGATGAACAGAAACAACAGTTAGATCTCTGAGCAGTGTCTGGAACACCAAGAGCAACCGGTAATACTTCAGTTTTATTTCTATTAGTTAGTCATTTCTGCACCATTGTTCATGAAATGAACAAAATAATATTCAAAGAGTGTGAAATATTGTTTTCGCTTTCATACTGAGTAGGTTGGTTCAGTAGCACTCAGGTCAATAGCATTTATCAAATCGAGATCAAACACCAAATCTACTCATCAAATCTTTTAAAAGTCTTTATTAAAGCAGGGGTAGGCAATTTATTTTCAGAAGCAGTTTTTATTATATTATATATATGCCAACAGCAATCAATAAATTATATACTCTGTAAAGAAATCTCATATCTGTGGCTGTTGCAGGGCTGTAATAAGCACGGCCAACCAACCTGTGCGTAAATGTGTTTAGGGGAGTGGCTTTGGTGGGAGGCCTGATGGGAGGGGGTGGGATTTTTCAGTTGGACATTTTCAGAATCTACCTGTCTCTTGCTAGTTCTCCAAGCTGCCTACCCCAGCTTTAAATCTATTATTCAAGTTTAGCTTTTAACGCAAAAGTCATAAATAACTCAAAGATTGACACTGAAAAATTCAATACATTGTAATAAAAAAGCTTTTCTAGAGGAGCTCAGTAAGAAGCTCTATCATATTTACTATTGAGCTCCTCGTGCCAGGGGAGATTTGTTGAGCTAAACAGATCTAGGGATTTTAACTGACATCTTGTAGGAGCGTGATACATTTTTGGGAGGTGTGAATGAATCTATGGAAGAGCTCTAGTGAATTAAGACATTTTCTATTTTTGTCTTTTTCTTTTTTAGAAAAAAAAAGATAAAGAAAAACTCTTTCTTACTTTGACAAAACAGTTCCAACTCAAGGTGCATTTAACCAGCCTTTTCCGTAGCTTTCAGCTGCATTAGAGGACGGCTCATTTGTCAGTTGGAGAGGTCAAAGGTCGTTGCTATTGGTCCAAGGTGCAAATCTGTGGCTCAAAGTTTGCCAGAGTCGAAGTTGAAAAATTCACGCGGATTAACTTCACCCCTGCGAGCTAATCCAGAGATCATGGTGATTCCACTGAAATAAACTGAATGCACCCTGACATCTCTGGTGAGCGGGCCTTCATCATCTCACCCGCAGCATTTTTAGGACTTCTAGTTTGTGTTCATTTAAAAAAAGCGAGCTCACTCTTGACCTTGGACATAGTAGTGTGACTACACAATCCCAAATCGAGTTCCACCTTCTAGCTTTTTGCGGAGCTTTCAGCTATATCACACAGTCTTCTAAAAGCGCTGTGGAGGAAACGGCTCCATCTCCATCAGGACTGTGCAAACTACGTCCACCGAGTTGGGATTGTGTTGTTAAACTGCTATTTCCACAGTCACCAATAAACTTGGGATTTGGCCTTTTTTCAGAAAGCACATTTCTTGTCTAAAACTTGACTGTGTGGTAGTGTCTTGTGTGTTCTTGAGTATATATTTAGTCACAGTAGAAGGAAGGTTGCACAGCTGTGGGATTTGTGGGGGAAAGCCACACTGAATAACTTTGACCGTTAGCTTGACTCCGATCCGATGGCACTTTTTTAATTTTTTTTTTATCCAGTCACATTTGGCTCCGCAGTGACAGATGTTATCAATTACCCCTGAAAAGAAAAAATAATAGAATAATTTTGTTAGTGTCGATTCCCGCCTGGTGGGAACATGTTCCATCGGTGCTTAAATGTGTTTTTGCTGTAAAACTGAGGTCAAAGCTGGTACCAAGTGATATTTGTGGCGGTGTTGTTGTGTTTGCTGTCGGCTCTGTGATTCTCATCATCAGCAGACTCAACCTTTTCACTCTCTCTTCTCGCTTTCTCTCTCTCTCTCACACACACACACACACACACAGCCGCGAACAGACATGAATAATGTAAGTGGCGAGGAAATTGCAGCAGGCTGACAACGACGCTGATTCCCCGCCGCAATCCAAAATAGTTTGTTAGAGAGGAGAGAGAGAGGGGGGCAACGCTTGCATATCAAACTGAGGCTTTGTGGTTAGAAAAGAAAGTGGGGAGGACAGAAAAGGCTCTTATTTAAACCGCAGCGGAGGAGAAATGAGAGCGCATCAAAACATGGATCTGAACCCCTTCCTCGTTTGCTTTTTTTTTTTTTTTTCTCTCGAACCAAAAAGGAAAGCAGAGGAAAAGAGGTGATTGAAAGGTTGGAGGCTAGCTGTGTCGGTAATTATGGGTTGGCCAGTCAAGAGTTGCCTGTTGCCAATGAGCTGTCATGTAGGTACGACACACACACACACACACACACACACACACTCACACACGTTTCCCTCCCTCCCCTGGTCTCAGTCTGCCTATATCTTGTACACTTGTTAATAAGGGCCGCTGTCTTTGATAATCCACACACTCGCGGATGCATGAACACTCCTGCTCACAGTTGTTGTGGGGCTTTTGAAAACGTGTTGTTCGTTAAGCGCACAGCCTCATTGTAATGCATACCAATCGCATCAGTGTGAAACAGCACCACTTGTCCCTCCCCACCTCTTCCCGCCTTCATATTGGATGTTTAATTTAGGAGATGTCTGATTGCTTTATTTGAGAGCGAAGTGATTCCATTATCTTTGCCTAATAAGAGTGTACTAATGTAATATATATTTTTTTCAGCATTCTTCATTTCCATACATATTGGGATTAGTAGTTCATTCAGAGTTGCGATGTCTGATGTCTTTGGTTTTCTTAATGAAAAGGAGATGAGGAAAGCCATTAAGGTGTACAGGAAGCAGCTCAACACTCCATTTAGGCTAATTTTTTTTAAGAACTAGTTGCTGAAACAAACATGGCCACTATTTCACAAATTCACGTTTGTGCTTGTTAAATGAATAGTTTGAGTAGAGAGAGAGGAAATAAATAGAGTAATTCCTTTGCCATAAACCAGACTAAAGGCCACATTCACACCTGTATCTGTATTTTTCAGAATAAAACAATTCTTTAGAAATCTGTGATAATAATACAGATTTCTTTGATCTTGCCACTGTATGGCCAAATGTATTTGGGCAGACTCTTATTACACCCATATGGATTAAAGGATCCCCTTAGTCAAGCTTTTGACACAGTTAAATGTTCCTTATCCGCACATTGACTTTGCTTATTTGCTATATGTGATTTATTGATAATGGGTGTAAATGTGCTGCTGAACAGCGTCCACTATTGTGTACTATTCGACCCCATTTAACCCCAGGGGCATTAGTGAGGTCGGACACTGATGAGGCCTGGTTCTCAGATGCCCTTCAGATTCATCCCATCATGTGAAAAAGGGTGTAGTCCGGAAGTATGCATATGTGCAGACACACGAGATGGGACACAATCAGATGCAACCTTAAACTTGTCCGTGTAGTCTTGGTTAGTGTTTGGGGGCGTGGGTAAAAATAAACCTAGATTTTAGAGCTCATTTCACTGTAAGATCATTTGTATTCATGATGAACTGCAGTTATGATGCACCTGCCAGTCTCAGACAAACCACCTGACAAGCATCTCTCTGGAAGCATCCAAACAGATGATCCCACTGAGCCAGTGCCATGTAAATACATTAAAAGTGTTTCTGAATGTGAAATTTCCACGCGGCGTACAAAGGTCTAAATAATGTGTGTGATGAGGGAGCACACATTGGTACTTCAGAAATGATCGACAGGCCTTTTCCTATAAAGGATGTTCCCGGCACATGCTCGGCCAGCCTGTGCACCACTCTTGATTGGTCCCTGAGGTTAATGCAGGGAGCTGATCCTGCTCCTTTTAAGGCTACATATTTGCTGAAGAGCAGCTTGTGACCGTGAACATCATCACTTCAGCACAAGTTCCGTTAATGTACAATTTGACCATCAAGAACACCTGTCAGTGGTTGAAACCATGTACTTCTGCATTTATTTGAAAAGGGGATACTGTGTTATGCGAGTGCCTTTGGTGATTTTCTCCATTTTGCTCTGCTATTTCTTTTTTCCAAGAACACCTTGTACAACAGAGATTTCTACTGCAGGACATTTTTCATATCAGAAATCTTTACTTTGCAATTCAAACTGTTCTCTTAGTACATTATTGGTGTATGTGAGATACCTGATTCGAGTTGAAATATGTTCCAATGCCAGTGTTAGCTATTAGACACATCCTTGTTCAGTGGCAGTATGATCAATAAAAGTCATTTCTTTTCCCAACAATGTCATTTCTCTTCACTCTTTAGTTACTTTTTATCTGATGTAGTCACGATTCAGCACAGTCACTGGTGCAAATAAATGAATTTATTGAGAAAAGAAGTTCAAAGCAAATACAAAACACTTACATAACTGTTCAAAGGTCATCACCATCATGATGATAAAAAAGATATGTTCCGTTAGATTTTTTTTTTCCTCAGAAGCTGCACATTTTAAATCGATGGCGCTTTTCTCGACAAAAAGCAATAACTGTAATTAATCTATCTCTGTATTTACAAATGAGGTAAAAACAATAACTTTGTTCACAACATGTTTGCACCCAGAACACAACATTTAAGAAGCTGTTATATGGTACAAATGAATGGTGGTGGGAAGTGAGTTGCTGGTCTTTACAGCTGCAGAGAGAGAAGTGAAGCATGTCTTCATCCCTCACCACTGTGCGTGGCTCAGACTCGGCCCGTCTCTATACACTGGAATAAAAAACAAGCATCCCTCTCTAGAAAATCCCCACTGTCTATAGAAAAAAGCCTGTGTCTTAATTTCAGGCATCATCCCACAGCATACTGCACCCTCACCTGACCGCCAAGTCTCTTAGTTTTAAAAGCCGCATTGTTGCCTCTGCTTTTCAGAAAATAGCATGTTTCTGGAAAGCTGCGAATTTGGGAATCGACTCCTCTGTCTTTTTTGAAAGTACCCGCAATCCTTTGGTTTTTTTCCAGCATGACAGCAAGCCATCAGCTCCTATTAGGATTAGTGGTCTGACGCGTTTTCACACACACTCCTACCCTAACTGCTCTCTGCCGACAGGCTCGGCTCTGCCAGCGTGAAGACGGATAAAAAGAGCGCGATGAGAGCGCTGCTGCTCCTTCCAGCAGAATACACCGCCTGAGATGCCAGGTGAAGGCAGGTTGGCTTTTTTGGAGGACTGCAGGGAGGAGGGGTGGGGACTTACGACTTTTGTATCTATGCCATTTGCGGTGCCACTGTTTCTGCAGAAAGCCATTGCTCCCAGCATATCCCACCTTCCCCCTCTCTACAGCTCCCTACAGAGCTACTGAGCTCCATGGTGGCACATTTCACCGCTGAGGCAGGCACTTGATAAGATGGTTCCTCTCTGCCTGTCTTCCTCATTTGCTCTGTGATTCAGCCCTCTACCCTGTAATCATCTCTCTTATCAACGGTGAAAAGAACAGGTCCTTTTCAGACACTGTACTCCTCTCCCCCTTCGCTGCTTTATTAATGTTCTTTGCCTTTTTGTTCTTTTTAGACAAATTGTTCTCACTGGTTCCACAACAGCAGGGAGGGTTTTTTTTGCTGTTTTTTTTTTTTGTACAGTTGAGAGGAGGAAAAAAAGATCCATCAACCTGATGTGACAAGAAAGCCAAATAAAAGGAACGCTTGCCACTGTGCTGACAATTCACAGCTAGGATAAAAGCTGCAGAGTTATTATTTTCTATCAGTCCATTTTCCCACAGTCACAATTATTGCACCGTTTCAGCCAACAGTAATTTAGCAAGGGACAATAGATAAATGTATGTGTGAATTGCGCATATGGCACAGGCATCACAGCTCGGAAATATATGAATAATTATTATAATATATATATATAATATATCTCCTTCATCCTCCTCCTCCGCCTCTTTCCATTTGTATTTATCGAGTAGTCACCTTGGAAAGCTGTTTGACATAGTTTGTATTCTACCGAGCAATTGTCTGTTGAAATAGTCTCTCGCAGACGCCACATTTGGTATGCCTGAGGAAGAGCGTACGCAGAGCAGAGCAACAGAGCAACAGAGCAAGTGTTTCCTCCTTCCCGCAGTCCGCACGTCCGCTCCCATTTCTTTGTTACAAAGCTGTTTGAATTTTTGTGCACCCTCCCTCGGGTAAGGAGGACTGAGCGGCGGAGGAGCACAAATGAGAATAGGAAATCACAAGACGAGGGCGCAGTAGTAAGTAGAAAGCTTGATGTCTTACAACCCACGGAGCGTTGAAACTTGAAACACTCAACCAATACAGAATTACTCAACCCAGCGAAACACACATTACCAGAAGAAAATATAAATCTCACCCCACATCCCAGTGATGGTCAAAGCACTTTTTTTTTCTCATACAAACATTGACAAAAGCTGTGTACAGCCAGGCAGCGAGAACGCAACGTGTCCACTATATACTGAAAATCCAGACTCTGTTTTATATGGGCTACTCAGGATGATCCCACTCATCTTCACTGTCTTGTCAGGTAAAAGCACAGAGTGGGATTTATGTAAGAGTGCTGTGTTTATTTACAACAATTTAATTCAGCAGCGAGGTGCTAAAAACACATTTTATGTGGCACTGATTTGCTCAGACATAAATAAAATACCTAGCCCAAACATTTTCATTTCACGTTTTAGGCCTTCGGCTGAAACTCACCCAGAGTAGCTCACAACGAGTGCAAAAAAATAGAAGAAATTTTGGGTTTTACACGCTGTGGCTGAAACTGATTTGTATAACAGTGAAGCTAAGCTCCATCATGATGAGTAGCCCCGGGTAGAGAATGACGTTCTGAAGCCTTTAACCTGACTGGCAGGTTCGATAACATCTGCTCCGGCAAAATTGTCATCCAAGGTAGAGGGAGCGCAGAGTGACAGGCTCTTTTCACAGGGACACTTTCATCTGTCTGTTAGGCCACAATGTTGTTTGACGGCGCTCATCATCCAGTACATACAGCTCCTTCTATGTCAGTCGTGACGGTTGTGCAGCGAGTGTCTCTGCCAGTCAGCGTGTTGCAGTTTTCCCACCTCCGGTCGCCGCTAAGCGTCTGCTAATAGATAGTTTCAGGGCGGCCCTTTATCAGGGTCCTATCAGTTTGTTCTGTGTGCGTCTGGGCTCAGAGGTCGCTGGCTTCTGCTCGCTCATATAGCGCCCTCAGCTTCTCAAAGCGAGGCCCCCACTCCCCGAGCGTCTCCTCCCTCCCCCCCTCCCTTCCCCCGTCTCCACTGCTGCACCCGTCCAGCCCTGAAGAGCTGAAGGAGCTGAGGGAGCCGGCGGGCGAGCCCCCTCCCTCGGTGGAAAAGACCTGCAGGGAGTCGAAAGGCCCAGTGTCCGGATGCTGGTCAGCGTCGCGGATAATCTCACACAGGTAGCGGGCCAGGTCCTGGCTGGAGAAGGACAGGGAGCGGCGTGCCAGCTGGGAGGGGCGGGCCTGGCCCTGGGCTGGGAGTCTGGTGGGAGGGACGTCCCTACGGAAGCTTGTAGTGGTGGTGGCAGTGGAGGTGGTGGAAGCTGCAGAGGGAGGCAGGGTGGTGGAGCTGGCTGTCCGGCTGAGGGGTTCCAGCGGCTGTGCAGAGGCCGGGGCGGGGGGCGCCTGGTGGAGGAGATGATGGTGGTGGTGGGGAGGAGGAGGAGGGTGGTGCAGGGCTCTGGAGCGGCAGTACTGGACCGACTGGGCTGGGCTCGGCTGGAGGGACTTCTGCAGCTCCGCCATGTCGTAGGCATTCTGGAAATGCATGCAAAAGCAGAGAAAAACTCCCAGTTAGCACAGAAGCTGTAAAAAGGAAAGAAAGAGCAAACAGAGTGAAAGACTGAATGTTTAGGGGAGAGAGGTGAGGCAGGAAAAATGAAATGTGACAGAGAGAGAGTAGAAAAATGAAAAGAGAGCAGAAAAACAATCAGCTCTCCCCATTACGTTTCCTGTGAATGTTCCACCTATTTAAGTTTCCAATCTATCTCCATTTACTGTCTCAGTGAAGTCACCGTAATTCTGGATGTCTGTGCGTGTGTGTTTGTGTTTGTCTGTGTGTGTGTGTGTGTGTGTGTGAGACCAGGAACATAAAAAATAGCGGAGGTGATTCAGAAAGGGGATGAAGGGCGTCTCTCTATACATCTCTTATGCGCACTGCTGCAATGGGGTTTAGGAGCCTCCAATACTTTCACATATACTTTAACAGCCTTCAACATCACTTCACTGCCAATGTGATTCCACCAAAACTGTAAACACGGCAGCAGAGATGAAAAAAACGGAGGGATGTAGGAGGAGGAGGAGGAGGAGGAGGAGGAGGGTGAGGAGGAGGAAAAGATATGCACGGAGGAGGTGTAGGTCGCTTTGCAAAACTGATTATGTGATGAGTGGAAAGTGCTGTTTTTATTCCTCTAGAGAGCTTTCAAACAAGACTCTCGAGAATTAACTGCAGCATCTGCTCTGCTATAGAAGATCAGGACTGTGTATGTGTGTGTGTGTGTGGTTTATGTTTGACTGCAGGTGATTAACACTACGAAGGACAAGACCTTCAGGGTTTTTGGATACTGACAAGGTGTGTGTGTGTGTGTGTGTGTGTGTTAGCAACGTAGTGGTCACATGTGTTTGTTTCGATCAAAGCTGTGATATTATGCAAGCTCTTAAGTGCTGTTGAGTGCTTGTGGGTTACAGTGGCTGTTGGAGAGAAGAGATAAGGATTTCGCGTGGGTCTAATTAAAACGCTAGAACTCGCACGTGCGCGCGCACACACACAAACAGAGTGGGGATTCTATTCCAAATTGAATTGACTGAAACAACTATAAAGCTGCCACCGTGCAGCCACTGCTGTGTATTTTCAAAGTAAAAAAATTATTCAGTTGAAACATTTCACCTTCATGCAAGTAGAAGAAAGTTGTTAATGTCACATTACACAGCATATACTTGCTTGTAAGTTTATGAATGTTACTGTGCTTCTGTGTGAAGGCGAGTGTATCTTTGTTAGCTTTATCACAAGGGTGCGCGTGTCTGAGTGATGTACCTGGTCCTCCTCCCCGCCTCCCTCCTCGTCATAGTTGAGGACGTTCTCTCGGATGTCCTCCCAGCCGTCGTGGTGGGCTGAGACGTGGTAAACGCCCTCCTTCAGCCCTTTGTAGCTCCTCCAGCGGGTGTACAGGAAAATTCCCAACAGCAGCACTGGAGTTAAGACAGACAGCAAAGGAGGTTCAACAAATTGAATGATTGCAAATCCTTCAACAAATTAAGGTATGGCCCCAGAGAGAGGTGCTGTTCGATGGAGTTGGCCTTGAGCATCATTTGCCAAAAATGTGACCTGAGATGTGATATGTTGTGGGGTTCAACTGATAATGATGCTGTAGATTTCGAGTTAACAAGTGTTATTTTATGCCTGACATTTGACAAAATAGATTTCAAGGATATCAAGGAGTGTTTGAAATAGGTAACTCTAGTGATCTGTTAGGGGCGAGCAGAGCGTAAAAAGTGCAGTGTTTTAAAATGATTTTATTGAGGAAAAAAATCTATTTCATATTTTGTAACTTTTTGTAAGTGCTGTTTATGAAGAAATCTACTAAGCATTTGCATCCATGGCAGGAACTTTTCTTCATATATATATATATACTTTTACTTCAATATATTTTTCCTATGTATATTTTCTGCTTCAGACCACATTTCTCTTAAACAGCATTAACATTCTTGCAAGTCCAGAAATAACAGTAGAATATATGCATATATACTTAGAATTGGGTCAAAATGTTGCATTAGAATCATATTGGCTAAAGGTTTCACTTTCAGTTTCCCCTCTATCTTGTTGGACAGTTACTAAATATGGTATTAAACAACATCATATCAGAACTCGACGTGACTGGCTCCACTGGACAGTATCAGATTTCCAATTAAAGACTATTTAAAATGCATATTAAAATGATGATTCACATCCTCATTCCTTCCTGCCAATATCTCTGTAGCTAAGAGTAATTATAACTGTGTGATTGCATGACAGGCCCTGTAGGCATAGAACAGCCTTTAGATTGTAGCTGCTGTTGGCAGTGCAGACTGTGATTGGTTATTAATTACATTACATGTAAAGAATACTAATGATGCCCTGGCCAATGGAAGCCAATGCAGACGTTTTATTAGTGCTACTTACACTCCCATTACTGATTGACAGTTTTGAAATGTGAATGTGGAAGAAAAAAGTGGAAGAGCTTTCAGTTTCACTTCATGAAGAATGTTCAGGTGATTTACCTTTAGTCAAAAGCAGATTGTAGGCACCACACACACACACACACTTAATTCAACCAATCTGCATGTATTTCCCACTCTAGCATTGCTGTGACCTTTTTAGATGTCTAACAAATCCCATGTGCCATGTCTCATCTGAAATCACCTCTTGTTAATGCTGCAGAATTTACTAGCCTTTCCGTGATATTAATCTGCTTTATAGCTACATAAACTCTTAGTTAGAACCCGCCGATTTATCGTTTTGCAGATATTATCGGCCGATATATCTGCATCGGCGTTTATCCGATATGACTATTAACAAAAAGAAACAGAGTTGGATCCTTCCCTCAGGTCATGAGTGTTGCATAGTTTGCCCAACAGAGGGCGTACTGCAGCTCCTCTGTTCAAAACACTACAGCACCACAGAACAAAACATCAGCTGACCGCAGTCTCCCAGAGCTCAGAGCGGCTCTGGAGCTACGGTGAGGAGCTCCTGGTAGCTCAGTGTTCCCGTTGAGTTTGTCTTTTGTCACGTCAATTACATGACTTAAATAATAATAAAAATTACTACAGATTTTAAAATCCTCCAATATTGAAATCAATTTCGGACTTAAAAATCCCATATTGGTTGGGCTCTGCTCTTAGTGTTTCATTCTGACATTTATTTTTTCATTTTGATTCAGCTGTTTTATCTCAAATCAAACAGTTGAATTAAAGGGACTTTTTTGTCCCTGCAGAACTGCAAAAGGAGCAACTTGTACAATCTTTAGTGCATGTTGAGATGACATTTAATCATTTAAAATCATGTCATTAATAGAGGCAAACAGAATTACCTTCTGAGTCATACGTTATCTTCAAATCTGCTTTTGCACTCCATGGGAGAGCTGCGTTAAATCACATTTGAGACAAGCAGCAATCACATACAGCAAACGATTTCAACTGGCAGTGCTATAAATACCGTGGCTGTTCAAATCCTATTAATCTGAGGTAAGACATAACTGTGAAAAATTTGTGATCTTGAACATCTTTTAAACACACGCTCCCCTCTTTCCTTCATCATCAACCTCCGCTTTTGCTTTTTAAGCCACACGTCTTTCTCCTACATCACAGCTAAAACTCAACAGCCAATCAATCATGTAAGCACACGGCACTCAAACTCCTCGTGAATTGATAACACCCCATTAAATAGCCAACCCTCCGACAACTCTGTAAGAGTAAATCCACTCAGCCAGAAACCAGCTGCACAGTACGGGAGGAAAAATCAATATTCATTTACTGTCAACTTGTTCCCCTCACCACAACTCCAGTCTCTGGATTTTTATAAGATTAAATTGTTTCAAGAGATTCACTTTTTCATTTTCAGAGCGGCATTGTGGCTTTTAACGGCAGTGAAGAAACTGAAAGACAGACTTTAGTTTTGGCAGGAGACACATGTGGTTGACTGCTGCAGAGAGTGGCCTTGATAGACAGGCAGTGAATTGACAAAAACAAGGTCATAGGTTCAGTCCCCTGTACTGTGATATCATGGAATGATTACTGGAATGATGGACATTTCGTCGTGCCATGTCAACGCAGTTTTTGGTGTTCAGGCTGTCCCCTGCCCCGACTCATTTACTGTGGGGTGAGCTTCCCAACGACAGAACCCCCAACCTGGTGCAACCTGGAGGAATCCAAAGCCAATGATAAGTCTTGAGGCATTAAGGCTGTGCCATATTAAATACTTTAAATATGATCATCAAGCTGCTGGTTTCTGACAGAATCAGTTAATTATTAATTATTATAATTACAGGAATTTGCTGTAATCCAATTCACTCAAAAATGAAATAAATTAAAATAAATTCTTTAAAAAATGCATTATACCAAAGTCAGGACAAAATAATAGTGTTTTTAAAGACATACAGTAAGTTACAACGTCAGATGGAAATGATGGTTATGAGATTCAATGTAACCTGTAGAGTTTTTGATCACGGTTATGGAACAATGTTTTGATGGGCTCATCCGTATGCTCCCAGTGTCTCATGTCAGAGGGCTATAAGTAAGGGCTTCTTTGCAGCTCAAATTGCACAAAAACGAAGAATGTCTAATGTTTTACCTGCAAATTTGAGGGTGTGGGTTTCACTATAACATCAGTAGGCTATAAGCTGTAAGTGGGTGATTTCAACACTCAGGGATTCATACATTGAACATATGACTTAGGGAAAAAACAGTGCTCAGATGGAAATAATCTCAAAAGAAATTATGCAGGTTTCAAAATGTAACACACAAGTCACAATGTAACTCCGGAGGATAATTAGCTGTATGTACTGAGCAAGCCAACTTCACTTGTAGATGAATTTGCTGTACCTTTTTCCAAGAATGCTAGTTCAAAGATAATTCTGGTTTATTGAAACTTGTGTCTGATATTCATAGTTTCAGCCATCATTCCTATTGATAAACCTGTACTCACTGAGTTAATTGCTGGTGTCTGAGAAGGACAGTGAAATTGCTAAAAAGAAGTCTGGCAGCACAAGAAACAGAAGCGGTCAGATCATCATGAACATTTAAACAAGACCCAAGTTAGCCAAACTTATGTGTTTGGAGAAGTTCATGATTTGAAGTTATCAGGTGGGTTAGCTAGCTGTCTACTTATAGCTACTAGCTAACTACCAAGCTACTAACCATCCTCAGCCTTTTATTAATGTCACACCTTTGTTTTTCTTTTTTTTAATGTAATATGTTTTATCTGCTGTGTTTCTTGGGTATTTTATGTGTTTCATACCCTGTACTTTTATCAGCCTTGTTTTTATTTCTTTATTTCTTTTCTTTTTCTATTTACGTTTGTTTGTTTCATCTTGATTTTCCCACACTTTGTAACACAGTTTTGAAAAGTGATGCATGAAAAAAAAAGTGTATTGTTATCAATACATCAAAATGTACTGTATCTTTGCAGATTCTCAACATTTACACTTTTTTCAGCTGGTTGCCGTAGGCTATGTGGATGCGTAAACAAGCAACAAACTTACACATGGACTCAATTAAGGCTTCCTTTTTCTCACTTGGGTGAGAAAATAGACAGCAAAAAAGCCAGGATGTCATGTGAATAGAGACATACAAAGATATCCAATCTTGAGCTGCTGTGAGGACGACTGTACTATACTGCATGGATCAATATTCTCTGTGCATTAGGGCTTAGGCCTATATGAGGGGCAAAATACAGCTTGTACATAGACTGAAACAAAGAACCTGCAAATATAAGAGGTCTAATACCCCTTGGTCTATGGTGGTTGAGTTTATGTCTTTATGTGTTTACACTTGCTGTCTGCTGTGTGTGTGTGTGTGTGTTTGAGTGTGAAGAAAGAAGTGGCTAGTGTGAGCTCCATGGGGAAGTGAGCAAGGAAGCTGGAGGTCAGGGCGTACAAGATGAATCTGCTCTGTTCAAAGGCTCTCTCTAGAGGGCAAACAGAGAAATGGAGAATTTGATCTGTATTTCTGACAGTGTGTGAGTGTGTGTGTGTGTGTGTGTGTGGGGGGGGGGGTGTTGTAAAGAGAGATTATGTGTTTATTTGTTTATACTGCCTCCAAGGTCCCGCTGTCTCTTTGACCATCACTCCTTTTTTTGTTTAACTTTCTTACTCCCTCTGCCTAACTCATACCCCAATATTCTTTTTCTTGGCCTTTAACAAACCCCTAAGCTACTCCTGGATCAAGCCCTGGGCTAGCTGCACCACAATAGATATTACACATACTCCTCAAAATCATACCCATACCAATTCACTTCTAAATGTCATTGCTACAGTCATAAAAATCACTGGAACTGTTTGAAATGAACTGTTTGAAATGAACGTCCTGCAGAGGCCTCTCAAAACATCAGCGCTGCTCCTTGTTTTAAGACCCAATGCACAGATGAGGCGGCATGCCTACTGTAGTGAACAACGGTGTGGATTTGTGCATTTTACATTGAATAAATTTGGAGCTACCCTAAATTCCTTTCTCCTCCCCAGAGAAGAAGGGGAGGGGTCAAAGTTGCTTTCTCTAAGTGCTAGCCCGACCATAAAACTGGCACCTTTTTGATTCCGAAGCTGATAACGCGGGGCCTGACTGTTAAACTGAGAGAGGGACACGAACCAGCCATTAGCATTTCCCTAAACAGCCTATCAAAACTGGCCCCCCCACACATGTTTCCGTGGCAACTGACCTTATTCTTTGTTTTATTACCACATCAAAAAGGAAAACCCCTGTCTCACCCAAGTGTGACATGGTCCAGACACTGAACTTTCAATGACAAAGGACTGCAGTCTCCAAAGACTCAAAGCATTTAATTAAGTTAATTAAATCTTTAGTTACCTGATTACGTTTGCCTCTATTTGAGTAGTTATGTTAACTGTTGTTGCTATCTGTTGTTGATATTAGTGCTGAAAAGAAAGTTACTTGTGCAGTGTTTTTATTTTCAGCACTACACTCCTTTATCTAATGTAATCAATGCTTGTTCATAATACTTTCCTACAAAATTTCTTTAGAAATGATGACAAAGAAATGTTTTACTATACTCTTAATCGCCAGCTTGAATTTAAGGATGAATCAACAATATTCCCAGTTCCTAAGGAGAGACGATCTTTGATTTAATCCAAGCTTTCCTCATGTAACCTGAGCTCCCCCAAGTGGACGAAACAAGTATTACATGCCCTCATCGGAAATGCCGTTAAATGTATAAATATCCTGACCAATAATGTGACAATTGTTTCCTGTTACCAAATGCTTAGAACAGTACAACCGTTCGACCATTGAGGTTCGATTGTGGAAAATATTTGATTATAATACGTGCAAATAGATTTCTTTTCTTTAGACATTAAGTCTTCTCTCTTCTCTTCGCTGTTGGCTCTTCCACTCTGCTCTGCTCTCTGCCTCGCCAGGCAGCGCCCAGACTCGGCCAGCGAAACAGGCCTTTTTGTTTCGCTTGAAGCTACACACCTGAAGTGCCGAGACATCGATCTGCCTTCAGTTTGTTTTATTTTCTTTATTTCTTTTGTTTGTTAAAGTTAGAAGTTCGTTAAGTTACACTGGACTAATTCAGGAACGACCAAGTTCCATTTTAAGCCTTTTCGTCGAGCCAACTTCACCGAGGTCAGACCAAGCCACGTGGTCTCGCCAGCTACAACGAAGGAAACCTGAAAACAGCCGAATTGCCAGACGGAGGAGGCGTTTTCAATCTGACACGGAGAACCCCGGAGAATCCCTAGCAAAAAGCCAGGATCGAGCAGCTAGAGTGGGACCCGTGCAACAGGCCGAAAGCAGGCTGTCGACAAGCAGTAAGACTTAACACACGTTCTGTGATCAGATATGTCCATTTTAACTCCTAAATTATAGCATTAGTTTACTTTCAGTAGCTCTTCTATGCCGTATGAGTCAAATGCTTCCCACAATCGAACCTCCAGGCTCATTGTTCAGCAAATGTTTATGTTCCCTGTATCCAACCATCTTTTTATCACCTTAGTTAGAGAATAAATTCACTGTAATATAATCAAGAGCTGTGTGTCTTGCCTATTTCTAGTTCCTGCCAAGAGAATTGACCCTTTAGATATGAGACTGACTGACTGATTTAAGATAATTGAGCGATTATTAACTAACTGATCACTAGTAATAATTGTATAATTATTAAAACTACCTAGAGGTCCGGAGACTCTAGGATTATCACAACTCCGGTGGTGCCCTGAAACGAGGAATGAAATAAAATTAAATAAAATGATTTTATGAATCTTAAAAATTCATAATTGGGTATCAATTCTTATAAATGTATTAAAATGCATAACTAACATTTTTAGGTCTGCTACAATATCCAATGAGCAGAGAAATCCACTGTACCATGAGCAGTTCAAAGGGCCCTGAATGAGTGTGTGTGTAATGGTATTTCCGGTGAGTCAATCAATTTCCAAGCTGCCCTGCAATGAGATCGGTGTCTACGAGTACATCAACGCAAGTCAATAATATAGAATGGATTTTAGCCTCATCAAACTATAATTCTGTTTACCGCAGCCATCTGTCTATACATGCTTGATTTATCACTGCTCTTCTTCTCTCTGCTGTTTTTTTGTGCCATTGTTTGACCAGTACAGGGTTTTTGAGACCAGTACTAATATGTTGCTGCTAGTAAACCTCTCTTAAACCTTTATAAGTGCAATGAGGTTTGTACTTGTTTCTAGCTTGATGACTGTCTACAGGAAAATGATACGGTTGAACAACTATAATTATGTGCAGTTGTTGATTTTCTTTCCAGTTCACACACAGTTTAGGAACACAAACTATCTCTCAAATGCAATAAAGGAAATCTTCCCACACCGAGTATTTTCTTGCCTAAAACTTTGCATGTAAGTGTGTAAAAGGTTTTGTGTCATTCATTTAGCTCACAAACACAGTAAAACTCTCCATGGGAACATAATATAATTTATCCAAGGCCAATATTTCAGCTTGGTCCACATCTGTTCTCTGGCTTTCGCTCTGTTGTTCGTCTTCTCAAGGTAACTGCTGAGTGTCTCGTTCTATATATACACACACACCTCCTCCTCTTGGAAAGATAGTGTCAAGAGTGTCACACTTCAATCTAGGTGTTTCTCAGCAACACAAAGATGTGACTATGAATAGACCTTCACAACGACATGCAGGGACATTTTGAACTATAGCATACAAACAGACAAGGACGTTATTGGTGATGTTTTGCAATGTGAGGTTTCAAAATAAATGTTTTTTTACTTTTATTCTGTTTGTCTGTTTTCCCTATATACCTCACATCAGTATGCGTCTTCGATCACTGAACATCGTTATTGTTGAGTCCAGGTATAAATTCACCTCCTAGGTGAATTAGGTGTATTATCCAAAGCAGCTATGGACGTGTTCACAAATGCATTTGACCACATTACCATTAAAATATAAATGTAAAAAACAGTAACTGCAGAGAGATTAACTGTCAATGGACAGTGACGTTTTAAACAGTGTATTGTAAATAGTACAATAAGGTCACATGAAGTCAAGTTCATACTGTCGCTCTTCTTACAGCTGTTGTAATCAACATGTGTACATTAACAATGAATTAAATGTATTATGGGATATGCGTTGCTTGAAGTGACAAGCCTTCAATGAATTATTTTAGTGTCTTTCTGCTCTTTGTTTCGGTTTTACGGTCCCCAACTTTAGCGTTTAGTTCACTCTCACTGTTATCATCAGATTTGTTTCCATCAGCAGCAGACAACTGTTAACAGGAAAAAAACAAAACTGTTTTCAATGTTAGAAGGTGTTAGTATGTCAATGTTGTGTTTACAGCTTGTTGAGCTACCCCCAAGTGGCTTTTCAATGCAGTTTAAAAAAAAACAATAAACAATCAGGTTAAAGAAACATTTAGAGGTGTAAGGTTTCAATGTTAGAAGTGAACATTTGGTTTGGGCAGTTGAGTAATGAGCAGCGGTTTCCATCTATAACAAAACATGATAATGAAAAAGAAGCCTAAAGATCAGAACATGAAAGGTAATCTATCTATTTGCTATTCTGTCCAAAACATTCTCTATGGTGCCTTAAATCAAATATTTACCATACTTTTCTGGTTGTGCGTTATCATGCGGTAGTCCCAATAAGAGGCTGTAGTAATGTTACTTTGAAACCCTCTGTGAAATGTTGATTTAGACTCTAAATGCATTTTAAGTGACCTTTTTTGGCCTTGTGGAAACTTCACAATCAAAAGAAATCAGTGACAGGTCCCCAAAGTATTTATACAATGTTCCAATTCTACAGGTGCCAGCAGCCTGTTTTATTTTGTTAAACCCTTCCTTTTGTCTCTTTGTGAACTTCTTTTCTGTCTTTATGTTTTCCTTTTTTGTCCCCCCCCCCCCTTTGTTTTCATTTATTTATCCTGTTTCCTGTTTTGCTTTGCCATCATCTCTTCTCTCATTTTAGACTTCTTCACTTCATCCCCTTGAGTATTTTGCCAATTGTTTAATGCTCTCGTTATCTTCTCACTAGTGTATTTCGTTTTCTGTTCCCCTCACTCTTGACTAGTTTGTCAATGTCTTTTGACTGATGTTCCAGCCATTTTCCTTATGTTTGTTTGATAATGTTTCTTTTGATTATCTGTGTTTCCATTGGACTTTGCCTCCTTTTCTTGGGGGGATTTATTCTTTGTTTGCTTTCGGACGTTGCCTGAATTTTTATTATGCCTCTTGCCTTCTCCATTCTGGATTTCTTTGCTTATGTTGGACTGCTTTCCCGTTTTTTAATCTGCCTGTCTCATCACCACTGTAAGCTTTTGCCCTTGTTGTGTTTTAATTGTTGAACTGTGCCTGCTTTGCCTAACATGTCTGCTATTGGGTCCAAACCGTTGTTATCCTGCTACTCTGCTAGCAGCTGTATGTGTGATATAGCCAATGTTTGTGCAATCAAAAGCTTAAACTGTCCCACTGAACTAAGTTGGCTGGTGTACTGCCTTTGACTCCCTCTGAAAGACTAATGAGGTGAAATCCTGTTGAGGACCGCAGTGGACCTAAGCCTATCCCACCATTTATTTCGAGAGAGGCAGGATAAAACAATGGATTTTTTTTTTGGAGAACTAGATGTAGTTCCAAGATAGTGCCCCGATTAATCCCGTTATAGTTTCTCACTTAATTTGTGCACTGAAAATGTCACGATTGGCCAAACGCAGACATCCAAGCTGAACGAGGCACAGTTGATAACGTTTAATATCAAAGGGGGGAAATAACTTTTAACTAGTGAGGCAAGCAGTCCAAAACAAAGCAAACTTCCAAAGTGAAGCAGGCAATAATCCAAAGTTCAAATAGTTCAACAGAAAATGAGGATAACCCCAAAGACAAAGGGACATAGGAGAAGATCAGAGATGCTTGATGGGCGAATGCGAAGACAAGTCGACACTGAACAAAGACAAGACAGAGACTTAAATACGAGAGGGACACAAGTGGAACTAATCAAAGCAATCTAACCAGTGGAATACCACCAGAGCGGGGAGGTGAAGAAGTGACCAGAAAAGAGTGAAACAGGAAGCAGAATAAATGACAACAACACAGAGATGAGAAAAGGGACATGAAATACACCAGGTCACAAGAAGAAGGGTTTAATAACAATATAACAAGTAACAACACTTCTGCTTCAGGCTTCCATGCCTCTGGGCCTGCATCCATTTTCAAGTCTTTCTTTGGATAAACCAGCTGATGCCCCTTTCTTTGATGTGGCTCTTCTTGACTTTGTAATTTTCTTTTAACCTAATGGCTTACAATCCAACTGAAATTGTATTTAGTCCTCCATTTTTGCAGTAAAACAAAAAGTAAATATTTTTGAAATGGATGGGGAACAGTTTTTATTATTAAAGGGAAGAAAAAAGGTCGTTCAGAAATTCAGGATACTCTGTTTCATCTCAGCTGGCTGGAGAGGCATGTCAGTGTCTGTGATTGACAGAAGCTGGCAGGCTGAGCTCCGGCGGGGGAAAGAGACAAAGTAAATAAACTCGCACTGTAGCTTACAAGCCATGGGCAGACAGTGTGTTGTTAGCAGTGGTATTGAAGAGTAAGGAGCATACCTTCAGAACACACTACAGCTTAATGATCTTGTCTCCCTGGGAGAGTTCAAGGCTCTGATAAAAACTGTGTAACTGAAGAGTTTAATTGCTAGTCCTAAACTGGACTGGTATGATGTATCTGTTGTCATTTGTCTGTTTCAGTGTGCTCCATTTTAAAATGTTTGTAACTCTGTAATGATGTGCTGTTGGTCTCCCTCGGAAAGTACATTTTAATTTCAAGGGACTTCCTGGTTAAATCAAGGTTAAATAAAAAAATAAATAAATACCAGTATATAACATGGCCATAGTGACATTTGCAATTAAGATTATATACCATGTAATTTGCTGTGGATTATTAGCTAACTAGCTTGCAAACTGGGGTTATTAGTGCATTTTTTCCTTAGTGAATGTTTGGTGGCTCGACCAACAAGCTAAGGTGCAGGACATGTTTGTATGTTAGATAAGAAGGAGACCTTACCAGGAAAGCTAATATGGGTTGTTTTTCAAAGTCTGCGAGCTGCTGTCTGGCTGTTAATCAATATGACCATCTGCTCTGCCTATGATAGAATGCTGACGTTACTGCTGTATGATTGGCTGTATGGCCTGGACAGAAACAGACAACCTCCTTCGCACATACAGGCAATTTAGAGTCGCCATTCCTCCTAAGCTATATGTCAGTAGACTGACATATGTCATGGAGATCTGTATCCTGCATGGACTTTGACTGAGCAGGCATATGGCATTACACATTTTAAAGCTGAACTGCAGTGTTATTGCATCCTGCATCATCATTTTTCAAGGTATATATTATTAAAATATTTACATCCATGTCTTGCTAAATCATTGTGTTTTTAAATGCCTGTCATTTTTTGTATGAAGTTGAATGATACTGAATGTGTTTGTGAGAGGAAACTCCTTACAGACTAGAATGAATGCATACATGAATTTCCTTCCTTCAACAGAAAAAGCAGACTTCCCAATGAGACTAATTATCTTTGACTTATATTGCTTGGATGGATCATAATGTACTCATGTCTTCCTCAGCAGTACATTCAGATCCACATGACTTAAGTAGGTATTAATGTACTTTCAGCAAGAGAGATTTGGGTATTCTGCAGAATATGAAGGGGGATCTGGTGGAAGACTCAATCAGGGGCTGTCTATGCTGTGTTTATTCAAGATTAAAATAGGTTTGGACCTGAGCTGTCAGACCACTGCCGTCTGGAGCACTTATACAGCAAACACTGACTTTACTCATTTAAAGTGGTCATATTCTGCTTTTTGGCTTTTTCCCTCTACTTTATTGAGTTATATATCTTTTTTGTGCTTGTAATAGGTTTGCAAAGTGAAAAAGCCCAAAGGGAGTTCCCATCTCCCACAGAAAACTCTGCTCTGAACTGCCTGAAAACAGCTTGTTTGTAGTCCAGCCTTTTCTTCCACTTTGCTTTGCTTTGTCACAGCAAACTGCGCGTCATAATGCTCGCCAAGCGGCTAGTCCGACACGCTCTCAAAAACACCGGTGGAAAAAAAAACACTGAGCTGCAGCACACAGTGACAAGACGTCCGCCTGTTGCCTCTCCTCTCCCTTCCAAACACGAGCTACCCTCCAGGCAGTTAATGGACATAAAGTTCTTACCGTGATTTGCAGTTAAAACTTAATGGACGAAAGATTTGTTGCAGATTAATAACTCTAGAAGTGAGATGCATCACTTCATAGCTAAAATGGAGCATTCAATACACAGGGTGAAAAGAGCAGCTGTAGCACTGCGCAGTATGACATGAAAATATGGTGTTTTTTGAAAATTAAACCATGTAAAAATGTTATAACCTGGTACAACCCCTAAATAAGTAAATAATATGTGAACCTTAAGTGTCATTGACTGTGTTTTGCTTTTAGCTAATTGTCTGAATTTTCTGTGTGTGTCTTGATACTTCTGTATTTTGAAGATCTCTCATGAAAATGTGAATTAAAATGGGAGCTACCTCACCGACCATTACCCACTTGCATTTGATCAGACAAACTACCATCTTGTTCTTGAACTGTTCACACCGACCTTTTTTGCCTGTTTGCCTTGCTCTGCTATATATGAGACATACTGACACTGATCTTTAAAGCCTTACAGACCATTGTGAACCTTGTGAGCATTATGATTCCAGTAAATTCTTCTCACATGGGTATGCGCAAGATCATCTTTGTGAGGAAATCATAGACATTTACGATACTGGGCCTTAAAGAAAATACTCTAATTCCAGGTAGTTCTAACAAATTTCGACAGTTTCATTCGTGGACTAAAGATGTGTCATGGGCAATGCTCGAGTTCAAAAGCATTTTATTAAGCCTAAATCCATATAAAACTGCTTACTGAATCAAATTAAACCCTAACATGACTAAATTCAAAATAACTTTTAAAGACAAAAAAACCCCTAAAATAATAGTATACTATATGGTATGCGTGATAGTTTAAAGAATTGAATCTTACAGCACACTACCTGATAAGCCAATTTTTCCTTTGGTTTTCAGACAAGCTGCTTACAGAATAATGTTAATGTAATACAGTCAATTTAATCTGCTGCAGTTTTTCATTTTAACCGATGAAAATGAGGGGTGGAAAAGATTTGTTAGTTTTGAAGCTCAGCAAATCCAAAACCTAAATGGAACCAGCTCTCAGAACCAACCCAAGTCACAGGTAGAAAGGAAGAAAAAGTGATGTGGCTTCCTCCAAACAACAATGCACAAAGATAACCTTGAAGGACTTTGGTGTGATAGAATCAATACAGCAATCACTGAAATGATTGCTTAGTTCATCTGACAGAGGAGATTGTATGGATATTTACCGTATGACTCACTGCCCAACATCTGTGTCCTTAATCTTCTAACCATCTTTAAAGAGGTGGTATTATGCTTATTTTCAGGTTCAAAATCTTAATTAGGGGTTGTACCAGAACAGGTTTATATGGTTTAATTTTTAAAAAACAACATATTTTTCTCATACTGCACATTGCTGCAGCTCCTCTTTTCACCCTATGTGTTGTACGCTCTGCTCTTGGGCTACAGAGGTTTTTTTTTTTTTTACATAAAAAATTGGCATTTGCTCAGTAGCTTTCACATCAGGTGTAATATTAGCATTATAGTTATAACTTTATCTGTGTTAGCCAACGTTTACACCAACTCCACACTTGAACAGTCTGTTAAGTTACATTGCCATGTTTATTTTAAATATAATTCACAACCAATAAAGCCTACTTACAGGTTGTGATTGTGAATTTCCAGGCCCAAACAGAGTCGGAGTTGCATCGTCTTTTAGGACTAAACATTGAATTGTTGCCGGTGTTCTGACGATCTATGCTGCCTTGCCGAAAAATGCTACCATAGCGCAAATCGATAGACTCGACTCTACTCGGCCCTGCTCCGTTTTCCATTGCAGATAGTACCCAGAGATAGTACGTAGCTTGTCGTCATAGCGACGCCACACACAACTGCGGCGACGTAATGTTCAATGCGACACACACACCAGCGATCCACACATCTTTCTCTTTTTTAAGTTAAAACGTTTCAACGTTCCTCAGAATGTAAAGACAGATAAGCGGTATGAAAACCTTCCAGCTGTGTTTTCCTCTGCCGTTGTTGCTGCAGCGGTCTGTGTGACGGCGGGAGCAGAGGGCTCTGTGAGCGGGCGGCTGGCCGGCCTCACACGCTCCTCTCGCGGGTTGCCAGAGGCTTTCCCCCGCAGCCACTTGCGGAGCTCCTCAACTCCGAAAATATTCAAGCACATTTTTGTTCCACCATCACTTCTCGTAAAACTGTCATATTGGAAATCTACACAGCTGATTTGTCACCTCAAAACTTCTCAGAAGTGGATTTAGTGATGAAATTCCACACGAAAACTGTAAAATATAAAACTTTCTGTTGCTGGCCTCTGTCTAGTGCAGCAACGATGAAGCAGTGAATAGTGAATATTCTCTCTGACCAATCAGCAGTCTGTCGTGTTTTCACGTTACATTTTAGTTTCCCTCAGCTCGCTTGGAACCTTGAGGTAGGTGAGGTGATACAAAAATAGTACCTGGAAGCAGGTACAGGAATAACATTTCTACAATGAAAAACCAAACAAAGGCGAGTCGAACCAAGTCGAGCTGGTACTGTGCAGTGGAAAAGGGGCTTAACTAAAATCAAAGGGCCTCCGCTCAGACTAGCTTGGTTTGAGGGCGTGCCTGACCCCGCTAGCCGCTTGGCAAGCTTTATGACGCGTTTTCATTGTGACGTCACAGTGAAGGAAGGGAAACGACTCCAAGCCAGCTGTTTTCAGGCAGTTCAGAGCAGAGTTTTCTGTGGGAGATGGGAACTCCCTTTGGGCTTTATCACTTTGCAAACCTGTTACATGCACAAAAAAGATATATAACTCAATAAAGGAGAGGGAAAAAGCCAAAAAGCAGAATACCACCTCTATAAGCTCTGCACTCTAAACCTGTATGACGGCTTAAGGCCACACAGAACCACCATCGTGGTGATTTTGAATGTTATAGATCATCAAAAATACTTTTACAGCTGACCATTTTACAAATGACACCATATATTCTCTACTGTCTTAATATCAGTGACTGAACTTCTAGTTCACTTTCCCTCTAGTCATCTCCACTCCAGTCCTTTCTCAGTGAGTGAATGGAGAACATGTCTGTTGCCTTTCTATTTGGGGTGACATTGCCGTGAGTAACTGGTGAATTAACCAGAATGTACCATGATGTTCCATGCTACTATAACATCCAAGGCTTAAGAAATGATCATTGGCCATTTAATGCAAGAAATTACACAATTCACATTATACAGTCCCCTCCAAAAGTATTAGAACGTTAAGGCAAATTCCTTTGTTTTTGTTGTTCACTGAAGACATTTGAGTTTAAGATCAAAAGAGGATTATGAGACAAGAGTTCAGAATTTCAGCTTTTATTTCCTGGTATTCACATCTAGATGTGTTAAACAACTCAGGACATATCACTGTTTGTATTAAACCACAGCATTTTTAGGTGAGCAAAAGTAAAGGAACAAATAATCTTAAAATAAATAACATTTAACATTTGGTGGCATAATCCTTTCTTGCAATAACTGCCTCAAGCCTGCGACCCATCGACATCACCAAACTGTTACATTCTTCATTTGTGATGCTATTTCAGGTTTTTACCGCATCTTCTTCCAGTTCTTGTTTGTTTCAGGGTGTTTCTCCCTTCAGTCTCTTCTTAAGGAGGTGAAATGCAGCTCTATTGCGTTAAGGTCAGGTGATTGACTTTACCAGTCTAAAACCTTCCACTTTTCCCCTGATGAAGTCCTTTGTTTTGTTGGCAGTGTGCTTTGGCTCATTGTCCTGCTGCATGATAAACTTCCTCCCCATTAGTTTTAATGTATTTCTCCGTAAATTGGCAGACAAAATGTTTCTGTACAGTTCTGAATTCATTCTGCTGCTACCATCATCAGTTACATCATCAATAAATATTAATGAGCCTGTTCCAGAAGCAGCCATGCACGCCCAAGCCATGACATTACCTCCACCAGGCTTCTCAGATGAGCTTGTATGCTTCGGATCATAAGCAGGTCCTTTCTTTCTCCACACTTTGGCTTTTTGCTAGAGATTAATCTTGGTCTCAGTCCATCAGATTGTGTTCCAGAACCTTTGCGGCTCATCTCTGTACTTATTTGCAAATTTCAATCTGGCCTTCTGATTCTTCCTGCTGATGAGTGGTTTGCATTTTGTGGTGTGGCCTCTATATTTCTGTTCTCTGAGTCTTCTTCCAACAGTGGATTGTGATACCTTCACCCTGCACTGTGGAGGTCGTCGGTGATGTCACTTACTGATGTTTTGGGGGTTTTCTTCACAGCTCTCACGATATTTTTGTCATCAACTACTCTTGTTTTACTTGGCCGACCTGTTGGACGTCTGTTGCTCAGCACATCAGTAGTTTCTTTCTTTGTTTTGCTTGCTATGCCCAATGTTTGTCCAATGGCTCTGGTCGATTTTCCTTCTTTTCTCAGCTTGACAGTGGCTTGCTTTTCTCCCATAGACAGCTCTCTGGTCTTCATGTTGGTTTATAATCTTTAACAGGAAATGCACTCTTTATAGGTTTGAACCAAGGATGAAAACTTAGACTAGTCATGCAGAGCTACTTAATGTTTGGACAATCAACCTAAAAGGCAACACCTGGGCAACAAGAAACATCTGTCAGCCACATGTTCCAATAGTTTTGCTCACTTGAAAAATGGGTGGTTTGTCCTGAGTTGTTTAACACATCTAGATGTAAATTCCACAAAGTGAGAGCTGAAATTCTGAACTCTTGTCTCATACTCATCTTTTGATCTTAAACCCAAATGTCTTCAGTGTCAACAAAAACAAGGAATTTGCCTTACCGTTCCAATACTTTTGGAGGGGACTGTAATTCTGACTATGCTTTTCATTTTCTATGTTTCCCTGTTCTTCTATTAGATTTAATAGTAAATCTGCATGCGATAGCTTGACAAATGCAAAACTATCACTAGTGTCTTTTCAAAACAAATGCCTGGAATTTACTTTCCATAGGAGATGGCAATGTTTCTTCAGAATAAATACTGACAGATCTGTGCAGCAGCTGCAGGTATGGACATTCAGCATGTTCCCATACTGCCATACAGAAAGTGTTGAGTTGTTCCTTGTAAAAGTAAGTAATCTAAAAAAAAATCTAAACATGTACAATGTACAATCTTTTTTTGGTTTTCTGTTATCACATCTGTTTGACAAATTCAAGGGAGAAATGCATCTAATTACAGCTACAACAAAGTGCAGCTATGAAGAGCTTAATAGAAAACAGAACTCTGAAACTCGCTCAATGTATACTTTCTATTCTGTTATCAAATTAATTTCCAATTATTTAAATTCTATTTCATCACCATCTATAACTGAGAGAAAAAAATTACTACAACCAGACTATAAATATAGTGGTTGTGTTAAAGAATTTATTTATCTTTTGCTTTAATTGTTTTACCTTTACATTATCCTCACAGATCAGTTAAAACAGTTAATCTCTCATTGAATTGAACTTTCCCTTTCAAATTAAAAGAATCAAACATCAGTTCTATATGTTGCTACAAAATAAATGCATCACACCTGTACTGTGTAGGAAAAGTATTCGTTTCCAGAAATACAGGCGAGTATTGCTCACGTCAAATCAACAGTAATAAATTTTGGTAGGATATGGAGGAACAATGTTGAGAGAAAGAAATGGCAAGAGAAACACAAGAAGAGGGCGGGGGTGCAAGTGAAGAGAGGATGATATTTACACACATGTAGAAGCAAACAGAATAAATGAATTCCCAACATTGAGTGCCAAATCAATATTCAAGCTACATAATAAATTCAGGCGGCTGGGTTATTAATCATTAATATTGTCAAGAGACAGCAGTTTGGACTTTGACTTGGTATGTAGCCGTGCTGACATTTCTCAACTAGAAACTTTGTTCTGAACTCACAACCCCATAGGAGCACCCCGGGGACTGTCACTGGGTCAGTTGCCAGTCTCATCAATAGACGAGTAACAGAACAACTCCAAGACTTCACTTTGGATGAAACTCTTCAGACCAGGAGCATCAACTCAACTACACTGATATGAAGAAGCACTGCATCTAATATGATCTGCTATAAAATGTTTCACAATTAAAATCATAAGATGGTATTTGGAAAAGCTAGATAAAAACAGAAAAACTATTACGTAAGAGGTAACATAAGTCCTTAATGTTCCCTCATGTTGATTTATTTTGAATGGTCTTTATATAGATTAACAAGGAAAATACACTATAGTCACCATGCAAGCACCACCTCTGTGAGGCCGTAGTTTGGTTTGAGCTGAAGGCAAACATCAGCATGCTCCCAATACTGTTAACGTGCTGACGTTTAGCATGTAGCACCTTAGATGACCATGTACATGTCCCCATGCATTTTCTAATTATCATGTAAATGATTAGCAATGTAAGTGTAATTTTGCAGATATTTAATTTAACATAAATATTGTTTGATTTAAATAAAATGTTTGCCCTAATGGTGGTGTCAGAGAAAAAGAAAGGAAATCAACAAATATATTTAAATTACATGGGGTCAATGTCTGTGCCAAACTTCATGGCAACTCATTCAATATTTTGAGACATCTCATTTAATACCACATATGTCAAATTCATGGTGGTGTTAAAGAGGTCATATGCTCATTTTCAGGTTCAAAATCTTATTTAGGGGTTGTACCAGAACAGGTTTACATGGTTTAATTTTCAAAAAACACCATAGTTTTTGTCATACTGCACATTGCTGCAGCTCCTCTTTTCACGCTGTGTTGAAGGCTTCGTTTTAGCTATGGAGTGATACATCTTGTCTCTACAAGATCTTTGTTGGGAGTTGCATATGCACAATTCCTAATTAAGGACTACTAGCCAATCAGAAGCAGAGTAGGGCGGGTCGTGAGAAGCCGGTAAACAGCTTCGGTTCAGCTGTACATGTTCCCCATACCAGCTTAGCGACATGGACTGGAGCAAGAGTTTCTGAGTGGTGAGTTTAATAACTCATCTGTAACAAATGTATATTTCATCCATAAAGTTTTAACCGAGCTCTGTCTCTACATCACAGTAACAACTTCATGTCCACTGACTGCCTGGAGGGTAGCTAGTGTTTGGAAGGGAGAGGAGAGGCAGCAGGCAGACATCTTGTCACTGTGTGATCAGCTCAGAGTGTTTTTCCACCGGTGTTTTTGAGGGCGTGTCGAACAAGCTGCTAGGCGAGCATTATGACGTGCACTTTGCTGTTTCGTCACAGGGATCAAAAGGAAAAGGCTGGACTACAAACAAGCGGTTTGTTTTCTGTGGGAGATGGGAACTCCCTTTGGGCTGGACTTTGGGCTTTTTCACTTTGCAAGCCTGAACTTAAATTATCGACATTCATCCTCTGGAAACCATGGCTGTACAAAATCTAAAGGCAACCCATCCAATAGTTAGTGAGTTATTTCTGGACCAAAATGGGGGCCCAACAGGCCCGAGAGCCACAGTGTTTCTATAAAAAACCCAATCAATTGAGACTCCTACCATATCTGGCTATATAGCCATATGACTGACATATGGTATGACATATGGTATTTGCCATATTTTGTTGTGACCCTACTTCATATCTACTCATTTTTGTTGACCCTACATGACAGAACAATAAGATAAAAGAGAATGATCTAATATGAATTCTGTTTACAGTGGATTTTTTCTTTAATCTTCACCCATCATAACACTCTCAAAAGAACTGCCCATTTTTCATCATCACTCGAAGAAAGTTGCTGCCCTCCTTTTGTTCTTGCTATTCAAACAAGTCCATACAAGCAATATTGGATGAAGGCATTAAGTCTCTCTCGCTCCTACTTAAATTTCAGAGTGAGGAACGCTTGACCGATTGAGCGCGGAATGCTCTACCGATTGAAATTACTACCAAAGCCCCTGGAGCATTGATCTCAATTTCTGCAGGTTTGGGTAAACAGCACCGTATATGCCTACAAATCAAGTAATTAACACTTAAAACAGAACCGAGCCGCAGCAGGATCAAGGTCGGATGTTGCATTTAATTATAATGTCAGCCCAAAGCCAAGTTTGAAGGGAGATACTGTGGAATGGAGGTGAGAAGAAGAGAAGGAGAAATGATCATTTGAACTCTGTCTGTCTGGTCTCAGGGTACAAAGAAGTTGCCCTCTGAATCACCAATGAGACAAGCAGCCATGGCCAGCAGCAGTGTGACATTGACACCATCCGTCTCAGCATTATGTGTCTCCTGCTTTCCCTCCTCTCGCTGCGTTGAGTGCTGCCTCTGCTTTGTAATCTTTTCAATTCCCTTTTGTTTTTCTTCTGGTATTGTGCGCTGTCCTGTTTTATTCTGTACTTCTCTGATCTATTTTCTTCTCTAGTACTGTGCTCTGTCTCATACTGCTCTTTACTGTTGTGTTGTATTGTTCTCAATTAAACAAGGGGAACATGTCATTGTACTGACAATTCCTTCTGTGTGAACGACTGCGCCTGAGGTGCTTTCTCAGCAGAGGATCCTTTAGAAATAGGAAAACAGAGCTAAAGTTAAAGGCAGCTGAATATCCAACAAGCAAAAACAGACAGGCAGGCAGACAAAAACATTGGATTTTAACAATAGACTACCAGATACTAGTGTGCTGCAGTCCATCCACCCACGGGCCAGAGGAACTGGGTGTACAGAACCAGTGCAGAAGTCAGGAGCTATAGTCCTAACCTTCGATGTCTGGAGACTTTCTGATATTTTGGTGAGAAAGCCTGACTTTAGTGAAAACTATGGTCAGTTCATTACTGGCTTTAAGCTATGTATGAAACAGTAAATTTAAAAGGGAAATGCAAATGAAAGTCAAGAGCCTGATTTCAGAAAGGTGTCCAGTTGCCCTTGACCTCAACCTTCATTGGATGATTTCAGAAAGGTGTCCAGTTGCCCTTGACCTCAACCTTCATTGGATGATTTCAGAAAGGTGTCCAGTTGCCCTTGACCTCAACCTTCATTGGATGATTTCAGAAAGCTTTTACAGGGTTCCAAACAGTTTTATACATAGTATATACTTCTATGTTCATAAAGCCCTTTTACTTTATAGGAATTCAAAGAATCTTTCCTAAGCCCTGATTCCCAGGTTTACAAAGCCTGACACTGTTGGCCCCAGACAAAACTGAGACTACACCCCTGCAACACACCACCCACCCAAAAATTAGTTTGAAAAGATACAAAAAAAAGATAATGTTGATGGATTTTGTAATTTTGTAGTATTATTATTTGTCTTACTTCGACTTGGGGGATAATAAAGTTTTGGAACAACAATCCACATAATGTTTTGGGGGATGTAAACAAGAAATATAATGTTGCCATGGAGTCAGTGAGTTAGCTGTGCGCTCCAACATTTAGCAACTTGGCGCCATTAAAATTATGCTGAATTAGCTATTAACAGTTTGCAATGCACCCACAGACAACTATCACTGGATTACTTTGATACGTAAGAAAGTTTAACAATGTGATGTTTCTCAGGCAAGTTCTGGAAAATCATTTTTCAATGATTTCTAAGTAGATTTATGGACGTATATTTGTCATGGATGTGATGCAATATGAAGTCTGTTCAGAGTTATGACTCAGAGTAGTACAAATTTTGACACAAATTTCTCTGCCATCGGCCACAAAGGGGCACCTAAATTGCTTCCGTGAGCTGTGTGTCACGGTCACTGCTGCAATTGTTGCCCGTTGTTGTTGAGTGGGCCTAATCAACAGGCCAAACTACAGTAACTAACTTCCCGTTGTTTTCAGAACACCAGCATGCACTTGTCCCCTTTCACCCCCACAGCATTATCTTTGCCTTTCCATATCTGTTTTTGACAGAGCTCACAGGAAACAGGAGGACAGAAATTATTACATTCAATTGAAAGTGGTGTATGTTGTCAGGTCCCTGTTAGTCTGAATGTGATAACATCATAGGCTCCTGCTATTCCAACATCCCCGTACAACAAGCCTTTAGGGGTGAAGTAAGGCACTAATTTTCAAAGAGATGTCTATTGTATCATTAAAAACATCTGGCACACTATAATTACTCCGTGTGTGTGTGTGTGAGAGAGAGAGAGAGAGAGAGAGAGAGAGAGAGAGAGAGAGAGAGAGAGTGCTTTTCAGGTCTAGATTTCAGGTCTGTGCTGTACTGTAGCAGTCATTTTTGTTGTTATCAGTTACTTTAATGAAAATTTCAGCATTTGTCAGCCTAGGTAACAGTGAGGCAGATTCACCGCTGTGGTTGACCTAACCTGCTGTAGTGGATTCACTATGATATGAAGGTTGCTAAAGAATTTCCAGGGAACTATTTACTGTGTAAAGAAAATAGTTTTTCATGTTTTCAGTAGCATGCATGTGTAGTATATATGCAGTGGGCACAGTTGGTTTCCTGGGCTGTCTAATGGTACATCTTTAAATATATAAATTATTTATTTATTATGCAATTTTTGATCTCTTTGATATGTTTTTGCATTTCATAAATTGCGACAATGGAGATTGGAGGTTATTATAACCGTAAACAGTCATAATGAGCAAAATAATGAGACAAATCCCAGACAAATTCCTTTTAAAGTCCTGTGATAGGGTCAATTCTAATCCTGGCCGGGTCCGCTTTGGCACTGGGCTTCTTTAGCGTCTTTGTTTCAAGGGAAGGCAAGATTCAAATTCAACACACACAAACATAACAAAGGCCCTCCTGCTGTGCTATCTTTTCTCGGTGATCGCCTCCTTATGTGTTACATGCAATACATGCAATAGCTACCTAGTAAGGCCATGAAGCAGATGCAGATGGCAAAGAGGGAGCTGAAGCTCAGGCCCACGTCCTCCCGGTAGATGGCCAGTGTCGTCTCGCAGTGGCGTCCTCGGTAACCCTCAGGGCAGTGGCAGGTGAATTTGGAGGGTGACTGGGCCACGCAGGTACCCCGGTGACAAGGCCGCGTAGCACACAGGGTGTAGACACATGACTTTCTGGTCCCATTCACACGGACCATGTGGCCAGGAGGGCATCTGCAAAGACCGGTTGGACAGGGACAACATGGAGGGGAAGGATAGAAGAGGAAGAAAAGGAAAACAAACAAACAAAAGAATCAGAAAACATGTAAATTCAGATCACTTAATCTACACTTGTGCATGACAGCAGATTTAATTAGGTGAACATGAAATAATCCCTCTGAGGAAATGTGTCATTGCAGAAGCAGTTACAGAAAAAGAAAAAGAAAAAAAAACAGCATTTAAATAAAAACAGAGGAACAAGGGGAATAAAAGTAATTACAGTGGACAGTTACAGCATTAGAAGACAAAATGAAGATGAAGATTAATATAAAGGATAAAACAATGCTGTATTTACACTTCCCACAGAGGAAAAAAAGGGAATTACTCTCCTTTAATCAGTGATCTTACACAGGTGTAGTACACCTCAATACAGAATGAACCAGAGAAGATAAAAATGTTGACTGCGGCGCTGGCAGTAACTAGGATGATTTTATGCAGACAGGGCACATTTTCTGCCTCACTTCGGAAAGCACCACTATAATTAAAAGCTCATTTGGGTGTAACAGCTCAAACAAACATTTTATGAGCCCATTAATTCAGTATCCCATTCAATGTCTATGAAGCAGCTCCAGTCTGTACATTTTGATGACATCAGAGATGAGACTTGCCTATGGTCTCTGGAGATTTGTTCATGCCTATAAATATCGACTCAACTTTACTATGAAACAGCAACATTAAATTCAAAATGGTACTGTAATTTATCTCCAAACTGTTCCTCCTTCACCATAAAATGAATCCAGACAGGACACTAAAGGGTTTATTTACTGTTTCTTCAGCCAAACTATGTCTCCTGTGAATTATGTTTGTATGCAACTAGCATGCTCTAGCAATTTATGTTCATTGGCAACATTTCAGGGGTTTGGGATTTTGAATAGGGGCGTAAGCGTCTAATTTTTACATCCCGTCTCCATGCCCTGCCTGACTATAGTCCGTCTGGCCAATTTGAAGGGGTTGAGAGGACCATAATTCTCTCAACCCCTTACAGTAGCATAATAATGGGTATGATCAGGACATATTGTGCTTTAATTATAACCCTCATTATAACTGTTTTTACATAATTTAATTTACTTTGTTATACAGAGTGACAGTGGACTTTACACATACTTAGAAATCTTCAGTTACATCCAGGTAATGGTTTTTCACCATGTCGCATTACTGAGAGACTTCCACCGTGTAATTGCTGTGTTTACGTTCATTCTTCCATACAGGGCGACAGAAGTCTGCAGTTGCTATAGGTGTGAAAAGTAGAAGGTTCTTCAACTGTCATCTCCACTAAGCAGATGTGTAGTTACATTTTTGAGGAAGCACACGTCAGCATGTATATATATATATATATAATCACCTTATAAAGTTGTTGGCAAGTGTGTTAACAAACAGTTGTCTATGTACAAATCCAGCAGACACACCAAAGTCACATTTCTGGCCAACCAACAAATCCACTCTCCTTTTCAGCTTGAGTCCACCAACCCCTGAGAAAAATATATGGCACTTTAGCTGCTAAATACTCCCCTATGTTCACCAGCTAGTTGTTAGCGTTGTTTGCCTGCTGCTAAGCGCTGGGCAGGCAGTGTACAGTGGATTTTAGCTGCCCGCTGCTGCAACTGCTGGAAATGGGGTTGATGAAAGTGGTGAGACTGAATCAAAATGTAAAAGTTGTGCGTTGTAAAACTCGGTCACTGGTTTGGTAAAATGTCTTAAATTTGTTTAAGTGTCTCCGCTGCACTTATTTAGGTCTAATTTTCACAAAATGAAATGTAGTCTCAAAGAACGTAGTTGTCATCATACAAACCTTACTTTAATTTAAAATATATGCTGGAAACGTCATGTTTGATACCCTGATAATCTTGGCTGAGGACTACTTGTGTATGTAACACTCTCAACGTCTCTTTAATCTCCATCTTGTACAGGATTGCAGTCATTATGAGATTTTAACTAGTGCCAAAATAAGGGAACATAAAATTGTTTGCTTCTCTACTTAGTATGACCTGTAGAATTGATTTTATGGTTCTCCTGATTGCTTTTCCAGCATTTTAACATAACTACAGAACATTCATTCCCGTTAAGAGAATGCAATTTTATTTTTGTCATAAGTGGAAGGATTTGTCCAAGACATCCAAAGACTGTTTCAAATCTAAAATCTCGTTTCATAGTAATAAATTATTGCAGTTTGAAATGCCAGCTATCTTGATAACGAGAGGAAAAACACAGACCTAGTTGTTGGAAACACCACATTTTAAAAAGGTAATTAACTGTGGGTGGAATAAAGAATGACTAGTTGGAGTCTGTGTAGGTGTTGAATAGAGGATTCGTGTCAATCAAATAGACAACAGTGCTTCACTTTTCTCTACTCTCTCTTATCATTGCATGGCAGGTCATTATCCATGACTAGAATCAGCGATGTGACGAGTGTCTTTTCGCTGACTTACAGTAAGCAATGACAAGTGCGGTGCTATGTGAGTTTCTGAAGGGTGTTAACTTTTGGTTTTGACCAATTTTCACTGAAAAGCATTTGTTTGATGACACTATTTTACAGATTTTCATCTCAATTTCATGCTGTCATACAACTTGTGTTTTCTGTTGCTCCTGAGAATATGCTTTCTTGTTATTAGAAAGCGAAGAGAAAAATGGCAAGAAAATGCAAAAGAGATTGTTGATTGATGATTATGCTGCAGATCAGCCAGGATCCCTCCAGTAATACTGATAACACTAAAGTATTGCACTGTGAATGGTGCTAATGTAAACTTATAATACATTTCATTTTTTAAATTAAATCAAAAATATCAATGATAAATCAGTATGTTTATTTGAGCCCCGGAGAGAAGAATTCTCCACACTACAGTATGCACAAGAGCTTGGAGGACTCGCTGCCAGCGCTTCCTACTCTCTAATCATCATCCAAGGTTCAGGTCAAGTGTTGAATAGAGAACAAGGCATATGAGCAAGAAGGGTGGGAATGGAGGGGGAGACTGTGTGTGTGTGTATGTGGGGAAGTGGTACGGGGGTTAAAAAACTGCACAGGAGGGAGCTGACGAAAGCCATAAAAAACAAAAAATGGAGGGCAGTGTGTGTGAATGAGAGCCTTTGTAAAAAAAAAAAAAAAAAAGGTCGGTGGATTGATGATTTGGGTGAGTGGATAAGAGGACTGTAACAACGGGGAAGGCAAGATTAAAAGCTGGGAGGCTGCACAGACTGAATGGAGGCCCATGTTTGCAATGGCAGAAAAAAATAGCTGAGATTAGTATATGTGCCTAAGAGCACACAGTGTTTGATTCGGCCTGTGCCACAGGAGAGGCTTGGTAGTTTGCTGTGGCTTTTCATTGCATGACATTCCATATTTCCCACTGACAAACAAACACATACAGAAAGTCATACAGCAGTGCATATGAAATGTTGATCAAGCAATACTGTGAATCCCATCAGGGTCAGAAGGCTGGGAAAATTATTTATTTTCACCTCCAACATTTTAGGTGACTGAGCAGCTGGGGTTCACTGCCTGATTCATTCCATTTTAAAAGGGACATGGCTGTTGCCGAACACACTGGCTCTTGTGTGGGGGGTTAATTTGGGGTCTCTCTGAGGCTATGTTCAGACTGACAATAACAGTGTCTCAAAAAACACAGCATCCTCATTCATTCTGAATGAGACTCCAGTCATGGTGTACTGGGGATGTTGTGGCAGAGAGCTCCACAAACACACACAAAAAAAACATCTAGCAAAAAGTTGATCTTTTGCTGCAGTGTAGTCTACAGACAACTGGCAAGCCACTGTGTTGGCTAATCATGTTTACCTCACAAACACCAAGGCAGGGAGGAAAGGGAGTTGTTGTGACTTGCCTGAGTTGTACAATTCTCTGTCAAAGAGCATAAACTGTTCCCACTGTTTCATTTTATTTGATACGCCTTAGAACTGGACTTCTGGTTTGCATTTCATCCTCTCATAAATAACTTGTAGCAACACGCACACCAGCGCAGCCTGCAACAAGTGATCCTCCCTGGCGTTTATCATTTCTATTTTAATGTTGTTAAAGTGATGCCAACACGTTGTTTGGTATTTCTGGAGTTCAAATAATGTATGATGTCATCTGAAGCACTGTAGGACTGCCTTTCAAAGTGCTCCACAGTATTTTTCCTCTGTCAGGCAGGCTGAACAGCGCTGATCTGAGTTCACATGACACACTGCCCATGACTAAGAGGCTCAGCGAGTTTACTCGCTCATTTCCTTTTTCAAAAGGAAAATATCAGTTTCAAAGGAAAACAAAATGAACACATCATTTTTGATGACCTTCAACCAGTCTGGCACTTGGAGACTATCTGGCAGTCACCTCACATTCTTGTCATTTAAGCCTGTGGTTTTTAATCAAGAAACTGAGCAGTGAGGCAAAATAAAAACAAGTTAATTTAGGCTTTGCATGTACACTAACATCCACAGCCCTGAAAAGACAGTTAATCAGGCAATCAAGCCTGTAGCAAAAAGGTAGACTAGGCTAAGAATGAATGTGGTGACAGAATTAGCTACAGTGAACTTGACATCTCTTTCCATCTTTTAGTGATTGATTAGTTGTGATTAGTTCATTTCAGTTCAATGTGCTTTATTGGCATGAATGTTTTTTGCCAAAGCAGTTTGCAACAAAATGAAAAAGTTCACATTTGAATATGACATAAGAAGATTTTCAATTTAGCAGTTATAATTCTTTTTTATCTTAAAGCTTAACACCAGACTTTAATTCCTCTAAGCAGTTGATCAGTAATCACCTGAAAAGGGGGTACTACAGTGATTTAGTACTGCACTTACATAAAGCTGTTGGACTAAAAATGAATGGTCCACATTGATGCAGCAGAGGTTTAGATAACTGAATTTTCCTCCTGAGGCTGGGCTTTAGAACAGTTACCCCCTCCCATAATGCAGCCAAGCATTATTTTGTTAGACCTTTTAAATGCCCATGGCTTTCAAAACTCCACATTCACAGTTTTTGTTGCAGGCTTTTTTGTTATAAATGTCTCGTTAGCGAGCCCAGCCTAGACCTCCACCAGAGACATTATATAACTGTTTTAAGAGGCTGAGCAGTACTCCTGACAAGTAAGATGATCCTTGTGTCAAATCTTTGGTTTATTTTCTGAAGCACTTTTCAACATTGTGGGTTTCATCTGTCTGGTAAATTGATGTCATTCAGTCCTTGGTGTCTTTCAAGTTAATAATCCTTACTTCTTCTGTCTGTCATGGCAGGAAAGAGCTTTGTGTTTGGGTGATATATGGAACCTGGTGCGAGAGAGAGAGAGAGAGCAAAGTATGTGAGAGCTACCAGTGAGTTAAAAATATTAGCAGAGATAAAGATTTTGTTCTTTCACTGGCTGCATCAGTGATGGATTTTAAAACTTATTTCCCCTTCGAAACCTTAATTAATGACCATCGTGAGTGTGATGGACACTCACCCTCTGCTTCTCACACTGACACATTTTCACTTTTATCATTTATCAAATGATTTGATCTCTTATTCAGACACAAGACCAACATGTTAAATTGTTACATGAAGAGGTACATGCCTGAAAGGGTTTTAAAAGCCTCATAACTGTTGATACGATTTATCTGTTATTTAAAATCAGATCCTTGTGTCATTGTCACTCCAGTGGTTGCTTGGTGATTGCTTTATATGATTCCAGCCTTGACTTTTTTCTGGATGTCCTCTATGTCAAGTGGATGGTAATTGGCTGCCACATTTTCCTGCTGACGGCCAAACTTCTTCCTGTACCATAAAATGGCTGGGAATTGCACTGACATTTCACCGGCTTTAGAACAAATAAAGGCTCAGAGAGAGATGCTTTTTCTCCCACAATTTTCCCACGTTCTCAAGTAGGTCAGTGCTAGATTATTTTCAAACACATTTATGTGGCTATGAACAAAAATAATAAAATAAAAGGTCACAAGCTGAAAAATGGCTTCAGAGGTTGAGTGAGTTGGTTTAAATGCAAGTGTCTTCATGGCTTTGTGTCAAAACGATGAGTGAGTGTGTGTGTGTGTGTGTGTGTGTGTGTGTTTGTGGAAGTGTGCAGTTACATTGGTTGTGTGTACCTGCATTCGTGCACTCTCCACAAGTCAACACAGGTGAAGGGGGGGCTACATTGGTTCCTTTTGCAGGAATCCGACGAGCACCCAAGCGAGAGGCCTTGTACGCTGACCTGGGAAACCCCATCCCGTGGCTGGCTGTCCAGTGGCATGTAGCGCCCATTGAGCCGTATGTCCCTCATGCACCCTGCAGGGAGAAAAATGGAAAAGAGTTCAATGGAACAAGGAACCCACTGTTATCTATATTCACCTACACAGATCCACAATTAAATCAGACAGAGTTTTACCTCATGTGCCTGATGAGTAAATCAACCACGTGTTCTTGATGGTTTACTGGCTCCAGTTCTTTCTAGCATAAATTCACCTTGGTTTTCAAGACCCAGACTTCTCTGTCAATTTTAGTGCCAAGGTTTAGCAAAGTAGCTTTTTTAGTGGAAACAATGTTACATTGTGTTAGTTGTTGTACGGTATTTTGTGCTGCATCTTAAAATGCCATTCATACTGTTCGAGGAAATCTCTGAAGGCAGAGATTTGCATACATGTTGGGTATTGTATGATGTGCTCCATGGTGCACTGATAGCTGTGTTTACACATGTCACTGGGTTTCACGCCAGAGACACTCACCAAAGGGGAGTAAACATATCTAAAAGGCTGTTTGCAAAATGCTGCACACAATTAGTAGAAAACACGAGAGAAACATTGCAAATAGGGACTAAACGCTTTTGATTGGAACAAGCTCCGATGGATCTGGCTCTTACTACCTAAAGGATTCTTATTTTGATAGGTTTGATCATCCTTTTGTATCACTTCTTATAAAAATACTACTCACCAAATGAATTACTGAAATCTGGGAACAGATTTTAAATAAACCTCCAGGTTAGGCAAACGTATTATGTATTTTAATGTTCTCTTAAAACAACAGGTCAAACTTACCAGCTTTGTTTCAGTAAAATATTCAAGTCCCCCAGTTGGCTTTTCTTAAAAGTCTGTTATGTAGCACCACCTTATTATTAAAAACTGTCAAGATAAAGCCAGAGTTCGTTTATAAGCGCCAGCAGGTATCCTATTAAGGATGCAGTCATATTCGCGCTATTAATGTCTGACATGCAGATCGCCCCTTGTCGCCTTTTACGCTTTTGTGCAGCATCTGGCTGCCATTAATGCCTGCTCTTGCTAGCAAGAGCCACTGCATGTATACAGATGCAGAAGAGCGCAGGGGATTGACCTGCATGGCGAAGATGTGATGCAAACAGAATAAAACATTCTGTAAATAGCTAAAGTGCAGGGGATATTTGTGCAAAGTGTGTTTGAGCAACGTGTAGCAGAAATAATCACAAAATGAATGCATCTGAATAGTTTTAGGTATACAGCGACCTCTCCCGGTTCTAGTGTTAATCGGTAAAGTAGTGTATTCAGTCAACATCTAATTGCCTCTGTATCACTATTTGAAAAGAGACATTCACAAAAGTAAATGCAACACACACACACAGGTACACTTTTCCTGCCACCATCTATCACTCCTGCCTCTTCTGAAGGAAAGTGCTTTTAAAGTACATTTAATAAACACATGCATGGTCTTTTACTGCCTGAGGCACAGCTGTCTACACCTCTCACTGTCTAACTCCAGGGAGTGCTCGCTCTCTCTCTTACTTTATGTCTGCATCTCTCCAAAGCTCTGTCCTCTTCATCCTCCTCCTCACAGAACTCCTTTTCCATTTGAATCTTTTGACTGTATCTGCCAACATTTGCCTTCATATGTGAATGCATAACTCTTCGTTCAGCACAACAGAAGTCAATATGGCCTAAACTGTGGATCACATTTTATTTTGCGCATGTTTACATACTACTGTAAAAAATATGAATTTTATGTTCAAAGCCTCACATGACAATTATAAGTTACACTGCAATTTGTTACATTCTGCTAGAGCTACATCTAAAAAGAAATACAAATATAATAATGCACAAACTCCTCATACAACACAGAGTGCTTATTTTCCTTCTTTGATGACCTCTATGAAAGACTTGAGGCAGGTGAGGAAATGGGGCAGGTGAGGGAGAATCTGTTTTCTAATTGTATGGAACGATGTGACGTTTCACTGGCTCTTTCAGACACAGAGTGGGTTACAGCCCATCCCAGGATGGTGTCACTTTTACTTTCATCTTACTCTCCATTCCTCAGCCCCAGAGAGGAATCCTTTTTCCTCTTGGAGGTGGAAACTTTTTGAACACCAGTCACATGATCAGATGCCCCTCTTGGACACAATATCTGCAGATGATTGGTTTGGCTCACACATGCAAAAACATTCTTTCCCAGGTGTATTGCATGAAAGGACATAAGGTGTGATGCTGGTGAGAACTTGTGGCCAAATGCAGAAGACATGGTTGACTAGCACAGCTGAATTTCTTTATGTGTGGATATCTATAAGTATAGAGAATATGTATAGTTTTACATTTCATAACTGGATTTACTTAATTATTTTCATTTTGTGCACTTGGAATTTATCTATGCAAATATGGCCAAACAAAAAGGCATTTTGTAACAGGGATTAATCCACAAATTTAGCTGCAACCTCAGACATAAAGCAGTGAAAGAGTCTGCCTGTGCTTCCAGACCACTGTGTGAAGGCTATGGCACAATTGTTAATATTTCTTTAGAAGAACCGGTCATTACACAATTTGGTAATGCCACTCTAAACCAAAGCCTGTTCTCCCAAGAAGAATGACAGCACCAGAGGTAGGGCTGAACAAGTGAAATTAAAATATCAAAATCGCAGTATGGCTAAGTGCAATATCCAAATCGCAGGAGCTGCAATTTTTTGACAAAAGGTAAAATGTGTCACGGCATACCATTGTAAATGAAGCATTGTGGTGCTACAGACATGCCCCGACCTACAAATTGTGCTTGTTTGGTACAGACCTCGGGGAAATTCACATCATCATGTTTATTTTTTCAGTGAAAATGAAATGCAAAAATTACCATTCCAGAAACATATCACAATCGCTGTTCATTTTTCCGTTTCAAACCAAAAGTCAACATTGTTTCTTTTAAGCATAAGCATAATTGTTCCCTAACCATAAGCATGTTTATTATTCCAACCATGACAATGAACATCTCATAAACCCTAAAAAATACCTTTTTTAACCCGAAGCACAATGTTTCCTAACTTTAACGAGGTACTTACTTCAAGCCATAATCTCTCCCTAAACCTAATCAATTCTAACCTTAACCATAGCATTTTCAAATCACTAAACAGATTTATTTTTTGACAGTGATTTGTAACAGGCTAGATGGAATCCTGTAACAGAATGTGTTGAAATCTATTTATTTTACTATTACATAGTTGCAAAAGTTATAAACAAGTGTCTCCATTGATTCATGAGCACTGAATATCTTAAATAAATGTTATTCTGTGTCAGATTGCGTGATCTGTTTATTTTCAGTATAAAATGAATAAGAAGTCAACTGCAGGGCAGAGAACCTAGTGCACAGGTGTATTTAAAAAGATATTGTTTAACTGATAGAAACACACTGGAAAAGTGCAACTTATCACAACAACAGGCATACTGCCCACATATGTTTTTAAAAACATGCTTTGATATTTATCTCTCTCTCTCTCACACACACAGACATTATTACAGTACACACAGTACACACAGAAGACACCCAGCCACTTACTCCCTAGTCCCTCCATATACGTCCATCATCTCAGCCAACAATAAATATGCATTTGGGTGAATTAGCCATTAAACTGTCATATCAATCATTCAATTCACATTAAACGTCACAATTCTTCCTTTAAAAGAGAGCGCATGAATAGATAAAAGAAGCTATTTCTGGTAGCACTTTTAAAGGAGGAATACTTACTAAACTGTATTACATGCCCTGAACTATGTCATTGGTACACTTTCATATATAAGGCAATTCTTGGTCTGCTGCCAAGGTACCTATGCGTTCATATCATGCAGAAAAGTAACGGGCGACACTCTTTGTGTTCTCAGGACTTCTTTATGCTCTCTGTGCCAAATACCCGTACGGAAAAGGGAAAGAAGGCATTTGTGTATTCTGCACTCTCAGCATGCAATACGTTGCAAAAGGACTTGAAACTCACTGAATTAATCTCGAGAAACGCACTTAAATCCAAAATGAAAGACTTAGAGGCAGATGCCTTAATATGTAAATGTTCTTAGTTAGTGAAAATTATTTAAAATTATTTTATGAAATGTTATCTTACCAGTCTTCTGTGTTATTTGTCTGTACCTATGTGTTTGTATTTTTTTACATGCTGCTGCCTGTCTTGGCCAGGTCATACTTGCAAAAGAGGTTCTCAATCTCAATGGGACTCTCCTGGTTAAATAAAGGTTAAATAAATAAATAAAACGACAGACCACTGTTTTACTTTACCCTGGTACACAACAAACACATCACATTATCACTCACGCAAACATAGACACAGACGGGTTATAAACATCTGGGTGGTATTTTGAAGGTGAATAGCAAACTATCTTCAGTGTTATTTTGTCATTGTATGATCTGTCAGTTTTCCATTGAAAGGGACATTTAAGAAGATTTATACTGTGTCATAACCTTTCTCCCAGTCTCTCTACAGAATGTTAGGATACCTCTTAACAATTCAGCCCAGCATTCATCTGCCACAGATTTTAAAGGAGCACTCTATTGAATGAAATATTCACTTGTATTTGTCAGTGCTATTTTATACAAAATCATAAAAAATGCTCCTTGGCAAAAGGATCACAATAAGAATTGATTGAGCAAAAATTGAGATGGTTTGCACCACCACTTCTAGCCATATATCTATTGTCATTACGCAGAGCATGAAGACACCACACCCATGGTACAGAGCTAATAAAATGTAGGAATTAGGGCTTTTTTGAGCTTCGACGCTTCGATAGTAATTAAGAGCGAATAATCGAAGCGTGCCGAACCGGGTTGGTGGCTGCTGTACAGAGCAGGGGGAACCGTAGCTGAGAGTCCAGAGTGAGAACGCATGGGATGACCGGTGTTTCCGGTAGCGGAACTAAATCTAACACATTATTATGCAAAATTCACTTTTAATTTTAATTATAGTGACTAAATGCTCTTCTTCTATAATCGGCCAAATATAATTAGGCTTATTTAAATGCGTTCATTTTGTTGCTGTTTGTTTCCAGCCTACAGTTTGATACTGATTTTTGAAATTTGACTGTTTTGATCTGTAATGAAATTAAGCAATTGTAAAATAAATAAACGCCATAACTTCCGCACTACTGCAGTCATCATTCAGTTTAAAGTGCTCCCACACAGCTTCATTTAGTTTTTTCCTTTAATGTGAACTGGAGTGTTACGTTTGCTGCTCTCGGCGGAGGTCAGGCGCGTGAAAAAACCCCTCAATAATCGAATCTCATAATTGAAAATCGAATGTGTACCCAACAGTCGAATATTCGAATGTTCGGGTCCAGCCCTAATAGGAATTGATCTTACACTATAGACATTGCTTGAACAGTGAAAATCCTTTGCCATGTCTGTACAGGTGCGACATTTTCGCTTAGAGGTGCTGCACAGTGGAAACGCGCGACACGACTGTGTGTGGGCACACACTTACACACTTTCCTTCAACACAGAGTGGTTACAAGCATGGTCGTATGAGGTCACTGAGGTCCGGACCTCCGTAATTATATGTATGTATAAATAAAATCACTCGAATAAAAAACATTGATAACGCAATCAACTTAAATGGAGGCAACTTAAAAAACTCTTCCACGCTCAGTGTCCATACATGTTTACAATCAGTTTGGATTACTTTACAAAGGGACCCCCACTTTCTGCTCTAGGCCATTAGTCCACTGCAGCTCAGATATCTTCACTCGTAAAGCTGTATTCAAGAAGAATATCATCATCTTAGTGTTTGTAAAATTTAGTAATGCCAGGATTCAGTGTAAAAATAACAACTAAACGTTTTCATACATGAAGTAATCCAAATGTCTCTGCATATTTTACAGTTCTTACATATTGAGACAGGCTTTTACAAAGTAGCAACACATGGAAACCAGAAGGGAGAGTAGAATGAATCAGAATGCAATAGTCAGGCAGCTGTCACGTCTGTCAGATTAGACTGGGTTCTCTGAAAGTCTAGATTGAGAAATTTTGTTAGAAATGTCAACACCTGCCCAAGTGATTGCTGAGACTTTGGTATTACTTTTTGCTATAGGACATAGTACTTATTGTCCATTTAAGAAGTTGTCCTTCAGCCTCTAGCTGCTCCAGCTGCTGCATGCAGAAATGTGAATGCAAAGTGAAGTGAACTATGTTAACACATGGAAGTGCTGCAAAGACCTTGGGATTCAGCCTGCAAATCATGAAAACCTTGACATTTGTTGTCACTGGATGTTTAGAACAATCTCTTGATGCACAGAGTAAAACTGACCACCAACGAACACACTTGCAAATCAGTTTTTCTCCAAGGTTAATTAACAGAAAGCCCATAAACCTAACTCTGATAGACACAGATTCTGTTCTGAGCTAAATGTGTGGTTATCACCTACCCTGGAAGCTCTTATTGATTCCAGAGGGGAAAGTGTTTCCCAGCATCACTGAAGTGTGGTCAATGAGGATTTCTCGACTTCTGCCCCGCGATCCAGTGACCTCCCGCTGTCCTCCCCCACCGTCCAGCCTAAGTGTCATCTCATTGTCATGCCGATCTAGGAAGACCTCATGCCATTCACCATTGTCCAGGCGATAGGTGGGCAGGGTTAGGTTGTAGTCACCATCACCGAGGTTGTAGAAAACACAGAGGAGGCCCTGGTAGATCTTCATTGGAAAAAGAGGACATATAGTATGAGATTTACAAGATAATTGGTCTGGACGGTCTGGTAACTGTCTTTTTGTGAGGCAAATTTCAACTTTAATTGCCACATATTGGGACATGGATATTGGTTATTAGGAGTATCTTGCAAAATAACTCTCAAGACACACTAAACAAATGCACAACTGAATTAAATGATTCATCTTGACCAATGTTAGCTACATGAGTCTCGGAATGCACTGGGTTCACACATAATGTAAGGGGTTGACATTAGCATGAACTACTTCAAGCAAACCTTTCATCAGTTCATCAGGGAGTTCCATTTGGATTTTTGCCAGATAACTAATTAGTGTTCAATGTATTCTTGTCTCAACGTTTGCTGACATTTGGAATCATTCCTTCTTACTTCCCATTCATGTGTTAAGCACATTATTAACAATATATCATCCATTCTTCAATTAGAAAGCCATGTTTTTATAGTTTGTTTTTTTTACAATAAATTATGCAGACACATCTTTGAAGTGGCAAGATAACTAAAAATATAAGACTATTAAGACTGAACAAAATAAAACATACTTTTCTTTTTTTCACAACTGTCAGCTGAATGAAGCCACTTTTGTTTATGTTGCAGTCTCAAAATAGCAACAGGTCTTGTTGTTGCGGTTAATGTTAACAATTTTAATGATGATGCAGTTGTCTGGCAACCTTAAACAACTATGAGAATTTCATTTTTACTTACCTCAGTTTACTTTACTCAGTTGCTTAACAAAATATAATTGAACTTTCATAAACTAGACTGTGCTACACAACACATTGTCCTACAAAATTAAGCCAACAGGTGTTCATAATGTGTGTACAATGGTTATTTATATCCTGGGCTTTGAATAAGAATAACTGTATTAGACGATGCCACGTGGCTAACTGTCTGACTTTGCTAACAGCACGCTACTTACTAATATTCAGCTGCAAAACTTTTACATCAAATTGCAACAGTCATATCTCCATTTCCAGTTCACCAGAATAAACCTGTAAGCCTAGCCAACCTTGGTTAAGCATGGCTACTGTCATTAGGTTGTATGCTATAAACCCAATGGATACAGCAATACTAAAGCTAAGTGGGGCAGAATGCTTGACTAGTCCTGCTTGAACTATACATGTTACATACATGTCATGAATTGATTTTTGATTACAGATCAAAAGCATTACTAACGAGCTTCAATATTTTGCAAAAATACAAAAAGTAAGTTTTAACAAAGTGAAACAAAAAATACACCATGTTGCTACAATGTTTCTTGTGTGTGTAGTGAAGCAAGTACCATGAATTCTCAATTACTGGCCTTTATTTATCTCAGCAGAAGAAAGGATCAGACCTTTGTTTGCCAGCAATCTCCCAGCAGAATGGAGTTTATTAACATTAAATATGATAACAGCTCAGTCTCTTTAGAGAAAACGACTTTCTTGGGATCATGTACAAACCTCCCTGTGAACAGTTTCATTGAGGACAATTGCCTTCCAACCTACAACTGCCATCTGCCTATTTTTGAGCAGAAGGATGTACCCAATGTACCAAATGTATTTTTTTTAATACTTTGAGAGGCACACACCAAAATGACATTCAGTTTCTTTGTTTAGGGACAGTAGTGAAGTCTCAGTGGCACAGATATTATAACCTCAGCAAATCAAATCAAAACTATCGGCATGGCATGGCATGGATTCCACTAAGGTTAAATGGATAATATGTTGAACTGACCTGAGTCCAAGCCTGGTTTTAAGGCTAATAGGGATCAGGAGAAAAAAAAAAGATTTTACTTGGTTGGTAAAAGATGGGATCAATAGGCCAATTTGGCCCGTTGGCCAATAAGCCAGATTGACTCCCTGGAGGTCTCGAATAGTAAACTGACATTTTACCATGTGATATGAGTGTAATCCTCTCCTTTACATAGCGCAAATAATATTAGTATGAGCACTCAAACTTACTAGAAAAGGTTCTAGCCTCCTCAACATGGCAACATGTTTTACCATAATATGACAACAGACTTGATGAAAAGCCAGTTGTCATTTGTGCTGTTGCTATATCCAGCACAAATTTTAACTTGAGATTTGTTATATAAAGTTGCCTCTCTTAGTTAGGTTGGTTATGGTTAGGGTGGGGGTAGGGTTAGGGTTTGCTAATTAGAGGAAGAATAGGGGGACTTGACGCAAAGCTGGTGTCCGTCAAATGAGAGTTCACTACACACACACACACACACACACACACATCCAGCTCCAGAAGGTCATGTTGTTGTCTTGTGAGGGAGTGATGTGGGGACTGCGAGGAAAGGGAGAACCACAGGGATAAAGAAAGAGAGAATTTATGGATTAGACATGAGAATGAGGGAGAAAAAAACAGTTCTCATGTTTACACAACAAGCTATCCCTCAGATCTTCAGATGAAAACGGTTCCACTTTGGCTTGGCTATGATGCTAATCACATGTCTATCACAGAGCAATATCATTTAAAACAAACCCAGGAGCCTGCGTTTCAGTGTTTGTGAGAGAGTGAGAGAGATAGAGACAATATGTCCGAAGGCCGTTTTAAGAGGGATAGGGTTGTGGGTAGATTGTCCTCATTTCAATTTCAAACTGTTTCCTCCAAGTGTCCCACTGAGCATAATTTTCTCCCCTCCATCTTCCTCTGCCACTGCTGTCACGTAAACAGAGAACTGAGATGAGAAGGGCAGAGAAACAGATACAGAGACAGAGAGAGAGAGAGGGGGGCAGATGTGAGGGGAAAGGAGAAGTGGGTGGCTACCATTAACGCTCCCACTCCTTGACATAATAAAGACAAACCAAGTTTTCGGGAGGAGAACTTTGTCAAAAAAAGACAAACCAACCACCCCTTTTCAACTCTCTCCCTCTAGCTCTCCGATTTCCCCGTCTTCTTTTTGTTTCTTGCATTACTCTCCGTCACATCAAGCTCCTCTCCTCCACCTAGCTTTCTGTTTTCAGTGTCCCCTTCAGTTGCTTCCTGTCCCCTAAAAGCAGCCAGGTAAAGTGCTGGACGGCTCCAAGGTTGTTTAGTTGGAGAACCGTGGCTCATTTCAAGGCTCTGTGATGAAGTATTAATTATATTTAGAATCCACTGGGGCAGTGCTTTTTAACCAGACGCACTCGCAGCCACACAATTTTACCCCCAATTAAAGCTGAACGGAGCAGAGCAATTTGGCTCCTGCTTCTCTCTCTGGGTGGTGTGTGAGGTAATGTGTTCAGTGGTGTGTATGTCTTTGCAGGAGCGTGTAGGTGTGTATGACACTAGGTGTGTATGACAGTGTGCGACTCCATTTTTGAGTAAACAGTCCCACTGCAGGGACAGTTTGGTTCCCCCAGATGCTTTGTGTGACAGACTGCTCTCGATGCGGCAGCCTTTCAGAGGTGCAGACATGTGCAGATGATGTGTTAATCTACCTTCTTCTCATGATTAAATAATGGTGTGCAAATGGCGATTATGTGCATATATGACTGGCTTATCCATTTTTCCTTCGCCCTGAATTATACTGGGAAATGAAACTAAATGCGCTCATTACTAGAAATTTTCCCACATCTAGAGTTCTGACCTGAACTGATTTAGAACCTAGATATTGATTTTGTTATAAAAAAAATACCATAGGCTGCTGGGCAAATGACATCTCTTTGAATTCTTACCAGCCTAAAGGAAGATGAGTGTAATTTATGTTAAATACTCTGTGTGAAAACCCAAAGCTCCAAATCGGTGTTGATCTCAAACATTATCAGGCGTTTTTTTAAAGGAAAGTTTCTCAACATTTATGAATAATTTTCTAGGTTTCTAAGTTGCTTGGAAACTTTATTCCCCATTTGTTGTGAATTGTATACTTGCCCATAGACAAACGTAACATGTTTTGCATGTTGACTGTACATAATGCTTCAAAATATCTTGAGTAGTGTGTCAGTACCCAGTCAAGGTAATCTCCATTATAAAAATAAGCCAAACAGAGCAAACTTAATGAAGCATTAAATAGCAAAGTGACTTCTAGCCCAGCATGATTTTAATGACTTATTTTAAATCAATTAATTTCTAGTCATCAACACTAGCCAAGCAGCAGCCAAGGCCTGCTGTGGGTTTGAACAAGCAAAAGGTAGTTTGTGCAGAAAACAAAATTTTGGTTGATATTGACTTTACTATAAGGGGCCATTGACAATTATCCCAATTAGCTCTTAATTTTTCTTCCTTGATTTTGAATTCAAGAGGTTGTCAAAGGACCAGGACTGTTGGTCCATCCATCCATCCATCGTCAACTGCTTATCCTGCGTACAGGGTCGCAGGGGGCTGGAGCCAATCCCAGCTGGCATCGGGCGAAAGGCGGGGTACACCCTGGACAGGACAATTTTGTAGACACAAATTTACCTAGCCTGCATGTCTTTGGATGGTGGGAGGAAGCCGGAGCGCCCGGAGAGAACCCACGCGGACACGGGGAGAACATGCAAACGCCACATAGAAAGGCAGGGCAACCGGGGGTTTGAACCCACGACCTTCTTGCTGTGAGGTGACAGTGCGCCGCCCCAGGACTGTTGGTACCATAATCAAATAGTGTGTAGGTGTGTGACATGCATCCTCTGCAGTATCTTAACAGTCGGAATGAGGAGTTATCGTTTCTTTGCATTGTGGTCGTTGTCAATCCTAACCCTAGCGTTGGCGGGGGGAGGGTGTAAACAACCATGTGCTACTTCTATGACTCCCTACAGGGACACCTGTACAATCTAATGAAACCCAATGAAACTGTCAAAACTGCAATAAAGTCTACTTTTATGATCCCTATAATGATTGAACTGCAATATTTGTACAGGTGTACCTAATAAAGTGACCACTGAGTGTATATTTCCCACAGTCATTGTGTTTTTATTTCCTTCATTCATTCACTGTGGCAATGAGCAACCATCGCAGCGAGCAGAAGGTTTACAGTGGAAAATTCTGTGTTAGATGGGTGTTACTGAAAAGAAGAGGACTACTGAGTCTTTCTGCAACTTCCTTAATGCTGTCCTTATTATCAGCATTCCCACCAGAAACTTGTAGGAGAAGGCAAAAGCAGCCCAAGCTAACCAATCACTAATCTTGTGGTCCACTTCACTTGACTCCATGTACTTTTTTAGAAGCTGCACATCAACTGTTGTGTAGTCTATGGTATAGTTACGGCAGCTGCGTGCATAAACCCTGCAGCTAAGCCAAAATGCAAGTTAAAGGTAACTGGTCACTCCCTTGCTGCTGCTCTAGTAACTTGGTTGGGTTACAGTCCGTGTACAAGGCGGCCAACAGATTTTCGTTTTGAAACAAAAAAAACAAAAATGAAAAACGGTTACTAGGCTACTTCCGATAGCTTCCAGGTCACAAAAAAAAAAAAACAATGCAAAATTGAGGGATAAGATTTATACACACGTATTTTAAATAATAGCAAATATCAATATCAAAATATAACAAGAAAAACAGGTTGTTCTCCGTTTTTTGTTTCCCTATTTACCAATGGTAATTGGGAAACAAGTCGTTTGTCGTTTTTATTTTTTTCGTTTCAAAAAGAAAATCTGTTGGCTGCCAAGTACACGGACTATAACCCAACCAAGTTGCTAGAGCAGCGGCAAGGGAGTGATCCCTGACTGGCTTCCCACGTACTGAATACTGCCAATTACCGCAAATGCACTCGGGTTCCTCTGTAGTGGTAGGAAAGAATTTGCCCCTGCTTCATCTGTGCACACTTTACTTCATCTTGCTTATTACATAACTTGTTTGTGTTGCAAAATGCTTGATGCTTTTCATTATGGTGTGTAATATTTATTGGCTGATAGTTATTCACTGAACATGGCTGCCAAAATATGGGTCACGGTGAGGTAATGATTGTGAAGAAGACCAAGGGCTGATGTGTTACTGTCTTTACAGAACAAATGAATGATTCTGAAGATAATATATGAGTCCAGATTTTTTTCATAATCACTGATTATCCCCTTTATTGTTTGCATTATCCAGCATTATAATGCTTTCTCCTTTGCACGTTCCACTAAAATGTTGTCATAATTGTTAAGAACATAGTAAATTTATATCTCAGAAAGTAAGAAGAAAACATTTCACTTTCAGTTCAGAAAATGTAATGTTCATGATGTCCAAACTGCAAATAACTCTTGTGCTAATCCCAATAAATTTAAGATTGATTTTGATTAATGTGCACTGTCTGTACTGTAAATCAACAATTAATCAAACCTAATTAACAACTAAATAACTACTTAGCATTAAATACCAGCAAAATGCCCTCATTTAGGAGACTCTTTCAAATGTGTCCATTCTTGCGAGAAGATTTCATCCTCGTAAGAACTGTAACAGCAGAATGTAAGTTCACACTGCAATCAGTAAACAAAGCGCGCTGCAATCAGTAAACAAAGCGCAGAAGTAGTGTATCATTTTTGTTGAAATGCAAGTCACACACAAACAGCAGACACAAAGAACTCCTCACATTGTGAGTTTGCAGCCAGTCAAGAGTAACGCATACTAATTCCTTCTTCTGATTAAAAGCAAACAGAACTATCACAGTGAAAAACATAATCTAGAAGGCAATATGGTTATTTTTTAATCAAAGAACATTGCAGAGTTTCCAATGTTTCACCGAGGGGGGTTCCTTCTTAAGAGTACACACATTTTCATGCTGCCTGCACCCGGGAATAAATGCACTATTTATGTTGGATAAATGATGTGAACCCACTCTCCATGTGGCTATGCTGATAGAGCAGTATGACTTTTAAGCAGAAAGGTAGGAATGGGTGGATAGGAAAGAGAGACAGATGGATAACACAGGTGATCAGAGGAGATATTATACTGTAATGGCAGATGTGGATAATTATCATCATTTTAGACAGTGATGCTTGATCAATACACACAGCATGGTCACAGCATGGGGTGAGAGACAGCAAATGGACTAGAAAGGTATTGCATGATCCCAGAAAATAAGAGAGAAAAAAACCCCAGAAGGAAGCTGGCAAATAAACGAAAATGGGAGGCCAAACTTGTGAGCAGAGTAACCAGAGGAAAAGAAGAGTGGGATAATTAAGCCTTCAAGACAAATAATAATACATTTAATGAATAGAATCCTGGCAGTGTGCTTTCAACGTCAATATAAAATCATATGCACTACTAATACACTATAAGAGCCGCTATTTTCTTCAAATATAACTTTAGACAACATATTGTATTAAGCCTGACCTGTCACTGTCAGGCAATTTTGGTGAAATCTCAGCACAGTGATCTAGGAAGGAGCAGTTATCCAGATAGAAAGCTACTAGCTAACCATTCAGATTCATACCCTGAGTCTAGCAGATACAGACTCATTGCATCATTATACAGCATTAGCTTTATTGCTACTTATGTAGTTAGCTAATACAAATGAAATATCTACATAAATAACAACATCTTTCTCATGAAGGCAGGAATCTATGTGTGTGTGTGTGTTTATATTTCGATGATGTCTTGAACCGCTCATCCAATCAACTTCACACTTGTGTTGCTGCGGACCCAAGGGAGTGCAGTGTCACGTTTGGTGCAATTTGGACGTGCAGCACGTTCAGAGTGACTAAATAATAACTAGAGAACAGTGCAGAGCGGAGCGGCTTGTGGGATAGCGATGTGTCAGTAGTGAATGCGTCGCCTCTTTAAAATGAACGATGGGAGCCTCACATCCCCGCGGAAAAAGACAATGAACAAATTACACCTATCTAACTGAGTAACCTACCTAACTTTTTAACAGAGGGCGATCACCTCTGTCAGAGAATTTCACCAAAATAAAATAGCTTCTACCATGACCATATTTTTGCACAGACCAAACCCCTACACTGTTTAATAATGTTACTGTACATTAACCAATTAATTTAATTAATTTAAAATTAACCAATACATTTGCACTCTCCAGTCTTTATCTCTGTCCACTTCTCTTCTATATGTTTTTAATATATTCATATATACTGTAAAATATCTGTGTTACTATACAGTAAATATTTTAAGATTTAGCATGACTGCACTTATCTCTAAAAACACTATATTTCTGCACTTCTAGTGAGATGATTTTTCATTAGCTGTCTTTACTCTTCAAAATGACAATAAAGTTGATTCTAATGTAAGCAGAAGCGGTCCTAAATGAAGAGCCATTTGGGAGCCGAAAGTGCCGGCTCTCGGAAAGGAACGGAGCCATAAGATCTGGCTCCCTTAAAAGCAGTAATTCCCATCACTATCATGGGACAGGGCTTATGCTGCTCTGCTCTGCAACAATGAGGGAGGGGTATGCTCGTGTTGGCAACGCTTTATGCTCTGACGTGCTAGTGATAAAATGTAATTATTGTCATCACCAGGTTTGATATACAGCACGTTAGAAACAATGTGTTTCTAAGGGTTTTATGAAGTTCTAAGGCAGTATCTCCGCCACTGTTGGGTTGTTTCAGTGTTTTTAATGCTGCAGTGTAGGTGAAACGAATGTGAGACAAACATTTTGAACGAGCACTGCACTGCATTATTTAAGGGTGCTTTCACACATGTGGTTCTGTTCATTTGGTCCAGACCAAGAGAAAAAAAATTGACACTGTTGTATTTTAGTTCTGGTCTACTTCATGTTCACACTACAGTTTTACAAACGACCCAAGAGGAGTAACAATGAAGTTATACAGACTGATAACTGGTAACTTGTTGATTGGACAGATTTGGCAATTGTCATCCTGCATCTTCAGGACCCACATGGGGAAATCAAATTACAGTGACTGATTATCCAGCATTATTTTAATACCTCTGATGTGTATTACAAAGAGCTAAAAAAAACTCATTATAAGTATTTTTAATAATATTCGATATATCGACTGAATGAATGAATAATGACAGGACGAAAAGGAGTACAGTAATGATTCATGGCATATAACTGTGGGGTCCTGTCACAAAATGTTTTATGGACTTAATGAACTGACAAAGTACACAGAGTACTGCGCCCCCTTTTTTTTAACAGCTTTTGACCTATTAATCAGGCAAAATACCCAGGGAGACATGTATACATGGTTACCAAATGATTTGCATAAATATAGCCTTTCCATGGCTTATACACATCACAATTATAAGACCACTGCTTGAACACATTACACAGTCAGCAGATGGATTTATTAGGGATTTAGCTTTTGAAATAATGCTCAGATCACATATCTGCTATCATAAAATCCTGTGGTGGTTCACAAGCGAACCGTACCATATTTCGTTTGACACCTTTTCAAGGAGGTGTCAGTGTGCTGGTTTGGTCCGCTTTTGGTGCGCACCTGAGTGCGACTGCTAACTTCTGCCCAAACGAACCCTGTGACTAGGCAATGCACTAATTTTAATGTTAACATAAGACAACATAGGCCTGCTTCTACATTTGTGTTTCTTTCCATTAGAATAAACAGAATATACAGCACACACACAGCAGTCTTACCTCTAGTCGTAGGTATTCAGTCTGCCCCTTCGAGATCAGATGTAGGATGGTGCTGCTGTGTTTGCGGGTTCGAACCAGGGCTTGAACCCATGTCCTCCGGGCCGGCAACGGGGACGCCAACTGGTAATGCACGTGACTGTGCCCATCAAAGGAATACTCTGAGACCTCTGATGTTATTACACACACACACACACACACACACACACAAATACACAAACACAGTCAGATGGTGCTATGATTGAGAATAAACACAATTAAAGTTTTAAATCCAACTCATGATCACATTTTCACATTTTATCCAATTAGAAGATGCTTCAATACAGGGGGAAGTGACCTGGAGTAACTTCAACTAAATCAGTTTCACAAGTCCCCCCACATGCAGAGAGCTGGTGGCAGGGCAGGATATGCAAATTACACAAGATAGAATATGTATGTGTGGTTTAGCTTGGGTCATGCTTGGTTCTTTCTTAGACCCATGTTCCCAGAAGTGGATTTTGTGCATTCCAGGCAGACTAAACCAAGCACACCTAAAATGTTTTCAAAGCCATGCCTCCATCGCATAGCATATGCAAGTTAAATTTTGCTTCCACCTCTCCCTCTTTGTCTCTCTTTATGTAACTTTGACAACGTTGAGTGGTTCATGAGATCCTGCTTGAAGGCAATGTTAAATCTTACATTTTTGGTTTCTACTAGGCATGAAGTATGCAACGGATCAGCTGTGTCTTCTCAAAACTCCATCTTGTCAGCCACAGAGCAGTTTGTAGGAGATTTGTGGACACACTATCAGTTTTCAATAATCTTACCTTATTATAAATTGCTTGTTCATAAAGAAAGTTGTTTTCTTACTGCTCTTTCTTCCTAATATTACCTTGCATCTTGGAGGGAAGAACATATACGTGTGTTGACTCAGCGGGAATAATATTACATGAGTAAAGGATCTACAGGAGAAAACATATCTGATAGCAATACAGAATGCCTGAGAGCCTAACTGCATTATATTGAATTGTCCCCTGAATACTGTGTTTCCCTTTACATAAATTCCACCAAAAATTGGTGCAGAAAAATTCAGCAGAATGCATGAAATGAACTGTTCATTGATGAAGATTCACATATAATTCAGCATTGAAGATTTCTTTAGTGTTAATATCTCGTCTAGATCTCGTGAACCCAATATCGTGTATCGTGTCGTCTTGTGAGTGTTTTGTCACACCCCTATTAACTACATAAATGCAGAGATAGAAACAGCTCCAATGACAGTTAATTCCATTTAAGAGCCAGTAGTGTGCAGTAGTGTCACAATGAAAGTTAAAACACTGTGATAACTTTTCAGTGCAGTAAAATCCTTCTTTATAATAATAAATAGAAACCTCTGTGCAGTAAACGTTCAAACTTACTGCACAGAGTAAGAGACTATATCTGACTGGACTCCCTGGATCATATTTCATTGTCTCACACCAACGCAGCCGCTTGCTTCGTTTGCATTTTTGTAACGCAAGGGTGCATTTGGTCTGAATGCTAACTTGGTGAGGTGGAATGTAACTGTGTACCTTTGTGGAATTAAATATTACTACAGTTTGTTTTTGTAAGACATCAACATTTTATGTGAATGTAACTGCAGAAAAGCAATTTAATATCATGTGTAAAAATATTTCACCTATGGCATCTCCAGGCACAATCTGTACATAAGTCAAGTTCAGAACAGACATAAAATGGGTCCTATTTATAGTAATACAGACAGTAAACAGATTACAGAAATTGAGGGAGAGAGATGCAACAAAGGTGCCCGGACTCCAAAAGGTAACGTTGGCATGGTTGGCATGTTAATCCCTTAAATTTGGGGACAGCCCATAAAAGGATCTTTTCCCCCTTCTTTTGCTCTGGATTGCCAGGTTGCATCCAGTGTGTGTTTTCATGGGCTTGTAAATGTAATTGAGATAAATCACATAAACACAGTCTGTTTGTGACAATTGTGTTAAACACTACTTTTTCTTCTTTCACAGATTGTCTTGTTGCCTTATATAAATCATCTAATGAACATGGACAGTGATTAATTCACATTCTCTCACTGGTTAATTCACTGAATTATTCATTGCAAGACTGTCTATCTGCCACCTATTGGTTGTCTGGAGGCATGGTAGGGTCCACAGAGGATAGTAAACAGAAATCATTGAGCATAAGAATCACTGTTGGCACAAAGCATTAGAGTTTACAGTTTAGGACCAATGTAGTTGTCTAAGCAGAATTTAACTATTAAAGAAAGGGATTTTTGGTTATTCTCTCAAAAATGTTGTTGTGGCTAAAAGCCTCTCTTGTGGTGCTTTCTACAATTTAGACAACTTGTACAACAGGCGGTGCAGGACCAGGGTAATGAGCGTCATTAAAGACCCCATCTTAGTCCAACAACAGTCTCTTCCAACTGCTGCAGTCAGGCAAACGCCTCCACAGCCACAAAACCAACAAGGAGCTCCTTTCTTCAGGCCATTAGTATCCTTAATAGGGGTGCTGCCAAGGGTCTGCATAGTGCTCTCCAAGTATAATAAGAATTATACAGCAGTCATGAAGAATAAGGTAAAGGCAAATGCTGGACATATATGCATGAATTTACAAATAGAGTAGATCCCACCTACATACAGGATGCCACGAACCCTGGTTGGTAAGATCCAACAATGTCTGTACTCCACTCAAGGTTTATTCCCGTTTAGCTTACACATTTAGAAAGTGGAGGTTTCCACCACAAATGTTTATGAGGACATTCACAATAAATTCATGCCAGCTAGATTTAATACAGCCTTGAAGAACTTTACACTACAAATAAAAAAAAAACTGGGTTTAGCTGCTCCGCATGCCTGAGGCTGTCAGAGAAAACAGCCTGTAACCTGTTAGTGTCTACCAGCTGTCCTCTTTAATCCTCACATGAAACTGACCATCTTGTTGAGCTGTGCTACATAGCTGAAAGGTCTGCATCTGTAGCACTGTGCTGATATGCTACTTCATCTACTGCACAGTCAGATAGCTAACATACATATTCAAACATAAATATTTATCCTTAAATGCTACTTACAATTTTACTACAAACTAATTTTCAAAATATGAAATATCAGCTACTACCAATTATGCTTTCATTTTACATGCTATAACTCAACATAGTCTTTGCTGCATGTATTTAGCCAAGCAGCCAATTATATTTCCAGGACACATGGATGATTTTATTTTGTTGTTGATGGTACAATCTCCCACAAATTTGATGTATTCCTTTAATGCACAAAGAAAGTTAAAAAATAAAGTTTAGCTTACCCTCTTCACACTGGTGTCCTGTGTATCCTGGCACGCACTGGCAGCTGAAGGAGCCCCACTCGCCATGACAGCGACCGCGGTGGCCACAGGACGGAAAGCCCATGTTGACACAGCTGCTATCAGTGGTCAGGCAGCCTGGAGAGCTGGACTGGGAGTCGGCCGGGGAGCCCATATCATACAGCTGAACGGAGGAGAGGAGACGGATGGGTAGTAAATTAGAGAAGATGAGAGGACAGTAAAGGAATAATGAGAAGTGGAGGAAGGAGGAGAAGGGAACAGAAGGAAGATGAACAAAGAGGGCAGGAGAAAGATGAGGGAAAGACGTAAGAGAACAGATGGAAAGATGTGAGTAAAGGTTAGGTGAGAAGATGGGAAGTGGAAAGATTTGCCAATAAGTAAGTAGCTTATAAACAGGAGACAACAAGGCAAAGTGACAGAAGAGTATGAGGGTTTGGGGTAGACATGGGATAGACAGGTAAAGGTTAAGTAGCCAAAGGGGGGGGGGGGTCAGAGTTTGAAAAGGAAACTTTAAAATGTGTTGAAGGACATGAGCTCAGGGTACACTGCAGCCTTCTCCAATCTCTCCCTCTCGCTTTCTCCCCTCTCTGATTCTCTCTTTCCAAAGTGACAAACCAAATACTGGACAAACCTTCTGACAGACAAACAGCATGGCCAACTGCACAGAAAGCTGAAAGGACGGGGGAACCTTGGACATCTAAATTTGTGTCCCTCACAAATGCCATAAAATACGTTAATATGTTCAATCTCCTCTCCGCCTAACCCAGACTTTATGTGTTCTGTTGGTGCTGCGGACACGACGTAGGAATGCAAAGGATCGTAAAACTGACAATGAGTCATGCCGCCAAGGAGCTGCTGATTGGCTCTGACCTCCAGCAAAGAGGCATCTTATTGGTTGCTGACCTTTAGCTACAGCTTCTTTGTTTGCTGAGTTTGGACCGGTCATGTTGATTGCCAAGAACTGAAACACGGACATTAGCAATCAATGCCTCAAAGACACACTGGGGTGTCTGTGATTGATTTGATTGTGCATCTGTGTAACTTTGGTGTGTGTGTGTGTGTGTGTGTGTGTGAGCAAAACACTTGGACCGATTTGAGTTGAATGCAAAAACACACCTGCTTCTACTTAAATTACAAATTGTGGCTTCTGCTGAGAAGACTGTCACACCCCCACACAGAGACACAGTAGGCTGCCCTATTTGCCAAGATTCATTTCAGGTATTGGGTAGAAAAATGTCTCTGCCCACAGGAAGTGCAGAACAAATTCTAGGCCAAGTACAGTATAAGTATACAGCTGTGAAGGTGCTGTGCAGTGAATAAAGTTTCACAAAAATGGTTACAAGTTAGAGGACACCCTAACTTTACACCCATCAGTCACATATTGATGAACCTCTCATTCCAAAACTAAAACTAACAGCCTTCCTCTAGTGGGAAGCTTTCCACAAGATTTTGGAACTTGTCCTGGGAATTGTCCTGTTGGATGAGGAAAGGGCTTTGATTAAACTGTTGATACAAAGTTGGAAACACACTAATGTCTAAAATATCATTGTATGCTGTAGTATTAAAATTTCCCATAATTGGAAATAAAGTTGTAATTCTTTAGATTTCACTTCTGGTTGTTGTGGTGATGCCAGTGGTTCCTGATGGTTACGCTATGTAAAAGTATCAAAAATCTAATTTGGTTATGATATCATCAAAATCACAGCATGTTTCTCAACTCAGTTATTCAGGTTTTTCCACTAAAGTGACTACGTGTTTTCAACATTGGTCCAGAGTGTTCTAAATCGTCTATTACAAGTCAGCGTTTTGCTGAGAAACATTTCAAATCCAACTTCAGCTGAAAGCTGCTGGCATTCAAAAAGCCATTAGCCCAACGCCGCCTGTACCTGCAAACCTCCGTATTTAAAAATAGGGTGAGAGTTGTGTCAAAACCACAGAAAAACTTAAAGCAGTAATGTGAGACTGAGAGCTGAAGGGAGAAAGACGAGCAGAATAACGACAGGACAATGGAGTTAAAATCAGATGATGACGAATGACAGCCAGAGGGGAGAGACCCAACTCCAGAATAGAAACACAATTATAAAATCGAAAAATCTCTTCCTGTCCCTTTAGCTGGACACAGCCTCAAGTCTGTGCCTTCATCCCAGCCTTGTTTATTATCTTCTTCATCCACCCATACCACATACTGTTTCCATACAGCCATAAATCACACTTCTGTAGGTTTAATGGAGGTGACGTGGTCCTGACACGCTGTATCTCTGTCTGGCTCAAACACAGAAACATGCTAATGAATAAAATACAGAACAGATGCCCATAGTATAATGGAATATAAATGTATGTGAGTGTCCATATGTGTTACTGTTGTTCCTGCAGCCTTCAGCAGCACTGATGCCCAAGACAAGTTTCCCTAAGGGGACAATAAAGTTGATCTTTATCTTGATCGAAAATACACACATACATATGCATACATATAGAAGTAAAATCACATGGATACATGTTCCAAGAAAGACAAGTACAGGACAAGTTTTCTTTTCTCAAAACATACTTGGCAATAAATCTGGTTCTGATTCTAAAAACAAATAAAATCTCAACTTCCTTTACGAAATCACAGGCACTCATACCTCAAGTGAAACAGATGATGTTGCTATAGCAACAAATGTGACACATGAGTACGCTCTGTGATAATAAGACCACCACACCACCAACAAATGATAAAAAATCGTACAATGCTGAAACATGTCCATCACCGTTATTAATCATCAGTACGCCTACTGTTGCTTGCTCTTTGGAGATTTATTATCCTTGTGTCCACCCACACGCAACATGCAGATTTCTCTCATTAGTACATAACATTCGCCCAGCCTCCCGGTACATCTTTGCCTTTAGAATTGCAGCAGAAAAAAAACTTACATCCTTTAATCAGGCATGTAATTCGCAAAGGGCAAAAAAGCAGGAAAATATATAGAGACACCCCGATTAAACTGGCAGGTCTTTTTTTTATATTACAGATCTGCATGATTCACGTGGGTCAGATTTTCAGGTCGGAAAATCCAGAATTCCGGATTAATACGTAAAAATCACATCCCCTCACTTTTGAGAGTCAACATCTTAATATAGCTTTAAAGGTTTACTGAATGGATACTGATAAATTCTAACAGCCACACACACCGCCCCTAAAAGCCTTGTGGCTCCAGACTACTAGTCAAAAGTGGTTTGAGCGAACCGACCAGTGATCAGGTGACTAGGCTTTTTTATATTTGAAAAAACTGTCAGAACAATATCTGCTCTCTTTCCCACAACAGATTGGGTTTTTGTTAGCTCGCGCATATTATAGACACAAACATGGATTTAAGATGATTCCCTACAACATGAGCAGGGGACCAGAAAAGAGGAAAAAAAGGGCAGAAACACACGCACACACACACACACACTCATAAAGAGTACGAAAACAAAACCACTAAGAAAGGAAAAAATTGTATTTCATCTAATAGGTGACAGACATTTGCCATGTATGCAATTGTGTTTGAAAGTGTAGTGCAAATGTCATAAACATAGATACATATTTGTATTTTCTGTTTTTCTATTTTAGTAAACAATAGGTTGCTAAATTATTTAATCAGATCGAATATGTAAGTCAGTGTACTAATAATTAGTCACATTATAACAGTTGTGTTAATGCTGAAAAAAGACCAATATTAGTGTACAGTAGGTAATTAGAATGATGCAAAAAGAGGGATGCTTAGTAATGCACAAATCCACAAATCCACTGGATCCTGTTTGTGCTGATACTTCATTAAATGGAATAGGTAGTGGCCAGACGTGACCAATAGGTTAAGTAGTAGGCTCATGTTATTAGGCTCACATTATTGACTGACGGCCCAACCAGGCGGAGAACAACAAATGCACGTGTATACATTTAATGAGACACTACAATTAAAGGATTGCGGCTTACTTTTGCTAGCCTTCAACTCAACAATCAATCGTGATTTCAGTTAAATGGTAAAGTTGCTATTACTTTGTCTGTGGTCCGCTCCTTGGATGATAGACCGGGTGCTTTCCGATCAGATGCCGTCGTGCTGTTGCGGAAGGCGACATAAGTTTCGTTTTACGGTGGACAGACTGTAACATTACAGAGTTGTAGTTTTCTTTTAGCTTGAAATAATCCCATAATCACGCCGTGTGAAACAGTGTGCTATATAATATGGATTAAATAACGCAATGACGCATAGAATTTTCGTCAATGCTTTTTAGTAATCGGATTAATCAATTTAATCGATGAATCGTTTCAGCTCTATGCCAAACACAAAACAAGAACATCTTTGACGAATTGTTTGTGCTGGCCACTTGTGGGGCTGCCGCTTGATTTAGCCGCTCATGCTGACTCAAGGTAAGTTGCTGTCGTGATTCTTAAAATACAATTTTAGCGATTGTCTAGAATAATATAATTTCATACTATAGAAAGCCAATATAATGACTGAACGTATCCGCTGTGTAGTAAAAGACTCATGACCCGAATTACATCCACACTGTGGTGTTCACAGGTTTTCATTTTCAAAAAGACACAAAACAGTGATAACAGATATGCACAGAGTTTTGACAAGTAGTTAGTGTTGGACTTGGTATCAGCAGAGAGAATATAAGTTGGATGCATCTCTGGCTACACATAAACGTTAGCAGAATGCTTTTAATTGTATATTTAATTTTAGGGAGTGCTATTGTATACAAGGCTTTGCTAGTTTCTCGCGTGATGATATGGTTTAAATAAAATACTGCGCTTCAAATGACGTCCTGCTCAGCTACAGTAAAAAGCATATCTGGGCTGATTATAGTTTTGAGACTTAAAACTTGAACCTTTGAAGTACTAGGCTTTACTGAGAGGAACTGGCTAAACTGAAAGAGTCCAGCAAGATCTGCTTCTACAGTGCCAATAGTTGGTCATTTTTCTTATCCAGTTTGAAGTAGTCATTGCCGCAGTGTCCAGTGCAGCTGCAAGCACCACTAAACAACCTATCAAAGTGTCTGTTGCCTCCTACAAAAGTTTCAAAACAGATGAGGGTTTCCTGCTCCCCTGCCACCGGCCTTCTTTGTATGCAAAACCTTCCATGATCAGATTGCAAGCATATCTGCAAGCAGAGCACCTTTTATACCAGGTGTAAATTAGGCCTTAATCGCAATGTCATTTTGGACATTTGAACAGATGCGAGCAATATGAGAGTGAGACATTTTCACTAGCAGTGAGTAACAAAGGTAATATTAGGTTCTAAAAGAGTTACACGTTTCCTATTTTGAGCATTAAGCTAAACAGAGACATTTCTGATCTTCTTGGCATTCAACCATGTGACTTTTAGACTGTCAGGGAACCCACATGGTACCCTGTCCACATCAGTGGAAATACAGTCTAATAAGACCTTTAAGTCTAAATACCAGTTATGTGATGCAATACTTGACAGTTTTGGACTGGCAGGGGCAAAATATCTCAGTCATTTCAGAGGTTAATTTGATGCGAAGCTTAAAATTACAGCAGAAAATACAATTTTAACCAAAATGTCAGGCTTTAGAAGGCAGTGGGTTAACACAAGGCTACCACACCTGAGGCCTGTCTAACAGAAATGATTCAGGTTTTGTTAGGCTTGAGCTTGGATTGCCATGGTTGAGCATGGATTCCTTGACTTTTTAACTCCAACAGAGCAGTATAAGGTTACTTGAAAGTCTTGACTTTCTTGTCAGATTGGGCAGGAGTGGAAAGGTTCATATTCCATTTCAACTTTGAAGTGCATGTGTATCTGAAAGCGTTTTCAGGTTACAGTAAAAAGCGTAAAACACATATCTTACGGCTCAAGGGTACCGTGAATGTTGAAACCTGTTTTTAATCCATTTATCAGCTAGAACACAGGTGTGAGTTTGCTTGCATGCTGGTGTGCTAATGGTTGTGTGGTTATGTATGGGTGTGTATGTGTCATTGGTGCATATACAAGTGTGTTACCTTGCTGTCCACGATGAGGTTGCGGATGCAGCCGGTAAAGTGTTTGTGCTGAAGCTGAGGGTAGATGTAGGGGATGTCCTCGTTCACACCACCGAGCTGCAGCACGTGGCTCATGTTCAGGTGTCTAAAACACATAGGGGCATGGCCGCACACATATGGCACTACTGACAATCAGGGCACATAGTACACAAAATACATGCGCTGCCAAATCCTTGTTATTTGGGTAGAACTGTCACAATTATATCCATTTCATCACAGTATTAATAACATTTTTAATTTCTTTAACAATTGCTTTAGCATTCAACCAGCATATTATAACCAAGCCTTACAAATTCAACACATGATATCAAATAATGTCAGCCACAAACAAAAGCTGGTTTATTATGCTATCTCATTCTAAGCAATGAATAACAAAATGACTTGATTTACACATAAAGCCAGTTTTTTTGGGGCCACTCTGTTACAGCAGAACAAGCTGTAAACACAACACTGACATATTATCACCTTTTTAAGTTTTTATGGCAAATGTGTTAGCAAATCGTTGCATATTTACACATCTAGCAGACATGGAGGAATATTAGCATTCACTTGGCCAGCTGATTAACATAAATTAGAGACTGATTTGATCCTCTGTTCATATAAAAATATTGATTAGTGCAGCTTTGAGGTGAACCACAATGCCATCAAAAGGTAAAAAGAAAGTCTCATCAAGCCTCAATAAAAAACATTAAAAGGTGACAAAGTGTGGTACAAAAGTAAAAGTCTATTTTATTTCTATTGGCAAAACTAACTTACTGTATTACAAGTATATGGCATGAATATTTGTCTACAGCCCTCTCATGATTGTCACGCTACCCTGCACAATCTCAGCTAATAAATTTACAGTACAGTATGCTGTGTAGGATTTTGTGATCCAATTCAACTTTAATAACCGTGCAGTTATTTCGACAATTATGACTTTGGGTTATGGGTAAATATTCACACTATTCACATTAGTGAAATAACTTTCAACTTTCAATAAGGATTTTGTTTTTATACCATACTTTTTAAACATAACTGCAGCACAAAATGGGAAATTACAAATGTATGGACCCTCATCTGGCAACATGCACATATGTGGCCCCAATTAAATACATATTGAATAACCCTGGCACACACTCTTCTATCCATCCACCTCAGGTGATGTAGTATTCAGACAAATTTCGGTAAAGAGGAGGTTGGGGTAGATGGATCGGTCATTATCTGTCTTTCAAAAATATAGGATATGTAAGGTACGTTCAGGAGCTTGTGTGTACCTGTCAGTGTTGGGTGTAACGCCTGTCACTTCACAGGAAGAGTGGTCCTCGGTGGTCAACCAGCTACCCAGTCCCTCCATTTCCATTACCGCTGCCCCTGAACAGCGATCCAGGGTGAAACGCACTTCCTGAAGAGATCACACAAACATGGACATGTTGAATAGAACTACTGTTACCAGAGAAACCAAATGCATTAATAAAGCCCCCTATGTCTCTGCATTATAATGAGTGCACCTCCTGTTGCTGTCAAGTGCTCTTTTACCATTATTACTACGGTGGGAGCTGCCTCTGTGACTCACATTTCTTTCATTAGTGCATATTAGTCTGCTATGTTTCCAGTTAATGCACAAAAACCCCCCAAAAACAAGACTTAACCCCTTCACGCCGATTGTCGCGTACGTACCTAGGAACCTTTTGCAAGCCCTGGTTTCTCGTTTATGCCTGTTGTCGCTAATTTGCATCATACCTACACATACCTGAATTTCTATCTTTTCTATGTTCTATGGACAAATTAACAATCTTCACTTAACATCAGCTTGAAAGCAAATGAAAACACAAATAATTTTTATTTTTTTATTTTTAAATTCAGGTGTTAAGAGGTTAAGATCTCAAACCAACATGTTCCAATAATTGTGCAATTAATTGCATTTAACAGTGAAGAAGAAGGTGGTTATGCAGAAACAATTTGCAAAGACTTTCCAAACAGCTAGAGTCATTTATTCCATCCAGTATTACTATGTACATACTAATTTAAGTATATTCGTTTATATAAATAAGAAACAGGTAACATTAAACACACATACTCATCGCACATAAAGTACATTTCAGCTCACACTAGGATCACACTAAGAAGTACATGGTACACCAAAATCACAACAATTACTCTAGTGGATAAAAACACCCTGCGTATGTGCCAATGTTTAAGCATGCAGTTATTAGTACTGTGTTAAAACACATTGCCTTTGAATTAACTTTTTTCCACATCTGTCATAAAAAGCTTTCTTATGTGTGTAAATTACTGTGCAGATATCGTTGCAATATTTATGACATATTAAAAGTCATAAATTAGTGCAGGACATTTGGAATTAATTTCCACTGTACGCATAGGACACTCAGCTGTACGTGCCTGTAAAGGCAGATGATGGTGTTCAAATTAGAAATTTAGAGGCCTGTTTATCTGCTGTGAAATCCTGGATGTCACGTAATTTCCTGCTCCTAAATTCTAATAAAACTGAGATGCTGGTCATTGTCCCAGCTCGAGACAGACACCAGTTTGATCAACAGTAAGTCTCAACAACCATGTTTTATCTTCTGAAGTTTGACAGCCAAGGATTTCTGTGTCACATTTCATCCTACCCTGTGTCTACTCTGTCCTTAACTGTTGCAGAGAGCCTAATTCATGCAATTGTTTCTTCTAGATTGGATTATTGTAACATTTCGTTATTGTAACATATTGTAAGGTTTTGTTACCTGGCCTACCAGACACTACTACTAAAAGTTGTCAAATGGTTCCGAATGCTGCAGTTAGAATCTTGACTAAAACCAACATATATCACCAATTTTTGCTTCCCTTAAGATCAGATGAGTGCTTCTGATGATTACATGTAAACGAACTCCCTCCTTCTTATCTCTCTGATCTCATTAAACCTTATGTGACCTCAGAATACAGGGCTCATATGAGATGCCAGCTAGCTGCAGGGCCTCTTCCTATCTTTCCCCTTTTCTCTGAAATAATCTTCCTGCTGACAGTCTGACTCTGTTGAAGCATTTAAATCTAAGCTGATAGCAAATTTTCTTTGCTTTAACATTCAATTAGAACTTATCCTTTCATACTTCAGGTCTCGTACCTGTTATCACTTTACTTCCAAGCTGGTCTTTCTCAGTCTTGATGAATCTATTAACATTAGTACTTACAATGTTTATCCTTGACTTGACTCATGGTAAGATTCTTGGCTGCTGAGTCGTACAGTAAATATACTGACCGTAGCTCTGTCCTTGCTGCTTTTGATGCCACGCCATCACAACAGCAGCTTATCCAACCAGGTCACACAACCAGGTTGGATAAGCTGCTGCTGACTATTCAGGAATGAACAGATTCACGTGTGAAATAATACTGTTGTGATGCAGAATAATCCCCGTTCTAATAAAATAAACAAATGTCTTAATGCATTGTTGTATTCATGCAATTCAGAATAAAGGTATTATATTACCCAAAGTCTTTGGCTGCTCTCATGCTCTATACTGAGGAAATGTACTCTGTGTTTATGCGTGTCAATGTGAATCCTGCCCTAGAGTTGTTTTGTTTTTCTTTTATGTAAAAGAAATTTAACAAAGTTGAACAAAACCGGTGTGTTTCTGTCACGATGATTGTGTGGTACTGCACTGAACACACATTTCAGTACAAACTAGTGGCAAGGCAAGGCTCCTAAGGGCATGGCTTTTATTAAAAGGGTTACCCTGCACTTAAGGGGGTGTAAGCGGTGTGTTTGGTTTGGGGAACATTAGGGGTCTTTTGAGTGACCAGCTAAATGAAGCAAATTTCAGCGTTATTATTCAGTATTTGGTTTTCAAACTGAACTTTTGATGGTGTGGAATATGAAAGGGTTTTTGTTTTGGCAGTTCTGACAAAAATCTGACTCTGTCCTGTTTTTTTACTGAAGGGGTCCTCATCTACATTGGTTGGAGTTTCCTTAGCTCAGAGTGAGACAGCTTTCAGGCTGGGTTATATCAAAGATTCTAAAAATAGGATCACTTAATGTCTTCTTGATATTTGAGAGGGGCAAGAACTATAAGGCAGTGGTTATGTGTGAGCCCTTGGAGATGAAGTGCTCCAGGCAGTCCTTAGTCAAATGAAGATTAGCTTAATTTCACTTGAATCAAATTCACTTGAAATGATCCTGGGTAGAGAATGGCAAAGGAGGGCTATTGCAATCATTCATCTGACTCTCACCACTTTTATCTCCCTTTGCTCTGTACAGTGCAGACGGTTCTACGATACTAAATCACCCACTAATATCTTCCCCATTTGTGTCCCTAATAATTGTGTCAAACAGATTTAACATGGGGCCACATGGGTGATATTTATTTATTCCATCAGATTAAATATTTCTGGAACCTCAGCTTTAAGATTACAATAGACTGAAATGGCATATGTGAAATGTTGTGACAGGAATCACTAATCGATTGCACAGAATATACTGTATTCTTACTTTATAAGAACATTTACTGAGGAAATGTGACATGTTAATGTTTGGCACTATCAAACAATTGGGGAGCTTAGCAGTACTTTTTTCTGTTATTCAACTTGTCCAGAATTGCCTGATCCATGTGCAGCATCTTTCCTGGACAGTGATTTTCAGAAGGTTTGCAGTGGAACATTCACAATTGTGCATAAGAAAATAGCCAAAACTAGTTCACATAAATGGTATGTGTAAATGTAGTGACAAGCATTGCCCCATAATATGAAGTATAGTTTCAGACATGTCACCTGCAAGATGTAAATATAACACTGACCAAAAGTTACATTCCCCCTCAGTGCCATGCCAGCAGGAGTCACACATATATAATATATATAATATACCAAAACGTTATCTGTGGTTTTTGCATTTGGCTATATCAAGAATCATTCAATATGTGTGCAACACACAATTTGCTATTATAAATGTAGCTACCAAAACCAGATCCATTCATAACTACCTGCAGGCTGCATGAGTTGATGTCAAACTGAGGCTAAAGGTGTGGGTGGATGTTCAGGAAGTGTAAAGCTGCGGCCTCATCAAGCCAACACAGATGCAGTTGAGCACCACAACCATATTCTGTTAGTGGTCTGTTGGCTTTTTTGACTCATCCGCAAACACGGTCAGCACAAGTGTCCTCTTCTTTATATATGATACTTATCTGAAAGTGCATATGCGCAATCTCAAATGACCAAAAAATATTTAGGTATTTACACAAATGCAGCTGAGCTGAAATGCACCTGAAAGCTCATTTAGCAAAACTGAAAACAGCGAATTTAATTTCTTTCCTTGAACAATTAGTTGGCATGTATTAGCTAATATGAGTGTGAAAAAAGGATAAATTGAGCTGTACATATAAATACTGAATGTAAATTGCAGGAAAACATTTTGTGATTTTAGTGATGAAACTGTAACATTGAGTGGCAAACAACTCGTTTTTTATCTGCCAGTATAGCTCAGTGTGAATATCCGTCCAGTGTATGTGCTAAATAAATGGTGGTTGGTGTTAAATGGTTGAAGCGTCCCACCTTGCTGTTGCTGCGGACATCCAGCCGATGCCAGCGCCTGTCTGCCACATTCACGTTGCCTGGCAACTGTAGCACCACTGTGCCAGAGCCATGGTTGATTTTCAAGGTGGGGGTCCCATCTATTAGCTCTAGATGGAGAGAGAGAAAGAGAGAGACAGGGAGGATTGGTGAGAGGTGACATTACTTTGAAATCATTAGGTTTTTTGATGTTACGAGAGCTGCTACAGTATCGGTAGTTTTGCGGTTGACAGCTAATATTTAGTGCGGGTATTCAAATCTCTAAAACAACACTGAAACCATCGTAAACAACTGATGAACGCCAAATATGTAAGTGTCATGTATACACGGGCAGTGTGGTACATAACTTACCGTGTGCCTAATAATGTCTCTGTGTGTTTTAATGAGGATTACTGCACAGAGCCATGATGTCCTTTTTTTCTTCACATCTCATGGCAGTCAACAAACATCAGACAAAAGTTATTAGATTCTATTTTCTGACTTACTCAAATGGGAAATTAAAAGTTAATGAAGTGGTTAAGACTGCTTCTGTGCTCAGCACCATATGTAAGGAATTATGGGAACGCATGTCTACCACCCGGCATTGGCAATCCATCATCATGCATGCTGAACTTCAAAAGTTAATGCAGACACATAACACTGAACAGTAAGCATCTTTGTGTTTCTGCTTGTATACTGGCCACAGGGACTTTTTACTTCATGCTACAGTAGTTTGTATTTAGAGACTATCAGGACGGAGACTCACAACTGTCTCAATGTCAATTTCTGGACTTCTGGACTAATAAGATTTGTCTTCCTCTTTTTACCCATGAAAGGTCTCCCACATTCAGAAGCTGCCCTAACTAATGTAGTCTATTGTTGCAGTGGGCTGACGTCTTTCCTGACATGACTGTCCTGCAGCTGATCATTACATCCACCTTTTCATTAGTCCACACTCTTCTAGTGGCAGTGAGGAGTAAGGAAACTTATGGCAAAGTCTGAGCCAAGTAGCGTGATGTATTTCTAGTCATTCAGGAAATGTTGGGAAAATACAGCTGTGACTGCAGTGACTTAAAAAATGTTGTAATTATGTTATTTTGAAATAATAGCTTACGTCAAGACTGCAGTATGTCTCTGTTGGCTGTATTCAATTAAAAAATAATAATAGGCCGTCACAGTTCATGTCCAATAGCTCATTGTTCCTAATATTCCCTGCTGCCACCCTGAAGCTACACTACCGCACACCCAATGCCTGAATTAGGGTTTCACTTTCGACTGAAGCATTTGTTCTTATGTTTCATTTTAAGGACTCCAATTATCCATGTTCCTGGTTAACTCCTAGTCTCGCAAACTGAAGTGGTTACAGTATATGCTAGAATTATAATTAACTCCGAGACAAAACTCCAGTGTGAACTTCGCTAACTTCTGCACTATGACATTTGTCTTAATGCTTGAGTCAGTAGAAGTTAGAAGTCAAAAGAGGCTGATAAGAATCAAATTCGCTTCTTACCGCTCTTCAGTCCGCTGTGTCTGACTTCAGCTGAGCTTTCGTCATCCCTCTTGCTGCATCTCTTGCAATGTCAGTCTGTCTATCAGCACTCTTTCATCTCCCGTCTCTCTCTCTTTTACCTCCTGCCTTGCTTCACTCTTTCATTAACTTTTTCACCGTAAATGACATTTTTACATTCTGCTGCTTTCAAATAATTCACAAATGCTTTCTACTGACATTTTGGTTTTTGCTGTGCCTTTGTGAAACCACTTTTTTTCTATTGCTTTTACATGCACTGAGATGTGTTGATTCCTAATGTTTGTGTGCAATATCGTTGTTGTTATCACCACCTACTCAGATGATTTAATGTCATGAATCTTACAGCATCTTCACCTTGAGCTACAACAATTAGGTGCTGTTGCAGCACATGAGATGCTGCTCTTCTCTAATTGCCTTGTCAAGCCTGAGATGTGCCTTTGCGATGAGTGCCCCATATTTCATTATGCTGCCTCTCAAATAGGTAAAAAAAAAAATTCAAATGCCCTAACAATGTCATTTTCCAAGCCACAGTGAGTGCAAGTTTGTTGTTAGCCTCTCTTTTCCTCTCAACTTTCCTTCAATTACCTGCATGTTGATTTAGCCTGCTCCTGCTGCAAGATGAGCTGCTGCTGCACTTCAGGAATGATCCAATTAATTTTAATATATTGGCCGTGGCCAGACAATTGACCAAAATATGAGAGTAAATTCGATGTATCGTCTGATCCAATGCCTCCCTCATTGTCATTGTACACCGTCGTCTTGAGGCTCTAAATCAGTATCCCAACATCTAAGCAACCTCGTTCATTGCCTTTTCTCATTTGCTGACCCGTCGGGGACCCATCACCTTTTATTCTTCTGTATCTCACACATGTCAGTCTTTCAGTTTCCATTCTTCAGGCTGCCCCCTTCCCAACCTCAAGAGAATTCCCTTCTTTCTTGAACCCCAATATATGCTTACACTATCAGCCACAACCCTCCCTTCACACCCACACTGGGGCAGCCAGATATGTCGGAGCTGGCAGTACACTCAAAGCCACAAAGAACACCTGACAGCAAAGACCTTTTCACAGATCTGCGTACTTGTACACATGGATGTGTGTAAATGCATACTGACACGTGTATGCTGGATTGGAAAAGTGTATGCTAGATGTAGGTATGTGAATTGTAAATGGCTGCATTGATACAGCGCTTTTATCCAAAGCACTTTACAGTTCTGCCTCTCATTTACCCATTCATACACACATTAATGCACTCAAAATGGATCGACAGGCCAATCCTGTGACAGGTGGACAACCTACTCTAGCTCCTGAGCCACAGGTATGTACAGAAAAGTGCAAATGCAGACCCAAAACCAGTTAAAAGGTAGATTGACCAGCTGCTCGTCTGGCACAGCTAAGGAGCCTTCTTGTCTAGATTGACGTGACATTTTCCCCAAGAGATGAAGACAGACTTCAGAAGTCTCAAAGGAGGAACGCAGGGGAGAAGCGAAGCAGCAAGAACAGAGAGAAGGAAGTGAGGGGGAGTGACAAGCAGCTGGAAGAGTCAAAACTATGGCGGTGAAAAAAGAAGGATGTTGAGGAGAGAAGGGAATGGAAAAAGTAAGGTCAGAGGAGGAGAAATCAGAGGAAAGATTAGGAGCAAGTGTGACTGAACACTAAGCCGGGAAGAAGGCCAAGTTGCAAGATGGCAGATGACAGGTGAGATGATGGACAGTGAGGGAAATAAATGACAAAATGAACAATGCAGACCAAAAAAAGGGAGTAACAGAAGGTGATGGGTAGAGAGGAACATGATGATGGATCAAAGAGAAGACAAATAGAAAGCAGTTGGAGGAAGCCAAGAAATAAAGAAGATCTGCAGCAGTCCTTTAACTTCATCAACGGAGTGAGAATCTTTCTTTGTTGATTAATTTATCCATTTGTATATTATTTTTTTCTTAATGAGTTAAACGCGCTTGCAGCAATTAAATCTGTGTAAGTCTTTTTGTTCCCAACAAAGAACGTTATGAACCTGTGATGCCTCCCAAATCTGCAATGAGACTGGTACAGAGTTTTACCAAGTGCTGTCTTTGTATTATGCAGAAATATGAAAAGGGTAAATGGAAGCCGGACAGATCATGTCCGGCATTTATAATCAAATAAATATCATACAGCACTCCTATTAGTACATGACTAAACACATTTTAAAAGGAACCTGAAGGAGAGAATATTGAAGAGTTTATCTTGCTAACAAGTAGAGAAAGCTTGATTTAACTTATAAGCCTCTGTGCCTAGAACTCTATTTTCTCAACAGCAACAGGGAGAGAAAAAGAAACGGATAGGGGCGAACTATTGAAGGATTCACTTCAGGTTTGAGTTCTGGGGGAAAGTTTATGTATACTCTCAGGGCTGCAAACACTATGGATGCACCAAAAAGAAATAACTAGTATCACATCAGTACTCATCGGGCACACACTCAGAGTTTAGGTACTGGTAGAGAAAAATGACATTGCTGCATGCCTCGCCAACACAACATATTTCGCCTTTCATTGTTATCTCATTTTGTGCCATTCCCACATTGCAATACATGTGATTAACAGAACTTTGCTGCCTGATGGATACATTACAAACAAACAAAATACACATTCTTTGCATTATTATGCATAACTAGGTAATATGAAATATAACTCATATTTTGAAAACAGAATTAGAACATATTGCTAGGAAAGTAGTGGGCACTAAAGCCTCCAAAACATGGAGGTTATTGTTCCTGTGGCTGGCATAATAACTGCTCAAATTCTCTTTTGTTGCTTTGGTGAAGTTAAATGGAACTGATTTGAGTGAAAGAGCTACATGGAGACATACACACAAAAAAAGGGTAAAGAAAAGAATGTGAGAGGGTAGCTGGGAGTGCAGTAACCTGGCAGGCCAAATGGGAGCATCTTCATAGAGGCCGGCACGCCTTTTAAATGCTCTGGGTGTACTAGGGTTAGGACAAGACTTTGCTCTTAAAAGAGCTCATGCACACAGCCAGGCTTCTTTTCAGCTACTAATACATAATTCATTACCTCCTAGTCTGAGACAGACAAGAGGGAGAAAGCGAGTTAACGTGTGTGCTTTGTGTGCAAGGAGAGCTTGAACTCCCACAGAGTTGGGGGCTCTTAAATATAAAAAATGTCCTCATCTTCTGACAGCCTGAGGATACACAGGAGTCAAACTGAGAGCATATGGACTGCATAAACAGCCTTACAAATCACCCCGCTACACACATACACACACCCAGCACCCACCCACCCACCCACACACACAAGCAGTCGCATATACACTAATGCCTGAAAAGTCAGCCTGTGTACGAATCAGCAGGTGATAGATAAAGAGCAGAGCAGAAAGCTTCTTGTATAAACGATCTGTCGGCTAGCTAGCCAGCTCCGCAGCCGACGCATATTGGATCTCTGCATCCAGCAACACCTCCTACTTGAAAGCCATTGCAATGCTAAGCTAGGGGGTACTTTACAAAACAGCCCTGTGGAAATTGAACGTAAAGTGAATCTGTGTGTGTATGCTGTCGCCTGCCATATCCCCTTTCTTCCATTTATGGTCTTTATTCATCACTCAATCCTCCTTTCAGGTAGTGGCGCCATATGAACAAATAGTATCAAAAAGTATCTGTGTAACGTGTTCTGGAAATGTTCCTTTCGTTCAAGGGAAGAGTTACAAAGCACACACTCCCGTCAGTCCTTATCCAACCCCCTGCTGGCAAATCTTTTCCATTCGGCAAGAGTGCTGTAATTACACAAATTTAATTTGTCTTGTTAATTTGTCTATTGATTGGACAAGCGCTGGCCTCTAGTCTTTGCATGTGTGTGTGCGTGTAAGACAGGGTACTTCTGTGTGTTTGCTCAAGCACCTCAGAGCAGGTCTAAAGCTTCCAGCCATGTTTGGAGACAAATCATTACTGTGACAATTAATCTCACTAACACAGCTGAGGTCAACGAGTGGCATGCTGATCAGGCCGGGCAGTCACAATGCTAAATGATATTGTATGTAGTACCAGGAGTACTAATAAATCTGTCTATTTCTGACTACCTGCTAGACTTGGAAATAACATATTGCCCTTTTCTTTTATTAATTATTATATTTACAGTAGCTCATTTTCAAAAGAACTTTTATGAAGAACATTTTGAGCAACTAGAGACGCAAAATGCAATGGAGATTGTTGAAGGAATAGACAGACATTTTGGTAAGTATGTTCATTAATTACATGAGGTTTGAGTTAGATGTGAAGTTTGGTACCACTCATGTCTATACCGTAAATATGAAGCTACCGCCAGATTATCTTAGTTTAGCGTAAAGACAGGAAGCAGGCGAAACAACGAGCCCGAGCCTGTCTAAAGGTCACAAAATACATTAACCTGCAACTATAAAACATCCTAACCCTAGCCAAAGTGTAACAAGAACAAATTGGAGTTTTACGGCGGTTTGTGTGCTGGACAATATCTTGGCCGGACACTGTGGTGTCACACTTTCCTGGTGTCTCCAGGAGTCTCCAAAAAAACACAGCACCGGTCAAAAAATAGTCGAGCTGTCCACTGGAAATAGTAAAACTAGTGGTTTCCCCTGTTTCCAATCTTTATGTCAGCATATAAGTGCATGTCCCTTAATGTGCAACTTTTCCTTCTTTATCCAACGAGGGTTAAAATGAAGGGCAACTGGACTTGGTTGAAGATCAAGCTTCAACCAAGTCCAGTTGCCCTTCATTTTAACCCTCGTTGGATAACTATGACCTGGATGACTGAGAATCTTCATAGACATTTTCCTTCTTTAAAGTGTTAACTCCTAATAGAAGCACTAGGTATAAGAACATTAATAGGTTTTTGGACTTAAACATGTGGTATTTGGACACAGCTAAATGAAAGGCTTTGCCAAAAACAGATTTGTCCAAAAATCACATGGAGAGATTTTTTATCTAAAATGTTTATTTATCGTCCCATATTTGTAACAACACTGGTGTTTTACTGGTTAGGGTCACCATTTCCATATAATTCATATTATTTAGATCACATAAAAAAATTCATAATTGAACAGAAGCAGACATTCTTAAGTAAAGCTGATATGTGCTGCTGTGAATTTAACTGATAGTTTTGATCGTATTACTTCAGATCGCCATACTCTCCACATGTATACACAGTGTCGGAGGACAGAAAAAAAACATATGTCCTACTTATTTTACCATTAGCAAACAGTTGTGAAAGATTTATTTCTATGCAGTAAAATGATTGACTGGAAAGTGACATAATATATCTTCCACACACTAGTTCTGACTGTAATAGAGGTATAAATACCTAATGTAAGTATATTACAGATCAGATCACCAATGGGAAACACCCCCGGAGGTTGTGACAGGAGGAAGTGACAATGTCTTGTCAAAAATGTAATGTCAAAATGGAAGCAAGAGGAAGTGCTCACTGGAAAAGTTTGGGCCATAAATATCCCCAGAGAAAGTAATATAAAATTTTCCTCAACTAAATCTTATCTTGACACAATCTGGACACAAGCCACACGTTAATAGCAGGGGTCTCTGTTATGTCCTTCCAGATCTGCCGACAGGCTTTTATGGACACATAATACAGAAGGAAAAATCATCTCTTCTGGCTACACACTGACAACCGTCCAAGTATTTCATATCACTGGTGTGAGTCTTGTGGTGCGGGAGCAGTTTTATACAAACAACTGAATATTCATTACACATTTGAAGTGCGTGCCAGTGTTGTTACTAGCTGTAAATGCCTATTAGTTATTTTAAAGTGCCAGTGGGTGATAATGGTTTCCAGCCAAACTAATGATAATATACAGGTAAATTAGTATGCAAATACAGTTTGCTGTAAAGGTTGGGTGTCTATTTGCATTCTATTATGCAGCAGACTCCACATATTTCAATCAAAATAACTGATTTATTTGCACAAAAACAAGGTCAATTAGGCTGGTATATTTGTGTTTGTGTGTGTCATAGGTTTGTCCTTCATAATCACTTATTTTAAAAGGTTCATCATTAATAAAATATCTGTGCTGTATTGTTCAATGAAACTAAATATTGTTATTTAAGCTGCTGGGCTGGATATTTGGATGAGCTCCATGCATGAAAATATGAGCGTAAACAAGAGCGTAGCTTGGAACAAACTGACCATGAACTGTTAACCAAGATGGCCGTCCAAAGCTCAGAGTGCCTGGAATGGGAATTTAAGGCTTCACAAATTAATAAACAGCATTTACATAATGGTGAGGGAACATCCAATGTTCTGATCTTACCCAGAACACAACAGGTCAGCTTAGACGTGGACATTATTATGCCCTTTATGGGCACACACCAGCTGTGTGTAACCATGTAATCTCTTCTCCCCCAGTGGACAAAGATTGGGTGTACTACACAGCTATGTTCCCAGTGTGTGTTTGTGTGTATGTGAGTGCCTTACACCTTCTTTGGCCTATACAGCAGGGCTGGCTTGGTACAGCTGCCCTGCGGCAGGATAAAGGGCGGATGAGTGGGCGGCTTTGGAAAAACAAACCAGGATCTCAATAAGAAGCTGAAGGTGTGTGTGGAAATGTGTGTGTGAAGCAGTGGGGAATATGATCAGGCTCAATGGGCAGCATCACCTAACAAGGCCTAATAACAAGGTGAACAATGTCCCGCACACACACAAACTCACTATGGTCAAAATGTATTAGTGGCTTCTCATGTGACACTTGACATTCGTAAATGAAAAAGCAGTTCAGGTTGTAAAACAGCCTGTGTTGCCACCTGACATTTCTTTTTGTCTTCTTCTCTGTTCCTCTGTTCCTTCAAATCCGTATTTTCACCTCTCCTTCTTTCCAACTCCCTCCATATCCTGAAACTATTATTGTAAAACCCTTTTCAAACTACACTTTCAACTTGAAGTCATGCCACGGGAGCAGTGTGTTCCCCCACAATGTCATTTCCAGCACAGCTCTTGTTTTATAACACAGTCATGTCAGGATGACACCTTCGGCATTCAGTGTTTCATTTGGGAGTGAATCACCGCATTTTGTCTGATTCCTCTTGTAATTATGCATCAATCCAATAAGGCTCTTTGTGCATCAACGTTAGCAGTGGATGCTTGAAACTGTGTTCTTAGGCTGGTCTTGAAAAGCATTTCCTTTTCCTTTGAGAATCCTATTTAATCAAAAAGTTGTTGATTTAGAGAAGACAAGTTCAGATTCTGGTCAGGGAAACCAACTCTAAGTCACCTTAACATCCTTAAATTAACCAGTGGTACCCCATCAATGTTGTCCCTTTTCCCTCCTGTTTTTCATCTTTTCATGCTCATCGTATTTGTTCACTGTTATACAGATGATTGCGGCTACTATTTTAGTTGTGTTAGCTTTTGGCCTGTATATGTTCTGCAACTGGATGCACTCTCATGAGCTCCATGATTCACAGAGATAGTGAGAGTGACTGGAAGAATCATTTAATATTTTTCATAGAATTTCATTTATTTTGATTTGTGCCTTATTTGAACTCTACTCCTTTTTGTCTCTCCCAAAGCTGAATCTAGAACAGGCGGACTACTGCAATTTATGGTGTTAATATTATCCTTTTTAATAAAAAACAGATAGGACATTTAGTGTTGTTCATATCAGACATGATGGAGATTCATCCCGGACTGCAGCTGGTTTATAATATACATGTTTTATAATAATATTTTTATACCAGATAGTTTGTGCATCAAGAGTCTAAGCAAAGAAACCTGTTACTGCGTTGTTGGTGGATTATACTTAATGGTCTAGAATTATTTTAAAGATAAAAAAAATGTCCCAGCTTCACAAGATTTCACTTGGTCTTGGTAATTTGCACATTTTTTACACCAATAAAGTACAATATAAACTAAGGAAGGTCCTGTATTATTAACTAATGAAGTTGACCAATCTTGTCAAAATATTTTCAAAAATGTTTTATTATGTCAGTTTATATTGTGCTCACAGGGAGCCTATTCCTAAATGGAAAGGTTGTAAAACTATTTTACATGCAGGAAAGCTGGTTTGTATTATAACTGATACGTCTCTGGGTCTTGGAAAATAAAGAAGCTGCCATTGGCAGTTTACTGCTGTATGCTCTGTACTTTATGGGAACTTAAAAGTGACAGGGTACATACTTCATACATGATACATTCAATACCTCATAATGACAATGTGAAAAAAAGGATCTTGCAAAGTTATAAAAAGTAAAAAGTGAAATTTCACATTGACATGTGACAGATTTCCCTTTGCAATGATGTTAAGTTTTAGATCAGGTGACTACCATTTCTCCTGATCGTCTTGATCTGACAATGCACATTAGAGCAAAAACCAAGCCATGAGGTCAGGGGAACTGCCTGCAGAGCTCTGAGGTAGAATTGTGTTGAGGCACAGATCTACAAAACTATTTCTGCTTCTGGGCTTCATGGCAGAGTGGCCAGATGGAAGCCTCTCCTCAGTGAAAGACACATGAAAGCCTGCTTGGAGATTGCAAAAAAGCACCTAAAGGACTCTCAGACTGTGAGAAACAAGATTCTCTGGTCTGATGAAACCAAGATTGAACTGTTTGGCCTCCATTCTAAGGGTCATGTCTGGAGGAAACCAGGCACTGCTCATCCCCTGCAATATCATCCCAAACATGATGGTGGCTGCATCATGCAGTGGGGATGTTTTTCAATAGCGGGGAGAGGGTGACTGGTCAGGGCTGAAGGAAAGCTGAACAAAACCTGGGAAAGCATGGTTTCAAGTTTTGTATTAAGTGAAGTAAGTGTATTAGATTGATGAGGGAAAAATGAATTTAAATGGTTTAACATAACGTAACTGCAACGTAGCAAAAAAGTGAAAAAGGTGAATTGGTCTGAATACTTTCTGAATGCAGTGGAATTTTTGCCTCTCAGCAATTACTAGAAATGATGGCCAAACTGGGAAAACAAAAGATTTCTGCTAATGCGAATACCCAACAACAGTAGTTATGGGCATAGAGATAGTCCAAAATTCAGCACAGAGATCACTGGCATAGTATCAACAGAATCTATCTGCGAATATTGGAAAAGGCCCTCAACAAATAATTGTATCATTACATTGTTTGGTACATTGATATACATCCATACATCCACATACGTACTTTAATCCAGTTATTTTATGCTCCAGCCTAGACTGTGCTGGACCCAATGGATTTGTTACATGCAGTAGGTGAACCTTGAAACAAGTTCATTAGAGATCTAAATATGTACAGTCTGATTCTAATTACACTCTGCACAGTGACAAATCACCCTTAGCTTCGCAAACCCATTAACTCTTTAGAATCTAATAACACATGCTGGTTGCCTTTCAGATACACACAGACCCTCTGACACAAACCAAAGCTAAAGAAAAAATTCTGGATTTACACTGCAAACCTGCGCGCACACACACACACACGCACAAATACATAACGCGTGGGGCTCTCCAGGCAGACCTCCCCTCCCACACACATTACTTTGGCAGTGATGGAACAACAGCATCTTTCCCAAGAGAGAGGACCAATGCAAGGGAAGACGAAGCGAGAGAGACAAGGAGGTGTTAGTCTCTCAGATTAAAACACTAAATATACTGAGATGTACAAGACATTTTGTTCTCTGTTTCCGTCTGTCAATAATTCCTGCATGCCGCCCTCAGTTCAACAAGCTTTATTGTCTTCAAACTTCAATAATATTGCCACATCAACAAAAGAAAAGACCAATATTTTCCCTTAGGAGCTAGAGATGTACAGATGCCAAAGCTCAGTTTACGCACATTTACAGATCTATCTAACCAAAATTCACAGTATTACTGTGAGCTGCAGAAGTGTGTGTGAGTGACTGTCCCCTGTACATCTTTTCCTTCTTTTCTTAATTAGCCTTTGTGTAATAACAATTACCCTTGTCGTACACATCAAAATGCATGGGGTGTCAGCTTTAATAAGATCAAAATCATTGAGAATGTGTGTGCAATTGTGTAAGAGTGCCTGTTATTGCCTAATCCTCAGGTCGTGGCAAGTTAATACACACAGGGAATTAAACCTGAAATTGATTTCCGTTCTAGTCTAACACTCCTTTGTCTTCAGGCTAGGTGAAAGAGGGGATTTGGGAGCTGAAGGATGGTGTTTTCCTTAAGGTTTGTTCAGAACATAAATGTTTAGTACAAACATATATCACACTTTCAATTTTCTTTAAGTTGGCGTTTCCTTTTTATAATTGTCAAACAGTGTTATTCGTTTCAGTCCCTCTCTCTGGAGGCCCATCACATTAGAAAGTGGCACAGCAAAATGCATTCCCACATCTTTGCAAAAATGTAGTTTAGTCTTGGTGACATGTTGACATGCAGGGCTAGGTGGTGAACTGCTGTAGCTGGCGAGCTATTGCTAACACTAGTAGCTAGCCAGGGGAGCATGCTAGTGCTTGTCAGTCACAAGATTCTTGTTTCTTGTCACATCATTTACATAAAAAAAAGAGTAATCGAAGAGGGAAAACTGCTCTACGAGCTAGTAAGCATGACAGATACCAAACTTATTAGCTTGGTTGCTAATGGTAATATAAGTTCACACAGTTTATTTAAAAGACATATTGGAAATAAATTGGAATTTATGTTGCCCAGTTTAAATATTGCGGTGACCAGGCCTCGACACTGTAGACCATGTCATTCCCATCCTTTTTTACTCAACCTCAGATCTACACCCAAAGATAAAGTTTGCATTTGAACCACTGTCACTAAAAGCTGAAGAAGCAGCAACTATTTATTGATTGATTTTGATTGATATGATATCCATTACTCTAAGCTACTTTAACTTCTTGACGCCGATTGTCGGGAATTCGCATCACACTTCTTCAGACTGCAGCCAAGATAGTGCATGTCAGGGATGGAAATTAACACCAGCCACCCGCCAAAAAGGGTGGATTTTCCGTCAAATGTCTGAAGGCTTTAATTTCTATTTGACGGTAATTAGCAGCAGACCGGCGTTCTTGTTTGTTGTGTCGCACTTAAAATTGGTTCCCGATGTACCAAGGTATCTAAAATCGTGTTACACATGAATTAGAGGCGTTCATTGGTTGTTGTTTATGTTCTTTTCGTGTTACTCGTGTTTGATTGTCGTAGATTTGTAATGGGGTGGGCGACAGGAGCCGGGAGGGGAGAGTGAGAGTGCAGCCACTTTCATACGGAGATCCGTGCGGAAAGAATATCGGCATATTTGTCGCATTCGCTTCTTTATACTGAACAAAAGTTTGCAGCTTTATCCCATGTGAAAAGACCTTCATCCCGCAATCATATGTGCTTTTCACAAACTGATCGTTATGTCTCTGTCTGAAAATAAAACAACAGAACTTTCCCTGCTCAGAGGTGGATAAAATCTGCTCCATACCTTTCATAAAGTGCAGCGAGCCGGCAGATTGGCGCACAACCCCCGTGAAAAAAGGCAGCATGAAAACTGCTATTGTCAGGAGCTAATTACAAAAGTTGTAGTGTTTTAATACTTTATTATCTCCATTAAAGGGACGGAAACAAATGTATATGTAACACAAAAGGCAATTTATTATTTTGGCTGGTAAAATATATGTTTAGCTGGTGGATTTTTTCATCTACCAGCCACCTTGGCAGGTGAGCCAGAAAGTTAATTTCCACCCCTGGTGCATGGATTCCCCCAATGCCTGTTGGTGCATATTCGATACGTACTTAGGAATCTTTTGCAAGCCCTGGTTTCTTGTTTATGCCTGTTGCTAATTTGCATCATACCTACATATACTTGAATTTATATATTTTCTATGTTCTATAGACAAATTAACAATCTTCCCTTAATTTAACATCAGCCTGAAAGCAAATGAAAACACAAATAGTTTTTATTATTTTTTTATTGTAAAAAAATTCAGGCGTCAAGGGGTTAACTATTTGAACTGTTAATTCATAAATTTCATAAATTTAAAACAGTTTTTTTATTGCCATTTCTTTGCTTGCTGGCTAACTAGTTTTGATATTGAATTTTTATTATAAATTATAGAGTAGTAGAGTATGTGTACAGTAATTGCTGTGTAGTTTGTCTGGATTCTCTGGAGTAGAGCAGGATGACTTCTTTACTTCCCATTCTTCTTTATCCTCACACACTGAAGTCCTCCATTCTTTCCCTCACGTAATAATGTTTTTGAAATCCACTTTTCTTCTTTTGGAAAAACAGCATTTTATTTATGCGCTGTTGCTACTGTGAATCATCAAGACTGAGAAGATACAGCTGAGGGCACGTACTCTCTCTCCTCTGCTTCTCTATCTGTTCTCACACAGAGTATTTGGCCTTGTACTAATTTACTGTTATGAGGACATTCACCTGCAGATCTAGGAAGGTTAGCACTTTCCTCCATCTCATTACAGTTGTCCTCAAACAGTGAATACTGTTGAATCAGAGCCAGATGGGACATTTTATTAAGCTTGAATTGCGTCCTACCTATGGCCATGAAGTCCTCCTGGTCCCAGGCCTGCAGCTGGGCTAACGGGCCGCTATACAGCAGCAGTCCATCAGCAACATCCGTGATGAACTCCAGCGACACATGGCTCTCGAAACAAGGCATCATGGGAGGAAACCAGGCATAGCCATTGCCATGGAAACTGTGCTTGTTCTGTTGGCACTCAGGCCCCTCAAACTGAGCTGGGCATTGGCACCTTGGGGAGAAGAGGAAGTCAAGAACCAAAATTACATTAATTAGTGAATGCAATAAATAGATGACTTTTTTGTGCCATTTCGTGACAATTCTGTTGTTTTGTTTTTTGTTTCCAAAAATGGGAAAGGCATTTAAAAGATAAGATAAAAACAATATTCTGATTCCAAAACCCCTCCCTGTTTTTCCGAAACCACTTACTATATTTTGGTCTTTGAACTATTTTTTCTGCACTCAGTCTAGTTGTCTTCTCTCAGACAGCTTTCCCCTTTGGCTATCTCTCTCTCACTCTGGCTGCTTCACTGATGCAGATGTTCTCATTAGTGGCAAAACCACAGGGAGAATCACTAGATCACTAGGAAACTCCTCTCTCTGTATTTCCACACATCCAAGTACTAATTTGTCCTATCGTTTCCTGTCAAAATTTAACCTCACCTCCTCAACAAAGTTTCATCCTTGGGTTTATGAATACAAAATCATTTTTCTTATCCTTCTTTGTTTCGATCCTTCCCTACTTGTTCTAACATCTTTTCTATATTGCAAACATAACATGTAATCTTTTTTTCTTTGTGACACATTTATCCAACCCATTCATTTATTACTATTCAGGAGTATGTACATATTTTCAGAAAACAAATGTTTTAAGTTTCTTGCTTTACTTCAACAAAGCTGAATTTCAATTTCAAATGTACTGACTTATTGCATCCAATTGTGTTGAAGTGTAGAAAGAAACACCAATAATAACGTGAGAGCTTAACTGATTGTGCTGTCAGGTAAAATATTACTATGAGTAGAACAAGCCTACTGCCACTAAACTGGAAGAAGTAAAAGTTTGTTTATATCTGCAATTTCAAAATGTTACATTATTAGTGTGAAGATAAATTATTATTGTTGGCTTAAGAAATAATTTGACAAACTATCTTTTGGTGTCAAAACAACATTGGAACCCCTCAGGGGCCCTCCCTGTTATAGAAATACACAGTTTACAGTAAAAGAGTTGTACAAAAATGTTTTGTCTCAAGATGTGGTAACTTTATTGCATGGGATCTCCACCAATTCAAACATTTTTATTTTACTGTAAGAAGTAAGTTCAAACTCTATACATGTACAGCCCATGTGATGCATTACTAACTATCCGTCTATCTATGCACACAATAATGCCACTACTGCAAATACTGTGAGCCATTCCATTAAAGAAGCAAAACTTAAAACTCCCTGGCAGGAGGACAAAAATATGTTGTAACTCCACAGAAAATAGAGTTTGGGCTTTTACTTACATTAAAATAAAAATGTTTGAATAAACATAATTGATGGAGCCCAGGGCTCATCCTGAGGACAGCCGCTTCATTCCAAACGATTTGAGTGGATAAACATGGAATCTGTGTCACAGTTTATCTGTCTGAAGTATAGAATGTCATTTACAAATAGATACTGAGGTGGTGATGGGCCAATTGATGATTATGAATAAGTAATTAGTTACTGTTGCTCTGCCACATGTGTAAAAATGCGCACAGCCCCATCATTAAACACAAATCTGTACTGTAATTTCTGCACGACACTTCCAAGGCTTCATAGATAGAATACAGCACATACAGTAGCAGATTACCCTCCCAACCAATACAAACCCACGCATCCACGTCCATCCATCTACGTTTTTAATAACATTTTTTGTGCATACAAAGTAGCATTAGACAGTGCCCTAAACTCTAGTGTCTTTTCCTATCTATTAATTCCTCAAATCACTCTAATTATAGACGCAGAAGCAGAATACTTTGTGATCCACTTGAAACAGTAGAGTACATAAATTATCAATTTTACTAACAAACAAATAAAATAAATTCTATGTTACTGTGCTTTACAATTCTTTAACTTTTATGAAGCCCAATACATACAGTATTGAAAAGGAGTCAATGGATCACAATGAGAAGCATTGAATCTATAAAGACGGTCTTGCTGTTTGAGTACAAAAACCTGATGGGTCATCATTGGTGTTTTAGATTGCTTAAAACAATTTTCCCTACCACACAGAAAATATCTAACCACACCATCTGCAATCACCAGTCATCCAGGTGCATAAGAAAAATACATCACCAAGAAGCAGAATTAGGCTAGAAAATGTCAAATACAGTTAATCAGGCAGAGCTGTTTTTTAACCTTTCGGGAAGTGCGTCAAGGTGGATTTTATGTTTAAGGCTCTACGCATACCCCAAATCATTTATTCATATTTATCTGATTCTCCTTTCATCATTTCATTGCTCAAACTCTCATAGTGGTGCAGAGTTTAGCAAGGTGACTGCTGAGGAAAGAAGCTGTTCTTGAGCCTACTGGTCTTGGAACGGAGAGTCCTGAGTCCTGAAGACAAACAGTCTGTGGCCTGTGCGACAGGGGTCCCTGACAACGTTGCACACTCTCCGCAGACACCGCTTGTGCTAGACAGCCTCAGTGGCGGGCATGGGAGTACCAGTGAAGTGTCAGGCAGTTTTCACTACCCGAGACTGAGCAGTTGCCATACCATACTGTGATGCAGTTGGTGAGGATGCTCTCAATGGCGCAATGGAAGAAGTTCACCAAAATCTGAGGAAACAGATAGACCTTCTTCAGTCTCCTGAGGAAGAAGAGACGCTGGTGTGTTGAGGGTCCAAGAGAGGTCCTCAGAGATGTGTCGTCCGCAAACTTCATGATGTTATTTACTGTAGGCCTGCACGTAACCTGATCTTGATCTCTCTCTCTTGATCACCGGCTTCTGATTTGAGGGTGGTGACACTATTGATGTTAGTGTTGAAATAGTTGGAATCAATGTGCATGTGAGAGTCTAGGGTGGCCTGAGTTGCAAACATACTCCAATCTGTAGTACAAAGTCTGCCACCTCCGGTCACACTTTAACTGTTCTCACTGATGGTTTCACACGTTTGATAAGTGGCATGTACTTGGGGATTAGGAACAATGAGAGATGATGGGACTGTCCTAAGTGGGTGAGGGGAATGGCTATGTATGCCTCAGCCATGTTGATGTAAACATGGTCTAAGTTTTAGTAGCTACATATGAATCTAATAAGAAAGCCTTGCATTCTTTCATCAAAATAAAAATCCCCCTCACTCAATCCACCTGTTGTTGGCAATTAGGAAATATACAAATTGCACACACGGCCTCCCTCCTGACTATACACACAAACACACAGCTCACAGAAACAAGGTATTTCTCCAGGGCAATTCCTCTGCTCCTAATCCATTTTTCATTGGTTTATGTTTTTCTCAATTTAACTGCTTCTCACGATATTCTGAGTGTTAGCCCTGTGAATCCTGCAAAACCGCACAAAGATGTGTGTTTGCAAAATCATGTGCATGCCTAAATACACACACACACACACACACATCTCATTGGTGTTCTGTAGACAGCTCATTTCTGATTCCAAGTGTTCCTTCGATGTCTTGCTCATTTTCCTGCGTCTGCTCTTGTCCAGGATTGAAAGAGAACAGCCAAACACACACACACACACACACACACACACACACACACACACACAGCTTGTGCAAATAAAAAAGGGACATGTTACTTGAAACACGGAAATAAACGGGTAGACAAGCGAGGATGTTAGGAGAATGCTAATGTAACATACAAACAAAGGAATAGAGTAAATTAAAATGAAATAAAAGAAGATACACATGAATGGAGCCTGTGTGTCTTTATGCTTCTGCTGTGTATGTGCAATACCAAAGTTTGGAATCGACTGCCGCAAAAGCTTGATTTGGTACAGGCTGAGAGGACTATATGTTTGAACGGTCGATGAATGGGGTTCTCAAAATATTTAGAGCGCAATCACAAACACAGTTGTGGTTCAGTAATGATCTAGAGCTTTTCTGGACTGGAAAAGATATTTTACATTGAATTTGAGGGAAAGATGGTGACACAAGTATTCTCCCCTGTCATGGGGACATCGACTAAATGGAAGTTCAACCCCAAATAGAAATTGCAGTAGAAGCGGTTTACATAAAAAAATTAGTTACCAAACATACACAACTTGCACAAACCAAGCATGAATAAAAAAATACAATTAACATATTTACAAATATATATTCTTACAAATGACTTTCTGACTAGATACTACATGGAGGGTCAATATCAGGTTCAGTGGACAGGTTTGTGTGGCATTTGTTAGCTTGGTTAACCTTTACATGTTGAAGCCATAGCAGTTGATTAGTAGCTTATTACTATTTTTATTGTTGTTATGGACAAGCAAGGTGATCTATTTTATTTTTCTTGTTGCAAATAACTGCTACATAAAAAGTATTGGGAAATTGTATCACATCACTCCTTATCCTAATAACTGGTAGTATTAGCCTATAAGGGGAAGGGCTACAGCTTGGGAGATATTTTATCTTCGAATGAGAGAGTGTTGAAAGTAAACAACGGAAGATTATTTTATTAACTTTCTCCACGAGCGCTTTTTCCATTGGTGGTGAATCGCAAACCTCTGAAAAGATGAGAAGTCACAAGAAGAAAACCAGAAAGAAGTCTGTTTTATAGTAATAGTAATTTTTTGCCACGATCTAGTTACAAAAAGTAGGCCTAGGTTTTGATTGAAGTACTGGTTTGACTGGAGACGTTTCGGTTCTATTCGATACCGGGCTGTTTCGGTCTATACCATAAAGGTACAGAGTAGCGATTCCCATCTCTAATCACAGCACAATGCAACATCACTCTGTTTTCACTCTCTTCGTCTTGGCTCCTCTCTCCCTTTGATCTGCTCCTCTTCTGGAGGAAACTGGCCTGTCTCGACAACGCAGCCTCCGGGCTTGGCCTGCTCAGACCGGACACCAAACAGAACTCTGTGATCTTACAGTGCCAACACAAGGTCCCACTTATGATACCTGAAACCAGTTCACTCAGCTCTGAGGAGAACAGACACACAGAAAAGACTGCAATTTGTGTTATGTATATCCATGCTGGTTTCTATTAATATTGCATAAGAATGAATATACTGCCAAACTCTTACACATACAACTCAAAATCCTGCAACCCACTATCTATTAAGGGCAATTTTGTTACTAATTTATTATTAACCAAAATTCAAATTAATAGTTTAGTATGTTTAATGACTGGACTGTGGATTTGGTAATTGGCGAGCTATTTCTTTTGTTTCAAGAGTGGTTCCCCCGGTGTGAATATAACTTTAAGTTGGATTTCATTATTAATTATTAAATAATAGGAATAATAATTATTATTATTATTACTATGTGTTAAATACTGAAGATGCGACATGTTGCTGTGGAGCACCTTTGATGGAGCATTACCTGAGCAACAACGTTAATGTAACAAGTAATATAACTAACTTTTGCTGTGAGTTATTAGTAAAGTTATGTAATTGCTGGTTCAGTGAGTTATGTGTAATCAGTAATTGATCATTTGCAAGTAACAACTGTACATGCAGAATTTGAATAGAGAGACAGAGTAACGAACCCAGTCATGGAATAATGTAGATGTGGTCAAATCACACATGGGACTAAGCAATGGCTAACGTCAGGGCTGACTGTGAAAGCAGGCATGTTTGTTTTATTATATTATAATTATTATTGTTATTATTATCATATGTAGCCATTTTGCCACAATTACGCTTTACACAACAGCTGTGGCTTTGTTTGCGACCTGACCTTTCTTTTCTCCATGAGAGGGAAGAATTTAGAAAGTTGCGTGGCACTGCAGGGAGCCCACAGCTGCAGTAGTGCATGGATACTGTGTAATATTAATCCAGCCAGAGGGAACGATCGCGAACTGTTCACAGCGTGTCAGTCATACTAGCGACACAACCCGTACTGGAGAGGGAGTGGGGAGGTGGAGCCTACAGGGCCAGGGACAGGAGATTGCGGAGCGACCGGGCACGGTGGAACCATACTCCGACCAGATCACCAGATTTTTTGGGTGTTAAAACTCTTATAATTCTATATAATCTCTTATAATAAATATTATCTAATGATGTTTTTTTCCTAGCTTTCAATTTGAATGTTACTCACTTAGTCATTGATGTTATAGAAAAGGCTTTCAGAAGCTTTAAATCTTTGCTCTATTCACACATTTTAGACGCATAATTTATGTGGGTGTGTATGAGTGTGTATGATTAGAAACGCCAGCAAAACATCCATGCCTGTTTTCCATTTTGGCAATGTCATCCAATTCCCTGAGCGCAAGACAATCTGAGACATAGTTTTAGTCACAATGCACGAGCCCTTCAATCCTCTTAAGGCAGCTTTGTTTTGCTCATTCGCTGTCTGTCTGGGAATTGTGTTTGTTAACGTCGGACCAGGAGCTGTAATCCCACCACCAACCCCCCTACTTCCCTAATCTCATTATTAATCCCAGCGCCTCGATTATCTGCATGTTCTTCCTTCAATCTCGGGCCATAATCTGTTTGTGGCATAATCTGTTTGTGTATGTATGTGTTGGGGTCGGCTCATTTCTGAAAGCCATTAGAAGAGAAAACTATCCTGTGGCAATTCTATCTTGTATTAACTTCTATCTTAACTACGTATTTTATTTCTTCCTCCTTCACCTGTCTTCTCTTGTGCTGTCTCTTCTTTTGTACTCTTCTCTCCTTCCATATTATTTCACCATTTCCTCTTTTTCCACTTGTGTTCCTGTGGTCTCCTTTTCCCCTCTTGAACTCGTTTTCTATCTTCAGATTTCTTATTTTTCTGTCATTCTCTTAATGACTTTTCTCTAACTCTCTCATAGCTTTATTCCATCCTCATTTTCCATCCCTGACATCCTATGTCTCGTCTCCTTTCCACTTCTGAATCCCACAGCAGATGTCAGAGCTCAGGTTCTGCAGTGTGATTGAATATGTGATAATCATACAGCATCTGTGTCTGGGGGCTGAAAAGATTTTCTGCACTTTACTTCACTGGTGAGGAGGTCTGCCCACTGAACATGTCCAGGCAGGAAGTGTCACAATGGGTGAAACAGTCGAAGCAAAGGTCTTGCTCTGTCCACACAGCTTGTAAAGCCTACAGTATAGTGCTGCATTGCAAAACCTTAATACAAATGTACAGACTGATTTTAAATTTAACAGTGACCTATTAAGGTCCTTGGACACCACAAGTCTCAGGAACAGTTTCACTACTCCTTGTGATAGATTCTCCAAGTCTCTGGACTCTGCTGGACAAATGAACAGAATTCCTTCCTCATTTGGTTTTGATGATGGTGGTGGACAGCACTGTAAAATCTTCTATATATTTTCATTTGGGTCGAGATCTGATGATTACAGGCTATGCCTATGGCATATAATTCATGCAGTGGTCTGGAGCTCCCACAATTTAGATGCAAGATGCACAGAATATATAAGATATCATAACTGGAAAAAATTTAGCTAAATGGCTTGAAATGCCTGATTCGTAAATTTGTGATTAGTTCTCTGGGATATGAGACAGTGCACTTTGTTTTTGAGGGGTGTGTATAGCTATCAAGATAGCTGCTTCATCAGTATTGTGAACTAGGTAATAAAGGCATCTTGATGTGCAAAGCTATGTAACATTGTTTACAGACTGGATTAACAGGTAGATCAAGAAGAAAAATGCCCACAACTCTAATAATTGTGTATTTGTGTGTGCACGTACGTTTGCGTGCATGTGTGTAATCCAGGGATTGTGTCTAACGAGGATCCAGCCAGTCATCCTGCCCTGGTCCAGCGGTGAGCCACATTACACGCTGGCTCCAGCGAGCCAGACTGAAATCCTGCCCTTTTCACTCGCTGCTTCTAATTAAATGAAGCTGAAGGGTAAAATTAACTTTTACAAGACATAGCACAAAAGCTTAGTGGACATGTGTGCGATGAGGCTTTATGTTCATCTGCTCTCACATATGTTCAGAGGGAGTATGTAGGTGTGTGTGGGGCTGAACACATACTGTTAGTCTGTTTTGGTGCTTCAGGATTAAGTATTTGAACATCTAAAGTTAGAACACCTGTAGAACCAGCTGCTACTATAGTTATTTTTTTTCTGTGATGTCTAAATTCTGTCCAACTCTGAAATATGTCTATGAGCATCACTGGTTCCCTGCCTGCGTATGGTAAATGTAGAGGGTCTTCTTCACATTATCACTTCAAAGCTGAAATCTGTAATTTATTCCAGTCATAATCATACTTTTATAGCATCTGCATGGTTAAGTGTTGTTAGGTGTTAAAGTCAAATTTACTTTATATTTAAAATATTTTTTTCTGCTACAGCATAAAGATCTGCTCTGTAAATGACATAACCCATGCTTTAAAAAAAATTAAATCTAAATCAATACCCAAAATGGAGAAAAGAGTGCTTTATACTACATTTGGTTTCATGACAGCACGTCATGTCTACGCAGATACCAGAGAGTGCTGTTGTGTCCACGTACACACAAAACAAAATCATTTCATTTCAAACTTCTTTTCACAAACAGGGACATTTACTCATAGCCAGATTACAGCTGCAACACAACACAAAAATTGATTTCACTTGTCCATGTAAAGAATGGACATTTATGATTACCAGACAATGTATCCTCATGACTCTGGTGATCCCGTGTCTTTTCCTGAAGCACCACCATGAGATTCTGGAAATTTCCATGAAATGACTCAGGATGAACTGTAATAACTTGACCCTTAACCCTTCCTCCAGTGTTAATATCAGGTGAAAACTTTTATTTCTCCAGTACTTCAGCTTATGACTGGTTTTGCCATCTGTGTTGTACTGTAGTTCAAGCATATTTAGTTTAACTGTTGTCACTATAGAGCGCAACAATGTACAAAAGATTTCAGCTTTTGAGTGTGAGAATTGACTCCTAATTTCATCATAACATTAAAAATCTGCATGGAATTACAGTTGAGACGGTGATAAAAGCTTAGGTCCACACATTGGTGTTTCATTTAATTGGTTGCAAAGAGCCCATCACTTCCACCATTAAAGATCCGAGCCTGAGGATACACAGAGCATCAGGCTGAATTATACAAAGTTAAACAGGGTCATCGTGTCTCCTCTACCACTAGATGCACGAAAGATCTTATTTCGTCATGATGTTTGTAGTTAAAAGGATTTGTTGAAACACTCTCACCCCACTTTTGGCCTTGTTTACAGAATGATTTATGCAAATGAAGACATTCTCCTTCAGTTGCCAGAAATGCAAAACAAGAATTGGCGGTATGTGACAACTAACATGCTAGATTTTTCATCTAGTAGGAGGTTGGGGAAGGTTTGTTTCTATTTATGGTGCTAGGAAACACAGAAGCAAGCAACAGCTGTATTTTGAGTTAGACTCTACCACAAATGTTCTGAAAATCTAATTTTTCATTTCCAAGTCTGACTCCATAACAGCAGAAAGGCCAGGCAGTTAAACCCTGTCAGGAACTGTAGCACTGATGTCTAGGTCCACCGAGGCCTTGTAAACTAAATGTTACGAACCCAAATGCTGCAAAATCTAAGCATGGTCCTTTCGTAGTTTATCTTAATTTGAAACATCTGCTTGTGTGTGTGTGTGTGTGTGTGTGTGTGTTTGTGGAGGAGAGTGTATACTGAAGTTTTGAGAATGATCAGATGGATAAAGGACTCATCTTTGAACTAGAAGTACACGTTGCATGGGAAAATTGTTTAATATTCCTTTAATAAGGCTGCTTTGGTTGACAAAAGCTAAAAGCTAACCTATACAAAACTGTCCAGTTTGTCTTGTCATAGTTTGCAGTTGATAAATAATAAACTATAAACCACAGTTTATAGCAACGACATACAAATTTCTTGTCTTTCATGCTAAGGTCTGCATAATTCTCATTTTTCTGCATTTTCTGCGCACGTGAGTGATGAAAATTAGATACTGTATAGTTGAGCTTTGACATTGGTATGGACATTCAAGTGTGGAAGCACAGACACATTCAGACTTAGGCATCAGAGCACTGGAGCTAATGAGGGTATTCTGTATAGAGGAAATTGCTGTCCACAAGTTGTTTTTGTCACCAAATTCCACGAATCCACATATGTAAAGGCAGGATATTTAGAAAATGTGTGGGAAGAGTTTGACAACGTAACAGTAAATCTGGACATACAGTATCTGTATTCCTTGCTGTATTAAACCATCCTTGGTGTTAATGACTATTATTTCCTTATCACTATCCTGTGGCTAGTTTGTTTTCCACTTTCACTCCACTCTCCCCACTCTGCTCTCTTAGACGAGCACAGGAAACTCTTTATCTGCAACCCTGTCTCCGAGAAATAGCGTTCATATTAGAGATCTTCACGAAAGGTATTGGACCTGATCTAAAGGATACCTGTGGAAAACATCCTCAAATGTGACATGCTTAAATAAAAAGAATAGACACTGTTCAAAATAGACTAGAGTCTAAATAGACCCCATCAAAAATGCCCAAACAGAAAGAGAACATTAAAAAAAAAAGCCAAGGAGCAGTTACAATTGAAAAGAGCAGCAGTGCGTCCTAACAATCAAGACCACACTTTACACTCGACATCTCACCTCAAAAAATTATGTATTGTTTTTTTTTTCTGACACACCACCTGATCAGACTCCACTTGGACCCATTCTAGTATCTGACATATTGAAACAGACTCGAGACCCCCTGCAATACAACTACTACAACTACAGAGTTGGGACCAGAGTCTGGTCTTGGTTACAAGTGGGACACGTCCAACTGACTTTTATTGTATCAGGTTCAATTTCTCACAACAATCTCTCTAAACATTATCATCTTAATGTTAAGCCACCATACTCCAATGGGAGAACAGAGGGGTTGGTAAAAATGTTTATATTTTCATTTGAGTTGCCTTCAGTTATTAACGTGTGTTGAGCTTAACAAGCAGGAACAAGTGGTGCAGCAAGTGCTAGACTGACTTTTTCCCCTCAGGCTACACACAGGCTACCCTAACTTGTTGGAGGTTGTCAGGCTATACGCACCCTGAAAGAAATACCTGGAGACACTAATCGGGGCTAACTGTTTCCTCTCCATGTTTTTTCATACTTTTTATTCAATTTAATCAATATTTTTATTTACACTTAATATATGCAAAAATGCTTGAATAAAACATCTTCTTGTTGTAAAGATGCAAATACAACGTCATGATTTCATTTCAAGATAACTACACATGAAAGTAGAGTTACTGCTTTAACACTGAAGAGGTTAGAACATAATTTATTTTTTTCATATTTTAATTTCAACATAATTTCGTGCTATATTGATTTAAGTGTAACTGTAATTAACTATATAGGTTAAAGCACTCCATTGCTCTCCCCCACATTTTAAAACCAAACCTACAAACTTGGAAAAAAAACGAATTAAAATCACTGACACTGAACATTTTCCAGTTGAGTACATGAAATTAATATTCAGTCAGCACTGAGCTAAATGCTAATGTTAGCCTGCTAACACAATCACAATGACAATACTAACATGCTGTTAAGCAGCTATTTAACTAAAATGGAGGGACTTCCTGTCTGTTTGTCCTTTGAATTCCAATCACCTTCACATTCGGCAGGTGTGTTGCTGAGGATTCAAGGAAATACAGAGATGAGTGTGAGCTTGTGAGATCTACGCAGCATATTAAGTAGGAGTGCATTACTACCGCCAGTAGTACACATAGTATAGTGTATTGAGAGGGGAACCCTATTAACTGTTACACCGCAAAATAGCATGCTGGGTACAGCTGACTCTCTATCGCTCGCTACAGTATATTCAAGAACAGATGAAGAAAGTGAATCTAAAGATGTTACATTGCAGAAAAGTCTTCTAAGTTTGCCATTTTGTAATTGCTAAACTTAAACATTTCAAGAATCAGTGATGTTACTTTCGGAGAGAATGCGTTTTTTCTATATAGACTGGTCCCAAATAGGTAGCTGTTGGCAATGACAGCAGCCAGTTGATTATCTCATGTTCACTATTAAGTTGAACGGCCACTGCACTAGTAATGTAAACGATGTTCACCCTCTGAGGTTAGCACATTACCATGCTATTCAGCACTAAAGACAAAGTACAGCTGTCATTAGTTTTGCAGGTTTTTGGTCACAAACCAAAGTATTTGACCATTCAAATATTGACCTGATTATGGAGCTAGAAGCCACCAAAGTTATTGCAATTCTTCATGCATAGGAAATGAATGCTAGCATGGCAGAAAATAGTAATCTGTGGATTATGTTTTCCCAAAATGTATTTTGCTGATTGAAATAATAGTTGTATGAGGACACAATAGAAATCCATGGATACTGAACAGTCATGTGTTGCCAACTGCACTGTTCTCAATTGACCAAACAAATCCAACTAAAGGTAAGTAAACATTTAGTTTCCTAAACTACTGATTCAGTTTAAATAAACTGCCTCAAACATGCTTGGAGTAAATACACTCTCCTTGCCTCATACTGTACTTACGCTGCCAACACTGCCAATGCTGTTCCAGCTGTTAAAGAATTCCCTTTAGCATGAATAAAAATACTACTTCATTTTAATTAATCCATCTACAGTTGCAACACACCAGTGAAAAACAACATGCTCTGCTGTTAATGAGCAAAATATGTGTGAAAAGACCTGGGAGTTCAAATTAGGTGCTCAGTGGTTAAGGGATTATTAGAACATTTGCTTCCATAGTATTAAATAAAGGTTTCCTTTAGTGGCACTGTTGTTTGCTTTGATGTGTTCATTTCCTTCATTTTTTTAATCACCGACCTAACTTGAGAGAGTTTTCCTCAATACTAAATTCAGCATTAACACACCCGCACACATACGGAGAAACACAAGAGCCATTTTGTCTTCATCTCTCCAGCACGGTCTCAACAGCATATGTTTTGAGGTTTTGTTCACTCCTTTAATTTCATTTTAATTCCTCCCTTCATGTCCATCTACTCCCCTGCTCATCTCCTCAGTAAATATCATGCCGGTCTGCATTTACCATGGCTAGACATTGCTGAAAACTAGAAATGCATGAATTCTTGAACTTAGGCTCAAAACCATTGAATGTGATTAGTGCTCATTGTCTTTGTCTTGATATATCACTGATATACTACACATAGTCTGTAGGATCAACTAAGCAGTGTAGAGTGTTTATTACCACAACTATGTGTTCGCCATACAAACACACCTCTAATTTCCAGAGATTAGTTCACCGTAATCTTGAATTATGATCATTTTAAAGGGGCATTACGGAGTTTTCAGCGGCCACTAGGGGTGCGGTTTTAAGACTGAAAACAGGTGTGTGCTTGTACATGTGCTCACTTGAACTCATGAGCGAGCATAATCCAAAACACAACCGCTTGAAATTAATATCCGTGTATCTGATCATCGTAGTATAATGTTTAATTTGTATTCATCTCTGTAGCCTAAAGTTACACAATCATTAACCAACCCAATCTCACTCCCAGGTCATCTCATATGGACGCATGGTCAAGACCCATTGGTTTCAGTTTGTAACGCACTAGGGAGCCCCTTAGCATCATCGTTCATCGCACTGTGTAAATCCCTGTAGCATAAAGTTAAGTTAACTGAAATATGTAACAGTTATTTTAACCCAAACCATGATGTTTTCCAAGTATTCTATTCCAAGTACTTTTGGTACCTAAACCTTATCAAATTGTGACGTTTCACAACATGTATATTTATTGTTGCTAACTTGACCATGGAGCCCTAAATGTTGAAAAACAACACTAAAGGGGTAGCCAGAGCGTTAAAAAATCTTGTCCAAGCTTCCCTATGAGATGAGCTGGGACAACAAACGCTAATGCATTTTCAGTCCTCTCATCTTAACAGCCTCTTGTCTCTGACACTGAGCTCCTGGTGAACTCCTTTAACAAACAGTGTCTGACAACATTGACTTGGGTTGCCCCAATCAGAACCAGAAACAAATTTACCTCTACTACTTTCTGACCTCTGCAAGCAGTTTAAAAAATGTTTTACTCATACAATTGATTGAAATTTGATCACAGACTGTTTAAAGCTAGCCCTAAAACTGATCTGTAGCAGAGCCTTTAATCCACAGATCATGTGATGTTATATTTAGTTCCTTTAATTTAATATCTCTTTCTGACCTCAATAATATGATTCACCACATGAAGTCATCATATTGCCCCCTGGATGTGGTCCCCACACGACTACTGAAGCAGACTATGCCTACTGTTAGCCCTTTCATCTTGACTATTATACTATAAATAGCTCACTGACCTCCAGCTCTGTCCACACTTGTGCTAAAACTGCTCTTGTTGAATTTCTCCTTTAAAAAAAACTAATTTAGATCCCTCCATCCACCACTGAATAATTACAGACTTTTTTCTAAATTGTAATTTTTATGTAAAGACCTGGAAAAGTGGTCTTCAACCAACTAGTGCCACATCTGTCAGACAATAACTTATTCGAAATATTCCAGTCTGGCTTGCGATCACGCCATAGTACTGCAACGGCTCTCCTCAGAGTCTGTAATGACATTCTGTTGACTGAAGATGCTGGTGAGTGTGAGTGCTCCATACGAGTTCTTTTGGACCTCATGTTCGACACAGTCGATCACAACATGCTCATCGGCAGACTGGAAAGGTGGGCAGAAATAACTGACATTGCCTTAAACTGGTTCAGGTCCTACCTTTCTCACAGGTGCTTCTACATGACAATTGCTGGAGCATTTTCATCCGCAACAAACCCGCTCTATGTTGTCCCTCAGTGTTCCATTCTAGGTCCCATTCTATTCTTCATCTTTATGCTTCACCTCTGTAATATCATCCGCAAATACACAATTCCACTGTTAAGCCTATGACACACAGCTCTATATCCCAATCAGACCTGGTGACCAGTCTAACTATGCAACCCTTCACAGTTGCCTTGCTGAAATAAATTACTGGATGTCAAACAACTTCTTACAACAAATCTTACAAAATTGGAGGTCATTGTACTCAGCCCCCTAGCTCAAAGAATCACATCATGGAAAACCAAGGTAAACTAGCAACTTATGCTAAGACCTCAGACAGAAATCTTGTGGTCCTTTTTGACCAGTAATTTTTGACCATCATTGCACTGGCTGTTTCTTTTGCACACAGATACTCGCCTTTTTGAGAGAGATATTGACTTGTTTATGTTTTATTCTTTGCATACCACTGTGTGTGTGTGATACTGATTTTTATTCGATTTGTCTGTTTTACAGTGATTGCTGTACACTGAGCACTTTGTTACTTGTATTGAAAAGTGCTATACAAATAAAGTTATTATTATTATTATAACTGCAAATGTAAAGTATGTGTGTCCAGGTCCACATCCCCTGGTATGTTAACTTACAGATTTAGATGGCTTTGCTCTAAGGGAAAAGTGGTCTCAGCAAAACTTTTCCAAGAGTTTTCATATTTCAGCACCCCTATGTAAACCAGCTACGTAATTTGCAGAGTTTTGTACAGTTTTTGCAAAAACATTTTTTTTACTATAAACCATAGCAAACTAAACTTCAGGACAACCATATCATAAAAATATCTATGAAGTGCAATTACAAAGTATTTCTTTCAGTATTATAAAAAAAACAACACTATGACATGTAAAATCATCGTACCTATATAGGTTTTGAGAATTACTGATCATACACATTATCGAAAGGGCTAATTTATTGCAGAAATGTGCTAATTGCCTGACAATATTTATGTCAGTGGGAATCAAAACAGTGCAGCTTTCAGCCAGAGCTACAGTCATCTCATCAATTCACATCGGATGAGTGAGACCAATCAACCCAACATCTTGTTTCATACAGAAAAACATTAAACGTTAAAAAAAAGTACGTGTATATGTATGTATGAATACACACAATAAATGACACTTGTATCCTAGCAGCTGATGGACAGAAATATCCAGGTACTTGGATGTACTATTTCTTAATGCTTTTAGTGTGCACTGGGCCGTTAAACTATAGTGAACTATTGTGGGCACATTTTTGAGCTTTGTACCAAATTGTCATTATTCATATCATTCAAATCACTCTAATGTTTATATATTGTCTTATGTGACAATGGTTGTTTATTGCCTCAAATGAAATGACAAAGACATTTGGGGACATTTCTATTCTTAATATTAAATATGAATTTCCATTGTAATAGAGACAGCAGCAATGTTCTATTTCCCTGTTACAGTAGCACTTTGCTAATGAGGTTAGTTAGGGGAACATGGCTGAACTTTGGCGTTTTAAAATGTAACTAAATACACAAAATTTAACTAAATACAGACAATGACATTGCATAGTGATTTATTGATGCATTAGTTTTTCAGAAGTGAGACTTTATACCCTCATGATGAGGCTTAAATTTTAATGCTAACAGGTAACCTCAAACAGACACTCCAACATGATTAGGAGGAGAACATCATCTGAAATTTTAATTGTCACACAACAAAGAATGAGAGAAGCAAAAAGAGGAAAGAGGAAGAAACAGGAGGAGTGACACTCTCTTACTCTGCTGGCCTACTAAACCAAACACATATTTTGTGACTAAGTGGAAAAAATAAATACTAGAATCATTTTGTCAGTGATGCACCGATCCCACCACATTTATATGTAAACAGTTCTAGAATATTACATCATTGTATTCATTTATTTATATATTTTTTTTTTACTGTTTTTCTTTGCAATTTCTGCTTTAGGGTGTACTCACACTAGGCAATCCATACCGTGCCCGAGCACATTTAACCCTCAAATTCCAGTTCGTTTGACTAGTGCAATCGGTTCAGGATATCGTGGCAATCAAATACAATTTTAAGTAGCCAGGCCTAGTGGAAAAAAAACCCAAAACAAATCAATATATGGTGGTCGGCGTTGATATTGTGGCAGGATGTCACAAAAAAATCAATGTATGGGAAACACTGGAGTGATGACGTAAACGTGCTCCCGCTCGGATAGCTAGGCGCAATGTGAGCGCAGGCCAGCAGGGGAGTGGGGAGGGGGGCAATAATGCTCAGGCATGGTACAAGGCAACTGGGCCGAGTGTGAGTATAGTCATATCTAAGCTCTACGTCCTCTCCCCTGTAAATGACTAGGGAAACTAAATGGCATTGGTATCCTGGGTTATTATCTTTTTTGGCATAATAAAGTCAAAATGAAACGTTTTTTCACTGGGGAAAAAATACACAGATTCTAACTATGCTCATTTTTATAGGTTCTGCTACCTCAGGGCATACAGGTATCAACATTTTTGAATTGGTAACAACCATAATGTAACTAGAGCCACAAAAGTAATTTTTTGTTAGTAGAAAAAGTGATGGCTTGCTAATAAACTCTGGCCCTTAGGCTCTGATTTGTGGATGTACAGCTCACCTGTAGCCATGCTGAGTGTCCACACACACACCACCGTTGAAGCAGGGATTTCTGGGATATGCGGTGCAGGGCTGATGGGACTGCTCTCTTCCTGGGCAGGAGCACACAGCTGTGGATTCCACTGTCACAGATACAAGGCTCATAGTCCCACAGTCCACCACTGTGGGAGTGTCCCGCACATTCAAAACATTGGTGCAGCCACCGGCGCCGGCACACTCTGAGCTGGGACACTCGTCAACTCGAACTTGGAACACGCTAACCTGCATGAATGACTGGAGCTGGATGGAGAAAGACAGAGAAGAAGAAACCAGATATTGGCAACACAGTTGACATGATACCAGTGAAACATAAATTGAACCTTCAGTAAAAGTTAAAAGTAGCACATCAGGGCATAAGCACTTTCACGTTCATGAATGCAACAGACATGTTAACACCAGATGTGAGGGATGCTCTCGATATGTTAAACTGTATCCCAATAATCTGTCAACATCCTTCGATTCAAAATCGAGGTGTATTTCTTACATCCCATCTGGACCAGAACAGCTGACAGGACACAACATGTGGAACATATATGTGACCTTAAGCTTAAAATCGCTAAAATTTACTGACTCTAATTCAGCTTTAACATGAAAGTGATGTTTTTGATCTTTTTGTGTATATTACCATAGCATTTCTGGTATGCTGCAGTCTTTACTTATTACTCATTTACAGTTCTCTCTTCATCTATATTCACTGACCAAATTAACTGTGGTTTTTGTGAAATATTTCTCAGTGATAATGGTTTACTGAAGCAAATTAATAGTTTTTCCAACGTTTTTACAACTTTGTCAACCTGGGAACATTTGCAACAGCAACATAGCAAAACCCAGTCTAGAAACTGACATGCAATACAGTATTTAACTTTAACCCAAGCACCCCAGATTTACACAGACCAGTAAACACGTGCACACACACCAACACATAGATAAACAGAATGCTGATGTGGAAAGTGCAAATTCAATGTGTGAATTTATTACAGTACAGTAGGCAATTTAGATCTAAGAAATCAAGCAGTTTTTCTGCACTAGTTTCTGAAAGAGCAGGCTAAATGGTGATGAGGCAGAAAGGAAACTGTGACTCTCTAGACACTCTGAGCAGTTTGATAAAGCAGTGGGGGAGGGGAAAACAAAATGGAAATTGAATATGTACTGTAGTGCTGTGGTGTACACACACACACAAACAAACACTCGATGTGAACTGTGCTGAACCGAAAGAAGGTCACTTCATGCTCAATGTTCTGGACTGATTGGACCTTATTCAGTGTGACTGGATTGCGCTCTCTAAACATGCAGTTCATATCTATTCCCCCAAATGACCTGAGCGGCATTAGCTTAACTTTGATACAGGTTATGTTTCATGGATTATTCTTATTTCTAACTATGCTTTAAAGACTGTACATTTGCCAAGTAGTAGTATTTTTTTCCTTCCAAAACTACCTGCTCTCATTTAACCTGCCTGTGTCATTAAAGTATCCACTTCAAAGTCAAATTGGAAACAAACGCTTCTACTCATTGGTTTCCCTTGACTGGTCACATATTATGCACATTGTAAAATGTAATAAAAAGATCATCCACTCTCTTTTGTTTTGCTTTATGAATCAGGAAATGTGTGTTCTATAAAGGACATTTGCCTCTCGATGTGACGCCCTATGGGGCTTTGTTCAACATAGCACCACCTCCAGCTATGTGACCGCTCCCCGCCCATGGAATACCTAGTGGATCTATCCACCATAACACCATTTTTATTTCCTTCCCTATGCTGAGTCACTGACTCTGGTAGCACAAAAATTTTGAAGATACGAGAAAAGCATGCAAATTGTTCTGTTCTTGGCTACACCACCACAAAAGTCTTCAGGTACATCTCCCATCTGAGATGTGAAGACCCAGTGCATGTATATTTTACAGAAATGTCCCCACAGCAACTGGAAAACTTTTTCTCAAGGAGTGATTTCCTTACAGTTTTGATTACCCACATAGTTCGCCAAATATTTTTTGACAAATAGCTTAATTTTGTGCTCAAAGTTGCAAAAATTGCTTAGTTGTTAAAACGGGGTGGTGGGTACGACTATAGAAATTCCATAAATCATACGTCATTCTCCAAGCTTGCGCAGGCGCACTGTCATCCCTCCTTAAAATACTGTCATGCCGTCACGCCTCGTTAAGTCAGAGCATCAAACCGATAAACATCGTTGTGAGCTAGCTAGCCAATTTATCATGTCATTTACTTAGAACTTACAGTAGGTATGTCTCTGTGTCTGTGTGTCTGATGGTCAGTTTGTCTTTCTAGTTTAGTGAGCTAAGTTAACTATGTTGTAGTTAGCCAGGTGTAGTTAGCTTGCATAGTTATTGCAGAAAGTTAGCTAACAGAGAGTCTTCATTTTATTTTTTTAGTTTAGTGTGCTGTTCATTTTCATTATGGCATCTGTGCGTGTCATCTGTTTATAATGTTATATTTGTAAATGTGTACTGAGTTTTGTAGATGGGTAAGATAATTAGTTTTATAAAGGAAGCACTCATGGCTTTGGCCAAGCAAGAGGCAAAGAAGTGACAAGAGCAGCTGCACAATCATAGGTCATAGCTACTCCGATGATGAAAACTTATATACTGTCTCAAACGTTTGGTAAATTTTCAATAATGAGCATTGGCACCACAAGTGTGTGGCTTCTCTGCTTGTTTTTGTCAACTACCAGCTCACTAATATGGAGGTTGTGAGCGCTCAGCGCACTGAAACGTAAGAAGACACATTATACATACATATTATTTAACACATCTCAGACTGAACATCACCAGAGACAGAACATTATAAGCTCCATAAAGGTCGACTTTATGGCAGGGCCGGTGGTTGTTCCGTTTAGTTTAGTTTAATTTTCTTATTTACAGAAAGGAAGGACCTGAATCTGTGGAGGCCAGCCATTATTAAACATCTGTACTCAACTGCAGTTTCTTACACGCTAACTGAGATCTTAGTCTTTATTAATGAAGGCCAAAGATATACTCAGTCACATTTGTCTATTTGTAAGATATCTGTCTGTGTGTCTTTTCATGTGGAGCCAGTAAATGTTATGTAAAATATTTTTTATAAATAAAATCTTGAGAATTGTACAGCTTTGGTTTGCTCTTGAGTCTTTTCTAGTTTAAAATGTTGTTTTATTTTGACCATACCCATTTGGTACATCCACACATTTTAAAAAGTTCCAATCTTGTGTTTGTGTTATTGTTAATTGCAATTTATAAATATTAAAATACATTAATAGTTTTATATAAGACATGTTTAACCATTAATGCACTATGCATCTGCTCAATATGATTGCAACCGCATAAAATGTGATTCATTTTATTGTCAACCTAATGAGGCTGTATAAAATGTGTAAATACCCCGTTCTTCAGGACACAACATATAAAGGTAAGGACTTCATAATGTGCCTGCCTCAGGCCCAGCAACCTGCCTGTAAACTGTATGTTATGCTTGGTAATATAGGGACACAATATCTACAGCTAAAGCTGATGAAAATATCATTATTGTAATCTCTCCAGTTTACTATTTATCCTCTTAGTAAAGTTCATAACAAGTCAACTTTACATGCAGAAGCTCAAGTATACGGTTGTATTGTAACTTCACAGTTCAACACCACGCCCACAGTAAAGTAAGTGCACCATAAAACGTAGTGGGAGTTATCGTGTGCAGTGCGTGACAGGACCACAGGACTGTATGATTGATAACAGCTGATACTCGCACATTAGTTTCTAGCATGGGTAAGTAATTGCTACTCCTGCCAGACAGTAAAGTGTACTAAACTTTACAGTGTAGTGATGTTAACACAGCATATCGTTAGCGAACACTCCAGCCGGTCAGGTTTTGGTTGTCATGGTAATTGATGATGTATGACTATTAATCACACCCCCATTCTCTGTTTGAGAAAGAACATTAACCAAAAACGGCAGTTAAAACTGGCTGCAGGGGGGCTTTAAAACTGAAGCTGAACGATGGATCAACACTGACTCCGTGACCCAAGTTCAAACTTGCAAGCTATAAGTTTTGCCGTTTTTTTAAGTAGTTTTATCATTTAATTTGCAGGTTCACCTGTTGAAGTTCGTGCTAGCATGTTGCGTAGCTAATGTGGCAGATTGTACGCCCAACACTGGAGCAATGTCAGAGTATATAATATTGAGGGACAGTCCAAATGTCCAAAATAAATTGTGTGACTGGGAGACTGGTCAGTGTTGAGGAAACGCTGAACAGAGCAGTTAGAGTACAGACATGTTCTTAATGAAAACCTGGTCCAAAGCTTAGTAGTAGACTGGGCAGAAGGTTAAAAACAGGACAAGACCCTAAGACAATGCAGGACTGGCTTAGAGACAACTCTGTGAATGTCCTTGAGTGGCTCAGCCGGAGCCTGGACTTGAACCCAAACGTCTATGGAGAGTCCACCGATGGCCCCCATTCCAACTTGACAGATCTTGTGACGATCTGCAGGGATGAATAGGAGTAAATCCAGGTGTGCAAAGACTGTCGAGTCGATTGAAGGCTGCAATCGCTGCCAAATGTGCTTCAACTAAGTATTGAGTTATGGGTTTGATTTCTTCTTTGCTTTGTCATTATAGGATATATAATGTAGATTTCAAAAATTCAAAAAATTTTTTGGGCTACAGCATAACAAAATGGGAAAAGTGAAGGGGTTTGAATACTCTCAGAATGCGCTGTATCAATAAACCCTCTTCCCTGTATTCCGCAGGTCATTGGGCGTTACATAACATTTTGTTTCACTTGACAGACCAAACAAATATGTTGTGGAAATGGTGTCAATTGCCCCCCAAAGAACGGATCAGTTTGCAGGACAGCATGTGCACTGGACAGTCCAAAAAGTGAATGGCTGACAAATAAGCTTCAGATAGCTAAGATAGTAACAATAAAGATGTATAATTAAGGTATGAGATAAGGTGTCCTGCACTAGAATAGAGAAGAAAATGGTGTGCAAAGCCATTTCATTTTGTATAGAAAAACAAAAACTAGACTTCTGTCTGCAACGTCAGTCTTTTTTAAGACCAAAACCAACCTGAATTTGTCCTGCTAACTAGCATTGTCTATTGAGTCCCTTGTTGGCCATACATAAAATAAATGCAATTGCATTTGATGAGATATTCCTCCACTGAAATGAATATAGCCACTACACTAAGCAGGATAAAGCAGGATCTTCTTTAAGGGATCTATTAAAATAATAAAAGGAGAAAATAATGCTAGCATTACCCTTTAAAGAGTTCACATTAGAATGTTGTATGAATGCATCAATATGTTTTAGCCTGTACATCTAATCACAAAACTTGTGCATAAGGGATAATTTCTGTATTTATAAACCTGGATCCTATTTTCACATATTTTGCTGTTGAAATGACTAATAGATACAAAAACTTCAAAAAGTACAAAAATAATTTGCAGTAGTGTGCATATTCTTTATTGGGGCAATTGTGCCCGTCAAAATTACGTCCACAAAAAGTACTTCTATTCTTCTCTGCCACCGACGGGTTCAGACTGTTATACAAGGTGTCTCACAATATTGTGGACAGGATCCCTGAGAGTAACACCTGGTAACACCCTTTGTTTTTAACAAGAAAATGAAGTCTAGTTTAAGGACAATTCTCGCTCTGAAATCTTGTGGTCTTGCAGGAAATGCTGGTGGAAACGAGGAAGAAGAGTTTGTTGTGTACACATAGGACTTGCTAGCTAGACTGTGTTGCCTAACGCTACTCAAACACAACAATCTCTTCTCTAATTCTGACTCACGATTGTTTTTCTCTCATTCTTTATTTCTTATTAATGGCCAAATTTTTCAAGAGGGGCTGTTGTTCTTCTGTGGGAATATTTTATTTTGAAGTATATACAGATTTCCCTGCTCTATAGTAAATCTAAAGCATAAATGGCTGAAAAAGAAATCGGCATGCCCCATCTTTTGTATATAATCTCCCAAATGTTAAGAAAATGAGAGACATATGTTGAATCTTTCAAAGGCAGAGCACTGTGTATAGCAAGCAACAAAGGGCCATAGGGAAGTACTGTTCCTTGGACTATTGTTCCAATGCACAAAGAAGCTCCCGAAACGTTCCCCACTGCCCTCAGGTCAACATTAATATAATGAAAAGATGAACCTTGGTATCTGAGCACCGTACCAATGATTTTAAGAAAGTTGAAAACCAATTTAGTATCATTAAAAGTCAAGCGAGGCCTGCTGGATTGAAAACACTGAGGGATAACTTTCATTATTGAGGTAAAGCAGTGAGAGATAGAGACATGGGGAATAAAGTTTTTTTTTGTCTTTCTTTTTTTTTTTTTAAATCTCCTACTTTTGAAGCATTACTGGAGAATTGAGAACATTAATAATAAGCACAGCTTCAGGCTTCATCTCCCCCCTCATTCCACCCCTCCTCCTTTCCCTTTCTCTTTCTATACCGTCCAGCGGTTACCCCCTCCTCTATCTCTCCAGCTCTTGTTCATCCTCTCCATTGCCACGCTTCAAATCTCATTCTGATCAATGTCTTCACCGGAGAACCTGGCTGAATTCAGATGAAACGCTCAGTGCTCTCCTAACAAATCACACCTGAAAGCTTCGGCTACTTCTCCGCTTACACATCTTTCTCTCCCGCTCTGCTTCTCTCTGTGGCCGTGCTTTTCTCAACCTAAAAACGTATTCATATACTTGATTGCTTTTCTCCACAGCGCTAATCTTTTGCCTTTTTCCTCTTTGTCACATGAAACAAAAGAGAGTTTACACCAAGGAAAGAAGCTATGAGAGAGGCAAAGGATTGAGTGTGGTGACTGACCTGAATTGACCACCATGGTCATGACTGGATTCTGGACTTGTGCTACGTTTCTCTCCTAACAGACACACACATGAAATAAAGACTGGCTCTTCTTCCCTCTGAGGACACAGAGTCAGGTCTCTCTCTCTCTCTCTCTCTTTCGCTCCCTGCTGGTGAAATTAATACAATTCATGCTCTCTCTCTCTCTCTCTCTGTCTCACACACACACACACACACACACACACACAAATACACAGGTCTCCAACCTCCAAACTTTTGAATCGTGAAATGAGGTCTGACTGAAGCCAGCAACCAGGGAGCGTCAGTCTGATGAAATGAAATGTTTGTTTTACTAACTCTCTTCTATATAATGATGATATGTGTATATATTTTTATGTTTTGAATTTTGCATAGCCCGCCTTCTGTAGAGGGTGAAATTGTATTTATAAAAGGAATTTATGAGTAAACATAGGAAGATCTATGTAATTTTACACACCGTTCTCATTCAACAGACCCCAGTTCTGGTTGAGTTTTTTTTATCTTCATGTAAGTGCAACAGCAGTAAAGTATTACAGGCATAATCCACACTGTGCATTTCTGTTAGAGTCAAATTTGTTTGGATTTAAAAAGATGTTCCACTCTCAGGGACTATGAATAGACTAGAAATAACCTTTCCTGGGTTGGCTAAGAAAAAACTGTCCAGGACAATGGTCTAAATCAGGCCTCATTCCCCCCCGTCCTATAAAGCAGAAATGGTTTGTGCAGGCTGATTTGTGGAGACTAGAATATATCACTGACACTGAAAAGAAGTTTAAAAGAATGTTCACCATAGATTTAGGCTAACTATAGAGGCTATGTCATTAGCAATATAAGTTGGTCTTTTGTGAAAAATGTGCTCTGGCTAAATACAATCAAACATTACCATTCAATGGAACTGTCTCTATAATAAATCCAATCTAAATCTAATGTGTTAATATTAATGTCAATGCAGTGGTTCTTTTGGTTGTTTCCATCACCACATTCATTTATAGCTAGTAATCCTTCACATTGTCTAATTCCACTGTATGATGGATGAAGAGTTGCATTCTCAACTGATGCATATAGTGGCATGTGACGTACATCCTGACATGGATGGCATATCATGACAAGCAGGTCGGATATGTTACTGTGTCTGTTCCCAGCACATACGTCCCACAACAAGGAGCAGAAAACTACTTCTTCGGTCTGCACGGCACGTCCAACGTGTGCTATGGGCATCAAATGATGCATCCCTTCATAACACAGTCAGTGTGTCTTGCATTTAGGAGGTTAGGTGGGAGAAAGCCAGTTATTTTGCAAACATTGTTGGTTGTATATAATTAAGTAAATTATACTATATTAGAATATTGCTCAATATACTCAGTTGATGCATAAAATTTGGTAATGATTGCTCAAAGTTGGCGTGGCTTATTACGAGAAATGTATATTTCTAAACATTTCTCATTCCAAACTTCAAAAAATCTAAGAAAAGTACCTATATGTCCTAGAGAGCTGAAATTTTTTCAGCACATCCCCTGATTTGTGAGGTTTGCCTCACTGCAACCTATGGTCAATTCAGAAGTCAGTCACTCTATATTTTTCAGAATATGCTAAATCAATTAACACCTACTGTATATCTAAGTCTTTCTTGAAACGCTACCAAAATCAAGACAGACATTCTCTAGATGGCCATTATCAAGTGTTGCAAAGGATTTTTGGATTGGTCAAATGGTGAGTCTGTGATATTCAGTATCTTGCAATAACTTGTAAAGTATGAACATTTTCCTTTTAGCTAATTTTTCAATCAAGTGCCACCAAAATAATTAACAACAAACCCAAAACCAGCAGAATGATGTGTGATTTTTCTCAGAATTTTCTCACCAACATCTTCACTGTTGTAAGCGTTTTAAGTTTAAACTGGCAAAACTATCCGGGTCTGGTATATGTGACGTCACTACCTAAACTTGTGAGAAGGTGTGTGAAAACAGTGTCTCACTAGTAGCTCAGTCAGTTAATCACCTACTCTGAAGATCTACAGGTCCAGTGTTCAAATACCAGGCTGACCAAGTCAGATTTGCTGACAATATAGGTTGCTCAGATCATAGTGAGTGTAAATTCTCTATCTTATTTGGATCCCGTGACACTTTCCTCTTATTTTTCTCTGCCTAAACATGTTTGTGCAGCTTAAACTTTAAACCTTTGAAACACAAAATGTTGCAGTAGTCAGGCACATATAATGGCACTCTCTGATCTCTAGGTGATGCTCTAAAAATCAAGTTTGCGTTTCCCCAGTTATCTCAAAATATCCAAATTCTTTCATCACTTTAATCTCTCAAGTCGTCCTTCTCCTCTAAAAATATCAAATGTTGATTTTTTTGCAACTTCCTTGGATCCCGATCATTATGTTGCAGAAAGCAATTCCAAGTGCACAAATTACAGTAATACAATAAAAAACTATACATATTCACTATATATATATATATATGTCTAGGACAGCTAAATATATAGAAATACAACTGTTCTAATTAAGATATGTCTAGACATCCAGCATTCATTGTGTCCTTGAGGGACAACTGAACTGTGGCTGGTGGTCATAAACTCTCTGGGGTTGAGGAACACAGAATAAGGTGGAAGGAAAGTGACACCATCCTAGGACAGACTGTAAAACACTCTGTGACTGGAAGAGATGAAATGGCACAACATCCCATACATTTACAACACCTTCAGTTGTCCCCTTTTCTCACCCAGCACAAGTCTTTCATAGAGGTCATCAAGGGAAGAAATGCATTTTTTTGTGAAAGCAATAAAAAATTATCCACAGGTTAATCCACAGTGGCTTCTGTTGTGCTGATTGTGTGAAGAGTTTTTTAAAGGTGACCTTGTATAGAGAAATGTGAAAAAAAAACAGTTTTTTACTGATGCAGTTGGGTTTATGTGTTAAGTTGTGTGTAGAATTTTGAACATTTTCAGTCCTGCATCCAGCAAACAGTCACAAAATCCCACATTTTGACTGACATATCCGATATGTTGGAATTTAACACAGGCTTTACCCAAAACATTGCCAGAAGCAAAACTGCTGCCTGTAACCAACCAAAAGTGTGAGAGCAGAGAGACAGCAAAGCCTTTGGAACATTCACTCTTGCCAATCTGGACTTTCTCTGTGAATTGACATATACAGTGCGTTTGTAGTACACTGGTGTGCAGCTGGTTGGATAATGTTATATACATTGTACGTCTCATTCAGGAGGTGTCAATCAATCAAGTGCTAAAATGGGAACACAGTCTCCAACAGATTAGCCAAAAAAACAACCAGGTTGACAGCAATTTGTGTGTCTACCTTGAGTGTCAATATTGTTAAAAGGCTAAAGAACACAAACGATGACCTACCTTTTGTTTGTGGGCGGCCAAATAACCGTGCAACTTCTCAGGCTGGAGGAAGGAGGGCCCACCGTGCACAGCAAAGCGAACATCCAGCATTCGCTCCTTCACATCCATTAGGCTGAAGATGTTGACATCATCAGGTGGAACGGAGAGCATCTCAGACAGGAAGTCCACCAGCAGCTCGTAGCGGCTCCGCTGCTTCCCTCTCAGTTCAATGAACTCCTTTGCTGTGATGTCTGAGAAAAAAACACAATGGGAATCGTAGACTCTGCAAAAGTGGCCTCATTATTTCCAGCCCTGCTCAAGAATCAATCTGATTACCGGGCTCAAGTGCTCAACTAAAAAATTGTCCAGAACACAAGACTGGAGCTGTGATGATAAATGATAAAAAATGACTCAATCACTCACTGATAAAATCTTTTGTAAGGAGAGTTATTTTGTGTTGGTACTGTGTGTCTGGTTTTCTGTGTGTGTGTGTGTACATGTGTAAATGCTCACCAGTCCAGTGGTTTAGCATATCAGAGTTGTATGTTTAAGGACCACATATGACAGTGTGCATAAGAAAAAGAAAACAAGATCAACTTTAACCTGTTGACTATTGGCCTTTGTAAAGATAAAGACCTCAGCCATGTGTCATGGATGTGTCATGGCTGAGGTCAGGCCAAAGACATTAAGACACAAGCTTGGCTCATATTATAAGAAATTTAGGCCATTTTAGGCCTAATAGGATGTGATTTAACCTCATTTTAAAATCTGTCATGATTTTCAATGCCCCACCTGAGATTGACAAAAAGCCCACCAAAATAAACAACAAAGTATTGAATTTGCTTCACTATTAGCAGGACAATATCATCTATCAGTGACTTTCAAAACACATACCATTACAAAAGTAAAATAGCCATTTTCTGATCAGTCACCGCTATGACGTATGCTAGTTAAGGTAGCTTGAAAAATCAGGGAATGACCGAAGTCAGTGGTCTTTATCCTGTAGGCTCCATGGGATAGGGTGAAACAATCTCAACCTTCATCCTCCGAGGATGAATGTCCCGTAGTTTTTGAAATATTTTCGTTTAGATTAAAGTGGTGGACTGACATGCCAACACCGGTCCCCCCATGCTGTAAAGTGGAAAGAGCCGGGCAGTAATGGAGGGTGTACATACCTATTTCTGTTGATAGAATAAGACAAATTGTCTTTACACAGTTGCTTTAATAAATAGGCTTGTTTATTTATGAAGAACATGACATCACATTTCCCTAACAGAGAGGGCTTGCACACAGACAGACACATGCTTTTTTCCCCTTCATTGAAACACAGCAGAATCAAAGAAATGTATGTATAAAACCAGGAGAGATTGCACTGGGGTTTAGTCACACATGCACACAGGCACATTTGCACAACATTCCACTCAGTTTTGTCAGATTCTCTTCAGAATGTCTGAGAGAAAAGAAAGTGTTTGGGAAGAGTGAGAAATGGACAGAGCTTTTCATCCTTTCCAGCCTTTTGTAAAGATCTGCTTAACTTTGGCCGTTAGCAGTCCCAATTGTGTTTTATACTGCAGGAGTGTTTAATGCTGATTTTAAGCTATAGCTTGCAAGAATATATTCCAGTGTGAAATATTTTTGGTTATGACAATGCAGAGGGTCAGGGCGAGTGTCAAGCCACGTGTGAAAAAACATTTTATGTTTAATTATCTCCAGTCCTGTAGTTCTGCTGACCTGACGAGTCCAAGCCAAGTAATGTGTTTGGACTGTTTCGTTTGTTTTAAAATGTAATTAATAAATAATTTTTTCTCTTCATCTATCTGAGTGTGCCAGTAATTTACATGTCTTTTGTTGCAAGTAGATTGACAAACTAGGAAGACAAAAAAAGACAAGGCTTAGCATTAGACTCGTTAGCTGAAGGTTAATAACTGAAACAAACAAAGCACAAATATAGTCGGGTCAATTTATGGTCTCAAATGTGGCAGTACCAGTACCAGCTGCATCTTCCTTGCATCAGTGGCAGGCTACACTCACATGTCAATATGTGCAGTTGTTGGTAGCTGTAATTGTTCCCCCTATCTATACTGGTCTAGAAGATATCCCTTCTTAATGTAATTTCAAAGTAAGTGAGACAAAATCTAGTCTTCGTTCTCTGTGAAAATGCATTACAAAATTCAGCTAAAGCTAATTTGAGGCTTCAGATATCTCAGTTACCCAAATCAAGTGGGTATCTTCCAAGGTTGGTCTTGTTAGGATGTAGCAGACAGTGTTTCATTTGCTGCTGTGGAGGGACAGTAACATAATTGTGGAACTTTGTGCTAAAAAAAGTCCATAACCTTGGAAAATAGACAAGGACAAGGACTGTAGATTCCCCTCCATCTCTTGCATTAAGTTGCATTAGACAGGGGTCTCATCTAGGCCAGCATAGATAGGAAGAGCGGGTACTGTGACCAAAAATCACTTGTTTATTCCAAGGACTACTAGAAACTCTCCTACATCACAAAAAATGTCTTAATAATCAACATTCTTAGACTCAAACTGGTTCTCACATACACGTACACACACACACACACACACACATATATATATATATATATAAATATATATATATATATATATATAAAAGGGGTTGGGCAGGGTGATTAGGTTTGTGGGTGTTTAGAGGGAGACAGAGCCTAGGCATTAAGAGACAAGACAGGGGGCTCTGAATGGGCTCAGCGGATACAGCGTGAGGGATCGAGGCTAATGTCAGCTCCCATCAGTCATTCCAGCGGGAGAAAAAAGGATACAGGAAGACAGAGAGACAGTCAGGAGGGATGGGGGCTAGGGGGAGAGGGTAGTAACTCCTAACACAGAGTGGCAGCCTTTGCACCTGGCTTTGATCCAACCTCACAATTCACTACAGCTTTCTCCTTCCCAGTGGCTTCATTTGAGTTGGGCAAGGCGGTAATGCACTGACGCACTCCCGCCTGTAGGCTTGTGATTTCACACAAATAGGCGCAGATAGGGAAAAATATCCTGACCATGTAGTACTATACTGTTGGGAGAAAGACTGAGACAGACCACTATCATGTTCTTTGTGCAGTTTGTTGTGCTTCTTCCTGTCTTGGCTTGACTGACAGTGACAGTGGAGCGGCCTTTAAAGGTGCTCTTTAGACAAAGTCAAGCATTTGGGGCCTTTAAAGGTTTGAAGACTTCTAAAGTCTTCAATACTACCTTGAATCCTTCTTGACAGGAAGAAAATATTTACCAACATGCTTCTACAAAAGAGAAATAGAAGAGAAGAAGATGTCACAGTATTGTCTCTACAGAACTGCTATCACTTCGCATTAAATTCTACTGAAGAAATAAATTTTTACTTGATAAGTAACATGTAGATTTAAAGGTACAAAATGTATAAAATAAGAATAACTTAATGATTATTTATATATAACTGAATATTTTACAAAAACATAAAGTAAGGACTGAATCAGTTTAGCTATTATGAGATGTGTTTATGGGAGTTTCTGTACCCTGCCTTTCTCAACTTTGTATCACAATAAAGACAACACAGGTAGCTAATGAGGCCAATATAAACATATTGGTAATTAGCATAACTGTGTGCAGCACTGCACAGATGGCGCTCAGCTGGAACATAAATCTCTCTCACCTTCACTGTATTCAATGTAGTGTGTTTTCCCTTAAACAAATGCTACAATCATGATCTTATCCCCCTGTGAATGGTGTGATGCTTGTGGAGAACACACAACCTGCAATGCCATGGTTTAAAACCACTTTTCTTTCAGGACCCCACTCAGTGATTAAAACAGCCTGGTATCGTCAAAAGGCATATGAATAACAAACCGATTTCTTAAGTCATTTGGCGTGGTATTCCAACACATTTTTTTGTTTTCACGTGTCATTTCACGCCATTTAGACTGCATTGACCTCTATTGTTCAGAAACGGCGTGTTATTCATACACCTACTGTCACAAAAAAATCAGCGTGTGGGATATAAATAGCAATGAAAGTCCGAAACTAAGGTAGTGGAGGGGTGGTCTGGTGTTTAGTAGGTTGGTACCTGATACAGGCAACCGGCGTTCAGTTACCATGTGAAACAAAAAGGACATAATATTAATTTTTGGTTTTTATTTAAGTTACGTAGGTTACCATGCTACATCATAGCTAACGCTGGCTATGTTACGTTAGCTACATAGCGTTAGCTACATTAAAGTTTAAGTAACTAGCTAGCTAGATGCTAGCGTTGACGTTCTCCTTTGTGTTGCTTAGATCTGCAGGGACTGAACAGCGTGAAATGACACGCAAAAAGCTTAAAATGCGTTGACATGGCATGCCAAAATATCCTTAAAAGTGGCATGGTGTTTATACGCTATTCCATGATATTACATTGATTTAAGGAACAGCTTGTGGGAACAGTAGTGAAACACACTTGTTTGCCCAGAATCTGACGAGAAGGCCAACAGATCCACAGAGACTCAATTGACCACAAAGACTGCAGGAAGCTGCTTACACAACTGACCTATTGGAAGAAAATAATTAGCAACAACCTTCATTATCAATGTAACGTTAATCAAAAATGATAAATATTTGCTGGTTCCTGCTACAATGATTTTCTTCTTTTCTCAGCCATCCTGTGCACTGGGAAATTGTGATGGGTGTCTTCTTCTGGGTTATTTCTTTAACCTTTTTCCTCCAGCTGAGTATTAATTACTCATCATGACCAGTAAACTGACTTTGATGTGTAAAATCGGTGGAGTGTCCCTTTCATTGGCAATGAAATTAATCACTGGTTGCAGCCATTATTCAATGCTGAAAGTGAATTCGGAACATTTGTTGGCTTGATGGTGTTCAAACAAGATCTTAGCACTTTCCCACACATATGTCTCTGATTTATTAAAACCACAAGGAACATTTTATTTATGATTTTGTGGCATTTATCATACTTGCATTTTAGCTATCATTGACTGACATTCACAGGGACAGTAACAAGTAGTAAGATATTTTCTCAGTGTTTGCATATTGATCCCATAGTGCACGTACCTCAGAGGGCAGACAGATGAGAAAAGACAGATATAGAATCCTTCTCCCTTCATCATGTAAGACAAACCACATCAGCCTTCTGTATGAAGTGTATGTTCTCATCTTGTGCTTCTGATTGGGCTCTCCCCCGGAGCACTATACATTTCTCTCTAAAATAGTGTTATGTGGACATTTCAAGGACCTTTTGTTTTGTACCTTTCCATCAATACTGAGAAAGAGAGAGGGAGAGTGAGAGAGGGAGGGAGTCTTAATCTCAGCAAGGCAGATTTAACTAGTGCGTCCTTTCAGCGTCCTTATTGCATTCCACATTTGTTCTTGAAATGGGATTTAGAATGTCAAGGAGGGTGTAAGTAATGCTATAAGTAGAATATTTTCATAATCCCCAAGACTGAGAATCAATGAAACTGTTTACTTTAAAGCTCCACGTGGAAAAATAAAGTCCTGGAAATGGCTGCTACATATCCTCCACACACACACACACACACCTTGCCTACCCCTCAGGGTGATCTTAAAGTAATTAATCCTTGATATTACATTTTGTTTTGAAACATTAAACTTACATTTTAGTGAATTTGTTCACTGCTGAAGTACAGGTTACAAGGGTGTGAGTGATATTGACACTATACTCACAGCAGTCACTGATACCAGTGCTCTCTAGCTGTTACAACCAGGGCCAATTAAATCAATACACTCTGCAGCTAACAGCCCTTTAATGACAGTGCAGTCATTAGAAAATCTTCAATGAATTGACCACCTCACAGTGATAAGTTGTTGACAAACCTAACTTTATAATTCTGCATTACATGGATGAAAACATTTTATTTGATTTCCATTATTCAACTTAAACACACATTTACTAGTCTACATTTTGTGAATGGAGTCATTTCCCTTACACAAATATTGAAATGTGGGCACCAGCTGTTCTCCACCACACTGTCTCTGGGTTTGGTGCACATTTATTCACCCCAGTCCTGTTTTCAGAATGAGAAGCAAATCCTTTTATCTACTACCTATATGAGGCTGGACTCTCCCTACCATCCTTATCTTTCCTTCTTTCTTTCCCTCTACTCTCCTCCTGTCTTTGGAGTGCACCCATAGCCTACACTCTGCTTCTATTTCAATATCTCTGAAATCATAAAAGATCCTTCAGCCATGTCCCATTTTTCTAAAGCAAATTTAATTCTGAACCGACAGCCGATGTGCTCTACCTCAGGTAATGATGGATGCTGCTCAACATGTGAGGAGAATGTGCTGGCTGAGCAAAACCTATCGACTAATTATTTTGCCAGCATAAGTAATGGAAACTGGCTTTTCTGTGTGTGTGCCAATGACAACTTAGATCCCATGAGTCAGGGGAGAGGGATTAATAATGGGTGTAATCTTTTGCTAAGGAAACATCTTTAACTGACAGTGTGACAGTCCTTTGAAACACTGCAAACAACTAGACCAAACAGTAATCAGTGCTCATTAATTTTCTATGACTGGAGACAAGTCTGCAAATAATGACCACATTCTCCGACACTCAGCTCAGCAGTACTAAGTTCAGCACAGTTTTAGCTTTTGGGCAACATTGCTAATTCTATCAGCCAATCGCAAATTGGTATTGTTATAGGTCCTACCTTTTGCTGTAATAGCATGAATGTCACATGCCATCTACTTGGAAGGCAATAAGCAAAGAGGTCCAGCACTTTTGTATGAATGTCAAAACAAAACAGAGACAAAGGAGCGGCACATAAAACAGCCCACAGTTCAAGGACAGTTTTTGGTGGACCAGGGAGTATCAAGATTTACGAGTCTTTATGAGGAGAAAGCGTCTCAGTCTCAGCATAAGTTATTGCATTCCTGTATAGTGTTGAGAACTATAACTTTATTGCCATAAACAGAATTCTGCATACATATGTGGTCTTCACTGATTCCACTCAAGTATGAGTGCTGTTGACAGCGTAAATGAAAAAAAGTTACAATGATAAAGGATTGGTGGACTGCGTTAACACACTACATGTTGGATTTTCCAACATGTAGTGTGTTAACGCAGTCATTGGTCTGTCACTGATAAGGATAGGGATCGAGACCCGGTTCCAAAAGGACCCGGTTCCAAAATTTCTGAAAACTCGAAAATCAATACGGTTCGAGCTAATCGATACTGCTTTCGAGACTTGCGGGTCCTATGATGTAATGTTATGTCTCGAGTGTCAAATCTGATTTAAATAGAAACGCAATGGATAAGAAAATCATCAGGCTGCAGTCTGCCTGCTCTCGGTCCTACACATGCACACATACACACAGCGGCAGCAGAGTAAAAGGCTGCGCCGTTGTGGTGGAATACGGTGAGGGTTAAGTTAGCTCCAAACTACTGTAACGTTAGTTGATGACAGCTACGCTCGTTACTGTAAGTAAAAAGACAATACTTTATCAATACAGCTGTCTGTAATGTAACATTAAACATGTAGAAATGGTTAATTTAATCATCTCTGTCCTCAGTATCTCATCCTGTATGTTTTATACAAGCACAAAAAAGTCTGTCTGGAGCACAGACTGGTCTGTAGTCTGTAGTAAAAACTCAGCTTCTCGCTGAGACAAACCAGCCTCTCCTCCTTCTACCTGGTAACGTTACCTGCAGGAAGCGAGAGAGGAGGAGGGACTGATACAGACTGATGTTGTTCTTTCTAAATGTCACTCACAACTTGTGATGTCAGATAAAGTTATTGAGTTACGTTGCTGTTGTAAACATTAATGTTGCTGCTCTAGAAACAACATTTGGCTGTATTTTAAATTTTAAATTAAAAACAATCAGGCAGTTAATTTGTACACTTCAATATATGTTTATTTATCGCAAGTGATATGTCATCTCAACGTTATGGCACATTGAATATTTTCCTCATACCGTGCAGGTCTACCTCATGCCCATTGGGTCTGGTCTTACCAAATAACCATCACTAAATAATAGTAAAGTATCGATAGTGGTATCGATACAGAATCGGATCGTTAAGCAGTCTCAATAAGGGTATCAATATCAATAAAAATTAACGATCCTCATTCCTAGTCACTGAGACACATTTGTATAATATAAAAATATGAGAATAGGCTACTGTCAATAAACCAGATATAATGAAAAAGTAATTTGACCAAAAATCTTAATTCAAGGTCCAGTGACCAGCTTTTCTGGAGCTTTCAACCACTTTGAGGTCTTCCTCAGCAGATAGGATTTTCTTAGGTCCAGTTATGAAAACTAATCTCAATTACTACTAAGTGTATGACTTTAGTCACATGCTAACATTGCAACCGATGTAATCTGAAAAGTGGAGTGGTGTATAACCCTTCACTCTACAGCTGTGTGGGACTCGACAGACAGACAGACAACACCAACTGTCTGTGAACACCAGACCAAAACCAAAACCAAACCCAGACACAGCATCGATTGGGAAGGGATCAAAGGGGACAGCCAGAGAAAGATCAAGGAGGACACCAGAGACCATTTTTGACCTGACCCAGAAACAGAGGTGTGTGTTTGTGTGTCTCTGTAGTGTTAATCTTACCCGCCAGGCGAAGAGACCCTGAGTTGTAGATGGCTTCGTCTCGCAGCTCTCTCACGTGCACAGTGACAGTAGAGACAGCATCTGGCCAAACTCCATCAGACACACTGACCTGCAACTGATAGGTTCCAGGTGGGGCGTTCTCCTTGATAATCAGGAAACCTGTTCGCTTGTTCAGGATAAAGTAACTGAGGAAAAGAACAAACACAGAGACACCCACACCTGTTTTTTTTAAAAAGTACACTTAAATCACACAAACTTAGCCCTGGATGAATATGTTTAACCTCTCAACCTCAAGAATAAACACACTGAAAATTAGCTTTTAACATGGGTCCAACCTGACAAGCTCACAAAAACAAGTCACTAACAGCTGCATCCACGCAGTGACTTAATTCGCAACTTTCATTTCTTCTCTGTTCTTTTAAGAAATATTTGCTAATAACTCTGAGGTGTTCTGGAATGACTGTGGTCTACTGCAGATCCCCAGCATGGTGTTTGAAACATCTGATTTTAACTACAAGTGAACAGTGTGACAGCTAGATGGCCCAGCTTGAGCTACCTTCTGATGACTTGGAGCCTGAGAGGGTCAAGCTGCTGAATCTATAGGAATGACAGCTGGCGTGGTACTAATTAGTCATTAGGCTATGACTGATGACTCAGTCAGACTGCAGAGACCAGTCATGTCAGTTATTTGCCATCAAAAGGTCGGCATAGCAACCGGCTAAGCGGGAAAAAATGCTCAATATAACCTGCATGCTTATACATTACAGTATGTTATGGCTCACTCCACTCAGGTTGCGACTCAAATATCCACATAGGCTGTGGGTGTCCAGTGTTGGTGTCACAGTAGGGCATGTAGCCCTCTAACAGTGCTTAACAGGGACCAAAATGGAACAATAATTATGTGTTTTATGTTGGAGGCCTCTAACTCAACCGCCAGCGACGTGCACAGACATTTCGGTGGGCAGGGGCTCAAGTGAAAAAAACCCACACTTTTCATAATTATTCATGAATTTTTTTTTAGACAAAACATTCAATATGCTAACACAACTCTGACTTTCTTACCAATTTATTTTAATTCCCTTACACTTACGCAATTGTTTAATACTCAACATGTTTCCACAAAATAATCAGTTCACAGAGAGACCATGGTTTCTTTAGTATTCACTAGGTTTGTCACAAGAGCAGACTACAGCAAAGTAAACTACGCCACAATGTGCATGTTTTCTATGCTATTAGTATATATTTAGAATAAATGACTGCACCAAGGAGAGGGTCCTAGTTTCACTAATAATTTGTTTATTTTTCACAAGGTAATAAATCCTTTTAATTCTTTTGGTCTTATTGGATTACATAACACTTAATTTCCTTAGGACTTGGTTTCACATTAGAGGGAGCTCTTGTAAAGATCTAACAGCATACAACAAACTAATAGAATGGATAGTTATTAGATGAGGAGCCTACTGTCATAAATATAAAGTTACTGTTTAAGGTAGGACACTTTTTCATATAGTGGTCAATTTTAAGATTTTGGTCTATTTTGCTTCCATGTCTTCTTTTACTTTCATGGAATGGAGTTTGTTTTAATTCTACTAAGTTGTTGTTTTAAGCCTCGTTTGCATAGATTTCTTGTAAATGAACTGATCTGATCTGCATATTTACATAGAACATTTCAGGGGGAAAGAGTCTTGATGTAAGTCATTAACTGAGGAAGCTCTGTGATGATATGCTTTAGTTATTTTCTTTATCCTATCCACCTGCAGTGAAGTGTCAAATGTGTTCAAATTAGCGCATTTTAATTAGTTAACGCCTAATTTGCATATCAATGTGACGTTCGTGATTACATTATTAGACACAAATCTTACTGTATTTACCTGTAGTGTCTCCATTAAGTATGCTACAGTAACATTACCCTGTATGACCAACCATGATAAATTGCCTTAGCTAAACTAGCTAAAGTTATTACATTAGCTCAGTTCATGAGTCATGCATGTTAGCAAGACTTATATTTACCTTTTGTCTTTTTGCGAATTAACTGTAAACTCGAGGCACTAGTAGCTTAGACTTTTGTTCATCATCGTACAGCAGATAAAGTGCACTTTCTCTTGAGGAAGAAAAAGGGCAGGTGCTTGAGCCCCTTTTGACCTGTCAACCAGCCTGCTACTTCATGATCCCTGATCTTAAAAGGCAGGGATTTTAGACCCTTTTTAATGGGGCTCATGTTTGTGGACTCATCCTTGGTTTGCTGAGCGTGCATTGTGCAAATTTCTAATATCTTCATCTGCTTGGATAAGAGGTAAATACCAGCCCAATATCACTAAGAATTAAGCCTACATCCATGTTGTACATTTCCACACCTGAAGATTTATATTAAATGCCAGTGTAATGGAGTGTGCCCTTAATGTAGTGACGTGAAATCGTAATATAGCAAGATTGTGTGTCTCCAGAACTAAAGAGAAGTCTCTTGGATGAGGGAAGAAAGTACCTTCTGCGAAGCCCATTTGCCCTTGACCTCAACCTTCGTTGGACGTCATGTAGCAAGTTTGACTTTCACCTTCTTATTAACCCTAACCATGATTGGTTACCTTAACCCCAGTTTATCTGTCATAACCACAATCTGTAGTTACCATGCTCATATACTGCAGAAAGTGTGAATAAAAAAAAAAATTAAAGTTGGACCTGGTAATTTTTTTTTGGTTCCCATCACAATCCTTTAATATATTGTATTTGCTGATCGAATACTTACATATTGATCTGATCTTCTTCTCAGTCACAACGATAGACAAACACAATCTGGTTAAACTAATACCCCACAAACAATATGTTTTTATGCTTTTATTGAACACATGGTGTAAACAGCGCAAGGTGGAAAAAGTATGTGAACCGCTAGACTAATGACTTCTCCAAATGCTAAATGGAGTCAGGAGTTAGCTAACCTGGATTCCAATCAATGACACGAGATTGGAGGTGTTGGTTAGAGCTGCCCTACCCTACAAAACACACCAATTGTAATTTCAATATTCTAATGAAGCATTGCCTGATATGAACCAAGCCTCAAACAAAAGAGCTCTCAGAAGACCAAAGATTAAAAATTGTTGACTTTCATGAAGCTTGAAAAGTTACAAAAGTATCTCTAAAAGACGGTAAGACAAACTATCTATACAGTAAATGGAGAAAGTTCAGCACTGTTGCTACTCTCCCTAGAGTGGCAGTCCTGCAAATATGACTGCACAAGACTGCAGAATGCTAAATGAGTTTAAGAAGGATCCTAGAGTGTCAGCTGAAGACTTACAGAAATCTCTGGAAAATGCTAACACCCTAAGTGTGTAGGCGTAGCACACCAACATTAAGTTTATCAAGAAATTTTGCAGGAGAATGTCAGTGTCTTCCGTGTACTGTGAATGTTTACATGGTGTGTTCAATAAAAACATGAAACCATATAATTGTTTATGTGGTATTAGTTTAAGCAAACTGTGTTTAGCTCATGTTGTGACTTAGATGAAGATCAGATCAAATTTTATGACCAATTTATGCAGAAATCCAGGTCATTCCAAAGGCTTCACCTACTATTTCCCGTGACTGTATTTTCTTCTCATTAATACATTATTGATAGAAGAATAAAAGTTGAGATTCAGACTCCTGAAATTGATGTGACGTGATCCACTCGAGAAAAGTCATATCACTCTGTTGGAGTTGTTGTTACTATCGAAACACTTGTGGTTGTAAAGTGATGTTACAGAGTGGAGCTCTTTTATAAATGATCATTGGCTGATTACAGACACCAGATTGCAGGGAGCATTTTAACCTGACAACAAACACGTTTAGTTTTGGCCTGTTAACAAGTTACTCACTGAATTAATATTAATTAGTGCCAGTTGATATAATCTGCCATCAGCGACTTCTGTCGTTTTAACTTAGCACAGGCTAAAATGAACCATTGCGACCAAATAATTTTTCACATTCACACACTCAAATTTTCACTCCATAGATCGGTTTGGGAGATCTGTAGTTGTCTTAATCTGGGAGTTTGCAGAATTTTCCAACATCAATGTTCTTCTCTGGTATCAGGGTTAACAGGTGTCATAACAGGTGTTTATAACTTAGCACCTGCTGGCCACAAAACACTTTCTAAGCACAAACCAGCAGCATATGAACAACGGAAAATGTTGCTATAACTGTAACTAGTGTAACTATGAAAAATGAAATTTTTATGGAAATGCATTTTTACCATTTTGACAAAATAGTCAATAGTCAAGCCCTGACAGGTGAGCTAATATGTTAATTTAGGAAAAACTGAAATTGTCCTTAACAATATTATCATCCAACATACGTATAATAGAGTGAAGCAGATAAATCTGTGTGAGCTATGAGATATATGACTCAGTGTTCAAGTAAGGCTCAATACCCTTTCCCTGTCCGGTTGCCTGCTGGACCTGTTCCAACCGTCCAAGATGAAGACAGACTGATACAAATACTCTTTCCCCCCCCTCAGCCATGTGTATTACTGCATGATTTATACTGTGTTTTACTGATACTGTTTTTTACTGTAAACCAATTGCCCTCTGGTACAATAATAGAAAGTAAGCAGAGACGGTACATTAAAAAGAGGGAGGCAAGGGGGAAAATGAGATTGACTAATAGGCACAAAGACATGTGAGGACGCATTTTCACATGGTCCTTGTTTCCATGCTCCCCTTGTACAGTAAATTAGCTCATTCAAGTTTAATTACAGGAGGAAATCCAAGGCAGAACCAAGGCAAATCAAATAATAAACTACTTGTAGAGACAAGGGCCACATTAACTCATTTTACAGCATATGCGGAGGTCTATAGATTATGTCTTAAATCTAGCACTTAATTCCACATTTATCTCCATTAAAATCGATACTTTCCCACTTGGTACTTTCCAATTTGCTGAACCCTGCTTTTATTGACATTTATGTCAAGTACTTACATTACTGGCCATTTCTATCCCAGTCAAAGTAGGAAACTTGCAGTAAAACTATTCTAGAAAATGCACTGATGTGCTAAATTAAAATACAAATTTCTTTTCTGTGCTGTTTGTTTAACCAAACATGGTAGATACAAATACAATACCACCTTTTGATCCAAAACACCAAACAGTGAATGAAGTAGTGAGTGAAGTATACACGCAGTGAACCACAGCAGTTGTGGTTGATTTGATGCTAGAACGGGCTAATATAGGCTCTGTTTTGTGAAAAGCCAGTCCAGCAGTGATAAGACTATGTTCTGAACTTGACTTAGGTTTGAAACCCCAAGAGATAAGAGATGAGAGCTGTCATGAAATGTGAATGGATCATATTACACCCAGTCCTCTATGTGGGCTGAACTTTGACTGTGAGAAAGAAGGGAGAAAAGTTTGTCACTGTGAATTCAGCTCAGTTTGAAAGATATAGATCTCTGATTGTTGTTGGCCAAGACAACCTACATATACATCTGAGATAGTAATGATGGCTTTTGGACAATCTTGAGCACAATCCTTCACAAGTGCATACAAATAAAACAGGAATATTCCACCACCATCTACTGTGCACAATCAATCTGTCTGGAAAACAGGCAAAATCAACTTATATTTCAAAAAAATATATACCTTAGCTGTAGTTGTTGGTTCTAATGAAATACATTCAAGCTCTAACATAATACACACATTGCTTCGTTGAATAATCTGGTATTATATTATATGAGGTAAATTTTCACAATAAAATTGTTGTATTTTCATTCACAAATATTACATAGTGCAGCTTTCTTGTTCCTGTGTCATAGATCTGAACTGTAAGGAATCCAGCATGAATGGTTCATGAAGGCTGCCATTATTTACCTTGGCACATGTCCTTCAAAGACATACGTCTTGTTGTCCCAGTCATCCGGATCAGGAGAGTAGACCTTTCCAAGCACTGTAGTCGGCATTCGGCCTAATGACAGAAAAAAGTTTATTTTCCATTTTAAATGAACGTTAAGTCTACGCACATAAGTTTTGGCCTTCCTTTATTCAGGAAACCAGGATAACAGTAGGTGTTACCTCTCTGCATGTCTATCTCCTGTGTGTGCTGCCTGACTTATGCCTGTTATACCAGCAAGCGCTCTTCTTTAACTCCTCACTCTCTGAACCATATGTGAATTATTCTGAAAGTTTAGGTGCATACCTTGACCCTGTGGTTGTTTGTCTTTGCCAGAAACAACAAAAAAATCAGACACCACTGCAAACAAATTAAAACTGAAACTGATAATGCCATGCTATTTTTGCAATTAAATTAGGATTAAGAATATGAACAAACGCTAAATATTGTGACAAACATAGAAGTAACATTTTGGTAAGACGGGATGCTGAAGAAGAATAAAATAGCTGTGCTGTTGCTGTTAATTGCAGGTCAAATAGAGCAACGGCTTGCCTTTGTGACTTTATGAACAGCACCATGGGAGTAATTCTGACTAAATCCAATCATGCGGACAATGATAATGTGGTGTCAGTGAGTCGGCTGAGGTAGAGGTTAAAAACACAATAAAAATGGTGCGTTTCTGTGTGTTAATTACTGAACACTGATGAGGAATTAATTGGCTGGCAGTATGAGCTTCATCTACAGAGATGGAAAACTACCTTTAAGAGCAAAATTAAAAATGTGCTTAAAAAGATGACAGTGATACATGTACCTATATAGTATAGAGCTTGAACGCTTTATCAGTCACACCTCATCCTAAAGACTGACATGGCCCTCTTACCTCTGTGACTATTGATGAAAATCTTCTTCTCTCCCGCCACATGTGCGTGATCATTTTGATCACCGATGGTCACTGTCAGGGTGCTGGTCACTGTTTTGGCTGGACGGCCACTGTCACTCATAACAATAGGAATGAGGAACTCCTTTTGGCGCTCACGGTCAAATGTCCTCAGAGCCGTAAGTGTTGCCGTGCCATTTAGGTTGTCCTGGAGGTAGAAATCATTGCTGTGGCGATACTCGGAGGGGACAGTGAAGTGGAAGGGCGGACCATTCTCTGGAGAGTCATGGTCCACAGCTCGGATGAGGGTTGACGTTTGGTTCAATCTCACTACCTAAACAAAGAGGGAGAGCATAAGGGGTTGTGGCTTGCTCAGGGTGGATTTTTTCGTTCACGCCACTAGTTGAAGAAATGATCCTTTGCTTCTTCCTAACTTCCTTATTTTGACCAAATCATAACATTATATCAATATGTAACATGCTGAGCCTACCTGTGGTCCGGCCACATTCTCAAAGACTATCGGGGAGTATGCCGCCTCAAACTCTGGTCCGTTATCATTTATATCCAACAGAGGCAGCTGGACTGTGGCACTGCCTGTTAGAGGTGGCACCCCATGATCGGTTGCTATGACAACCAAGTGATGCAGGGGTATCCGCTCCCGATCCAGAGGCCGCGCCACAGAGAGTACACCGGACTGGTCAATGGTAAACAGCCCGTCAGGATCTGAGTCCTCTGATAGGCTATAGGTGATGTCTCGGTTCTGGCCTGAATCAGAGTCACTAGCTACCAAACGAGCCACACTGGTTCCCACGGTGATATCCTCAGGCAGTGGGGCAAGAGACAAGAAGTGAGGAATGAAGACAGGAGCATGATCATTATAGTCCTCCACCTCCACCACACAGTGCAGAAGGCTGGAGAAGTCCAGGTCTTCAACCTGAAACAGGAACCGCATACAGTCTCAAGGCTGTTTCCAAGGCACCCTACACCAATTGTGATTCTAGTGTTGTGCATAGTCAGCAGTAGGAATTTACCACCAAGAGCTAGTAAAAAAACTTTAACAACTTAAAGCCCGCTGTTTTAATATTTTTCTTTTACACACTTCCATCCACATTTGTGCTCACAAGTGCTGCAGCTGATTTTTATATCACCTTATAGAATTTGTGGTTATTTTCCAACTGCTACCTCTCACTGCCACCAAAATGAAAAGTTGCCTTACGGAGCTTTTAAGTTCCTGTCTGTAACTGACATGCGACACCTTCTTAGCTGTCGAAGGGGGGGCCGACAGGTTGGTTTAACAACACACAACTCTTAAGATCAATGCTTGTGAAATTTCCCAAAACTTTTTCCATTTTTAACGTTTGTTTGAACAATTCACAAAACTTTCCAGGAACATACTGTATGTGAATGTACCCAAACTTCAGATGTCTACTATAGTCCATTTAATATTTTCAAGAATCCAAAATCAGGAACCACAGCACCTTTCATCATTTGGCTTCTGCCAGTCTCGTCTCAGACGCCATATGCCCCTCACACATGCAGCATACCTTTTTACTGTCGTTTCTTTCCACAAAAGTGAAATTAAACCCCATAAATTAGAGAAAGGTACAGAAGCTAAATGAAAGAAGTATCAATAGTGCAAGTCTATGTGGATGAATGGGGCTTTTGTAACAGCTTCCACATACCTTCAGTGTGAGGTTGAATCTCTGTTCGCTGTGCCGTTCATAGTCCAGACGTTTCTTAAGCCTCAGGGTGCCGTGCTGCTCCTGCTTGTGACTGACCATGTAGAACTTCTGTTCTTGGTCTCCAGCCACAACGCTAAAGGTCAGCTGGGCATTTTCTCCAGTGTCTCTGTCCTCTGCAGCAAGCTCCAGGACCTTAGAACAAGCAAACAACATCATGTAAATAAAGTATAGGCTCTACTTCATCAGGAATATTGGCTTCTCACAACTTTGATACATTAATGGATATCTCTGGTAGTATGTTTTGACCATAACAGAGTAGCAGAGTTTAAAACAGTGCAGACAATGTGGTTTCTGGTTGTTAGCCGCTTATATTATTAATATTCTACTACAGTTTAACCAAAACTCTATAGACATAAATAGAGTTTCGGTTAAACTGTATTTTTTGAATTCTGCGCATTCAAGAAATGGGATCTTGTTGTCTTTTTGTTTGAATTGGTTTGGATATATAGGACAGTGCATATGCGCAGATCACGTGCACTTCACAGTTTCTTCCAATTATGGGGAAAAAGACCTGCCCTGAGATACTACCAGCTGATCTAGTTGTTAATTAAGAAAAGCAATGGCCTAGTGACACAACCAGCAGACATAAAGCAACATGGGGTATCCCACTGGAGTATTGATTGGGTACCTGATGAATGTACTCTAAGTCCAATATTCACCTCTTAGCACCCCCCCCCTTCAGCACTGCATGTATGCACGTATATGCTTTACTAAACATCAAAACTGTTTCTTGTTGGTTTATTTCTTTAAAGTGAAACACTTGAAAACTTCAGTCCATTATTGATTCCAGATATCAGCAGTTGCCATTGTTTAATTGCCAGAGGTGGGACCAAGTCATCGTTTTACAAGTCCGAGTCAAGTCTCAAGTCTTAGCCCTCAAGTCCTAAGTTGAGTCCCAAGTCCAGACTGATCAACAAGTCCAAGTCAAGTCCAAGTCTTAAACTTTGAGTTTTGAGTCCTAAACAAGTCATAACGCGCTCTTCACCAAATTTTAAAACCATTTAAAAAGTTTTGATAAGTTAAATATAAACAAAATGTATTGAATGAAGCTTTAGCCTGTACAGAAAGAAGGCAGAGGTGCAGTTTCACACAACAGATGTTCTATAATTTCATGAATTAAATTAAATGTTCATGTAGGGCTGCTAATTATTTTGGTCAATATTGAGATCACAATTACTTACTTATTACTCATTGCCATAGGAAACATTAAACTACTGAACTTCTAAAATGTAATACTTTCTTTTTAAAAACTATTATATGCATTACTCCAAAATCTCATATAGCCCATGAAATAAGAAACAATAATCCAACACTATTAACTTTGCAGCATCTACAGTACAAGAGGTAGCAGCACAGTTTCACCTTTGGGTGACAGATGGGTCACTGAGGGGGCTCTCTCTGTGTGTGTGTGTGTGTGTGTGTGTGTGTGTGTGTGTGTGTGTGTGTGTGTGTGTGCGTACACGGAGGGAAGCAGAGCAGGTGACATGTGAACCACACGAGTTGACGAAGTTACGTTACAGAACGCTGAAATAAAACCATGGTGTTTTGTCAGTGACAGAAACCAGCGGAGAGAAAACTATAAATCCCTATGATGTTAGAAGATGCAGGCACTGTGGATATTTTACAAGCACCGATCAGGTAAAGCAACAATGAACACACCTTTTAGGGAGGGACGAGAGCCTCAGCTGTAAAGTAAAGAGGTGCGCTGGAATTATAAACCACAAACATGAAACATCACCCAGCGCTATTATCGTTTTATCTTAATTAACTTGTGATAATTGGTGGAAGCAGCTTCACGCAACAGCTGCAGCGGCCTCTCTAACTGTTTCGACCTGACCTTTCTTTTCTCTGTGAGGTGGAGGAATTTAGAAAGCTGTGTGGCGCTGCGTCAGGGCCCCAGCTGTTGTGCATGCATTATGCGTAAAATTCATCCAGCCAGAGGGTCCGAACGGTTCACAGAGCGCCGGTAGTAGGCCTACTACACAACCCATTGTAGGTACTGGAGAGGCTCGCTGGGGCGTACAGGGCCACGGACAAGAGGTCGCGGAGCGGCCGGCCGCGCTTCGGACTGTCGGTGATTGTTCCCTCTTGCTGGAGGAAGACACACGCTCCACCGCGCTATGTTGATGCGCTGCGCAGTTTTTTATTTCATAATTTATATTTGGGCATGGGGAGTGCCAAGTCAGCTAAAGTCGAGTCGCAAGTCTTCTTTGATTTTGTCAAGTCAGGTCTAAAGTCATCATTTTTGTGACTTGAGTCTGACTCGAGTCCAAGTCATGTGACTCGAGTCCACACCTCTGCTAATTGCTGAATGGTCTTTAAAATATTGCAAGATATACTGTATCTAAGAAACTACATTCTAAATCAGAGGTAAGGAAACTTAAAAGAGGTTTTGTGTCCTAACTGGAATCTTGTACTGAGAGGTGCTACACTTGCTGTAAACAGGAAGCTTTCCTGAGAGGCTGACTTCCTTTGTGTAATGGGTTGTCTTTTTGGGAGATATTGGATGATGAAGTTCAGTATATCATCATCCACCACCATATGCTATGTTTACATTTGCAGAGGTAATTTAAAACGAATTAGACAATGGTTTTAGTGGAATAAGCTAATGCAATGGTTCTGACCCACCTCTGAATTGGGCTCTGCATTCTCAGAGATCCTTGCCAGGCAGGAATGATCAGTGAATCTTGGAGCATGGTCGTTCACATCCTTGATCTGAATGGTAACAGTTCCTGTTCCTGTCATACCTCCCCCATCTCTGGCCTCCACAACGAGGAGGTAGGTCTCAACCTGCTCTCTGTCCAGACCGCCCATGGCTACAGTAATGGTCCCTGTGGTGGGGTTGATAGTGAACATTTCTGAGAAGGTAGGCGCTCCTCCTACTTCGATGTTAGTGGCGTCTAAACTACCCATAATTCTGTAAGACAGCACAGCGTTCTGCCCGACAGCTGAGTCGTCCAGGTCGGTGGCTGTCATCTCCATCACAGACGTCCCTACTACAGAGTTTTCCGCCACGTCCCCGTGGCAGCTGGGGGCACAGGTGAAGACTGGCGCATTGTCATTGATGTCCCACACATTTATGATGACATCTGTGAAGCCAGTCAGACCTTCCCCGCCCTCGTCTGTGGCCAAGACGACGAAACGCCACACGGCCCGCTCCTCGCGGTCCAGGGTCCGCTGGGCGTAGATCTTGCCAGTGACCTCATCAATTATAAATTCACTCTCTGCACCCTGGCCATGGAGAGAGTAACGCAGGGCCTCCTGGTCAGCATCCTTATCTGGGTCAGACGCTGTTACCTGCAACATTGAAAGACAGGGAGGGTGATGAGGACGTGATCATTTTTCTACACTATTTAATTACTGAAATGCTGCTGCTTTGGAGTGACATCTTGAATGCGCTTCACAAATGCTCTGTGCAGTTATGAACTCTCAGGTAGGTAAACCTGGCAAAGATCCAGCCGCCTCAACCTCAACCCCCACCTCTCCTGCTTCTCTTCTTCTGTCTGCTCCTTCTCACTCATCCTCAACACATCGGCAGCAATTACACCCCGGGCAGGACAAAGATGTTTCAATTTAGCACAGTAATTGCAGTGTGATGTAGAGCCAAAATTAACTCGTGTTCCTTTAAAGAGTAAGACATGTGCTCTGAGAAAGATGAGGAGCTTGTCCCCCCACAGAAAAACGATGTACAAAATTACAACTTACGTTTACGTTTATTGTGGTGGCGACCTCTAGCGGCTGTACAGCGCAAAGACATTTATATATTACAAATAGCCATAAAGTTGTACTCCAGTGGTTGGGGTTGGGCGGAGGGATAGTAAGTTAGATGCTTTTCCTTTGTGAAACTTTAATAAAGTTAAGTAGTGTTAACTATGTTAGTCTTGTAGCATTAGCTTGCTAGCTAGCTATGTTAGTCTTAAAGGTGTTTACAGTCCCCCATAGCTCCTTACCCTAACCTTCACTGGGGTGTGTGCCTAAGTCTATTCTATGCGTGTCAACCGGTGAACACAACGGCTGATCTGCTAGCAGCTTGGGTTTTAAAGCAGTAAGAGGATTTTGTCTCATGAAATAGAAACATAGATAATAATAATAATAACAAAATAATTACATTAAGATATTTATTTCATGAAGGAACATTATTTTTAATTGTGACACACAAGTTAAAATGTATGTTCTGTTCAATACAACAGTTACATAAAACTCAAATAAATTTCCTAAAAACACCCACCCAAAAAAGGGATACAATAAATATTGGTGACCTCAATCACAATTAATAAAAAAAGCTTGACAACATTAGAGAAGTGAGGAATTGAAGCTGGAATGCGAGACTTAAAATGAATGTCCATTAAATTCAAGCCCTTGCCAAATGAGATGGCACAGTGCTGATAACGTAGTTTTTCAAAACCTGGGGTCTGTGGCAACATTACAGTGCTGGTGCACCACGTAAAACAAACCTCAGTGTCAATGAACAGCAATCTCACACAGTTTGCTTATCCAGGTGACCAACCATTCGTGCATAACACTGTTTGGCTCCTTATCTTGCATGTATTTGACAAGCAAGACAGGTTAGGTCTATGCTTCAGTAAACAGCCACTTACATGTGCGACACAGACAATATGCTAAGTAAACAGATGATTGCAAACAACTCTCAAAAGCTCTACCATATAGCTTAATAATGATTAGACTGTACCTGTAACACAAACACGGGTGAGCCATCCAGCTCCTCTGTTACGCTGCCGTAATACTCGTTAACGGTAAACACAGGAGCCTCGTCATTCTTGTTAACGACGTTTACCGTCACTGATGTGTAATCCTCCCATTTCCCATCTGAAGCCAGAACATGAAGCTTGTACCTGAGCAAAAATTTCAGCTTTGTCAAGGGCTTTCACAAAATAAGCAACAGTTTATGTCCAAATGTAGAGCTTTGTAAAAACACTTTGAATTGAAATGTTCTTAAAACACTTAAACTATTGGGGCAGCCTATAGCTGAATTACGGTATCAGAAGTGGAGGCTATGGTATAGTATACTTATTTTGATACAACAGGAAAATTAATTATATATATATATAGTATATAATATATTTTAGGTAAAATCCTTTCCATTCATGGAGTCAAAAAGCATTTATGGTTCAAAAGATTCTTCCCTGGAGTGTTTTCCTACCTTTTGTTCTGTTCATAGTCCAAAGGCTGGGCGATAAAGATAGTCCCCACCTCTGGTTCCACATCAAATACTCCTCCCATGTTCCCTGATGTGATCTGGTAGCGCAGCTTAGCGTTTCCACCTGCAGAATAGGAGAAGATGGAGGTTGAATGAACATTGACAGTTTGTATAAATAAACCGCAGTTACTGACAAAGCAGAGTATTGAAAGTAAGTCTTGCTGGAGCTGTGATGAAAAAATAGGCCAGGAGCATATCTCATGTGTTTTATACCATGAAAGAGATTTGGTAATAACCTGATCCCCCATGGATTGGAAGTCTCTATCTAGTCCACTGCTGTCCGTTTCTGCCATTCCACCAATCTGTCTCCCTTAACTAAGATAGACAGCATCACCCCGCTTTAGCTCATATCGAGTCTTTGGTGTGATCTGATTGTTATGAATCTTTAAACAAGAGGCAACCTCTGCCCGTACAAAGTTGATTATTATACCTGCTGCATTGGAATAGCATCTTCATGACAAGAAATCTAAGAAAGTAAAAGTCAAATATTTTAAAGCCATGCAAAGAAAACCTAAAGCCTGTGCAACAATTTGTACTGTAATGGATGTCTATACCTTAGGTGTGGAAGAAAAATATCCACTTTGTAGCTTTGTATGCATATTGCATAATAAGATTTATTTAATACAGTGGTAACATTTTAGAACATTTCTGATTAAATTACACACTTAAACTAAGATGAATATGTTTACTTCCATATTAATGTTAAGTATTACAAGACATTATGGATCAATTGGATAACAAAGAATGGAAAGCAGTGTAATGGGGGCTTAAATTAATCAGAGATACTTGATCCAAATGTCATATCTTCTGCTGCTAAGTCTGTGTGCAGGTTCTAAAAATGAAGTACCAGCACAACAAGGTTTTAGCCATCAAGAGCCGATAATAGCATTTAAAATGTTTTTAGAGTGCATTGTGGATTCAAAGCCAAAACACTTGAGCAAGTCCACATCTTTACTAGGTCTTCAGGAGAGAAAAGAAATAATGATTAAATGCATTAACAGACTCCTCCTAATACAAACACAATTATATACAGCGCACTTTCAGTGGAGCATTTGCTTTCTGACACAGGGAAGGTTTACCAATGTAATTATTATTATCATTATTGTTATTAATTCTATGTATTACCTTACAAGTAAAGTGAACTTATTAGCAAAAGAATGTGACAGACATAGGACACGTATGTAACGTTATGTAACTGGAAAGTTTAAATAAGTCAACTTTGACTTTCGGTCCTGTATACTACGTCACCTGACCCGGATAGGTCACAGTGGAGTTAGTTGAAAGTCCAGGGCGTCTCATGCACTGAAAGGTACCTCATGTGCCAAATTCCGACGGTTTGTCAAAGCATCGATATTTGACGCCCTGGGATTAGAACGGTCTGCATTTCCTGCACAATATATGGGCAAGGATCAACTTAAATAAGGCTGTTAATATTAACATAGTATTACTGTATACACAAGTAAACTCAAATTGAATCATAACCTATGGCTTTCAGGCCTGGAAGTGTACTTTGTCTCCCAAAAGTCAGTAAAGAACGCTTCATTTTTCATTGCATAATTAATACTCCATTGTTCCAAGCAATTTAAAATCATATTGCTGTGAAGTTCCCCCTCCCCTCATCTCCAATGTTCCCTCCCTACCTCACTTAATAATCTCTTTTTCTTTTTAAGCTCTGCAAAGCATTTTTAATAAAGTCTATTAGATGCTGATCAACAAAATGTTCCCCCCCAATGCAATTACTGGTAAATCCAAGGTCTGCATCTCAATCACTGTTGCATCTACCAACCCTCATGTTAATATAAAAGGGAATGGAGAAGCCTCTGAAGACGAGATGCGATTCACAGCTTATTAGCAAGATGAAAGTCACGGAAGGAGAGAGGAGAATGTACTAATCCAGAGCGTTTTGTACCGTCTGTCTGTTGGCATTTTAAATGAGACATTAGGGGATATATGCAATTGCATCCCTTCTTCTCACTTGCTGTCTTTCTCAGATTTTTTTCTAGTTGTCTCACTCTCTTAAGTATTTAGAAAACTGCTGAGACCCAAAGGACAAAAGAAACAGCAGAAGGAACAGTTAAAATAAACAAAGTGAGAGAAAATGAATTTTGTTTCCCAGTTGTACCAATTTCAAAACTCTTTCCAATCTCCCTGGATACTGTACTTTACTGAAACTGGAGTATACAGTTAAGAGAGCAGGAACGGGAAGAGACACACACACACACACACACACACACATACACAGGGCATCATCTAGTGATTTGGCGTGTCACCTATTTGTCTCACGTGATGCACATGATTTTCAGCAAAATATCATATCAGTGTCATATTGACACACTAGGAACACAATATCTTTCACTACAGTTTCAATGTCTATGTCTGTAGAATATATCACAGACATTTATTTTTATTATTTTATTAGTATTTTAGTTTTTATGCTACTTAAGCTTTTTCTGTCCAAACTAAATATAAATGACATTTACAATGAAATGAAATGAAACATTATATTATTGACGGCCATTATCAAAGGTAAACTCAATGTAAAAAGATATCGATGGCAGTAGCAGCGCTGCAGCAGCAACACTGTCCAACACTGTGGACACCACTAATGTGCGTGTTCAGCGAGGTAGCGGTCATGCACAGGTAGAGGTAGGTGGAGAGCAGATGTACCTGCCTGAGAAGGGAATGACACTGTTGCTTTGCTGCTGCTATGGATTAAATGTTTTGTTGTGTAATGACGTTTAACTATGCAAAATAGATGAGCACAAGAAACAGCTTTGATATAGCCAACATAAACAATGTAATGCTAACTTTTACTAATTTACAATCTGCTGGATTGCCCACCCAGGTCAAAAAGAAGTGCTCTTAAAGGCACTGAAAATATACTAGAAATTCACATAGTATACTTATAGTACATTCATACTCCTAACGGGCTTACTACAAGTATATTAAAGATATATTCTCCTGAGCTTTAACATACTTCTCAAAAGTATACTTTGTAATAAAGTATACTTAATTAAACTTTGTAATAAATATATACTTAATTAAACTTTTAATAAATATGCTTAAATAAAAGTATATTTTTTTACAACATTTTAGTCAATTTATTAAAAATATATTTATTTAACTCTTAGTAAATATTATTTAGGTGTACTTTGTGGAAGTACATGGTTAAACAATTACACTTTTAGTGGGTTAAAAATATATTTATGCCAAACATGTTTCATTGTGTAGATTACTGCAAAATATTGTAATTATTTATGTAATTGCCACGTGTTTCAGCCTGATTTCCTGAAGTATGATTTTTAAAACATATTTTTTTAACATTAAAATATGTTTTTCAAAAGCTTATTATTTCTTTTTTTTTTTCTTTTCTTTCTTTTATTTTAGTTTAATCAGGTAAATAGCTCGTTGAGATCAGAGACCTCTTTCATAAAGTTAACGGGGCCAAGAAGGAAGCAGCACATGTTGTTAACGTAACGTAAGTTTAACGTGTGTACTGTCGTTGAGAGGGAAGCTAGTTTTGGCCAGAAATCATTTTGTTCCTCAGGTTTCCTTTGTTTTACTTTACCGACTCGGACTTGGAAGGTGGACACCACAGACATAATAAGAAAAGAACACAGAAGAGAAGAATATCCGGTCAGCTCCCTACAGAAGTTAAATGTGAAAACAGCTAAAGAGGCGTGCCTGGCAAGTACAAGCAGGAGAGGACAGACGCATATACTGCCGGCTGTCCTCTTTCAGGGTAAGTTTATTTTTGTTAGCAAGACAACACAATTGTGTAAATTAACTAAAGTTGAGCTCACTCTGGGTTTGAAAATATTTTACTTGGTGGATAGGTCTGGTGTGCATTAGCTAATGCTAGCACGTGGATTAGTATATTTGTTAGCTAACGTTAGTTAGCATTTTAATAGCTTCATAATCAAGACAGCAACTTTCGTCTGCTCTAAACAGTGTTGGGAGTAACGCGTTACAAAAGTGACGCAATTAACGTTACAGTAATGTGTTGCTTTTTGCTGTAAGGCAGTTTTTAATGTTCCTAAAATTTCTGTAATATAGAACCTCAGTAACCTGTTGCTGAAATTTGATGCATGAGATTTTAAGAAGGCAGGCCTGTACATGTGTGTTTGTGAGCCCTCAATTCTGCTTTTTACACTGTTAAAATCAGTGAGGTCATTATCATAGTAATAAATGCAACTAATATGTTGCTGTCTGTGTGCTAAAGGTTCACATTTTTATAGTCTACCTTACTCACATAAACAGTTTACAGTAAGTTATTGGTCACTGTAATCTGTAACGTTAAAGACATCACCACAGTCATTTTTGTATAAATTCACTCTAAAATTTAGCTGAAGCTATGAATCATCAGCTAAGCATCTGCGTTATACTATTCAAAAGTGGATATCTTCTAAAGGTACACTGATTTCTCTTCACTGCAGCCATGGAGGGGGTAATCATTACAGTGACCAATAACTCTGTTATAACAGCAATGTTGAAGTATACATGCATATTGTGGAGAATTGTTTTAAGACATGCTTGAAATAATGTTTTTATGTACTGCAATGCCTCACCACACGATATAATAGCATGTGATGTTATGTAAAATACTGCTCAACTTTATGTCCTTTTGTATGGTCACTTTTAAAAGTTGAATACAGGATGTATTCAACTTTTAAAAGTTGAACCTACCCTTTGCCAACTTTAACCAACTTAATGCTAAACCCAGATTTGGAATTTCCTGCCTTAGTTCAAGAAAAGGAAATAAAGAATAATAATAAAGATTTGCAATAAGAATAGATTTACAGTGTTTATAATGATATGCAAATGAAGAACTAAACTAGGTGGAAGTACTGGCCTAACTGAATTGTATTTGTATATTTATTATATCTCATTTGCAACTGCATTTCTTTTCTTTTAGAGCTTCCTGGGATCGTTGCCTCACTCAGAGGGCTTAGAGGCCACGGAAACCTCAAAGGACCAGCTGGACCCTCACAAGCTCAATGTGCTCATAGGTATATCTGGCTCCTGCACACGATCACTGTTTTTTCTCTCAACGGGGTCAGACTAAAGAAACAAATATTCTTGTGAAAAAATAATTTAATTTAAAATATTTTAAGTAATTGGCTACTTTTTGTACTTCACAAATTGACTGCTGTGTTAATGTGAAATGATGTAGACAGCACAGTTGTTAAGCAAATGTGTATGTTTGTGTTATTTGTTGTACCTGTTCAATAACATTTTATCATATACAGCTCCTTGGCTGAATGTACACTAGTGTTTATGTAATGTTTTTGATCATGTTGTAATGGAAGAACTGAGCATTAACTGGGAGGGGTCCCTTGTGGAAAATCATTTCACCTGAACCTAAACAGTTAGCATTATTAGAACAGCTAGACATGATGTCACATTGTGTTTCAGCAAATTTAAACAAAATAAAAAATCTGACAGTGGTTGTTAATTAATTAGAGGTAATATTGCTTTGAAATAGACAAAATCTTTGCTTTTCCCTTCCACAGATGCTGTGTGATAAAGCACTTTCCAAATCCCATAGTGTCTGCAGTCACAGAAAATGCAACGAGTCCTACTCAAAGATAACCGACCCTCCACTCCAAGAATAAGGATGGACATTTTTCAGTTTCAGTTTGGTTCCACCATTTGTACTGTATGCTTGTGACGGAGTACCTTCACTGCAGGTGAGTAAGCGCTTGGACTGCCATACGTTGCTGTCAAAGTTGCATGTTTGGTACCCTGTAGACCTGTGTTTGAATCTGGGTAGGGTGACACATATGGTGTCAGAAGTGGGATATGTGGAGTATACCAGTAATATATTACTAATAAGCTGAATTGCTAATAAAAATGTTCAGGGAACACTTTTATAATATATTTAAACTGTTCTTCAAGTATAGCACAAAAGGGCATTTTAAGTTAAATTTAAAGAAGTATATTTAAATTATAGTAAAGGTACTTAAAATAGGTCCATTTTAACACAACTAAGTATATTAAAATATATTGCAATTATCTTAAAGTTGACTTTAAGTATTTCTAAAATGACACTTAACATACTTTAAGTTGTTCCGAAATAACACATTCATTATATACTTAGTATAGTACAATTAAAGTGCATCCAAAAAAAGTGCTACTTAAGTATATTTCTTTTTCACTTGGGTGGAAAAGTAGCTCTGAAACACTGCAGAAAATTTCACCCCCTCAGCTCCAAAGCTCAGGCTAAAGTTCTTACCATAGTGAGGACTGATTGGAACTTACTGAGATGTTGAGTGGAACGTGGCAGGAGCAGCCATGTTTTTTGGACAAAACTTGCCATTTGAATTCATTGAAACCTCTGAGTGAAGCCACCTTTCAAGATTACAGGAGGTGAGAATTTCCTTTAAGTACCTTTGATATGCAGCATGATAGCTCATTTCTAAAGAGCAATGGTAATCTACGAAGACAATTTAATAATGATTATATATTTTGATTCTAAATTAGGTCTCGCTAGTCTTTGGTTTCAGTCGAGCCAATAAAAACAGGCTGTGGGCTGAGGCTTCAGGTTTGGCATCTGAAAATATCCAAACTTTGTACATCTTTACATTCTGCTTGTGCTTTTCTCACCTTCTTTCTCTGTTACTTTGTGCATTTTCCTTTTTCTGTATTTCCAAGACAAATTGCTCCACTTTACAAAGAACTTCATCACTAGCTGTGTATGTGTGTAGTAGTGACACCAAGGTCTGTTTAGAGAAGCATTTGTAAAAACTTTCATGAGCTGATATCAGCACCGAGTATCACTACTTAGTTACGTGAGCTGAAATTTAAAGATTATTTCTCTGGGGGTCATTTTGACAAATTCTGAATGGAAAATGAGAGGTAATGAGGCCTTTATGAGTCCGAATATTGATTGGCTCTGGTTTTCAAACAGGATTGTCAACAACTTGCTTCCAGGCAAAATTAATTTAGACTTTCTGCAAAGCAAAACCACTAGCAGTAGCAGTAAATATGTGAGCAGCATTCCCAGGCATTTCCTGGGTGAATTTCAATTGGGTAGTAAGCAGGTAGTCCACTTATAGATGCTGTAAGCTATTGAGAGCTTCTCTGATGTTAGGCTCTCTCTTCTTCATACGCACAAACAAACACAAGGCTGCTATTTTGCTCCCTCCCAAGAAAATAAAGTCACACATATAACAGGAGCATATTTGCAAGTCTAATTTTAGTCATCTCTAAAAATAGTCACAAATTGTACCTACATAGTCACATTCTGGATGATTTACTATGCTCTATAGACTTCCTGTTTGTAAGGTGTGAATGACAGCCCCACCATTTCAAATAAGTTGTGTAACAATGACAAATGACAGAGACAATTATTGCACCAACTGAAGCCGTACTCCATATAATATAGTAATAATACAGTGAGTTAAAATTGAAAATACTACTAGTTTACTAATACTAGGTATTAATATGTGTCTTCTTTCTATGTTCTTAGACAGATAATTGGAATTTCTGAACATCCATCCAAAAATCAGACAAGAAAACTAAAACTTTATCTAATCAGCTTCAAACTGAATTAACTGAATTATAAAAAACATGGCTTCATGTGAGAGGAGGTATTGTTCATGGTATAATGGCTTTTCTAAATACTAAATATAAATAGAAACTTTTCTTAGTGTTCTCCTTAGGGTTCCTTTAGGGCTACTGCATTTTCAGTCTCACCATTCAGGAAACCCCATATTCAGCCATTTCCAGCTCAGAGCCTCTGATTAAACTCTACACAACCCGTCCAGCACCAAATGGCAACAGACAACAACTGCATTTATAGTCAACACTACATGGTGGTGGCTGTGTAACTCTTAGCTTGTTCCGGTTGTTACCCACCTAGTGCCCAGACATCAATAAATACAGCAGTAAATGTCTAAAAAGAGAAAATATGTTGATTGAAGTTACAATACAGTTTTCCAGTCTGCAGTATTCCAGTTCTTATATTTCTTAACTTAAGTTTTGTACAAGTGTACTCTCTTTTGAATTCTAAATAAAGAGCCATCAGCCCTACTTCTCTAAGTCGTCTCTGCTCTGTTGAAGTGGAAACAATTTTCTTCAGCTGTAAACTAAACTATCTTGATGTCTACTTCAATCACCCCTCTGTTACGCAAGCCGTGGTCACTTCCAATGAGGAATTCTCGGTTGATTTTGTTGTTGATCTGTAACTACCATACCTTTTTTTCCAGTCAAAGGCCTACCCAGTTTCTAGATGCCTTTTGATAGTATAAGCCACAGTGCTCAAACATACTCTGTGAGAGACTCTTTTTATTCCCCAGAGTAATAATGGTCTTGTCTTTTCTGTCGCAAGCTGACATTTGCCTCTGGCCATGACAGCTGAGTGCCTCTGCATGTTCCATCACAGACCTGCCTCTTTGTATTTCAGGATCTTCTGGCAAGTTCTCAGACCCTAATGAGACCTCTTAATTAGTGCTTTATTAAAAAGGCAAGTGTATTGAAAGGTCAACCAAGTTATGCCTATGTATATGGAGCTCTAGTGAAAGTTAAGTCAGGACTATTATTTTGCATGCTTAGGTCTGTAGTTCATTTCTTATACCATCCTGCCATTCAATTTCCTGCTGTCATTATCCGGGGCTGTCAGTTGTGATATCAGCTGTTCCAATAGCAGGTCACATCTATCCAATAGCACAGCGACATACCTATTATAGTCTTCACAGATTCATCAGCTTTATCCTTTCATCAGCCTATCAACTTCCACAGAGTCACCAGCCACCACCACCACCAGTGTCTGGACTCCATGGGAGGATTTATCTCTCTGCCACCCCCCTTGACTACAAAAAATGTCCCTGTGGAGTCAAACACCAAAGCCTTTCTGTCAAGACTAAGCACAATATCATCTGCTATTATAATAATCACTATCTTTATCTTCATTCACTTCTACCTCCTAATTGAACTAATATCGGATGTTTAACAATTCTAAATGGAAAAATACCTCAGAAGATTCCAGGGTTTCTACTAGCTGCAGTGGCCTTCTCCTCAACATGTACAGCAGAACAACATCTTAACAGTAAGAAATTTTTGACTAAAGTGAAAAAAAATAGTTCTAAAGCCCAAAGTGTGAAAGTACACATTACAACGCTTGAGAGCATCCTTCTTTGCCTTACATTGAAAGGTTATATTAAATGGTTTCTTCTGCAGTGGCTGGTTCAAGCTGGTACCCCCTTAAAAGTAAAAGGGGTCAGACAAAAGCAGTGAAGGGAAAAGAGAATGTCTTTCTTGAGCGAGCGAAAAGAGAAACACTTCAGCAATGTGCTTGAGTAAATGCGCTCAATTATGGATATACAGTACCGGCCACACCATCACTCCTACACTTTTCATTTCGTATCTACATCGAACCATTCCAAGAAACACACATTCGCACTGGAACTTTCCTTTATCCATGCTACCCACCTTCGTCCCCATCGTTGGCACTGACAGTGAGTATGGCGAAGCCTACGTCAGCATCCTCATCCACATCAACTTCATAGGACGCCTGTGCAAACGCTGGCTTGTTATCGTTCACGTCGCTGATAAAAACGCGAACATATGCCGTGTCTGAAAATAAAAAGATAAGAAAGTGACAGATACAGCGAGAGAGAGAGAGAGAGAGAGAGAGAGAGAGGAGGAGGAGAGAGGCGATTATAAACATGAGGTTGTTCTTATTCTGTCAGCGTGAACATGAACATCTGTCTATCTCTCTTAGGGTAGCAACAATTTTGTCACTTTTCACCAGCGTGCACACACACATATGCAGATCGAAAAGTAGCTACTTCTTCATGCGCAGAGACACAAACAAAAATAACATCTTTTTTTTCCTCTCCCATCCACCATTGTCTACCACTTTTCTATTACATCTGTCATCTGTCTCCACTATTTCTGTCTATTTTACCATTAAATCCAGCTGTTTCTGTTTTGACTTCAGCATCCACCCGCAGGCTGAAATGGAGTACAAAGCACCCTTGGGGTATCAGTGTGAGGCTCGGTAGTTGAGCAACCCAACATACTATGCTTCCTTTGATACTGTATCAAAACCAGCATCATTTGAAATACATGCTTCGAGATGAGATAAATTATTTTACTCAGGGTGAAAGAGATGGTATAGAGTTCATGGCACAGATAGGAAACTAATGCAGCACTTGGAGCTATAACAAAACAAGTCGCAGATGCCAGGGCTTTGTACACGTTCAGGATCTGTCTGAGAGCAAGGTGGGGAGGGATGGAGGGAAAAAACAAAATGGATAAGAAGATGTAGCAGCAATCCTCTCATCCTCCCCCGTCTGTTAATGCTGCCTGCTCATTCATGATTTCACACTTCTAGAGACATGCATGTGTAAAAATCCCATCCCAACCTCACCCCATGCAGGAGAGCTTGTTTACTGTCTGTGAAAACAGTGTTTATTAGGGTTATTTTTGAGACCACTGAACAACATTCTCCTGTCTCTAGTCTGCAACATCTCTAGATGCTTCACATGTTTGTACGTCTGTATGTGCAGATGCGCAAAGTTAAAAAGAAGCAAACATTAACATGTCCCTCTCTCTTGCACTTCCTTTAAATCGTCTTTTCTTTTTCTTTTAATTATTTTCCCAGATGACATATAGCCAATATGTTAAGTGCATCCAGCAGCGGGGGCAGCAAGTGCCTCTCGCAACAAACACCATATATGACCCATGCTTACCATGTAGCAATTATAAATTATTACATTGTCATTATTAGTTATGAATTGTGCATTACTAAAATAAAAGTGCTGCACCACATAGATAAGTTACAACATAACAGTCATACATCCTCCATGATAGATGTAATAGCCAATATACATTTGGGTGGAGATGGAGTAGTGGATAAGACACATGTCTCTGGTGTGGAGGACCCAGGTTCAATTCCGACTGCGACATTCACCAATATGTCCCTGAGCGAGACAGTTATGGTGCGTTTTATTTACCTCGGAAGTTTAAGGTTGGAGCTGGGAATGAAGTCTCACTCGAGATACTACATATGTCAGAGGCCTGTGACCTCTGACATATATAGTAATTGTTAGTTGCTTTGGATAAAAGTGTCAAATAAAAGACAAATTAAAATTGTATCGTTGATTGGCCTCTTACCTTATTTACTTTACTTTACTTTACTTTATACTTTATTCAGTCCCATCACTGGGAAATTGTCTTGGACAACGTGCAAAGTCAGTACATACAAAAACAACATACATTAAAAACAAAATAGAAACAAGTGGAGACACAATGACAATCAGTGCATACAATGATAGAAAAGAGAGGTAAATATATGTAAGACACAATGGCAATTCACAGTATTTTATCTCTATTTAACGCTATGATTGCAGTAGAAACAAAAGAATTTTTCAGTCTGTTAGACCTGCACATCAAAACCCTATACCTCTTTCCTGATGGTAATAATTTAAAGTGGGCATTCAGGATATGAATATCGTCTCCAACAATTTTCTTAGCATGGTTTAAGATAGAAGCATCAAACATCTCTTGTGGTGATAATCACTCCTCACCCCCTATAATTTTAAAGGTGGTGTGTACCAAACGTCCTAACCTCGATTTTAATTGGACAGACAAGTTACCATACCATGCAGTGATGCCACATCTAATCAAGCTCTCGAAAATAGATTGTTAGAACAAGTACATGATTCTCTGATTCACTCTGAATGCTTTTAACCTGCGAAGAAAGTACAATCTCTGCTGTAACCTGGAACAAAGATTGTTGACATGAAGAGACCAGCATAGTGAATTATCTATGTAGACTCCCAAGTACTTATATGAAGGAACCTGTACAATGAAATTACCATGTATCCTTACTGGACTATGATCCCCTACGCTGCTAGGATCGAAGATCATCTCAACCGTCTTAATTCCATTAAGTATTAGCGAGTTATTATCACACCAACCTACAAATCTGTCCACCTCAGAAAAATGATGTGAGACATTGTCTTTCCTATTTAATAAGCTTAAAATCGCTGTGTCACCAGAAAATTTTATTAAAAAAGTACTGTCTTGACTTGCTACGCAATCATTGGTATATAATGTAAATAAAATTGGTGAGCAAACACATCCCTGCGGAGCTCCCGTGTGAGTGATTTTAACCTCAGACTATGAGTTGTTGACTCTCACCTGTTGTGTGCAGTTGTTCAGAAAAGAATAGAGCCACTTCATACAGTATGGATTTACCTTAACTTTGTGGTCAACGTCAGGGGTTCAGGGTATTTAACGCTGAACTAAAATCAATAAAAAGTAAACGGGCATATGCTTGAATGTCTTCTAAATGACTAATAACCAAATGAGAGATGCAATTAATGGCATCTTCAGTACCTCGCCTCTCCCTATATGCGAATTGAAACAGGTCGAATAATGGTTTAACTTGATCCTTTAAACCCATTAAAACAAGTCGTTCATAACGCTTCATAACATGAGATGTGTGGGCTACTGGTCTAAAATCACCATTCTCCACTGAGTTCTGTTTCTTAGGAACTGGTATTATAATGGATTTCTTCCATAGAGATATAACTTTACTGCAAATGAGTTCTGACCCAAGAAAACGTGGTGCAACCAATTTTAGTAGCTGATTTAGTTACAAACAGGCCTAGTTACCAAACCTCTACTCACTTTACGCCCTAGCTTAGAAGAAAACGTACGCATAGCTGTTGCTACCCAGTGCAGATATCTCTCATTTCATCCTATGATTTCACCCTATCCACACAAACAACCCCTCAAATGAATACTGGTACCGGTACATTTACAACTACAAATTGTGTCTTACCTTTGCTTTTAATAAAAAGTGTCTGGTCATGTAAAACCACTAACCACTGTCTGGCAGCCATGTTGGATTTATTTAAACTGGCTTGTGTTCATTTGCATTGAATGGAGAAGAAATAATAAATAGCAGTAGACGTTAATACAATATTCCTTTGTTTTTCTGTCTCCCTTGTTTCCCCTCCTCGTGTGTGTGTGTGTGTGTTTGTGTGTGAGTGACTGTGTTGTGTGCACGGCTTACCAACCTGGGCACCTGACTGAGCAACCCATGCTTATTGTGATATTTATATTATTTGTAACATGGCTGTGTGTGGAAATAAAAAGTATTTTTGAAGTAAAACTCTCAGTAAACTGACAACATGTAAATAGTATGGCCAAACATGGAGACTGCCTGAGTGTATCTTTATAAATTGTACAATACATGTTTATTATAGTGTCTTCATCTAAAGTTGTTGTAGTCAAGGAGTGGGAGAAGACATTCAGACATTAATTATACATGGGATCTTGATTATAATGGTGATATTGCCTATGAAATTGAGATGGTAATATAAATATGTTTACTTACAATCGATTCTAACCCTAATCTCATGGTAAAGAAGGAAGTGCAACATATGGGAAACACAATAACATTATATATAATTAAAATGGGGGTAGAAGATATTGATTTTTCACCTCACGGGAGAAAGAAACTTTTTTAGAATATGATATTTCTTTTAGATATTTCACCAAAAAATATTTAAGTAAATCCTTCAAGTAAGTATTTTAAAGTAGCCCATGGGATTCCCAGAGCTATTAATAGGACTCTGAATCGCCTCATCAAGGCATTTTGGGGTGATGACAGGATTCATTCAGATTTGCCATCACAGTTATCAGACTAATACATTTTCATCAATCAAAGATTAAGTATCCTCACATAAGCAAAGAGATATCAAACGCAGGTGAGCACTCAATCGATACTTTCTCATAGTAATAAAAGTTGTACGAGAAAATTGTCTGGATGCAGTCTCTTGTTGAGTACTGCAGCATAGAATTCATTTTGGAAAATTATATCCAAACATAGATAGATTTCACTTAAGCCAAATTCAACATGGTGAAATGCTTCTTCTCTACTAAGTGAAGAAAAAAGCATGTGGCTATCATGCTGTAGGAGCCATATTTGTTGTTTTCCTCCAAGCCACAGGGGGCATGATATTGCTGGCCTCAGGTAATTTAAGTTCCTGTATTGAAGCAAACAGGTGTTATTAATTGAAAAAGAGGAGCAAACAGTTATTAGCACCCAGTAGCGGCTAGTACAGGACATAGTCACTACACCAATAAAGGCAAACTGTGTTGCTAGAAGTGCTTGAACTGAATTAAAAAAGCTAACTGAACTCTGAACAAACAGCTGCGTGGCATGGGGCATTTTATATTCATACCCTGGTGGTGCCCCTGTAGATTCCATGTGAAGTCTATCTCTCTATAAAATAATTGTGAATTCATGTTTCATTACAGGTGTAACAGACACCACACTGAAATGATTTCCCTGTGGATATATCAGAGATTGACAATAACTGCAAATGCACTTGTGTGTTTTGAGGTGTGCATCCTTGTAGAGTATCTGTTAATTTACGTGTCACCCATCCTTCTTCATGCCAAGTCATTCAATATTCACAGCACAGAGGGAAAAGAAGTAAAATAACTCCCACAGCTTAACTGCGGTCTCTCAATCTCTCCTCTGCTTAATATTTAACTTCTGTTTATGTTGCCACAAATGTCATAGTGAGACAAACCTAGAGAGAGGATGTGTTAATAATCTATGATCATATTTATTCAAAATATACCCTGTTCTGTCTTGCTGTTTCTTCAAAAACTCTCTCCATCCACCCATCTGTCTCAGCATCTGTTCATTTCTTAGTGTCTCTCTATTCTACCGTTGGAGCATGTATGCATTTCATCTGGCAGCAAATTAGAGAGAAATGGGTAGATGGAGGAAGAGAGGGCACAAGAGAGAGAGACTGAAAGAGAAAGATGGCCTTTGGTCCTTCAGTAGGGAGAGATGAGCAGATGTGGGAAAGAGACAGAAAGAGGAAAACATAGATTATTGCTGCCTTCAATGAAGATTTGGAGCTTTAAATCAAGTCTACAGAACAGCTGTCTGCAGCTCTCTCCCCTTTTGTGCTTGCCTTATTTTTCAGTCAGTCTAACAGCAACCACCATCACTATATAAATTGGATTACAACTCTAATATCAATATAATCTAAATCATTTCTGCAATGACATCAATCTGTTTGCATTTTTGCATGGACACTAATGATTCAATAACCATTATAATTAACACTTGTTTGAAACAAACAACAAGGCAGAATACATCGCAGAAAAAATAAAATTACAACTTTTCAGCCGGGTGGTGTCCACACGACTAAATCCTTGTTAACATACATTTTGACAAGTATTTCTCCTAATGTGCAGTTGTATTGGTAGCAACTGCATTCAAGGCACTCACTACAACTTTGAAATAAAATTTCTTAACTGAACCGATATATTACTTTATATACACTTTATATACATTTTATGACCCACAAAGTATGTGAACAGTCCTTCCAATTAGTGGTTCAGCTGCTTCAGCAAATGCTAACAGGTGCATAAAATCAAGCATACAGCCATGAAATCTGAATTTACAAACATTTGCAGTAGAATACATTGTGCTGAAGAGCTCATTGACTTTTAATGTGGAACTGTCATGTTTTCAATAAGTCTGTTCATCGAATTTCTTCCCTGCGAGGTTTGCCAAGCTTAGGAGCAATGACAGTTCAGCGCTGAAGCGGAAGGCCACACAAGGTCACAGAGCAGAGTTTCAAGCTGCCTCCAGAAGAGGCATTAGCACAAGAATGGTTTGTGGGAAGCATCGTCACATGAACAGGGATTAAAGCGAGAGACATATCTGTGCCTGACATGTGTTTGGGGGATAGGAGAAAGAATGGAGGGAAAGGGAGGATGGGGTTTAGGTTCACCAAAGGAATATAAATAAATAAATAAAATGAATTAACAATCAACCTGTTTATTTAGACAAATGACAATAACAATAACAAATTGTGCAAAACAAACAAAAAGGTGAAGTGCATTGTCTATTTCCTGATTTGTTTGACATTGTAAATGCAATCCTTAAGCTGATCTAAGCCACTCCGTTGCAATGGACCCTGTGGGCTCCTGAGAAGTTGCTGGGGCCATGTTTATTATACACATCATTTTTTCTGGAGCTGATGATGGAAGTAGCTAACGAGTGAGCCATTTTGTATATTTCTAATCTCTCAGCAGTGGTATAAAATGCTAAAAACATAGCCTACAGAGCTGTAGGCTGTAAGCCAAATGGAATCGTATGAATACTGTGGAGAATATTACAGAAAAACTGTTTCAAAATGTGAATCCTCATGTTTACTTCCAAGGTCCAAATGGTGAAAAAAATGCATTAAGAAAAGAAGCTGTAGTCTAATAATTGTATCCAAGTCCAAGCACAACTTTCAGAGCCATAAAAGACACACGCCTTTGTTTCAAACTTATCACAGCTCGTTCCACCATTGGTCTCTGAACAGCATATGTGGCATAATAGGCCTACTGTTGTCAAAATGTTGCCACATTAGTGGATATCGCGAAGATGATATGAAAACAAAAGGAGCCTATTCATTGCAGTAGCACGGACATGTGCATTATTGAACTGAAACTTCACTGAGACACAGTCTAAACAAAGGTTTTTATTAATAAAGAAGGTTTACTTACAATACAATACAAACTACAGGGTTCCTCATGGCCGTATACATACATATTCAGCCATATTCTTGCTATGCTACAGTTTCAAAAAATATATTTTCCATGGACATATAATTATTTATTTTTGAATCTAAAACAGCCCCGTTTCAGTAAAACAGATTTCAGCACAGTGGCGGAGAACTAAGCGATGCAGGAATTTCCAAGACTGAGTAGTGGCACACAAGTGATCACCATGCAAGATGCTAAGCCTTGGTTGGACATGTGTAAAGCACAGAGTGACTGAACTCTGGAGTACTGGTAATGTCTAGTCTGGAGTGATAAATCATGTGTCACTATTTGGTAGTCTGATATTGGTATACTGGATTTAGGAGAACATTACCTGCCTGAATGCAGAGTGCCAACTGTTTGATGTTGGACGAATTGTGGTCTGAGGCAGTTTTTTAATGATTTGGACTAAGCCCCTTAATTTCAATTAAGGGAAATCTTAGTGCTACAGCATAAACTGCTATTTTAGATAATGGTGTGCTTCCAACATTGTACCCTATCCTGTACCAACATGGCAATGACATCATGCACAAAACCAGGTCCATAAAGAGATTTTTAAGAGGTTTTTCCTCAGTCCCATCCAACATGTTTTGGGTAAACTGGAATTCCAACCACACACCAGGCCTTATCACCTAACATCAGTGGCTGACGTAACAATACTAGACAAACTGCAAAAATACAGTTCCGACTCAGGCTGTTCTGTGCAGTGTCAGTTTTACTTACCGGAGTTTGGCTGTCCATGCTTGCCGGGCCGCGCTGACTCCCATCCATCTACAGACTGAACCTCCAACAGGTAAGAGCTTTTGGTCTCACGGTCAAACACAGTCTGTGTGTAGATGAATCCCACCTCTGCGTCAATACGAAAATACTGGTGGTCCCCACTGCGATCCTCCAGCAGGGAGTAGGAGATCTGAACGGTGGGGAGTCGGGGCAGACATAATTATACAGAGGATCAGGTGGTGAAACACAGTTAATTACTTAGCTAATTACATTTTTACACAGCAAGAAAGAACACATTTTGGATAAATAACAGATTTCATTTTTTAAATGGAACTGAGTTCTAAACATCCCTTTCCACTAACCACGCTGAAAGAGCAACATCACTACTTATAACAGTTTGTGTGGTCACGTGTGGGTGTGTTTTTACCTTGCCATTGCGACCCAAATCGAGGTCATTGGCTGAAACCTGGAAAACCAAAGTCCCTGATTCTGCCCCTTCGGTGACAGAGGCCTCATAGATGGAGGAAGTGAAAAATGGGACGTTGTCGTTTACATCTAGAGAAAGAAAAATTGTTATTTTTTCATTGTATGTCTGGTGGATTTAATACAAACATCATAGATGATTAATGGGCTCTTTACAAGGCAAGTCTAGTCGTTCCCCATACCTGCTTAGTACCACCAAGTGGTACAATTATCAATTAAAAGAAAAAAATACATACATAACTTTTCTTAGTAAGTAAATAATATGCTAAGTAGTAACTTTTATTTCATATATTTTATATATATATCCATATAAAGAATCACTTCAGCACAATCTTGGATAATGAAGGGGCATGTATTACTTCTCGTCCACCCTACTCTTTTTTGCTTTGGCGTCAAAGTTTACCCACATTTGCCAGCTCATGTACATAATTTAAGGTTGTTGTTCAGTCAGTTACTCTTGCCTGTTGGAATATAACACCTTTTGCCCATGAATGTCTCTACCTCAACGGACTTGAAGAAACATCTTTAAATGTTCTTAAACTACTTTGTTGAAATAAAATCACATGTAAGGCCTTTATTCAGCCTGCTAATTCTTGTTAGCCTGTCCCTGACCCCTCATCAATTCCGTTAAATTAGTTTACCCCCATTTCATAAAATGAATTACTTGACAGTGTGCCTCACATCCATCTGTCCTCCTTTAATCTGAATGTTCCATTGCCAAAAATACTTTTTTTTAAAAGGACGTTTTAGGAGTTACTGCCTGCTGTCTTCTGATCACTGCCTATCTGTTCTGCTTTGGTCCATGACTATTTCTTACTTTCTGAATCTAAGAAATATTGCTAAAATTAGATTGGCATTGCCTGGGAGAAAACTAAACTGTAGATTATTACGGCTCATTTTTCACTTCTAAATGGTTCTGCAAAAGCATGCCTGCATTTAGACCAGAATGCAACAGCATGGTTCCTGGGCAACATTTCTCCAGGACCTGCACTGCATTGACTTGCATTGCATTTTATAATTCAATTTAAGATCATTTTAATTACATATGAAGCCCTTTATAATTTGGATTCCTTGTACATTTTTGAGCTTTTAACTCCATAATCTGTAACCCAACTCTTTAAATGTGCAGACAGAACGCTTTAACAACTTCTAATTGTAATTTCTAACTTTATTTTATTTTGTCTTCAATTAATTTAATTAATTATTCAAATTTTTACCTACTTGTATGTTGAACTGCAATGAATTTGTAACTCTCAATTCCTACCAACACAGTCTCACTCCCTACTCATCAAATGTCTGACGCATGGCCAAGGCCCTTTGTCGTCGCTTTTTAAAGACCTGGGTAGCCCTTTTGCATCAATTATTGACGTTTAGGGATCCACAGTCAAATTAGCAACGCTTAGCAACAATAAATATGCAATATCCGGTTACACTTTCAAGATAAAACGTAACGTTTCGATACATTGCCATGTTGAAACGCGCATAATTAAAGTCGTGAAACGTTGCAGTTTCGTTAGGTTTAGGCACAGAAAGTACTTGGTTGGGTTTAGGCAACAAAACTACTTGGTTAAGGTTAGGAAAAGATCATGGTTTGGGTTAAAATAGCTATGTATGTCAATTAAGACTTAAGTTAACTAACGTTATTGTCAATTTACCTCATTTGCCTAAATAAAAACATTTAATGACTTGGGAGTGAGACTGGGTTGATCCTACATGAATAAAAGGTTACTACTACTTAATTAAATTTCTGCAAAAATGTGAACTAACCTAATCTAAACTAAACTAAAACACTACAATAACTTTAAAATAAGTAACAACAACTTTTACCAGAACTCACGCATCATCTAGCAAGGAACTGCATTGTCCAATCAAATCAAACTCCCTGAATAAAATGTCTCACTGGTACCTGAAGCAACAAACCTCCACCAACACAGCCCTTTGATTTCTTTTAATACAATACAGAGAGAGATGAACTCTAGTCTGCCTGAATAGCAGAAGCCAAATTTTAACATAGTTGATATAAGGCCAAAACCATTACAGAAATGACTTGAATAGAGCAACACATTAAATCTAATGCTGCTCCATGTGCTATTTCCTCATACCCTTTCTTCTGAGTAAATGTCTTAATCTATGAATTAAAAATGGGGCCTTAAATCCATTACAGACCTCCCTCCCTCAGCCGCACTGCCTCTGGAGGAGTCAAAGAGCTTTCTTATTAAGACAGATAAGCTAGAGGAGAGGCAAGCTAAAAGAGGAGAAGTTAGGAGAGGGACAGAGAGGCAAGAGAAGGGAGAGGGTCAGTGTGAATTAATTATTTCTCACTGGATTAAGACCAATTTGATGGAATGGGGTATGCATGCGAGTGTATGTGTGTGTGTGTGTGTGTGTGTGTGTGTGTGTGTGTGTGTGTGTGTGTTGCAAAACGATTCAATGCAGGGGAGTCTGGGGTATGTGGGGAAAGCAGAGTTATTTTGAGGAGCAAGGTCAGGAGCAAGCAAACACTCCCATATTTAGCAGACATGATGGCGACTTAAATCAAGTTACCAGGGGCTGAGCATTAACTGAAAGAGAGTGACACCAGACTAAAGTAGTCAAACTTAGAAGCACCATAACACAATGATAAACATGACAGAGAATGATAGAAAAACTGATCTTAGATAGATAACATAAGTTAGACAAGATATACTTTATTGTCACCGAAGGGATAATTGTTTTGGACTCTGTTCTGCAGCTTCACCAAACAACACTAAAATTACAATTAAATAGACATCTCTCAGCACATACTCTAATGCAACACAACACATGCTCTCATATCCATAAGACAGGTACCTATATAAACACACATTTACACCTTCTCACAATGACTGCTTTTGATGGCACAACCCAAAGAGCCTTGATATTGCACCACTTAATAGCCTACATATTGTACAACTAACATGTTTTACACTCCTAATAGCTTACTTATTGCCAACATCTCCATAACATGCTAGTTTTGATAAGCTTAATGGACATAGGCACAATTAATGTTTATATCAATTGCTTGCACTTGGGAACCCTGAATCTTCTTCCAGCGGCTAAAATCTGAAATTCTGGGTGAAGTTTGTGGGTCACGTGTATTTTTTTGTGCCTGTCTGATAACCAACTGCTCATAGATTGTCTGGAGGTACAAATGGTTTTTGACCCCCATAATCTTGATTGAGGTGTCTGTACCTGATGGGTGATCTGTGATTTGGACTGTACTGTCAGGTTACCATACCAGGCTGTATTATATTATTAGCCAAAGCGATAACAAAGAGTTGCTGTTGACACCTGGGGTTCCTTGGGAGGAGGTGGGCCAATGGGGTTGACTATTAATGTTGCACTCTTTGACTCATGTGAATCAAAACACATTCATTGATTTTACTGAAAATTGATAATGTGTATCAGTTAACATGTTCTGGGATTTCACTTATGTACTATATGAGCTATTAGACCTTAAGTGGGTCCTGAAGCCATTCAGTCTTTGAATAGGTATTGAGCCTGATTCTGCTCTATTTCTTTTTTGTTATTTACGTTCTAAAAAGCCCATCTTGCAAATTAATCACGTAAAGTCTTCTCTGTTCTTCCATTACCTTCAAGCTCAGCCATCAAAAAATTAAAAATCAAACACCCAATCTGCCTTCTGTTTCTGCAACCTTAAATAGTCATACTGCTGGTCAGTCTGCTGCAATGACTTTTATTACACAACCCTTTTTCGCTTATGCTCTACATTTACGGGAAGAAATCGACTACAACCTCTTGATTACAGTATTCTGTTGCTTCAGAATGGACCTTTAATCTGAGGATGCGTTTGTTACATTTATTAATTAAATAACTGTGCCTATTAAGAAATAATAATATGTCTAATGTTATCATGGAACTGTAATATAATAATTGAATGACTGAGTTGGAATGCAAAAGTATATACACAAAAAACAACGGTATTGAGTAATAAAGAGACTATGTGTAGTGGAGGAATGAAAACGTACTTCGAAAAAAACGTACATTTATGGATCGCTAAAACAAATTTAAGCAATTTCAAAAAGGCTCACCTGTGACATTGACATAGACTGTGGTGAAGGCCGCCAATGGTACAGCTGCAACATTCTGAGCTCGAACACGCAGAATGAAGTTCCTGGTGGTCTCGTAGTCCAGGGGCTCTGCCACAAGGATGGAGGCTGAACCATCCTCTCGGTTGGGGGTCAAATAGAAGCGAACTGGCATGTTGGTCTCTGGGACCATGCCGTCCTCCAAGTTGTAAGTTACCCTGGGATCCCCAAGAGGGGAGGTGGCTTTGATAGTCTGTTTGGAACAAGTCAGAGAATTGAAGGTAAGATTTCAATTTAATAGGATACCTCACTCATTTTAGCCTGCTGTAGGGCCTTAGTGAAATGGTCAATAGCAAGCACTGGTCCCAGTGAAAACCTATTGTAAACACCACTCACAGTAATGGACACTAAAATATTAGTGCAGTATAGTCTCAAATTGATAGACTAGACAACAACCTAATATCATGTGGGATCAAAGAGAATGCACTCTTCACTCTGCATTCTCCATAAACTAATTAAGGAAAGGCTACTCATAGTTGATGTCATATACACCCCAATTAAAGTCAAAAATGCCATCTTGGACGTGATGCGGTTTGCCTATGTGTGACCTTGCGGTATCTATTCAACCTGCAAAGCATAGAAGCAACAATAATGAGACACCCTATCAGGCATGCAGAGTTTGAAAACATGCCTGACTACAGTATGTGCTGATTTAGGCCATAAAAACCTCACATTTCCATGGTAGAGCTATTACATACCGCTGAGAGTCATTGCATCTTTGCATAACGGTCATATCAACACTGAATTACCATCTCGATTAATACTTTGCACTGTAGGGACCATGCTCTCTCTCTCTCTCTCTCTTTCTCCCCCACTCTAAGAGTATCTAGATCTTCACCTGCTCACACATCATTCATGGTGGGTTGGGATATGCATGATAAGTGGAATATAGCTATGTATGTACAATATCAAATCTGAAGTGTCTATAGTTCGGAATGTTCATGATCATGTCCATGATAGCGTACATTAATGTCCCATTATTGCAAATTAGTCAGGGAGTTGTAATGATTCTAATCCATAGCGAGACAGTAATCCAGAGAGAAAGAGAGAGATTAGACGAACAGAGCAGAACAGAACAGAGCTAAAATGGAGGGAGGAGCCACGTCAGCACCCCATGCCTCTGCTGTCCATATCGCTGCATGAGGTAAATGAGTTGTAAAGTTTGATTGCCACATGAAGAAATTATTTCCTGTGGCCTTCTGTGGTGTGTTGCAGTGGTAACAGTCTGCTGCTGAAGGCGCTCCTGTGAATGACCAGCACATCATGGAGAGGGTCAGAATCATTGTCCATGATGGACAATTTGTGCAGTTCGCAGAATCCCCCTCTCTGAAACCACCACCACATAATCAAACTCCACCCCCAGTCTACCTTGATGACCTTGTTGATTCTGTTGGCTGTCGACCATCCCGCTGCTGGCCCAGCACATGACAGCAAAGAAAATAGCACTGGCTGCCACCGACTGGTAGAACATCCTCAGCATGGTACTGCAGACATTGAATGACCAGAGCCTCCACAGAAAGTAGAGTCACCTCTGGGGGTGTCCAGTCCAGCTTGTAGTCCAGGTGTACTCCCTGGCTCTCAAAGTGCTACCCAGCTAATTCAGGTGAGCATAGGCACAGTAAAGCAGTAAGATGATGGCATCGTCCTCCCACTCCTTTAGTTAGTAGGCATACTCCAGTGATCATTTAACAAGGGCCAAGTCAGGAAAAGCATTGCCACAGGGCCTCCAGGGCACCTTCTGAGGTACATGAACCAGGCAGGATGGCTTCAACAGCAAAGGGACCCTCTCCAGACTCCACACAGCTGGGAGGCACACACTTCAAATGCTCTAGCTAAAGCTCATTGGCCGAGTCCCCCCCCCCCATTACCTGGCTACCAGTCTGCTTGCAACCAACAATACCACCCAAGCCTCTCCACACATCCTTCACCTTGTTCACATTGACTTTTTGTTGAGTTCTCTCTGAACACCTCCTCCCTGTCCGCATTTCTGAAGGCCCTCTTCTTCTCATTCAAGAGGACCTTGATGTCTCTGGTGGCTCAGGGTCAGCCCCCAATCAGTGTTGGAATGCATCTTACTGTTATCCACACAGAAGTTGATGTACGCTGTTATACAATCCGCAGTTTCATTATAACAACCAGGACGGTGGCATGGAAAAACCTGCAATTAATATGGACAGAGGCTCATGGCAAGCAGTTCAACGTCCAAGCCACACACATACTCTTTCACAATCAGGACCGCATTTGTCGTTGATGAGAACTGAAAATCCTGCCGTTCTCCCAGCAATTCCTGAAAGCCCACACAGCCTGAAAGCTGTCTACAGACACGTTGGAATCCAGGACGTCTTTATGTTGTCATGTGTCCATGTAATACAACACCCTGCTCTCATAATATTCTCTCTGGCTCCTCACCAAGGGTGCTAGCTAGTTTCCCCTTATAATCAAAGGCAGACCCGGCTTACATGTCCTTTTCTTCGCAAGGTGTTCTCCTGCCCTACAACCCCTACACATTCTCAATTCTTTGGGGATTGCCAACACGCTGAGTCAAAGCAACAACAACAACAACAGACCCCTTGTGTAAACAATGGCCCCATTGACACTGTGATGTTGCACGAGGAGTCCCGACAACAAAGAACACAGTGAAAACTCTCCACCTCATCTTTGGACTAACTAATTAAAATAAACTAACTAACTAATTAACTGTAACCACACCTAATTTACGAAAAGAGCAGAAATAAACAGAGAGAACTGCTGCTGGCTGCCACTACAATACCAAATCACCTCATTCTTATGCCTATTTATATGTCATGTTATATGTATGTGTAAATTTGCACATACAACATACTGTATGAATATGAAAGCCATTTTCCTGTGCCTTTGACTGAGTCATTGATCTACTTTGGAACAACTTATTACTACACTGTAACTGCAATATAACTGTACTTCTTGTTTATTACTATTACTGTGTTTATTTGTTTTTATTTTATTTTATTCTATTTTTATTCTATTTTTATTGTGTTTAATACATATACTGATCTTCTGTGTTTGAAATACACCCTTGTGTTAGTGCATCGCTCTGCCTCCTATGTGTGCCAACTGCCACCCCCCACCCTAATGTACCACGATGGGTGTGTCTCGGACAGTGTTTTCTGGTATGACCACGTTGTAGCTGTCTTTCTCCCACTGTGGAGGCTGGTTCTTCACATTGGTGATGGTGACGGTAAGCTCCACTGAACTGCTCCTGTTCCCTCCGTCTGTAGCCACAATTTCCCTGGTGATGTATGTCCTCTGTGGCATAAAGTCCACGCCGATGAAGAGCAGAGAAAAGAAGGGAAGAGAAGATTAGTGTGACACAGTGATGATTATGGCTTCTTTAAAGAGTGATAAACATTGTGACTCTAGATCATTTCAGGAAGCCATCCATTTTGCACACTTTGATGGAGGAAGAAATTGACTATAGGCTGCATTTGGGTAAAGACAAACATACTTAAAGATAAATGTATTGTATTGTAAAGGATATAGCCCACTGTGGAGCAGTAGAGTTTTCTAACCATTACAAGAGCAATTAACTTTAGCCACTGCGATTAGGGGAAATGATCTGTTTTAGTAACTAAATAAAATAACTTTACCAAGAGCTTGTACTCCCACCAAGGGTTTGTTGGCATATGTTGGAGAACATATGATAACATGGAGAACAAAAGGTCACTTGTTTCAGTTTTGTTCATGGCCTTTCATGGACCATGTGATGCACACATTCTGCTATTAAAGATGTTTTCAAATTCATGAGTGCAATAATTGTTTTTCATAGTTCCAGTTTTCCACTTAAAGTGCTTGTAGTTATGCAGTTTTAAAATTCAATATTTGCTTTTAGTAATTAAGACAACTGAGATTGTCACATTGGCAAAGGCTGAAATAAATGTGTAGGCAGTGCCTGCTTGTGTATTCTTCTTTATGCAGTTGTACTCATTAGTGGAAAAGTTTTGTATCTTCACACATGGATATGTTCTAGTGAGCGATTCTCCCCGGCAAAAATAGTGGCATGGTGCCAAGCGTTTGTGTGCGATGCAAGGTGCTGAGGATAGAGACATTCATTCCACTTGGCACTGGAAGATGGTGAGTTGTTGCTTTTTGGGCTTTTATAATTGTGGCACTCATCTGAGGCACAGACTTGTTTTGCACACACTACGTGGCAGTTTCCTTTATTGCTAGTTCATGTTCCCACCAAGATTGTTTTTCTTTCTGGTAGTGAAGCAAGGGGTTAGAGGCAGTGAAGTGAGGAAAATATTGGCAATGTTATTTCTCCTGATGCCAAAATAAAGACTCCAGTGAAGACATTATCACATATTCAGGCTGCCTGTCTGCTACTGGCCACTGGACTTCTTCCCCTCACTATAAGCAATAAAGTGCTTGAATGCATATATACTTGCTTTTCTGGCCATGTACTTGGAGAAGTATCATGTTATTTTAGTTTTAATCTGAAGCTAGCATATCATGAGTTCTTAAGTGAAATTATGAAATGACACACTTCCTTCAATTGCTTTTGTGCTGTTAGAGTGGCCCAATAAGCATGATTAGCCTTAAGGCAATTCAATCATCTTTATAAAGAAAGAGAGGATTACATAGGTTATTTGCAAAGTTGCTATACATAATGTATCTCCCATACTGAAAATACCTACAAACATAGAAAACTGTATAATGTAAGCGTTTTAAATAGCATTGAGTTGGTATTATCTGTTTGTATACAGTATGTGTGTACCTGAGAAATTGGCTGGTTTACATACACCCAGCCTGTCAGGGGGTTGACCCTGAGGTACCCCGGCTGTTCACTGGACATAGAGTATGTGATGGCTGCATTGGTGCCAAAGTCATCGTCATGAGCTGCCACCCGCAAGAAACTAGTCCCGACCATCGTATCCTCACGGAGGAAGTCTGTGGGATAAGAAGAAGAGTGCCTTATGCCTGAATGGATCTGTGAAGCCCTAATTTGCAGTCTTTTATACTCTATCAGTACAGTGGAAGAGTAAGTTCAGTGAGACTTAAAAAACAAGCAAATTAAGAATAAATCACAACTCTAACAACACTTGTCAGATTTAGAAAAAAATGTGGCAAACAAATAAAACACAAGCTAATTAAGAAACAAATTCACCATTTGACAACACATATGCAGCATAAAGAAACACATGGCAAATACTGGAAACATAAGAAAATGAAACACTTCAAGTCACGCAGAACAAGATGGAACTTGAGATTTCCAGGGGAAACTAAAAACTGATGAACACAGTTCATTAAGTAAATGTCTAACGTTATACTGGATAAATGCCATCACAACATTACAAAAAATAAACATTGTTAGCTCATTTCCATGTTCATCAGTTGTCAAAGGAATAGTGAAGATGTTTTCTTCATTTGCTTGTTTTTAGTCTGTTTTCATCTGTTTTGTTTTTTACTGTAAGTTGCAGTGGGGTAAAGCTCTCTTAGTCGCCATACTTGAGACTTGATTTACACTAATATCTACTTACACTCATATCGGATGTTCTCAAACTTTGGACTGTTGTCATTCTGGTCCAGGATAAGGATGTTGAGCTGACAAATGCCAATGAGTGGGTCAGCTGCTTGGTCAGTGGCAGTCACTGTCACCGCATACTCCCGTTGGCGTTCGCGGTCAAATTTCCTGGCTGTCACAATTACTCCTAGAGACACAGAGATAACAAGGAGGTGATTGGTTGCTTGGTCTTGTCTCCCCAGAGCATTTTCAATTTAACACCAAAATTATTTCCTCTGTTTGACTCCTGCTACAAGACTAAAAACATTAGAGCAGATGGAAAGCAGAATGGGAAATGAAGTGAGTTTTTCAAAAGTAGTTATATTTAATATTTGTTTCAGAAATTATTTTAATGATGACATTTACAATATTTCCTGCTCCACTAAAAGTATTGTTGCTTGTAAAGTAAACACATGTTGTTTGGCAATCGTTAGTCTTTATTTTTTTGGCACTACATCTTGACCTTCAACATGACCAAGTTACTTTACTACATGTTCACATGCAAATGCAACACAATAAAGTTAAAAAGGCAGAGGTTCTCTGCTGTGGTTTTTGTTCTTGGGATTGTTGTTGGCAATAAATTTTTACATATCAAACAGGTTTTGAACCACAATTTGATTGACATCTGAAAGCACAAATATTATATATTTCCTGTCAGTGTTAAATAGTTAAGTATGTTGATTTCTTGTATACCAACCACAAAAACAGTAGGATATAAGGAACAATATATAGTACATACTGAATAGTTAGTAGTATAGATTTGGGGCACAGCATAAGTTTATGATTTGATGATTTAGATGGATTCACTGAATTATTTTTACTTCTTGAGTAAAACTTCTCTTTAGAAATTGCAAAAAAACACAAGTCAAAAATACAATTTGTTTTCCAGTATGTATTAGTAAGTTAAAAGTTATTGACTGTTTTTTTTTAACAAAAGTAAAAAAGATTGCATGGATGCCAAATGCTAGGAATGTTTAAAGAGAAAAAAAGTTTCAGCCCTGAACTTCCAGAGGTCCACTTTAACTTTTTCATTTTGTAAATATTGTTCAATTAATGCCTTTTGAACAACACGTTTTATGAACACAAGCTTTCAAATGAAAAGGCTCCTTGATTTTTTCTTTTGTTGCAATTTCTTAATTGAGAGAATACAATGGCTGTACAATTAGGCTGAGGTATGCTTGAAAAACATTGAAGTGGACCCAATTCCACGGCTTTATTTTAGCCGCAAAATTTCATTCAGTCTGGTATTAAAAATGATCTGTAATATCTTAGCTTTAAATTGTAGACTTATAAATGTTTTGGAATAAAGGAATTAAGCCTGTATAAGAATCAACACTGGAAAAAGTATCTGCATGGGTATGTCTGTGTAAGTGAAAGTGAGTATGTGTGTTTTAGTACCAGTGTCTGGGTGTATACTGAATGCGGGCACAGTGGAGTCTTTGTGCATGAAGCCGTATGTAACCCTGCCATTGGAGCCCTCGTCAGCATCCACAGCATGAACCTGCAGAACAAACGTCCCCGCTGGCTGGTTCTCCAGGACTGACGTGCTCTCTCGGTACTGCTGACACTGAGGAGAATGAGACAGGGGGCGGAGAGGACAGGTGGGAGGAAGCAAAGATCACTACAATGCAAGTACGGAGAAAATAAGATCGATTCTCCATTCTATCGAAACTTTAAGCAAGAGTGAGTGGGAGGTGGAATGTTTTGAAAGGACAGATTAAAGATTATTTACAGGTGGGATAAAATGTGTAACGTGGCTCCAAAATAATGAGTGAATAAAGAAAGAAAGTAGGAAGCCTGGCCCCGTGCCTTTTCCTGTGTAAGGTAGATAGTGGTAGGGGGTTCAGGGGTCTTGGGGCCTATCCCAGCAACCAGTGGGCAAAGGTGCTCAATAAGTGCTTGGTGATGTGCTCTTCGTGGCTCCTGTGCTTTGGTAAACATGAAATCTGCTGAACTTTTGGCACCCAGTGTTTAATGCTGTCCATAACATGTATTTTGTTTTGGAAATGGGGCAACACTTCACAGAGAGCCTTCAACAGTGTACCAGAAAATAGCTGCAGCTGTATTCAAGAAGGTTAATTTTGAATGAGAAAATAATATGATGTGTATTTCTGTCCAGACAGATTTTTGATGACAGAATATTTTACCACACTATAAACCACTGATGTAATTACAATAGGAGTTTAATAAATGTTAGTGACAACACCATTTTTGTAGACGGTGGTGGTTAATGGATATTTGACAAAATTACACGACATAAGACAAAAAATGATTTAATGCATGTAATGATTTACACGTATAAGAGTTGTGCCTGCACAGCATGCACTTAATGCCTGTGCCTCCATTAAGAGATAAATTCGTCCTGGTATGATGCAAGGTAGCAGCTCTGTGTTTGAGTTCTCAAAGATTTTGGCAGTCACTGAACTTGTCAGAAAACAGAAAGAGCTTTATTATCCTCATTTAAAGGCTGTCTGGGTTTCACTCACTCTCCCTACCCCATTTTTTCTCTCTCTGGTCTTTCATCTTTCTCTCTTTTACACTGTCTCCATCAGCTCTATTTCTTTTTTTTTCCTGTCTCAGTGGAGCGTTGATGCTGATGTGCTGCAGACACAGTGGAGAGGAAGGAATCCCCCAGTACTGCTGGCTGATGTCTTCCTTTGACATTTCATTAATGAAATGAATAAACTTTTTAAAAATATCTTTTTTTATCTTTAACATGTTCTCTCACTTCCTGCCTCTTCTCCTTCTTCCTATATATTCTCCTCTGTCCTCTATTCTTTCCTTCACGGGGTGATTGGGTTCACCCCTAGAAAGGATGAGAAGAGAAGGAATTTGGAGTGGAACCATTCAGGGATGAATCAATCTAACTTTTTCTTTTTACCTTTAATTTGAAAGGAACAAATTGAGGTGTGGAAAGTGGGAAGAGACCCCAAGTGGTGAATTCAGTACACACACCACAGCAGGTTTGTTGAATGGTTATTTTTGTTCATGTTCCTTTGTATTTAGTTTTTTTTAACAGTTTAGTCAGGCATGTAGTGAGAGATGCATTATTCTATGTTTCTGCCCTCATTTTCCAACACATGTTATAAAAATTGAAGAAACGTGTATGAGAGCGGGTAAAAGGAATAAAGGTTAATAAATAAATGTAGTATATGCCTGTGTGTGTTTGTGCCTTTATTCTTATATTCATACCACAAGGAAATGCAGGATCTGGCTAGATCTGAGAGATCTTGCCTCTCTGTATCTATACTTCTCTTTGTGTGTGTCTCTTGGTCCACAGCCCTGAGTTCCAGAGAGGCTATAGCACGTTCAGTGCGCTGCTGCTGGCTGCCAGCGACAGAGGAAAGTCCACCTCTGACCAAAGACACACAAATACAAGTCTGTGATTATGTTTTGTTGATTTGTGTTTTGTTGTTTCATTTTTTTTTAATATTCTCTTTGACTCAGAAGAGGCAAGGAGGTTGGGGGTTTGATTGTCCATTACAATCAGATTCCTGCCAACAGAGAGAGAAAAGAATGAATCATAGACTTGGAGTATGATGCCAGCAGGAGATTCCTGAGAGAGACAATTGAGCATACAGAGCACATGAAACTCATGTGTCAGATATCCTTTTCTTCTCTCTTTTCTCTCATCTTGTCGCATGTCCCTCTGCTATTTTCTCCTAAGAGATGAAGCCAAAAGGGAAACACTTGGCACTCACTTTACCCCAGGAGAGTATTAGTTAGGTTTACTCAGCAAGCCCCCGCTCCTAATCTTGGCTCACGATCCCTTGGAGGGCTGGAAAGTCACCTCATTTAAAACTGAGACATGGGTAGGAAAAAACAGGTGGAGACGTAGCACTTCCAGAGAGGGTGGGTTGGGATTTCTGCCACATTCCTCAAAGCTTTAATTAAAAGACCAAGATGATGTAGGCGAGAGATGAGAGAGGCAGAGACAAGGGTCAAGCCGGCTAATCGCTCCTCCAGAGAGGCAAGATAGTGGCTAATAAATAGCTGAGACAGACAGACAAAGAGAGGGAGACAGAGGACTGATGGAGTTACGTGGGACAGAAAAAGAACAAGTGAACAAAAGGATAGAGTGAGAAGTCAAGATATATTAAGAAGATGAGAAAGAGGAGCAAAACATTGCATGGAAACCAGAAGAGCAGATGTTTATCCAACACAAGGTTTAATAATGTGAGTGCGCCAATGCTCATCTTACCTTCTCAAAGACAGGCTTGTTATTATTCACGTCATCCACCCCCACTAGGACTTGGGCTGTGGCTGACAAGGCCTGAGGTCCGCCTGAGGCGTTGTCATCCGTCGCTGTAACGTTGAGGACATATTCGACACCCTGGAGGTGAGGGGGCGGGCTGGAGCGCAGACGGATCAAACCTGCAACCAAACATACGGATAACTCACTCCCTCAGCTGGTACTGATATGACCAAGGGCATTACTTTGTGTTGAAAAGTGGTGGGGACATAAGGGCTCAGATTGGGGATGTGATGATACACAAGAAATATTTTTAAAACTGCAATATTAAACACTTCATTTCCTGCATTCTGGAGAAAATGTCTTCTCCAATTTACAGCAGATCTTTATTTATATAAAGAGAAACAAAAAATTCAGCTGGCAGGTGACACTTTGTATTTAACTTGAATTGCAAGCTGTCCTATAGTGCAAATAAACCTTTCATTTGTTATTTTACATTTCTTAGTGCAAGCTATTTTTTAGAAATTTTTAACAGATACTTTCAGAAAGTGATGTGGACAAAACCAGCCATTTCAGAATGTGGTGGGGACATGTCCCCAGTGTCCCCAGTGTAAATGACACCCATAGATATGACATCAGTAAATAATTCATCTTTATGTTCACCCTTTAAGTTTGAGATGAAGAAGTTGCAGTCGTTACATAATGGCAACACATTAATATTTCTGCAATTTAAGGTAACAAATTTGCCTTAACAATTGAAAATCCCAAAGATGACACAAACTAGAGCCCAACCAATATGGGATTTTTAAGACAGATGCAGATATTGGATATTTAAGGATTTTATATTGATATTATATATTGACTGATACTCCGATATATCGGCCAATATTCTTTTATACTTCTTTTCAGAAACTCATAACATAAACAAAGATCCCTAATGTTTGTAATGTTTGTAATGTAGTTATGAGACCTTAGTAGCTGTTCCAGTGCACATGGACAGACAAATTGTTGCCATTGTTACTGAATTTTAAGAATAAAATAATAAGACTTCAAAAATGAGAGAGACTCTGTGGCTAGAAGGTATGAAATCTATCAAGTCAATTGACAAAATAATCCACACAATCAATGCCACAGAAAAGCGAGAAGCAGGTTGAAAATAACCCACATTTTCCTTCACACTCTGCGCTGTTGCAAGGGCACAATAGTTTCCTTCGGAAATAAGAAGAAAAAAGCTATAAGTGAGAAAGACATTTCTGGTGGACAGACTTTGTTATTTCAGTTCTCAGCTCTGAGAGGGACTTCATTAATTATGGTTACACAACATATGAATAGCTAAATTGATTGGTATTCCCTTTTAGTGCCATCGTCTGGCATTCCATTTCATCCTGTCTCTCTTTCAGTCCAATGTAGGCGTCTCATCTGCATCCCACTCTCTGCTTTGAATGACTCCTCCACTCTGTATTCATTTCACCCCTTGGTGCTCTGTTAGTGTGTGTGTGGGCTAAAAGTGCAGACACACGCATTACATTCTCCTTATCTTCAGAGGCAGGGGCAGGTGCTATGCCTGTCATGTGTTCATTTGATTGCTGTTTCACAAGAGACCCTGGAATTGGAATTATATTTACACTTATCATAGATGTGTATGTGTGCGTGTACTATTCATCTTTCTATCTCTGTTTACCAGACCAGGGGAACTGATGACAAAGATTACAGCAAGGCCATGTATCATTTTGATTTCAATTTTTTGTGGGTACGCACCAGCATGGCACATGTGGAAGGACCATTTACATTAAGTGATTTGTAAATGAATATTTGGAAATTAATGATAAAAGAAACAGAATACAGCAAAGAGCAGCATTTCTGTTCCACTCAACTTAATGCTGTACTGCACATGTACAGTCCCTTCTGTTTGCTTGTGTGTGTGTGTTACACAAGAGATGGAGGATTGCATGGAGGGGTGTCTGACTTGATGTGTTTGCGACAATAACTGGTTCTCTAGCACTGCTGTCTGTGGTTAAGGAGGCATATGAGAGAGAGGCAGAGGGAGAGAAAGAGTGAGTAAAAGAAATAAAAAATAGACAGGGGGAATATGACTCCAAATTACAGCCATAGAGGTGTAAGTGGAGAACGCATTGGCTCAAGAAAGGCGTGTCATATACATTGTGTCAGACACATGTAAATGCATAAATACACTAACCCACACACACACACACTACACACCTAAAATACACATGGGTGCACACAAACACTTATATTCAACAAAAGCTGCTGAAAAGGTTTATGCCGAGTATAATAAAGTATAGTAGTGAGTTTTTTTCAGGCCAGATTACCAGCAGTCAGCACTCTGTATGCAGAGAAAACCATGGGGATGTTTTGCAAAAGCTTGTATGTAGATAACTAACGAGCATAATAACCTAATTTAATGTTATGTTATTTCATAGGGACATGTTGTGTTAAGGGATTCTGTGGTTTAACACAAATCCACCACGTGCATGCTGTTTTAAGCTGTTTTCAGTTTTATTAGTCCTAATTTTGACAACATTCTGCATCCGTTGGCTCATTTCCTGCTGTGAAAGACAAATGCCTTTAATATTGAAGACACATGCGACATAATTCCTTAACATCTCCTTCTAGAGTGCCTACATTTTATTATCATGATATTCTCAGGGGGAAGCACACAAAGAAAAAAAAAGAAAGGAAAAAACTTTCCTACTTATTATCTCCGGGGAAAAAAAGTTATGGATAGCATATTTTCACTACTTATAATATGTTTGTGTAATGGAATTGTGATCCTTGTAAACATGCAATTATGATAAGCGGATGACAAACAGATAGGGATTCATAAATTCCTTTAAGGAATATTTCACTCACTAAATTATGTGGACATCCAGTCTGATACTGTTACTGTTATTATTAAACACACAGTATTACAGTGCCTTGCTTTGTAATAATAATAATATAAATATAACGTGAAGATTGATGCCCTAACTAGTTGTTAATTGCAGAGGTTCCCAACCCCTTTTCCATGCAACATACACCATTTATAAAATGTACCCTATAATTTGTACCTATAATTTAACCACTTACTGTGCTATATCTACAGTAATACATTGAACAGCAGTGTCAACATGAGATGGCTTTCAGATTATGTGTGAACTTTAAACAGAGCAGGTCTTTCTTCTAATATGTTTCTCAGATTACACTGTGTATGTATTTCATGAACTGTCTTCAATATGAATTTCATGAGCATGACCCCTATTATGTATCAGCTTTATATTAATAAAATAGGCTATATCATAGAGGTATGAGGAGGTTTCGCAGAAGCCTATATACTGTAGGGTCAAATGTTCACTCAATGATGGAAACGCATCACATAGAAATTGTAAAGAACCAGGCCAAATTCAATATTTAACTGTATGCCTATTCAGTATAGCTACTGATAACCTGTACACTCAAGACTGCATCACATTTCTTTCCATTTCAACCACGACTCTTGCTGTACCCTCTCTTCAGTACTACTAAGTCTGTGTATGTAATTCACTCGCTTCTTCTTTCATGTAGACCTGGCTAATAATCACGGACACTTAATCCGTGCTAGTGTTAGTTAGCTAGCTAACATTCTGTTTAGCAGGTTTATGAGGTTTATCTCCAGTAAGTGAGAAAACAGGTTTTATAACTGAATAACTGTAATAATAGTAATTTGGTCAAACAAACCCTTTACACTAGTAGTAGTGGTACTGCAGTTGTAAAGTAGCCACAGTAATAGTAGTAGTAGCAGCAGAATGTAATAGGTACAGCAGTAGGGGTGGACAGAAATCCAAATACAACTACTGCTATTATTTCTAATAGGAGAAAGGTGGACTCTTTGCCCCTAGCATCATGAAAATGAATTAAAAAACAAGATATCCATAACAATAACAAAGATGCATTAAGAGTGAAAGCACTAACCCTCCCTTCTCTTTCTCCTTCCTCCCTTCGCTGCTCAAACAGCGCCGGGGAGTGCACTCATGCTTAATGAATTGAGACAGAAGGCCAAATAAATGTGAACAGTTCAGTAAAGGCAGCAGGGAGACAAAGAGAGAGGCTCTGGCCTACTCGCTATGTCACATATACAGGGAGCTCCGGAGGCGCCCTCTAGTCTGATCCTGCTTTACTCTGCCTCTGGTTGGCATAAACATCTAATAGGGCCTAAAAGCCTTAGATGAGAGCAACACATGCTGGGTAAGTGGTTGAAAATGGGACATGGAAAAGATTTTAGGACACTCCAAGAACAAAGCATACAGCGAGTGTCTGTTCTAATCTATGAGATATGTGTCCCTGTAGTATGGGTTATGGCCGTGTGTGCATGTGTGTCTCTCTATGTGTGTCTCTGGGTGTATGTTGGCCTGTATATGTGTAGATGCATACACACGTTTGGTTCTGTGTGTAATTCTGTGTATGCACGCAGATGATTGTTCATTTTTATGGGTGCATCTATGAATGCGTTATATGCATGCTTGTTTACAGTATAAGTGTGTGTATTATATTCAGCACGTGTGTGAGCTTGCATCTCTCTGGCATGTGTCTGAATGTACAGTTTGTGTCTTATGTATAACAGCCTGCAGTCAAATTTTATGTGTATGTCCAAGAGAATGTTTATAATTCAATAAAATAAGTACAGTTTGTTTGACACCGTGTGTGTGTGTGTGTGTGTGTGTGTTGCTGCTATCAGAGCCAGCACATATCATTGCTTATTGGGGATGGAGAAGATGTTTCTTCGGGGGTCAGTGAGCAGCCGTCACTTCACATGAAGGCAGCCAGGAGGGAGGAAATAGAGGGACGTAGCAAGGGATGGGTGAGAGACAACACAGTGGATGGAGAACAAAGCGTGGAGGGGCGGGGGCGGGGTTAGGAGGAGAGGGGCAGAGGGAGTTGCTTCCTCCAGTCAGCATCGTGCCACGAAATTGCAGACTGGAGTTGCAAGAGAATAAGGGAGAAGTGAGGAGAAGGGGTTGTGGAAAGCGTGACAAAAAAAGGAAAAGAGAGCTTTAACAAAAAGAGCAGGACATGGAATAGTGAAGGTGAAAAAGAATGAATTTGCCAGAGGGAACCAGGGCAAAATAATGTGGGTTTGTTACATAAAGCTGGGATCAGACACAGGTCAGCACATCAGACCAAACACAATAGATAGGAGGCGAGCAGTTCAGGAGGAAAGACTAAACAATAGAAATAAAAGAAGACAACAGGACGACGAATGCTACCCAATCACCGGTTATCTAGGAGTCTTCACTGAGAACAAGCTCACCTATTCCCTCCCTCTCAAGGAAATACTTTTTTTCTGAAAACCCATAAAACTTAGCTGAGAAAAAAAGGAGTTGATTGAAGCCTGTTTACTGGCGCTAGCATTTCCCCTTAGCTGTCACTAAATACATCCTCCCTTCTCCGGGTGTTTCTGTATTTATGGGTTTTAATAGGAAGAGCGTGATCATCATATTGACCGGCCTGCTCGGATCTTAATGGGTGCCTTAAATCTCAGGGAAACACACTGTATTCTGGGGTGAGTTACTGGCAAATTAACATGGAGAGGGAGGCTTGAATGATTGTTGGACATTTAGAATGAGTGGTGGTGGTGGTGGTGGGGGGGGTAATAAATGATTTTCAGCAGCAGCAGAGACAATGAGATGGTTTGGAAAGGGTGGGTGGAATTCAATGTGTTCGCCTTCCATTATAAGAATCATAAAATAGCTTTAATGACCAAATATTGGGCACTTTGAAACAAGATATTGGATCATATTATAAGGATTATGGTGTCACACTTTTGGCTCACACACTTTGGTGCAGACAAACTGTGTAGTACCTTTGTGTGCATCTGCGTTAGGCTCACTTCCTTCTGTGTGTATGCACTTCTGGAAATGACTGGTTGATAGTTGATTTACCGTAAATCCATCACTGTTAAGGGTGTGCTTAATAAAGACATGTACTGTTATACTGACATAGAGGAAGGACGCAGCAGCACACACTGTTCTACAGTCCTCTATTGGAGGGATGAACACCATTCTTTCAGAAGCTATGCATTGTCTTACACCTTGGTCTTTTATAGGTGTGAAACTGGGTGGAGATCATTTTCATACTCGCTAAACCATTCAGTGAGCCCTGTTGCATGGAAGCATCTGCATTTCATATGTTTCTCCACTCATTTATTCTGGATTTTCATTAAATTCCAACCTTACAACTTGGCTAGTCCAAATCTGCCCCTCAGACACAATCACATATCTTCCTACTGAAGACATAAAGGTTTAAAACAGCTCACAAATGTGTAGTTTCTTTACATTTGTGAAATTTTGATGGTCAGGCATTTGAATAGTAATTGAGCTGCATTTATATAGCACTTCACAGACATGTTTTCTTGGTCATAATCAAAATAAACAATTTGTATGTTGATGCATCACTGATGAGGTTTTAATAATTTTTGGGTAACAATGGAGCGAGCGCCAAGATATAAACCAACAAAGAATTGAAAAAAACAAACAAACAGATTAATTAGGGGTGTGGAAAAGAATTTATTTTTAGATGCATCGCGATGCAGACTTGGATGATTATGAAATAAAAAATTCACAAATGTCAATAATCTATTATCTATAGGTTGATTGATAACGTCGGAATGAAGAAGGCGGAACTCGGAAATGCGGAAGTGCAGCTCCGGACCCATGTGGTTCTCCCTGACAGACAGCTGTTGAATAAACGACTACTGCTACTAAACTTTCACATGATCAATAAAATCAATGCACAACTAACTTTAATGATTTTAACCTGCACACTGTGCAGCACGGCAGCGCTTAACTAGCATCCTCTCCTCATTCTTCAGAGGACAGATACATGACAGGCAGCAGCAGGTGACAAGTAGGTGAAAGCAGCGGAGCAGAGGAAAATACGAGTGATACGTTTCAGTCTGGCTGTAAATGTACAGTGTAGGTCACGCTGTGTGTGTTAATTAAAGTCTGTCTGTCGTTTTCCAACTGCTGGAAAAGTGAAGGCAGTTAGCGCTAACTGACATCTCCTCTTCAGACTGTGGTGTGGAAGCTGCAGGACATTTTTTGGCTGCTAGTTCAAGTTTTTTGTTGTCATTCATCCACATATCGAGTACACAATGAACCAAATGCCGTTTCTCAAGGCCCATGGTTCTCAATACAAGATTACAATGATCAACTTACAAGACACGTAACTACACTAGACGAGACACAAAAAGGAACAGATATATTAAAATGGAGTGAACGTAGTTTGGCTGGAGTGTTGTACTTGTTTTTTGATTGTTACAAATACTTTGCTTTAAAAGTACCAAGTTGTCACATAAGCCATGTTTCCATCTAATTGTCACGCAAATTTTAAGCGTATTTTTGAAATGTCGCAAAAAAACAAAGAAAAAAAAAAGAATTTGGCACCAGGCTACGGCAAGTGTTGTTACATCAGTAGTTGACGTTACACATGGCTGTAATAAACAAGAGGTATAGGTTCTAAACCAGAAACAAAACCAGTCACATGAACCTGAAGGCCATTGATCTTAGAAAAATGGAGAGAGGTCCTCAGGATTGTGTTTCAAGCGGGCAAGTTGCTACCAGCTATCTCTCCGCACGTTATGGGAATATCCGGTGTTATGCGGAGTTTTGCGTGCCTGCCAAGAATTACAGTACATGCACCTCCAAATACTGCTTTTAAACGCTATAATATCCTTTGTGGGGTTCATCAATGGTGATAAATGATTCAAAGTGTATATTTTATGAATGTTTAGAGTCGTTAATATTTTATTACACTCAGTAGAAGTAGCATTAATTGAGATTCAGCAAAAATATCTGGTGATAACCCCGTTTGATCACTGTGTAGAGCAAAGGATCTGAAAAGGACCTTTAAGAGGTGAATGCATAATTTGGCAGAACAGATGATGAAGGCTACCTGCCGAGATTTGCATCCACCTCTTTTCTCAGCACAAATGAGCGTTACCAGCCACCCATGTTACTACCCTGTGTACAACTGTTGATTTAGCCTGCAAGAAAGGATGTAACGGCAAAAAGCAAATGTGGAGCGATTTGTTTACTAACGTTAGCCTATAGTGATGCAGCCAGGAGCAGCCAGCTGACGCTACAGTAGCTTGGACTTGCCGCTGTTTGCTTTGTAACGTTCAGTTTATGTTTAGTATGGTTTTACCAATACTCAGGTACACAGCTTCTCCACCTCTCCGTCGCTGTAACTAACGTGACCCACATAACATAAAACACTGCAACAAAACGGTCACAACAACACAGAGGAAGAGCCATCCTATATCACTAGTTACAGTAAAGTTACTTACTGCGGTCTAACTGTTATAAAGTGTGACACAATCTCATTATAATATCCATTCCAGCTCACTAACCGTTTCATTATCATCCAGTACATGTAGCTGTGCTGACATTGCTGAGCCTCCGGTGACAGATTCACAGATAGTAAAGATGGTTAACGTTACTGAAAAGCAGCAGGCGAGCTAACGATGTAGCACGTTGGCTAAATGCAGTAAATGTAACGTTATCATGTAAAGAGCATGGATTAGTTCAACCTACAGTTGATAAAACTATTACTGTTGCAGTTTTACCTGAGTTTCCAGCTTGGTCTGTTCTACCTGTCTCTCTATAGCCGCTGTCACTCACACTTTTACAGTCGCATCGTAGCCTCATAATTGTAATGAGGTGCCTAGAAATTCCCACCATTGAGGTGATGCATCGCGATGCATCAAGATATCGAATCGAATCGTTGACCTGATAATCGTAATCGAATCGAATTGTGAGACCGGTGAAGATGCACACCCCTAAGATTAATGCATAATGAAGATAATCATTTGTAAAAACCCCTAGTCAGTATTTTCTTACAAACATGTATTCTCTAATGATAAGCAACAATTATAGTTTTTCTACAAATTAACTGATAAATGGCTGAATCGATCAATGTCAGCATGCATATGGAGTCATAAATACAAATCTGGCATTCAAATCAGAGGATGTCCACAATCCAGATAGACATTTAACTTTGCCTTTACACTGAACTTCAGTCGGTCTGAGAAAGCAAACTTATAAAAAAAATGTTAACCTTTAATGACTGATGACTGGCAGAAATGTGGTCAATGCTAAATGCAAATGAGAGCCAAACAATATAAATGGCAAAGCAAGCCTGCGCTCATCATCTGATAGCCGATGGAATCGAGTTATAAGCTAGTCTTCTCCCTGCTTGATGACATGGCTGCCACTATCAGCTGACAGTGAATGTCATTGCTGATGAACAGAGGAAATTGTGTCTTGAAGTTTTGAGTAATTAAATTTGTAAAAGTCATCATATTATCCTACAATACGATATGCAGATTCAGAGGGGGTTGCAATTTACCAAAGGGTTTAACCACACAATAAAATTGCCATCATCCCCCTATTTACGCACATACGCGGACACACACACACACACCATCATTAACGCAGTTTCCTATTTCACACTGCTTCTGGCATTGCTACTCCGGCCTCAGAGGAGGTTGAGATGTGTGACTATAAACCTCAGATGATATTTAGTTACAACGACACGCTCCTCACACTTTGGCTGATTATTCTAACGTCCCCATGACAAGCGTTGTGCAGTAAGAGGAAGGCTGTTGAGGCATCCTCATCTATAGAACATATAACACATAAGCGGACATAGTGAAGGACATAAAACTACACACACTCTATGGCACACTTGACAAACTGCAGAGCTTTTACATTTAGACAGTGTATATAAATAGAGAAAGCTACAGCAAAGCAGGATGAAATTATTCTGTCCAGTATTGCCTTTTTAAAAGTGTCTGCACACAGCCAGATAGGCAGATGCAACCATGATTATATATCGTCTTGCATACAGTATCATGCGGCTCTGTGGAGAAACAGAAAACATATTAAGGTACCAATATTTAAAGGTTCATTAAAGTCTTGTCTCTATTAGGGATGGACCATGATTTCTAGAATTTTCTAAAAGTCATGACATAATAAAAAAAATGTAATGGTTTATAGGACTATAGTATTTTTTATTTTTTTTTTACCAGCGTATGTAATTAACAGGATGTATATGAGCAAATTTTAATAGATACATTTAAAAGTGACATGCTTGCACTATGCAAGGTGTATGTGTGTACGGAGTTGTATCAGTTTGTTTATTTTTCAGTTCTTGATCTATTCAATCAGGCCCTCTCTAACCAAGCTGTCCCATAGTCCATTCCCCAAAACCCCCTCCAGGTGTCGGCCCCTTCTGGGGAACCATGGGGTTATGTTGTAAATCCATGGCATGTTACAAAAGATAGATTGATGAGTATGCATATGAATTAGTTGAGGAGCGAGGAGGTTGTGTATAATGTTACATTGTATTTTTGTGTGCGTTATGCACATGAAGATGCCTTTTAATGTCAATCTTGCAATGTGGTGAGAGCCCATTTCCAAATGAGAGCTGATGTGCAGACAAGAAGAACAAGAGAAAATTTCTGATTATTTAAAGAATCCAACAAGTCTAACCTTTTTGGCTGTCAATGACAAAGTTGCCATCCTCGTTTCCTGTGGTGATCTTATATGTGATCCCATCCCCATCAGGGTCCTTTGCCAGCACCGTGGCAACAAGGGTGTTGGGGCCCGCGTCCTCTGACACGAATGTCCGATATCTGATAAAACACATTGAAACACACAATCAACACTTAACCTACCACTTCTTGGTTTGATATAAATCACGTGTCTCACAAGTGAATCCATTTACCCAAGTTTACCCAATTCCCAATCTATACATAATAACCTCATTAATGTAATTTCTAATTTAGTCTTATTTCTTCAGTGGATGTTTGAATTTAACTAGGGCAAACAAACATGAACAGGGCAGGCTTGATAGAAGAAAAAAGGTGAAATGCAACAAATCTATGGTGCAGGCATTTTTTCAAACTGTTTTTACTGCTTTTTTTACAGGGACAGTGCACAATTAATAGTTGCACCAGAGTTAGCTAGCAACTAATTTGCATCTGCAGTCCCTGGGCAGGTAGACAAAAGAAAAGAAAAGACACTAAACAACCACTAAACAACAAATACAATACATACAATAACAAAATACATTATATCCATCAATGTGAAAACAGATCTTTTGGCTAACTCTGGCACATTTGCATCTATGCTTATTAATGTGCACTGTCCTAGTAAATAAAATGAATGTGAAATTGATTAAAAAAAAAATACAATAAATTCAAAATAAAGAAAATACAATGCAGTCATTAATGATGACACACTTGTGCTGACTTTAGACAAAGTTAAATAAAGGGATAGTTTGGGATTTTTGAAGTTGGGCTGTATGACATACTTATGTATAGCAGTGCACTGCTTAGCTTCAGTGCCGGTACAACTCCCTGCTTCTTCAACTTTTAGATACAATTCTGTTAACCACCTTATACAGAAAGTTTTCCAATAGCATCACAGACTTCTGCCCCCCCCCCCCCCCCCCCCCCCCCCCAACCCCACCCCACCCATCCGCCATCACACCTACCATCATAGAATCCCTGCAATCTAACAACTTTCAAAGTGACAGAGAACATGGGGCAGGGTGGTGTTGGTGAAAACTAGCTTCCTTTTCCTGTGATATTCCTACAGTAAAACAAGACACGGTAGGCAGGAGAAGTTCTCAACTCAGCACTCACTATTGCTTGTGTTGGCCACTGGTCTGCATCACTATCCTTGAGGACATCCACAATGGCTGAATCCAAATTAGGGATATACTGTAATCATTAATCAAGTGACAGGGGAAGGAGTGTAACCATGACAGCAGCTTAGAGCTTGTGTTTCCAATTCAATTGAAACCTTTTAAGCATCTAGGTGATGATTTCCTGAGGTGTTTATAATAGAACCATGGATTTCATAAAATTATCTTTACACTGCAAATAGAAGCATCTAACTAGAAGGTCAAAGACACAGTACTCATGCAATTATTATGATATAGTGATAAGGGCTTGCAAACAAAATGTTTTATACTATGATGTATTAAAATGTATTATATCAGTATTTATAATCAATTCAAGATAACTTGAACATGAATTTCTTATCAATCACTAACATCCCAAATTGAGCTCAGCTTCTTGCTCTGATATACCCTTTCAGTTTTGTCTTTGTATCTTAGAGTAGCACTTCGAAATTCAGCATTGAACTAGCTTTTGGCCTTACACATACATATCTGACCCACTGATGTGCTTGAAAGCAAAACGTTATTTGAAAGGAAAGCCTTTCTACCTTGTTGACATAAGGTTCACACTCGACAATCTTGGGACACATTTCAGCTGCTTTTATTGGAATAGCAGATATCATAGCAAATACAACATACCGGCCTCTCTGGGTCCTTAGTTAAACATCAAGAAGTACCTGATCATTAGGATTTTAATTAATACAATATTACTGCAACTTGATGGAAGATGACTCTAAAGCAAATTTTCAAAGATTAGTTAATTATTATTATTAAAATATTAAAATTACTGATTTGATGATTGAAACTGTACAATACCATATATATTAAAAAAGTCTAAATAGCATACTCCATTTTGTTTTTGTGAAATAAGGCAATCGGCTAGTCCAGTTGAGCAAATAAAGCGGTTCCTGGTGTAGTTTCCTTTGGTTTTCAAAAACAACTCTTGTGGAAATTAAGTGTCACTATCTTAAAGGTCCTATATTATGCTTAATACTGTTATTTAGGGTGTCTACTAAAATGTTTACATTTTAATGTTATAAAAAATGTTTTTTTTCCTCGTACTGTCTATTGCCTTAGCACCTCTATTCACCCTCTATCTGAACAGCTAGGACAGCGTTTGCTGAATCGATGTATGGAGATAGGTCTGGCTATGCGAGACTAGGCCTCACATATTACTGTACCAAAACAAAAAATTATAACTTAAATCACTGACTTTGGTGAAATTGGACTATATTTTACAAAGAATATATTTTGTGGTTTTCCCTGTGATGTCCTCTACCTGCTCTGCCTCAACTTTCAGTGATTTACAGAGTCTGCTGATGGACAGATAGCTTTACGTTTTATTAGCAGTTACTTTAGCTGCTAACGGTTGCTGCCTCTAGCTAGTTAGCTCAGGTAGCCGTGCAGTTAACCGTCCTCTTAGCTTACTCTTCCCGAACTGGAAGCTTGGTGCTCCGGGGGGGTGTTGGTGTTCACCTCTTAACGTTATTGCAGGAGCTTTGAACGACTTGTTCTGGCAGAGCTAGCTGATAACAGCAGCTATAGTTAGCAGCAGCTAGTGGTTTCTGTAGCATCAGCAACAAGTAAAGCCATCTGTCCATCAGCAAACTTAATAAATCACAGAGCAGCCGGCGAACATCAGAGGAAAAAGCAAAAAATGTTTACTTTTCCTTTCGTAACCGTAAAAGCACTTTCAGAGAGACATATTGAACAATCAACAGCGCTAGCTAGATGGAATGACTGCTTGGTGTTGTGCTGGATGGTGGGGCTGAGATAGGCGGGGCCATCTACTGTGCTGAAGAGCTGGAGCCAGTCGATTATTGAAAAATCTAGTATTGAGTTTATTTCTACTAAAACATGAGCAATAATCTCAACCTACAGGCACTTTGTTTCGTATTGTCTCCCTTTTAGGTCTTTTATGACAGATTCCATCATTTTTCTTGATTCAGTCCACAGTCATAAATTGCATAGTAGAAAATTCACCAAAATCACAAAAATATTTATTTGCTTTCTCTTACTGGTATCCTGCAATGCGGATAGTTTTGTCTTAGTTGCCGAGTTTTGATATTCCTCTTTTGTCACCACCAGAATATCAAGGTGGTGAAAGGAATTGTATTGATTGTACTCATTGCACTGAAAAATTACATTTAAAATATTTCACATCAAGTTGTCAAATATAATGTAATTACTTACAGGGCCGGATCGCAGTCCTGTGAGGCCCCTGGGCACATATCTTTTGGACATGGATTCCTTGAGGTAATTTCACTGATATAACCTGCAGTTTAGGCTACTTTGAGAGAGAGTGGGACAGAGAGGGAGTGAGTGAGAGAAGGTGCTGAGGGAATATGCGTGTAGCTCTGCAATCAAATACAAATTTTCCCACCTTAAATAGTAAAAAAAAAACAACTACAAAAAACCTCCGGAAAACTATATGTGGCAGTCACTACTGCTAATGTAGTGGGCTGCTACAATTTAATGAATGTACACTGTACTGAATATCACTCACCATATTAGCCAGTAAACACAAACCCAGTAATAAACAAACAGAACGGAAGCTAACTTTGGGCCGGGCGCATCCCCTTGGCAACACGTCCGATGAAAGCGTCTATACATCACAGCCAAAATCCTACCTTGGGCACCAGCAAAGTTAGGGCCAACTCTGATAGGCATCTAGCTAAAATGATAGCTAGTTACAGAAAGTCAAATAATGAATGGTTTTCCGTAATATGAAGCCCTTGAAACTGTCCTTTTATGCAGAATAAAGTGACTTGTTGGTGAATATTGTATCATGTCACAGTATATTGTAGCGTACTGGGGGGGCCCTAGAAGTCAGCTCATGCTTTAAGTGCGAAGGAGCCCAGGGGCCCTCAAATTGTGAGTGCTACTGGGCCCTGGGGCCCTAGTGGTGGGCTCACTTTTTAAACACCAAGGGACCAGGGGCCCCTCACATTGTAAGTACTAAGGGGTCTGGGGGGACCCTAGTGGTGAGCTCACACTGTAAGCACTGAGGGGCCTAGTGTTCAGCATACACTGTGCGCACTGAGGGCCCTGGTATTCAACTTCCTTAGAAAGTCTTGCACCACGCATGACCTGAGGCTTGGAGGCCCCCCTGGCAGTCAGAGGCCTCGGTGCACTAGCCTCGAGTTTGGCATTTTGGTTGTTCTCTTGGTTTAGTTGGAACCAGATGTGAGAGAGTGAAACTAGCAATCTAGCGAGGCGCATCCCCGATTCACTTTAACCATTAACTGTGATATTAATTGGGATGCTAATGATGTATGTGGGCGTGGCACTCCTAGCTTTCCTCCCCATGCTGCAATCATCTAATCACCCGTGACTCCTCTAAACACACGAGGCCGTTCTATAATCAAGACCTGCAGTATTTACACACTGGCTCACTTCATTCCTTGCCAGATTGTCTGTTCACATCAGTGATACACATGTCATGGCACAAACTTAGATATTGTTAAGTACTATTTTTGCTTTGCTTGTTTGCTTTGTTCTTCAGTTCTTCTGTGTTTTTTCTCGCCTGTGTCTCAGATTTTGGCTCCATAGTGAGGAGTTTACTGTTTCTGTTTTCTGTTAAAACTGAAAACTGAACTCTGAAGACTCTCTGCCTGGACTTGTTAGTTGCACTTTTTATAAGCCTGTCTATAAAACCCTTGTTTTTTCACATCTATTCCAGTCTCAGTGTCCGCCATTGAGTCTTCCATTCATATTGTCCCTAACAATATTGAAGAAGACTTGAAACTCCTGACTGAAACCAAATCATTAAGTTGTTTACTGAAGATAATAAATCATGTGAGAAGAAGGGTCATTTTGTTATAGGCTTACAATCTGACATCTTTTTGCAACCAGTCGCCCCTGCTGGTCATTAGAAAGAATGCAGGTTTAAGGTACATTTGCATTAGCTTCACTTTCCAGACCAGGAGATCAGGAGATTGCTGCTTGGTTGTTCCTCCATTTAGACTTGGAGCTCCTAAATATTGGCCAAACTGACCCTTTAAGTAATTGTAGGTATTTTTCACTCTAGACCAAAGCTTCAGTCAGACTAAAAGACAGACCAACTACCTGCACCTTTTTAAATATTGAGCTTAAAACTAAGATAAAAGATGTACTTTGCACTGCCATTTATCAGTAACTCATTGCCTGCCCACATGTGCATGAATGTGCGTCAACATGCAGGTCTGGTAACTGACAGTATATCCATCCGTCACTCTGCCCTAGCGACAAGGCCTATTCATTTTTCACTGAAAACAAGGTACTCTCATTAGTAGTTGAACACTGATCATGTTGTCACTGCCATCTTTCAGCCTCAACCACTGCTAGAATGGTTCTGCCTGGGAAGATTAGTGATGTGCCACTCGTTTGCTCTGTAGAAATTTCACCTCACACTCTGCAAGCCACACTCTTCCCTGCAGATCAATACACAAGTCAGGTAACGGGAGATGCCCTACGTTTCTTTATTATGTAATTTCTCTAAGGGTACATAGGGCACATTGATCAAACGGCTTCCACTTGTGGTCTAAGGAAGCGATTTGAAAGATCATTAGACAATTGCATGTATTTATCTCACCTAAAAGCCAGAAAGAACTAAGGACTCCTTGTGAATTCTGCCTGCAATTTGATGGTGAAATTACAGACTCTGTCTGTGCAGTTAAATAAATAGATGACTCCTTCACACGGGCTACTAAGCCTCTTTTGTCCTGACTCCCCAAATTATCTCTACTTCTGCATTACAGATGCAGACAGAGCAATCATATATTCAAATGGAGTTGCCTTACAATTAGGCTTATGATTACAAGCAGCTGGAAATGGCAACAATAGCAGATGTTGGCCTTTATTGGTCTGCAAGGCATATCAACTTTGTGATATGCTGAAAACGTCCACCATCTATGGTGGTGATGAAACAGTTGATTAATCAGTTATTCAAAGAGAATAAAAACATGTTTAATCAGCTGAATAACCAATTAAACATTTTTGATAACTGATTGCTCATTGGAGTTACATGTGCATATATATATATATATAGCTATATATATCAGGAAAAAACATTTTCTGGTCCCAGTTTTGCAAATGCATTTGCTGCTTTTCTCTGTTTTTTAAATGCTGTAAACTGAATATCTTTGTGTTTTAGATGGCTTGCTTTCTCTAACAAACAGAGGACACCATCTTTGCATCTGAGAAATTGTGAATAATAGATAATGGGAATTATTGAGTTTGATAACTGGAATTTTGATTCTTGACCTTGGAGTTGGTAGTTGAAAAAATCTCACCCACCCAAACTGTGTGATTGTGCAGACTGCCTACAAGTACCCAATGTGGTAAGTATAAGCCGCAAAAAAGTCAAAGTTAGAAAAGGAAAAAATGGTGGGATAGTGGAAGACTAAATATTGTCAATGTTGACAATGATTGGTGAAGAAGAAAAAGGCACAGTCTGTGTCCTGCACAGCATAAAAGCAGTCCTATACTGCTGAAAATTAAATTTAAAATATTAAGCCAAGCATGATGTAAATTTCTTAAGTACACACCGTAGAGATAGTGGTCCATTGCTATGGTGAATTTTTCAGAAGGCATTTTAAGGTTAATCCTACTTGACACTTACATCATCCTAGCTTCAACAAATACCGCTCTCTAATGCTTTCAAGCAGATGCTCGTAGGCGTCTATTGCATGAAGGGCTGCCTATGTGAGTGTCTGAGTATCTGAGAGAGAGAGAGAGTGGAGAGATATCAGGACGGGTCCCTGAGAGGAAGCAAAAAACCCACAAAACACAACAGTGAAATGCCTTTTGCAATCACATTTGGCCTCTAATACAGCTCTAATTTCGCCCGATCAATGCTGCAGTCTATTGAAAACAGACTCAGACATACACAGCACTTAATTTCTAAATGTTTTGATTTACTTTTAGTTTTAGTTTGTTTTCAAGCTGTTGATCCAGGGAAATAATAGACGTGTCCCTTAGGCCAATGCCTGATGTCTGTTTTTATTAATTTTAAATTAATAAATTTAATCAGAGTTTATCTGAATACGGTAGATGGAGAATGGAGGGAAGAGAGGGGTAAATCATGAGCTGAACTCAAAGATCTAAGACTTTCTCTATGTACACAAAAGGCCCATTTCTCTCAAATATTGTTCACAAATCTGTCAAAATCTGTGTTAGTGAGCACTTCTCCTTTGCCGAGATAATCCATCCACCTCACAGGTGTGGAATATCAAGATGCTGATCAGACAGCATGGGTGTTGCACAGGTGGGCCTCGGCTGGCCACAATAAAAGGCCAGAATTCTCAATGAACCTTTAAAAGACATATTGTTGTGGCGTGGTCCTTGCTAGTGAATCACACTCTCGTGCACACACATACTCTTGCACACAGTGGTGTTTCCATTACTTCAGAGGATACTTGCTTGACTTACATCAGTTTCCTAGAGACATATCCTATTGCCCCCAAAAGCAAAGCCAGTCCCCACAACATGAGACATACATGCCCAGACAAACAATCTGGAGTTTTAATAAACATTATAGAATATTTGCTGTATACCAAAACAATGTTAACTAACATGTCTCCATGAGGGAACACTTTATTGCTAGCCACCTGACGTGAACGTCTGTTTCCATGTCAACATGACCTTAACTGCGTGAGACCGTTATCCTTTTACTATGGAGACTGTGCCATTTTTACTTATTAACCTTAGACAAGGAATCAAAAACAGGGAATGAGAAATAAAGGTTCATATAAGAGAAATCTGATTGGACAAAAACACCTTCCAGAACAATAACAGGTGATGCCTGAGCATCAGTTTATCACAACAAATATAGAAAAACATTGCACTAAATAATGAGGGTCATCAGAGTAATTTCCTATTAGGTAATATAATCAATCACCACATACACGCACCTTTTGTCATCTTCCTCATCTACTCCCTTGACCTTCCTCCAGACAGAAACTTTCCAATCATAGTAGTAAGAGTAATACTCAGTATACAAAGAGTTGTATCTTTTTTTGCCTTTCCACAACCGAAAATACAAACGCGTACAGATGAAGAATGGATCGAACAGTGTGTTCATCTGCTCTACAGTAAGATGCAAATGTTAGCATGGTCAGCTAACTTGCTTTTTCAAGTATGTTAGAAGTATATAACAGCCACATTATTTTATTAGACTAACCAGCTCTCTCCCTGCAATACATTGCTACCCTTTATTTCCATCTCTTCTATATATATCATGGGCAAGTGAGGATGCTGACTTTTTACCTGGACATTTAGCTTTAGCTTTTGTGTGTTTTGCATCATTACACAGCACTAAGTCGACATTATATATTGTCAGTTGCTGTCAGGTGCACTGCGTATCTAAGACCATTTTGTTGGTTCTGATTCATACGAGTTAGATAAAGACTGCGTTTCCATCCCACTCAGAGAGCTTACGTTAATTAGCGAGCTAGAAGCGGCTGATAATATCTGAGAGAAATTGATGGTCACTGAAAAAAAAATTACCCATTATTTCTAAAAATGACTGCAAATTTTAAGTGGCAAATTTTGTAATCTGTATGCGTACAGTGCTAAATTAGAAAATATGACACGTGTAGCTTCACTAACTTTTGTCTCCTTTCTTTGTCTACTGCAAACACACACCTGTAATCAATTCAACTTTTTGTATCAGTGTGTGTATGTTCAAATGTATATAAGTGCATGCCTCTGTAATACATTTAAAAAATGTATTTATTTTAGGGCTGGGCCATAAAACAATAACGATAATTATCACATTATAATTTTCCTCAATAGCAATAAAACAAATGCTCAATACGTGTTCAATAAAGGTTTGGTTTAATTCATGACTGAAAAAAGATTTTACCAAATTTTAATCATGCATATTTGTTAAAACAATATTTTATCATAATAGTTATTTGTTATAAGTTAATAGTTATATGTGATCCACTGTTTGGTATCAAGTGTTTGTTCTGACCATAGAGAAAAGTTTAAAACCAAAATTAACCATCTGGTTTCTTTAACCTTCATTTAGGAGCGAAAATCAACCTTTAAACTTGAAAGAAATAATGATCTAACATGTATCATGATAATTATTGTGATAACATTTTTGGCCATATCGCCCAGCCTTAATTCATTAAAAGGTTCATTATTGGCAAATCATGGTAAAATAGATGTTTCATATTATTGGAGTCACACTGGAAAAAATGCAAACATGAACACAAAAATATATATAGTTCTCGCATGTGTGTGTAGACATGTAAGAAATGTGCAGGAAGCCTCCTAGGGTGGTTTCCGTGGCAACAGGCATGTAATGGTAGGTACAATAATGGCAAAGTGACAGCACATAGATGAAAGGTGGCTATTCTGTCACTTACCAGGAAGTGAGAGACATGCAGTCAAAAGGTAGATCTGAGAGTTAGTATGTAGATCCCATGGAAACATCTTTTCTTTATTTCTTGCACTGATAATTTGTGTCAAGAACAAACCAAAGGAAAGTGGCTATGACTCTAACTTCAAAATAGCACTGTTCAGTATAATTTTCAGGCTAGCAGCCTATTCATATAATGCATTCCCTAGCCCCTTCCCCTAAACTTAACCATCACAACTACATGCCTAAACCTAACCCTTACCCTAACCTTAACCAAATTGTAACCTGAACCCTAAAATATTGTCTTAACCCTCAAAAAGCAGTCTCAACCTCAATTTTCTTCACCGGGATATGAAACCATGAAACCTATTCACACACGAAAGCACGCACGCACACACACACATTCACATTATTGCATGCTTCCAACTCCAAGAATCAATACAAGTAGGCCAGATTTTCTGCCTGGATAATGATATATTTGATGACCTCACTCTCCCTCTCTCTCTTTTCCTCTGTCCATCACATACATTGACTCACATGCACACTCTTTCCCACAAATACTGGCAAACACAGAATATCTTCCCAAGCACACACACACACATACACACACACACACACACACACACACACACACACACACACACACACACACACACATCCCCCTCCTACTATAAACAAAATCAACACCCCAACATTCTTTGCTGGGATCTTCTCAATTACTGAATGCACACGCACGCACACAGGCACGCAAACAGAGTGCAGGCTCAGTGCCTCCTGAGGGTGCTGGTGGGCATGGCTGATTGACCCTGCCTCACCAATCTGCCCAGCTCTCTGCCAGAAAATCAACCAATTAAAACATGCAGGCACCACAGCAGCACTGTGGGGGAGGGGGAGGCGGGGGGAGGGGGAGGGGGGGGGGGGTGGGGGACCCTGGAATTGTGGGAAACAGCAGCTGCAATGTTGAATTGGGAAGCAGCTGTAAGGAGCTGACCTGACAAGACAGGACTCTCTCTCACTCTCTCGCTCGCTCTCACACAGCTTTGGTTGTCTGCATTTTATATGCTTCACCCATAGATTGGGATGCAGTTTATCTCTGACCTTCACACAAAGGTGGCCCATGTCTAAAAGTTTCATCTCACTTCATTCTATTTAACCTTTTTCTATTTTCACCATACATAATTGATGCTGTTAGGGGGTGTCACACTATTTTAAGGTGTATCTTTACACAACAAAGACAGAGAAAATCAAAGGGGAACACATCGATTTAATTAAAAGGAGAGGAGGGCACATCAAAGAACGGCAACATTTTCTCCTAGACCCTAAGCAAATCCTTTCAGCAGACAGAGGCTGAAATTGAACTAGGACTTCATCTAATGATTATTTTCTCACATCTAAAAAACAAACTGTGTCAAAAAGTGTGAATGGTATATTTGCACCTGAAATGTCTGCAGACTAACCTAGTTGGATTATCCTGGCACGAAGGACTTACCCTAGAGAGGCTGACCCAAATTGTTTATACAGGCAACAATGCTTTCCAGTACAGAGAATCCAGGGCGATGCTGCTGAGATATTTTAGGTAAAAGATGGTGCTGTCATGTGGTTCTCCTCCCCAGAACGACTGTCTGACTGTCCTGTTTAACCCTCACCAGCACAGAGGAATTACCAACACAGAGTAAAGGGGGGCTTATGGCAGCTTTTACAGTTAAAACTGACTCTAAGATTTGACTGCATCCCATCCAAACCTCTTTCTTTTGTGTTTTATTTCTTAGACACTGAACAATTGCATGAAAATCGGGAGTTTAGAAGCCCAAGTCTTACTTACATATGTTGGGAGAACTCGGGTGCCTCGTCGTTGACGTTAGCCATTCGAATCCGTACAGTAGTTGTGCCAGTGCGAGGGACCTCCCCCTTGTCAACTGCCATCACTACAAACTCGTACAAGTGGTTAGGCCTCTCGTAGTCCAGAGGCCCCGCAGGGAAAATGGTCCCATGAGGAGAAATGGTGAAGTCTGGACTCATGGTGTAATAGGTCAGCTCTGCATTCTCCTCTGAGTCGCAGTCATTGGCTGACACTAAAGATGAGAACATAGAGATTGAGAATAGAAAAATTAGAGTGACTAAACAAAGACAAATCTGGGGCCCATAGATCTCAACATTTCTCTATCCCTATGAAGTATAGACTGATACGACAGTTGATTTATGCGCTGCACTCTCTCAAACCACCACCATTTCTCTGCTGGTATAGTTAAAGTAAACAGTTACACAGACAGAATGTAGCCTACAAGAGCATGGGTGTTATTCAGTCTCAAAACACTAGCATAAAATTTGTTAGGACATAGACTTTCAGAGAAAAACAAGTCCAAGCCACACTTTTCAGACACTAGCTTTTCTCAATCAACAAACTTGCAATCCATTATTACTGAAATAATGATGAAATACATCAGTACAGTAAAAGTCAAAATCAAAAATATATGAAATTGTAAAAATGAAATTTTCATAGCACGAGGATTTCATGGGGATGATGGATTAAAGAGAAAATGATTTTGTGGAGTAGAGGCCTGGGCGGAAGTTTGTTTTTGGGGCAACTGATAACAGCACAATCTAATACAATGTTTCTCAAATGAGGGTTTGTGTAACCCTATGGGCACTTTGCAGTAGTGCAAAGTATAAGAGATGTTTAATAAATGTTAATTTAAAATATAAAATATCAGTCATGCATAATTCCTAAATAATTATGCTTTAATAGAAAATGTAAATGTTAGTTATGCCTAATATTCCTATTTTCAATGTAATCTTCGACTGCAGCAAACTGTCAATTGTCAATTAAAACCTCACAGAAGAAGAACACAATGAACGCTATCACATTGACAATTATGTTTGTTCAGCAAGAAGCCAGGTTAGATATTGAATGACAGACAAACCCAAAAAAATGGATCTGTGGTTTAAACACAAGTGAAAAAAAAGGAACAATAGGTTTTAATGGGATTTACGTCAACAAGCTGCAACCCTTTCAAAGCAGTGTTCTTCTTTTGCAGGGTAGAACTTTATGTCCATTGACTGCCTGGAGGGTAGCTAGTGTTTGGAAGGGAGAGGACAGGTGTGCTGCAGCTGAGTGTTTTTCTACCAGTGTTTTTGAGGGCGTGTCGGACTAGTCGCTCAGCGAGCATTATGACACGTATTTTCATTGTGACGTCACAAGAAAGGGAAATAAAGGCTGGACTACAAAGGAGCTGTTTTCAGGCAGTTCAGAGTTTTCTGTGGGAGATGGGAACTCCCTTTGGGCTGGACTTTGGGCTTTTTCACTTTGCAAACCTGTTACATGCACAAAAAAGATATATAACTCAGTAAAGGAGAGGGAAAAAGACAAAAACCATAATACCACCTCTGTCTTCACCTGTCTTTGCTCGTAGCTAAAGCCAAAAGGCCATTCACCATAGCGAAAGACCTAGTAATAGCCGAGACTATGCTGGACAGAAAAGCAGCAGATACATTAAAAACTATGCCGTTGTCAAATTACACGTATTTCCATATTATAGATATGACAGGAAGTGACATTGTTGATCAAGTTGTGGGAAATCCTTTTCTCTCCAGCTCAACGAATTAACAGATGTAAGTGGAAATGTACAGGTCATTGCTTTTGTGAGATGCATTTGTGAACGTATACTTTTTTGCAAGAGTTTGCAGCGCAAAACAACCGTTAATGTGATCTTCTCAGTGAAAACGGTCTGAACTGGAATCCTGCAGAGTCTGTACTGATGCAGCTGTGTCAATAACTGGCTGCGTCATAGCACAAATTCGAAAAGGAAAACCCTGAAGTGCAGTGGACTCACTGAAGAAAATTAGTCCAAGAAAATTAGTCCTGTGTTGCATGACGTTTTGAATGACAGTGTCAAAGTAATAAACTTAATTAAGTCGAAGCTACTTGATGTGCAACTGTTTCACCGCCTTTGCAAAAAATATATGAACTGAACACAGATAACTAAAATTACACCCAGAAGTGTGCGGGCTCTCTCAGGGGGAAAATACTCAACAGGCTGTTGGAATTACGATTTGAAGTGTGCACCTTTCTGTCAGAGCATGGATTGCCCTATGTCACCTTCTTGGTGACAATGAATGGCTTGCAAAGCTATGGTATCTGGCAGATATATTCAGCAAACTGAATGAACTGAATATGTGTCTGCAGGGCAAGGACACCAGCATTCTGAACTTGTGTGACAACATGGGTGGCTTTGTGAAGAAAGGGCATGTGCAGAGGGTGATTTCACCTGCTTTCCACAGGTGGATGTTTTCCTCTCGAGTGAGGATGTAGAGAAAACTCCAGTGAAGTCAATAGATGGACGTTTAGCCAACTTGATTGGTGGCTTTAATTCGTACTTTACTGACACACCTGGATTGAATCCATTTTTCTTGTCTGACGCAAACAGAATAAAGCTTCTTGTCAGTCATCAGGAAAAACTCTTGGAAAAGTCCCCTTACCGTGGACTACAGATGAAGTCTGACACAGCCACTCGTACACTGTTTGGGCGTGTGTGAAGAAGGGCATCATGAGCCGGGAAATGACTCTGATCAAAAAAAAGCAAAGAAACAGACTGTGTCTGGAAAAGAGTTTGATCCCTGCAGTTACCTCCCTGCCACCGAGAATGACAAAGATCCTCAGTGAAGCACAAGCCCATGTTTCTCACTGAATAGTAAGTGCAATTTATCAAAAAGACACACTTTAAAGGAGACCTATTATACTGCATTTCCAGCCCTATATTGTAGTTCTGTGACTCCTCAATGGCAGCTTTGCATGATTCAAAGTTCAAAAAAAGAATTTTTGTATCTTATACTGGCACTAATAGGGCCTCATTTAAGCATCTGTCTGAAACAAGCTATAGATGCTCCTGTCTATTTGAGTGCCCTCCAAGCCAAAGCCTACTGTCTTCTGACTGGCCATTGTCTGTGTTTACCAGATTGCATGTTCCTTGGTGGGCGTGGTCAGCGTTCTCTGCCTGGAGAAAATGACCATATATAGAAATCTGTCTCGGAATGACATCATACCAAGCCGTTAGTAGAAAAAACAGTTTAAAAATGAGCATTCAGAACAGGGTCATAGCTGAGGTTTTGGCTCACAGGGATTTCTTTTGAATCCTTTCACCTCATTCATTGAAGCTTTGGTCATGTTTAACATGAACATATGACATTGTAACATAATAGATATACCAGAAAATATGAAAAAGCATAATAAGTCCCCTTTAATGCAACTACAATACCTTGTTAGTGATATTACATTAAGCCAAAAAAATTGGTTTGCCATGAATTTAGTTAAGGATTCAAAAGTTTAAAGATTTAAGCATTTTGAGTTATAAGGTAATAAATCATACACTTGTGGCACAGTGCTATATTTTTATATAGACTATTTCCTCTTTATATAGACTTTGTTTTTCCTAACAAAAATGTTCTGCTCTGATCAGCGGGCACTTGGCTGACAAAATGAAAAAAGTTTGAGAACCACTGACCTAGTATAGTTTATGCTTTTCAGATATGTACATATAATACAATGTTTCAACAGCATTACAATGACAGAGGTAGCAGCTTAAAAATGTAAATCCTTTACACACATACGCCAGAATTATTCCACGTTTACAAGAGAGATGCCACTGCAGTATTAGCGGCTTGTATTATTTTACCTACTTCTCAAATTAGTCTATATTATATCTACAATGAATGGAGGCAACGGCAGTTTTCCATGGACAAGGGTTGTGCATCGAAACCCCACTTGGGTTTCTTCAGAAAAAATGAAATGATATCAGAAAATACTTTCAAAAACCTTTTTTGTATTTGAGCAAACTCAAAACGGTGGCTATCTATTCATGTCACATGCTATGTGACCAAAGTGAAGATTGAAAAGGAAGCGATGCCCCCACTGACTTAAATGTTCAGTTCAACAACACAAGGGGAGTAAGTGTTATTTGCACAGCATGCATTGAATGGACTGTCTTGCAACATTTCTGTTTCTACATCACACATTGGGAATCCATGGAGCCAGGACTTGCTCGGCCACAAATTGATTGCCTTGCTAAAACTGAAGAGACCACCAGGGATTTGAATAAGCATATTTTCCGCTAACAAGTCATTTCACCATCAAACTCTCAGTTCTCCAATTCACCTTACATTGCATTTGGCTCGTGTGCCCATACACACACAAAAACAGACACACAAACACGCATGCACATTTTTAAATATATGCACATACACACATAAACACAACCTCGCTGTTTGTGTCAAGCGACAAGCTGCACTTATTTATTGTCATAAAGCCTTGGGGAAACTTTAACACATTTCAAATTAATAATTTTAAAAAAGGTCATCATAACAAAATATCTCAGTTTAATAAAATATGGTTTATGAAGTCTGTCAGTGTTTTTTATTCACATGACTCGTTTTACTTCATTATGTGAGTACGAGTCTAAATTGATTTAGAATACATTAAATTAATTGATTTTGCACAGTGTATTAAATAAAATGCTGTGGGCTCCAGTTCAAACCTGATCACCACCAAACAAAACTAAAATCAATTAAGTTTTCAAAAAACATCTTTTGCTTTCCTCCATAAAGCTACAAGATGGTCATGTAAAATACAATTTTTTAGGTTTAGGGCACTAATTGGAACCCAAATGAAATCCAGGTTGAGAATACCATGGAAGTGACAAATCATTCAAACCTAGCCTGTAACCTGGTTTCAGCTCTGGTGCATTTGCCTGTTTGGTTGAGTTTGTTTGGGCTGGTGTGAAAAATGTAGAGTTCTATGTAGAGCTGATGATGCAGGATGACACTGTCCAATTCTGTCCAAAGAGTTACCTGTTAGTCCAAATGACTTCATGCTTTCATCTCTTGGGTTTGTTTGTAATAAGCTAGAGTGAACACGAGATGGACCGAAACTACAAGCCAACAAGGTATCTTTAAAAAAAAAGAAAGAAAAAAACCCATGTCACGGAAACTAAAGAAAGCTAGACATACCAACATTTCTTCATCAACATTCTTTCCTTCTGTTGACATCATTTGGTATAAACCATCACACAGTGCCCTTGCTAGTAAGCATGAGCATGCTGTGTGCAGTTTACTCATATTACAAATGACTAAAGTTAATGTTACTGCATTTCTACCAGTACTTGACAAAAATGATTAACTATTTCATAACCACACTGGTTGATCTATCTGCATGAAAAGAAGAAGAGATGGCAGAGTGGGTGTAAAAGCTTATAGTATATGAGTAAATTCCTACACAACACTGTAAGCAGTATGGATGTTTTATCATTAAACTGCCATAAGCATTGGTTTGCAGCTGCCAAAACCGCTTCTCTATTATGTACTATGTCACATTGCCTTCTTTTTAGCAAGGGGAAAATGCAATGTAAGACTGAACACTGCTTCAAATCAGGTGTGGAAGTGGCAATCTTTGTCCAGAAGTTGCCTCGCATTTTTTTAACGTCACTCACTACAGTGTTTGTAACTTCTCTTATTTAGATTTATGTCATCCTTGCAAGTTGGATAAAGTGAATTTACAGGAGTTTACCCTGCACTATAACCCCAGTTACAAGGACTGACATTTTTCTGAACTACAACTTAAATGATGCAGTTTTGCTGCAGCAAAGTGATGAATGACCTCTCATCTAATGATGACGTGTAGAAAATGAACTGCAGTACTAGTATCTGTCTCAAGTCCACTCTCATGCAGTGGCCAAACACATGTCACGTGAGTCAATATTTAATTTACTAAGTACAGAATTGTACTCTTCAGGGCTCCTTTTGAGGAAGTTCCTTACTAGCGTAACCTAGAAATGTTGTGCTGGCTATACTACTGGGAGTGGCAGTGTATTTCCTACTGCATCTCCAATGTCTTTCTGGCAAATAATGATTTTGTACTGAAGATGGAAACTGCAGGAGCCTCAGATCTCTATGGAAAGCAGGATAATTGGCTTGCTTGGTACTCTGCAGTTTTTTTTCCCAACTCGGAGAAGTACACGTTTAGCACATGATTTAGCAAAATGATGCTGGATGCCTATTTCTCCCTGCTCGTTTAATTTAATACCTGTGCCTTATAACCCGTTTAATCGAGTAAGAGGAAAAAAATCATGTCTTTATTTCAGGAGTTTGGGCAGTTCAGCTTCAGGTGCACTCAGAACTGGATTGGGCAGAATTAATTATAGTTATTGTAACATGTATTTGAGCATTTACATTTTAAGATTTTCTGAAATTAAATGAAAGAAAAACAGATGTGTTTTTTGGTGTGAAGCATTTTCTACCTAAATTAAGTTTAACTGTAAACTCTGGAAAGGTAGTATGATACATTTACTGTCTCAGATAAATATAATAATCAGATACAATCTGTTCATGAAACACAATTTTTAATATTGGTAGCTCCTCAAGAAGAGTTTTGTATGACTTTGTGCGCACACACACAAACACACACACACACGCAAACACCAGGGTGAAATTTCTCGCCTCCCTTGGTGCACCTGTTGATGGAAACAAGCTGAGCGCATGCCATGCCTCCTACACCATATTCACTCTCTCATTCACTCACTCAACTAGCAATTTTAGTGCTAGTTCTGGTGTTCAAAAATGGCAATTTGAGACTTTATTTACACAAAAAATTTACATTTTAGCCACATAATGGCATGGCTCTAGGTTGATGATGACAATGTTGGTCTGTCAGTTAGTCCATCTGTCTTGATCCAGACTGAAATATGTCATCTATCCGGAGTGCGTTTCGTTGCTAACTACGGTAGCAACTTCCTTGGTTGGAACTATGCAGTTGCGACGCAACTTTTCCCCCAAACCCTAGTTCAAACTATGGAGGTTACTAAATTGGTAACTAAGTTGGTAACTCTCATGGTACGATCCATCGTTAAGCGACGCAGGTGTTCCCCAAAACCAAAGTTCCGACGAACGGTCGCACCAAGTGTCGTTAAGTTGCATAGTTCGAACTACAGCTCCTGGCCTGTGGTAAGAAGCTTAGTTCATGGTGACTACGTCACAGATCGCAGAAAATTCAGTCTTAGGAGGTGGATGTTATGTGTGTAAGCAGAGAATGTTAGGTAATCCTGCTGTACAAACATATTTCCGGTGAAGTTTTTTTTTTATGTATTTGTCGGGTCATGGGTAGGGTTGCATGAATTTAGTACTAAGTATCTTAGTGTTAACCATCTACAAACAGCAGGTGTTTTTCTCACAGATTACCCATCTGCTCACTATAACTTAAATCAATATTAGTCACACAGTACAAAGGTTAAAGAACAAAATGGAGAATGTAAAGACAAGACTTTTAATATTACCTTCATGTATACATTTCTAGGCCTATGAGGAAGATGGGTGTTCTCTAGTCTTCATTAAAAACAACTATAAATAGGGACAGCATAAAATTCTAGTACTGTAATGAATAATCCCTGACAGCTTTCGTGGCCATTATAACAAAGATGAATCGAGAACTCATGGGATTCAAACCCGTGTCTGTCTCAACAGAGAACATTCACCAGCTCAGCCCACTTATCGCACTGAGCTATCAAGACCTTGATTTCATATGTGGCCAAGGGATTCGTAATAGTGTTAAAGAGTTGAAATGAAGATACTTCCAGAATAAACCTATTTTACTAAATGTTTTACAATCGATAATAGTTCTTAATTTTTTCTTTTAAGTTAGAGCCAATATTTAGGCTAAATAAAATGATTAGGTTGTATTATTGATATTGTTGATTTCATAAATACTATTATTGATTTTCTTATTATTATTCTTATTATCGCTATGACTATAATATGAAAAGCCTAAATAACAAGTTAGCATAATAATGTCACTTGATATCGTCACAACTGACATATTTAAGCAGAATATGACAACATTTTGTTAGTTTTGTGCTGTGAAAGTCGGACACACCTGGAAACATGTTAGTTCAAACTATGTTGGTTTAAACTAAGTTAGTTCAAACAACGGTGGCGCCAACAAGGTAGGTTGGACAGTAAGGACAGTTTTGGGAAAAGGTTGTACTTCAGTTTGTTAGTTTAACGCTGCATTGAACCAACATAGTTCAATGCTACCTTTCGTGGATGTACGGGAAACGCAACCCTGATGGATTGCCATGAAATTGGGAGGTCTTTGGTGATCCCCTGTCTTGGTCAAAGTTACAATTTGTCCACTACCTTGGTTTATAATGCAGAAATGGGGAGAACATGCAAACCCAATACAGAAAGGCCTGGGACAACCAAGGTTCAAACCAACGACCTTCTTGGTGTGAGGCGACAGTGCTAACCACTGCACCGCATTGCGTCAGATATGAGCTCAGGTTTATACCAGAAATTAAAAACATATAGACTGTATATCTTTAACTGTGACAGCAAAATCTCTGCATGTTTACTCAATATTGACTTGTGTCATAATGTGTCTTCAAAAGCAGTCGCCATGTTACTGCATTGTCAGTACATTCATAACTGTTGACATGTCTTTAAAGCAGCTAAGGATCTTGTAATTACCAGTAAAAGGACATTGAACATGATATTTTTTTCTTTGTTATTTTATCTATACTCAGTGTTGCACTTTATCAGTTAATCCAAGTTACTGTTTAGAAATTGTGGAGCTCTGCTGTTCATCTAGTTGTTGTGTTAGGTTGACTCGCTCTTATGCTGGGCTGAAAACCTTTGTTTTTGTGTTTGTACTGTACTATTCATCATGCTGTACCCCATAGCTTTTCACTGTGTGCTTGCTGTGGCCCTGGTGTGTGTCCTCTGCTAATTGTTTTTTGTCAGTACTTGATTCATATACAGCATGTCTTTGGCACCTACTACTGAAATGCTTTAGAGTACTGTGACATGGTGTACCTCAAAACACTCATCTCCTCACACTCTCTCAAGTATGATGCTGGCAAAGCACATTACCATGAGCAACAACAACTGAGTAAAAAACTAGTTTTGAGCCTAACATCAATATCAATTTTCTTACTGTGCTGATCTGCTGAGGTGTGCACATTTTAAAGCCTTTGGCAGGATAATAACAACATATGTAAAACACAGGCTGAGATATAATTTATATTTAGCCAATTTGTTTATTTTCTTACATCTCTACCAAGGCAACCCACCACTTAGGGAGACTTCACCCATCAAATGACAAAAATCACTATTTAGAGGCAGCTCTTTTTTCCATTTGAAATGTTGTCCCTTCCTTATGAAAAAGAAGCTGAGCCTGAGACTGCTGCACAATACTGCTGATATTATTATATTATTTCTTATATAACTCTGCACTATGACACATCCAGTTGTTTAGTCGTTTAGTTGTTGGTATATTTGAAAGCCCTGTAACTAGCATGTCCCCAACATTGCTGCAGTTCTGACCTCTTCTTCTTCTCATTTTTGATAAGGGGTATGGTATACACCTCCTCCAGAACACAGACTGCACATCTGTGTTCTGGAGGAGGTGTTCCTCCAGATGCCAGATTAGATTAGTTTTACCCAACTAAACTGTCTTTGCAGTGCACAATTCCAGTTGAAAAGACAATTTGACTCCTTTCTTAGGACACAAAGTGATTTTACAGGTCATAGCTGTTCTATTATTTAGTGAGACACTGCGTGTGTTTACGAACAATGTGCATTTGTCTCATTTTGCCCTTTATAAACTAGCCTATTTGACTAATGGTGATAATTATAGTGGTGAGGATTGCAACGACCACAACACATATCAGCAAGAACACACAATAAGTGTAAAACAAGAAAGCATGTGAATATGAATCCAACCCAAAAGTTTTCCGCCTGCAGTCATAGCTAATGAGAACTTCCAATGAGGTGTCATAACTGCAGTCATTAATAATTTACGTACTGCATGCTGTGTTTTATTTCCCTGCATTTTGTTCTTGTCAATACTCATTTGCAGCTCCGTTTGGGTTTTTAGCCTACAGTAACTAAACATTTTATTCAATTTTAAGCATAATTTTTTAACCAGAATGCTCTTGAGCTTACAGTACATTACATTAACTCATTTATCTGACGCTTTTATCCAAAGTTTCTTACAATTGCTATATATGTCAGAGGTTGGACGCCTCTGTAGAGAGTGTTTTGCTCAAGGACACATTGGTGGAGGTGTAGCAGTTGGAATCATACCCAGGTCTCACACACTAAAGGCACGTCTTATGCACAGCACCATGCAGCTACCTGAGCTGCTTTTAAAGTGCAGTGCAAAATCATGCAATGCTGATCAATAATTACCATTTTTAAGCAATAACAATTATTTTATATAAAATGTGGCTACCAGAATAGTCTTTATGCGCAGTGTAGGAAGGAAAGATAGAAGTGTGAAATGTTTTACTGTCAGTTTTGTCGGCAGTCTGTGAGAACTTAAAAAACGACTGGGCTTCTCACTGTGACAGATCAAATTGTGATATGTCGTACCCACAACATTTACCATTACCATTTCCTCACATCAGATGAAACTTAAGCAATCCCCATGTGGAAATTGGGTCGTTACAGGAAAGGAGAGGCTGGAGCAGCTACACTGATGGAAGTACCAGTGATTTCACGGCTGCCAGTGCTGACAAGTGCCTACTCAGTTTCCTGACCAGTCAAAACACATGAATGTTAAAAAAGCTCAGCCACTCTTAGAGCCACTGCAGCAGGGCTTCTCAGACACGTACATATCACAGACACCACACAGGCACACCTACTGAGCAGCATCTGGTTTAGCTCAACGTCCAGGAACTCAGAAGGCAAAGTATTGTTTCTGATGAAGATTAGAATTTAACAACCAATCAAACTCCTCTGGTGATTCATAGAGAACTGGTGGTTTTCATTCAACCAAGACTGGAACAGAATGCACACCACTGTAGCCTTTTCCCCTCAACAACATCAACAATGTGATTCATGCATTCTGTATTGTTTTAGGTTAAAGACCTTAATCTTAATAGAACACCCTAACATTTTCAACATTGCGTGGGAGTTTTTAATTAGAGAGGATAAATAGTAAAATAACATAAAAGCAGCCTCCTTAAGCATTTTTGTTTATTATTGTCTGAAAACACAGAAGTTAAATAAACCAGCGAAATGCATCTCCAATTCCGCAGGGAAGTATTATAGAAAAACAATGAGAAATGGATTTGAGATGTTTTTGGGTTTAAGATGAAGATGCCATTTTATCTTGTCTAAAGACAACAATAAAGACGTGCACTCAGTGTGGTTAACCAGGATGTGGGGTTATGGGTTACACAAAATTAGTGTTTTGAGATTTGCCCAGATGTCTCACCTTGCAGCAGGGAGGTTGCTGTTGTCACAGTTTCCGGTACACCATCCTTGCTGTAAATAGACTGGAGGAACTCTGGAACGCAGTCATTTTCATCAACAATAACAACTCGTACCTGAGAGAGAAGTGAGGACAGGAGAAAAGGAGATAGAGAGAGACAGGGAGGAAGTCAACAAAAGAAAAAAGGGGGGGGGGTCGTGGCATGAGTAAATTACATCAAATCTGACCATCATCACACAAACTATTCCCTTAAATACAACAATAAAACACACAAACTTCTGCAAAGGAGGTTATGTTTTCAGTGCTTTTTATCTGTCTGTCTAGCATACAATAAATATAATAGGCTTTTTTTGTATTTCTCTGAAAAAGGCGTATGAGGGGGGGAGGTCATAGTCTTTTAAAACCGAAACAAGTTCAACTCATAGCAGAGAACAAGAGCTGTTTGTGTACCAGATATATTAACTGACAGTGGTCATATTTAATTGCTACAAGTCAGTAGTCGCTGGATATTCTCCTTGCAATTCACCATTGCAATCAAGTATGCGATTTTTCCAGAAACATTTTTCCAGGTTGTAAATAAAATTTGACCAACGCGAATCATGCAGATCTGTAAAGAGACCTTTTGATTTTGTGTTCTCCTCTACATGTTTGACCTCAGGTCCTAAACACACACACACGATGGAGACAGTGAACCAAGTCAAGTGAAAGTAATGTTTTCAAAAGTAGCGAATAGCAAATTATTAGAATCACCCAGTTTTTCAGAAACTTTTTTTGATAACCAGCTGCCATGTGCATGATGTTCTTTCAGTCTAAGCATTTCATATTTGTACATGATAATAAGTGTTTTCTGGTTCTCACCAATAAACCATGAACACCAAGTCTCATTTACCTTGACACTGTACTACATACCAGTGTATTTGGAATGACTGCATAAATGAATTTATATCAATATAAATCTAGGGCATGTTACTTAACAGAAAAAAAAATATCAAAAACATTATGAAATAATTAAAATTATTATTGAGTTTCTGCATTTCCTATCGCACACATGTTTCAGTAATGTTGTTAGTGTATGTGCAAAACTGCCCAGGCAATCACAAGTGGAAAAGCTGGAGATTAAAAGTCACACTGGGTTGGTGTTATGGAAATTTTAAATCTGGGATTACCACTTCAGGCACCATCCGGAATTGGTTTTCTTTGGGTCCGGAGTCATTTTCATCTCCTAGTAACCCAAATTAACCCTATCCCTACCCAAAAGGAACCCTCATCCCAAACCTCCAAAGGCATGCCCTGACCCCTCATTTATTTACCCCTCATCAGTGAGGGAGCTGCTGCAGTCAGCACTACAGTCCCTTCAGTAGTTCAGCAGACTATGCAATCTTGTGCAGTTTTTCAGAAGTCCTGAGCTAACATGTGAGAGTGGATCATTGTTCAAAGATGAATTTGTATGGCGTAAGCGTATAGTTGTGTGTGTGTGCATGAGACACTGTAATGCTGTTCAGTTCATTAGGGACATGAAGGCAAACACAGCATCTTCTGCCATATGTCGAATGTCTGCTTGCAGCATTCAGGAGGCATAAATACAGACATGGGCTGGCAGGTGAGCCTCTCTGACCCCAGCCCCACTGCTTCTCTTCTATATAAACAGCAGCATACACACAAACACTACAGATCACTCTCTGATACACACACACACACACATACACACAGTGTGAGTGGTGTGTAAACACCGCTGGTATTAAGTCCTGGTAGGTAAGATGAAGTTCTGTAATATCAGTTAATCCTTCAGCAAAGATCAGCTTCAAAGCAATGGACAACAAAATAAAATCTCCCTGTGGTGATTTGTGTGTGTTTGCCAGTGACTGTTAATCTTTGTTTGCCTGTGTGTGTATGTGTGTGTTTGCATGCCAGAGTGAATGAGTCTGTGTGCCAGCATGACAGGAAATGGCGAGGGTTCAACAAGATATATGAACGTACAGTATATGTGTGAACAAAGCTGAGGAAAAGCAAGATCGAATGAGAAGAGAGGGGAAGTCAGTCGTAATACAGCAAGATGAGCTCAAACTCACTCACACAGACATGTGCGCGCACACACACACACACACTCGGGGCTGCTGCAGGCAGGTCTCAGGCTGGTTAGGTAACTAATGGTGCCGATGCGCTATCACTCCTGGAGGGAGAAACTTGGAAACTACCTGCAAATTAAAGTCATGCTCAGTGACTCCAGTCCACACAAATACACCACCTCTGTTCACTATTTTGACAGAAGGAGACAGATTTCTGAAAAGCAGAATAAAATCAAAAAGCAAAAAAGGACAGCTGCACAAATTGAAATGGTGGCATTATTGCTACAGTTTTTGTTGGATAACAAATTAACAAACATTTTGCCCCACTATCAATGCATAAGTAAGACATGTAAGGGAAAAAAGGGCTGAAACACAAGCGAAGGTCAGGAGCAGTGTTTTCTGTGGGGGACAGTATCTCCCAAAGGGGTGGACTTGGGTTTGTAACTTTTTACATACACATTTAACACACTACAAGAAAGGGAAAAAACTAAAAGCATAATATGGCCACTTTGATAAAGAGAAAGCTGGAAAAATAGAATGCCTTAAATATGGAGTGATGGCTTAACAGGATCAACATGAACTGTTTACAAAAAGGTCATGTGGAGCCTTTCTCTGGATAAAATAAGTAGATGAGATGTCAGTCACCATTACTGCAGGTACAGCAAGTGTCTCCAAGCAGTAAAATATAATACAAAATGCATACCACCAAAATACCATAAGAAAGAGTACATTATGGCATTGACACAGGTTGTCATTTGTTGTTTTAGATTGGTTTCCATTGTCAAAAGGACTGGTCTTATGTAATATGAGCCTGCCTGAAGGCAGGCAACAGGTTAGATTTTATAGTTTATAGTTTATAGTGCTACAGTACAGCTATTGAAAATATTTGCTTGCTTTATATCTTTCCAGAAAAGGCCACATCAAAAGCACAAGAGATAATAATTCATAAAGGGATATTGACTATATGGTCATATTTATATTTATATGCGCTACTGCATGGAGAACAGTCATCGCACCTATTGTTACTAAGTAGTGAAGTAGAGCCGAGGTTTTGACCAGGAGAGCCAAATCAGAGCTTTTGAATTTAAATTACAAATAGATAAAAGCTCAGAGAAGAGTCTCTTAGTTAATGATCATTTCACGCCATAAGTCCAGATAAAAGACAGCTCCTCAGTTAAAATTGTAAAGAAAACTGTAATAATTCAGTAACTATAAAATTGTGCTAATTAAAAAAAAAAAATCCATCCAAATCCATTCAGTGACAATCATACAAATGAATATCATGAAAAAGTAAAAGCCATTACAATCAGCAATGATCTCAGAATGTACCAGAGGGGCAGTGGTCTACAGATGCGGGAACACATTCACTACTTCGTATATAAAGTATTTACTGTATACATTGTAACTCCAGGGAAGTAGCATTACATTTAAAAGCCTGAAAATATACAGTACAGATCTAGTTAGATTTTAAAGCAGGATTTGCCCATCATAACAAACTCACAAGGACTTCTGCTGTTTGTGAAAATATTTTGACAACACGTTTCATTCCCAAAACTATGTGCTTGGTTAATCAAGGCTACACTATCCCTTAGACAATAACACTAAATTTTTCTTTTTTTCTTTTTAGCCTTCAGCAGTAAGTAAAAACATATGTCTCAACTCTTTTGGAATCAGTTTGCGCAGTCTGTTGCAAAACAGCTCTTTGCCATTTTAGCTGTTTTCAGTGCTTTCTTTCCATGTGAGTGCACCGATGGAAGACGCTGACTGTTGCACGTTTGCCACTGTGGAGGGAGTTACTGTGGCATCACATCCATCCATACGTGCCCCACAGTGAAACTGTTGATTTTATCCATAGGAAGATTGTTTTCTAAAATACTGAGGAATTTAAAGAAGTTTTTGGCAGTTATGAGCATGCAATATCCTTTTATTAAACTTACAGAATACATGAATGTAATTGGGGTGAAGCATTACTTTGCTTGTCTTATAAATTTCACCTTCAGTGGTAACACCACATTCCTCTATAGCTTATCACTCAATATGTTACGTTCAGCTGCCTGCTGAATGTAACACGTTGATATACGAGACAAAATCAACAACGAACTGTCAAAGAATGAAAAACAGATAACCACTTAAATACACAGATGAGGGAGCAACTAATAAGACACAGGTGAATCCACTAAAGCAATCAGAGACGAGCACAAGAAGTAAAACATGCCAACACACACTAGGGGCCTTTCTCAATCTGTGTTCTTGTCTGTACTTGTGTTCTTGTGAAACGTCATATTTTGGTTTGCATTTGCATTTTGGCAAGAACGGTTAAAATTCCCGGAAGTGTTCTTGACACGCCCATTTTCGAGAGGATGCATCGGTTGGTAACTTGTGTGAACTTGACGGCAGAGATATCCCAGCATTCATTTCGGCATTCAAGCGAGGGGCGGAAAGAAGCCAAGAGAGAAGCCAACAACAGAACGTTTTATTCACTATTTTTCGTACGTTATTTCATCACTGAAGCCACTTCGGAGAAGGTTTGAGGCGAGAAATCAGCTGTGTAGATGTCAAATATTGGCAGTTTTACTAAAAATGATGGGGAATCTAAAATGTGCTCAAAAGTTTTTGGAGTTGTGACGTTGGAGTTTGGAGCCCTCAGACACACAGACCACTGCAGCCAACACAGCAGATCCAGCAACAACAGCAGAGGAAAGACCCACAGCTGTATGATAGTTTTAACGTTCATACCGCTGTTATTCTGTCATTACATTCTGAGTAATTTTGTAAGATTTTAACTTAAATCACGAGACATCTGGATGATGTACAGAAAAATAGTGATGTGCAAATAAATCTGATCTTGTGAAACTTCGGAAAAAATTATCAGAAATAGTATGAAAGGGCACTGTCTTTGCTTTATTATATATAATTTATTATTATTATTATTATTATTTTAGACATTACGTTGCTAGTGTACAGTAGAGTTGTGGTCACAGTATTTGCTTATGTGCTTTATGTGCAAATATATCTTGGTAAGTGAAAACCCACAATAAACCCGATTCTGAGCTTTTAGTTTTGGGGGATGCCTGTTATAATAATTATAGCAATGCAGGCGGCCTCTGTGCTGGGGACGCATCCTCTCAAACAGTTAGCAGCGTTTTTTGTGCTTGTGACATTGCAAGTCCATTCTTCTAAGAAGGACTAGCAAGAACGTTCTCCCCAAGAACACAAGTCCATTCTTTGCATTCTTGGTTTTGAGAAACACCCCGGAGCAGACTAAACTACGATCTAAAACAGGAAGTGAAGCTAACAGACACATACAGGGAAGGATATCATAACACATGGCATGACTGCCTTACTAACAAAACAAATACAAAAGCTAGGAACACGGACAGTAAATCAAGATCAGAACACTAGGCCAGAATGAAACTTAGGAAAAAACACACAAACACACCCAATCAACCCAAACCTGTGACACAATATACACAATACACACAAATATACACATTATACTGTCGTTAGCATGTTAGCATGTGCTGACATGGGGTATGCTACAGTGTATGTAAGGTTGTTGTTTTGTTGTTTTACAAATTTTAAGGAAATACATATTGTTCACAAAACATTTTTTTTCCAGTCAATGAGGTGTCAAGAAAGGGTCATTTATAAATACATTTTCACCTGTATTTTAGTATTATTGGTTTTGATTCATCTGATGTTCACCATATTCTAAAAATAAAAAAGTATTAAGTCTCCTATAATGTGTGCTAAAATGTTAGCGTGGAACCTAGTGTATTGAAATCAATAGATTTTTTATTTAGAATGAAAATTGTGACATCCCTAAGGAGTAGCTACACCATTTTCCCGCTGCTCATCAAGAACACTAAACACTCAGTACTGGCGAGTAAAATGTTTGAGACAGAATTCTATTCACTACAAATAGTCTGTCTAGTAAAGCACCATATAAAAAGTATTCTTTGAGACAATTTAACTCATCCTCCCTTTACATACAGGCCATTGGTGCTCTGTAGTCCACCGGGGCAGTTGAGGACAGATGGTTCAGCAGGACAAGTTTTAGCCTGAGGCCAGAATAATGATGGAAACCAGACCAGATGCATCGATGCCTGCAGCTGTCAGCCACTGTTCTCTCTCACTTCCTTGAATATGAGGAAGTCATTGGAAATTCCAGAGCAGTCATTCCAGACAGACACGTCTATTTGGGTTTGACTGAAAACAATACTTTTAGATTAAAACTGGACTCATACAGGATTTAAAGGCTCTTTTACAATCAGCTCAGGCTGACGGCGTCCCACAACAACCCATGTAGCATTGACAAATTGAAAATACCTTCATTTATAAAAAAGGAGATCAGGAGGCCAAAGAACCAGACCATCATTTTAACTGCAACAATCACAACTGTTACCATCAGCTGTAAATCGATAAAATTAAATCTAACAGCATTTCAGCATCCTCAGTGCATGTCCAGCTCAAGGACACTACACAGTAGTTTGAGATGTTATGACTGTGTATAGTTGTAATTTCATTGTCTGCAGTGCTATATCATAATCACCACTGCTCACCATAATTCAGCATCTGTCTTCCAGCCAACTAGCACTGTATTAAGTCTACAATTCAGCCCAAGAAGTAAGTGACAATAGCTTGAAATTCAGCAGATCAAAGTTAGCTGTGCTGCATGAAAAACAAGTAAATGACATCACCCCACTGGTAGAAGACTTGTTAATTTGAAGACTTGTCAGATATTGTTTGCAGTATTCTGCAAACGGACCTGACAAGACAACCTTGTAAGACCATCCAGTCATTATATTGGATGGTGGAAATGTGACTTGGAATTCAATCACACACACACACACACACACACATACACACAAACCTCTGCTGCACTGCTCATGCTGTCCAGGCCTTCGCTGGCTCGCACCAATAGCAAGTAGCGATGCTGGTCGCTCTCATAGTCAATAGGGCGAGTCAGGCAGATTTCACCAGTCTCTGCTGAGATGGAGAAGAGACTGCTGGGATTGATGAGAAGGCTGTAGCTGATTGTTTTTTTCTGGAAAGACACTGCAGGTGTGACCAGGAAGCTGGGGAAACAAGGAGAAAAAGTACATCATTCACTGTACTGTGCAGTAGAGGCTGGGGTAAAACGAGAGCAAAAGAGAGGGGAGAGAGAAGAATTCCGTAGAGCAAATAGACCCTTTCCACTACAGGATGTTGATGACCCATAACCTAACTGAAAAACTGTAATGCTTTCATTCAAGGTTCTGCTTTGAGTTTCCACTGTGGGAACAGTTGGATATACGCCTTTGAAAAAGCACCACCGCTTCGGATGCACACCATTAAAAAGGCAACACAAGGGCAAATGTTGTGAAATGGCACTAATACTCTTTCATGTTTAACATAACAGCTTTTAAACATGACTATCATTAAATTCATAGCGGGGCCCCTCCCACAGTAGGAGGTTGACAAAATTGAGCCGAGTGTGAATGAGACCGCTACAAATGAGCTGCTCTCAGAGTAAGCCTACCCGGAACTTGGATTTAGTACCACCTCCTGAGCAGTGGCTGACAATGGCTACACATTAAATGACTCACCGTGCCTGAGGTGGAACAGGCCTAAAAGCAGAGCCAAGTAGGACAAACCAGAGTTGACTACAAGAGACCAAAATAGATAAGAGTCAAGTGCATATGCAGAGCAGACCTGACCTCACCAGAGTAGAATGAAGTAGACTCAACTATAGTCGATTTCTGTACAGAAAAGAGAGGGGTTGGGTAAAATATATGTATCTGTACAGTGGCATAAAAAGGAGAAGTGAGCAGACCAGAACTGAACAGCGCAAGGGCTACATAGTTGAAATCAGTGTCATGGTATAACAAATAATTTTCCAAATAAAAATACTCTATCATGACATGGCAAATGTGCAACTTGCAACTGTGTTCCGACACACTACGATCAAATCCTGTTACAATTCCACTAATAACCAATAAATGGGTGAGATGTCACTAAGAGGTTGAGGTGCACCACAAACTCAAGTAGTCAATTCAATTTTAGAATAGAGTGAAAGAGTAGAGTAAACGAAGAGCAGACAAGAATTGAGTAGTCTGAAGTATCCAAGAGCAAAGTGAAGGGTAGAGAAGAGCACAGTACAGTAAAGTCAAGCACATTTCTGTCTCAACCGAAGTAGCACTGAGTACAGTAAGAGGGTTAGGGGTGAGGGCATACTGCTATAGTTGAGTCGGTGCTTGTTACAATTTAAACGTGCTATCTGACCCTATGAAATCAGCGTCAACAACAGACGGGAATATCCACTTTATTCGTTCGCCACATGTGTCAGTCAAATAAAAGAAGCTGGATGGGGATAATGGGACCCATCCAAGGACACTAGTCATAACTGTACCACTTTAGTCAGACACGAGACTGTGTGTCTGTGTGTGAATCAATACTTGAAGGCAGTGCTTTTACTCATGTGCTGCACATGCTCAAGGCTAAACGTGTCATGCTTTTAATATGGATATGTATTTAGCAGTCTGTAAAACGTGTTAACACAGCCAGAGACAGAAAGAAATATTATGTATGCACATCAAATGCCTACAATAAATTTATCTTTTCAAACATGCCCTGTAAGCGATGCAAAACTAATGTTCACTGGACTAGATATCCATCACGTCTGTGGTAGAAAAGTAATGTTGGAGAGAGATGTATGTGTGCACAGATGTGTGTGAATCTATATAAACCCCTCTATGTAGATGACTTCTGGAGAATTTCAGGCAACAAATACTTAATTTTGTTTTACATGCCCAACATATATATTCTGGAGATCATTTCAGAGATAGGGCCAGGCTTTTTTTTCTATCCCTGTCTGTGTAAATTTAAACTTACGGCTGGCCTTCAGGGGTGTTTTCAGGTATGGCAATGGTAAAGGAAGCGTTGGTGAACTGTGGCGGCCGGGCCCCAGCCACCACGGAGACGACGGCAGGGGCGCTGCGGCTGCCCAGCCGGTCAGCAGCCACCACTGTCAGCAGGTACTCCCTGTCCCGCTGCAGGGGAAGGCCTGTCGTTCGTACATGGCCGCTCTTCCTGTCCACTTCAAAACGACCATCACCACCTGCAGATAAAAGCAACAATCCACATTTAATGTAGTTTGTTTAATTTCTAATTTCTTTTAAGAATCTGCATGGGTCTTGAATGCTCACAGGTTAATTAAAATTAAAATAATTATTAAAGTGACTGGATTTGTTGGAAAAGATATGGAAGAGCAATAGATCAAAGACACGGTATCTAAATAAAAACAATACACAGATAACAGACTTGGGACAGTACTTGGGCCAGAGCATAAAAGGTATCCAAATGCAGGTTCACAATAAACCACACCCAACACATTGGCAAGGAAAATGATGCCTTAAGAACTAGTGTGAAGGAAATATTGTGAACAGAAAGGTAAGAGGTGATGTCATTCAATCACAGATATTAGCAAAATAGTGGAAATCAATGCAAATAAATTAAACTATAGAGATGCAAAGAATTATGTTCTTCCAGACCTCTTCCTGTGGTTTCATGTTGAGGCACATAACAACCCCTGGACACCTAAGAGCCTCCCTAGGTTACAGCTCATAGTCAACCAATGCAAAAGACTGCAGGGCGAGCAGCTGTGTACCGCTGCCTTCATGAGCTGTCAAAACATTGTAACTACATACTGGACATGCGCCAATAAAGTGATAAATTTGACTGGACAATCAGTTTTTCAAGTTATTGAGATGTGAAATGCAGAGTGACTGAAAACATTCATAAGCTGTGTGAAACGTAACAGGGTAAGACGAGACTACTTTGCATTCACAAAAGTCATCGTGAATGATGAGTCGGGGTGTGAATTGACCTTTATAGGACACCTTTTATCACACAATCCTGCATTCACAAAACAATTAAACCTACATCAAATCAAACAGCTGAAAGTCTAGACAACAACATCAATGTTTATGTTTGTCTTTTAATTTCTAATGTCAGTTCATTCTCTGTCACCTGGAAAACTGGAAGACCGTCTCTTTATAGGCAGTGGTTTAACAGAATCAAAAATGGGCAGACGAAATCATTACATGGCAGACAATATAAAAAGCAATTATTTTACGTGGTGGAGAAAATGAATTACATCACACTGAAAAATAACAACCTGTGCATGAAATGCATACTGGTTGACAGGCTGAAATTACAAGGAGCAACAGAAACAGGCTTGATTCAGCATCATGGAAAACATATAGAAAAAGTGTTGATCATCATACATATATACCCTCTGTATCATACACACCAATGGTCATCTAAAACCAAGCAAACTAATGGGAACACCAACAGTGAATGCCTGTGTTCAAAGGTTTTGTAAATATATCAGCGTATTGTATGATTACTAGTAAAGTGTGTACTTTCTAGAGGCTGAAATGGTAAGGCTTTAGATTCCAAACCCAGCGGTGTTGCACCTGGAAAGAAAATGATTTGTCTTATCTAACAGAATGGAACATTTTAATAAGATTTGGTGTCCCCTTCTCCAATCCATGAGAGCATAGGTTGAGTTAATCTTGATTACTAATTGGATGCCTCAACGCTATTACATTACAGGAAGTCCTAGGCGGGGTGGAGTTTGGAGGGTGTTTGTATTGTTGTGGTTGTTTACTTATCTGGGGATGTTTGTATGGATTCTTTCATTTAATTCCTAAATAAAAAGATTTGAAATACAAAACCCAGTGGTGCCTTTTACAGGGTTAAATATTGTTTGCCACAGTCAAACATTTTGATTTGTCGCAGCAGGAAAAGCACATGTGTAAGGAATTACTCTAGTGTGTCCTAGTATGCAATGCCCGTGAACCGGAATGAGCAGACCAGGAGCCGGTTTCACAAAGCTATAGTTCATAGCTTTAGTTAGACTGTTTCACAAAAATAAAGACAGACTAAGTTTAGACATAAAAAATTAGAAACCTTAGGCTAACTTAGGTTTAAGATGTTACCTTGGTAACCAGTAACAATCAGTTATATTACAAACATCAAAAAAAGGCAAAGGGTTTCATTTACTCAAGGAAGCTATCCTGAGTCTGACAGAGGAATTAGCTGAAGCACTGAGCCCTGCCTCCTTCCGTTTTAGGATATTTCCTCTGAAATATTTCTTTTTTGGCATCATGTACCATGTTCTTGGATCTACATCTTTGACGGTCCGTTCAGTGGTAGGGTTAACACTGTTTACTGCCATCACAATTTTTTTCCAAATCAAGCATTTCTTTTTGTTACTACACTCTCTGCTAAATGTTCCAAATAAAATTTCCCTATAACTATTATACTGCTTCAACAAACACATGTTTTCCTTTGGTGTAAACTGCACTGAGTGGTTGGATGCGCCAACTCAATCCAGCCATTTTTTTGGTTTTCAAAAAGGGTCTTATTTTACCCAGAATTCATTGCAGTGTAGTCCTACTTGAGATAGTCAGGGTCTTCAGCAACGGTCTGATTTAGATCTCTATCTGAAGTCTGACTATCTACTGTATCTAAACCACAGTCGAAGTCTATCTTTGTGAAACTGGCCCCAGGGTCCTAGCACTCACCCACCTACCCCAACCTCAAAGTTAGAAATTCCCAAAATGTTAAACTATAGGACATGCAGTAGAAAAGAAGAAAAAAAAAAAAAACTTACCATCAGACAGGAAGTACTCCACTTCACCATTGTTGCCTTCATCCCCGTCTTGAGCATAGAGTTTGTAGACCAGCGAGCCTGCAGGGGCATCAGGCGAAACCACAGCGAGGTAGGGAGCAGGAACCATGCTCCATTCCGGGACATTGTCATTTACATCTGTCACAGTCAACTCCACTCTGACGAAGTACCACTCTGGACCTGAAGAGTGATAAAACAGAGAAATGGCAGCTTAGAGAGGGTTAATCATGATGACAAGCAGACCAAATTTAAGACAGATGCCATTGTCTGATAGGTTTGTGTACAGTGATTTCAAGTTCATGTAAAGGAATATCTTTTTGTTTTTTGTGAAAAAGATTAAAATTGAGGAACACAACATTGCAATCCCCATAGTACTGGTAAAAAACCTTTATGCTTACAGTAAAGCTTGCAGTGTCCGACAAAGGCTTCCTGCTCCCATATTGTAGCATGCTAAGATTTTTGTCAGAGCAGGCTATGTGTTTGACAAATTTACAAATACAATGCTGCATGTACAGTTACATTACACCAAACAATAATATGTTTATAAAATTAGGAAGAGTCGCCACGTCAGCCCAACAACTCCTCCAGCAGAGCAAACCATGTGACATTCAGCCAGCAATAGCTGATTGTTTTACTCCAACTTGTTGTGCTGCCCGGGGAAACAGACCATAGCAGCCGGTACAGACCAGCTGGCCCAAGGTAACAGTGCTGCCAGCTAAAAAATAAATAATAAATGATAACAAACCAGTGCTAACAAGAAGAAGAAGAAAGCAGTTTACAGAGGCCTTAAACCTACTGTTTGATCTAGTATATTGTGTCAAGTAGGCACTGACACAAGTGTATTAAAGTAATACTTCCCCTGTTGCCAACCAGACCTTCGCTAATCTAAACAACATTTGATGCAATATTAAACTGATACGATTAGTCAGTAAAATAAATTAGCGACAGATAATCAACAGAAAAAGTAGCATATTTGGATAAATCAATCTTGAATATTTCAACAAGCTTTCTTTGTCATATAATATAGTTGTGTTTTGGGCCGGTATTCAGACAAAATAAGAAATTTATTACTGTGGACAGGATTAGAAATTGTGATGGACAATTGAGGACATAATTGGCAGATTAATAGTCAATGAAAATAATCTTTGGCTGCAGCTGTATACAATCTGGGGTGTTCTGAATTCTCTGCCTACTCCACCAGTAGCATTGGTGCACTTTACACCACATATTAATGCATACTTACCCTGCTTTTAGACAAAGTGATAAGGTGGAAACAGTCCTTCATATGTAGTACACTTACTCAAGTACAGTACTTAAGTACAAATTTGAGGAACTTCTACTTTATTAGAGTCTTTTATTTTCATGTCACTTTCTATTTCTACTCCACTTCATTTCAGAGGGAAAAAAATTGCAATTATTTTACATCACTACCATTATTTTACAGCTTTACTTTACAAATTAAGATTTTTGCACAGACCATGTGAAGGGCTTTTAAAATGTGTTTTATTAGAAATTAAGCTACCTGTGCAGCTGAAACGATTAGTTGACTGACAAAAAAACGAACAATCAACTGATTCATTGATAAAATAATCAGTAGGTTAATCCATGATGAAAATAATCTTTAGTAACATTTTCAATGCATGACTTTTACTAGTATTTTTACAGTGCGGTATTTTACTTTTTCTGAAAACTGTTTCTTCTCAACTGCTCTTATTCAATTACACTGGCTTCCACTGACATGTCATCTCTCTCATTTCTTTCCTGCATGTGTCATGTGGACAACAGAAAACGAAAATACGATCAAGAAGAAACTGAGTAGAGGCTGCCTCTGCATTTCAACTAGTAATTATAATCAGGGCTCTGCATATCTGCACCTGTAGTAAACAGCAATCATATTGACACTGGCAAAACACCCTAAGGTCCCACACAGACCTCATCACAGATACACAAATAAATGCACAAAGAAGATGCTGCACGGCAGTCTTTGCTGGTCGCAGCAGGGGAGCAGAGGAGTAATTTCAGGACTAGAACCAGAGGATTGCTCTCAGTTATGCCAGTCTTGGTTCAAAAAATGTTTGATTCTTATTTGGAATGATTATGTATCAAAATTGTGTCACTGTAATTGGCCTACTCTTACATTTACAGTTGGCTGAACAGCAAGTCCAGATGATGAATTTTCTCCATCTGTATGTTTTACATTCTCTGGCAGTGAGAACAAATACAAGTAGTGAAATAAGAAACTGCCTTTGTGTCTATGACTGTACAGTAAATGATGAACGTATGGAAGGTGGATAGCAAGAAGAAAATAAGTGGGAAAAAGAGAGAAAAAAAAGAGTATTTCCAGAGTAAGAGGGTGCAATCAAGTAACATATAGCACAGTGAGAGAAAGCAGCAGTAAAAATAAGAGTTGAGTGTCGCATGAACAGGATTAAGAGCGAAACACAGAGGCTGACCCTGTGGTTGTTATAGAAACAGCAGAACAACATAAAGTGGAAGATGGAAGAATTAGGAAGAGAAAGAACAAGAAAAACAACAAGAAAGCAATTGCATAAATCAATGGCATTAGAGAGGGAGCGAAGGAAAGAAAAACATAAGCGGACATCAAAAGAAGACAGAAGAGCGAAATTAACCAGCCACATCATACAAAAAATATAGCACTGCACTTGAGTCTGGGGTTCAACCAATGTATTTGTTGATTCTCTCTCTCCCCCCTCTTTCACTCTCTCTTTCTCCCTCCCTCCCTGTGGTCGTAACAGATTCAAAATTAATTGGCAAAAGGACAACGCAGCTTTGGGGAAGAAGGGACAGCATTACCCAGATAATAAATCACGGGCTAATATACAGAGCACTATGCCAAAATGCATCTTGCAGACACAAAAGTGCAAGCAAACACACACCCCCCTTTCTCACTAATAATGATCATCAGTGGATTAGTGGCTAATGAAGGACCATAGGGAGATACAGCTCGCTGCTATTGCCATCCCTCACACTAATGCATCTCACTGGATCTAATGATATGTTGCAATTCCTAGAAACAGTGGGACCTGCAATTGCAAATAGTGCCACAGAAGGCTTTTCCGTGCCCACCGACCTCATTTGCTCCAATAGGTTGCAAGTCCAAGCATTGCTACATGTTTTTCTCAAAACGCTTTCTTGTTATCTTGTTCTCCGAGCACAAACACCACAAATGAAAAATGGAGGTTGTGTTTGCTGCTTTTTGTTCGTGTTAATGGCTTTTTGTCATGATCAGAGCAGATACTGTGGTCAAGGTTGGATAAAAGTTGCAATTTTCTATTGGAAAAGCAAACTTTGTTGTGTCTGCCTTTGGAAGCTGGAAAACCTTCACACGTTTCCATTGACCTTTTCATAGCAGACATTTTGAATGGTCATTATAGGAAAAGCACATGTGCAAACATCTCGGCTTCAGTAATTACTGCAGTTCAATGCAGCAACTAATATGTATGTATGGCTGCCATCCTGCCACTTTATAAATTGTATGGTAGTTTTTCACAAATGACAAATTTTTGTCTCACCTCAGATATGGTCATAATGCCAGACTCTAGTACGCAGCTTTTTAGCACAATAGCCACAACCATATTAATTTAGAGATGTTTGTGTAATTATTAACAAAAGACCATTTCTCATGACAAACAATAATAACAGCTTTTGCAGGTCTCTGCAATTCAGTTTTTCATCGTTTTCCACCAGTTCAGAATTGGATAGATATCTGTTGGATTGCATCACAGCACAAAAAAGCAACAAAACCCTTGAGTAATCCACCAAATTCACACTGTTGGACTCAAACAATTGCACTTGTCAAAATCTGGTGCCTACATTACTGTGATGGCCACAACCATGGCCACATCTTAAAAGCAGTAACCTCATGCACTTACACTTTTCCTTAGTTTATGCTGTTGTGTAAACATGTAGTTTATTTTTCCTAAAGATTGGTTTAAATGCTGTCAGACACATTATACATTTGATGCAAAAATTTATTTAGGTACAAATAACATACAGGTCACTTGGTTTGTTTCACATACATGCTTTATTTACATATTTACTTTATTTAGTTGACTGTACAAAGGTGAGCGCGCACAATTAGTTACTTGTGGTCTTTCTGTTTTTATAACCACTTTCTTTTGAGTTTACCAGTGTTAGGGATTCCACACCCTGGAAGGATTCACACAGTCTGATTGGAGGGTGGCATCTGGAGAAGGAGCTGCTTTATAGGGGAGGAGGTCCAATTGGATACTACCACTGCTTGTTATTTTTTGAGCTTTGATTTATATTGTATCGAGTATTTTTGTTTGGTTAATGTTAAGTAAGATTACATTTCTTTTGGAATAAGTGTTTAGTCGGTTTGCTGTTATTTGTACTTTATGTAGTAGTGTTATTGTTAGTCTCCCCCTGTGTGTCATCAGCCAGTACAAATTCCCCTTTGTTTTTTTTGTAGTAGGTCAGTTGTATTTTTGCGTTGTTATGTTCAGAACTTTAGTTACAGTCTGTTTATTTGACCTCGTTTATGGGCCCAAACTTTATCTTTGTTTTGTTGTAATGATTTGTTGGGAAAATAAAAACCCTTTCTTTTGAAATTTTCTTGTGACTCCTCTTGCCTAACTGCTTGGTCCCTCACAATTACCCATAACTCCAGTTTGTTTGGAGATTTGGGTGTGTTATGTTAGTAGCAGCTATTGTAGCATCACGCTGCTAGCCTCAAGCAGAGATGAGGAGACAGCTATGATAAACTTACTTTCTGGCCTCGATCTTTTATTTGTTTTCCAGCCCTTCCTCGCCAGAAAACATTCCATAGCGGTCGATTATGCAGCAGCTTATTTCGATCCAGGATGAGACCTCTAGTAGCTGAAGAAGTCAAGTAACATAATATAAAAAGAGACAAAAAGGAAGTAAAAAAAGTGATTTATTAATAAGTGATTTCTTGAAAAACTACACATGGCCCCTTTAAAGTTTTATTGCATAAACCTAACCAAACTACAACAATTTCACAGTTACCACATGGTAAACATCATGTGATATTTGTCATGGCGACTTAGGTACCGCACTTATGGTCGCTGGACTGGTACTTGCTACAACGTTCATACATGTCATTTGGGAAAATGGTCTTATATGTTGTTTTGGGACAATCGGAAATTCACTTATTCTGTCGTTTAGGTATGAGGATGTGTTGTAATTTACAAAACTGTAGTCTTCAACTGATGCTCAAGTGACATCCCATGAGGCAATTATCAGATTTCACGCGGCTTCCTCTGGAGCCACATAAGGTTTTATATAACTTTTCACAAATGTTGTTACGGCTGCAACTAATAATTATTTTCATTATCAATTAATCTGCTGATTATTTTATCGATTATAATTTTGTCTATAAAATGTCAGAACATTTTCAAAAGGTATTAACAAGAGATCCAGTTAACTATCATGAATGACAAAGAAAATGATCCAGTGCTCAGATATGAGAAGCTGGAACCAGAAAAAAATTAAAATTTTTTCATTGTTAAAATACCAGCCGGATAATTCTCTGTTCTCCAATTACTCGGATCATGGCAGCTCTGTATGTCCTGTAAACCGACTTTGATCCCCTGCAAGCTTTCAGGCTTTGTGGTAAGAGCAATTTATAATAGAAGAAGTGAATTACTATTAGAAAAATGTCCCATCTGTTTATCTATTTAATTAATACAAAGAGAAAACACTTGATGCCTCTTTAGGTCAAGAAACAATGAGATTGATAGAAAATGGGATCTTACTTTTGAGATATGTTAGGACACTCAATACCACTGCCATCTCAAAGAGGCTATCATTGATCATGACAAGTGTCAATATCAACGATTCGTTTACAACTAAAAGCTAAATGTAGAACGTTTAATACTGGAGACAGTAAGTCTGAAAAACAAGTTTTGCAACAGTGGTATCACATTCAGTGCTGGAAATAGCCTGATTTTCCTATAGTGTCCGACTCTACTAGATAAATCAAAGAAATCAGATGGCTTATGAAAACTGTTTTATGTTCCATCTATGAAAATAGGTTCTTTTGAGCAATGTCTCCAGAATCTCAAACTGGGATGTCAGATCTATTCAGGTGTGGTGTCCAAACAATAATGCTGCGATGATGTGTTGGGAGGAAACCCGCTTGACACTGTTCTTGATCATAAAAGTTTATTAAGTCAATCTTCACTTAATTTAACATCAGCTTCACAGCAAATAAAAAACAACAAATATTTTTTTTCAGTTACAAGCTCTGCAGCAGCTTGGAGAGTGACCCAGCCCGATGGCCACTCTGTCTCTCTGTACATCAAACAAAGCTTATATAGGATATGTTTAGGTATCTGTTAGGTACCATAGAGGGGTTTGAGTCTGCAAAGTAAAAGATCAAACCCATAGAAGGGTACAGTACTATTTTGAGGTAACAAAACAAGGGGTTAGAGGTCAAATTCTATAGAAGGGTTCAGTCCCTACATAACCACCCATCACTGCTCTCCCCGTAGAAGGTCACTGACCCTCTGCCCTGCTGCTACAGTGCTATTTTGAACTGTTATGTTACTGTTATGATACTGTTACCCAAGTATTGGATACTACACAGGTCACCTCGTTGACCACTTCTTATTCGAAATTAAAAAGAAATCTCTGCTTCATATTTAAACTTAAGAATTTTAATATAGCCTTATAGCATATTTCCATTACTTTTACAGAAAGACATTGACAAACTTCAAAACTGAAAACTGCCCTGTAGTTAGGTTATATTGAAAAGTTTATAAAGAGACAGATAGAAAGAGCTTAACTTCACCCTGTTGATCTCTGTTTCTGAAAATGTCATGCCATAAAGCATGTCTGAATATTAGTGTGTAGAGAACCAGCTAGTTGAATGACTATTACTATTTTCTTTGATGCCATTGTATTTTTATTCATATTGACTTGTGGATGACTGTTTCCTCCTTTCCTTACTGACATTTCATATTCTGTCAAGTCAATAAAACAACTTCTAACACTTCTGCTTTGAGCTCTGATTATCACCATAGAAGTCTATGGTTCTATGAAGGCTGTTTGGAAAAAAGCTTCCAGCAAATTCTACCAGTTATAGTTAACCTCTGAGTCAGCCCTCAAATCTATTGAATGCTAGAAGGAGCATTAAAATTCTGCAATACTCAACTTTACTGTTACATGGTGAGTTTGATCATCAACTTATTTACACTGCCGAAAAATGCCAGCTTTTCTGTCGAAGTACGTTTTGTCTCACCTCTGGGAAACTTGTTTCACCACCCCTCAAGTTTGTGGTTTGATGTACAAAGTGAAGCCGTTATTATTCCTGCAGCAGCATTGCCCTCGCTTTCCAAACAATACCGGCATTTAAATCTAACACTTCTAACACTAACACCGCAGTGTGGTTCGATCCAGTGATCTGGAAATTCACGTATCTCATTATAAATAAGTAGCTTGCTTCATGTAATTTATTTTACTGTTAAGGATTTCTAGTGTGTCCAGTCCAACTTTAATGATTTTGTTTAGACTGGTGGTGATTGTATAGTGCTACGAATAATGTGATAGAATGATCAACATTAGATTATTGATATAATCATGATAAAAACATTTTTCATAGTATTAAGTAAAGGAGGATGAAGGACGTGACCTTGAGTCAGCTAACGGGCTGTGATTTAGTTTTTACTCACTACAGTGGTAGAAAGCTTCTTATGCTTCTGCTCTATAGAATACTATAAACATTATACTATAGAATACTGATTTTACTGATTTTGATTTTGTTTCAGTTAGTGGGTGTGTTGGTTGTTCTTTTAGAAACACTGGAATATGCCATTTGGAAAGGGAGGAGAGATAAAAACATAGATTAAGACGCAGAAAACTGCTAAGTGTGAGTATTTAAGGTTAACTTTCTGTACTTTACTACCGTAAAAGAAATTATTTTTCTGCTTTTCATTTATTGTAATAAATCAGTGTTATTTTGTTATTTTTGGAGAGCTTTTTATTTCTGTAAGATTACTATTTTATCTTTACCCTGCCATCTGCTCCATTATGTTTACACCTGGTTCCAATGTCGCATGGGGGAGTTTCAGAAGCAGCTCATCACCTATATGAGAGAGTGTTAGAATGTGGTTTGATTAACCAGAATTTGAATAATCAAAAGCTATGTCACAGTCCAGTATGCCAGAGACTGGTGCTGTATGGTAGTGTCTAATGATCTGAAGCACCAGGATCAGGAATAAATTAACTTCTTGCACCCAAAGGGACCTTACTCATCATTTATTTCCCCCACAATGTTTCCTAAACCTAACCAAGTAGTTTTGTTGCCTTAAGCTAACCAAACAGCGTCCGTTTTACAGCGTTTTAATTGTTTAACTAATCCATTTTATGTTTTCATATGTTCCCCAAGAGATATTATTTGATTGTTGCACCAAGAACCGCAATACATTTCTCCAGATAAATATTTTGGGTTGTGATCTCAATTTTCTATTCTTCAGTCTTATTGTTACGATGAAGCAGCAACCTCTAAAAAGTGAAGCCAATTGTGAAGTGACTTGTATTCTTTCTAATGGCCAGCAGGGGGCAACACCAGTGGTTGTAAAATGAAGTCCATTTGTATGTAAGCTTATGAGAAAATTTCCCTACTTCTCATCTGATTTATTTCATCAGTAAACACTTTCTTTATGAGTTTATGGTCTCAATTATTAGTTTGAAGTCTTCTTCAAGATACCATGATGTTCATTTTGTAATTGTAATTATGGTCCCCATTTAGAGTAAAAAAGATGAAGCAGGATTTGCTTTACTGTGTGGCTACCTTGTCATTGACAAGCTGCTTCCATAGCAACCTGTCAATCAGGATAGATGCGAATCATATCCAGTGCACTGTGTACATTCAATTAGCCGTGAACTAGTTTTTAGGTGCTGTCTGTGTGTAGTCTAAGAGCTTTGATGCTTTAACAATCTGTTTTCAGTTCATGAAAGTTTTTGTACTTTCTTGTACTAAAAGACACTCTCAGTTTGACACTCGGCTGTTAATTTATTCTGGAGTTATAGTACTTTGTGTGTAAATGTATTTGAGATAACTTTGTTCATAATAACATGACTAATGGATTTAAAGATCTAGAAAGGATAGCAGAGTCCCTATAGTGGCAAGATGGTCAATGCCAAACCCTACCCTACTCCCATAATAATACACATTTTTATTGCTGAGTGAAATGTAATTAACAAAGTAATGTCTTGTGTTAAACAAAAATTTAAGTCATCTTCACTGTATGAAAATTTACCCTTTATCCTTTATCTTCATATTGACAGATTTCCTTTCTGTGAAAAAAGAAATTGTGTTTGGTTTGTGCTCTGCCTCTTTTGTTTGTCATTATATTGCTGTATCTACAACATCTACTCGATGCGACGCGGTCCTGTCCATTTTCAATTCTCTCCGTCTGATCTGCTTCTCTGTCTTTTTCAGCATCTCTAATCATCTCACTTTGATTAACCAGAATGACCAACCATTCAGGAGACAGTGAATCAAAGTTGATCCATATGGTACTCCCACCCCACCTAAAGACATAAGCTATGTTTTACAAAATAATCAGTTTTCTGATTATCGCTTACAAACAAGGTTATCCATAATTTCTATACTTTTGGTCCAAAATAAATAAATATGGAAATCTTTAATTTGCAAAAAAAAAAAAAAAAAAATGTCTTTATATTTCAAGTTTCTGAAGTTTTCAAGTTTCATGCATCCTTAATGGTGATTTTCTATTTCACCAGTAGGAAACACTATCCTGTTCTTGCAGTCATGTAATGGAATCAGTTATAAGTTAACACCAGGGCCCAGATACATAAAACTGTGTGGATTCAAAAGAAAAGTTCAGTGTATGGATTTCTTTGTGTCTGTTTAATACATCTCAGTCAATTGGAAATTGTGAGTACAATTTCACTGTGACTGGATTTCCACTCCACTGATTTCTACAGTTAGCCATACATGGATGTACATTTGCCCTTAAATTATTTCATTTAACATTTGTCTGCTCCACCTGTCTGCAAACGTGGTGATAAAAGAAAAGTAAAGTCTATGTGCAGTTTCACAAAGTGTCTGATGTTTGCAGACCTTAAAAATTAAACACAGAGCATCCATCCACTTTCATGGTCATTTACTTAGACAAATTATAGCAGCCTTAGTGTCATTAATTCATCACACATGTACCTGCAAGCCATCATCGATGGGGACATCACCACCACCATCAACAACGTCAAATGTCAGAAAGTTAGTCTTTAATTCAGTTCATAAAATCACAGATTTAATGTGTTTTTTTCATTAATATTCATTATCATATTTCACTATAATAAGCATTCATTTCTCTGGCAAAAAAAGAACACTTAGTTTTCAAAAGCAATTAACTGAAGCTTATAAATGTGCCCGATTGGCATTTTGTAGATAGACGTGTAGACTGCAAAGAAGACAGTGCCTCACAACCTAAAAGAACAATGTTGCATATTGTATTATGTCTCTCGTCTTAGTTTTCATTTCCACTTCACCAATATTATACTCGACTGGCTCTACAAAACTGTGTGTGGCTGGAAGTAAGTATAAGGTGTGCAAACTCCTCACCACATATATTTATATTTGCTTAAACGTCTGACACCCAGGACAGCAAAATTCCTCCCCATCTTTGAACACAAATAAAACCCAATTCTTCAAACACTATCTGGCCTGAGCCTCTTTGGTCTCCACTTTTCCAAATGTTACTTGTTGCTTATCCTGAATAGTCAACCATCAGTGACTTTTTTTCTACCTTAGCTAACACCAACCCTGTCTTTTCATTTCTGTTTAAACTCAGATCTTTCCTGCAGAGTTGAAGCTTTCTTTACTCCCAGTAGCACACTCTGTGCTGAAAGGTCAGATCTGATGATGCCAAATGTCTACCTTTGGTGACACGCACGTTCAGGAGCAGATTAATGCATAGGCTGCAGCGTAGGGGCCCCGTGTGTGCAGGTGTCCTGGATTGGCCAGAGGATTGGAGGATTGGCCCATAAGAAATATAAAAAAATTAAGCAGCCGTTGGGGTTGACGTGGCCTGGGCTGTTTAGTTTTCAAATAATACATCACTCCTAATGGACAGAATAGTGGCAAAATGCTCGAAGAAGAAGAAAATCTGCTAGTGGAGCACAACCCCCCCAAAAAACTGTGATCAAGATCTACTGAACACAATCCCTTAATTGACTGGGTATTTCACGGCTGCCATATCTTCATCTAGTTGACAACAACATAAAGATCCACAACAGGACTGCCAGCTAACATTGGTGCAGTTGAAACAACACCAGCTAAGATGACCACAACCATGTCACTCAGATGAGGACTCTAACACCACGAATCCCTCCATGACAACCTCAACTGTTGCTGCAGAGAGGGCACAAGCGGCCACAGAACCTTCTCGGATCATGCATGCTGGGACAAAACTGATGAGCATATGAGGACAAACTGGGTCAAAAAAAGGACCTGAAACTTGTCAGAACAATAAATAAACATCTTTTCTGCACAATTGGTCTTTTATAACCATCATCTATTTATTTTCTGAATTTTATATTTATTTATGTCAACTGGATGTTTGTCTACGTGTAGCACCTTATCACCAAAGCTAATTCCTCATACGTGTAAAATACCACTGGGCAATAAAGCTCGATCTGATTCGGTTTCTTCTCATTCAGATGTCGCAGCCTCAGAAAGATAACACAAACAGCAAAAGAGGTACTTTTCCAAAACCCTGTTTAAAAGGAAACTCGCAAATGGTGAAACTGTGCCAAGAAAATGGGTGCCTTATTAAGTTTTCACAACACTAGTACTGCTCTACAGGCAGTTAAACTGGATGTATGAAATGCTGTTGATTTGATCAGCTCACTGATTATGTGGCCAGCATACAGGATGATTTTGACAACTTTGAGAGTAATGCAAAAATGTCTTCAGCTCAGTCCCAACACAACAAAGAGGACACACAGGCACATGGAAAAAGAAGCATCTTATAACCTGACTGTGAGCAAGCAGGCTGGGACAAGTTCAAAAGCAACAGTTCTTACTGCCGTCATAGATCGACTTGTAGCAGAACTGGGTTGGCGTCTGCCTTTGGATTTTTGAACAATAATCAATCCATCCCTGTACAAGATCTTCATACAGGAGAGGCTAATCTCCAGAAGAAATATGCAGGTGATCTGGAGGGCGATTATGTGAATGAAATTGGACAATTCACATCAGCAAGGTCAATACTGCAACTTATAAGAGGAAGGAAACAGTGTTTCCAAATGTTGATGTAGCACTCCAGCTATTTCTGACTTTGCCAGTAACCAATGCCAGGAGCCTTCTTTTTCAAAACTGGGACTAGTTAAAAATAGACTGGGATCTACAATGGGCCAAAAGAAGACTGCATCACCTGTCTCTAATGTCAACTAAAAGAGGTATTCTGCCCAAATTTTTACCAGCCTAAGGAAGTACTTATTATTGCTGTTGTTTTTTTGCTACTTCTGTGTTGATTGTATTTTGATGGCTTTGTTTTATTGGAGTATAACACATGAATCTGTTTATCTGTGCATGTTTATATGTAACTGCATGTTTAGGTTATTACATAATGTGATCGCACACGTATGTAGAAGTGTGCATGTGTCTGTGTACCCGACACTGATGGAGCTTGAGGATCTAGCGCAATTAACAGCTGACACAGACACCTCTTCTACTCTCCTCCGATGACCCCAATCAGCACCTTTCTGACTCTGCTACCTCTTTTCTCAATATTTCGCTTTTATTCTTTTGGCAGTAGTGAAGTCATAAAATGCAAATCATTTCACTGCACCCCCCCCTCCCTTTCTCTTTTTCTCTGTCTCTCATTTAGCGTTAACATGCAGCACAAACTATTCCACTCTTTTAGCCTCTGAAGAAGATTTTCATTATACCTGACAACACCTACACTGTGAGTATGTCAGTATGTGTGTGCACGCACGCAGGTTTGTGTGTGTGCGTGTGTGCGTGTCCTCTATATGCACTGACATTTTTTTTTAAAGGGACAAATGGAGTGAGACAAAAAAGAGACAAGAGAAAATAAATAAATAGACTGAGAGAGAAAAAGAAATAAATAAAGACAGAGAACGAGAGAGAAAAGAGGGGGCAAGAGAGAGAATAGAGAAGAAGGCCAGTTAATTAAATGTCCTCTGTGAGGATTACAAAGGGCTATTTGGCTGTCACTGGTAACTGTTCCATCCATAATCTGTTTAAATGGAAGCTGCCGCAGACTTAGTGACTTTGTCACATTTTTACATGGAAATGCCAATTAAACCAGGGGATGAGAGAGACCGACAGAGAGAGATCGAGACACAGAGAGAGAGAGTAAATCATGCGTTAGTTCTAACACTAATTGCAAATGATACAAATGGCTCACCAATGTTTTTTTCTGCTTATTCTTTCATCACAGATAATTGGAAATCCTCACTCCGCCAATATTGAAGTGAAATTTCAGCTGCACCAATCAATATCTATATATTAGCAATGGATCAGATATGTAATTTAAAAGACAAAGAAAAAAAACACCTGTCTGTAGTTCCCCTCAGTTCTAAGTAGCGTTTGAACATCTTTCAACTCATTGTTTTGGTTTTATTGCCCACATCTTCACTGTTCTGGTTTAGTAACATCACTCTCATCCGCATTGTTTCCAGACACAGCAGAAATCTGTGTGAAAAAGCTCTGATAAACCCACTGTACAAAACCTGCCCAGCAACAAATGGCTCACAGACAAAGATAGCTACTGGGTGGTGAACATACTAAAGCATTAAGCAGTTCAAGGGCCAAATATTTCCTGTCGTGCCCTGGTGAAGTTTTCTTGGTCGTTCACTTGTCAGATTGTATTACACGGGAATGTTTCACGTGATTGAACAAATAGTATGTGTTTATTCTCAAATCCAAAACTTTATCTGTCTTTTGTTCCATTCCGGTAGACGACAGTCTGTATGAAGGAATTTATCAAACAAACTAATAGGATACATTTTCTGTTAATTACAAAGACCTAGTATTAGCCTTACAAAGCCAATAATTGGTCAATCCCTTCCTGAGATTACTCTACTTACCAGTTGGTCTCACCAACTGTGACAGCTATTGTTTACGGACTGTGGTCTGTTGCTCCAGTTAGAAGCTATTAGTCTTGAAACTCAAGGGCCGGTATTTCAAAACTTTTAACGCCCCTAACCCTAACCAAGTACTTTTGTTGCCTAAACCTAACCAAACTGCAACCATTTATTAACTATGTGTAATGTCATACGACTTACTTAAGGTTCAGTCGCTGGACTGGTAGGCCACTTTCCAACTGTCATATATGTCATTTTGGGGAATGGTCATATATGTTGTGGTACTTTGCAACGGACACATATCGTTTTGTAGAACGGTTATATGTTGTTTTGGGACAATTGAAAATCTACCTGTTTTGGAAGGCGTGTTGTATGGACAGATGTTACATAGTACTGATTATGTGGTTCATTCAGAATTGAAGTGTTGTCGTTAATAATATGGTGTTGTACTGTATTCTATTTCTGTGGTTACTTTGGATTAATTACTGCTTACTTACTTTACGTCAAAAAGATAACCTGGATGACCATCCTTCGCCACCGGGCTGTCTTGGCCATTTTCTCTTTTGCATATGGATTTCTTATGTTGGTAATTGTGATAAATACAGCGTAACAGGTATTTCCATAATGTAAGCAATGGACTGTTTTAATAAACATTTCTGCTTATACTTACCCCTTATCCCTTTGTGTGCCTTATACTACACAGAAATGGTATTCCTAAGCATACAGCAGCAACAACAACAACAGGTGCCGCAACATCTCACAGCACAACAGGAAGACAATGTGTCACCTATTTAAGAATCTCCTAATTGCGGAATCCCTTAATTAACTAAGAACAGTCTAGTTCAGGTCAACGTATGTGTGCGTATACTTGGGAGGTCAATTTACAGTTCAGCTGAGGTAATCTCTATGATCTCTGGCTTTACTAAATCCTATTAAGGTGTGCTGGGATTCAGTAGGGATTACAACCTTCTGTCTCCTATCTCTCTTACAGTTGCCTAACCATTCAGTGCATCGCAGAGGTTCATATAAAAGTAAATGCAGCATATTTTAGTTAAAGTTTAGAAAGCAGCAGCTGTTCAGACAGGGCCAAGTGCTTGGAGGGAGGCAGGCTGATGCAGTTGCCATTTCAAACTCTGTGAGCTTAACCTTGTTGCTAACAGTAAAATGTCAACTGACAGGGAAAATCTTAACCCTATCCCATCAGTTTTCTTCCTTGCTCAATCAAAGTTTTTCTTCCTTGTTCATCTAGTTACCAAACACAGATTTTTGTAGCCAAAATGCAACTACATTTTTATAATTGTATAAATATAGCCTACCTAAACTAACACTTATTTCTGCAAGGAAAATCTTTGCCATTAAATTTCCGGTGACAAGGTCAAATGTAGAGTTTGTTGCACTGCAGCAGTGCCTGTCAAAAACGAAGATGCTTGTGATACATTTTTTTCCATTACAAGCTGCTGCCAGGTAGAAGGTTTCCTCACCTGGTTTGAGTCCAGCACTGCCTTCTTTTCCAATAAATCAATTTACAAAGGGGAACTAAGGCAGAGAATAACAGTGGATGAAGCTTAAAGCAAACTAAATGTGAGTGCAAAAAATTAGAAGAACAGCACCACAGCCGGCTTGCCTATGACCAACAAAATTCCAGTAACTTAGGTAAAGTTTGGCTATAGAAACAATTTAACAGCAAGTTAAGCTGCAAGCTCAGCATATTAATCAGCTATAGTCAGCAGCATACTAATATCAGACAACACAAATAGTGAACAACCACAAATACTTGTGATAAAGTTACTGTTAGCTGGCAGATCATCCTTGCTAGCTGCCCACATTTGTCCTCCCTAGGTGATGATGAAAAAAAACAAAACTAATGGAAATCTTGCCCCTTTGGCCAGTTTTGAGACCCACCTTTTGGTTAAAAGACTGCAGCATTTTTTGCACTTGTTTTACTCGACCAACAGTCCAGGACCCAAAGATCGCAGATTGTATTAACTTTCAAATATATGAAACAAAAATATCAAATCATCACATTTGAGAAGCTAGGTAGAAGTCGTGATGTTGCATGGATCCATAGGTGGATTGCAGTTGACTCATATTATTAAAACGGCAACAGAAGACCTCTTATAGTTTACAGAGGTGCTAACCATCTATCTTTCTGATTCACAATGTGCAGCTGCAGACTTTTTGTTTTTGGTCTCTGAGACTAGAGACAGTGCTGGATGAGGGAGGACAACTATTATTTCCATATTCTCCCTTTCTTACTGGCTCTCTTGTCAAGTTCTCAGTGTTGATTATAGAAAATGGGAGTTAATTGTTTCATCTCTCATCTACACTCTGTTCCAGCAATTGCAGAAGGCTAGAAGAGGAGGCCGGGAGTCTCAGAGATAATGAGAGATAAAACCATGATGGATCTGGCAACACGCTGGTTCGGGCTCACTGGGAATGGCAGTTTCAAGCCATCGTGTAATATGGACTCCAATCCAAAACCTTGAGGCTGGCTTAGTTCCATCTGTGAGAAAAATTAATGGAATGAAAGAGCAAAGGAAAGAAAAGCACAGAGTGAAATAGAAACTGGGATGGAGAGCAAGTGTGAGAAAGATAAGAAAGACGAATGATGTGAGTTTATCTGTGTGTGTGTGTGTGTGTGTTTGTGCATGGTAAAGCTGTCATTATGTCGACTTTCCATAGGCTTTCTCTATGTTTCCATTTAACTAGTTATTTATTAGGTGTTGGACTGTAGGACATTTTGTATCCTTATATACATACACACACAGTTGTGAGGGAAAAAATATACAAAGTACAATGCACATTATTTTTCAAGCTATAAAAAGAAATCAATATTTATTTAATGAAGTGTTGCTGAGGCCTTAATACCATAAGTGTTTGGCTGTGTGTGTTGGCTGAAGTGAAGTATGCCAGATATAGACACCTATTGTCATTAAATGAGGGGTGGGGACGGGGGGGCACCTTCAAGTGAAATGCCACAACTCCTCCCTTCACTTTTCTGCAGCACCATAATGCCAAGAAACAGCTCAGCATGAAAGCAGCTAAACGGATTATTAACCGGATTATTAATGAGCAGGCATGAGAGGATTAGTCGTGTTGCTTTGAAGTCAATCTGACGAAGGAGAAATTGACTTGGAACACATTACATCTCTTTTCTCTTTGCTTTATACTCTTTTTCTATTTTTGAGTTAATGGAAGAGGAAAAAATAACTTCAGTCACTTGTAATAGTTATAGCAAACAGCAAACCCACACCTTGGCAGCAGATGCAAATGAGCTGTATAGAAACACCATCTCACCTACTTCAACACTCGGCAGGTATTACATATTACATATATGTATTTAGCACACTTTCTATCTTAATTCAATTGCTCTTAAACATGCAACGCTGGTCAGACGACAGGACTGTTCAAATCAAGAAACTATCCTTGAACATCTACAGCACTGTGAGAGGCTGATGTTTAAAGCTTTATTTTAATGAGTATTTTAATTGTATAAGGGTTAACAAGTTACTCTCTTGTATAACGCAAACCGCTTGTGTCTAATTTTAAGTGCTGGGGTTCTGAGATAACCATCAAAGGTCCATGCCTCCAGTATTGAGCACCATTGTAAAAATACTTTTAAAAATGATCAGAAAGACTATACTGGGAAAAAAAGAGAACATACTGTTAATAGTTTGTAAAGGGAATATCTGGTTGGCAAAAAGTAGTTCCAGTACAAGCTATTGTTTTATTATTGACTGTGCTTTGTGGATTATCAGGAGTAACTAGGACACTGTTATTATAAGATGTTACTGCTGATTCCCCTTAAATGAGATTTTTCAATGCTGTGTCATCACCTCAAATGGAATTCCATTCACCTCAGCTATATTGGGGTGGTGTTAGAAATCTCAAAGATTGGTATCTCAAAACGTGGACAAAACCAAAACTTTCTAGCAACTAACAAACAAGCAAGGAAATATGTTTATTTTATTAAATTTTGGATAAACTAATCCTTTAAGCCCCCAGTGGGAGCTGACAGTCTTGGACTTCAGACAGGGACATTATGATCACACACACTGGCAAAATATTTGTTGCGCTGCAGGTGATCTGAAGTATTCGTGACGGCTGATGCGTTCAGTCTTTCAAGTGTTCAGTGCATTCTGCAAGTTGGGTCCAGTAAATCAGTGCATAAATATCCAACAACAAACACTTTTGATCCTTTCAACTGATGTGCTTTTAGTCTTTTATCTGGTCTGTCAGCAGGAACCTAAAACCTCACCTAATCGCCACTGAAATCACTGTAAGATTAAAAAGAAGACAGATTACCTGCTTTTAGACATGTCTTGGTTTCCATTATCAACAGAATTCCAAGTGATTCTTACTAAAGCTGCAATGGGACCAAGAGGCAACAGTGGAAGAAAACAGATGAAGGAAAATGGCATGAGAAGTAAGAAACACAATGTTTTGTGTTCAGGTTTGAAGTAATCATCTTCCCACTGCCACAGGAGAGTTTGTACCAGAAACCAGAATTTTACACAAATTTTACACAAAACAGGTCAGTCAACAGCTTCTCAATGCGTGGGAGTAAAATGTGTATATATCTGATGCTAGAGCAACTTTAAGGAAGTACTTTGACCATTCGGAGCACTTATATGATTTTTTGTTCACACATACTGGAGCAACTGATGAGTTCTGCAGTCACAGTATATCAAAAGTAGCTCTAGCTCATTATCCCATCTCATTTCTTTCTCTCTGTTCAGTGTGAAGGTATATCTGAATGTAATCCTGTAATTAGAGTCATCATTTTTATTTATAAAATTTTTTACAAAGCCCTGTTCTCATTACCCCAACATTGATGCTAATCAGCACTCTGATGTTCCTGTGTGTGTGTTGGCTGAGTGTGTGTGTGTGCGTGCGTGTGTTTGTGCGCACATGTTCCAGTAACAACATCCAGTGTTTGTAGGTCATCCTAATCATCTCCCACTCTGAGGCTTCGGGGCCCTGTGTTGACCATATCTGTCTGAGGGGAGCACATCACACAGGAAGCAAAGGTATACAAGGTTAGCAGGGTCAGTGCGTGCTAGCCAACGTTTCACTGAACTTTAAAATAACTCAAGGCACAAGAAAAAAATCTCACACACAAACCTGTGGTCTACGGCCAAAAAAAAGGACACACTGAATATGTGATAACTTTACTTAAATTGGTCCTCATTAATCATTAGTGCAAGATAATTCTTTATAATTGAAGTGAGATATAACACACAGATAGCTAGGGGATTATTGTATTAGGCCCCTGCATAGTAAATTTACATTTTGTCATTAATGTAAATGTTTCATGTTTCTCTGATTATATCATAATAAGTTTAGCGGTGCTTCTAATGATATTACAATCTGTTTGCAGTGTAGATTATTAGAAACACATGTTGTATATTTGTTATAATACACAGTGTAATACAGATAGCACACTATTTTTGAATGCCAATAAACAACAAACCCCTTCAGACATAACATCCACTAAAATGCACATCAAATATTTTATTGGTTTCAGCCAATAAAATAACACTTTTTAAATGTAGCCTAGCAGCTAAGTAGATTCTGTTAAACCAATAAATGGAAGGTTTTGTCACAGGGCCCATGCTTGGCAGACAGACAAAGCAAGAAGTGGAGTACAAAACATTTTCACCTTTTTAAGGCCTTGATTGTACTGCCATAGCTACAACATATTTTTCATTTCATACTGTATGAGAAATGTCTGATTTTGTGTCTCTTCTAACTGGTTTGAAAGGGGACAGGAAAGGTGTTGTCACATACTTCTGTGCACCAATCAAGATTTAGCAATGAAAAATATGATTGATTACAGTTGGTTGTTGCTTATGTTGCCAGGTCACTGTCAATCAAATCTGAGCAAACCCCACTAATTTACTGAGCTTTCGGTGTTTAACATAGTACAAATATTACCCCAGTGACAGAAACTATAGTAGACATTTAGTCTAAATTCTAGATGGGAGGAAGATAAAACTGAGGGAAAACCTTTTTTCTTATGAGTAAGAAAAAAATCATTTTGTCAGGGAATAACAATGTTTCAGAGATTTTCCAGAAATATCAGGGTTATATATCTAACCCACTACAGTGCCATTTGCATTTCAGACAGTAAGCAACTTATCTCTACAGTAGAAGCATGGCTGAGGGTAAAATTTAATATATCATTGAGGTCTGTGTTTTCTGTGCCTGAAGAAGGGGAATCTTTGCTTTTACCCAGTCAGTACTGATGTAAGATGGACCCGTGTGCACTGATGGTTTAGAGTTTGATGTGGTGTTGATGTGTTCATTGCATGAATGTAACATGCAGATGCATCTAACAAGCCTTCTAACTGCCCTGCATTCTCAGATATGTTCGGCCCATTGCTGACAGAGATTAAAGCACTCGGCTATTGTGTCAACCTGGCACATCTGAAAGTGGATAACCAAGACTCGAGTCCACTTCAGCTTAAGTCACACTGGTGTGATCCAAGATTAGCCACCTTGCAGAGTTAAGACTATTTTAGAATTTAACCCACTTAACCCTAGGCTAACCTGCAGTGAAAAAAGGGGGCTTATTTAGTAGCCTTAAGCCACCCAGAAAGAATGTGCTGTGAAGTTACAATGTGACTGGTGCTGACTTGGTAAAGTCCCCTCAAAATATAGTATCTTTTTTTATTTTTTTTATTTACTGATGCTGACTCCTATCTCCAGCACGCTATGATCCAACTTCTGCCTCCAGCTTTGACATCCTTACCAAGGCTCCAGGGAGCTGTGTCTCTGTTCCCACAGTCTCTGGCAAGAATAGATTTGCTGTGTCATAGCATCACCATCACTCAAATCATGAGACTTTTTAAAAAAAAATTCTCAACATCATCTACATCCATGTCAGTGGGTCTATCTGCCTCTCCATCTGTATGGTTTGGAGCGATATCATGTTTGTGTCTCGCTCATCTGCACAGAGTGATGTGAAATGGCAAGTCGTCAGACCGACAATTCGCTGTGGGCGAGGAGTGTCTGTCATTACAGAGGAACCCAGTTGTTCAGTGTGTGTGTGTGTGTGTGTGTGTGTGTGTGTCTTGTTGTGTTGCAGGCCCAGGAATGCTTGTTTGTGTGTGTATATTAGTGTGAGCACATTGTATGTAAGGACAACAGGGTTTAGTTTTACCAAACAAAGCTCAAGTGGAAAATATAACCACTGGCACAGCTGGCGCCCTCTAACACACTCAGATGCATACACAAACAAAAGTGTACTAACATGTTCATCCATAATGTAGGACTTCAATAATTCAAAGATTGAAATCCAGATATAATCAGTTTTTTATTTTATGAATTTATTAATCTATTGCTTTGTCTCTTTTGTACTATGTGCTCTTTGCTGTTGTAGTTCTGCACTGTACTCTATATGTCACAGCTCTGGCTGTAAATTTAGTATTTTTCTATGTATGAATGACTAAATGAATGATTTATTAATGTGTCATGCGTATAATTACAAACAGCTCACATGGGCTTACAAGACACCAAATTCAATATAGCCAGACCCAGAGTACACCATATACAGTGTCAACAATACATAAGAAGGAATAACAATAAAAATAAGTAATAAATACAGTATCTTACAAAAGTGAGTACACCCCTCACATTTTTGTAAATATTTGATTTTATCTTTTCATGTGACAACACTGAAGAAAGGACACTTTGCTACAATGTAAAGTAGTGAGTGTACAGCTTGTATAACAGTGTAAATTTTCTGTCCCCTCAAAATAACACATTACACAGACATTAATGTCTACACCTCTGGCAACAAAAGTGAGTACACCCCTAAGTGAAAATGTCCTAATTGGCCCCAATTTGCAATTTTCCTCCCCAGTGTCATGTGACTCGTTAGTGTTGCAAGTTCTCAGGTGTGGATGGGGAGCAGGTGTGTTAAATTTGGTGTTATTGCTCTCACACTCCTTAATACTGGTCACTGGAAGTTCAACATGGCACCTCAATGCAAAGAACTCTCTGAGGATCTGAAAAAAAGAATGGTTGCTCTACATAAAGAGGCTATAAGAAGATTGAGAAGACCCTGAAACTGAGCTGCAGCACGGTGGCCAAGACCACACAGCAGTTCAACAGGACAGGTTCCACTCAGAACAAGCCTCACCATGATCGGCCAGAGAAGTTGAGTGCACGTGCTCAGAGTCATATCCAGAGGTTGTCTTTGGGAAATATACGTACGAGTGCTGCCAGCATTGCTGCAGAAGTTGAAGGGGTGGGGGATCAGCCTGTCAGTGCTCAGATCATACACCGCACACTGCATCAAATTGGTCTGCATGGCTGTCGTCCCAGAAGGAAACCTCTTCTAAAGATGATGCACAAGAAAGCCCGCAAACAGTTAAGACTAAAGACATGGATTACTGGAACCATGTTCTGTGTTCTGATGAGACCAAGATTAACTTATCTGGTTCTGATCGTGTCAAGCGTGTGTGAGGTGAGGAGTACAAAGACAAGTGTGTCTTGCCTACAAGCATGGTGGTGGAAGTGTCATGGTCTGGCGCTGCACGAGTATTGCCGGTACCGTGGAGCTACAGTTCATTGAGGGAACCATGAATGCCAACATGTACTGTGACGTACTGAAACAGAGCATGATCCCACCACCCCTTTCGGAGACAAGGCCGCAGGGCAGTATTCCAACATGGTAACAACCCCAAACACGCCTCCAAGACGATCAGTGCCTTGCTAAAGAAGCTGAGGGTAAAAGTGATGGACTGGCCAAGCATGTCTCCAGACCTAAACCCTATTGAGCGTCTGTGGGGCAACCTGTGAAGCGCTGGTGAACTCCATGGCCAAGACGGTTAAGTAACTCTCTTGTGCTTTTTGTGATTAATACCCACTGTTTTTTTTTCCTGTGCTCATGCTTCTCTTCATTGGTCACCACCAGCCACCTCACCAACAGACTATTTTGTCAATAAAGACTTTTGTCTTAACTCCACCTGTTTTTTGTGTCTGATCCTGGGTCCTCCTATACCACACGGCAATAAATCTGTGCTTTATGTTTGAGTTTCTGTGCGGGAAATTAGGGTAACTCATACCTAAACTATATTTTTAATCATCTTAGTCCATGTGGGCTTGGAACTTGTATGCTCATGAGACAAAGAATTTAATTAAACCTAATTAAATAACACAACAATATAGCAAGGTACTAAACTAGAAAGCAAATGTCATATATACAGTGTAACTACACTGAACATGACATCAATTGATTACATAACATTACATACCGAGACTCAGCTTGAGTCTTTACTGACCAGTTAATTAGGGTCTAACTATTAATAGTGTCAAGCACCGTTCTAGTCTATTCTACTCACCATGCACGTTGCGCAGGGCCCCGCTTATTAGGCAGGGTCCCGCCTCACAACGTCAAAGTTTATAAATTTGATGAGAGGTTGAACAGGGACTATCTTTCCGGGAACGAGTAGAGAAAAAAACTCAATGAGAGTGAACTGCAGGAACAGCAGTCAGGTAAAAGTTTTCTCCTCTCAAATCTGATGTCAGTAAATAACAGTAATGGTGGGTTAATGTGCAGCTGCAGTGCGTCTGTCTGTCTTGCTAACCCAGCTGGGCAGCACATCTCTTGGTCTTCTGTGTCTTGGTTGCTTGCTAGACTGTGACTGAACATTTGTTAGCGTGAAATACAACTATTTATAACGTTTGATATACGCCGAAGGGCAACAGTGTTTATAAACTGCTTGAAAAAGAACAGCGTCACTGGTGAACATGCGTTCATATGCGTGTGCATGAGATGCAGCAACCTCTGTGTGGACTAGTCAAGACAATACACAGATGTGATGGCACTCATCATAGGTGCACTTAATTTAAAACAAGACACTGATGATCTCTAAGTAAAGATTTAGTTGTAACTCTGTTGATTAGCGGGGCAGACTGGGCAATATGGATGCACATCTCTCAGTAAACAATAAGCATCACTTATTAAGCTAAGTCATAGTAAAAATATTATTTTATATTTGAAAATGTATTAAAGGAAACCTGTGGGAGCCAGTTTGAATTGGCCTGATGCAGCTCCTTAATTAAGATCTAGAAAGTATTGCTTTGTATAATTTACTGGTTAATTATTACCAGCACCCAGTGTTCAAGAGCCTCGTGCACAGTTGGCGACAGAAGATCAGAGTGAGCTGGCTTAAACATGGGGCAAGTGAGAAAGATGCTCCAGGGAAAGCAAGTTAAGTTGACCGGGGTTCAGTTGAGGCCTGAACGCATTCTTTTTGTTGGAAATCTAGGCATTCAGTTTATAACGGTGCATGCTGTCTACCAGGACAAATGGGTAACTTTGCGGATGAGCTAGATACAGTGCTGCCCTCAATCCCAGAGCATGGCTGTCCATTACTACCTCTTCGGGCGTTCCTACAATGTGTCATGGCAAGGACAATGGTCCGCCTCTCACTGTCTCTCCACAGGGGTCCCCCAAGGTTTGGTTCTATGGCCTCTTCTCAATTTACACCACCTCATGGGGCCAATCATTCGCTCGTATGGCTTCTCTACGCAACTCTACCTATCCTTCAGGCCAGACGAACCCACCGTCTCGGCATGGATCACGGACTGTCTGTCAGACATATCCACGTGGATGAAGGCTTGCCACCTTCAGCTAAACCTTTCTAAGACTGAAGTCTTTGTCATCCCAACCAAGCAATCTATCCACCATAACATCAAACTAAAATTGGCTCCTCAACCTTGTGGTAAGAAACTTGCATGTCATGATTGATGACCAGCTGTCCTTTTCCGAGCATCTTTCTGCTGTTTCTCGGTAAAGCCGCTTTGCTCTATACAACATAAGAAAAATCAGGCCCTACCTTAGTCAATACACCACCCGGCTTCTGGGAAAGGCCATGGTTATCTCTCGCTTCGACTATTGCAATGCCCTTCTAGTGGGTCTTCCGACTTCTGCAGTGAAACCCTTACAAATCAACCCAAAAGGACTCATGTCATTCCATTACTGATACAGAGTGACAACTGGGTCTGCACCTATCTACCTAAACTCTATAATAAAAGCTCACGTTCCTTCTCGGCCACTGCACTTCTCCAACGAACGCTGTCTGGCTCTGCCATCCCATACATACAAAGCAATCTCAGTCCCATCCCTCTCTAACGTCACGAAGCTCTTAAAATTTCTTCCTAGAACACTTCCTCTTAAAATACCTCTAACGCCTAACCTCTACCATGCATTTCCTGTGCTCTTCTTATTCTATCTGCTTATAATTCTCTTATATTGAGTGCGCTATTTATTAACTCTTACTTCTTCTTCTAGGTATTTATCCCATTGAGGACATACGCACTACTACCTCCTGCTAGTATTTATTGCTGCTCTTACTAGTATCTATTGTCACTTGCAGATCTCTTACTTTAATGATGCTTGCGTGTTGTTCCTCAAATGTATGTCACTTTTGATAAAAGCCTCTGCCAAATGAGTAAATGTAAATGATATGGCCTGATGGTAGCTGGTTCAGTTTAGCCATTACGAATGGACGGTGGTAATAAAATCCACTAGACCTAATAACAAATAACTGTGCTGGGACAAAAATGAAATCTGACACAGTTAAAGTGTAATTCATGCAGCAGTGATGTGTTGTGCTCTATAGAAGTATAGAAAATAGGAGGATGTATCTGTTCTGGTGGCAGGGCTCATTTTGTGGTTAATGAATAGCTCAACAAGATGATTTAGATGAGCTGGGAATATACTTGATAAATATGTTTTGTTGATAATGCAGCCTAATACAAGACAATTGACTTGTAAACAACTTATACAGCTCTAAATTATATGCAGAATATTATTGTATAGAGGAGGCTAACAATGTGGCCTGGACGTGTAATTTAGTGCTTAATATAGGGTGCATGCGCATATAATGTTCATTTCAGCAAGTAGTGGGTTATTTTTCAACACTATTCCTGGAGTTCAAAATAGAAAAACACATATTAACAGTTATGCATGTTCTGTACACGCTTATTCTTTTAGAGTCATAATTAGGTTGTAGCCTATCCCAGCATGCAGTCACAAGGTAACACCCTGCACAGGTTGTCATTGTATCACCTAGCAATTTCCAGTTCATGATCTGATCTGCATGATTTTAGATTAGTTAGTGCTAAAGACTACAAGTCTGAAAAAAATGTATCTGTCCATTGTGATTTCTGACAATGTTACAGGAGCGTGACGCTTAACCACTGGAGTTTTTAGGACCACCTGCATGTGCCTGACTATAAATGTCACTGTCCATGGTGCTGGAAAAAATATATAAAATACTAAACATAAATGACAGAAGCAGTAGAATAGAAACAGTTTCAGTACAGTACACCATAAAAGTGCAGTCTAACGTTCAGGCAACACAGCCTTCAAGCTGTGTGTGTGACACACATTAGTTGGTGAAAGTAGGTTTAAAAAGGTGTGCTTTGACTGATGTGGCAGTTTTGAGGCTGACATTAAACACAGACAGTGAGCCCTTAAGCACAAATTAAGAACCAGCCTCAAATTACGTAGTGACAGTTCTTATTAGCTTCTACAAAAGGAGGAACTACAATTTATGCAGGTGTTTTTCCTCTGTCAGGGAGTTAACATCCTTATATCAGAAGTTTATCAGCAACTAGAAATTTTCTGTCAAGAAGACACATAACCTACGGCAGACAGAACAGAACAGGAGAATAGATAATAAAAGATAATAAAAATAGCTTTTATGATATACAGCGGAAAGAAAAGGGGACAACCTTTCCTGTTTACTAGTCTCAAGGTGACACAAATAAGGATAAATGAAATATAGGATGACATCTGTGAAAAAAAGTCACCACACTTCTCTCCATCAAAGAGTGTTGCAGTCATCACTGTGACGGCTGTGTTGCACATCATTGCTGTCTGGGCGATGACACCCTTACATCCCAGACAGGAGGAGCAGGATGGTAACAGAGATTGGCAGTTCATAAATTTGAGATTTTCTTCAAACAGGTCTAAAGTGTCTAGCCCACGCAGAGGTATTAAAGTCTTTCTTTTTGTGGGTCAAGTTGTGTTTGATATTCTTAGACTGATGCACTATGAAATTTTATGAAATGAGCCCCAGGGCTAAAACTCAAACCTAGGTCCTTTGTGGAAGCACCTTATTGAGCCATCATAACACCCTTGTCCTTGGACAAGTCCAAGTCACCCACACTTATCAGATCAACTCATGAGGCGGACTGAGTGCTACACAGGTGACAACAAAAACCAGCATTGATTTCACCAAATTAATGATGAAAGAAATAATTGGTGTGAAAACAGTTTTTCATCTCCTGTGGCTTGTGATCTCCTCTCACTCATCTCCCTCTAACCACAACTCTTTCATTCTCTCTTTGTTACTTTCTCTCTCTCAGCTCGCTCTCTGTGCGGATAACTAATCCTCCAGCTTTGCAATCCAGTAAAGCAGGCAAGAGGCTTGGTTTGGGTTTGTGTGTCAGTGCATGTGTGCTTTTTGACTGGTATCATTGTAAGGACCAGCTTAAGAGCGAGGACATGTGTAGAAACTTTTTCCAATGGCTGTTTAAGGTTTAAGACTTGGTTTCAGGGTTAAAGTAAGCATTAGGTTCACGTGAACTATAGCAGTCCCACCAGAGCGATGGCATTCCTCCCACTGTCTAAGAAGACGGGTCAACGATTAGATGTGCCAGAATTTTCTTTAACAAAGATAAAACTGAAGTTATTGTGTTTGGAGCCAAGAAAGAACAAAAGTCAGTGCTCAGCTTCAGTTGGTAAGGTTAGGAACCACAAACCAAGTCAGAAATCTTGGTGTAGTCATGGACTCATATCTGAATTTAAGCAGCTCATCTTTAGACAATTACAAAGTCAGCCTACCAACACCTGAAGAATATATCAAGGATTTAAGGACTTATGTCTCAGCAAGACCTGGAAAAACTCCATGCATTTATCTTCAGTCGACTCGACAACTATAACAGTGTCTTTACAAATGTGCTATACAAATAAACTTGCCTTGCATTGTCTAAGTAATCATCACGTAATCATTAAACGACTACTGTTTGTTGCTCAATCTATACATCAATAGACTTGGTTCTAAGAGGCTATCATGCTTGGTTGTACCCTTGTTGCGTGTTGCTATGGCCCTTCCAGTATGCACATCAAGAATGGTTGTGCCCCACTTTCCTGAAATAGGGAAAAAGACTGTAACATGTTTGTTTTTGTTGCTGTACCATTGTAAACAATGGTAATTATAAGTTATGATGTTCTCGGGACGGTGAATTCATAGCCTATGTTTTGACCTTTGATTTCTGTGAAGTCACAAAGATTATTGTCTAACTAGACAAAAACCTTTGAGAAACATATTACAACAGATTTCACTGATAAGCTGGATCTTATCAGGTTCACAATTACTGCAATTATCATATTTGACACTTTCAGAATTCTGATAAATGTATGTTTAAATTCATTTTAAACATACAAGGAATTAGACACTAGTTTTTAGTCATAATTAACAAAGAATGATGTATATAAAACATATACTGTCAGTACTGTTTCTGAAATTAAGGATAAATTAAGGAAACCAATACAACATAAACATTAGGCACTATTATTATAACTTAATAAAAACATAACTTAAATGATAGAGGCGGTGCAAAGTGCAAACACAAATCATAGTACACACACACACTCACTGAGTCCCTCGCTCAGTCCCCTGGGAAATGGCCATCACTGTCAATTAGGATCATTCTGCACAGTTGCCAATGTACTTTACTACAGAAACCCATTATACCTTCCATCTCTATTGCTTTCTCTCTCTCTGTCACTCTTACACACAAAAAGAAATAAATAAGACACACACATTATGAATAGCAAAGCCTCATGGGATACTGAGCCAGTGACAGCCCATTACAATTCCACTGAGACTGAAGATGGTTTACAGGCACTTTAAGCTCTGGGAGTGCGCACACACACACACATAGACACACACACACACACACACACACCGGCACACGCATACACACACACAAACACCGGCACACGCATGCACACCCACACACACACAGTCACACACACCTGCACACACAAGCAGACACACACACACACACAGGCAGGCAGGCAGGCAGGCACACACACACACACACACACACACACACTGTCCACTATCCAATCTATCCAGGGAGATGTGCAGCATCTCTGTTTAGCACAATGCAGTGCAGGACACCGGAGGCACTTTAATATATTTTAAATGCAATTGTGACAATAGTGCAGCTATGTCGGCTCTGCAAGCTTAGAATACAGACACGGTTAGATACACTTACATAAAAGTTGCACTAAAGCAAGATTTCAAAAGTTAGTATTATTATTACCAGTAATATATCAATGTTACTCTTGAGTGTGCATGTGCACGTGACATGTGAGCAGGACTCACTGGCAGGTTTTCTTTAACAAACCCTGAGTTTATCTCTGTCTCCTCCCTCGTAAACGCTGTTTCATTTCCTCATTGACTCAGTCCGTATCAAAGCGCATTAGTTAGAAGAGGTTGACTGAATGTCAGAATCTTATACCTTCCTGTTTTAAGTTTGTCATTCAGGACTATCTGAAGTTACCACCTTTTATGCGGTGTCAATCATTTCTTCAAACAGCGGTTTTTGCCCCCACATTCAAGTCACCCTCAACTCAAAATAATACCTCTACATGTCTTTTTTAAAATAACACTGTGACTCTGTGCACACAACACAGCTTTCAGTTCCACTAAAGCGTTTCTTGCACATAATGTGTAATCTCAGTTTAAATTGTAAAAAATGGTATGAAGCTCAAGACATGTATCATCAATGCATTATCATCTCTGGTCACACCGATGGAACATAATTCTTATCACATTGGAGATTATGTGTTAATATTTCTGAGTAAGCAGGATTGTAGTGCACCTGAAGAATGTAGTTAGAAAGTTTGTTTTTTAAATAGGCTGCGTAAAGTCTAACCATGTGTTAACAGCATTTCACTGTTTAAATTTACATTTGCTGAATTTGCTGAAATAAAGTCACTAATACACTAATATACATAACATCATTTTTAAATCTTCAACTAAATTTTTATTTAGTTACCCCTGTGTTTTGTCCCTGTCTGATTAGCTGAGCTGAGAAAATATATTTAAACTATAATGTAGGCTACATTCTAATACACAATCAGTTTCCACCACTTTATCATCCATTAAGGAAATGTAAGTCTGGTAAACGATGAATTAATGGACAACACTGAATAAAACCTCATTGTGTTAACACTTCACCTCTCTGATTCTGGCTCTTTAAAAAAAAATGCTAAATGTGAACAATCTGCATATACATGCATTAATATATCCACATTCACTGGATTGAAATGGAGGCTTTTATTTATCGGTTGCTGTTTTCATTTAGTATCCATAGCTTAATGCAGAGTGAACATACTCTCGGACTGAATTTACTCTAATGAGCTGTCATGGTTTTCCGTCTCAGGGTTAGCCAGCTCAGAGTTAGTTAAACCTGTTTTCTGGTATAGACAATTTGAAAGTCTACCACCTAACAGACAAACAGAAAAATACTACAACAAAATGCAACAAAATGTCATATTAAGTGGGAATATCTAGTATTCATAACACAAAGTTATTAAATTGTTTAACAATGGCTCTATAAATGTTTTTTTTAATACAAACACAATGACGTGACTAAACTAAATTGTTATGTTTACAACTAATTGACCTTATAGTCTATTTAACATTAAGTTATTAATTTTCCAACTGGTATATTATAGTGCATTTAACATAAACATTTTAAAATATGGTGACACATTTTACAAACACAAATTATGGTATGTAATAATTATCATTAGTTAATGCTGAATTAACTACTAATGTTATGCCAAATGTGCTGCACATAACTACACACATATTTGTTATATTACATATAGAATCTTTTCTGCAATCTTTACCCTTTTTAAAAAAATATTCTGAACAAAAACTGTCCAGTTGTGTTGACACACTTTTTGAACTTTTGACATTTGCATGTAGATGTCCTCAGACTCTTATTAAACATGTCAAGTTTGAATTTCAGGTTTCATGGCGTTGCAAAAGCAGAGCTGCTTTGTGAAAACTCACAAGCTTCACAATATGACATCATCAAGGTTTTGAGACTTTTCTGGCCAAATCTGAGGTGTTCTGCAGGTATTTCTGCCTAGCAGATTTCAAGTTAATGCTGTAAATAGACAGAACCATAGCGTTATTTTGTTGATTGACACACACACACACACACACAACCAAATACCAAATTTAGCTGGGTCACAGGGCTAGTTGTACTGTTTACAACTACAATTTTAGTGTGACTTTTTTTAGGCTGTCCCAAGATAGTGGTACATTGACAGCATGACTTTCCAGACAACTTAACATTGTTTTGCACCAGTAGAAAGACTACAAAATAAACATGTATAGCTAATACATTGTAGTGGATATTGATATTTCAAAATGCGAATTTTGTTGAGTCAGTTGTTCTCTCAGAATTATGGAAATGATTTATGCATTTTTAATGTTATATTAAACAGCATTACCTTGGAATTAAATGTATTTACATAATGGCTTTATTATACTTTCTATAAAGCACATATTATGGTACACATGGGTTTTGTCCACACTGTATATATGGCTACATATATATTTTTTGTACACACTGTATTGGTTTAAAACTCATATGATTCTCTATGCTGGTTTTATTAATTATTTTTTTAAATATACTAATCATTTACCAAAAATGATCTTTAAAATCATCTGAACTGTTTGCACTTTCTGGGTAAACGTTAAAGTCATATCTATTTATTTATGTGCAATGACTATAAAGTTGAATTTACAGATCCAATGAGAATTGTTCATTTTGCTGTTATTATTATAACTTAACTTAACTTCTGACTTTAAGTCAGACAAGCAGTCAAATGGGAGGGAAAAAAAACAAAGAAAACAAAGAAAAACAAAGAATAATAAATAAGAAAGCACACTGTCAGGCAAAGGGGCTAAACAACATTTTCTGCCATTTCTACTTGGGAACAAAAAACAGCCTCTCGAACACACACACACACACACACATACAGTAGATAAACATAGCCACAAACCACATCATTGTTCTTGCCTTCTTCACACTCCATGAGGCTTTCTTTCCCCTGACACTTCTCGCTCTCTCTCTCTGTCACCTCCCTTTTTCATCTGTCTATCGCCCACCCACTGCACGCACACAAACACTCAAACACATACACACACACTTATACCCACGAGAGAAGGGCAGGGATTTAACACCCAAAACACCATGCCTCTATGTGTGTGTGTGTGTGTGTGTGTGTGTGTGTGTGTGTGTGTGTGTGTGTGTGTGTGTGTGTGTGTGTGTGTGTGTGTGGTAAACATGCAGGGAATGGTGTGAAATTATGACAGCAAAACAAGGAACGAGAGAAAGAGAAAGAGAGAGAGAGAAATTGAGTCTTTGCAGGAAGCTAAAAATGTTTGAGTGCATCTATGGAGCATCTATCACATCCCCTACTGTTGCACTGTAACTCATACACAGGTGCACAGAGGCACTGAGCTAAGTTCAAATTCTTTTCACTAGTTTTGTCTTTGCCGTCTCCTCTGTCTCTCTTCTACTTGGTTAAAGCTGGAGTGTAGAACTTTAGACTGTAGAACTTTACGCATACAAGAACGTCCGTCACATTCAAGCTCTTGACATAATGAGTTCACACAATGCTGATTAAGGGTTTGCGTTCACAAAGGCAAAAGTCAAAAGGTCTGGAAATAGTAAACAAAAGCTATGTGGTGGAAATGTTATCTGATTATTGGTCAGACAGTAAAAGACAACAAACCAGATTTTTACCCGGATATGTTACATCATGGAGCACCGTCAGGTTCATGTTGGTGTTGGTCTGGAGCACATGTCAGCCTTTAGAGGGTCCTGCACATGAGCTTGTAAGACATGGGGTATTAAATAAATTAATAAGGCAGGCTTTGAAGAAGAAACTTTGCATCAGACCCTACCAGGACTTTTTTGCATATGTCATACAAAGAGGACCAGTGAAGTTAGTGGGACACAATTGCAAACATGCAATAGAAAGTTGGCCCATGCAAAAGCTAGTAAAGGCCAATAATAAAAGCAGCTTCTGTTTACAGAATCCATGTTTATGTCAATTCAATAAATTAATTAATGCATATATGGCTCTACATGCTACATACATAAAAAAGTTCAATATATCAAAAGGTCGACCTTTCATAAGGAATAAATATTAAATATTCTAATAATTACCCTATTATGATCATATATTGTACATATCTGTTCTTACAGTATATTTGTAGTATCTCTTTCATATTTTATAATTTTATTGTATTTTTTTCTATTCTCTACATTCATACTGAAAATCAATATCAAGCGTGCGTTTGCCCTTCTGCTCCACGGGAGGTTTCTGTCCTATTTTATATAATACAATGGTAGCTTCCTGTGCTTCGTTCACACCAGAAATGAACCACTCCAAAGTTCACTGGACAGCGATCCGAGACTTCCCCTTCGAGGCTGCACCAGAGTTCAGGATGGCGAACCTTATGGCCAGGTAAATCTCTTTATTAAATAAATAAATGTCTCTGTATTTCACAATATACCTGAATTTTTGTGGCTGGTAATCATGTGTTTTATGCCGTCCGACAATGATTGGTTTGCCACAGCTGAAGGGGGAGCAACTGTAGCAACAGCAGCAACTCAGTATGGCAGAGCCTATACATCATGTGCATCTTTGCGCAGATGGTGGATTTTGTGCCTCATCTTTTACACCGGAGGCAGGTTAGGAAAGCATCTCTAGATGGCCAGTATGAACGGGAGGATAACAAAAAACAAAAACTGTTTCAGTGTGGCACCTGAAAATTGTTTGAAGACACACTTGAAAAAATGTGAACCTATCCTTTAGGTTAGGGAAAGATCAGAAACCAAAGAAGAAACCAAAGTTGACTGGTTGTTTGGAAGTGACATGTACACAGCGGCCTCTCGTATCAAAGTCACCGGCTTTGTTGACTCAGCCATACATCCCCTCCTCTTCTCCAAGAGGTTTTGCAGTACCATAACTACATCATGCTGCTTCCTTCTGTGCTCCTGACAGACAACAGTCATTATTCTCACAGCCGCAGACAGCCCTGTTCAGGCAAACATAAATATATTAGATCCTTTTTAGGGATTTAAACAAGTAATGGTGTCATTTTTTTCTGGCAGCCAGGCAGCCAGGAAGATGGTTTTTGAGAAGTCCTTTAAATAGCAATTCTGCAAGCTTTAGATTGTAAGGCAGTTTAGGGATCATGACTGCAAAAGCCCAGTAACCTTTTTTCTTGAACCAGGATCTACAGGGAACAGTCATAAGATCTGAGACTGTCCTCTGGCTCATGAGGTACCAGCAATTCAGCAGTGTGTCTAGGAGCCAGCCTGTGAGGAACTAACATGGCCCTAAAAACCTAGTTTTATTTTCAATTCAAAAAATCTGCCGGAGTTGCAGTTTTAGTTATTTCATGGAAGTGGTTATTGTAAAAAATTGTCATGTACTTGAGTCCACCAATCAGGATTTCACAATATTTGTTAATCTGATGATGACAGTTGGTGGGCTGTCTAATCGCACACAGTCCTGACGAAGATTAGCTGAGTATTGGAAGGTTAAACTTTGCTGTCTGGGCTCCTCAGCAGTGGAACTCCCTGATTTTAGGCTGTTAAATTCAGTGTCCTCTTTTAAATCTCTTCTTAAAAGTCACTTTTATCTTTTTCTTAACTGATGGTATTTGTGTTTATTACTTGGTCTTGTTTTGTATCTTTGTTTTGGATTTAATTTACTTTTATTTTATTTTTTTTCTATAAAGCACTTTGTAACTTTGTTTTGAAAGGTGATAAATAAAGTTTTATATTATTAATTTTATTAAAACATTTTCTTTTCTCCAAATTATAACTTTGACTGTTGCTGTTTTAGTCATGAATATTTAATGTTGTAAAAATTTTAGTATAATCTCATAGAGCAATTTTCAGGGCAAGAATAGAGTAAATATGATCTGTGGTCTCTGAATTTGTTAAGAGCTAAGCAGCTGCATTTTGTACCAGACTGTTTCTGGCTTAACCCCCAGCACAATGAATGAATGCAAATGTGACAATATAGAAGTATGTATGGCCTCAAGAAAGGACGGACCTGATTTTTGAGATGCTCCATATTCAGAGGGAACATGTTCTGCATCCCATCCCCCTCCATCCCCCTATCCTCCAGCAACTGTTGGCACCCCCGACCACCAGTCCCAACACCTCAAGCCAGCTTCCCATTTCCGTACCATCGACCCAGATAAGTGTGGTTGAAGAGTATTGTTTAGAACACCAGCCTGTGTAATTTCACCATTAGTCTCAATCAAAGACAACCAGCCTTCAGGCCTCAGGACAGTGTATGTGTGTGTGTGTGTGTGTCTGCGTCTGTGCGTGCGTGTGTGTTTGTGTGCCGCTGGACATACTAGCATCTAAGACAGAGTAATAAGAAACCCCCACCACCACCCCGGGGGCCTCAGAGCCGAAGGAAAAAAGAAGATGAAAAGAAAATGAAGGAAGAAATAGACACAGAAAGCAAAGGAAGGAAAGGAAGGAAAGGAAGGCAGAGGGGAAGAAAGAAGAGCCAAAGGATAAAAAACAGACATAGAGAGTTAAAAACAAACAAGGAAGATGCGTACATAAAAAGTACGGATGGATGGGTACAAGAGGAATGAGGGCAAAATGCGAAATGGAGCACCTTAAAACCATTATATTTACACACTGGTGTCAGGATAAACTCTTTCACACTCACACACCAGTCAGAATGGCTGCTAAGCATTGGCATCTTAGCGTTGCAGAATTATGTATCTCCCCATTTCTCTAACCGCTGCACCATGCAGCCTTAATCTGTTATAGTTCCCTGTTTATAACCTCTCCTCACACAAGCATAAATGCACACAACATTTCCCTCTCGCTAAGTAGTATGTAGGTGCTATGGGAAAGTCAGATGGATTGCGTGCAGCTAACACACACGAGTACATACACACACTAACAAACAATCAGGCAGGCTGCGAACGGGGATGGACAGAGTTCGTGCGACCTTCAGGGATTTAGCCGTTCCTTGGTTGTACTGCAGCTTGCAGAAGCCCAGGGATTTGATTTAATAAAAGGATTTGTGAGCAGGGAGGGAGGAAGAAGGGAAGAAGTGAAAAAGGAAGAGGTGGCAAAACAAATGGCACAGAGGAAGAAGGATGAGTGAGCATGAGGAGGATGATGATGACTGCAGTTATAATAATAATTAAGGCGCTGCGGGTGCTGATAGCGATCCCGGTGTTGACTGAAATAATGATGAAGGCTACACTAATGACAACAGCTATGATGATGCTGATGATGAGGCTGATGGTGATTTTGACAGCGCTTGTGATGACGATAATAACGGTGAGAGGGATCGGATGAAGATGAAGGCAGAGGATTAAAGGTCTGCTGGAAACTATATCTAAAAATTACACACACACACACACACACACACACACACACACAAATTACCCTATTCTTGCTCCCACAGAATATTGTTGGTCACCTTCAGAGACCACACAACTAATTTTCTTGCATTGTTTATCATGGCTCTGAAGCATTAATACTACACAGTAAAATGACATTTAACATATGATTGCGATAGGGAAATCATCTGTTTCCCCCTTCTAAATCCCTGGAAAGTGGACTTAATGGTAGACTGAGAGGGTGTTTTTAGGACACTATCAGCAGGAGGTTCAGGCAGCATGTCATTTCATCTTCTCAAGCAATCATTGTTCTTAGCTCGGCAACAGGGATTTCAAATTGGATTCTAATCCCAGAAATGACTGACACACTCCCACATACACACTTCCTCAGTCCCTTTCAAAAAACCAACAAATGGAACCACAAGTCAGAATAAGCAAAAAAGGTCTACTTAAATACATGAAGATAAAACATCAATCCTCCATACGCAGTGCTATATTGCTTTATTTATATATAAGTAGTTGTCTCAAGGCAATACTGCAAATATCCAATCTAACAAGGCAGCCTTTTGAAAAGTTTTGTATATTTCCCGAATAACTGTGAAAAGCTCAGACTTTAATTTGATTCCAAAGTAAAACAGTGGCCACGTTTTAGTCTTTCAGCCACGAGCTATGCGGTGCAACGCTGAAGCGTCAGTGACCCCACATACAGTAGGTGAGGGCAATTAGTTCATTAGCTCCACTCACCAATCATAGCACTACAAATCACTATCAATCAACAATGGCAATCAGATGAAGATAAAAGTCAATAAATTAAATAACACAATGACAATACCAGTTGAAGGGAGTGAAATCCTTTCTGAGAAATTTGTGGGATTGACATAAGAACAAAATGGAGTTTCTGTTTTTTGTGATGTTTCAAAGTTCATCAAGGGCATGATTAAAGGATGTGGGCCCTGGTCTACTTGTTTAATCACTTGTTAATCAGTTTAATAAACTGATTTACATAACTATCAAAACAGCCACTTGGTAATTATCGTGTGGTAAACATGGTAATTTACTCAAGAGGCTTCATCAGATTTATATAACTCCCTTAGCAATTATGAGTGAAGTTGTTAGTTCTGCTTTATTTCCTGATATACCTCAAGTCTTTTTTTGTTAAATTAAAAGCGGGATTGTAGATATTTACTTTTTCTGTTTTTCAGTTTGTCCATCCAACATTTGGTCCAGTACAAGATGTACATAATTCATTTTTATGCTCAGGCAGAAAAGTGTATGAGCACATACGGGTCCACAATGTAAACTAAATAATTATAGCACACAGAATAAAAACACCCTCAGAAAATGTAGACTTTCACTTCTCCTGTGATGCATTTTGTACTGTGCAGCTTAATTGATGCAACAAACCACTTTTATCTCTGACTCTTTCTTTCATTCTGGTTTCTCACTGTTGCTCTCCTCCTACCTCTCAACTCCATTCTCTCCTTATCCCCTCTGACATATGTCCTGTGCTCAGCAAACCTCCTCCCTTAGTTTCACCTCTTTCTGCTCAGCACTTTCCCCCTCTGCTTTTCTTCTGTCTCCAAATGGTGTATTTTTACCATTTTTTATCATTATGTGCTCTTTGTTACCCTTTCACAGGCCATTTCCCTTCTGATCCTCTGCATCAGAAAGGGAAGAAAAATGTGCAACTATTCAATAAAGTGAATTTAATGGAAGCTTTGTGCCAAGGCATGGGCTGTGGTACAAAACTCAATCAATATACCCAGTAACCTCACCATCACATCACATGGGATAAAATGCAGACTTCCGAATGACTCACAGCTTGAAATTAGGGATACACCGATTGCATCTTTCCTTGCCAATTTGAATTTATGTCTTTCTAAGAACTATAAATAACAGCAAACACCAACATTTTTGTAACTTTTCATTAATGTGAAATTATTTCTTTCCTTCCTTATTATGATCCCCATTAGCACCAGCATGAGCATCGGCTATTCGTCCTTGGGTCCATTCAGTTGTACGTAATAATTGCTGTCGTGTTGTGGCGATTTATTGTCGCGTTGTGGTGAATTGCTGTCGTGCAAATTGCTGATCAGGGCCACCGTACATACATACATAATAAAACATCAACTATTACATTTCCTCCAAAACTGCACCAGGTTACAGGAACTTCTCGCAAACACATCTCAAAATAAAAAAAAGTGCTCCAGGTTAGGATACTGGACAGTAGAGAGTTTTTTTGGAGTTTTTTTGTATATAAAATCCAACTGAAAATAAACGGCAGCATAACACAACTCAGTGTTTCCTACAGAATGACGGTGGGGACGGTGTATATTTGTATTATATTTGAAATTATTTAAAAGAATACATTACCCTATTTGTAGCAGGTTATTTCTTATCTCACCATTTTAATTCAACTTAATATGCCTTATTTTAGTATTCCCACACAAACTACTTTCCTCTGCTCACCTTGCTTTTCCCTTCAGACACCCACACCCACAACATTTCTCTTTCTCCCTGTATGTGTCTGCTCTGTTGACTTTCTTCGTCAGCAATTTCATAAAACCACAACTCACATTATGGATTTATATTGGCAGTTAATCAGTTTTCGGTGAGCCGTGTGTGGAGAAGCTTGTTGTTACCATGATGACATCGCCTATCGAAACGATTGAGACAAGTGTGGTGTCGAATAACATTGGTACTAACAGGTGTGCTTACTGTTTTTGTCACGTTTGATTATGAACATACAATTGAATGGAACAGCTGATGTTTATGCAGGTGCTAATGGATATCCTAAAAACAACCAAGTTTCCACTAGTGTAAATATTTGTGTATGCTGTCTATTACAGTTATTAGAAAGAAAGATCAATTTTGTGTCCTCTATCTCTCCTAGTTCATTGAGGACAGTAAAACACTAAAATGTAATGTTAGCATGCTAACATACCACTGTTAACATTGTAACATTGTAAGCAATTTACCTTATTCCTTACTTTATCCAATGCATTTCTTAGTAGTAGTAGTTGGAAGCGTAAAGCCATTTTAAAAGAGCAATTTTGGACAATTAAGTTTTGGACAGAATTTACAAAGGTTAACCTGGTGACTGCATACAGCAATCCAAGTCCTACTGTCCTCACAGTATTGCTGTGGGGTTTACATGCTGCACTTGGAAATTTTCTGACTTCTAACTAGAAAAAGTACCATGGCAAACCACTTGAAGTTAGAGGTCCTACTTATGAAAAATATGTAGTCCGACTTCACAGGAGGCAGCTGAATAACGTCACACAACAATGTCAGCTGCCATGGAAGCACACATTGTGATAGTAAACCATAAACTAAAAGGCAACAAACAGTATGTTTGCCTGTATTTAACTAACTAGTATCATACTATCATAGTAAAACCTGTTTTGCATGTAAATTGAATTGAAGAAATATGTTATGTTAAAGGCCAATGTTATTGTAAGTACACCAGAGGCACTGCTGAGGGTTCAATTGTGTGCACACTCGACAGAAACATTAGTTTATCTGTGAATTATAATATATTGTATGATGTGTATAGTATAAAAGACACTGGTTTTTACATTTTGGTGATTAAGAGCTCAAATGTGCACGCATCCTTCCATGCTAAAAAATTTATTTTGCAATCTACAGGTAATTCTTTCAAATCATTAGAATAATGTAGTATTTGCAATAAATAGATGCACTTTCTTTTTTCACTTACCATGCACCCATCTTCACTGATTTAATTTTTAGATTTAGTTATTATTAGTTATTTAGTTATTAAAAATACTACCACTCGTTTCATTAACAGGTGCATTTGTCTTTACAGTCATGTATTTCAGTGTTAAATCCACACACAACTGGAGTATACTTTTGGCATCGTTTGGGTACAGATAAAAACATCTGGATTCATCTCAAAATTACTGACAGTTGCTATTATTCAAAATGACAATTTGATGCCATCTTTCTAGCACAGTACTCTGCGCCTTCTTGTCCTGATTTTAAAAATAATAAATCAGAGAGTTTAATTGGCATCAGATGGAGAATGCAATCAATCCTCACTTAGACTTCATCTAAGTGAAGGGAAAGAATGTTAACAAGGGAACGATTGTGAACAAACCTTGCATAAGGAAAGATGTCACTGCGCACATAAAATAAACTGAATCAGAGCAGCAAGAACCAAAAACTCCGCAAACCCCATCATTGTGCTGACTTGTACATCAGCTTTGCACAAGTGAACGTAGTTTTAAGGTTAGAAAGCATGAGCAACATCATATTGTTTTTCTGCCACATCATATTCAAACCAAACCAAATGACTTTGGACACATTTCTGTATTCATCACTTTCTCAAAGGTCCAAATTTCTAAATCAATTAAAAATATTTTCTTCTATTCATAAACCAGCAGTGTTTTCAAGTCATTGCTGCGCAAATACAGAATGATTCATCCACTTCCAGAGATCCTTTGAAGTGCATGTGCATTTGTGTGTGAGTGTTGTTCGCACATCTGTTATCCTGTCAACATATGACACCAGGGTTATACTTCCTACACACACACAAACACGGAAACCTGCACACCATCGCGCACAATAATAACAAGTTGCACATCTGCACTCTGAACATGTCCCCGCCAGGCAGGCGTACAATCAAAGTTTAACGAGACTGATCCATCACACAACCACTGATACACACACACACACACACACACACACAAACCTAGCAAACTCAGAAAGTCTAGCACCATAACTCACCAAATTACTTATCTTTTAGCAGACAAACCATGCGTGGTGTCCATACATATTCATGCACATTTCATGTGTTTGTTTCTTTTTAATGGCTTTATTTTCTTATTTTGTAACTTTTCATTGAAACCTCCTTTATACACATTTCCGTTTTTTCTATTTCATTTGGGGAAAATGAGGGAAAAGATTTTAGTTTAGTTTCCTTATTATCAAAGAGGCATTTTTTATTGAGGAGGCATATGTTCAATATTATTAAGGAATCGTTTTTTCATTGTGAAAGCATTTGTGAGATTTATTTTTCCAAGTAAATATCTTTTGCATTTTTATGCCTTTATGCCTCAACTATAGTCTCTGTGGCACTCACGCTAATGAGGAAGAACTGTCCGTCACAGGTGGCAAAGAACAAAAGCTGAAAAGTGTCGGTGGAATAGTGGCACACCTGCATCAGGATCGCCGCAACCCCCATGGCCGTGTGGGTCGGTGCAAATTCAGTTAAAATCCATGTCAACACACACTGGCGTAGCATTGTCTCACAGTTTACAGCTGTGAAAGTGCAGGCCTTGTTGTCAAGTTCAAGTCACAGTATTAGCCTCAGTCATTCACAATTGAGATTGTATTTTTCTGATCTCTCAGTAACATCACTAAAGTTTAGTCACCAAAAATGGCAACATAATTTTCCAGAAGAGCTAAACCAGGGGAACAGACTTACAACCTTGGACATCTCATTCATTTTAATGCTCCATCCATGGGTATGTAAAATGCTACTGATTTTGAGGTTGTGGGTTACATTTCAGTTTTTAATGAATACTTGCAGGTCAAACTTTTTATGCAGTCCATCAATGCCAATCATATTTAGAATCCATGCCAGTTTTTGTAGGTATGTCAATGTACATGAAAGTAGAGGTTCATGCAATCATATTGCAAACTGTCCACAGTAAATTGTGGGTGCAATCACACCTGTATTTAGTCCAACCCACGAGACTCACATAAACACAGGAGCCATATTAGCTGCCAACATGTGATCTACAATTTCTCACCTCTCTCGCGTGCATATACTCACACTCATGCACAAACAGCTGTGACTGTGTGAAACTGATGAAAGGGAGAAGTTAAATGAGCTGTCCCTCTTAGATGTATGGTTTTTTAATCTAGGGTTTTCTATATTCTTGCCTTCAAATCGACATGAAGCCAAAGCAATTCTGCAAAGAAATGCTCACATACTATAATTATAACAGAAAATGCATATTTAGCATTTTCACCACAGCGTTGTGATTGGGGCATTGTAAAAAGAGGTGGGGCAATAATATAAAATGTTGACCTATCTGCTAAATTCTACCTACAACGTGACATTGTCAATCTGCTGCAGTGGCTAAGCATCTGCAATGCAGTGCGATTGGTGTTGAAACGGAAATGCAGCCTTAACCTTCTCATTGAGCTTTTAAAGGGAATATTCAAGCCATTCCAGTCATAGTTCCCTTTAAGGAACTCCCATTACACTGTCAGAGATTGAAAAGCTTTTGTTCTGTACTTCATTATAAGTCATTTACTGATAATTAAGAAGCCTATAAGCCATTGGTATTCATTCAAAAACAGTCTTGTAATTATCAAGCTTCTCTATTGCTTACACACACACACACACACACACACACACACAAACACAACGATATGCTGTACATGCCACTAAAAATTGTGCCTTACTTCAGCTGTGACATCCAAGCAGTGGTGGGTAGTACTGATTTTGGATAGCTTTCACTGAAAAACAATTATCATGTAAGATGAAATTTCTGACATGCTCTTGGTTTGAGGATTTACTGGTGGTGAATTTGTCAGATACTCTTACTTTGGTATCAGCTGGTCCCAGGAGCCAAACTAAGAAAATTATAAACTGTTATGTATGAGAGAGCAGTTGCATTACTTTAAAATAAAACATGGAAAATTGATCTTTATATATGTTTCTGAAGAATGTTGATGGTACAAAAAGGCCCAACAGTGCTTGTTCCTCCTGAGAAGACTGAAAGGTTTTCATGTTAGACAGGATATTCTAACAACAGTATACTATATCATCAAATCAGTTCTCACATTCAACATTGCTTTGCTGTCAGACCTTTACAGTCACGCAGTAAAAAGAAAGGCAGACTCCATCACTGAGGACCCTTCACATCCCTCTTCACCACTCCTTTCAGCTACTCCTATCAGGTCGCCACTTCAAAACACCTTTGGCAAAAAAGATAACTGACAAAAACTCTTTCATTCCCACTGCGATATCCATTTTCAACAAGACTGACACTACTTTTTAACGCAGTTTTTTAAACCTGCTCTCATTCATCTATGGAATTGTTTCTGTTAATATAAATTTATGTGAGTCTGCGTTTTTTTTGCTGTATTGAGCCCCTGACCCAAGATCATTTTCTATCATTATGTGTTGTTTTTTTAATTAAACTGAATTGAATTTAATCAAAAAAAAGTATAACTCTTGCTTATTACTCACTTCTTTGTTTGTTTCCTCTCTGAACCATCTCTCAACTGTAAGCCAGCTCAAGACATCTACAATCAAGGATAAATAAAAATAAATAAATAAAATGTTTTTTTGTAAATCATTAGAATCCCATCTGCATTGGAAATTGAAGAAACCTTCAAACCAGCTTGACTGATTTAGGTCACCTCTTGTCAAAATTAACTTCATGAAATTTTTTAAGAAAAATATTTTTTAATGTAGTGAAAGGAGATTGCATTCCAGCTCAGAGGAGAGGCATATCACTCCTACCTCATCAAGGCCAGCCTTGATGGGGGGGTTGCAAGGTAAAAAGGATATTCTTCTCATGAGAGGGAAAAAAAACAACTTTCCTTGGGGCTTGTGAAAGACATTCTCTTGGGTGGTTGAGGGTTAAAGTAATTTTTTTTTTTAATACAAGAAAACCTTGATAGTTGTGAATAGCTAGCTTCAGAAGTTCCAAAGATCGACATAAAGGCTGGAAACGTTTCTTGTGACAGAATGAGAGCAGTGATGAAAAGGACTTGTACATTGGACCTCAATTAAACAACTGAAATCTCTTTAATTCCTTTCAGATTGTAGAACACTAAAGGGAAGACAACAAGGCAACGTGACCCTCCAATAAGCATACAACTTTGGTAGATGAAGAGGTTGTATGAATCACTCACCCTCTCAGCTGAAGGGCAAGCAGCAATGGAACCATGATGGAAAACAGTTTAAGAGGAATTACACTAGTATGTATGAAAGGCTCCTGCAAGAATAAAACACGATTAGCAGCTCCCTCTGAGGGGTTAAAGAGAATACCACCAGGCACTGCAACCTCCTTCCTTTTAGGAATGTATAGTACTCTGTCTGCACCCCAGCGGATCATTTCAAACACATTGGCCTGTCCCTCAGGGGGCTGGTCCAGGCAGACTTTGCATTATTTGCCTATATGTGTAAGGCCGGATAATCACAGGGTGACAGAGACCACAGAGTGGGCCAGCTGTTCCAAGGATCATCTGACACTAGATTCTTTATTAATCCACAGCCCCCTAGCTACTGGGGAATTAATGGTTAGCAGTGACTTGGCTAGAATCAGGTTGTAACCAACATCAGCTCTACTTTACAGTGAATGAAGGGCAAAAACTGAACATGAACCAAAAACATGTCACCAAATATTCAGAATGTAATGTATCAAACCTTCATTATACTTTGCCCAAGGACAGACAGTCCAATGTGATTCATTACACAAATGACATCATGTTCACGCACACACAGTCAGTGAAGGAACAAAGTCTGTTTAGTGATGATGATAACGACTTAGACAATTCATTATGGCAATCATAAAGGTTTTTCTTTTTAATTACAGCATCATGCTGATGGCTCTATGACATTTAAAAAGCCTCTAATTACTTTGCACAATGGAGGGACCATTAGAGGGGCTGAACCAAAAGTGATTTTAACATTTTAACATAGCCCTGTGGTGCAATTCACAGCTTGGCTTGCAGCAACAGATAACAAAGTTGTCTAGGGGGAGATTTTTCAATAACTTCCTCACACAAAAGCAGATCATTGACAAAGTAGATATGTTTCCAAAAGTAAGTTTTTTAGTGTGAATCAAAGGACTAGAAGCCCAAAGACCAAGAGGGGGTTTAAATCAAAGACTGTACATAAAGATGGATGACAAGTCTGGTGACGTCATTTAGAGCCCGAGTCTGTGCAGCAGTGATCGGGCTTGGAGCCGCGATATTGTGGTCCATAATTTGGAAATTTTCTTGATGTGAGACATTTAATTTATTTGTAGGTATTTGCTATCTTACTTAATAGTTGGGTAGCAGTGGTCTCCAGAAATTGTCTATCTGGCTTATTTGGCTGTCATTTTCCATAATCCTTTTCAGAGATGTGATCACTGCAAACACAGAGCTGTCTCAATTCCGCATGTGGAGAGTTTATGTCTAGATTCAGTGCAAGCAGTCACATTTTATACCTCATACAGCACAACTTCAAAAATCCCAAACTATCCCATAAGTTGTAGGATTCAAAAGAGACAGATAAAAGAATCGATCAACAACTAAAACCACTGGATCCTACATTTTCCATATTGCTACCATGAGCATCTTTTCTTGAGATCCTCTCAGACTGGTAAATGCCCTCATCCTTTAACTCCAGAAAGTCTCCACGCTAAAGGCAAGGTCATTATGATGATCAGAATTATGATTATTTCATCAGGGTTATTTTCTCAAACTTGATAAAGCTCCTCCAAAGTCACAGAAGACATTATGGGAGAAGTCTGTGGTGTTCCTCCTTTAGGTGCATGGAGAGTGTATCCAACCACATCATTTTAAAGCCCAGTTACAAAAGATGTATTTCGTTGACTTTTTCGTTGATTTCAGCAAAACCCACCGCAGGATTGGAACACAATTTCTCATCAAGCACTTGCATTTTAAATCATTCAAAACTAGAATGCAAAGCTACCAGCAGCTGTGTTTAGGTACACAAATGAGTCATGCAAAAATTAACTAATAATCCAACAGATAAACAAATACAAAAAAAACCAACAACAAGCAGACAGCTGCACTGGTGTGTTCTCTATCTGCTGGAGGGCCATTGATTTGAAGTTCAAAACAGAAAACAGAAAACAGAAACGAGGTGAAATTAATACCTGAACATAAACTTTAGGACTTTGTGCAGAGAATTTATCAATTTAGAGAGGTAATGCTGTTGGCAGTCAATGGCAGATAGACAAGGTTAATGGTCAATTCGCTGTGTAGCAGAGGAAGGCAAATCAGGATTCTGGCAGAGTGTTCAAAAGGTGCCAGCTGCTTCGGCCATGGACAGCTGTTGGTGCAAAATCTCTGATTTTAACTGCTGTGAAGAATAAGGCTTTTTTTCACTGATTACACTCTGTACTGTACTGTGATGGAAGATGAGACAAGCTGTGCTACATGTGTAGTAAAAAAAACTGGTGAGCTTTCTATCTAGAAGGTCATTCTGTACTTAGTATTTGGTACTGTGAAGAGTAACAAGAGTTCTGACATCTCACCTGCTAACTGAGACGTTTCCACAACAACATGCAGAAAGGTGGAATCCAGAAATTCAGCTGCTTCTGAAATATCTTCTTCTGTGGCTCTTGCCTTTTTGGCTGGATTGAAAAATGACTCCTTATAAACAAATCATTCTGAGGACAGAAGCATAAAATCTCTACATGCAAAATTTCTTATTAACTCATCAGAAAACTAAAAACATGAAATGTCTTAACATAGTTATGGCATGTCTCTATAAAAGACTTGAACTCTCAGAGATGACCCATTATTTTCTTCTAAATGACAAGTTTACAAGTGCAATACTAAAAATGACCCCAAATTAAGAAAATAGAAGATGAAAGAGATGACAGGGTAGTGATATGAAAAAGAACTTAAAATGCCGACAAAAAAAGAAAGATGATAATTTAATTAGATCTCACATCAAACACACACCCTTTAGTTTGATTATACTGCAGCAAGAGACCAACAAGTCACTGTCTGTAAATCTTGACTTTCTGTTTAGCATATTATTCCGAGCTCATTTTTGCAGACATGGTAGCTTTGGCAGAGTATTTAGAAGAATAGGATATCACACATTCACACACATAATACACACACATCCTGCCTACACTTGAGCTGTTCAGCACACAAGGGAATATAAACTGATGTGACTGGTTGGAGGAAGAAAGTGTAAAGTGTAAAACATATAGGGCCAGAGAAAATGACTCGACTTGAAGAATCGAGCTTCAGTGAGATCCACAGTTGAGGTTGTCTCATCTGATTGCTCTTCACACAAGATATCTCATGTTAGAAGGGAAGCAATCCATTAGAAAAAGCCAACGTCAGAAAGCAGAAAGATACTCAGTACAATCAGACAATAAATGCAAAATGCTGTGGGACCAAGTGAACGCACTTCAAACAACACGAGAAAGAAAAAGAAGCAAAAAACGCAACTCAACTGATGGCACTAGGGGCTCTTAAGCAATGTGGCGTCTCCCAAGAAAAATAAAGGCTTTGGTGCTTTGATGCTCAGAGGCGACTGTTCTCACAATATACTCTTCCAGTAGTGGCTGATATTATTGGAAAAGACAGATAAAAGGTCTGGAGGGATTCTGACAGGTAGACAAGTGCTGTTTAACAAGGCAATCTACAGGGCAAACAGTTCGATGTTCCCTGACCGCATTGACTCTTCATCCCTCTCCAACAAAAAGCTTTGAATTCATCTTACGCACACACTCACACACAAATAGAGAAGCATGGATTTATCCCCTCATACGAGGCCATTAAGTGTCTGAACTGGCTGTGTCTGGGAGGGTGAATCAAGGACCCTGAAAAAGAGCTACATTGGGGCTGCTACAAGTGAAACTACTATTTGTGCAAATAAGATACTTACCAATAAGATGCTAAGCATTGCAGGGTCAGCTCAAGGTCAACACGAAAACCTTATAATGGCATCAATGCAGGTAGACAGAATGTGAGAGAAGCACAGATGTATCTGTTTGTGGTGGCTGGTGAGGATGTCAGGATAAAGGCATGTGTGCAAGGCAAAGAAGTGATAGTGATAGCAGCATCTGGCTCATTTCCACCACTGAAGATGAATGAGGATCTAACTGTAATAAAATGTACCATCCAACCACCAACATTTTTGCATTACCAATTTCTGCTGAGAAACTTTTCATCAGGTGACCACAATTGTCTTCTTTCGCGGATCAAGTTTAATTTGGCTTTTTTTCCTTCTTCATTTAGCCAGTCACACCCAGTGTAGCCTGTTTTCACACCTTTGATTAATTGCATGTTTTTAGATATAGAAATATTTATTGTGTTATACTTGTTTATTCCTACTACCTTTTGGCGGGATCAATCAACGAATGAGTGTTTTGTAGGCTGGATTAAGAAGCAATCAACTAGCTAACTACCTGCTAGCTGTATTTATGAACAAATGGCAACAAACCACGACAGATAAGCACAGTTTTGTGTTCAGTTTTTGTTTATTTATAGAAATAACAACTTGCTCTTGGTCATTGTGAAAAAAAAAGTTAACTGCTCCTATCAACTGCTAGTGCAGCTTTTAAGTCGACGAAAGATGACAAATATGTCACACCAACCCAGTAGCCCGACAAAGCAAATTGAGGGAAAGAAATGAGGATGAGACACGACAGAGCGGAATATAGAGCAGAGACACGAAGAGCTCATAGCTTGACTGATATGGAGATGAGGTGTTTAAACTTTCTAAGAATGTAATTCTGTCCAGACTTATATGCTTCTGAAAAAGCATTTCAACCAACATAGGACTCTCCAACTCCCCATTAAAAGATGAATACAAAATCGTTCAAGGTTGATAGATCCTTTGAAAGAACAAATCCAACACTTTCACACTTTTAGAAGCATCTAATTACATTTCTTACTTTATTTAGGTTGTTATTTTTGTTTTGGTCTTGTTTTAAGCACATCAACTCTCTTTTTTACATTTAGCAGAGAAGGCTTGTTTTAAATATTGTGTGATGTTACAGCACTAAAATGAAAGCTTTCTCTATTTTGAACTCTGGTTCTTTTCTCAAAGGTCAGCAACATCATGAATGGTCAAAGCTCACTGAAACATGCGAATTTACTTAGTCTTGCAAGAAACTCCGCTAGCCACCATGATTCTATTGAAATATTGATTTGGGCTCTACATTTTGCTGTTAGAAATGCTAGTCTGATTTAGCCCTTTTACTAAAACAAGTTCATCTTCTGTTTATTTCAAACTTGTGAGAAATGTAAAAAACATCCCTTTTCGTGCAGACTTATTGTGACTCATAGTGCAGCAAATGTAAAAGCTTTCATGAACTAGCTGCAGGCCAAGTTATTATTGTGCTGTGGCAGCTTGTTGCACACTATAGCAGAATAGACACATACAAATTTCACAAATTGCTACTTTGAAGAAGAAAATTCAATTACAGCTGCATTTTTTTTAATCTTAAACAAACAAAAGTACATTTGGTCATGTATGAGCCTATTTAGAGCGTGATTGTAATGTGAATATGTGTCAGTGGGTGTATTCATACATGTATGATGTCCAGATTTCACCATCCGTGGTTAGAATTTCATGCTTATGTGCTTACAGCTTGTGCACATGTCAACGCATATATAAATATGTGCATGCATCCACCCAATCATTCACATCTCTCTGGCCATTGTGGTGATGAATGACGGCACAGCAGCCATTAGTGAGCGTGCTTGACACAGAGAGGTCACGCTGTAATGTAGACCCCAACGTGGCACCATTGCACCATCGCATTCACGGTTGGTGGGTCGGACGAAAAGCAAGTGGGACACGCTCGGGCCTCAGACAGATAAACGACTCCACCACACCATAGAGGCAGCCATTGGTCTGCTCTGGACCATTGCTTTCCTCCCTCCTTGAGTAGCTGGGTGTGGGGAGGGGTGGGCCATTAGCTGTGGGTGGCAGTGAAAATAGACATATACAGTATGAGCACACACAAGGACAAGAGTGTGTAAGCATGCATGTGCACTGTCATTTTCTTCAGACAAGCAGGAAAATAAGTCGTCTAAATAAATTGTTATGTCTGGCAACTCATTTCCTGCAAAGAGAAAAAAGAAGAGAAGAGAAAGGCAGGAGACAAGAAGGTATAAGAGAGAGAAAGAAAGCAGAAAGATGCAACTCAGAGTGAAGATGTTGCAGAAAATTAGTGAAAAAGAAGGGCAGAGAGGAGAGAAGTGAACAGAAAGGAGAGCAGTGACTACCTCTGAAAGGTCAGTGTCTCCCCTCTTCATTTGTCTCTCTGATTGAACTTGCCAATTAGCCACAGAGTGCTACACTCTGCACAGTGGATGGGAAACAACCTAATCAGGGCTGGGGGAAGACAGACAGAGACAGACCGGATGGAGAGAAAAGTGAACAGTGTATTGTAACATAGTAGCCATTCATTCAGAGATGGATTTGATAGAGACTAGTTTGGAGTAAAGTGGACTAAAGGAAAAAGAGAAATCAAGGGGAGAAATAAAACGAGAGAGAGAGAGACCGAGGCACCCCAGGTCTTCCAAGTACTGACAGGAAGATGGACAGGAGATCGATGATGAGAGGATATAGTCTGACGACGCAAATTGGCATGAGGAAGAAGGACGGAAATGAGGAGGAGACATGACAGAGCAGAATGTAAAACAGAGAGACAAAGAGCCCAGGGTCTGAAGCAAAAGATGAGGCAAGTGGAGGTAAGATGGTTACTCCCATAAGTGAAAAACAACATATCATTACACCTGATAATATCTGTGACAGTGTAAAGCAGTGTTGCTCAACCTTGGGGCTGGGACCCGCCATAGTAAATGTATTTTTATTTAGCTACCAACTTGGCTCTCGCAGTGTTACTGTGCCTTGGGGATTGTCCACCACTTTGGTCCACACTAAAATATCTCAACATCTACTGGATATATTGTCATGACATTTCAATCAGACATTAATGATTCCCAGAGCACGTATTCTGATGACTTTGGTGATCCCCTGACTTTTCCTCTAGTGCCACCATGAGGTTGACATTTTTGGTTTAGTGTGCTACAGCATTGAATGGATTGTCATGAAATTTGCTACAGACATCCAACATTACAGTAATGACTTTAAAGACTCTTGACTTTTTAGCAAGCACCACCAGCAGAAGTCTCCATCTACTAGACAAAATGTTTAATTTTACAATACAAGCATTCATGACCACATCAGGATGAAATTTGCGATTCTCTGATTTTGCCATCTAACACTACAAGCAGGTCTAATTACTCCTGTATTTTGGTTTATGACCAAATACCTGCAAAACTAATAGCATTCCCATCTGCCTCTGCTGTAACAGCAGCTAACACATTAAACTAAGATGGTGAACGTAGATAGTGAACATTCTACCTGCTGAACATCAGCACGTTACCATTGCAACATGCAATTATGACTATGTTATGCAAGTACCACTGCTTTAGTACACTGCTTTTGCTAGTGTAGCTGTTCAGCAGAGATGCTCACAAGTCTCTGAGCTAGAGTCCAAGTGAAGTCTCAAGTCACTTGTGGTTATAATGAATGTTGTATCACCTGCTACATTCAGTCCAGGCTGCTTATAACACTGCATAGCTGTAAGGAATTCTGTAACGGTAACCTGTTTTTCACTTACAGAGCACAACCATGTAATGTGCAATAGCTTATTAAGTACTGTAGGTCAACACACCTATCCAGTTCTCAAACCAGTGTAAAATTATAACTAAATAAAACTGTAGCATTACATGATCAACAATAAACTTGTAACCTGTTCGCAGCCAGTGTTAATAATTAACGTGATGGCAGCCAGCGGAATGTACATGATTACGTTAACTGACTACCACAATTTTGGCAAATAAACAAACGCTCATTTATCTTTTCCTAACAAACGACAGTCGGAGTTAACCTCCGGTAGGTCGTAGCTAAAGCAAGAAGCAAGCTAACATTAGATGGCCAATGCCGAGCTAAACATGTTTACAAGGTTACTAACTTATTTTGCGTTCAGCGCTATTTTGCGTTCAGCGCTTCTTTTGTTCGGGCCTTGTTGTATGAAGTCTTAAAGCCAAAGTTTATGATGAATGGCTCAGCAGCTGCCGGTGTTTGTTGTCCTCTCTCACGTGCGGCGTGCACAGCAGATACGTAGTATGTGTTACGTAGGAAGGTTATAGGTAACGCAGAGAGGGGAATAACAGGATCAACAGACTATGTGACCTTATTCCTATTCATTCCACTTCGCATACATATAAGACGAGGAAAAGGGATCTTATAACGGGTAAAAAACGTAAGCCTAAATGTATGAGCATCAGTGTGGTTTGCAGAGGTCCACAAGTATGAAATGAAATTGATTATACTATAAAAAATTTCTGTGTCAGCTTTCAAAAGGACCTTAAGATGGCAGCTACTAGAAGTATATGTTCAAGCTACAATTACTTAATGGCTGGGGACAACAATTAGATGATGATTTGTCTTTTGATTGTGGAATCTGTTTAAAATGTACTGCTGCTCATACTGTATCTTACTTATCAAAGTTTCTTTTCATTGCACATTTACCTATCTAATTAATGATAGACTGATACAAAGATTTCTTATATTCTTGTCTGTTTGTTTAGGGACCACTAGGATTAGGGTAGCTTAGTTTTTAGGGTATTATGTAGGTACATTTTTGAAATACTGTAGATTATATGAGCTCTACTTAATTGTAGTATATATTTAGATAATATATTAATATTTTGTATATATGGTAAATTATTTCCTTACTGTCTGGGCCCCTATGTACAAGCTTGAGATAGCTTACCAGGGTGTCCCTATTCACAAATCAGTACTATTTTTATGATTTTACTTATAATATAATGTCTTGTTGTTGTGAATAAAGTATTGATTGATTGATTGATTGATCATAAGACATTTCCTAAAAATACACATTCACGAGTCCCGCACCTTGAGTCCGCGTCAAGTCTGAAGTCTTTGGAGGACCAGTTTCAAGTCGAGTCTGAAGTCACTGTGTGTGCAACTTAAATCAGACTCGAGTCCGTGTCTCAAACTCGAGTCCCCATCTCTGCTGTTCAGTCAAGGATGGGCCTGCTTCATATTAGATGTTCATTCGACTGTTCATAGCAAAAAAAGCAAACTGGTACATTCATTCATCTAATGAAAAACTAACAAAAAATGAAAAGACAGTGAAAAAATTGTGAAAACAGCATAAAGAAGTAAGAATAAAGACCAAAAAAAAGACTGAATAATGAATAATTGAATACATTTGAAAAATCTCCCAGTAACAATTCTCTGTCTATCTCATATTATCTTATTGAGTCTTGTAACTGCATCATCCTGAACTGGCTCAGACACTAACCAGAGACAAGGAAGAGAGACACAAAGAAACAGAGAGAGGAGGGATGAGGAAAGTTGGAGCAGAAAATAGGATTCTCCAACTCATCTGTTTTCTTCTTTCATTAAACCATCCATCCTCCACCCATTTCCCTCTTCTCTGTCATTGGATATGTTGTAACATACAAACACACACACACACACACACACACACACACACACCAGTCATTGATGGGCACTAAGCATTGCTGTGATCTCTCAGTCAGTGATATCGATCTGCCCCAACTGGCAGCCTCTCTCCCTCTCTCTGCCTCTGACACACATACCCACACACACACACACACTGGTAGGAAGATGGTGATGACACTGACAGAACAGTTTCATCCCGTTGTGGCTGCTGTGGAGAACAACTGTCTGGCAGATAGTTTGGTGACATATGTTTGCGTGTGTGTGTACGCATGACTGCATGTGCGTGGGTGCGTGTGCAAAGTCAGTCACAGCCCAGGTTCCTGCAAAAACAGACAGCTTTTCTGGTGATACTCTGCTCCTACATTGAGTTATATCCAAAAAACAGACTAAAAAACACACACTATTCATCTTTAATCTTTTAAATTTTCCCTTTGCCTGTGCATGAATGTATTATAGCAATTAGAAGTGTGCCCCCTCTCCCTCGCTGTTTCTTCCTCTACACTGAACATGACTGTATAGCAGTAATTAAGAGTGTGTTGTGTTACACACCACTGCTAATCTTGCAGAGCCAACTCAATCCACTGTGTTAGGAGATTACTGCTCACGGCATGGGCTCTTGTTATCGTACTTACATGCACACGCACACACTGCAGGCTCCTGAAAATACACACAATGAATTGTTTATGTGCTAAAATGGGACTGCTTCTTCCATGACACCTTCAGGCATTTTTTTGTGTCTGCAATTAGATTACCCTGACTATGCAATTTAGGATGACAAGTGTTCCCTAAATCTTTTTGAGTATATTCATTGTGTGTGATGTTGTATGCCTGAGTTTGTGCGTTCACAGACTTGTTTGTGTGGAGCTGGCAGCACAACTTCCCAGGGGCCAATGGCATTATAAGAACCCATTCCTTCATGTTACAGGCCTTACTTCCATATTTGATATGACCTGCTGAAAGATTTCCCTGTAGACCATCATCCCACGAAAAATTACAGCATCAATCCTGTCAGCAAAAGCTCGGTATCAACATGTGTGTGTTAGGACTTTGGTTTTGTTTTCTTTCTTTTTTTTCTGTTTTTTGTCTGTCATGGTTTGGGGTTTTGTGTTTCTTCTGTGCAGCCTTGCATGTTTAGTCCTATATATCCATGTTTAAGTAGTCCTGTTTCCTGTTTGGTCCTGTCTCTGTTCCCTGCCCTGGTTTTGTTCTGTTAAGCAGTCGTTCCATGTTTTCTGTTTTACTTTACTAACTGGTGTGTTCCCATGTGCTTTAGTTCCTGTTTTATTTTGTAGCAATCAGTTTTCAGTTGTCTAGCTTTGTTTCCTGTTGTTTGATTACCTGATGTGTTTCCTCTGTGCATCCCTCCCTGCTCGTTTGCCTGTGTATTTAAGCCTTCAATTGTGTTCTGTCTTTGTTGCATCCTTGTCTATGTTGAGTGTTCTGTCCTGTCACTGCGTTTTATTGGTTTACCCTGCTTCAGTTTGGATTACTCTGTTCCGGTTTTTGATTTTCATTGCCTTTGGATTCTCCTTTGTTTGGACTCTTGCCTTGTGCTCTTTGGAAGCCTGTTTCAGTCCAGTTTTGTTTTAATAAATCTTTTGATCTGCATCCTCCTCGCCATTGTCTGCATTTGGGTCCACACCTCAGTTTACCTGCCACTGCACTCATAGAAATTATGATTTGTAGCAAAGGAGGAAATAATGTGGTGTTATTATACACTCACAAAGTCTGCAGAGGGAGGAAGATGAGGTGGTTGGATGGTTCAACAAAAAAACATATTCATAATCCCTATGGCTGCTGGTGCGTTTCTCACTATAACCTAAACATATGTTGTTTTGGCAATTTCCTGAAACAAACGGTGCTGTTTTCTTGCGGGTAGTCTGTCAAAGTATGGTATCGAAAAAATAATAATTTTGGTATGATATTTGGTACAGATAATCAGGTACTGTATTGACATGAGACAAATTCAAACTATACAGAGCCCTAGTTTGACTCCCTTTAAAAGCCTACAGAAGATGAATATTTGATACTGTAAAATATATTCTACAGCTGAAACCTTGAAATAGTCAAAAAAAAAGTGCTGTACTGTGGATCATCTCTCAGTTACCTTTAGTGCACTGTCCTTGTAATCTTTCTGACATTACCTGTTCTCCTGCCTGTAATACTGGTAATATTTAACAATGGGGAGTGTGTCTAGTACAAGAAGAAGGGTAAGAAGTACAGTATAAACCCATTGATCTCTGCCACTGTTTGTTCACACCAAAACCAGACCTAAAAATGAATACACTACACTACTAAAGCAGTCTGAGCATGCTTATATCCCTCTGTTAAGTTAAATAATGTCAATACATTTAAGAACGTCACTCAGGAGTTCAGTTCCTGGCCATACACTGCAGGATTTCACTGATACTTCTTTCTGTGGTCTAAAATTTGGGAATACATGCATCTCAGGTGGAGGGGGGACCCCTAAAAGTCCTGCACTGGGGCCTCAAACTCCTACACAATAACAGCTTGTTATAACCTTATAGTAGAGGACGTGAGAGAGTTTCTTGAGCATTGACCTGTAGCCTGTAATAAAACATACAAATACAAAGTACTTTAGGCTTTTTGTTCTGTTGCATGTTGCCATGAACAGTCAAAAGTAAATGATGTAAGCAGGCATGATGAGTGACTGTTGGTTATTTTATAGTCAGATGTGTGTGGTGTAACAGAGCAACATTTAGAAACAAAAAGACACGGTCAACCCCATTGCCAGACAAGAACATTGATTTTGGACAATTTCACTGCCAGCATTTACCAAACTTAGACAGGCTACACACTCAACCCCCCACCCCAATCTCCACATCCTTACTTCCTGCCTTGCTATACATAAAATACATACTACTTCCTGCATTGGCACTGAACATTGGCATTAGAAGTAAATTGAGTGCTTCGTGATCATCCAAAACGGACATAATTTCTAGGATACTAAATGGCTAGCTAATGAGTAATTTATTTCTCTTTTCATTATGGCACTGTGCCAGTTTTGTGGTTGAGTAAATGCCCCAGATGTGATTGTCCCTTTGGTCCTCTCCCAGTGTATGAGACAATGATTTTAAACGAAGAGTCACACAGGATTAGTAGTACAGCACAGGCACAGATTAGCTGCAGAGGGAATTGGCGTCTCCAAAATCCCTTCTATTCTTGATGGGAATTACTCTTGGGCCACATGTATTTAGTTACATTGAAAAAAAAGTTAACTAGCACCAAACTTACATGTGATGTAAGCAGATGTAAGTCCTTTAAATGCTTTGAAAAAATATATGAAACAAGTAAAGGTAGCAAAAGCATTGATCCACCACCTTCTTTCATGTCAAGGTTTGGTTTCTCATCCCAGGTTTTCAGTAAGAGAAAAGACAGCTGTCATGTGGCTTGTCTGATACATTTTCACTTCTTTCAAATATCGCTGAGCCAGCAGTCTTTGACACCAAAATGACACTGGGCTGCTCATCTGCTACTGATAGTCCCTTTCTTGTGACCGTCCACCCACATAGGTACAGACAAGTTCACAGTGAGTCATTGAAGATACTAGATTCTTGTCAGCACTTATTACAAAAAAATCTAACACGTGAGTACATAACAAATAAGCCACTTCATCTGCACTGAGCTGTGCCATGTTAAAATAGAGCAAACCTGATGTTTGTTGCCTCAGAACTTCCTCTCCTTCTATTTATCCTGCCGCTGCTCTCCCTTCATATTGAATAACTGTAAAAATCCCATTGCTGGTACAATGTTAGGAGGGGATGTGGACCTTCATTGTATGTGAATTAAATGAATTACATGCTTGCTGGAACTACAAAGAGTAACTTCTACCTCTCTCTCAAGCCTTTATTCTATTTCCTATTCGTACACATTCTCCCCACATGCATTCTCACAGTCATCACTGTAATACTGTGAGACCACTACAGCTCTGACCTTTGCATCTCTTCTATTGCTTGCTTGTATTCTTACAATTGTAGCAGTAGAAGCTCCTTAAAAACCACACTGGATAAGAATGCCAGCTATATTTATAAAATGTAAATCGGGAGTGCTCTTGTATAGATGTGGCCATTACAGAGGTCTAACTTAACTGATTTGCTGCTGCACTCTACCCTCCGTGCTGGAGCAGTTTCAAGCTGATGGATGAACTGACAAACAACGTCGTACATGATGCCAGCTCCACTATCTGCAGTGGCTGCTACTGTAGTGGCTAGATAAGAGATCAGGCACTTGAAGGACGTTATTGTGTGTGTGTGTGTGTGTGTGTGTGTGTGTGTGTATTAGTGTGAGTGAGAGAGACAGAGTAGCTTCCAATCTTTGATTCTCAACTTGTCTGTCTTTAATCAGATGAACTGACTTCCTCTGGTTCAGACAGGAAATCAATCGCAGGGAAGCACACCAATCACGGCTCCTATCTGGGTGACCCATACAAATGTCTCCAGTGTGTGTGTTTTATATACATATGTAAATAAAATAATCTGTTCCTCTATATTTTATAAATGTGATGTTGCACATTCCTTGTTTGTTTGAGCTTTTGTGTATGTCTGTGTATTTGCACTTTTCTATATACATGTGTATCCTTGAATGCACTTCTGATGCTGGGATCCTTTTCATGTGTATGTATATGTGTGTGTGTGTTTGAGCAATGGTGCGTAGACAGGTTTGGAAGACATATTCAGACACTAGACACTATTGATCTGTTTGACAGTCTCCTCATGTTTTTAACATGCACCGGGATTGCACAACCACTCACACTGATAGCACAAGCCTGAGAGAGAGAGAGAGAGAGAGAGAGAGAGAGAGAGAGAGATAGTCTCCCTTTGAAAAAAAAAGTGATGCTGAAAGAATAAAGTGAAGAAAAGGTGAATAACGCAGGCATATATCAACAACTGTGGAAAAATCTAATGGGGTGGGAAGAACATGGAGGGCAAACGATCAGGAAGAGAAAAATGGGGAGCATGATATAAAAACACCCAGTGTGGACGGCAAGAGAGATAGATAGCAGTAGGGGATGGAAAAAAGGTGCATGATAATACAGGGAGAGAAGAGAATAAAGGGAAAATATTAAAAGAATAAGGACAAAAAGGGATGAAAGAAAGGATATTTGGTGGATGAGGTGTGGGAAACAAATCAGACATTGTGTGTATGCTGTATGATGGTACACAGGATGAAGTGTGTATGTGGCTTTGAGTGCAAACATACTGATAAAAGATGTGAAAGGAAACACTTAACTCATGTTTACAACATGCGGAAAAGAGAAGGAAAAGCTAGTGAAAAGAGTCTATGCCTCTATGAAACAGAGAGAGGGAGAGAGAGAGAAGTAACAAGGAGGATGAGCAAAAAGGAGCTCTCCTGTGTGCTCAGCATATTAGAGGAGGTGCTGCGGGGCAGCAGTTAGACAGGAGAGGTCTGACACCACACACACTTGTACATACTCGTTTGATCCAAACACACATGTATTGACCTGCCCGCACACCCTTGTAATTACACACACACTCACAGACATTAATTGATCCCGCTGCAGCAAAAGTAAGCAGAAAGGCTAGACATGCGGAAGCTACCCTGTGGCCCCTACCCACACACAAATAAATAGGATACTCATACTACAGCATTGGACACTTCAATTAGGGAGCAGCTACAGAGGCAACATGACTTAAGCATGGCAGACAACCTTGGCAGAGTAGTAGGAGGCATGGTGCAAAGAGGTTATTGACATATTAACTCCAAATATAAGTTTTCTCGATTGCTTAAACACATTTCATTGAAATGATGCCTCTTTTTCTCGAAACTCTAAACACAAATCCACAACTTCTCACCCAACTCCCCAAACGTCCTATTTTCAGGTCAAAATGATTCTCTTCACTCAAAACCATTCAGTCTTGCTGATAAACCAAACTTTGCTCTTAGACATAACACACAAGCCCTCAGAAACACACATACTAAAACACAGTCTTCCACACTGGTGAGAAATTCAAAACAATAGTACAAAAACTGGTTCAGGACTTTTGCTTGCGGTTCTCCCCCACAAAAACCTTGTCCCATGATGAACACAACAAAAGGAAACACAAATGTAAACATTTGCATTTTCATTCCTTAGTGGACTGTACAGTACAACACACCAAACAACATATTATTCTGCCCCAGTGTCCTGTCTTTGACCTGGGACAGGCCAGAGATTCTTGTTCTCCATCTCCTTCTTCACCTCCTCCCTACTCCCCCTCCCTCCTCCTCCGCCCTACTCCTACTCCGCCTCCTCCTACTCCTCATCTTCCTCCTATCCCATCTCCTCCTCCAACTCCCACTGTTACTCTTTCTTCACCTCGTCCTCCTCTCCATACTCCGTTTCCTCTTCCTCGTCCTCCTCTCTGGTGCCCTACACCTCTTCCTTCAGATTTCTTTGGATCCATTGTTCCAAAACTGAATGAACTGACTCTGGCCCTTATCTATTGAAGCTTCCTATTGGTGTGTTATCAATTCTGACTGTTTGTGTTTCCACCTGGGTAGCTGTCTGCTAATTGAACTCACCCTGTGCTGATTGAGTGAACAATATTGAATGTCAGTGCTTTCTCAATGACCACATGGTGTAGGCACTGAGAAATGAAGGGATTTGTGTGTAGAGGTTAGGGAAATGGGTGTGCTTTTTGAAAAACAGAGTCATGGTTTTGAAATGTTCAAAAACCTGCTTATAGCATTTAAGCAATGGAGAAAAACTGTAATGATGTGGTTTTCTTTGCAGAAATACTTCTGAGAGTGCTATATGCTCTTTGATATACTATACCAAACTCTCAAAGTTTTTCACATGGTCTTTAGTAAGTCTTTAAAACCCAACTCAAGTAAAAAAAAATTTAATCCACGCAGGTGATGCAACTGCCAATGTCTCTTGGGGCATTTTCATGCCCAGTTGGTTTAAAGTAGTTATTTTGAACCCTAGAGCCATTTTCTCCTTAGCTGAATTTGTTTGGACAAATGAGTCCAAGGTACAGACCAAGACTTTGTTCAGAAGGTGGTCAGGGTGTTTTCAAAGCAACCTCGAAGCTATTTGTTCAACCCATTCTCACCCCTAAGTCGTCACATATGGATGCTTGGTCAAGAACCCTTAGCGTCAGTTTTCAACACACTGGGAAGCATCATTGTTTGAGGCACTTTAGCGTCATTGCTGAATGCTAAAAGTAGGGGATTAGGATTTAAATGGCATTAATATTTGTATTAACTAATGTCCAGCCATCCATCCATCCATCCATCGTCAACCGCTTATCCTGTGTACAGGGTCACATGGGGGCTGGAGCCAATCCCAGCTGACATCGGGCGAAAAGCGGGGTACACCCTGGACAGGTCGCCAGTCATATTAACTACTGTAACAATTATTATTGCTAATATTATTTAATAATTAATAATAATATAAAAAGTTATATAACTAATAAAAACATTATACTCTCCTCTGGGCACCACCAAAAAACTGAGCCAATTACCTAATTCGGTCTCATGAAGTATTCTATTAATTTGGCATTCTGGTTAATATGTAAATTCATAACTATAATACAATTAACATTAACAGCTAATCGGTTGAAGGATTTGGAATCCTACATGGAAGAGGTTGGCAATATATTCATTCCTATGCAATATTAAAAAACAAACAGCATGTATTACACAAGCATATTATTTAACAAGGTAAACAATACAGAACACACAGCATCAAACAAACTAAAATACTAAACTAAGACTAGAGGAAGACTATAGATGGACATGTGGGATAAGGACAGCGAGTGAGTGTGTGTGTGTGTGTGTGTGTGTGTGTGTGTGTGTGTGTTGTGTCTTATGCCGTTTGTGTCAAGCATGCACAAGCACATGTGGTCAGACAAAGGAAAAAGTGCAGCAGGAATTTAAGCTTCCTCCTGCATGTGTGTGGTATGTGGTCTGCGTGTCGGTTAATGGTGCCAAGTTAAAACGAGTTAGTTAGCACGCAAAGACTGTCTGTGTGGAGCATAACGCTGGGAATCCACTGACTCTGGCTATGGGATGTTACGGCTGCGCCACGGTTTTGATGCGTCCATAGCCCGATGTCAAAGTCCACTGGAAGCATCTCAGGAGTGTTTCAGCAGCGGAGCGTGCAGCCTGCAGCCTGCCCCACGCTATTGACTTGTTATTAATTTGAATTTCCCACAAGGAGCATTTTAGAATCAGAGCGTTTTGCCTGCCTGATTTTGCAGAATATGTTTAGATTTTGTTGATTTAGTAATCATTGTTTGCATTTTGTACTTCTACTATGATTAAGTATGCTACGTAGTTAAATGACTTCCTTTTGTGTACGTAACTGTTATAGTTGTTTTACGATCGGGAGTCTCCACATGGTGTTTTATTTTGAAAATTTACCGGATTCTCTCTGCCATTTCTCGGACATTTCAGGGACGCGCTGCGGCCGCGTCTGGTGGACTCAAAAGCGTTGACCATAATGGCCGCGATTAGCTCTGGCAACCGTGACGCAGCCGTAACGTCAGTGGATTTTGACAGTAACATTCTCACAACAGTTTAGCAGTGGCTGGAAACTATGTTTACATAATCTCACGTTAACTATGATCAGAACTATAAACCTCACACAGTGTAAATTTACAGTATATTTACAAAACCTAAACAGTCCTCTCAGGGGCGGAGCTAAAATCTCAGCACAGTGGGGGCGGAGCTTCATCACGGGGCCCACCTACTACAAAGTCATTTATAGTTTACATGACACCGGACTCACTCTGAAAGTCCACTGAGTCCATCTGTGTTGTGGCTGTTGGAGGCGATCGCTGCCACTCTTGCTTGTGCTCACACCAGAAGTGTCTCTCTGCTCCTCTCTGGAGTGAACACGCAGCCATTTTCAAAATAAATTACCCTGTGCAGACTCCAGATCATATATCAATAATAAACACAGTTAAAACAGACAAAAAAGAAAAGATTTAACAACGTAACCTATCTAATCATAGTAGAACCTCAAAAAGCAAGCACTTATCACCAAATTAACAATATCTAAACATGTCACCAAAATCAGGCAGGCAAAAAGCTCTTATTCTGAAATGCTCCCTGTGCAGATCTCAGAACGAGGTCACAGGTTACAGAGAGCTATGAAGAAGGAAGTAGAAGTACAAGAAGGACATATTAAAAACAAGTAATTAATGAGGGGCAGGCTGCACACTCCTCTGCTGAAACACTTTGGCTTCCAGTGGAAGTTGAGGATGGAACTAAACCGCGGTGCACATGCAGCCAGTGTGAGTCCGGAGTTAGTATAGCAGCCTAAGGCCTGGATCAGACAGAAGACGTTTTTTGCAGTGAGAAGTGCCTTTTTTAAATTGTATTCTATTGGCAGTGAGCGTTCTGCACGCTGAGGGCTCTGAGCGCACAGATTTTAAAATAATTTAACTCTGGGCAGAAAAGTGCCCGACGTCATTCGCATTTTTTTTTCATTGTCCAATCGAATGAATGGAGAGACGGGCCCTCATTTGTGGTGACAGAAGTTTACAGTTGCTTGGATTTTCCAGAGACTGCAACAAACTGTCCCCTACTCATCCTAAAATAAGCCTGGAACCGACCATCCTTAAGACGAAGCTACTGGACCAGCTGGTGGTAGTACCAGTGGTGTCTCCCCTTTCTGAGGGTCTCATGTGCCCACACGGATCTCTGATCACAGACCTGTGATTTGTGATCAAGTTTCTGCTAATATGATATATTATATATCATATATTATATGATATAGTTATTTCTTAGTGGTCAACCAAAGATTACAGATCGCTGGCGCTATCATTTTTGATAACATTTACTGGACAGCTGATTTTGTGGTTGCCATAACAACATGAAAAATATGCAGCGCACTGCTCTTTTCCAAATTCAACCAAAAAAGGCATTGCTGTGCGCCTTGCGCTTTCGAACCCGCAAAGCGCCTTCTGTCGATATGGGCCTAAGTCCGTCCCTCAGAATTCCCATGATGCCTGGCTGTTCGCCACAGAGTTAGCCGCTGGATAACTGGGCTGGTTGCAAGGATCTTAAGTGGGACTTCATGTCACCGCTGTAAGTTCAGAGAGGTTTGCTTGCGTGTCCATATGTTTTCGTGTATTTTCCTTAACCTAACCAAGTACCTTTTCCTAAATCTAAATAAACTGTGTTTTATTTCACAACAGTAAAGGAGACCTAATATACATTTGCATTTCCAGTCCTATATTGTCATTCTGGGACGTCTGTATGGCAGCTTTGCATGATTCAAAGTTCAAAAAAATATTGTTCTTTCTAATACTGGCCCTTCATGTAGGCCTCTGTCTGAAACAAGCTATAGATGATCCTGTCTCTTTAAGCCCCCCACTCTCAAAGCCCGCTGTCTTCTTATTGGCCAAGACCTGAAGCATGTTACCAGGCTGTTGTTGTCACTGAGCGGTACAGACAGACTGAGCCCAGCTGTGCGGAGCAAATGACCATATATGGAATGCCAGCACCATGTGTCCTAACACGGAGCTGTTGGTAGAAAAAGTTGTTGAAAACAGAGTGTTCAGGGGGTGCTAGAGGGCCGGCAATGTAGTAGGTTGTGTTTTTTATCAGCTCCCCTACTCCAAGTTGATATAAGTATTTAACACTCCTTTTTTGCATTTTTGGACAGTGAAATTTGTTTATAAAACAGGCAGGCAGTGGTGCACAATCTGACATCAAACACAGCAGATAACAGCGCACACTGTGACGTCGCAAGGCAAAAACTCCAGTTTCACTTTCTACATGACAACACTGCAGCCGGCGTTTCTTAAAATCCTCACCCTGGCAGAGGTTTTCAAAAATGTTTGGTTTCAGTGACCTTTCCATGTCAATGGCCAAACCGCATGGAAAAGTCACGGTTATGAAAATACCTGTATTCGTGTAGACAGGGTCACAGAAGAACATTTTAGAGGCAGATTTTGAAATACAAAATACTGCATTTTTTTTTCAGGAATGTCTGATCATTGAAATCAATATTTTTTGTAATCTAGCCAACTTTAAATGAAAAGCAAGCTTTTCTGGCAAGGTTATGATCAGCTAACAGAGTAAAATTGTCATGCTATTTTTGAAGTACAAGAAGCTGGAAGTATTCAACAATGACAAAAAAGAGAAGCAGTGCTCAAAAAGTGGATAGATTATTCTTGTTTGTTAACGTACACATTTGATATATTTTTTGTTAAAAACAGAGTCATTGGCGGTGTTGTTTGTTAATCTGTATATTTCCAATGGATTTGTGAGTTGTCATTCCCCATTGATTTATTTCCTTATTCTCACTGCCAGTGCTGGCAAATCCTGCTTGTACATTGGGAATTAAACTGCAAACATTATGCCCGTAAGATATGAATAGACATAAAACATATAATATAAACAAAAACAATCCGTTATCACAGTAATGGAAGCCAAACACCTTGATAACAACATGTGACAGTAATTAATGGGGTTGTCTTTATTATTTTTTTTTCTGAGTCAGTATTTTCCATACCTTATCTTGCAATAATAACAATAGTAAGCCTGATACAAGTAAATATTTTATCTTGGTGGCCCACCTACTAAGGTTTGTTTCTATGAAACAACATTTTGATTGTTCATCTCAGGTTATTCAGATTCGCATGATATTTTAGAGCTGAGCAGCTGAGATGCTCTGACTTGGAGTAATACCACTGTGAAGTGACGACTTCCACTGTAAAAAAATAAAAATAAATACTCACCACGTAAAAAATTTCCATACAGTACTGCTCCCATTCACCTCTGAATTTCATTCCTCACTTAAGGTTTAAGCATTTAATAATCCATAAACCATGGTATGACAGGCAGTGATATATTGAAATTAATCTTCCAGTTTCTCAAATCACTGAAGTATTATATAGGCACCCAGTCTGTAAATAAAGGAATAAAGTCTGTGAGGTTCTTACCCAACGCCCATTTTACAATAGCTTTTATTAGTTATACGCCATATTTGATTATACCAACCAGCTATGTTCTGCACACTACAGTGTAATCATATAAATTACCAGCTTTCCCTATAGAGGCACTAAACATTATAAATGTTCTTTAATTACTGCTTAAAACTTTAAACTGATACAAAGGCATGATTTTAAAAAGTATTTAAATAAGAGATGATGGGATAGACTGTACCAGGAGTAAAATTCAGTTTGGGAAAAATGCAAAAAGGTCAAAAGAGAAAGAATCTTTGCGAGCCACATGATAATATGGATTTGGTGTAATAACTGCAGGCACTAACACTCTTACATCGGCCTTACTACTTTACATTTATAATAGTGTCATTTGATGAAGGTCACTGTGAGCCAAACACTGCACTAATGTTGAAATATGCTGATTATGAGATGGCAACATAGCAATGATACTGGTGTTAACATATATCAACTTTGGACCATAACTCAAAGGCACAAGCCTGGCATTAAAGAAGCAGAGGTAAAATTGTAAAACAGTCGAAAAACCATTACACAGGTAAGCACGACGCTAAAAATCTAATTTATTGCTCAGAAATTGAAATTGATCTTGGCACAAATTGCAAACTACAATGAATTATTCATAATGCCTTTTTTGAAAGATGTAACTATGCAAATGGATTAACACTAGGAACCAGGATCATGAGTATTTCTGTCCAGCTTTGTCTGTTCGCTTGTCTGGAAATAAATTAGTCCTTAATAACAGGAATTAGCATAATTGTCACTAGATAGATAGCAAGGCTTTTTTCTGTGCTGCCAGTTTCTTTACACAGCAGGTGTGAAGACTCTGCTGCTGTCCAGCTCTTGGTATTTGTGACCTGCTGTTGGAGGCCTGCTATTGTGATAAGGACTGCTTCATGTTCTCGGAGCCAGCAGTCAGGCCTGTTAAACACAGAACACTGGTGTTATGTAATGAGTTGCTGGCAAAATGTTATCCTGTGTCGTGTACTACGATGGTGTGTAAGATGTTAGTTAGTTGAGTCGGTGCTAACTTAACCCCTTAACACCTGAATTGTTTTACAATCAAAAAATTAAAAAAATTATTTGTGTTTTCATTTGTTTTCAAGCTGATGTTAAATTAAGTGAAGATTGTTAATTTGTCCATAGAACATAGAAAATATATAAATTCAGGTATGTGTAGGTATGATGCAAATTAGCGACAACAGGCATAAATGAGAAACCAGGGCTTGCAAAAGGTTCCTAGGTACATATCGAATATGCACCAACAGGCATTGGGGGAATCCATGTGCTATCTTGGCTTGCAGTCTGCAAGGAAGAGGTGTGATGCGAATTCGCGACAATCGGCGTCAAGGGGTTAATTGGAGTTGGTGCGCTTTCACTTAAAAGGGGCGTATTCAGCGCAACAGGCAGAGATTTTTCCCCACAAGAATGCCTGATGATAGTGCAGGACTGAGTTAGGATATGAGGAGAGTAAAGAACCATTAACTGAAAAATCTCACACTGTGGTGGCCAACAAATACAGGCTGAGCATGTTGGTAGTGTATTGACTAAATTTGTAATAATCTTAATAGTGTTCTTGTTGTAATTTCTTTATTTAGTATTTTATGGACTCTTCTTTTATGTGTAATATGATTAAGATGTAAAGATACAACTGTTCATTAGGTCCACTCTAATACCAGCCAGGAGCCAGGGGAGTGGGGTAATAATCCATGTTTTAATAATTCCAAGAATAAAATGATAAATTAAAGGGGGGGGGAATTATATTATAGCCTACTTCTCAATCAAATTTAGCAATGAATCGTGATTTCAGCCTACAATCACCATATTATAATATGCATTGGGACTTTAGAGACTTTAGTTTGATTTATACTTCTGCGTCGAATTGACGGCATAGCCTACACATAGCCTACACATAGCCTACACGTAGCCCCGTAACCTATGCAGTTGCCTAGGTGCCTCTGCGCACCAGCCGTTTCAAACCTAGCCTCCAGTCTTTGAGCCACGCCCACGTATTTGCATACACTCCTCTATCCTAAATACCTAATCCCCAATCCTAAATGCCCAAATGCTCAATCCTAAAAATTAAATGCCCAAATCCTAAATACCAAACGCATTTTAGTTTTTTTATTTTAGTTTCAGACTATTTGTTTTAAACCAATAATCCCTCCATATATATTTATGAGAAAACTACTGAGTGATTTGGATTTTTTGTGACTTTAATCTCAGGGAATTTCAGTGAGTTTTGTCCTTGCAAATGTACCACTTTCAACTTATTTTTTTTTTCTTAATAACCCCCTGCTTTGGTCACTAAAAATAGTCTAAATAAATCTAAATATTTGAAAACATTTAGGATAATTCAATTAAGTTAACCTATACAGGTGGTGTACATCTCAGAAATAGGCCCATTAATAAATTAAGATCTTCTCCCTAAATCACCAAGGCTGCAATACTCACTGTATAAATGTAATGTTGTGTTAAGAATAACGTCATTTCAGCTGCAACCACAGTGGAACAAGTCAGGATTAAATTTAACAATATTTTATCAGGTGGTATGTATTCCACATATATGGGTAACTTTGAGTTAACCACGAAGAGATGTAGCGTAATTTGCCATGACAGCAGACCTTTTGTAGTACGGGTTAATCAGGAAGTTACACCCGATGTCACAAAGCTACTCCTTCAGTCACCTGGATAAGCAAGTTACCTTTGTAATTCATGCCACAGGTTTTCTGGATTCAGTTGCACCTCTTTCAACTAAAACAAAATGGGCAAATAGTTTTCTGTTTTACTGAAGAAACACATGCTCTTAAGCAGGCCTGCAGGGGATTGGAACAAAAATAGCATTTCTACTTACCCATTGTACTTATTGACTGAAAGGTAGAATTTGCCTCAGAATGACTTGATTTCATTCAGAAGAGTTTTAGGCTATTTGACAGATGATGAAATTGTCCCCCTTTTTTATTTCATAAATAATAACATATTTTGTAATGGCATACTGACCACCAAACTAAAAATGTCCATGGCTTTCATTTCAGAAATCTGGTCACCTTAACGTTAACTTGGACACAAGTTAACGTTAAGGTGCTACTGGCTGCTACTTACAGAGCGAGGTCGATCCACTTCATGGCACTTGCTTGTGTCGCATCAGGTGCTGGACGCTGGACGAAGGGGAAGTCAGGGGAAGTCCGACAGCAGAATATCTCTCTTGTTAATAATAATAATAATAATAATAATAATCTTTATTTGTAGAGCACTTTTCAAAAACAAGTTACAAAGTACAAAAAACAATACAAGATAAAAGCAAGAAAACATTGAAAAGACTAAAATACACGTTTAAGATAAATATAAAATAACTAAAATAGAATAAAAATATAAGGGATAAAATAAAGTCAAATAAAATCGGGAAAGGCTCTCCTATAAAAGTATGTTTTAAGAAGGGACTTAAAAGAGTTCACTGACTGAGCTGACCTGATTTCCTCGGGCAGGCTGTTCCAGAGCCTCGGAGCCCTAACAGCAAACGCTCTGTCCCCTTTAGTTTTCAGTCGAGACTCTGGAACAGATAGCAGATCTCTGCCCAGGATCTCAAGGTACGTGCTGGTGTGTATGGGACTAAAAGGTCAGAAATATAACAAGGCGAGAATGGACTCTCGCCTTGTTATATTTCTGACCTTTAAAGAGTTTTAAAAGTGATCAATAAAATTTTAAAGTCAATTCTAAAACATACTGGGAGCCAGTGTAATGAATGATTACAGATGGCAGTATTTTTTTTGCCATCTGCTGGGACCCTATGACCAGGATTTCTGTTTTGTCTGAGTTCAGCTGGAGGAAATTATTTGACATCCATTTTTCACAAAGGCAGTCGGTAAGTGAACTCTGCATTCCAGGGTCTGTGGATCTGACGGCAAGAACATTTGTGTGTCATCAGCATAAATATGAAAAGAAATACCATGTTTATGGATAATATGTCCAAGGGGAAGCAGATACAAGGAAAACAAAATGGGTCCTAAGACCGACCCCTGAGGCACACCATATTTAACTGGACAGAAAGAAGAGACAGTTGTTTATAGACACGCAAAACTTCCTATTTGACAGGTAGCATGAAAACCATTCTAGGGCAGTACCAGAGATCCCCACCCAGTGCCTCAGTCTGTCTAACATGATGTTGTGATCAATGGTGTCAAAAGCAGCGCTAAGGTCCAGGAGTACCAGGGCTGAGCACATACCTTCATCAGCAGACATTAAAAGGTCATTGGTGACTTTAAGCAGGGCAGTCTCAGTGCTGTGGTACTTCCTGAAACCAGACTGAAACTTTTAAAATAATTTGTTATTTTCCAGTACAATGAGCAGCTATTTGGACACAATTCTTTCTAGAATCTTTGCAATAAAAAGCAGTTTTGAAATTGGTCTAAAATATTGATGGAGGGAGGGATATAAACCAGGTTTCTTTAAAAGTGGGTTCACGCAAGCCATTTTAAAATAATCAGGGACACAACCAGTAGATAGGGAGCTGTTAAAAACAGAGATCAAATGGGGCCCAACAGAATCCATTACTTTCAGACAAGTCCATGAGATAAAACTGGTTAAAACTGTCTTGTTGCTGGTGAGGAACCTCTGAGTAAGAGGCCATGTGGGTAATACAGGCTCTGATTGACACCACCTTATTGGTAAAATAAAATAAAAACAATTCACAGTCATCATTACTTTCAGCTGAGGCGCAAGGAGGGGTTGGGTTTACCAGCTGATCCACAGTCTTAGATGTGTTTATGTGTAGTAATGAGTTAAGAAAAATAGTGTAACCATTGCGATAACAAGGCGTTCACGGTATATTTTTCAGAGAAATTAATGCTTTATGACGAATAGATAATATGCTTGCCTTTGGTGTGGGAAACCTGGATTCCCACTGTGAGATATCCACCATTGTGTCCCTGAGCAAGACACCTAACCCCTAGTTGCTCCAGAGGTGTGCGACCTGACATGTATAGCAATTGTAAGTCACTTTGGATAAAAGCGTCAGCTAAATGTAAATGTAAAACCAAGAAACAGTAAACACAGTAAACACCATGGGTGAAATGTCACAGACGATACTCTGACTTCCTGATACCATGAAGGCAGCACAGAGCTGCGCCACAATCAGCTGACAGAAACACTAAGGGGAGAAGACTCACGATACACACTGTCTTGTACAGTTGCAGTGGAGTGAACTGTCAGTTTTTAATGTTGCAGACCACAGTTTTTTTGCAAGTAGTTTAAAGTTTAAACTCGTATTGTTGTGAATATTTGGTGTGAACTTGCCTCAAAACTTTCCCGTCAACAAAAGCCCCCCAAGAGCATCTCAGCCTCTTTCTAAATGATTGCTTCCAGCGAAGACATTCAAACATCTACAGCCTGAAACACTGTGAACTGCAACAGACGGAAGTTTTTGAGCAAACAAGTGAGTTATGCCTTAAACAAATGACACAACCTCGACATTTCCCATGCAACTCATTCCGTGGGTGTTTAACAGACAGCACCTGAAGAGTGAAAACAATATAACTAAGGAAGATATTGATTGTGGACAACTGCATCGCTGCAAGCTTTGGGTTAGTCTTCACCGTTAAACTGCTTTTCTTAACAATTTCAGTGTGGCCTCTACAGAACGATTTTTGTCTAAACTAAAACTTATCAAATCTTACCTGAAGAGCTCACCGGCACAGACCTGTCAATCTGGACTTGCCACACTGTCAATCGAGAAGGCCCTTCCTGCCAGCTGGATTTAAAGGGTTTCATAAATGATTTTGCACAGCAAAAAGCCTATACTGTGAGTAAAACTTATTTATTATTTATTTGATAAAACACTAATTCACAATGCTTAATGCAACAAGTAATCAACCCACACACTTTTTGTGTTTTAATGCCTACAAGATCATTGATCATCATCTTTTTTCATGTGTGTCAGGGTGCTGTCACTATCAAGGATCATGTTGAAATCATGTGTGATGGTCTGTTGTCAATGTCGATTTTTCAAGCATGTGAAGGTGTGCTGTCCCCAGCCATGTGTTCACATGTGTGAAGGTGCACTGTACCGTGTCCACCAAAGCGTTTTTTCAATTCATTCCAATGGGAGCGCCGTGTTTTTCCAAGCTGGTAAAAATGCAGAGAGTTGAAAAATTATCAACTTTGGGAAAAACACTGTGCTCGTCCCTGTGACTTTTTACCCTGCCGTCCAATCACAGTCCCACAGAGGGGCGGGACAGACACCGTACCGATCATGAACGAAAAGGTTGTGCCTACTCGCTGAGGTGTTTCCTGGGCCGCAAAATCTCATGAACCCATGTACGGACAGTCTGTGCTCTCATGTTTCAGCCTTCTCTTCATGCAGAGCAAGAGCCAGAGCAAGTAGGCCTACATACTTTGTGGAGACATTTTTACATTCACTAAAATTAAGTAGGCTACTGTACCGTATCATAGCAACCACAGAGTCTCGAAAAAAACATTGCGCCTCCAAAACACACCCCAGCGCTCCCAACTAGGAGTTTTCAGAACAGCAGGTGGTGTTTTCAGCTGGCAAAAAACGCATTGGTGGACACAGGCCCTAAGGGTACTTTATTTTCACATAGGCATACATGGAGCAAAATTCATTTTCTGTATTTAACCCATCCCTCAAGGGAGCAGCGGGCAGCCACTGTGCAGCGCCTGGGGACCAACTCCAGATCCGTGCCAGTTTCACTGGTCAGTGGCACTGATTGGAGAACCTAACATGTTTTTGATCACAGGTTAGGCTTTGTTTTAATCTCTTATGGTGCTCCAATAGTCAATCACTGTCTCAGCCTTGCTATTATGACTCATCTTCTTTGTCGAATGTTGTCTGGTTTCATTTAATTTAGGTATCAGCTGTGCAGTGCTGCGGCTGGTCATTTCAAAGCTGCACATTTTCGCTCCTTTAATTTCCTACTGACATTATGCTACTTTGATTGTGATGAGAGGGCCCACTATGAGCATCTTGCATTGGGGCCCCGAGCCAACTCGTTAGGCCCCTGGTTTAGCCCACTCACTTAACAGTAATCTTTTTAAACCTTTTCAATCTGTTTGCACACAGCCTGTCCCTCCACTAAAAATGCCTACTATTTTACTAAAATTTGACTTTGCCTTACTGGTGTGGTGGAAGTATGTCCTATCTGAAAATCCATGACAACCCACTAAGACACTTCTCTGCCCTTCTATTTCAGCAGTTACCCACCCAAAACCCTACGCAGAGTCGCAGTCTGACACACTTCTCTGCTCCTCCATTTCAGGAGTTACTTACTGAAAACCCCATAGTGACGGTGTCTGCCCCCCGACCATCGAAATTATTTAAATCAAAGGTAAACAGAAGAGGAGCTGTGCGTAAAAACCTCATAAAAATTAAAACCACAAGAGCAATAGTGCAAAACAACAGGAAAATTAAATGTGGACTCTTAAACATCAGATCTCTCTCTTCTAAAGGTGTACTAGTAAATGAACTAATATCAGATTATGATATTGATTTATTTTGTCTTACTGAAACCTGGCTGGGTGATGGAGAATATGTTAGCCTAAATGAATCCACCCCTCATATTAATACTCACATTCCTCGAGGCACAGGCCGAGGAGGTGGAGTTGCAGCTATCTTCGACTCTAGCCTACTAATCAGCTCTAAACCTAAACTAAACTATAACTCATTTGAAAGCCTTGTTCTTAGTCTTTCACACCCAAGTTGGAAATCACTGCAACCAATTCTATTTGTTATAGTGTACCGAGCACCTGGTCCGTCCTCTGAATTCTCATCTGAATTTGCAGAGTTTTTGTCAACTTTAGTCCTTAAAACGGACAAAGTTATTATTGTAGGGGATTTTAATATTCATGTGGACCCTGAGAATGACAGCTTCAGTACTGCGTTTATCTCTCTGTTAGATTCTATTGGCTTCTCTCAGAGTGTTCATGAACCGACTCACTGTTTTAACCACACCCTCGACCTTGTTTTTGTATACGGTATTGAAATTGAATTGAATCGATTTAATAGTGTTCCCACAGAATCCCTCTTTGTCTGACCACTGTTTGATAACTTTTGAGTTTGTATTGCTGAACTACACGCCATTGGGCAAAAATTTCTATACAAGACGTCTGTCTGATAGTGCTGTAGCTAAATTTAAGGATGCAATACCATCAGCTCTAAATTCATTATCAAGTCACAAAGTAACGGAGGACTCCTATGCTAATTTCAGTCCCTCCCAAATCGATCATCTTGTTGATAGTGCTGCAGGCTCGCTGTGAATGACACTCGACTCTGTTGCCCCTCTAAAAAGGAAAATAATAAAACAAAAGACGGTTAGCTCCATGGAATAATACTGAAACTCGCAAATTAAAGCAAATATCACGGAAACTTGAGAGGAACTGGCGTTCCACCAAACTGGAAAATTTTCATTTAATTTCGCAAGATAGTCTTAAAACTTATAGGAAGGCCCTCCGTAATGCCAGAGCAGCGTACTACTCGTCATTAATAGAGGAAAATAGGAACAACCCCAGGTTTCTTTTCAGCACTGTAGCCAGGCTGACAGAGAGTCACAGCTCTATTGAGCCAAGTATTCCCATAGCTCTCAGTAGTTACGACTTCATGAGCTTCTTTAATGATAAAATTCTTAGAAACAAAATTCACCAAGACCTGCCCTCAACTGGCACCGACTTATCTCTAAACTCAGGAACCTTAGAAAGAGCTACAGCAGATATATGTTTAGACTGCTTTGCTTCCCTCAATCTTTACCAACTAACTTCAATAATTTCTTCATCTAAACCATCAACCTGCTCTTAGACCCCATCCCGACTTGGCTGCTTAAAGACGTTTTACCCTTAGTTAGCACTTCTATACTAGATATGATCAATCTATCTTTATCAACAGGCTATGTACCACAGTACTTTAAAGTAGCTGTAATTAAACCTCTTCTGAAAAAGCCCAAACTTGATCCAGATGTTTTAGCCAACTATAGACCTATATCTAACCTTGAATTTCTCTCTAAGATCCTGGAGAAAGCAGTTGCTAAACAGCTGTGTGACTTTCTACAGAGCAATAGTTTATTTGAGGATTTTCAGTCAGGATTTAGAGCTCATCATAGCACAGAGACAGCACTGGTGAAAATTACTAACGACCTCCTTATTGCATCAGACAAAGGACTTGTCTCTGTACTGGTTTTATTAGATCTTAGTGCTGCATTTGATACCATTGACCATCAGATCCTATTACAGAGACTGGAACATTTCATTGGCAGTAAAGGAACCGCTCTAAGCTGGTTTAAGTCCTATTTATCAGATCGATTTCAGTTTGTACATGTTAACGACGAGTCCTCCATGCACGCCAAAGTTAGTAATGGAGTTCCTCAAGGATCTGTCCTCGGACCAATCCTCTTCACTTTATAAATGCTTCCCTTAGGCAATATTATCAGGAAATATTCCATAAACTTTCATTGTTATGCAGATGATACTCAGTTATATCTATCGATCAAGCCAAATGAAACTCATCAGTTAGCTAAACTTCAAATGTACCTTCAGGATGTTAAAACCTGGATGACCTGTAATTCTCTAATGTTAAACTCAGATAAAACTGAAGTTATTGTTCTGGGGCCTCCGTGACGCATTATCTAAAGATATAGTTTCCCTTGATGGCATTGCACTGGCCTCCAGCACCACTGTGAGGAATTTTGGAGTTATCTTTGATCAGGACATGTCGTTGAAGTCTCACATTAAGCAAATTTCAAGGACCGCCTTTTTTGACCTACGTAATAATGCGAAAATCAGGAATATTCTGTCTAAAAATGATGCAGAAAAACTAGTCCATGCATTTGTTACTTCTAGGCTGGATTACTGCAATTCTTTATTATCAGGCTGCTCGAAAAAGTCCATTAAGGCTTTTCAGCTGATCCAGAATGCTGCAGCACGTGTTCTGACAGGAACCAGGAAAAGAGATCACATTTCTCCTGTTTTAGCTTCTTTGCATTGGCTTCCTGTAAAATCCAGAATAGAATTTAAAATCATTCTTCTTACCTACAAAGCTCTTACTGGTCAGGCACCATCTTATCTTAAAGAGCTCATAATACCTTACTACCCCACCAGAGCACTGCGCTCCCAGAATGCAGGGTTACTTGTGGTTCCTAGAGTCTCCAAAAGTAGACTAGGAGCAAGAGTGTTCAGCTATCAAGCTCCTCTCCTGTGGAACCAGGTTCCAGTTTGGGTTCAGGAGGCAGACACCATCTCCACATTTAAGAGTAGGCTTAAGACTTTCCTTTTTGATAAAGCTTATATTTTAGGGCTGGCTCAGGTGAGTCCTGAACCATCCCTTAGTTATGCTGCTATAGGCCTAGACTGCCGGGGGATTTCCCATGATGCACTGAGCTCCTCTCTCCTCTACTTTCTCTCCCTCTGTATGCAACCTCATCCCATTGTTGCATGTTACTAACACAACTTCTCCACTTTCCGGTAGTCTTATGCTTTCTCGTCCCTCTCCTCTCTCCTCCTCCTATCACTTCCTGAAGGTGTTTCTGGCTCTGGAGCTGTGGAGTCTGGATCTGTGGCTGCGGGTCACCTGCTGCTCCTGTGTTCCTGCTCGACACCCTCTGCTAACAACTATTGTTACTAGTCCTCTTGTTATTATAATCATTAACATTACGATTATTATCATTAATCTCTCTCTCTCCTTCACCCCCAACCGGTCGAGGCAGATGGTCGCCTACCCTGAGCCATGGTTCTGCTCGAGGTTTCTTGCCTCTGTCGCCTAGTGCTTGCTCTTGGTGGGAATTGTTGGGCTTCTGTAAATAACATCACAGAGTATGGTCTAGACCTGCTCTTTTATGAAAAGCGCTGTGAGATGACTGTTGTTGTGATTTGGCGCTATATTAATAAAATTAAATTGAATTGAATTGAAAAAATACAGTGTGTTTCATATAATAATATTACTTCAAAATGTCCAGATGTGAGTACCTCAGGGATCTGTTCATTGCCCACTGGTCTTCTCTCTTAATATTTCACCTCCAATTATATGCAGTCATGGAATTGATTTCCACTGCTACACTGATGATACTCAGCTGTAAGTGTCTGTAAAAGCAGATGGTCATTCCCAAATTATCAAATTAGAGGCCTGCTTGTCTTCTGTCTTCCTGCTCCTAAATTCTAATAAAACTGATATGCTAGTCATGGGCCCAGCTTGACACAGAAACCAGTTTGTACAAGTAAAAGTAACTCTCAACAACTGTGTGATTTCTTTTATTTTCACAGCCAAGGCTCTCGGTGTTACGTTTCATCCTACCCTCTCTTTTGATCAACACGTTAAAGAAATCACCAGATGACCTTTTTCCACGTATGCAACATTGCTAAAATTAGGTCTAATCTTTTCCACCACTGTACCAATTTAGCTATTCTTCACTGGCTCCTTATCCATGTCAGATCAGACTTTAAGGTGCTTCTGATGACTTACAAAATTGTAAATGGGATCGCCTGTCTGACCTCCTTAAACCTTATATTCCATCCGGTGCTCTCCGCTCTCAGATCACAGGGCTCATGTCTGTCATTTTTGATTACCTTGTTCCTATAACCATTATCCTGCTAGCGGGCTGGTCTCAGTCTCAGTCTCAATGACTGTATTAAGCCTTGTACTTATAGTCCAACAAGAATATTGTAAATTTTCTGAAAATCACTGCATGTTTCTAACCCCCTCTCTCTCTCTCCCTCTCTCTCTCATACACATTCTCTCTCCCTCCCTCCCATGGCTACTGTGCCTTTTTCCAGATGTTTGGAACACAAGATTCCTCCAAGAGATTCAGCTCCTCCTTTTTTACTATGCTGGTCTATTCTATTCGCACGATATCTATTGTATGTCTGTCTGTCCTGGGAGAGGGATCCCTCCTCTGTTGCTCTTCCTGAGGTTTCTTTTTTTTTCTGCCTTAATTGAAGGTCTAAGGATAGAGAGTGTCATACTAAACAGATTGTAAAGCTCCTTGCCTTTAAAACAGACCATTTATAAGTGTTTATGTCACGTGACTAGCATGACGTACTTAAGGTGTGATATGCGTGTCACTGGTAATTTCTAACGGTTATATACTGTATGTTGTTTTGGGACTCATTTGCCATCGATCTATTCTGTTTAGGTATGAGGATGTGCTGGCCACAGAACTACTCACATGGCTGTTGGTCTTGTGAACACAAACCTCAGCCTCAAATTTAGCTACAGTTGTTTCACTTGAAGCCATTCAATTTAACAACTTTTTGGTGGAAGGACCTCATGTTCACACAGTTTAAGTCAAATATTTTCAGAAAAAGTGATGCCTGTGACACATTAAGAATGTATTAGTACTACATCTTCAGTTATTAGGTTTTTTCACAGAGCAGAAAAAGGTCCTTAAAATGAAAACAAGAAATTATAAGATGTGATTTTTGAAGGTGATGTTTAGAAACTGTAAGCCTGGCAGTCACTTTGGTATGATTACCTAATAAATGAAAAAATAGTACTTGACATAAATGTTGCATTTAATTTTTTTACACCTTTAACTTAACATGAATTGACACTAATTCCTGTCAGGAATTTCTCCTACTAAAACCGTCATTTCCTTTTATTGCTTGGACACTTTTTTGTTGCAAGTGCTCAGTAGTTTCATATATTGTTATCACATATTCGTTGCCTTATCGAGCCAAACACTGTGCGCCAGCGTGTGGGTGTGATTGTCAGACTGTGGCAGTGTCAGCTCTGTTTAGTTAGTTCTCTATCAGTTTGGTTATTTCCAGTCTTCTCTGTATCTGTCATTTAGTCTGTGTTTTGGGTTTCAGTCCTGTCCGTTGTCTAGTTTACTCTGTGTGTTTGTGCTGGTTGGTCTGGTGCTGTCTGTGTGTCTGGTTGGGGAGTCTGGTTGGGTGGTTCTGATCTGTTTAGTTCTTTATTATTTTGCTTTGGTCTGTTCTTGTCATTCAGCTTGCTACTGGGTTTGCCTGTCTGTCTGCGTTTTAGTTTTTGCCTTTATGATTATTTTTCTGCATTTAGATTGGCTTCTGAATGTTGATTTTATTCCTCTGTCTACCTAACCTCCTCGAGAGGAGGTTTACTTCAACTAACGCTGAGTCTCTCTCCGACTCCTCCCCTCAGGCGGAGCCTGAGGTGGCCGTGTGCCATTTCCTCATTCAGACTGTCGATCTCAAAGCACATATTGGAACACAGTTACGTCTTTAGAAACATCGAAATTACGGTTAAATAGGCTATTATTTTTTTTTTTACCCCAAAATGATCTTGAACATGACCGTTTTTATCGATCTGTCATCGATGTATGGACAGAGAGTTATCTTTGGACATCGTAAATTTATCCTCAGCACAGAATAAAATCTATAAGCTACACATTCCTTTATAACACAGTGACTCTGTGGACATTAAGGCAGCTGTCAGGTTGGCAACAGTTGCACAAAAACACTTACCGTGCGCTACAGTGCTGCAGTATGCTGTTTAAACTAATCTGTATAAAACTGATCAATGAACAGTAACCTTTCATATTGTATTCACACTGATTGAACATTCCTATCCTAGTTAACAACATTCCTATCGTAGTTATCAACTGGACATGATGTGAATATTTCTGAGGGATGATGACTGTGGTGCAGCTGAAACAAATACAAGTAGTTTAGAAGTCAGTTTTTCATTATCTGCTGATAGTCTGAATGTGTTTTGACAGCATTTCATAAAATACCAAATGAGCAAGATTTTATTAATGTAACATAGAAGTCTAAAACTTGCAAAAAATCATTAATAGGCATAGGCCTACTGAGTCGGACTGTAGCTTTACAATCACAGGTCCATGAGCTGCCTAAACTATGTCTAATCTGTTCGATTAATATTTTCATCTTCAGTTATTGCCACCGGGCCCTGCGATGGACTGGCGACCTGTCCAGGGTGTACACTGCCTTGCGCCCGATGTCAGCTGGGATTGGCTCCAGCCCCCCCACGACCCTGTACGCAGGATAAGTGGTTGACGATGGATGGATGGATGGATGGATGGAGTTATTGCCACCGGCATTTAGTCCAGTCAAGTTACAGCTGAATAAACAGGCCTGTAGCTATTTAAAATGAATAACAGGCTGTAGGAGAATTCGAGCACTTTATCATTCATTAAGGAAATTCCAGTTTGGTAAATGATGAATGAGTAACGCTGTATAAAATGTAATAATGTTAATGTATTGATCCTTCCTCCACTCCTGCGTTTTAGAGCCTATCAGGGTCCGCGTTGACACGCATTCATATTTCTAGCTCCACCCGATTAAAATGGAGGCTCTGCCTTTATTTAGCCGTTGCCATGGTGAATCGTACTATCGGAGCCCCATCGATGATGGCTTTTTTTCATCCCCATGCACGCGCTTCCATCAGGCTCAACATACTCACAGTTGATTGAACTTATTCTCATCAGCTGTTCTGGAACCGAAAATTCAGAGTTTCCCACCACAGGCTCAATCAACCCAGAGCTCAGGGATAAGCTCAGAGTTTGTTAAGCCTGCTTTCTGCAATATGTAGTACTTCAGTACTCTATGGTATTTTTATATGTATATTGCTTGGTCTACAGGATTGAGGGTCGACCACATCAAGGAGGAAGAGGCCGAATATTCTCTGAAGAACAAGAGAGAGCTATCATAAACATTGGCTTTGGCCAATAACACAATATGCCTCAGAGCTATTCAAACAAACATCCTTAATGACAATACAGTGTTAAATACTGTTCATCAGGTCTTCCTATCAACACTGGGGCGAATCTTAAAAAACATCACATGAAACAACTCTACAAAGTGCCATTTGAACGAAATTCGGAGAGAGTAAAAGACCTGTGGCATAAATATGTAGAGGTATGTTCTGTAATGCACACAGCACAAATAACCCTTTTTCACATAAGTGTATGGTAGGCTGACATTGAATTACACAATGTTGTCTATCTTTCAGAGAGTTTTGCAAATGGAAGCTGCTGAAATCCAGCATGAATTTATCTTCATAGATGAAGCTGGGTTAAACCTGACTAAAGTAGGAAGGGGGAGAAACATCACTGGACATAGAGCTATTCTCAATGAGCCGTGCCAGTGTGGTGGTAACATCACCATGTGTGCTGCCATCTCCTAGAATGGGGTCCTCCACTGCCACATTTGTCCTTACAACACGGCCCACATACTCACATTTTTAGGCAGACTACATGACATCATCACAGCTGAAAACCAAATGGATGCAGAGCTGATGAGATACATTATCATCTGGGACAATGTATCTTTCCACCAATCGGCTCTGGTCCAAAACTGGTTTCATCGGCATCAACAACATATACCGGTACTCCAATACCTCTTTTTTTCGTCATGGCCGTGGAAGGCTTATGAACTCCAGCCCTATATTAGGATGCCCCTCATTCAAGCTATGGAGGATGCTGCGACCAAATGCATGCAGCATCTGTGGATTCGCCAATCAAAACGATACTTCCCTCGCTGTCTGGCGAGAGAGGACATAGCCTGCGATGTGGGCGAAGTGCTATGGCCAGATCCAGCCAGGCGAAGAGATAATTAGGTGTTTTGTTTTTTGTACTGCACAGTACTGTACTTCATGCTTTCTTTTTTGTTTCCACATTTGGTTTTGCTGAAAATAAATATGTATCAGTATGCAGTGCTGTGTGTGCTGTGTTTGGTGAATATATCCAATCCAATACTAATTAAATTCATTATTTCATTTGAAAAGTAGACATTTTCAGTGTGCTTTAGATTGAGCATAACAGTGTTTAACTGGTTCAGAATTAGATCATTTGAACCATGATCTAATTCACGGTGACAAAATCGGGTTTTTATAAATTATTGTATATTTTTGAATGAAGTGTTTCATTTTGCAAACTATCTGAGGTGTTCTGTATCTGTCTGGTATCTGCTACTTGTGTGAATAGTTGTGTGAACTGTGTGTAGTGCTTTGACAAAATGAGCCCTGTTTTCAAAATCGTGCTTAAGCATTCAAAAAAAACCTGTAATATACCTCTAACCTCGTGCCAGGTGAGGAAAGGGGGCAGGTGAGGCAGAATCCGTTTTGGTTCAAACCATTCCAGGATGGTATCACTTTTCCTTCCACCTTACTCTGCATAACTCAACCCATAGAGGACTTATTTTCCTCCACCACCAACCACATTATCAGAGGTCCCTCTTGGACAGATTTAATGCGGGATGTTTGGAAATATCCTTAGAAGACTGCCCAGTATGGATCAGACCTGCAAAAAGATTACTTCCCAGGTTTACTGCAAGTCAGGACATAAGGTGTGATTTGCATGAGAACTTGTGACGAAATGCAGAGGACATTGTTGACTAGCACAGTTGTATTTCTATTTCTGTGGCTATCCTATACGAGTATATACAGCAAATATGTATAGTTTTGTATTGCAGAATTGGAATGACTTTAGCTTTTTCACTGTATGGGAAGAATGTGAAAAATGGCAAACAAATAAAAAAGCCTATTGAAGAATATTGTAGCATTTCTTACTACAGTAATATCTGAGACATAATGTATACTGTGTGGTAGCACAATTCATGCAATAAAGAAGGGATCATATTTTTGTATATACTATATACTGTAATTAAATGTAAATGTGCTGGGCTGCATGTTGCTAAAGAGAACTGTGCGAAACGTGACTTAGCAATTGTGTAAAAAACAAAAATCTTTACAATTTAATTCCTATTAGTGTTTGAACTTTATTCAGTATGTACACTTAAAATAAAACTCTTTTGAATTTTCCATTTCAATTACTTTTAGTGATTCTGTAATTCAGTTCGATTCAATTCAAGACCTTTATTTGTCCCCGAGGGGCGATTAATTTTGCCTCAGTAGCAATAAAAGATTAGATAAACACGACAACAATGACAATTTAAAATACAGTGTCAGACATATGGATTTATAAAAACATCAAAACACATCAAAATAAAATTGATAATGTGTTTTTCCGTTTCAGGCTGAGAGAAGCACACGAACAAATACATGAAAAAGTAAAACATGACTCAGTAAAACATTTTAAAAAACAAAGCATCAGGGATCTGTCCACCTGGAACTTGGCTTGCTTTCTCAGACAAAAGATACACTGCTTACTTTTCTTACACAGCATGTCTGCGTTTAGTTCAAAGGTCAACTTATTATCGACGATGATTCCCAAATACTTATACGACTCAACAATTTCGACATCTGTTTAATTTATTATTGTATTCTCAGGAGTTAGATGGTGATGTCTAGAATCAATACACATGTCCTTTGTCTTCACCACATTAAGATCTAAAAAGGCATCTTTGCACCACTTAAAAAAAACAGGGTAATACAGGACCATGAGATGTTTCAGTATTGTCCATTAAAGTTATTATGACTGTGTCATCTGCAAACTTTACAATGTGATTATTGATAAACTCACTACGGCAGTCATTGGTGTACATGATGTATAAGAGAGGAGAGAGGACACAGCCTTGAGGGGAGGGGAGTTACTGTTATTCTAGAAATGTCCATTTACTCTCACTCTCACCAGGTTACAGTCCAACCCAAAGTTCTCTGTGCAAGAAGAAAGTCTCTATATTGGATCTTGTCTGACCAGGTAGGACACCGACAACAACAATACCAGTGCAAGCCACTCCATGCCAGTGGTAAGTTACATGCTTTGTGTGGCTTCTCAAGACCAGTCCACCGCATGTGGCAGAAGGTAGATTGCAAGTCTGCTTAAAAACACAACTAGAGGCTATAAAATATAGAGGCTACCGAAACAAGACAAAGAAACAAAGAAATGCCACAATACAAACAAACAGCACACTACTGCTACTGCGGCCAGTCACTGCATGCGCCTCAGTATACTACATCCAATTGTTTTTAGTGGTTCAACCTCCAGTACAACTTCGTTTCCTATAATCTCTTCAACTTCAGCTTTTACTTTCATACAAAGCCATTTCAAAAGCTTAGAAGGCATAACATGTTACTTAAAATACAATGAACGTGTTTCATACAGTTTGTTTCAACTGTAAATTTTCTTCAGAAAATCTAGCTTTCTTTATGTTTAAAATCTAACATGCTGCATTTGATTTTATAAACACCTTTAACTCCATCTTTACCTTAACAAACTTTGTTCAACTGAGCTGTTGTTTAAGTCATTTGCTGGCACCAAAGTAAGAATAACTGCGTTTTCCATTCCTTTCTGTGCTTGCGACTGATCATACAATAACTCTCTATTGGCCATTCAACCAGACAACCGTGCCAGTAAACGCCAGCCATTCCAAAGAACATTTGACAGCAACTGAAGCTGAGAATAGTTTTGTTTTTTTACAAACTGCAGTTGGCAAACCATTGGTGAAAGACTTCACTAATCTGAATGTGAGCTAAGGAAACTCAAAATTGACTATGTGTTTCTCCGCGGGCTCTACCCCAACCATCAGAGGCGCAGAAAATGAAGCAAATGAAAAGAGCAATCGGAAATGCCTCTGGAAGCTAATTGCTCTGATGGCAGTGCAGACATTTTTATGTTTCTTAATGAACCATTTACATAAAAAACACAAACAATGAAAAAAACACACGAATAATTGGGCAATGAAGAGAGTAAAGTGGGAAATAAAGCTAGTGATTGGGGAGACACTGAAAGTCTGCAGTGAGATGCAGTTTAGCCCAGGTGAAACTACTTGAAACTACAGTCTCTGGATAAGATCAACTTTGTGTGTGCTTAGCATATGCATCTGATGGTGTTATTTTTTGTAAGTCAGAAAGCCTAGAAAGTGTCTTTACATTGAGTTTATGTGGGTTAATGCAGCTAACCATGTGTGTATACTTACTGTGTACCCATACACGTGTGAGCATAAGAGACCAAATAAGTGCTATTTATGCTCTTTGAAGGAACAAATGGATGCAGACTCCGTTTCATCTCAGTAGACAAAAGATAAGTAACATATGCAGCTAACAGCCTTCCCTCCCTGCCATCTGTCTGAATATGGAATGGTAGTTTGGCAACTTATAATAAGCACAATGTTGTATTTTGTGGGTGAATTTACAGTATGTGTGTATCAGTGTGTGTCTGCGAAAGCATTCCATGTGCATTTCTTGACTGAGCTACCTAAAAACAGTTCATTTTGGACATTGTGTTGAAGCACTTTTTGTTCATGTATGCAGTCTGCATGTATGTGTACACATGTGTATGCATGCATATTTGGTTTAGTTGTGAGTGGCGGGGATCTGTGTGAGATTGGCTGACTTTTGTCTTGATTACAGCCAGCTGTTTCTCTTCATTAACTAAAATCCCACATAAGCTGGAACACACACATGCACACATGCCTGCAAACACACCAGCAATCGGCATTCACTGAAAAACACTTTTGAGTCACCTGAGAGACAGAGCCACTTCTGAGTTCCTAGAAACTGGATTCTTTTGAACAAAGTGCTGGCTGATTTCCTGGTATTCCTTTTTCATCTCTGTAATATTTCCATCAAGAAAATTATGACACACATCCATATACCCAACACGTTCTCATCTCAATGCGTCATAACTGACGCTTTCAGACAGTGTGACAAAGCGTAAGGATTTTACGCTAAAGGTACCCCCCGTTTCCTACGTTGTAGCAACACAAGGGAGGCTAACCCTACCTGTTAGCACATCGGCCGTGTGCCTCCCTGTGTGTTGCTATAACGCAGCTGTAGGGTTAGCCAAATAGCCGGTCGACATGCATCCACATTCAGTGACTTAGGTTTAGGTACTAACATTTCTCATAGTTGTGGTATGGGTAGGGGCTTCGGGGGGCTGTCAACACCTTTATCACGAACATAGCTAGCTAGCTAGCTACTGCTCAAATTGTCGTTATATGACGCCCTGAGATGAGAACAGGTTCCAACACCACCATTTACACAAATGTTCTGAATTAATTCAGAATCAGCTATATTGCTTTGGTGACTTGGTGAATTACAATAAACATATATAAAAATATATATATATATTAAAAACAAATTAAATTAACGCAGTATAAAACATTTTAAAGAAAATAATGTTTGTAAATATGTTTGCAAATTGTTTATTAAAAAATTGCATTTATTCAACTGTATGTTGGGAAGGTCCCTGAGTTATTTATTTGAAACTCTTATTAAAAACATGTACAGTGTGTATGTTTTTTTTTAATTAGCGCGATTATTAGCAACTGATCTGAACACAGATTTATATATATATAAAAATGTATTGTGTATAATTAGCTACAGGCTACTCAGTTTAATTTCTCTAAAGACAATGTTTTATGAACAGGTAAAACAAATGATTACCTAAAATATAATAGATATTTGGATTGCTGAATGATTCTCATATACTACGAAGATCACAACCTACGTAGGTAACTATCTCATTCATTTTGCTTTAATCCCCTGACACCAGGAAGTCCACAGGCACTGTTTAATGACACAATATGACAGTCTGTTACAAAAGCATAAAGGATTCTCTTTCACATAAAAGTACAAACACATCTTTAGACTTGGTGTGAGAGTAACAGGAAATAAGAAAAGGGGGGCAGGAAAAAAACGAGCCTCTCTACTGTGACACTGCAGTCTGGCAGCTCAAACTGCATTACAAAATATGCTTTACATCACTTGCAAAGGATGTGTAAATGATGTGTCACAGTAGATGTTTGTTTGGCAAGTAAACTGGACTTCAAATCTTATCAGATGTTCAATTCCAACTTGACAGTTTTGATAACCGTGTCGAGTCAAACATGTATCAGGGTTTTCAGGAGTTGGCAGATCAAATCTGAGACTAAAACACAAGAGAATATTGGACTAACATTTCACATGTGGCAAGTGGCCAATGTCATATTGCTCCGTCCATCTGAATATTTATGTAAACTTTTTTTTAATGTTGCACACTCACAGTAGATAAAGATAGAAATGGTAAATTGGTCTGGAATAAAATCTTTTATTATAACTCTTAACAGAATGTGTGGGTCTGCTGTCACAAAGGCTGCCAGAACATATGACCACACGAGTGTATTTACTACAGAAGTATTATAATTATCAGCTAGAAATATTGTTTTAAGTATAGAAAATGGTTATACCTTAACCGAAAAATAATAATAGAATAATACATGACATGAAAAAAGTAGTGGAAATTGGTGTGGCTTTTTCAAAAGGGAAAGCTGTGAAGATGTGCAAAGAACTTGTGTGCGCCTAACCAAAATTAATCATTTAACTAATTAACCGATTTAATCATTTCATTAATCATTATGCCAACAGGAGTCACTGCAGTCAAAGAAAAGTGGCATATTGGCTGTTTTAGAGGGGGAGGAAAAACCTTTGGGGAAAATTAATGGAGCACTCACTTGGTGTTCTTTTAGGTGTTGGCAAGGTATTAAATGACTTGTGAAAATGAAGGGTTTGGGATATCAGAGGCTAGATGTTCACAGATACACACAGGTTTATGTTAGGAAAATAAATAAAGCAGGGAGTAGTACTATCATGTTTGAATGAAGAGCAGCTCTGCATAAAAAATAATCCCTAGCAAAAACAAAGGGGGGAAAAATTCCTGTGTGGCATTTACTTGACATTGACTTTTAGTCATTCCCTGGACATTTACCCTCATCTTAACCATAACCACTTTACACCTAACCCCAGCTCTAACCATGAAAATCTCCTTACTTAACCCAACCTAACCTGCACCAAGATCCAACTCTCTCAAATGGCAGGAGAGTCCCAACAATGTCAGTAATACAACCAGACACACACTAAACTCCGACTCTGCTGAAGCTCAGAAGCACTTCAGGAGTGGGCCATGAGCGCTGACAAGAAGTGATCTTAGATACTGATACAAAACACTTCCAGCCTCACACACACATGAAGAATCATGTCAGAAGCTCTCTTTCTCGCTGTGTTAAATTGTGCCTCCACTCAAACTAAATCCCTGGAGTGAGAGTGGAATAAGAGTGAGAAAGTAAGAGAGAGAGGGAGAGAAAACAGAAAGACAGACAGAGAGAATGAGATGGGATTACAGGGATAATGTGAGCAGATGGAGGGAGGTCGATGCTCCATCAGGACTCTCCACTCCAAACGGATTAAAAGACTTCAACGGAGCCACCGACAACCAAACTGATGCTGCGTTTCTCATGCTTGAGACACCGAGCTGAGCCAGGCTCACCCCCAGCCCGGAAATGAAAACTTGCTGTCTTTCAGCATGTAAACACTCAGATCATGGATATTTCAACCCACTGCCCCCTTCCTAAAAGGTTAGGCATTTGGACTTTTTAAAAACCCATCCATTTAGGAATCTGATCCTCCTCTTTAAAATTTGTATTAGCATGCATCGTGTTACAGCAAAACACATCACAATTCAGATACAGATGCACCCAAGGCACACTGAAGATTTAGTCACCCAAACCAGCACTGATCAGAAAGGGATTTGGTCACATAAGCAACCATATGTGATCTGTCTCTAATCTTCATATACACTAAGCCATTTTACACTTAATATATAACTCATCCTTACTGATTCTGGTTGGATTTAGCTGGATTACACATTACAATGCACTTCCTATGCAATTGCCTTCACTGCCTCTCATACATAGAAATTACATCCTTTAAAATTGACAATAAAACCTTGTTTTGCTTTGTTCATTCTCCACCAATATTATGTTAATTTGTTATTGACAGCAATGTTATTATTAGAGCCTTCTCCTGTATGTTTGATTCCAGTTAATTGGCTAGAAAAATATAGCAGTGATGAGACTTTATATCTAAAGGAAATCAACAGTCTTGCAGAGAACAACCTACTGCTCAACGTCAGCAAAACCAAGGAGCTGATCGTTGATTTTAGGAAAAAGGAGGCAAAGGCACACACCCCTGTCCATATCAATGAAGTAGGTTCCAGGGAATTAGTCTCACAGAGAACCTGACATGGTCCTCTCCCATCTCCACCCTGGTAAGGAAAGCTCAGAACTGGCTGTATTTCTTAAGGAAACTTAAGAAGGCAAAATCCATGTGCCAGGTTTTTGTTAATGGAGAAATAGAAAGCATGGTGACGGGAAACATCAGAAATGGTGCGGGATGGGCACGGCCCAGGACAGGATGGCTCTGCAGCAGGTGATTTATACTGCTTAGAAGAACATTGGTACCCATTTACTGAGCATCAGTGACAATAGCGAGGTGAGTTGCCTGCGCAGAGCCAATCCCAAAGGATACTAAAAGTCCAGCCTGTCCTTACCAGAAAATCTGTATCGATTATGCAGCTGATTAATACAACACATATTTATGTTTCTGTTACGCCACAACCTCAGTGGTGAAAGAAGCCATGGGCGTAGAATAAAGTGCGACAATGTCCAAAGGTCTTTTCATCTCATTATACAACGATGTGTTGTAAAATGATTTTAAAAAAACTACCTTACACGTTGAATAATAGTTTGAAAAATATAAAAATATTCAAGTTTAACTTTTGACAGAGTACAGGGAAAAACACAGTCTACTAACACATTTAATTGGCTGGGGAAATTTGTTCTACTTGCTTGAATTTTAAAAAGTTTGGAGACCTGCCTACAATAACGCAACTTGGGTGATTTTGGATGCCAATAGTCCCAACTGAGTGCCTCCTTAAAATCAAACAGCAACAGAACACAAGCTATGTCTTCTGATGATCTATAAAGGTACTCTCAGAGGATACTGTAATTCTACAATTGAAAGTGCCACATAACACTGACAAGTCACAGTTTTTATTTCAATATTAATGTGGTTACGAAGGAAATGATTGTGACATTGCATGCAGTTGCTCGGAGTGTAAATCTGCATTTTGTGCCAAGAGCAGGCTCAGCTTCTTTTCTGCATCGAGATAGTTCACATTACCAACACCAATAGGTCCCATTGATTGGGTCACTCCCCCAGTCAAATGCTTTTAACTGGTCTTAATGGAACAAGCTGTGGAATTTCCTTCTTCTAGTTATACAGACAGACAGATAGATAAACAGAAAGATAGAAGTAAGTGCAAAATCTGAATCAGACTTTTTCTAGATGATAGGCCTACATTTATTTATTTTTTGCACTGGACAGTATATTCTAGTCTCCAGTGCTCAGTGTCACAGTCAATTAGCCCGGTGTTTCATCCCTTCATATATGAATTTATTAATGTGAATGTGGCCGCATATTAACTCCCTGTCTGTCTCTCTGCTCTCACTCTACTTTATCCGCAGGTGATAATTAACCTGTTGGTACGGTGGCCGTTATGCACCGCGCTTCTCCCCTGACATCCCAGCATCTGTTGCTGCTGGCAGCGGCAGCACACACATTCAAGCTGCTATAATTTATCTAAGCACATGAATCATCATTAATAGGGATAAATGTCACTCAGTTTAACCTCTTTTGTAAACACAGGGCACTCTGACACTGCTTACAGACAGACTTCCCTGGGAGAGTCTGAGCAGGATTGGACCAGATTAGTTCATGGATGTGAGGCCGCCTAGGAATATGTTGTAAACTGGGGTGGCAAGGTAGTTATTACTCCCGCAGGTTCAGACCCCACCAGAGCTGACGAGGTTCACACGTGTTGAGTTTTCACCCATTCACGTGTATTTCCTCACACCTCAAAGACACTCACCCAATGACTTTCCACCAAGAGCCTGATGTCAGGATGCTGCAGAGAGTGGCTGCCCTTTTTACTTAAGTAAAATATCTGAGTACTTCTTTCACATATGTTGTTACTTCTTTTATTACTACTGTATCTGGTTCCCTAAGGTTCCAGTAGTTGTGGGACACTAGTTTTGGACCCACTTAACAATTTCAGGGCAGAAAAACATAATTTTACTCAGTGATCTAGAGAATAAAGACATATTCTATATTGGTCTCAGGCTTCACTGTCTCACTATTATAACTCTACTTACAATGTAGAATGTTTATGACTATAGTAGAAAAGAGTTTCTCATGGTCAATATTATCTATTAACTGATTTGAATCAAATTTAGGATATTTGTAAAGGGCACTCTCTCCCTCTCTGTGCGTATTTACCCACACAATACAATGTGGCATATAGAAGATGATACCTTACTCGAAGATTTAGGACAAGTTATGTTTATAATTGCACAGCCTGCCTCGCGGGTAACGTACACGAGACAAGAACTGCGCTGACAAACCATCATGTCCAATTCTCTCTTTCACTCTCTCCCTTTCTTTCACTCACTCACACACACACACACACCAGGTCGCTCACATGTGTGCCCGTTTTTTTGCTCACCCCTCTTATCCTGAACTTTGACGGAGATCTCCACCAGAGGTTCCGTCTCTCTGTCCAGTCTCCGTGATATCACTATATCCCCGCTGTCCCGGCTCACGCTGACTGGTGAGCTCTCCGCGTCGGGCTCCACCAGCTCAAACGCTGCCGACTGAAACCTCACCGGGTTCAGGTTCATCACCACTGAACCGATCCCAGCATCCTCGGACACGTTGATGAAAACGGGACTGTCTGATTCCAGTATTGACCTAGACTTTCGCGCTGGTACTTTAATTTGCGATTTAGGATTCCGTCTCCCCTGTTGGGGGTTCAGCGAGGGTGCCACGGGCCATTGCCGTGGACTTATCTCAACAGCTATGCTCTGGCTTGTTCGAGGTGGCCACCCGCGGTCCCGGGCAAACACTTTAAACTTAATCGGTTCATCCAGACCGAGGATAGAGTCCACCAGCAGGATGTCTCCGGTTTTGGGCACCGCGTAGAAACTCCCGTTTTTGGGCAAAGCGAAGTAGATGAGCTCCGCGTTCTTGCCGCTGTCATTGTCCCGCGCCTTGACCGTGTAGATCGCCGTGCGGAGCGCAGTGGCATCATCCAGGCTTAGTTTTACATTTACACCGGGGAAAGTGGGCTGGTGGTCGTTGGTGTCCAGGACGTCCACTTTGACGGACGCCACCTCAGCGACTACCGGAGACTCCTCGTCCTCTTCCCGGGAAAGTCCTGCGCATTGCCCGCAACACAAACCAAGACCCAGAGCGTATTCAGCCCGCTCTTCCCGATCCAGAACCCCAGAAGTCTTCAACAAAATATGTCCCCGTTTGTGGTGCGCAAAGACACGGAAATTCTCGCTCCCGTCGCCCAGGAGTTTAAAGTGCGCTGCCGCTGAGCCGGTTTCCCCGGTTCCGCACAACCTCTGCGAGTTGAGGCGCTTTAACGGGATGCTCAGTCCGTTGACCCGGGAGCCCGGAGACGAGTTCTCAAATACATGCCCGTGAAAAAACGGCACCTGCTCCACGGTCCTGTTCCCGAAAGCGCACGAAATCAAAATAGGTAAAAACGCGACCCAAATCATGACTGAATATCTCATTGGCTCCACTGCACTAAAGCGCTCGTACCACACCGAAATCCATGGGTGCACTCTTTCCCTTTATGATCCAACACTTCCATTAAATTGGAACGCAGATATTTGCTGGCACCATACTTCATCTCGACGCACGAGAACTTTGTCTCTGTGTTTGAGGGCTGTGTCCTCCTCCTCTCCTGCTCTCCTCTGTCTGTTGTCTCACCAGCAGCGATGTCTGTGTGTGCGCGTCCCAGGAAAAAAAAAATGCTTCTTACAGCTCGAGTGCGCGCTTACCTCCGTTCCCTTCCTCGCTCTCTTTTGCGCGCGTTGTTTCTGACCGAGCTCACGTGGGGATCGCACTTGCGTCTGAGTTGCTGCAAACTGAGCGCAGGCATACAGCGGCTTGCTTTGAGATGAACGAGACCTCTTATTAGATAGAAATGAGTTACTTAAATGTACTGATGGCTCATCACTAGGATATGGTACAGAGCCGGGCTGTATTACGCATGCATTGCCAAAGCATCCAGCGCAGTATATCTTTAACATAGTGGTGCAGCGGTAACGGATTCTTTCATCTGAAATGAACTTGTCAGCAAAGGAGCTGCGAGTCGAATCAACTCGAGCTCATGCGCGCACGAACACCCACACTGCCATAGCCAACAGCGTGCAATTGTGTGTGTGTGTGTGTGTGTGTGTCATGGGGATCCTCAGGGAAACAACCCGACCTCCCTTCTCCCAGTGATCAATGTCCAGTCTTGCACGTCCAGATCCATCACTCCTCTTTCCAATAACATGTCAGGCCATTGGATTAAAATAATGTAAAAATCGATCATTTTAAAACGCCTCTTGGGGGGCAAATACAAAATAATGGCTCACAGCTCCTGGCAGGGACTCAGAATGACTACAAAGCTGACCTTATATGTCAGCCCTATTTGAAGGTATTCATCACCACTGTGTTTTGAAGCTACTGGTCTCCAGGGTTCTGTGAAAGTTGCAGGCAGGTCTCCAGCAAAATGATAAACAGTCAAAAATTTAATACAGGCTAACAGATATTCACATTCATATATTTGCTTTCACTTTCATATCTCCTTGCATGCAAATAGAATTCAATAACAAATCGTCAAGACCCACATTCTTTCCATGTGGATCCATGCTAATAAATCTGTGGCTGATCCAAAGCATGCTGCATGGTCATTATCTCATCCAAAGCACCAGTCTTCTGTGTGCTTTTTGTGCTTTTGTGCTGTTTGAACTCCTACTCACTAAAACATTGCAACCTGTGCAGTTTTAAAAGTTTAAAATCAGCAGTCCTTGGATAACACAAGTTTCAGACTTTACACCAAAACTGTGTTCATATATTCAGTCAAAGTTTGGTTTTGTGTGGGAGTGAGTTTCCATCCGTGTTTAGCATAACTTTTAAAATCAGTATCTGAAGGTAAGTTCACTTTGTGGTGTTTCAAAAGTGAATAAATCAGTTCTGATGTCAAGATAGATAACTAGTCCAAAATTTACCACAAAGAATGATGTGGTTAAAGTTTGAGCCATTAAATTGACATAAAATTCATAATTAGACCACATATTAACACCACAGGCATCCATCCAATGCTTCTGCACAACACAAATTACTATAAATGACTATAAATGTTGTATAATGTAGCTTGTGGCCTTGGCTGAACATTTTTCCACTTGAAACGCATAAAATCCACCAGAGAGCTGTAATAGCTTCACTGCTCAAAGACGTTTTCTTTAAAGGAGTGACCATCCTGACCACTTTGAAATCATATCACTTATAACTAATGATATCACAGGCAGGTTTTCCCCATGAAAATATTTGTTTTTATGAGTAGCAATTAAACAACATTTTAATCACATCCCGATGCATGGATTTGTTGTGATATAACGCCAGAATCATTATGTCTAACTGCACTTCTTAAGGTATAACAATAAAAATGGTCTATTCTAACAGCTTCAATGGAGGAAAGGAACTTAGTACATGTATTCAAGTATTGTACTTTTGAGGTACTAATTTACTTAATTTTACTCCACAACATTCACGTAAGTAGTAAAATTACTACTTTTCATCTTAAGATTTTCCAAACAAAACGCATGATTAGTTCATAAAATATGATGCATTACTACAGATTAAACTACTGTATGAAGCAGTTAAAATGACCTCCACCTTGACCTACAACAACATTCAACTTTATTTAACTTGGTCCCTGTAGGTTTGCTTATTTAATAGTTTCAAATTTCTGTACTTTAACTTAAGTAATACTTCCAAATTAATAATATCATTTTATGTACTGGGTCTACAGGACTATTCAACTATTCTTAAATGAAGTAATATTTCTTTCACCACTGCATTATTCAATTTCTTCCCACATTATTTTTTTTCACTAAAACACATAATTGTAAACAGAAATATATATTATATATATAAAATATAAAACAGTGGAAACGTGAGTCAGAGTTTGAGAGAGGAGTTTGTTGTGTAGGAGTAATGTTAGGAAATAGTGTTGCTAGCAGGTCATTGATGTACGCAACAAACTCCCTCATTTCCATCGGTGTTTCCTGCGACGACTTCTCACAAGATTTCAGAGCAAGAAATGTCCTTCGCTGAGACTTTTGTTTCTGGTTAAAAGGCAGTTTACCAGGAGTCACTTGCAGGGATCTTTTCCATAATGTTGGCAGGCACCTGGTATAACAGTCTGAAGCCTGTTGGCAAAAATGAAGAACGTTTTGTGGACCTAATTAGACAGGCACAATTGCCCCAAAGTAATATGTTGCAGCAAGTGCAGCCGGAAGACAACTACTGCATTGTGTTACTGATTCCAAAAGTTTTTTTTACCTACAAGTCATTTTAACCCCAAAATATGTGAAATTAGGTCCAAGGTAAAAATACCGAAATTATCCTTTAATTCAGGTTGTTTGGTTTGAATATCTCATTGGCTCATTCATTTACAATAGCTGACTGTTAGACTTGTTTCATTAATTTATTACAAATAGAAGAAAAATAATTCATTTCATGAATATGATTTTGGACTTCATGTCCTACACCCTGGATCTTTATAAGATCCTATCTGCATAATACATTTTGTGCAAGAGCTTTGCTTTGTACCTTTATCCCTCATGTTTTTTTATTACATTGTGCTGTACAGTTTTGCACTGTATTTCAATATTGTGTATGGATTTGTCATTTGCCCTATTCAAAATTTCAAATCTATTAATGGACAAAAAAGACAGACATTTCTCTGAAATATCATATCTTTCATATGAAGTGCATCATCATAAACACATTTTCAAGGCAAAAACAAGCAGAGGGAGAAAGAGAGAGCAGCTGACAAAGATAGATTTGGTCAGCTGTTAAGGCTGACTGTAGAGTAATACTCCCCACTGTGGCAGTGACAATGGCCCAGTGAGCATGCGACTGAATCATCTCTTCCTCTCATCTCTTTGTGTCTATGTGTGCATCTTTGTTGGATTTAAAATAAAACCTGATATGTATGAAGCATCTCCCGTAACTGTTTGCTTATTCATATTGCAGTCCCAAGCCTGTCAGTATTACAGACAGATTTTCAGCTGATCGCGTCTCTGGAAAAGTCACATATTCCAGTCAGTGAGGCAAGAGACAAATAGAAGACGAGTACTGATATATGAAAAACAACACTTGCTTTTAAATAGGACCTTTACGAGCATTCTCTGTGCTGAAATGACATTGGGCAAGTAATAAGGTTGCAGTATCCTTTTACTTCAGCACAGGCAAGGGGGTTTGGCAGGGAGAGCAATGTTCAGACTGGGGTCAAAATGCTTTTTTTTCTGAGATCTCCAAATTTTTCTTTGTTGCTCTCAACTGTCCTAGATAGGATTTTAGATTAAGACCACATGTTTACAAGTTGAGCCAATATATTTCAAACAATAAGCTGGCCTTATTTTCTGTTCTGATTGTCAACAAATCCAGTGAAAAACCAACAAAGTGTTGGTTCATCTCTCACTCAGACCCCAACCTATAAGTTCCTACTGAACACAGAAATCTTTAAAAATAGGTTAGGGTTAAGGTAGGGATTACAATTTTAAAATCATTAATTATTATGGTTACAAGTTCCAGAAATCATCTATTATTTTAACATTTCACGGGTCAACTTGTAATAACAGGACTTATTTGGGACAGTTGGTACTTGGTGAAAATACAGTACTAGACAGGAAGCTTTGAGTGGGGACGGTAGGTGGGCCATTGCAGCTACTTTCCGTAAAAAGACAAGGAATACGCCTTCTGCCAACTACAAGATTGCATTATTTGCATGTTGTGTGTTCTTAGTTGGCTTGCTCATGTCATGCCACTGGTCAGCAACATGCAGGAATCCCCTGGGTCAATAACTGGCTGCTCGGGAAAACACAATCTCACATTTTTAATTCTACATGTGTTAAATACAGAAGTCGACGGAGTAATGGAAAGTAATGTAGCTAATTACTTGCGTTAATGAGTAATAATATAAGTAAAGTAATTACTTCTTCAATGCGTACTACATAGTTAGTTATTAATCACATTTTGAACAACTTGCCTAATCCTTATTATATCTGATCTGCTTCAATGAGGTTCCTTTGTATCTTTGCTTTGAGATAACATTAAAAGTTATTCACAAGTGCATCCAGACGCACTGTAACATCATTTATCTACTTAGAAGCTATCATTCTTTTTTTGGTTCTAATAATGAATCTGGCCCACCAATATTGTCATATTTAGATCCCTTGGTAGCCCTTGTCATAAAGTTTGACTGCCTCCAGTGAGCAAGAAACTGAGAATGGTTGGCACTGAACCTGCCATCTTCCATTCATTATCATGACAACTGACAGACTGTGCTGAGGATCATTCAAATCCATGCAGACCCACTAAATCTCAGTAACGTGGAACATCAATCTGGCTCTGGCTTTACCAAGCAGTTTTCGTGTCTGGGGTTTGTTCCCCTATAGAACAAGAACAAGCTGTTAGATTGACACAACACACACTCTGCTATTGATTATTCTTCTCGTCCATTTCATCCACCTACCCAGGCTTAATTCTCTTTCTATAAGAGTTTGTCCCCCTCTTGTCTTTCTCATTGCAAAACCTATTTTCAATTATTGAATTATCAGCTGTGGAACACTATTGTCCCCCAAATCAGGCTTTTTCACAAATGATGCATCAGCTTCAAGCATGTTGTAGATGCGCACATATAGGGAAGGGAGAACAGATATAGCATTGCTGAGGGTTATAGAGTACAGTTGGCATAGAAAAAGGAGGAAAGTGTGAGTTCATTATCCAGACATAGAATTTCTCTCTCTCCCACCTCCAACAGGCTAGCCATCAAGGGAAATATCCTGATAGGATGATAAAGAAAACAGAGATGGAATATGCTCAATAGCGTTTTGGAGAGGTGCCAGTTGGACTTTGCTGCAAACACAATCTGGAGATCTACTGGGCTGTAAATTGACTGGGTATAATGCTAGTTTGTGCTTGTGTATGTTGGCATGTGGGTGTGTCAGATAGTGGATAGTGACATTAGGGAGTGCTAGCCTGGAGGCTTAAGTCCACTAATGAAACAGACAAACATCTATACAGTTTCAGATTCAAATCCTTGTCATTTGTCCACACGAGGCTTAGTTACATATGGCTTTCAACATGTTGGATCTTTATATTACTCCAGAAGAATGTTGTTCATGCAGTGGAGCCTGTCCTCAACAGAAAACCACCATAGGCCTATAGGTTGTTTCAGCCACACAAAATTAGGACTCATGTTTACGTTTATTGTGGCAGCGACCTATACTGAACATACAACGCAAACACATGACAAAGACAGTTTTACATAGTTATAAATGTATTGTAAATAGCCAGAAAACACTCTTTTTCCATGCTAACCATCAAGGTGAGGGGTGACAGTCGTTAATGGTAACGACACATTTTTAATTAGGGCTATTGGTTGCATTTGAAGCAATACGTTTTACATCCAATTAGGGTGACCAGGCATCCCGAAAACTCCGGGACAGTCCTGAATAACGAGCAGTTGTCCCGACTCCACTCCGGTTTGTCCCGGAAATTAGACCTAACATGAGTTTTAATTATAGCCTAATTAAACATTTAATACTGATTGTTGTAGTTCTCTTGCTACAGCAGGGGTTAGAGTTCTATCTGTACATTATGTCAACAGCGTTGTTATAGCCACAAAGCAACACTTGTGCTCTTTTCTCCATTTTGTTTTCTTGTGGTTAGTGGTGGTGGTTAGTTTCTCAAGGACAGGGAAAGTGTAGCTAAACAGATGGGACACTGCACTGATGACATGAATAAAATAAAAATTAGGTAAAAGATCATGATTTACCTACATATCCAGAGTTGTTGTGTTGTGGTGATTTGCTGTGTGTTTGTAGTTATGAGAAAGACATTTCAACATTAGTATACATAAACAATGATGGCTAAAGGTCCCCAAGTATCTGTGTTTCTGGTATATAAGCTACCTATAATATAGTTTGACATTGTTCGTAGCTAAACCTACTGTGTGAAAACCTTTTACTGTAATTGGTGCTGTCATGCCATCACTTACTTTACCAGAACTAAAAGATCCTGTATGTTTTATTTCTACTGTGCCCTCAGGTCACCTGCAGATTTGGAGTCTTCCATTACCCTGTGCTTCTGACCAGTATACGCTGATCTGACCATGCTGGCTGGCCTGGATTACAACCACCGTGTCCACAGACCAGCCAGGAGAAAAGCTGATGACACAGTTCAGTATGTTGCATTATGAGTACTCTTGTGCGTTTTACTCAATACATTTATAAGTGATGAGTCAAAAAATATTAACTTTTCACTAAGCTGATCCTCCTTTCTGTATTATCAGGTACAGCAAGGTGTACAACAAAAAGTCCAGGAAGTGGAACTTGTACTCAGTGAAGGTGGGGGATTACAGTTACTTCGCAAACCTCCAGAGTGCCATCCTCTTCCTCCTCCGGCGGTTGTCTGCTACTGAGGAGCTGCCTTGAAGCAGAACCAGAAGACCTGATGACCCCCGTCAACATGGGGTTCAGTCAGGAATCCCTGCCCCAACTGTGTTGCTAGATACAGCAAAATATAAATTAAAAAGTAATATGGTTGGTTTTGAAATGTGTTAATCATGTCAGAGAGGTCATTGTGATATGCTACGTGTAAAGTCTGAACTGCCTTCATAATCAGTCAAGATACATCTGGACACACCTTGTCTTTCTTCCTGTATATACTTATTTATATTGATGTTTAAAAAATATCTATTTGTGATGTAGGTTGTAGTTTTAGTAGTATATAATAACAATAAACAAGTGTTGTACCACATTTGGTTGTTTATGCTGCAGGTGTAAAGAAAAGCCATTTATCATTGTCAATATTTTATTTAAAAAAGAATGAAAATATTATCCAGAACAGGGAAAAATATACTTTGTATTTTCTCTACCCTCCTGGGCATAAAACAAAAACAATGTACAGGTATTCATCCACACAGTGGATGGAATTATTTATGTGTCAGTTAGTGACATTGCATCCTACTACTAGGACGAAACCTCTGTATTGTCCTGGTGGATCAGGATAACAGTTGAATATCTTCCAGAAACAGCAACTCAGTATTACAACTCTGTGGCCAAGTGCTCCACATTGCCATAGTACAAACTGTCTGTATGCTGCCCCACTGAACTATCTGTTACTCTGTCCTGGGTCTGGAAGATCAGCCATGTCTTGTGCATGGAAACACAGTAGTCTGTGTTTATTTTCATAATGATAAAGTTAGATGTTTTCTTACCCCTGATGTGAGCCGCTGCACTGCGCTCCTCTCCAATAGTCACACTGTGCTCGTCCTCCTGTGGTGTCGGCAATGCGCGTTCGTGTGTTTTGGGGGCGTGGCTTTGGAAGGAGCCCAGAAGGGAGGGGGTGGGAGTTTCTCGGTTGGATACTTTCAAAATCCATCAGTTTCTTGCTAGTTAATCAAACTTACCTACCCTGCCTTTAAGACCGATCTCGAGACCAAGACCAGTCTCGAGTACACTAGTAGATGGATAGCAAATTAGCCACTTTTACCTGGGAGACCAGCATTTGGTTCCCATGTGAAACAAGATTGATTTGTTTTTTTAATAAAGGTAAGTAACATTAGCTATGTTAGCTTCATAGCATTAGCTAGCTAGCCAACTACGTATATTAGTCTTTAAGGTGTTGACAGCCCTTTGTAGCCTATTACCCTTACCCTAACTCTCACAGGGGTGTGTGCCTAAACCTTAGTTAATGATTGCACGTTGACTGGTGACCCTGCAGCTGCCTCATGGCCGATCTGCTAGAAGTTAGGATTCACCTGCTTTGTGTGGTCATGTCGCTCATGTGAGACATGTTTGGAGGTTGGTTACAACGACCTATGTTGTCGTTTAGGGTGGAGGACTTGTTGAGGGGTTTACAAATTGACAAACTATCAAAACCAGTAAAAATAAAGATACAGTAAATCAAACCATACATGGTTGGTTAGGTTTTCTACATTAAAATGCTACCAACATGAATAAAGGCAGCAAGACTAAAATATACTTACTTATACTTATAATTTTTCCTTTTCACTTTATATGCTAATATTGTTCTTTTAATGACTTACATGGTCAGTTTAGTTAATAAGCTCATAATTCATCATTCTAAATGTCAGTGAAATAACAATGTACTCTTATATGTATAAATGTAAAGAGTACCTGTATATGAAAAGTGCCCTGAGACAACTTGTTATGATAAATAAAACTGAATTGAAATACAGAACACCGCTTCCCTGTGGTCACAGCTTTTGACAGGACAGACTTAAGTAAATCCAGTGTCCCTATTAGAGTCTGATATCGTCTTCAAAATCATTTCAGTATCTTCTGAAATGTCATTGGTGCACCTACCATTTTTTGGGACCTTCCACTGAGGTGGTACCAAAAATTGACAAGGGTCAAAGTCAATTTGGCCAACCTTCTTTTTGAATTTTCAATTCTTGTTTTCTATTGGACAGCACAGCAGAGAACAGAGGGAAAATTAGGAGAGAGAGAGGGCAAATCGCATAGAGCAAAGATGGCTGGATACAAACCAGGTATGTAGCAGTTATGTGGTATCTTAGACCACAAAGTCACAGAGGACGCCCCAAGCTGTCCTGTATAATATAGCATTACAGCATATTTGGCCTCACTAAAATTTGTGTTATTCCTAAAATGGCAATGATGAATGTAAAATTTACGGGACGTCCACTGGATATCATTATGCAAGAAATATATCTGGTCATCTCTCTGACAGAGCATTTGAAGGTGCCTTATTATTCTTTTCTATATTTTATGTCATATCTATAATGTTACTATGTCTGATGTTCATGTTAAAAGTGGCCAAACCTTCAAATAATGAGGTAAACACATTTAAAAGAAATCCCAGTGAAAGTTCCAGTTTCAACAGGTTTTCTATTTATGGTCATTTGTGCACAGCCCCATCCTCCCGGCAACCGCTACGCTCAGTCTGTCTATACCATTCAGCACAAGACGCCACACCAGTTGTTTTAAGTTTTAAGTTGAACTTAAAACTTAAAAAAACTGGTGTGGCGTCTTGTGCTGAATGGTATATATGTTGCCAAGAAAGCGCTTTTTCAGTTGCAAAGGAAAACTAAGCTTGTTTGGTTTAAAAGAAGAAAAACACCAAACAAGATTGGAGACAGTTTCTTTTTTCGGGCAAACAACAGCCTGGTAAACATGCTCCAGGGTCTTGGCCAATCATTACATCATGTTGATGAACATCCAGAGACTTGATATAACTGCAGTGAGCTTGTGATTTATTTACGATCCAACCTTAACATGTTAACGTTACATTCCTTCAGCGGTAACCGGACTTATAACACCGTCAGAGTTACTCATCAGACAGTAACTTCATCACAATAGTATAAGTGTGCGGCACTATACACTACAAGGACGAGAGTGACTTCATTACTATCACGGCATATGCCGGTGTTCCATCTGAGTCGACATTATCAGTTATACATATGTTTTGTTCAATACTGCTCCACACAGGTGCACTGCACTCCTTTTTTTGTTGTTGAGTAAAGATGGTCTTGCGCATAATATAATATATAATGTATAAAAAGTCGTTGTTTATTTTAGAAATGTAGCGAAGTGAACATAAATGTTGCAACAACTTGAAATACTCAAGTAAAGTACAAATCCGGCAGAAAAAAAAAGACAGACTTAAGTACAGTAACAAAGTATTTTTCACCTCTGCTTAGCATCAAGATGCAAGATGCTAATCCCCCATTATGGATGACCACCTGTCATACGTTGTTAACAAATCTATATGATTGTGTCACAAGCCTTGTTATAGAAATCAATGAGCTCATTGGAAAGGTCGCAAATACTTTTACTATGCTTACCAGCGAGATTGTATAACATACAAAACTGTAACGTATTTAATTTGTGTGACCTACATACTCTGCTGCATGCTACTGTGTCTGGGACTCTGTACAACCTATATAAGATCCCACAGTTAACAGTGCATGTCAGAGCACAAACCAAAACATGAAGTCCAAGGAATTGTCTGTAGATGTCATAACGTGAGAACGTTTGGACTCAAAGGCAGACTTGGAACAGCTCAAAAGGGGTAACAAAGGATTTTATTGAGTTGTGCAACAGTAGGCTGGGTGAGCGGAGCGTGGCATTCAGCACAATCTCCAGAGGAAGAGTGATCCTGAGCACAGAGAAATACAGGTTAATACAGGTTAATCTAGGGAGCACACAGAAAGCACAAAGAATCTTACTTGAGTTGATGGCAGGTCTTGACGCATGTACCGCATGTGGTTAACTGACAACCTGGCAAAGAATGGTGAGGAGGACTGGGGTTGATATACTGCAGGAGCTTGATTAGTGGGATGAGGACCAGGTGTGTAGCTGGAGCTTGGCTGCAGGAGCCAGAGAGTGTAGCCACGCCCAGACAAACAGACCCAGAGACAGACAGGGAAGACAGACAGAAAACACAGGGAAGGGGGGAACTAAAGAATACAAGGTAGTGGGGAGATACTGCAGTACCACAACAGTAGACTTCCGAGAAAGAATTGTATCAAGGCACAGATCTGGGGAAGGGTACAGAAAAAAATCTGCAGCATTGAAGGTCCCAGCAGTGAGTACAGTGGCCTCCATCATCCGTAAATGGAATAAGTTTGGAACCACCAGGACTCTTCCTAGAGCTGGCCTTCCGGCCAAACTAATCGATTGGGGGAGAAGTGCCTTAGTCAGGGACCAGATTGATTGATTGAACATCTCTGGAGAGATCTGAAAATGGCTGTGCACCAACACTCCCATCCAACCTGAAGGAGCTTGAGAGGTTGGTGCCAACGGTGCTTCAACAAAGTATAAAGCAAAGGCTGTAAATACTTATGTACATGTGCTTTTTTATTTTTTATAATTTTTCAGAGATTTCAAACAAACTTCTTTCACATTGTCATAATGGGGTATTGTTTGTACAATTTTGAGGATAATAATGAATTTCATCCATTTTGGAATAAGGCTGTAATATAATGAAATGTGGAAAAAGTGAAGTGCTGTGAAAACTTTCTGGATGCGAGGTATGTTCGATACATGTAACTGCATGAACAACAAAAGACATTGGGTTTGGGAGCAAGCAGAAAACTTTGGGTTTCCCCTCACCTCAGGTTCAATGTTGTCTAGGGATGCACGATAATTATCGATCCCATAAATTATTTGCAGATATTGGGCATATATTCATTATCGGAATAACATCGTAAAATGAAATTTTTAATGATTTAGCCAATGAGAATCAAACAATGCTGTAAGATGCACTGCTGCTGTTGTCGTGCTCCGGGCGTCATGTTGCTGCGCCTGGATAGAGCCACGCTGACGCGGGCGCAGGCCACTAGAGCCAAACAAACATGCCATCGATGGTTCGGACATTTTTCACTGTTTCAAGAGAAGACAGCTCTAATGCAATATGGCACCAGTCCTTCCTCCTGTCCTCTTTCGCTCCTCTCTCTGCTGTCATTCACTGCAGGTAACAATGTGCCAAATTTTAAGCTACATGACAAACAGACAGCTTTCAATTTAGCTGGTTTCTACATTTGGCTGAATGCCAAGCTAACGTTAGCTGTGCTTATATAAAACAGACTATGAGAGACTTTAAATTTGATTTTTAATTCAAAGTGTTTCAAATGGGAGGAAGATTGTAGGACATTTTAAGCACTGCCAACATGCCATCTCTCGTCTAAAAGAATACATTTCACATGCTGAAGAGTTTGTTGGAACAGTGTGAACAGCTGACAAGAGATATTAGCTCAGCTACAGTCACAGCAGCAGACGTGATCCCCTCCATTTTCAGCCTTGTTTATTTATGCCTTAAAGCACATCCTAAGGACTGAAGTCTGGATAACACCTGCTTTTATTTTGTACAATAAAGAGCTCCCTGTTACTTATTTTACAGGGGTGAATGTCTATGTCTACGTTTGTAAAATGATAAATTTTTTGTAGAATCAAATGTTATTTGTCTTGTTTAATATCTGTTTCTACAACAAATTAGAATAACAGGGTAAAAGTAGTACAGGAGAGACTTAGTGTTTCTTCAGTGAAATAAAAATTATTTGTAAATATTGGCATCGGCATAAGTAAGTTTTAACATATTGGCCAAAATCCAATATCGTACATCCCTAATATAATCTGCTAGCATGATCTGAAAACTGGAAACTTTGACACTAAATCTTGGGAAGAACTTATGTAAGGCAGGATCATCACTAATGTCTGAACCTTGGCATCAAAGAAAAGCTGGCAGAAGGGAGACGTGGATGTAAAATAAGCTGCTCAACACAAACCTCATGCACCATCCAACCTGAAGTTGAGCTGGACAGGCCAGCAAAGAATCTTAGAACAATCAGTCAGAAAACTATACCTTATTCAAACTGACTGGTCCACTCAAGAGTGCACATTTACAAGAAAACCAATCCTCATCATACAATGTCAAGCAGTTATGTGAAACAGGCTCACCTGTGTTTAGCTCTTTATCAGGCTGCTACTTCTGCTGTTGTGCTGTCATGCAAGTCCTTATTCAATCATTTCTTCCTAGTGCCACCGGCTGTGTTGTATTTTTATATACCATAGGAGGATTATTCTCTCCAGGTCGAAATCTAATGCAAGTGCAGCAGTTAACTATAAAAGCAGATCCAGAAATCTCTCTTACCATCTTTTCACCATCAATAAACCTTTTAATGTTCATATGTTAGTATGTGCATGTAGCCATTGCTTCAGTTACCTTTTTACACATTTCAAAAAACATCATCACTAAGATAAATGGGATTACAGTTTTTTTCGATTGCTTCAACACATTTCTTGAAATGATGCCTCTTTTTCTCAAAACTCTAAACACAAATCCACAACTTCCCAATTCCCAAAACATCCTATTTTCAGGTCTGAATGAATCTCAATGAAACCAAACTTTGCCCTCAGACATAACACACAAGCCCTCAGAAACACACACACTAAAACACAGTCTTCCACACTGGTGAGAAATTCAAAACAGTACTACAAAAACTGGGTGAAGTCTCCATTCCCCGGGCCTCAGCCCCTGCCTCGACAGCAGGTCTGCTCCCTGATTCTGCGTCCCCAGGAGATACATCGCCCTGAGCGATAGTAACCTCTGCTGGGACCACAGGAGGATCTGACGCGCCAGTCTGTACAGAGGGCGCGAGCGCAGATGGCCCTGGTGATTCAGCCACCACCGCTGTGTTGTCGGAACGAACAGACCTTGGAGATCGGGCAGGAAACTCCTTAGAGCCTGGAACACCGCCAACATCTCGAGACAGTTGATATGCCACTCGGACTGATGCACCTGCCAGGATCCCCTTGCAAAGCGGCCGCCCATGACCGCGCCCCAGCCCGTGAGGGAGGCGTCTGTCGAAATGACCAGCCGGCGACAAGACCCTCCCAGCAGGGGCCCCTGGGACAGGAACCAAGTTTCCTACCAAACTGATAGGGAATGAAGACACTTGCGCATAACCCAAATCAGACGGAAAGGATTTCCCCTCGGGGAAAAACCCTTGGTCCTTAGCCACCACTGCAGGGGTCTCATGTGCAGCAGTCCAGATGGTATTACGCTGGACGCAGCCGCCAGGAGACCCAACACTCGTTGAAAGTGTTTTATAGTGATGGCGTGGCCTAACTTCACCCCTTTCACGGCAGCCAATATGGTGTCGACACGTGCCGGAGACAATTGTGCCCGTATCATTGTCGAATCCCATACTACCCCTAGGAACGTAGTCCGTTGGGTGGGTGCCAGCACACTCTTCTTTGCGTTGAGCCTCAGCCCTAAACGCAGCAGATGAGCCAGAACGACATCTCGATGCCTAACCGCCAACTCTCGAGACTCGAGCTCCGTCTGGACTGGATGACGGTCCTCAGATCGCGTCTCTCAGAAGGCTGAGGGTGAGAGCGCCGTCTCGCTGCCCCAGCTCCTCGGGGGGGCCCCCGAAAAGCGACACTCTGCTTCCTCTCCTCTCCGTAGGAGCTTGTAGAGGGAAGGGACCTACGCCTGGCAGCCTCAGCTGCCTTGGGTCCAGACCGGCGAGGGAGTTACTGGCGGAACACTTCGCCCTTTCATCAAGCTTACCACTAGCCTGTGGTGTCTGCTCATCCTGTGGGCAGTTGATGTTGAGCTTAGCCACGGCTCTAGTCACCACCTCCAGCAGCATGTGGCGCCCGACACCCGGAAGTCATCGTCCACTACGCTGAGCACGTCCGCCTACTCGGAGTCGGATTGCTGCAGCGTCTCCGGATCCAAACCTGGAGCGGGAGAAGCTGAGAAAGGGCTCCCGAACGAGGAAAGGAAGCGTCGGAGCCAGCGGATGAAGGTCGGGAAAAAGCCTCAGCCGTCCCGAAATCCTCCGACAGATCACGCTGTGAACCCCATGAGTGAAGCCGCAGGGCCGCCTCAGCGGGGAGAACACATCCGGCCATCCTCGGAAAAGAGAGCCATGCTGTACCTCAGTACCCGCAGGGAAAGGGCTTCGCAACGGGCGCAGGCAGCCCCCTCGAGAGCTGCCCGGGCGTGCTCCATCCCCAAACATGAGACACACATCTCATGAGAATCTCCATCCGTGATGTACCGAGGGCAAGAAAAAACACACCTTCTGTACATCTGGTTGCCGGACATGCTGGTAGACTTCTTCTTCAGGTAAGACACACTGCTTGTAGGACTGGAGCTTTCTTCAAAGAACATACAGAGCGCCTGCTGAATAGAAAAAAGCTAATGATGAGTGTGTACAGGTGTGCTTTATACTCCTCCGGTTATTCCGTCACACCTTACCGTTCTAGCAACAAGCCAATAGGATTGGAGTGATTTCATTCACGTTCAGACCTGCTACGCCTAGAGGCGTTCCCATAGTGTCGTAACCAACGCAGTTCGAGTTCCCTCGAAGGGGAACTGTACAGTACAACACACCGAACAACAAATTATTCTGCCCCAGCGTCCTGTCTTTGGTCTGGGACAGGCCAGAGATTCTCGTTCTCCACCTGGGTAGGTGTGCTAATTGAGTTCAACCTATGCTGACTTGAGTGAACAATATTGAATGTCAGCGCTTTCTCAATGACCACAGGTGTAGGCAATGAGAAATGAAGGGATATGTGTTTAGAGTGTAGGGAAATGAGTGTGCTTTTTGAAAAATTGAGTTAAATTAAATTTTAGTTCAATAGCCTGGTTATAGTGTTTAAGCAATTGAGAAAAACTGTAAATGAAAACAAAGGAATCATCTTAACATAACAACTAATGGAACCTAAGATAACCAGTCTGGAAAGCTATACAAATTAACAGCACCACCTTCCAATTTCACTGGTCAAAATGTGGAAACTCAAAGCTTTCTTAACTGGTCTGACTACTTATGAAGTCAGAGAATCATAATTCCAAACTCCCTGTCCTCTCACTTTGTAGAATAGAACAGAAACTCAGTGGATACAATTCTGTTTCTACTTCCTTTTAATAATGTATGAAAGTGAATAGATTAATTTCCCCCCTCCGTTCAATATTTAAGTGCACAAGGCTACAACTGATCCATAGTGAATCTGTGCTGCTGCTTTTACTGCATTAGGTACCTCCTCAGTAAGTGTCCCAATATCTCACTCTTGCTTCTCCGATACCATCTGAGGCAGAGGAGTAATATTGTATAGATTCTCCAGTAAAAGGAACCCATATATCAAGGGTACTAGGTCAGTGGATAATTTACTCAAGAAGTGCTACTGAGGAACAGCTAGCTGGGGTACTGTCCACAGTATGAACGCTATCTGATACTTTACTCCATCTACCTGCTACGTGTGCCCTGTCTATACCATGTCATATCAAAAAACAAAAACAAAGTGCACAGTGATTTTTTTTTTTTAGGGAAATTATGCTGTTTTTCAAGAAATTGAGAACTTATATCAGTTTCATTTTCCACATTGTAACTTAAATGAAGGGTGCTTGGAGGTTTTCAGAGTTTGAAACTTTTTATGAGATCAGATTAAATTTATGCTCCAGGTTTGGGGAAATTGGGAAGATAATGTTTCAGTATAGGAGTAAAATAGAAGTAAGTAGTTAATGAACAGAAGAATAGACAGATAACAGAAGAATATATATGAAAAGGTTTATTTAAACCCTTTGAAAGACAATTTGAAATGTTCATGCTTTGTGATTGCTTGTCCCTTAGTGATAATATGTTATGATGGCTGTCGCTACTCACAGCAACACCCCCAAGATGTCAGAGAGGAAACATGTATACAGAGGAGGTGATGTGAAACTGGCATAATAAAACTTAATAATATACCTGGAATAAACTTGTGTAAGGAGTAAGACTGAGTCATGTCATGTTCACAATTTATCCATATTCAGAGTGAAAAAAAGAAGGCTGCTCATTGTGACAATTTCATGTGCTAGTAAGAATATTTAGAGGAAGCTTACATATGTCTTTAACTAAGAAGTCCTCATACTGTACCAACATGACAAAATTGTTTACTTATCAGTGCTTTCCAGAACAGCCCATTTGAGTGTTAATGTTACACGCTGCTGTAGGCTGACACTTGAGATGGGGGTTTTAGGCCCAAATGCAGACACTGGAGCGGACTTATATCAAATAGAATATAAGTGTGATTTATTTATCCAAAAGGGGGAACTTACAAATGTGGTAAAGTAGAGCTGGCAGTCCAAAACAAAAACAGTTGCGGAACAGTAATCCGCAACTGAAAAGTGAGTAGTCCATAAATCCAAACAGAAGCTACAAGGTACAAAAGGTAATATTCCAGAGACATAACATGAAACATAGGTAAGGTCAAAAGCAACAATGAGAAACATGAATGAAACAATGAACCAGCAACTACCACCAGGACGACAACCACTATATACAGTATATACACACACAGGAGGGATGAGGACAACCAGCGGTGTACTGGTTCTGAAATTCAGCTCTGGACTATAAGACGGAGAGGCCTTTCATGCGAGCGCCCTTTGGGGGCGGGGAGAAAGATTTTTTGCAGTTATTTTAATACATATAGTGTTTTTGTTGTATACAGTGAATCAGATTATGCGGACGACCTTCAAGAAACTTTAGTATGACACCTGCCTCCTCACTTTGTATAAGCAAGGCACCACTGCACTGAACAAGACCAGGTCAGACAAGCCTGAGTCAGTGAGAGTACTAAAATAGTTAAATATAATCAAAAACTACAATGCACTCCCCTAACATATTGCAGTGTGTGTTTCAGGGCTCTACGCTAACATGTGCTCCTAAATAAAATAATCTAGGAGCACACATAGAAATTTAGGAGCACAGCGAAAAATGTTCAAGTAACAGAGTTTAACAAACTATTTATTATAAACATATTTACACTGTGTGTGCTCCTTCTCTTTGTGTTCAACTATGGTATGAAACCACTGGAGGACTATGGAAGTGAAGACACTTATATCTGGACACTCTGCATTGGCCTTAAAATTTTGTTAAAGCTTTTTAAAATATTAAAACAGTCGTTTTTAAAATGTGACACATTGAAAACAGCTTTTAAAACACGGATCACTCATCACAAAAAACTTTACTGTGATTGGTGCTTGTCTAGTTTTTGAACCAGGAATGGATGCATGGTACCTGCAGAACCCACAAAACCCACGCCACAACTATTGTAAAGAATACTACTGAACCGTATTACAAAAAATTTTGTAAAACAGAACAAGGTGAACGTGTTGCTCTCAGGAGGCGGCTAGAAGGAGCACATATACTGGCACACCGGCATCCTGTGCAGTGGAAATGTGCATCTTTCCACTGCAGAGGCTCTTTCCACAACATGGAGGAGAAACTAGTTTAAATTAGTGTAATATTACAACATTAAATAGAAAGTGAAATTTTAATCTAATTATATACTATCAGTATGTTAATATACTAATTATATAATCTTACTATATGCATTGTCATTTTATTTCATAGTAGCCTATACAATGTATCTCACCACCGGTATAATATTAATTCCACTTGGACAAAACAGAAGTTTCATGTTTGTGAGTTGTTTTCAGTCGTTAAATCCTTGTGCATTTTTCTTGCACACCATTCATGTAGGAGGAGTTCAACATTTGAAAGTTTACTGTAGCACGTCAAACCATTTTCATTTCCCGCCCCATCAACACTGTGATTGGTCAGTTGACGAAGTGACATTGCCGAGCACATCGATTTTATGAAAAGTTGAACATGTTTCAGCAAAAGGAACCTGATATGGCTACATAGTCAGCTAGCCAAACCCACAATCTCCTTATCTTCCACCTACTGTCTTCTGTCTTCAGCTGCTGACACTGATCTCTCTCTTTGTTTTGTAATGAGCCGCTCAAGTGGCCACCGAGAGACCCGTCCACCGTGATCGCTCCCGGTGCTCAGGTGACAAGCTTGCTTTTTCCTGCCAGAATTTCGACAACTCTCATTTGACTGACACCAGCTTTGTGGTCCGTCCGGTACCTGTCACTGTTTTGTCTGGTTCTATTGACCTTCTCCTTCTCCTGCAGCTCTGCCTGTACCTCCTCTTCCTTCTCTCTCTCTCATCAGCATGACTCGGTTCATCAACCTGTCTCTCTGCTTCCACCTCCACTGACCATAATAGCTTCTATACATACAGACATAGAGAGGTTCCTCGCTTATAGAAGGATGATGTCTTTGTGTGATAACACATTGCAAACTGTTGTTTATAATATATATACTGTATGTATATATATATATATATATATATGCATAAACATAAACGTAAATATAAATAATTTCAGTATATAATAAATGCATTACTAATCATGCACCTGTGTCCTGCCTCATCTGCGCCACCAAGGAAGATGTCGGGTCGCGAGGAAGAGGAGCTGGAAGGCAATGAGGACAATGAGGAGGGTGGTCAGCAGTGAGGCTGAGGAGCTGAGTGGCGATGAGGAGAATGAGCTCGGCAGTGATGAGGATGATGGGGCTGGATAGTGGTGAGGCTGAAGACCTGGTCTGTGATGACTCATTGGAGCAGGACTGCAGAGTGGCACGAGGGCGGCAAGCTCCTTCGGGATCATTTTACTGGTGCTGGATCAGGCAGGTAACTGGTTGGAGCAGGAATAATCTTCAGCATAATTGGTGGGGAGTTAATAATTTGTGTAAGCTCTGACCTCTTAGCACTGTTAGCAAAGAAATTCAGCAGAGAGATGGGTGTACTGGAGTCTTTCTCTGGTTGCAAAGGCTGTTCCCTAGGGTGCCGTCCTGTGACTAGCCAGAAGCCACGGAGGGGAAACTCATGATCCACCTTGGCTGAGTAGGAAACAGGAAGAAGCTTGGAAGGGGTTGTTAGCTGGAGGCTAGCCTACTGGAGATCATTAGACTGAGAATCAGAGATGATCACTCACAGGCTGGGAAGAGGGCTGACAGCTAGCAGACAAGGTTCTGGCAGGCAGGGAAGCAGACTAGGACCACAAGGTAATTATCCAGAGACATAACATGAAACGCAAGTAAGGTAATAAGCAGCAGTGAGAAACATAAATAAAACAATGAACCAGAAACTACCAACAAACTAAAACTGGAAACACTGAAAACACACACTCACCACACCAGAACCGTGACAGTTAAAGTGACCACTTTAGTGACCCTTGGAAGCAGGAGATATTTTCAGTGTATGCATCAGAGTTGGGACCATGTCATTTTTTCAAGTCACAAGTAAGTCTCAAGGCCTAAACTTTGGGTTTCGAGTCCTAAAAAAGTCATAATGTGCTCTTCACCAGCAAGCGACCACACTATTTCGTATTTTTATCAAGTTAAAAATTAAACTTTACTGAATAAAGCATTAACCTATAAAGAAAAAAGGCAGAGACAAAGTTTCAAACAACAAAATATTATCTATTATTTCATGTATTAAGTGAAGTGTTGATGCTTGATAATGGCAAAAATTATTATTATTATTATTATTAATTATTATAAATTCATTTAATGAATTTATCTAATAATGGTGACTACTGTTGTTGTAAATTGGTAGAAGCCAAAATCGTAATTGAGATTAAAATTTGATTAATTGCGTAGCACCATGTTTTTTTTACATTAATTTATATTTGGGCTTGGGGAGCTTGAACAGGATCAAACACAGCCTCAGAGACCAACAGGGAATCCACGACTGAGATGATTTACACAGAGCTTCTTGATGGATATATTTAGCTTTACTTTTGCTAAACCGCTAACTGTAACCTATCTGCCTGTATCTGTGGCTGGTTAGCCCTGGTTAGCCGTGCTGCTAGTGGTTCTATTAACTTACTTAGCCCCGGGGTGCCAAAATTCAAACCCGGCAAAAAAAACACCTCAGGAACTGTTTTGCCAGTGGTCAAAATGGACTTTGTTGGTCTCGGAGGTTGTGCTCGGTCCAGGTCCAGCTGCCGTGTCCACTCACTGAGAGCTGGAACCAGTCCGGAGTCTGCACGATGGGATGGGATGGGGGCGTAAACACACATTCGGCGCTACTGGCGACTGTAAACGCCAATCAATACCTGCGATACGTCCCTCCCCAGTTTTGTGTTTTTACAGAAACACGTACATATACCATCTACTGTTAAAAAAACATATATGGAGGCAAATAGCACTGCGTTTTCTTTTTCATGGAAACTTTCTGCTTAAAGTAATCCCTATGAGTAATCCCCATTTTTTCAAAATGTATCTGTAATCTGATTAAGTCGTTATTTTTTGTACTGTAATGGAATACAGTAACTTTTTTGTATCCTGATTATGTAAAGCCATTACATGTAATCCGTTACTCCCCAACCCTGTGTATATCTAGTCATGCATCCCAAGGATGTCAGCACCTCTCACCTGATGGTTTGCACTACATTTTGTGTACTTGCAGAAGAAACTCCACCCAAAGGTCCTAAACAACCAGCAGAGTGATCGTATGGTTATTCCACAGCAGTCTGATGTTGGTTTCACATGATTTCATCACTACTGTGGGTCATGGTGAGAAATGGCATTTGGTGAAGCACTATTTAATATTGAGGCAATAACAGTTTTCAGCGATAAGACTCTCTTGCTACTTTAGCTAACATCATATACATACAACAACAGCATATCTTGCCTTTCCTTTATTGTGTTATATAATAGTTTTGTCCAAAGTTCCCCCCAAAGGGAGTTAACATCTCTCACAGAAAACACTGCTCCTGAAGTGCCCCCACCCTCCCTACCAAAAGTTAGATACCCACCAGGCAGTCAATGGACATAAAGTTGCACAGTTTAAACGTTACGTATGAAAGAAAAAATTGTTACAGATTAATAATTCACCACTATGCTCCATTCTAGGTTTCAAAGCTGGTTGGGAACATATACAGCGGAACCGAAGCAGTGCTTATCGGCTGGTCAAGACCCGTCTGTGACGGCCCCAAGAGGTCTTGGTGTTGGGCCTCTGTACTGTGTGCTGTCTGTGTTTCTTCCTGCAGGCAATTAAGGAGATTGGGAGCACCTTGCCAGTGAGCCCAACCTATTTAGGCCTGCCTGCCCAGACGCCAGTGTCGATGCTTGCGCCTGCCACACCGCTCTGCCACGCTAGCCTTTTGTTTTAAATAAATTTACGTTAATCTTTGTAAACCTGAGTTGCATCCTCCTTCTTTGTTGTGGCCTGAGAGCCGGGGTCGTAACACTGTCCTACTGTGCTACTGATTGGCCTTTTACTGTGGTGGGCCTAAGGCACACCTGTGCAATATCCATGCTGTCTGATCAGCATCTTGATATGCCACACCTGTGAGGTGGATGGATTATCTCAGCTAAGGAGAATTGTTCACTAAAACAGATTTTGAGAGAAATAGGCCTTTTTTTAAATAGAGAAAGTCATAGATCTTTGAGTTCAGCTCATGATGAATGGGGGCAAAAACAAAAGTGTTGCGTTTATAATTTTGTTCAGTGGATCTGGACAAGGTTAAATTGTCATTTTAACAGTCATAAGATTGCGTCTGTTATCTTACGCTTACAGGAAACGGTGGTTTGTCTGGTTGATTATTTTGCAACCAGCACTTAGAGGGGAAACAAAGTTTTTAATGCGCAGGCCTTGTTCAAACCCCCACCTCTTTTGGGGTGTTTGGAGGGCCTGGAGTCAAGCTGTCTGCTTGGTGGGTGATACCTCAACCTCCCTTCTTAGGGAGAAGTAAAGGAGAGATGGCTGTATCACTACACCCGCTGCACATACAGTATAAAACTGTGTGTATTAACATGTAGCTGTTTGTTGTACCAACAGGATGTCATGGGATTGCATATAAATGGCACCCTGAACATTCACGTCATGTCTACGCATTTAAAGCAGTTACAGATGTCGCATTTCATGAGTTTTGGACAGGCAGGAAACGACAAAGTCAGGTGACCTTCATCACCATAGTCAAGTGATTATTTAGGAAATAAATCATATTTTGGTTCAAAGACGTTGCTGTCCAAATCAGAATGGAAGGTGGATGATACACACAGACTGTTGGACTGATGGACGAAGCAGTATTTTATGTAGAGTGCCTGAGTAGTCTTTTTCTACAAGCCGAAAAAGAAGATACTGCAGTTCAAGCAAGTTTTGTGGTGAGTGAATGAATCTCCAGAAAAAGATATTCACTGAAGGCCAGTTTCTGAAGGACTGCATATTGAAAGTTGCGGATATTTTATGTCCAGAAAAAAAAGGTCTCATTAAACAATATAGCAAGTTGTCAACGATGTTTATGATCAGAAGACTTGCTGAGTTTGTGTCCAATGCACGGCCGCACCACATCCAAATATATATTTCAGCAGCTGTGTGACGTGTTTGAGCGTGCTGGTTTACCATGTCGCCGAGTGGTAGGCATTAAAACTGACGCATCCCCATCTATGACAGGCAGAAAAAATGGACTGGTTGTGTTGCGACAAAGAAAGTTAGAAGAGGAAAAACAGGTCCAGCAGTTGTGCTGCACTGCATTATACACAGGCACTGTGCAGCAAGTGCTTGAATTATTAACATGTCAAGTCTGTTGTCTGTTTAAAATCTAACTTATTGACTAGCAGTGTAACAGTGAACTAAAAAACATATTCAGGGAGGCACAGGGAAAAGTAGATCTGATTGGACAATTTGGGCAAATGTGTCTTAGTTGTGTGAGAAAGCGCTGCCAGGTGTCTTGCAAGAATTAAAATAAAGTAGATGTAAAGTAAACTTTGTAGACCTTACAAAGTATTCAGGCATTGCATTTGTTAGTTCAGTGCAATAACTCCAACTCCTGCCACCTGCAGAAGTCCCTGGAAAACTGCATCAGCGAGGGGAAGTAAGGGGTTGAGTGTTGTGAGCTTAACCACCTGCAGCTTAACACTAGTTGGAAAAAAGGACCTATTTCCATCCAGTTGGTGGATGTGGACACTGTGCAGGACTGCAAGTAACTGGGAGTACACCTGGCTAGACTGTAGGAAGAACACTGAGGCATTGTACAAGACCCCCAGAGCTGACAGTTTCTGCGGAGGATGCAGTTCCATGCAGAGGATGTTCTGCTATTTAGTGGTAGCCAGTGCTATTTTCTTTACTGTCGTGTGCTGGTGTAGCGAGGCAGATCGTTTAGGCTCTCGCTGAGGAGAGCCTTAAATGCTGATACGAATTTCTAGGACTTGCAATATTACCCAAACTACACCACGTGGGGAATTTCACCCCAAGAACTATATTTTCAGCCAACACTGATAAATGAAGGCACACATGTTCATCTTACTTGGAGGAGGGTACAACACACAAAATTACACAATAACTTTTTCACTACACCTAATCAGTGTGTCATCAAAGAAATACCTTTCATATGAAATAATTGTCTTTCACAAATCAAAGCTCACAATATTTTTGATATGCATCTTTTCTGATTTGCATAAATACATTTGACCAACACTTAATCCAACTGATTTTAATCATTAATCACTAAACCGTTTGGTAAACCTCTAGATTTTAAATTGGTTTGTCAGCTGTATAAAATGTGTGTTTGCATCAACATCTGAATTACATGTAACCTTACCTAACACATGAATATTCATTAATGCTGAATGATTTCTTCTGGTAACCACAATTGGTCACCCAATAAAAGGCAGTGTGTAAACACTGGCAATTTCTTTCAATATGGAGCAGAATAGACAGCAAGGAAGAGGAAGAGCTGGTGGACAAGGTATCCTTGAGGTGGGCATGGACACCAATAGAGAGGTCACAGAGGTGGTTAAATGTCATTAGATGCATCGCCTACTTATGTATATTAAAACTACACTGTAAAATTTTTGATGGGTGATGGCACTTGATGCTGATGTGAACCATCACAATGTTGATGAAGCTGGCTTTACAGCTCTGGGAACCATCACCTTATCGTGGTGGAGAGGTTTGCGTGCCCTGGTGAGCCAGGAGGCTGTGTTGTCTGGAGCCTAGTGCTCCTGGTAGGGTCTCCCAATGCAAAGTGGTTCCAGGTGAGGGGCCAGACTGAGAATGGTTCATAAAGACACCTGATGAAATTACGAGGAAGAGGATGAGAGACCCTGCCCGGAGGAAGCCCGGGCCCCCCGTCTGGAGCCACGCCCTGAGGGAGGGCTTGCCGGCAAGCCCCTGGTGGCCGGGTTTGCCACGGAACCCGGCCGGGCACAGCCCGACAAAGCAATGTAGCACCCCTTTCCATCCTTTGGACCCACCATCCATCGGAAGATCTGCAGGGGTCGGGTGCGCTGCCACATGGGGGGCAGTGAAGGTCAGGGGCCTCGACGGACCAGACCCGGGCAGCAGAGACTGGCTCTGGGGAAGCGGAACGTCACCTCTCTGTGGGGGAAAGAGCCAGAACTTGTGCGGAAGTTGGAGAGCTACCAGTTAGATCTGGTGGGGCTGAGATATTTCCCCCTCAACAGACAGCCTGACTCAAGTGAAAGGTTTGCTTTCCCTAAGTGCTGTTTTGGGCAGTTAGATCGTAAAACTTACCGCCTCTGGTGAAGCTGAGATAAGACTCAAAGCCCTGACTGATAAAAGTGACAACATCAACACTAAATCAGAACTCTTTTGGAAGGAGGGCAGGAAACCTTAAACTGCCCCTCCACACACGTAACCATGGCAACTGACCTTCCTCTTTGTTTAACTGCCTCACATCAAAGTATATTCTCATCTTCACACCCAGATGTGAATTGGTGAGAAACTCAAGAACACCAGAGGACAGCCCACATTCCTTTGTGGGAACAAGAACACTGTCTCCTTATAACTTGCCTATTACCTTGTTTAATTAAATAATGACATTAAAACCTTGCAGGAGCAAGGCAGCTGCAGGCACCAAGTCTGGCAGCCTCAGTTGTTTTTCTCCAGCTACACAAAGTTTGCAGCTGCACAAACATTTGTCTCACGCCCTTGCAGTCACCTGCAGCTCATGTTAGACTATCAAGTCGGTCATCAGGGAGGCTGGCTCTCTCCTGGGGGTGGAGCTTGATTCTTTGGTGGTGTCTTCAGAGAGGAGTATGCTGTACAAACTGCGGCGTTTTGAACTTTACAACCCATCTACCTCATGCAGAGATATGGACAGCAGACACGTGGGGCACTAACTCCACCCTACATTTCAATTATGTTTGTTAAATCTCCCTCTTTCTCTCTGGATTACTGTCTCTCTGTGAATTACATTCATTACAGCTCTCTGATTTATGGGACATAATGTGCAATATCATGGGCATAACCATGTCAACATTCGGAATTAACCATATACATTTGCCTTTACTTCAGATTTGATTTTGTACACACATAGCTAAATGCTACTTCTAGTACTTATCCATGATCTTTACCGTTAACGTTTTTATATTTTTTGATGAACCATTGATGTCGGTAACCTGGTAAGAGGCATTGTGTATATTTAGCTATTATAGATATTTTATATTATTATTATTATACAGTATTTGCAATCTATAGATTGCTACGTTGTACAACAACTCCTGCACAACAATTTCCCTCGGGACAAATAAATCTTCTTCTATCTGTTAATTTATCTTATCTATATTTGGGCCAGTGGGCTTCCAAGTCGTTTCTCTGGGACCATCGTCATCATCATCATCATTGCTGTGATGGGACTGTTGTTCTGCCTAACTGACTCCATTTGGCCAATTAGCCCCCGCCAGGAAGTGCTCCTCTATTATTTTTTCCCCCTCTGCTCTGATGAAACAATGTCAAGTAGAGACATTTGTTAGCTGATTATACTACCATGACATTCATACACATGACTGTTTAGAGCGACAAAGCCTCATAGAACATGTAGCGGAATGAGAGTCGACAGTCAGTGATAGATTGAGGGAGAGACAGAGGGAAAGAGTGTTTGCCCTTGGCTCTGTGCGGCAGTTTTTACAATATCAATTAGAGTGTATGAGATATAAAAGCTAATGATCAGGTCTGTCATATTTGCATATGCAAGGAGCGGTGGGCTGATTGCTTGCACGAAACAGCACTTAGAGAGCATAATTAGAGAAGCCTGGTGCTGGTGATGTCGACAGCCAGAACAGCGGCGAGATTCCTTCTTAATGAGGCTTGTCACGGTACGCTCTGCCTGGAGTCTCTGCTCTGAGATCTGACACACACACATACGCAGGCACACACACACACATAGATACACACACAAACGCACACTTTAACCCCTGTATATCGTCTGTAACCCAGTTTAGAACACATTTCACTTTACTTATGGATTTTTACATCAGAACAATTCCTCAAACACTCACAGGAATACACACACACACGCACACAGACACACACACACACACTTGAAGTCAAAACGATACAGACATTTTTATATTCAGCTATCTGGTCTAATCAGGATATTCAGTCTAATTACAGGACATGATGATATAAAACAGAGGTCCTTTAAACATCTTCCACTTTCTGCTGCTGATAGGAGCTGATGATCTTTCCCCTTTTTTATGTTATAAAATATTTTCTTTGCACGGCTTTGTGCTGGAACAGCCATACATTTCATTAATTCAAAAATTTCTGTCGTACAGATCTGTTCATCCATGGTGGCTGTTACTATTTGTGCAATTTGCTCCAAACAAACCAGACTAAAAACCAGCGGAAAATGTTTCTGGCTACCAGACACTTTGAGCCAGACTCCTAAAGCTCTGTGGCTATTCAAGGCTTAATGATATGCACAAAAGCAGAAGTAAACACACACAAACTCCTTCACTTGGGGTAAGTACTCACTCCCTACCTGGAGTGAGCACTCCATTAAGTGCTCCAGGTAGGGAATGAGTCTCATATTAAGATGTGCCAATCCTCATCCCAGCCGCTTCACACTCGAATTGATCCAGTGAGTACTAAAAGTCATGGACAGATAATTCAATCAGGAACACATCATCTGCAAAAAGCAGCAACGAGATCCCCAGCCCACCGAACCACAACCCCTCCCCACAATGCCTCGATATCCTGTCCGTGAATATCACAAACAGGAGGGTGACAAAATGCAGCACTGGCAGAGGCCAACCCCCACTTGGAACCGACTTACTGCCAAGAATTCGTACACAGCTGTTGCTTTGGACATACATGGATTGGATAGCCCTTAACAGGGACCCCCTTACCCCATACTCCCGCAGCACCTCCCGCAATATCCTGGAATCTCATGACAGAATCCACATTGTTCTTCAATCCATTACAATCAATCAATCCAAGGTTCAACTATTGGCCGAACCCTCTTCTCCAGCACTTTATAGGAGACTTTACCCGGGAGGCTGAGAAGTGTCATACCCCTTTAATTGAGCACACACTGTCTTTGCCACTTCTTAGGAACTGTCCCCAACTTCCATGCAATGTTGAAGAGGCCTAATCCAAAGCTTACAGCATTTCGGGAGTGTTCCTTCCATCGCCTAATTACCTCCTCAGTATAGGTCAACAGTGTCCCACCCTTACTGCACGCAGCATGGATGCTGCAGCTTCAGCAATGTAATCTTTGAACATTGCCCACTCAGGTTCAATGCCCCCAACCCCCACAGGGATGCTAGAAAAGCTCTGCCACAGGTATGAGTAGAAGATCTCTCGGACAGGGGCCTCTTCCAGTTCACCCGCACCATTTGGGCTTACCAGGTGTGTCAACTCACCACCCGATGGTGATCAGTTGACAGCCCTGCCCCTCTCTTCACCCAAGTGTCCAAAACAAATGGCCTCAGATCAGACAGCCCGATCAAAAAAATCGATCATTGACCTTTAGCCTAGGGTGCTCTGGTACCACATATACTTATGAGCATCCTTATGTTTGAACATAAGTCTAAAAAGAAACAACCACTTGGTTTCAGATCAGGGTGGTCCGTGCGGGTTGAAGTCTCCCAGCTCCATGTAGGGTCTCCAAGAAGGTTGAATACTTCAAACAACCATTTGGTGCATATGCACATACAATAGTCAGTTACGGTTCCAAAACTGAGACTGTGTATAGAGGTATGGCCCACCAGTTCTAACCAGTAGCGCTCTACCTCCTACACAAGTTCCGGCTCCTTCCCCCACAGAGAGGGGGATGCCAATGCCAGCCTCTGCAGCCCAGGTCTGGTCCATCGTGGTCCCTGACCTTCACTGCCAACCATGTGGCAGTGATGGGCCCACAGGACGGAGAGGAGGGTGCCACAACACTTTTTCGGGATGTGCCCAGCCGGGCTCTGTTGGAAACCCAACCACAAGGCGCTCGCGGGTGAATCCTCCCTCTGGACTTGGCTCCAGATGGATCTCTACCAGATCCACAGGACTGAATGTGTAAAGAATGATAGACAATTAAAATGTATTTATTGCTAAACAACAAACAAAAAAAACCCCAAATACTTTCCTCCTCTCGCTGAATAATATGATTAGTTATACAGATTAAAAGGGGAAATAACAGATCAAACAGATGGTTCATGGTCCTTTCTACAATCAGACCTATGCAGATAACAGACACTATTTTTAATTAGATGGTGAATCTGAAAATAAATATAATCTAAAGTTAGGAGTTCTGAGTTGTTTCTGTTATTTGCCTGTCCACTTTATTAAAAAAAATGCAGTGACATGATTTAGTATCAGATTGGTCCAATCAGCTGCACCATCCAGTCGATAATAGATTTCCTACAAAGGGGTTTGTTGGTCTGAAAGACTTCCGCCGAGCTTGGTCTCCTCCATCCTACCTTCTCAGAGTAGAAATGAGAGCATTGGACTGGAGGACCTGTACAATGTCCAGGTCAAGCGAGGAGTAAGAAAGGACGTTTTGAAAGCACTCCCTATATATTTTCACACACATCTGTGAATTTTTGCTAGCTTTGAAGTCTTTTTGTGGTATGAATGGCTGTTTATTATTTAATCCTGCCTACCCAGAGAACACTGTGTAGAAGAAAGAGAAAGGTTTGACAGAAGAGACAGGCATTCATTAACATTTACAGAACAGTTGACATCAGAATTGCATAGAAGAAGTTGGGAAAATATACCTTACAGACATTTTTACTACAAGATTTGTAAAAGTTTCAGTGGGCAAAGTAAATTCAAAACAAAACTTTCACCTTCAAAACCCCATATGAGTCCAACCCTTTAAGAAGCACAGAAATACCTCTTCCTGTAAGCAAAGAAAACCAATGATATTCTAGCAGCTTTATCCTTCGGGGGCAAATTCTTGCCACAAGATCGATTTCTTTTTCCCTTTCCCTTTATCAATCTCTCCCACCCTTTGCACCCGCTCCTTCTCTCAATCCATCTCTCTCTCTGCTACCTTTCCATTTTTCTGCCTTCCTTCAATCTATCTCTCTTTGACTCTTTTACTACCATTTATCTCTATTTTCTTACCTCAATCCATCTCTCTCCCTCCTCCATATCTCTGTCTCTAAGTTTATTAAAATGCATCATCTGGATCCATTCTCAGCTCGGTCAAAACTACATAGCATCTCATTAGCTTTGTGAAGATCAATCTGTCTGTCCTTTCTTTACTCTGTTTGCTTCAGCAAAGAGATTAACAGATTATCCCTCCCTCCCACTGAGGAATGTCTGTTTGTCATGTTAAATCAAGACAAGAGGTGAAGGGAAAACAGATTTGGGGTGTTGAAGGTGTAAGAGCCATGAAGAAAAGAAGAAGTGGGTTGGAAAACTTAAAACTGAGCTTGTAGGGGGCAAGTTTTAGAAAACACCTCCCTTGACAAGGCAAACCTAAGTAGAATCAAACCATCCATTTGGTAGACTCTTGAGGGACCACTACAATGTGCAATACAAAGGTCACTTAATGAAATTGGTAGGGGAATTAGAACTTTTGCTAGGAAGCTTTTCCACTGGCTCTGATTACCTTCTTACTGTATCCACCTTATTCCTTGTCCAATTATACCTATTGTAAAGACACTGGTTCAGTAAAAAGGATAAACTATCCAGTTTATCCTTTATCCACTGGCTCTGATTACCTTCTTACTGTATCCACCTTATTCCTTGTCCAATTATACCTATTGTAAAGACACTGGTTCAGTAAAAAGGATAAACTATCCAGTTTATCCTTTATCCACTGGCTCTGATTACCTTCTTACTGTATCCACCTTATTCCTTGTCCAATTATACCTATTTTACCTACTCTCACAGACACTGGTTCAGCATAACTAAGTCTCACAGACACTGGTTCAGTAAAAAGGATAAACTGGATAGTTTATCCTTTTTACTGAACCAGTGTCTGTGTGACTTAGTTATGCTAGTTTTCTTCCCTTCTCTTAGAGATTTGGGGGAAACACAACCTTTCACCCCTTAAACTGGATAATGTGATCATACCTCTACCATCTACTAGCAAGGGGTGGGAGAATGACCTGAAGAAGAGCATTACATTTATTCATTTAGCTGACGCTTTTATCCAAAGCGACTTACAATTGTTATATTTTTCAGAGGTCCTGCTCAGGGACACAATGGTGGATGGGTCACAGTGGGGGATCGAACCCAGGTCTCTCACACCAAAGGCATAGTCTTATCCATCGCACCATCGCCACCCTGATATATAGCATAGTTAGCTACTTTGTTTATTCTGTTGGTACTGTGAAGTGATGAAAAAAACGTATGAGTACTTACAGACTATCAAAGTTGAGTGTGTTTTTAGGAGGAGGAACACAGATACTCACAGCAGATACAGAACCAAGTCAGAGCCAATTGAAGTCCCACATCAATTGGCTAAAGCTAGATAATTGGTTACTACTATCCAATCATTTCTTCCAGTTATCCTCCCATCCCTCAGTGGTAGGCAGAGGTATGATCACATTACATGATTTAAAGAAAAACTTTGAAATATAAGTTTATTTCCTTTCTTGCTGAAAGTTAGATGAGAAGACCAACACCACTTTCATATGTGTACACCAAATATGAAGCCACTGTCAACAGCCAGCTAACGCAGCACAAAGACCAAAAATGAGAAATAGATGGCCTAGTCCTTGCCCAATGGTAATAAAGCTTCTAAAATTGCTCCTTAACATTTTTAATCGCAATTGACCCTTCGCTAAGCCATGCCCCGAATACACAGCTGGCCGATCACAGCGCAGTATAGGACACGCTCTAACTGAAGTCCGACACTTTCATGGATGTGCTCCATTGACTCTAATGTAAAAAGAGTCATTTGCTAGCTTTTTTAGGCTATATTTTTCTAAGATATGGTCAAACGCTGTTTCTTCGGGCACTTGTAATAATTACAGTCGCTACCCAGAGAAGTTGATAGAAGTTTGATTTATTCTCTTTCCAAAACCTAAAATAAATGCAGATGTCGGCTGTGGATCGTTCCTAATGTAATGTTAGTTAGCTAACGCTAGCTAACTTCCTACTAAATGGAACATAATAAATCCCTGCTGTTCTGCTTTTTAACAATTGTAATAATGAATAGAGGCCTACCCAGCTTTACAGGAACAGTGTTGATCGTTCATGTCGTTGTCTTTTGTCTCAATCGTCCAGGGATGCGGTGGTTCACTTGTACTGTGTGATCGTTAGGCTTTAGTTTCTATCTTTCATTTTTTCATGTCTGTTTGACAGCCTGAATACAACATTTAAATCTATAATGCAACTGCAGAACTGTCTGCTTCTTTCTGAGATCACTTTTCCAACTAATTTGACAATATTCCTCCAGGGAGTGCAGTAATAGACAGTGGCAGCGCCGACAGTTTGTCGGACTTGGCAACAGTAACTAAGGGGGGCGGGGCTTAGCAAAGGGTTAATTGTTTAATTCATATACAAAACAAAGTGTAAAAACAACATTACTTTTCACACAGCACAGCGATGCGGCATATTGGCACAGTCCTCAAGAAAAATAAGGCAGCGTGAAAGCGGCTATATACAGACACACTGGGAGACAGCGTCACACAACATACTCCCACTGCAGCGTTACAGTAATATTTTTATCAGCTTGAGGTTGAACTACGTTTCACTGACTGTATTTAGCTGACATGATACATTGGCGCTAGCTCGCCTAATGCTTTTCTGTTGGCTAACTATTTGTGTATCTTTCACCAGAGGCTCAGCAATGTCAGCACAGCTAGATGTATTGGATGATAACGAACCAGTTAGTGAGCTAGCCTGAATATTATGAGATATTTGCTCATTAACATTTTTGTAGTGTATGGGTCCTGCACTGTTGTTGTTCTGTGACGTTACGTTGCATTATTGTATATTATGTTGTTACGTACGTTACAGCGACTGAGATGGAGGAGAAGCTGTGTACCCGAGTATTGGTAGAATGACAAGTAAATCTAAATTGAATGTTATGAAGCAAACAGTGGTGGATCCGTGCCAACCTAGCTGGCTGTCCCTGCCCTGCACCACTATGGGACAATATAAACAAATCGCTCCACATTTGCTTTGTATCGTTACAACATTTCTTGCAGGCTAAAATCAGCAATTTGACATAATGCCGGTGGTACACAGGATAGCAATATGGGTAGCATTAGCTCGTGCAGTCATATAGATAGTCATAACGTTACAACTATAGTATTTTGCACCGGATAACGTTAGCAAATGGTCGGCGTTAGTCAGCGAGCTAACAATTAAACTTTCTGATGTTGACTGTGTTTTCACCCGACATCATCTGATTCTCTTGTCCTGGTATACTTCCGCACATAAAACTTTATTGTTGTTTTGTATCCTTATGTGGAGTTTATGTTGGGGTTTGTGTTGGAGTCCGTGTTGTGCTGGGAGCCGGTTGTTTTACGATGTTAGTGGACTGTTTTTTGTTATGTTGTTGCTGTAGTCGGAGAGAGGTTCGGGAACACACACAGGGCTACATCCCATCATCTTGTCGATTGTTTTTCTGTTCTGCGGATTAAATGGACTTATCTCCAGTTTTGTTACTTGGATAAGCATATTTTATTTTTGGACTGTTTTCCACGTTGGTAGTGAGATTCACTCTTCCGTTAATTCCGTTAAACACTTTTACTTCATACCAGTTTAGTTTTAGGTGTCTGCATCTGCAGCCGAAAGTAACATCAAATGCTCAAAATTTTCCTTTAAGGTGTGACAATACCTACATCCTTTACTTCTAAAATGCTGGGACCAGGAATATAGTGGAAAAGTGATGATAGCCTTAGTCAAGCATTTGCCAAGTTTCTTGACAAGTCTGCCAGCTTAACCTACAGTATCTAATTTGCATATTTCGGTCTGAACACTTATTAATACCAGGTGTAAATTCAAAGGCCTGTGATAAGCAGTGGTTGACAGGAAATCTGGCATATCAGGTGGGGCAGCACACCCTGAAGGCCGGTCATGTGACAATATTGATGTATTTTTAATAGCTAACAACCGCCCCTAAAGCAGGGCCCCATCCTGTTGGTTATTTTCTATAAAAGGTTAGTTTTCCCAAGGAGAGAGAGAAGAATAGAAATCGAGCAGTGATACTGATTTAAAGTGCTTTGCCAGTACTGTATCAGACTGCAGGTCAATGAGTTTGAGCTGAACATCTCTATGTGCATTTTCCACACTGCAAGTGAAGAGAGAAGAAATCATGTGCAATTTACGCTCAACTGTTCTGAAGTATTGAAATAGCCTTGAAAATTCACCATGCAGTGTCCCTAACATGGACCTGTGGAGCTGATTGGCTAACGGTGTGGCTTCTTTCAGGGTTTGCAAGTGGGTGAGAGTTTTACCCTCCAGTTGGCTTGAATGAAACTGCAACTTTCTCTTTAAAGCTTTCACCAGGTTGTACATTTTATGCGCAATTTGGCCCTTGCCTTGCAGTTGGTATTTAATTCATTCATTAGTGCAATCACATCAACAGCAAATGCAAGGAGTGCCATCCAGTCTCCAGAGCTCTGGGATGTCCATGCCTTTCTTCTCACAAAGCTCTTGAATCTCTGCTCTGAGGTCCCGCTCTCTTTTAAGCACTTTGCCGAGGCTGAGCCATCTGACAGCTGTGTGGTAACATGTCACCATGTACAGTCTCATCCTTCTCCAAGACTGAGACAAACTGTCAGTGATTTAATGTTGTTGTCCTGATGAAATTGACTATTTTAGTTCCTACATCAATAACAGTTCCAACATCAATAAAATGGTTAAGTTTTAGCACTGACTTACACAACACATTCTGATGTATAATACAATGCAAAAAAATCTAATTTCAGTTCTGGGTTCATTTCAGTCACTTTATTTTGCATCCGCTTCAAAAGTCTGAAATCTTTCCCTGTCAGATTTGGACAGCCATTGGATGTAACACATGTCAGTTTCTCCCATTTCAGTCCCAGCTTGTCAAAGCATGCGTTTACCTCCCTGTCGTCATCCCTTTCATTGACTGCATTGCTTCCAGCTCCTCCGTAATCTCAAAATCTTTAGTTCTGCATCACATAGGCTTCGCCATCTAAGGCTATTGCTGTTGGGTTTACCCCTATGCACAGCACTAAGAAAAGCTTTTCTACGTCCAACCGCTGTGTGGGCCTCTCTTATGTCCTCACCTTGTGAATATACAACAGTGAGACCTGGCCATCGGCTCCGAGCAGAATATTACTTGTGGATCATGTCTTCGAGCAGACTGGTTAGAGTGGTGTCTAAGAGCTGCTAAGCTGACGGGAAACATACGTTATTTCCCTCTTGCTCCTCTGATCTTGTCATCGTTGTCATCTCCGTTCCACTTCATGTTGGGCTTCCATGCGGCTCGCCTATCCTCCCAGCTGCAGCCACAAGGGACAGTCCCATGCAACCCTGGGACTCATCCCTCTAGCCCCATTCTACTCTGGAGAATGTTGAGCTGACAGGATGCTGACATCAGGCTAACGTTGAGCTAAGAAGAAGCTAACAGGAGGTTCAGTCTGGGCAGGGTCACATCCCACATCTTGGTCTTCACAGACGCCTCCCTGCTGGGATGGAGTGGAACATGCCTCTCTCAGGTGGTGGGTGGTCTGTGGCGGACTCACATGCCTCTCCACATAAACGTGCTGGAGCTTCTCACAGTGAGGAAGATGGTCCAGCACTTCGCCTTTCTGCAGCTGAACCAGCACATGCTGGTCCACACCGACAACAAGGCCACAGTTGCCTACATAAACCACCAGGGCGGGGTGCACTCGGCACAGCTGCCGGGTTTGGCCAGACGGCTGCTCTTGTGGGCGCACACGCATCTGCTCTTCATCAGAGCGGAGTACATCCCTGGCGTGCTGAACAGAGAGGTGTATATTATGTTGAATGGTGCCTTCATCCTGATCTGTTAACTCAGATTTGGCGCAGGTTTGGCGTGGCAGAGGTAGGTCTGTTCACCAACTAAGAAAACGCTCAGTGTGCTCGCTTCCCCACTGGGGGTGGACGCCTTAGCGTACAAACAATCACCAAATTGGTACTTACTTGGCATTTTGGTGCACTGAAAAATTATCTCATGCAATCTTATGTCTGCATTTCTTTTCTCTGTGATTCTATCTGGCCAACAACACAAAGTGAAAGTTGTTTAAATCTGAGTTATGTTCACAGGTTTAGCATGTGGCCATATACTAATTATTAAATTATCTTGCATTCTCAACATAGTATTTTAGGTTTTGTCTGGGACTGTCCGTTTCTACCTGCGGAATGTCTCCCATTTCTCATTGACTCACTCAGCGCTGAGTGTTCTGTCTGAGTGATTGTTCTCTGTGAGAGTGCGGTGCGTCTTCTCCCAACCAGACGGTGGGGGGAGTGCCCCGCTGCTCACACTGCTCTGTGCGCATTTGGACCGGTTGCAGTGCGTAACCGGTGCAGATTCTGGTCTGCTCACAGAACAGTGGCCGAGCTTTTAATATTCCCATTTTTAATATGGGGTTCATGTGACTTTCTTAATCCTTTCTGCATGTGTTGTACTTCTACCATCAACCTGTTGTCTAGAGTCCTGCAGGTGCTTCTGTAGGAGGTGCCATTCGATCAGCATACTATAGAAATAAGTGGTTGTAGTCTGCACATAAAGTCAAGCTCTTTCAGGGTCACTTGATGGTGTTGGTTTACCTTATTGCAGTGACACAGAATTTGAACATGGAGATGTAGTTTGTGCTGTCTTGATTATTTAATGAAAGCACTGCTCTACTGCTCTGTAATGTGAATGACTCATATGTTTTCCTTGTTTGAGGCTACACGACCATCCAATCATGGGAGCCACATGGGGCAAATGAAATGTAATCAAATCTTTAATCACAGACTTTTGTCTCATCAAGAGATGAAAAAATGAATTGGTCTAATCAGTGGGGTTACACTGTACACAGTGGACACATTTATATTTTGCATTGGGCATGGATGCAAGTGTCTCCATAAAATGAGATTATTTACTGCTTCTTTATCAGATGGACACAAACCAGTATATATTTCCATCTTTACTTACAGGATCCATAAAGCAGTCCCTAAAAACTATATTTGTGTGGACTTCTTGATCGTGTAACAAAGTTACAGGAGGATCATTCAAATTTCTGTTTAAAGGCCATGCCATTCACTGACTTTACGCTTTTTTTTTCTTGAAGTTTTCATCCTCGCTCTCACCCCCTTTATATTAAAGCCTGGCTCTGCTTGGGTCTTTGGCCGATGAGCTTTTGCAATTTGCCATGCAACCAGTCCAACCCAGCAGTTGAGGCTTGCCTGGTGCAGCATTAAAGCTGTTGTCACACATTAAAGGACTATTAAGGCCAGATTTTTTCTCTCTGTTGAACTTTTTTCTTCAAGTTCTGTGCATGTTTTGAACAAATAAGTTTGGATGTTGCACACTGAGGACAGGACTGTGAGATTTGCTACGTTTTGACTGGCCGAGAGCATTATCTTAAATATGAGTAATAAACTATGGCTGACTGTAAAAGAAGTCACGTCTGGCTGTATCTTAGCTGTGAAGGTAGGGACGCTGTGTGTGATGTGTGTGCAAAGACAGTGAAATACTTTGGCAACACCGCAAACTTCTCTAAACATCTGAGATTAAGTCAAAATAATAGAATGATGTTATGAAGCAGCAGTTCTGAGCATGATATTTTTATTATAATTAAAGAATATGACAAGTCATTTGATGTCTTGTCATGCAGCTATTATTTGGAATTGGTAAGGCTACAGCCTACTCTTTATTTCCATCATAAATACAGAAACGGGAGGGGGGAGGTCACATTAAACTAGAAACAAAATATGTAAAAAGTATTGGTATTGGTATCAGCAATACCAGCCTGGGTATTACTTGGTATTGGATCATATTAGAATTAAGTAGTATCGCACATCACTCCATCACATGTTACAAAATGCACAGGAAAACCCAAAACACACATGTATAAATGACCTTTTACACACTATGTCGTGTGGGATACCTTTGCGCTATAATGTTTTCTTAAAATTTCGGTGTGTCATGCTTAAACATTATTTAAAAGTGTTTAAAGATAGACACAAAATCTTGTGCTAATCAATATTTTAAGAATTTACCGCTCTCCTGTTTTGCAATTACTTCTCTGGAACTTGCAACCTTTTCAATACTAATGCTGTGTTTGGTGTTTTTTGTTAAAAGTACACACTTTTAAGAATGGTATTAATTTTTTGCAGTGAAAATAGTTGTATGAAAAGGCATTCTGAGAGGTAAATAGCTAGTGTTGACCTTGAACTTACAGCTTCTCTCTGGGCCACACCATGGGTGTGTGTGTGTGTGTGTGTGTGTGTGTGTGTGTGTGTGAGTGTGTAAGGGAGACAGAGAGATAGAGAAAGAGAGAGATTGCGCTCTAGATCGATAGGCATAGAATAAAACTTCACGTCTCTATAGCTTCAAGTGAGAACATAGAGCACACAGACACATGCCGGCATGCTTTACACCATGTACACACAGCCTTTCATGAATCATGAGTGATATTGAGAGTAAGATATACTGCAGCAATGGAGAAATTGAACTTCCTTAATCTCTTCAATACATCATTATGTCTCAACAGAGTCCTTATTAGCATTTATTGATGCGTGCATTAATATCCTTCTTCAAGAGCAACTTTATTAGAGTTCATGAATAGAATAGAATTTATTATATATAAATGAATGTCTGTTACATTGAAGACCTTGCCAAATGTGTTGACACAACACTGATTAAGCCTATGACCACCAGGTAAATCTTCCTGTATTTTGCAGTAGTTTGGAGTTTTAAAATGTGGTGTCTGTGACGACATCAGTAATGATGCATTTATCCCCAACGGGGAATGTTTGGTTTGTGAGAGCTGAAGGATGGGGCAACCCAGAGCCATGTAGAGAGCTCCACAATCCACCATTGCTGTAAAAAAAAAAAAAGAAAACAAAAATGACGGCGTGGACAAACATGGATTTATGTAGCTTTTCCTTAGAGAGAGCAGAAGAGGGAGAAGAGACGGACCGAGGTCACACATATTGTTCCTGCTCTTGGACAGGTTGGTATTTGTAAAATATTTAGAGTAGACTATGTGGCTATTTTATTTACTATATTTACAAATAATGCATTATTGTCTTTGAACTGTGGAAATGTCTCTGTATTTTTGTTATTATTTCTGAACATAAGTGCAGTGCAGCTCTTTTGTAGGCATACATCATAAGCATGCATTGACAGTGTTATTACTGACTGCCAGAAGGAGAGACAAAATGAGGTTTAACTAAATTTTTAGAAACTGGACACAAACCTAAACAAAAAAATAGGTGGGTTTTTTTTGCTTTCCAAAACTAAACATTTGCCCCTATTGGCAGCATAGAATTGTTGGCTACTAGGATGTGCAGTCTTACTTTAATGCAATATATTGCATCCTATCTTTGGGGGGAGGAGTATTTAGGGCACATAGTACATTCTGCTCCTTAGCAGGTTAAAGGTTCAATGTGCAATATTTAGGAGGATCTATGACATGAATGCAATATAATAAAAAAAATTTTTCAGTGGTGTATAAAGACCATGCAGAATGATGTTTTTATTACCTTAGAATGAGCCGTATCTACATACATGTTGCGCCACCATGTTTCTACAGTAGCCCAAATGGACAAATTTCTACAGAGTGCGTTTCGTCACTACGTTGAATATGTGGCTCACTACTTTCAATTGCACAACCCACTTCACTGTTGTTTCACTTACCTGAGAAGCAGTAGCTGTGTTTCCGTCAATGTTTTTTATGCGCATTTTGAAATAGAAGAAAAGGTTGATGGAAATGGCATAATTACAGCTGGTGTGATTTTTTCCACCTTTCATGCAGCGCGCTATGTGGAAATATGAAATATTGAACTTTTGAGGCACAACAACACAGACCAACTATCTGCAGCAGTTGACGAATCATTGCGGTAGCGTCCCAGCCACCAAAGCTGCGCACCATCCTACTCTGTGATGAGACTTGTCTCTTTGTTGCTCCTTCTGCCTATCTCACCAACAAAGCTACAGTAGTGTCTCTCTTTATACTAGCTGTTATCTGTGAAGTCCTAGGATTTTTATAAACTGCTAAAGTGTGTACAACTGGGTGGGGAACAGCCAAACCCAGCTGACAACAGTTTACTGTCAAAAGTCATACACTATGGTAAGACTGAGCACAGCAACAAGATACAACATCGTTATACTGCATCAGCAAGGTATCTCCCAGGTAGATATTTCAAGGCAGACTGGTTTCCAAATGTGCTGTCCAAGCTCTTTTGAAGAAGCACAAAGAGACATACAACGCTGAGAGCCGTAGACTTTTGCACAGTACTGTACAGAAAAACGCATAGATGACAACAGACACATATCATCACACGGTTCAAAAAGAGCCAACACAAACACCCCCACAACATACAGCTGATACACAAATGCCAGCTCTTCAGTAAAGGCACTATTTGTCACTTCTCATTTCACCGCTGCTTGGTTTAATCTTTGCCTAAGGTATCAAATGTATTAAATCCACTAGAATGTAGTCTCAAATGCTCTGGTGTTTTTCTTCAACACAAAAGCAGAAGGGCAATTTTCATATGTGTAGGCTGTATAGGCTGTGTAGGCGAGCCTCTCTAGTTTCTACATGTATTTCATGTTGTGGAAAAACAAGCACATAGCTCCATGACAGTCAGTGTCCTATTCACAGTATGTTTTTAATGTCAACATTCCTGGGTACAGCTGCTGAAAACAACTTCAGTAGGAGAATCAAAACATGTTATGTAGATTGCTCGCTGCTCTTTTTTATTTTTTTACAAGCTCCATAAAGTGAAATTAAGTCAAAGCATCATGCTTGCAACAAGCAGTTGTCATACCTAGAAAACTGCCTACAAAACAACAACAACCTGATTTTTGCTGTTTGGAAAATAAACTCAAACCTACGAATTTGTATTTTGCTCACAAAATAGATGCATAATGATACATTTGTCAAATGTTTATTTCACGGCATTCAGGTTGGATGGTTTGTATTTTGGCATGAAATTTCACTTGGCCTTTATGTCAATGTATTTTGACATTAAGTCAGACACAACATGCTATTATAAGTGTGAGTGACAGCTAGAGAAGCTAATAAACATAATTGTGCTCTATCTAGTGCTCTCACAGCAGGGGGGTTTAAGGTGATGGAGAGTGTTGTCAGATTGTTAGTTACCACCTTGGCTTTCAGCACACTGCCTCACACTTTGAGAGCACTATCAGCTCATTATCCACACATATGCATGTACACACACACACACACACACACACACACACACACACACACTGTGTCTTCCACAATGAAGGCAGTATACTGATAGGGTTGTACAGAGAACTAATGAGACCATTCTTCAAGTATATAACCTTTACCTGTGAAACTGTGCATTTTTGTGTGTGTGCTTCTGTGCACAAATACATGTGTATGTAAGTGTGTGTACCTGATATCTTGACAGGAGGATAGGTTGTCATTCAAATAGAAAAATAACAATAGGAGTTTATGTTTACGGTTTGTCAGCAAATTGAATTTATACTGGGCTGTTGAAAACCTGTTTTAAATTTTTTCTCCTTTTTTGTACTGAGTCTGCTATGTGATGAAAACTGTTACCACCTCATTAGATAGCCCTACTGCGATATAGTAAGTAATGTCAGAATTAAATTTGCTGGTTGACATTCATTTATCTGGAATAAACAGGTATTTCCACAACAAAATTCTGTATCTCTTCAGTCAACAGGGGTTTCTTTTACCCTATTGTTAAAGCTGGAGTGCAGGTTTCCTTTTGTTTTCTCCTCCCTCTGCACAGATCATCTTATTACTAACTTCTGATTAAACCTTTTATCCTGTTGAAAGTAATCAACCGCAATGCTGATGTTCAGTCAACTGCTGTGTGACTTTGTGTGCTAGAAATGATTTAAGTACATCATACGCCAAATGCAGTTGATCCTGTCTTCATATGTAGTTTACTGTGGTTTATAATGCGTAAATGTTGTTTGGCACACAGTTTACACCATCCATCCATCCATCCATCCATCCATCCATCCATCGTCAACCACTTATCCTGCGTACAGGGTCGTGGGGGGCTGGAGCCAATCCCAGCTAACATCGAGCGAAAGGCAGGGTACACCCTTGACAGGTCGCCAGTCCATCGCAGGGCCACACATAGACAAACAAGCACTCACACTCACACTCACACCTAAGGACAATTTAGGGTCACCAATTAACCTAGTCCGCATGTCTTTGGACCGTGGGAGGAAGCCGGAGCACCCGGAGAGAACCCACACAGACTGAGAGAAATGTACAATCCTGAGTCAAATTCCTCATGTGTACACATACCTGGCGATAAAGCTGATTCCGATCATTATTATTTATGAATTTGTTCTGTGCTTCCTGTTTCATTTTGATATTTTCCTCTGTCTCGTTTTTGGTTACTTCCCTTTCTGCTCATGTTTTTCCTCTAGTTTGATTGTTTTACTTTTCCTCATTGTTTCCACCTCATTTCACCTACCTCATGTAATTAAGTCTGTGTTTTTTTAATTGTTCCGATCTGCGTTTTTGTGTCAACTGCCTCTGTCCTGCTTCCAATGTCTGTCTGTATGTTTGTTTTGCTGTAGATTTTGGATTTTGATTATTGCCTGCCTCCCCAGCCTGGAGTTACTGCTTTTCACCCACAGTAAGGTTGTACATTTTGTGTTATCACATAACTAGAAAACTGAACTTGCCCTGCTCGGTGTTTCTGCTTCTTGGTCCAAATCACTCCTTTGTCTGTACTCTGCACTCAGGACAGGTTTCTTGTCAGTATACATGTATTTTGTTTTAATTACCTGTTTCTGATGAGGATGACTGAACTCTCTACGTAGCAAAGATGCAAGTATCATTATGTTACATGTAACTCCTGTTCCGTTTTACTTCTTTGGAGTGTAAATATGAGAGAGTCAGTGTGGATGATGAGGAGGATTATAGATGACGCAAATTCGGAACCCAAGTGAAAAAGAAATATACTTAAGTAGCACTTTTTTTGGATGCACTTATTACATTTTAATTGTACTGTAAGTGTATATTAAATGTGTTATTTTATATGAGTATGTTAAGTGTCATTTCAGAAATACTTAAAGTCAACTTTAAGATAATTGCACTATATTTTAATATACTTAGTTGTGTTAAAATGGACCAATTTTAAGTACCTTTACTGTAATTTAAATATACTTCGTTAAATTTAACTTAAAATAGCCTTTTGTGCTGTACTTGAAGAACAGTTAAAATATATTTTAAATGTGTTCCCTGAACATTTTTATTAGCATTTCAGCATATTACTAGTATACTCCAAGAGCCACTATTAATATCCTGGGAAGGTGCTTTATGAAACCATTCAGTATGAGAATAATTCATTATTAATGCATTAAAAATAACTTGCAAAATGCCCTTTTAGCATAATAATAAAAATCTGAAAAAATAAAATAAAATTTTACAACACACACACATACAGACAACTGAAAAACTTTAATTTTGTTTACATTACAAAAATAAATTCCTGTACATTAAAAGGTACAGCAGCATGTATCACATCTTGACCAAAATACCTTCAAATAAAAATAAAATCAGTAAAATGATGACATATGATCAGTATTACTGAAAAGTACACTATACACATCCCTCATTAATGTTACCCATGGGGGCCCCTCATATGGTTCGGACTCTGGGCACGGCTCAGATGACCTCACAGCAAGCCATCCCACTTCTGACACCATATGTGGACAAAGGCGAGAGCAGTCACCCTACCCAGATTCAAACACAGGTCTACAGGGTACCAAACATGCAACTTTGACAGCAACGTATGGCAGTCCAAGCGCTTACTCACCTGCAGTGAAGGTACTCCGTCACAAGCATACAGTACAAATGGTGGAACCAAACTGAAACTGAAAAATGTCCATCCTTATTCTTGGAGTGGAGGGTCGGTTATCTTTGAGTAGGACTCGTTGCATTTTCTGTGACTGCAGACACTATGGGATTTGGAAAGTGCTTTATCACACAGCATCTGTGGAAGGGAAAAGCAAAGATTTTGTCTATATCAAAGCAATATTACCTCTAATTAATTAACAACCACTGTCAGATTTTTTATTTTGTTTAAATTTGCTGAAACACAATGTGACATCATGTCTAGCTGTTCTAATAATGCTAACTGTTTAGGTTCAGGTGAAATGATTTTCCACAAGGGACCCCTCCCAGTTAATGCTCAGTTCTTCCATTACAACATGATCAAAAACATTACATAAACACTAGTGTACATTCAGCCAAGGAGCTGTATATGATAAAATGTTATTAAACAGGTACAACAAATAAAACAAACAAACATTTGCTTAACAACTGTGCTGTCTACATCATTTCACATTAACACAGCAGTCAATTTGTGAAGTACAAAAAGTAGCCAATTACTTACAATATTTTAAATAAAATTATTTTTTCACAAGAATATTTGTTTCTTTAGTCTGACCCCGTTGAGAGAAAAAACAGTGATCGTGTGCAGGAGCCAGATATACCTATGAGCACATTGAGCTTGTGAGGGTCCAGCTGGTCCTTTGAGGTTTCCGTGGCCTCTAAGCCCTCTGAGTGAGGCAACGATCCCAGGAAGCTCTAAAAGAAAAGAAATGCAGTTGCAAATGAGATATAATAAATATACAAATACAATTCAGTTAGGTCAGTACTTCCACCTAGTTTAGTTCTTCATTTGCATATCATTATAAACACTGTAATTCTATTCTTATTGCAAATCTTTATTATTATTCTTTATTTCATTTTCTTGAGCTAAGGCAGGAAATTCCAACTTCAAGTGCGTCTTAAAACAATTCTCACATACCAGTGTACACAACAGAGTTATTGGTCACTGTAATGATTACCCCCCTCCATGGCTGCAGTGAAGAGAAATCTCTAAAAAAAAAAAAAAAAAAACAGTGTACCTTTAGAAGACATCCACTTTTGACTAGTCTAACTAGCTTCAGCTAAACTTAAGAATGAATTTATACAAAAAAAAAAAAAACTGTGGCGATGTCTTTACAGACATTATGTGCAGGAATAATAATGATTACAGTGACAAATAACTTCCTGTAAACACGGACATGTGAGTATTAAGATTATAAAATGGACTATAAAAATGTGAACCTTTAGCACACAGACAGCAACATATTAGTTGCATTTATTACTCTGATAATGACCTCACTGATTTTAACAGTGTAAAAGCAGAATTGAGGGCTCACAAACACACATGTACAGGCCTGCCTTCTTAAAATCTCATGCATCAAATTTCAGCAACAGGTTACTGAGGTTCTATATTACAGAAATTTAAGTAACATTAAAAACTGCCTTACAGCAAAAAGCAACACATTACTGTAACGTTAATTGCGTCACTTTTGTAACGCGTTACTCCCAACACTGTTTAGAGCAGACGAAAGTTGCTGTCTTGATTATGAAGCTATTAAAAAGCTAACTAACGTTAGCTAACAAATATACTAATCCACGTGCTAGCATTAGCTAATGCACACCAGACCTATCCACCAAGTAAAATATTTTCAAACCCAGAGTGAGCTCAACTTTAGTTAATTTACACAATTGTGTTGTCTTGCTAACAAAAATAAACTTACCTGAAAGAGGACAGCCGGCAGTATATGCGTCTGTCCTCTCCTGCTTGTACTTGCCAGGCACGCCTCTTTAGCTGTTTTCACATTTAACTTCTGTAGGGAGCTGACCGGATATTCTTCTCTTCTGTGTTCTTTTCTTATTATGTCTGTGGTGTCCACCTTCCAAGTCCGAGTCGGTAAAGTAAAACAAAGGAAACCTGAGGAACAAAATGATTTCTGGCCAAAACTAGCTTCCCTCTCAACGACAGTACACACGTTAAACTTTCATGAAGCGGACTTTCACGCTGTGTGATTGGATCGTCGATTTGAAAACCTTGATTCTGATTGGTCCAATTGAATGCACTGTGCTAGTGGGCTGGGCGGGAGGACACACTTCTCCACTGTGTGCACATGTGTTTACTGTTTACACACAGAAACAAGTATATTTACATTGTGATTTAAAGTATGCTTATTTCTATATGTTGTTGTTTGTTAAGTTAACAACATGTGCTGCTTCCTTCTTGGCCCCGTAACCTTTATGAAAGAGGTCTCTGATCTCAACGAGCTATATATTGATTACAAATTTATTCAAAGTATACTTTTGAGAAGTATGTTAAAGCTCAGGAGAATATATCTTGAATATACTTGTAGTAAGCACGTTAGGAGTATGAATGTACTATAAGTATACTATGTGAATTTCTAGTATATTTTCAGTGCTTTTAAGAGCACTTCTTTTTGACCTGGGAAGACCTCAGGAAGCCAAAAGAAGTCAGCAGAAACATGGATTCTAAGGTTAGGTCAGTTGTTGGGAATATGTATCCTTAATGTAAAGAACAAATGCAAAAGTGGAGAATGTGTCACGGTCGGCCATGTGTTCAGGCAGATAACAGGTTTTTAGGACCCAGAAGCAGACTCTAAAGTGGCGAGCTGAGTTTTATATTTTATTAAACAAAACATAAAGGTGAGCACACTACAATGAGTGCCAAAATCCAAACAAACCATGGTAATCCAAAGAATGGGAAACCAAGTGCACAAAGTAATTTAAATGCAGGGAAACAAACAAACTGGCAGGATTGCATGTATAACTTAAAACAAGGACAAGACAAAGACTGACCAGAACTGAGGGCTTAAATACTGAACTACTACTACTACTGTTTACGAATGTGTTATTGTAAACCCGCATTCTGTTTTTTATTTTATTTTATTATTCTCTTTGCTGTTGTTAGAGGTAAGATACCAGTGGTAATGCAGAAGACCAAAGGGATTATATTCATATTGGTTTTAGAATAAACCCTTAGTTGATCAGGGAACGATAGAACGTAATGTGTTGCTACGCTGGGGGTTCCTTTTATGCGGGAGTTTCCGCCATCCCGTTAGAAGAAGTTTGGGAATAACACATGGTTCGTGTCTTCATTCATCTGATCATTTCACCTGTGTTTTCAGGTTAGTGCACTGTGAAAACCACATTCTATCTCTTACAGTTTTTCTCAATTGTTTACACACAAATTCTGGTACTTGAGACACAATGACCACAACATGTAACTCATTCACCAACCCCCTGAACCAATTCTGCTAAACTACAAGCACAATTCCTGCTTTACACTCAAATTGTAGTTCTAAAACACCCTTTTTTCAAAACACTACACACAATTCTCTGCTTTTGGCACAAGTTTCATGCAGAAAATATCTTGATTACACAAGGAACACACTGCCATTCAAATATGCACACTGACTCATCACAAGGGCAAACACTCGTCACACAGTTTTCCAATTAGAAATCAGAGCTTTAGCATAAAAGGGCAACAGGTGAGCTCTTCAATGGAGCAATGGATGCCAAAATTGGAAACAGAGGCAGAGCCAGAGGAGTGAGAGTAAGAGGACGAGGACGGGGACGGGGACGAGGAAGGCCAAGGACCGTAATCTCTGATGAGATCCGAGCCACTTTGGTTGATCATGTGGTCAACCATGGTCTAACAATGAGGGAGGCTGGGCAAAGAGTACAACCAAATCTGAGCAGGTACACTGTAGCATCCATCATCCGGACTTTCCGAAATGAGAATAGGTAAGAAATCTACTCTCACTAGCAAATTGCAGTACTGCATATCAATACAGTACTCAGTGAGTACAGTAGTACAGTATTGCCTGTGGACTGTTCTGTAGAACTGTAAACTATGTTTCAAGTATTTAGAAAAATGTATACCTACTTTGTATTTACAGTATTTTACTATTTGTTTGGCAGAACTGAAAGATTACCAACACAAGGTGGTCGGGAACGTCTTCTGTCTCCTGAACAGGGAACTGAAATCATAAACATGGTCCTAGAAAACAACGCCATAACGTTACAGCAAATACAAAGAAAAATAATAGAAAACAATGACATATTTCAAAATATTGATAGGGTAAGCTTATCAACACTGGACCGTGTCTTGCGCAGAAATCATCTCAGGATGAAGCAGGTCTACAGGGTGCCATTTGAACTCAATTCAGAAAGCGTCAAAGAATTGCGATATAACTATGTGCAAGTGAGTCCCACAATTGATGCATACTCTCAACACTGTATACAGTAAATTATACATATTTCAATATTGTAATCATAATGATCGTGCTTCACAATAGTGACCACTCCATGTCTATTGCTGATATTGTCATGTGTGTTTCAGAGAGTCCTTGAGCTAGAGGTGGCTGCAGTGGAGCACCAGTTCATCTTCATTGATGAGGTTGGGTTCAACCTCACAAAAAGACGAAAGAGGGGAAGGAATGTCATCGGCCAGCGTGCCATTGTTGAAGTCCCTGGCCAGCGCGGAGGGAACATCACAATGTGTGCAGCGATTACCCACCACGGCGTCATCCATCACCATGCTCAATCCTATTGAGGAATTTTTTTTCTGCCTGGAGATGGAAAGTGTATGACCGAAATCCACAAACGCGTATACCTCTTCTCCAAGCTATGGAGGATGCATGTGGAGATATAGCAGCTGATGCTTTTCATGGCTGGAATCGCCATGCTAGGCGATATTTCCCCCGCTGCTTGGCCAGGGAAAACATTGCTTGTGATGTGGATGAGGTGCTGTGGCCAGACCGCAACAGAAGAGAGGATGCAGCATAGTTTGTTTTTAGGTTTTTGTTTGTTTTTGTTTGTTGTTTACTGTAACTGTGTACAGTAAATTCTTCTGTTGTTTTGTATGTAGTGTATGTGCAACTTTGTGTTGGTTGGGAATAAGATGTACACTGTGTACATTGTGTTTGTGGGACAAATAAAATATATTTGTTACCGTGTATTTGTGTGTTCTGAGTATAAAAACAATATTCTGAAATATTTTACAACACACTTATGTATGTACTGTCTGTAGTAAGTGTAACACTGAACAAAAAAAAGGCCTAAGTCATTATGATGAATGGAGAAGAAGTGTTTTCCATTCATCATAGTGTTTTACATTGAGCACATCAGTGTTCAACTGGTTCTTATGAATGTCTATTCATATGATGGTTTGTGTGTGTCATTTGAAAACAAAATACCATTTTGAGAAGAAATAACATTGTTTTGAATGTAAAGTTTCATTTTGCAGGAGAATTGAGGGGTTTTGCCCATTGTGTGTGTGTTTTTTGATTTGTGTGTAGAGTTCTGAGAATGAGGCATTCTTTCAGAAAATGTGTGTAAACAATCGAGAAAAACTGTAATAGCCGACATAATCCTAGCAAGAGTGTTTAGTATTCTGTCGAGGGATCTGAATGTTGCCCTACGACCGTTAAATGTAAAGGAAAATAAGGTAGTGTCGCTCACCGAGGCACACGGCAGCTTTCACACCGCGAGTTACAGACTGTCTATGCCTCTACGGAGTCTGAGTATGTTGTAAACGTGACTGTGTATTTTTGATAGTACTAGTTAAAAGTTGGGGCCCTGAATGCTTGATATACATTTGGTTTACAGTTGTTGTTTTTTGAGTTAGATGCTTGAAAAAGAGAAGTTTAGTGTGAGAGAGCACGTAGTTAGAGATTAAAGGTACAATATCTGAATTCTACCGTATTATGTAGTAGTTGATTTTGAAACAGTTCTCACACTGGAAAGAAGCATTTTCATCTATGTAATGTCCACACTGGAGTGTGTTAGAACTGACAATGAGTACAAGAGAGGGAAATAATAAAACTGAAAACCACAACCATAACAGAAGGTCTGAAGTGAGCGGTAAGTGTCTAGCTGTAGGAGCAGGTTCCTTTTTCTGCAAGCCTCTGATTAACATTTTAATGAATGAGAGCTAAAAGGACAATGGAGGCCGGTGACTAATTTGATGAAGAAGTGATTCCTGTATGTCTGGAAGTATGTCTGGATGGTGAAGGACCGAATATTTTGGATGGAATGAGCAGAGGTAATGGAATTGCAGAAGGACATGTTGTCCAGAGAGGGAAATGACAACTTATGTGCATAATATGCCTTCAATTGAATCAGTCAGGTAGGCTGAGAGAGTGCTTGGGGCAAGGTTGTCAAGAATGGCTTCTGAAGCATCGGAGAGGTTTCTCAGCTGCCGAGCTAGTTGGATGTTGTGGTCGAAAACAGTGGGACTGGTATGGGATGAAAATCCGATTCTGGGGCCAAGTGTCTGAATTTCTGAAATGAGAAACAAGACTATGAATCAGCAATGCTGTTGTGGTAGTCAGGAATGTAAGCTGCCCTAAGGATGAACGGGTGTTCATCGAGATTCATGTGAATCTGCGAAGGAACTGTGTGATGACTGGAGAACAGGATCAACCTTTCTTTAGGCTCCCTACTACTGAGTGATTGAGTATGGACTTCCTATACCAGAGGTCACCAATAGGCGGACCGCGGTCCGGATCCGGACCCAGCCGCCGTCCTCTCCGGACCGCCGACCTACAGCCCATTTATTATTGAGACTTACTACCTCGTGACGGAGCGTTTCTATTTTAACCCGTGCAGCTTTTCTAGCATTTACTGTACTGGTTTAGAGGACCAGGAAACTCACAGACCAATCGCATGTGCTCCAATTGTCTCATGTGACGCTGCTCAGCCAATCAAATCTGTGCATACCGATGCTTGCGAGTCGAGTCCGCGAGATTCACCAGAGACGTTTTGGAAACACACCCGAATTGAGGAGACGAAAGATAAAAGAGATTTCACGTGACTTTTAATCAAGAATGTACAGATTTTTACATGTACATTCCTCCCACGGGCAGTTCAAAACCAGAATATCTCATAGATCTCCAATATGCTAGCTGGAGCTCATGTTTCTCACTGAACAACAGAAAGTAGGAAAGTGGTAGCTCTGTAAGAGGAAATGAAAGAGAAGAGGAGGCATTACAGCTGTTCATTTGTTATGATGTGTTGAGTGTTTATTATAAAATTGGTTAAGACTACACTTCATCACTTCAAGCTACACTTTTTATTACATTTTTTCTAAAAATTAGGCACTTTAGTTTACTTAAATTTAGAATTTATTATTTGAATAGTTATTATTTATTATCCCTCCAGTTTGATGTGAAAACTGACTGAAATATTATTTGATTTGACAGTCCGTTGTTGACTAAAAACATGTGTTGATACAACTATAGGTTATAGTACTGAATGATAACGCAAGTTCGTCGTTTTGATGTTCCGGACCTTTGCTTCAGGAAATTTTCTCTAACTAGACCTCTTTGAAATCTAATTGAATACCCCTGTCCTATACCATTAATGCCCCTAAAGAATGGCAGCTATCTCGATGGGGTATAGTTCGTGGAGTGATGAAGAAGGAGTCTGGGACTTGGGGTCTTGTCAGGCTGACCCCCAAATGCCCAACATTCGATACTTCGATGGGTGGAGCCTTATTCGACTGTCAGTCTCACAGTCGAAGCTTCGCAATGGCAGATCATGCCATTTTGGCAGTAGTGGGGTGCTCAATGTGAGATGTTACATAGAACTATCAGTTTCTACCAATAAGTTAATATACAGCCTATTACAATATACATTTCAATGTTTAATGCTGTAAATAAACATGTAAAATGAATAAAACTTCCAATAAATATTTTTAAAGTCGCGAAGACATCCAAAATTGTAACCCTAACCCTGGGTCGTCAGTGGGCATGTGTAGGCATAGCGTGTGATGGAGCCCCAGCTTTACTGGAGATGTGCCGAGTTGTTCGCACCTAGTGGGACAGTCGGATAATTTATGCACGCAAAACTCACACAAGACCGGTGAATAACAGGAGAGAGAGAGAGAGAGAGAGAGAGAGAGAGAGAGAGAGAGAGAGAGAGGCTTCTCAAGATTAAAGCGGAGCTACCGTGTGTAACCCCCCCCCCTGGCAATCGACGCGCACAAAAACACGATTCGACTATCAGTCGACTATTGGCAGGACTCAACGATTCTGATTCGACTGTGTAAATCATTAGTCGGGGACAGCCCTAGTGTCTAGAGTCCTGAATTCTAAGGACAAAGAAGAAGTAGTAGTAGCCACGAAAACCTACATAAGAAGCTACGACAGTGTAGAGCTGATTGTCCTCAGGTTGAGTGATGTCAATGTCTATTAAGTCATTATAGAAGAAGGTAATGAAGATAATTTTTTGATGCCTGAAATGACACAGAGTCAGTACTCGATAGAGGTGCTAGGTAGAGGTTTTCTCTTTGGAAAGAGGGACGCCGAGTTCGGAGAAAGCTTTTGCGAGAGTATCAAGCTGATGCCCCATTTAATACCCACCACTGCGACCTCTACACATTAGTTGGCTGGCCGTCGTTACACACTCAACACACTGGTACTCACTGTGTGATAACTCACTGGTACCAACTTATTTACTGCTTGCTAGGCAAAGCCCCCCTATACCTACGCTCACTGGTGTCTATATCATTACCCACCCGCAGCCTGCGCTCAAGCAGGTACATCTCTCTGGTCACCCCAAAAGCCCATGCCACCTTTGGTCGCCACTCCTTCCAGTTCTCCGCTGCCAACGGCTGGAATAAGTTACAAAAAACCCTCAAGCTAGAGACCCTCATCCCCCTCACTGCCTTTAAAGCAATTCTGTCTGAACTTGTCCGATCTCTATACTTGCTAGGTCTCTTCGACCACTCACGCACTGTTTTTGCACACCAATACTAAAATTGCTCTGTCACATCCCTTTCTCAGTTGCACTGTTTCACCTGTACCGCTGCCTCATCTGTTTTATGCTCTTTTGCTCTATTCCATCTGCAAAATTACGCTCAAATGTCATCCTTCCCACTGCTACTGCCATACTGTTTTGCACACCACCTGACCTACCTCTGTAATTAGAACTCAACTTGCACAAAATGTTTATAGATCTCTGTACTCTGTACTTTTTATTTATATATAGACTATACATTTGTATATCGTAATTTTTATTGTTGCCATACCATTTACGCATACAATCTGACCAACCCCCTTGAATGGTCAGCACTGCACTAAATGTACATAGTACATAGTACTGCACTTTCAAATATTCTCCTTACAGACTCATTATTGTTTTACGTATTTTTGTAATTTATACTATGTGTATTCAGTGTGTAACTATATGTTGTTCTGCAAGTCTAAACTTTCTTGGCCAGGTCGCCATTGCAAATGAGAATCTGTTCTCAATCGGCCTACCTGGTTAAATAAAGGTTCAATTAAAAAAATTTAAAAACGTGAGGTGGTGAGGATGGTGGAGTGACGACGAGAAAATCGAGTATGCGACGGAGTCTGTAGTTGTTAGTCAAGATCCAGCACGGGGCTTCTGACAGAGAGTCAAACATCTTGGAACTGCTTCTGCATTCGAACAGGCTCAGAAAAAATATGACAGAAATCGAGCTGTGAATGAGTGAGCCATGTGAGGGTGTTGACGGAGTGAGGTTCTGTGAGAGCAGACTGGAGGTTGGATCAGACGTAAGAAGTGTCCGGAAGGAAAAAAACAACAAAAAAGGACTTCTAAACCTGGATGGAAACCATATGTGAAGCCATACATGAGAAAGTCAACAAACTGAACTATCTGGATGGTGTGTGTTTACCTTAACAGGTTCGCCAAGGTGCTGTGCTAGTCAGTCTGCAGATGTGTTTGGATTGTGGGGACAGGTACTAATGGCATTAGCTCTTCCACAGAAAGAGCAGACGTGTAGGAGCAGGCAGTTGGAAATGGCATGGTTTGGCACTGGGACATTAACAGAACAACTTAAGTCCGCAAGCCTGGGGATGGTGGGAGGTGGGGGTGCGGCGGATAATAGATGGTTAAGCGCTGAGGTGTTACAAGAGGAAAAGGGATGTGCGTGAAGTGGTGGAGCAGTGACTGTACATGCTAAGGAAGGGTAGAGGAAAGGATGATGGGATGAAACGATGTACAGTATGTGAACTGTAGCTCCCCAGTGCCAGCAGCACTCATGCAGCCCCCCACCCCTTCAACCTCTGCAGCACTCATACGTATATTTCCCAAAGACAACCTCTGGATATGACTCTGAGCACGAGCACTCAACTTCTTTGGTTGACCATGGTGAGGCTTGTTCTGAATGGAACCTGTCCTGTTGAACTGCTGTGTGGTCTTGGCCACCGTGCTGCAGCTCAGTTTCAGGGTCTTGGCAATCTTCTTATAGCCTCTTTATGTAGAGCAACCATTCTTTTTTTCAGATCCACAGAGAGTTCTTTGCATTGAGGTGCCATGTTGAACTTCCAGTGACCAGTATTAAGGAGTGTGAGAGCAATAACACCAAATTTAACACACCTGCTCCCCATCCACACCTGAGAACTTGCAACAGTAACGAGTCACATGACACTGGGGAGGAAAATGGATCATTTTCACTTAGGGGTGTCCTCACTTTTGTTGCCAGCGGTTTAGACATTAATGGCTGTTTTGATGTGTTATTTTGAGGGGACAGAAAATTTACACCGTTACAATCTGTACACTCACTACTTTACATTGCAGCAAAATGTCATTTCTTCAGTGTTGTCACATGAAAAGATAAAATCAAATATTTACAAAAATGTGCTCACGTTTGTGAGATACTGTATGTGCATGGGAGTTTTGTGAAGCCTGCAAACACAGGGATGAAGGCAGAGATCACCTACCTAGAGATGAAACAATCTTGTTTTATTGTCATTGCGGTGGGAGGGAATACCTTTCCCTTTGAGGAATAGTTGTCCAGTCCAGTCTCTTATGTCAGGCTCCGTTTGTGGAAGTGGAGACGGCCGAACTACAGAGGAGGGTGCAGTGAAGAGTAGCTGGTGACTGCTGGCGAGAGGGAGGCTGAGGACTACAAAAAAGTGTAGGTGACCTCGCTGAGTTGGACAGATATCGTTAGGGGAACTAGAGTTCCCACTGTGGCTGTGATGTTAACCACTGAGCGCAAGCGGCTCCCTTGGGACACTTTGTTGTGGTCTGACTGCTTTGACATGACTGGAGCATAGCCGGTATTAGAACAGATCATCATACAGATCGTCATCTGAATCAGGCAAGTTGATCTGTATTTCTTGATCCAAAATGCTTGTTGGTTTAATGCAAAAGACATTTCGAGTTCCTGTGATCATGCGGTTAAGCGTCTGTCTTGCTACGAGCAATGTGAGACAAATGAGGCAGGCTGAGTAGAACAGGTATAGATTAGCTTGACAGGTGATTAGAGGTGTGGCTACACTCCCAAACCTATGTTACCTAGTTAACTTCATATCCGCCAAGACTACAGATTTAAATTAGCCCAGCTGAGTTAATCTGATTTACATGTTCTGCTGAATAAGGTCTGTTTCTGGGCTATTTTGATTTGTGTAGTGTATGTCTGGAAAGAATAAAAGCTCTTCTGTTGCTGAACTGTAAATGTTTGTTGAAGAGAAGACATTTTTGAAACGCCATGTGTGCATTCATCTCTAAAGAGAAGGGCTAGAGGTGAGTAATTGTCAGTTCAGCAAAATGATCAGTGATTGAATTGCTTTTGGTAAAAGTTTGAAACTCCTTTCTGTCAACAGATTAAAAATAATAATTCTGCTTGTGTTGTTTTGCTTAGTGGAGAGCTCTGGTAAAGGCACTCACTGATGTTGCCTTGTTAGCCTCATGTCTTTCAACTGTGTTGCTCGTTATTCCTGGTATATATGCGGGGTCTTTCTGTTCAGCCCTTGTCCGGACATTGTTCGTGTTACCTTCTGTTCGTGGATTCCCCAGTGTTAAGTATTGTTGCCTGTCTTCCTCGTCGTGTCTCTCTGTTTCCCTGCTCATTTTGGATTTTCACCTGTTTGGATAACCTGTTTTTGGACTCTGTTGATCAGCCACTCTGCTTGTAAGTGTGCTCGCCTTTAGTTTGTATTAAACTGTTCCTCCTCTGCCTTGCGTCCTGCGTTTGGGTCCTCCAACTTGCCTCCACCCCACCCACCGTAACAGATGTATCTTTGTGCTTTCTCTCTCAAATTCAAATAAGCTTTATCAAATAAAGTTACATTTTTGCCAAAGGGCAAAGATTTTTGCCATTATATGATAATTATGTTTTACACACAGAAAAATATAATGTCAAGATAACAAATACACTTGAAGCAGTAAACTAGCAAACTAGCTCTGTCTGTCTCTCTTACTCAGTGCTTCGATTTGGGTAGTTTCTCTCCCTCAGTGTGTGTCTGATAAAAAACTGCTAGAGATTTTACACCTGCTTTTCTCAGACATTTAATTTGAGACGCAATTTTGTCTGCTGCAGTGGTCAGTATGCAGTAATAAATCAGATGCTGAGGGTATTTGTATTTTCTCTCCTCCAATATTTTTTGCCTCTGAACAGGAACACATTTAAACATTGCATGAGACCAAACATGCAATTTTCCATTATTCCATTTATCCAGGACAAACCCTGCTGAGACCCTTTAGAAAACAAGGACAAGCGCAATTTAAAACTGCTAGAAATAATTAAAAAACAACCAGCAACCAATTCTGGTTGTGTAAGTACCAGTAAGTAGAGTTTCATAGAGCTGAGTTTGAAAAATTATTGGAATATGTCAAAATGACATGGTTATATTATAACCATGCCATTTTATCTGTTTCATTCATATAATTATGTTTTGTATTTCATTTTGAAAAATTTTGGCCCAGTGAAAACACCACAAACACACCTTTTATTCATTTTACATTATGTTAGTTGTAGCATATCATTATGCACAGAAAACATACCAGGCTTTCCCACAAATGCGAATAATACTTAAAATTTTGTATCAAATTAGCATTGAAGATGTTAGCATATTGTGGCAATTGGTGCATGCGCCTGCATCACACACAGCGCACACACCCACCTACCAGTAAGCTCAGGGAATATCTATGGCTAACCAGTGGAAGAGGCACAGCCCGTCCTGAGTCACAGCAGTGTAACTTTGGTGTTGGCAGAGAATTGCTAATCTTGTCTATAAGACGCAAGAGGCGTCAATTGTTTTTTTTCGTAGTCAACTTTTGTATTGAAACTGTAACACACCCTAATCTACAGTATATTAACCCTCCTAATCTCAGACTGTTTCCAAGCACACTGTGGATGATAAGAACCTTCAGCAATGAAAACACCAAAAATGTGCAGAGACAACTTTAGATAATGGCACACTTTAGAGACTGCACATTTGATGTCATCTGTTTTACAAATTGTATTATTTGTCTTTCTTTGTAGAATATGTTTGATTTTAGACATTTTTTAACTTCCTTAAAGTCTCTGTTGTGTCATGCTAATGTCTAGAGTTTACTTGCTCCTGCAGCTTGTGCATGATCACTTCAGCATTTCTCCAATTGTACATGTCCAAGCAATGCTGGGTCCTCTTAGTTCGTTCCGTGGGATTTTATCTTTAGGCTGTGCTAGCTCCACTCACAGCTGGAGAGCTAAAAACTGATTTGTATGCTGCTGTGATCTGTCAGTTATTTAATTTGGTGGATCAACAGAACAGCCTTGTCGTGCAACAAATTTGGTGTTAAAGGAGGGCTGGATCAAGACACTGACAAGAGAAATTGAGTAAACATGGTTTCAGAGGTCCACAAATGCTTTACTTAATCATTTTGTAAATAACACACCGTATCAATGGACCTAACAGAATGCTACTTATTCAGTTGGGATACAGCTGTGCTCCTGGCTTGAAACATCCAGCTCAGCTGTTTGAAACTGAATTCCACCAATAGTAATTGCCCAATTTGCTATTTATTAAAGATGTGTGATGGTGACAACTGGTTTGAAGATTTGCAGCATTTTTGACCCAATTAATATGTATTCCAAGGAGAAGCAATGGAGGGAACAAATGTAGGGGATAACATTAAAAAAAAAACTCCTGTGGATTTATAAAACCAAAATCTCTATAATTGCTGTTAAACTGTTTTTAATGACCAGTGGAAGTATGTCTTTAAGTGAGCCAATGTCAGCTGTGTTATTGGTTCACAGGAAACAGCGAGCAGTACAAGAAAATAATCAGAGGCATTTCATAAAATCAGTTTCGCAGCACAGTAAATAACTTGATAGAGCTTAATGGTGAAGCCAACTGGAATACCCTCGAAGCACTACTATGTGTAGACAACCAACAACATGCAGATGTCCTGAAGACAAAATCCTGCTTTAATTTTGGCTACAACACTTCCAACAGCCAACCAGTTAGAATATGTGTTCAACCTTTAGTGAACTCTCCAAGTAAAAGTACAAAACACCCAGAGCACAAATGGTCTTTCTTTGCAGGTTCAATTCAATGGACTACATGCAACAGATTGCTCTACCAGATTGATGACTACTTGACAGATGACAGATGATTACTTGAAACCCCACATATTAAATATAAAACATGTTAATATACATCTGTTGAAACTCTTTTATGTCAGGAATTGGGGTGAGCTTGGAGAAGTAAAAGCTGTTGTGCTCAATGTTCCATCTGATTTCATACAAGGAAGTGACTAGAAGAAATAACATATCAACCTACAGCCGATTTATTATTGAGAATTACTACCTCCTGACTGAGTATTTCTATTTTAACCAGCGCAGCCTTTTTAGCATTTACTGTACTGGTTTAGCGGCCCAGGAAACTCACAGAACAATTGCATGTGTTCCAATCCTCTCATGTGATGCTGCTCAGCCAATCAAAACTGTGCATTTTGATAAACATTGTGAGTCGAGTCCGCAAGTGAGATACACCAGAGACGTTTTGGAAATGAAAGAGCTTTCACATGGCTTTTAATCAAGAACTACAGATTCTGACATGTACATGGGCCGTTCAAAACCAGACTATCTGATATATCTCCAATCCTAGCCAGAGCTCACGTTTCTCACTGAACAAGAGAGTAGGAAAGTAGGAAAGTGGTATATAAGAGGAAAAGAAAGAAGAAGAGCAAGTATTAAAGCCGTTCATTTGTTAAGATGTGTTGAGTGTTTATTACAACATTGGTTGAGAATACACTTCAATCACTTCAAGCTACACTTTTTATTTCATTTTTTCTGAAATTAAGCACTTTATTTTAGTTTAGTTAAATTTAGAATTATCAGAGTAGTTATTTATAATCCCTGCAGTGTGATGTGAAAACTGACAGTCAGTTGTTGACTAAAAACATATGTTGATACAACTAGGGGTGGACTGGTAATCTGGTATTGGGCTGGCCCAATCACATCTCTTAGTGGCCTCCACCCCCTCCCCCCTCAGGGCCGCGGGAGAGAGATAGAGTGAAGGTGAAGCCGTAAGCATGAAGTAGTTCAACCTGTAGGGAGGGAGCAGGAAGGGAGGCTCATTTACACTGGGGACGCTTGAAAGCATTTGTTAAAAATGTTCTGAAAAATAGCTTGCACCAAGAAATGTTAATTAACAAATAAAAATGCTAGAAGATACACTATATTCTGAAGTATCACCTGCCACCTGAATTTTGTGCTATTTCCTATAAATTCCTATAAACGTCTTCAGAATGCAGGAAATTAAGTGTTTAATGCTCAATCTACTGTGGGAGGACCCACAGACCCCCCCCCGCATCAATTATTTTATCAAGATATTTTTTATAAATAGGCCTATTAAAATATATTGTTGTCTAGTAGTCATGGTCCCCCAATCTTGTGCAATGTCACGTCTCACTGTTTCGTCACACCCCTGATCTGACCCCCTAAATGGAAGGATGGTGTATTGGTAGGGGTGTCCGTGTTGTGGTGGCAGCCCGGCTGACGGTGAGTGTCCTGTTTTTTTTTCTCCCTTTTTGTCTGTGGTTCTGTTTTTTCCCTGGTTTTTTTCTGTTCTCTAGCTGCCTCCCCGTGTCTCCTCCCCTGTGTGTGCTTTCTCTCTCTCTCTCCCTTCCGCTCCTGAGCCCAGCCAACGACCCGCACCTCGTCAGCCACCTCCTCAGCCTGCCACACCTGCCAGCGATCAGCCTCATCTCCCACAGTATTTCTACCTCGGGTCTCCACTCCATCCTCGCTTGATCGTTGTTGCTCCAAACCCGGTGCCACTCGACCTCTCAAGCTGGCGCACTCATTCAGCATCTTGTTTATTTCCCTGTGCTTTGTCCCCGCAGTGTCACTAACCCTGTCTTTCTGTCTGTTTCCCTCCCAGGTTCACTCACCCTCGTCCTCTGTCGGCTGGGCTCATTCTCCGGTCCTCTCCTCTTCGGACTTCCCCCACGGCGTCCTCCCAGTTCTCTCATGCCTCCTCGCTTCCTCGGCCCCAGTGTCCCCCAGCTCTCTGGTATCAGTCTCCTCGGTTCCCCGTGCCTGTGTCTCCCCGGCATCCACTTCTCCCTCCACTCCAGTCCCTCAACCCCCTTTTCCCCTGAATAAACCTCCTTCCCTCTGAGCGTTGCATTTGGGTCCTCTCTGTCCCCACACCACACAGTCCAACCAATTTTGGTGGGCCGTTTGGGCCAAAAATACCAGGGCCATTTTTTTGTCCCAGTCCAGCCCTGGATACAACTATACGTAATGGTACTGAGTGATAACACAAGTTAGTCGTTATGATGTTCCAGACCTTTGCTTCGGGAAACTTTTTATCAAAAATTCATGCGTGTTCTCCCATGAGGCAGGATCATTAACCTAAACCCTAGTTTCTCCTAACTGCCCATATTGGTGGAATCTTTATTAACTTGCTGTCAAACATGAAGCCAGTTTGATGCACAAGGACTCCTCCAATGAGTACTGGTTAGAATATTTCTTTGATCGAATGATCTCATCTGTATTCTTCTCAAGTCACATTTGCAATATGCATGCCTAAAGAACAAGTACTTATTTTATATGCTCAGGCGCGTTCAATCTTGAACACATCAATCATGGTAACAGATCATCCCTGTAAGCAAGCCTGTGATGCTTGTGATGTCTCAGCTCTTACTGGAAGATTCGTCTGTTTCCGCTGTGTGACCACAGTCCAACAATCAACAGCTCTTTTAAAGAGGGAACTCTCACAGCATGAAGATAAATAAAACGGAAAACATTTCCAGCTGCATCATCTGAGAAGTTTCCTTTGTGCATTTATTTCAAAGCTTTGAACTTCTGTGATGTTTTAGAAATTCAGAGTCTCTTATACTCACAAGGCAATTTGACTTTCCTCACCAACTGGTTCCTTTTAAGTGACCAAAAGGACATAGCAGTGACCAAATGTTTATTATGATGGAATATTTACTCAAAAAGAGAAAACTGTTCAAATTTAAGTTGTTAAAAGTGATGTTAAATGGATTGGCCCAGCCTAATTAATTTTTTTGGTCTTTTTGTGAAATGACTAACAGGAAGGTTTTCATGTTTTCTAAACAATATTCCTCATAAACCATATATTCTCAAACGTAGACCAGGACCTTTGCAGTGAGGGAAAAAATGATTTCCTGCTGATTTTGTACGTTGCACTCAAAGAAATGATGAGTCTATAATTTTATTGGTAGGTTTATTTGAACAGTGAGTCACAGAATAACAAAAAATACAGAAAAACGCATGTCAAAAAATATTATAAATTGATTTGTATTTTAACGAGTGAAATAAATGGCAAAACATGACTTAGTACTTGGTTGCAAAACCATTGTTGGCAATCAGAGGTCAGATGTTTTTTGTAGTTGGCCACCAGGTTTGCACACATCTCAGGAGGGATCTTGTCCCACTCCTCTTTGCAGATCTTCTCCAAATCATTATGGTTTCGAGGCTGACGTTTGGCAACTCAAACCTTTAGCTCCCTCCAGATTTTCTATGGGATTAAGATCAGGAGACTGGCTAAGCCACTCCAGGACCTTAATGTGCTTCTTCTTGAGCCATTCCTTGCCTTGGCCGTTTGTTTTGGGTCATTGTCATGCTGGATTAACCATCCACAACCCATTTTCAATGCCCTGGCTGAGCGAAGAAGGTTCTTCCCCAAGGTTTGAAGGTTGTTGAAGTTTTGGTCAGTTGTCCTGTCCCCTTAGAAGAAAAACAAAGCACAATGTTTCCACCTCTATTTTTGATGGTGGGGATGGTGTTTTGGGGGTCATAGGCAGCATTCCTCCTTCTCCAAACACAGAGAGTTGAGTTGATGCCAAAGAGCTCGATTTTGGTCTCATCTGAAAACAAAAAAACTTTCACCCAGTTCTCCTCTGAATCATTCAGATGTTCATGGGCCTGTTCATGTGCTTTTTTGAGCAGGGGGAACTTGCGGGCGCTGCAGGATTCCAGTCCTTCAGTCCTGCCTTGAGATCTTTGACAAGATCCTCCTGTGTAGTTCTGGGTTGATTCCTCACCTTTCTCGTGATCATTGCAACTCCACGAGATGAGATCTTGCATGGAGCCCCAGACCGAGGGAGACTGACAGTTTTCTGTATTTCTTCCATTTGCGAATAATCGCACCAACTGTTGTCACCTTCTCACCAAGCTGCTTGGCAATGGCCTTGTAGTCCATTCTAGCCTTGTGTAGGTCAGTCTTGTCCATGACATCCCTGGACAGCTTGTCGGTCTTGGCAATGGTGGAGAGTTTGGAATCTGATTGATTGCTTCTGTGGACAGGTGTCTTTTATAGAGGTAACAAACGTGATTAGGAGCACTCCTTTTAAGAGTGTGCTCCTAATCTCTGCTCGTTACCTGTATAAAAGACACCTGGAACGCAGAAATCTTTCTGATTGAGAGGGTGTCAAATACTTATTTCACTCATTAAAAAGCAAATCAATTCATAAAATTTTTGACATGCTTTTTTGTGTTGTTATTCTGTCTCTCACTGTTCAAATAAACTTACCATTAAAATTATAGACTGATCATTTCTTTGTCAGTGGGCAAACATATAAAATCAGCAGGGGATCAAATAATCTTTTCCCTCACTGTATTTACTCAGTTTGAGAGGTGTATTAGAAAGGTATTTGAAACAGGCTTATAGTAGATACAGGAATTAATTTCCTTTTCCTTTCATATTTTCTTTTATTACATTTATTTCACCAAGAAGTACCAAAATCAGAACTTTGCTATTTCTCAATTTGTGTTTGGTCTTCTATTCGTTTCCAAACCACATACTAATTATTATAATATGAAAATAACTACCAACGCAATAATACAATATATGGAAACAGATGGCAGATATTTTTGCAATAATAATCACTTGAAGAAGCAAAACATATACATGTATACATTTCTGCATATATGGCTCTGTAGGCTAACAGTTAGTGTCTTTGTTATTTATTTCTAATTCTATCTTCTTTAAATATCATCTTTACAGTATTATCATATTTTTCTAAGATATCTTCCTGTTTACTCCCATTTTAATTTGCTTTAATGCTCTTAAGTTATTCCGATACTTTATCCATTTTTCACTGTTACCTTGATAAATTCATGATAATGTACAACAAAATTTCACAGTTTCCAGAAATACAGTTTGCACTAACAAATTCATTTCAGGTTCTACTTTGCCTTTTAAAACACAATTATTCCCTGCACTACTGTTTCATATTAAAATCCTTCCTTTTTCTGGAAACATCAGCGGGACGTATTGAGTTTCACTGACAGCTTAACAATGCCAAATGAGAAAGATTGGAACCATGTAGAAAAAGAAAACAGTATTGCTGTTTAAACTTACTGTTACTAAATATAGAGCAAATTGGTGTGTGTGATTATCCATGTGAGCTATTAAACCTGTTACGGCCTTTATCGTGCCTTTATTTATACCATGAGTGACTGTCACTATTTTGAATGCTGGCAATATGCACGTCATATAACACTTGCCAAGCAGCTAGTCCGACATGCCCTTGAAAACACTGGTGGCAAAACACTGAGCTGCATCACACACCTCCTCTCACCTCCAAACACCAGCTACCCTCCAGGCAGTCAGTGGACATAAAGTTGTTACTGTGATGTAGAGACAGAGCTCAGTTAAAACTTTATGGGTGAAAGATACTTCTGTTACAGATTAATAACTCACCACTCTGAAACTCTTGCTCCAGTCTATGTTGCCAAGCTGGTCGGCAACATGTACAGCTGAACCGAAGCCGTGTTTACTGACTTCTCACTGATCTGCCCTTCTCTGCTTCTGATTGGCTAGTAGTCCTAAACTAGGAACTGTGCATGTGAAACTCCCAACAAAGATCATGTAGAGGCAAGATGTATCACTCCATAACTAAAACAAAGCGTTCAAAACAGGGTGAAAAGAGGAGCAGCAGCAATGTGCATTATGACAAAAATATGGAGTTTTTTGAAAATTAAACATGTAAACCTGTTCTGATACAACCCCTAAATAAGATTATGAACCTGAAAATGAGCATAATACCACCTCTTTAATCAACATTACTGTAAATGTGCCAACTGCAACTGCAGTCCTTCAGCAAGATGTTTTGAAACCTTAAAAATTATAAAATATAGACTGGACAAAGTTGTTCTCACCCAGAAATTTAGGTATTACCCCTTCTAACTTAATATTAGTCCATTGTGAATGCTTAGTCAACTATTAGTAATGGAAGGTGGAATTTAATATCTGAGTTAATGCAGGGTTTCTCTGATGGTCACCAGTGTAGGAAGTCTGTCAAAAGAAAACACCATGATACATCTTAAATAGGTCTGGAGAGCTAACAGATCCATTGTTCTGGACAGGTTCATTTCACATGTACGTGACTGATTTTTTTTTTTCTTTGCAACAACAAACAGTGGGGGGAAAATTATTTATGTCCAGAGAGTTCTGAATCTTTGCAGTGTGCATGGTTTAGAAGACAGAAAGTTTGGGGTCTTTGTAAATTCAGGGCACATTTAACCCACCCATCCACCAGGACGTTTTGTGAGTCTTTATCAGTCTACCTATGCCCTTGCTGTGTGTTTATGTGTATGTGTGTGTGTTGCGGTCATTACCATTTCAGTGTCTGTCTCAAGTTTGTTGTTCTGCGCTCACTGGGACCATAGCAAATCTCCATGTCAAAGAGAAATATTGTCATGTAATTACTTGCTTACACGCACACACACAAACACAGACTTTGATTACAGCCCCTATCTGCCTTGTTTTCACTGAGCTTTTGCTTGCTGGTTAACAAACAGTTTATCCCCACCTCACTCCCCCAGCAATGCTGTCTGGCTTAACATTTTTCTTTCCTTCTTCCATGTCTGCCTTCCAGTCTCTGTGTGTGTCTGCTTCTGAAAGACACACATACGGTGCAGCTGTAAAATTGAATCGCTCTCCCTAAAACAAACTGTGATGTTGTAAATCAAGAAATTTAAATCAGAACAACGATGAATGAATAAATGTAAAAGTCTCTATTTCACACAAGACGGTCAATAAAGGACTGCTGTTTAATGTTAATAGTGTGGAAGTACATCTGTTGACATGATAGACATAAATGCCACTGTTTCTTTGTGATGCAGTCTGTAACTGGATTTGGATATTTCCAAAGGTTAACACAAAAGGTCATCACACTCTTGTAAATACAATACCCATTGTTTCTTTGTTGGTCATATGATGATTAGCCGCTGCAATACAATAGCTGGTTCCATTTTAGATCCAGTTCCAGGCAAAACACCTTGAATTCCTGCTTTCAGACACTAACAAACCTCTTATAGAATCTTACTGAATTTCTCTTTGCTCTTTTTTTATTTGCACAAAAGTACAGCACAAAACATGCAGACAGCGGGCTTGTCATTTTCAGCCTGCTTCTCATGAAATAAAGAATGTCATCAGCGACAGATTAAATCAGCTGTTAACATTAAATCCTTAGGTAACTTGCCTAAAATGAAACTGTCTGTATTCGCTCAAAGATCTTTTGTGATGCAAAAAGATGGATGGATCCGATGCTTGATCAAAAAACTGATGAACTGGTTCAAAAATATTAAATTTATATGACTGATGTGATATTAATGAAAGATAACAGTTTTTCTCGATCGCTTAAACACATTTCTTGAAATTATGTATTTTTTTCGTGAAACTCTCTTCACGCAAAACCATTCAATCTTGCTGAAAAACCAAACTTTGCCCTCAGACATAACACACAAGCCCTCAGAAACACACACACTACAACACAGTCTTACACACTGGTGAAAAATTCTAAACAATAATACAAAAACTGGTTATTAGTAATGTTGCTGGTGGTTCTCCCCCACAAAAACCTTTTCACATGATGAGCACAACAAAAGAGAGAACAAACGTAAACATTTGCACATTTTTATTTCTTAGTGTGCTGTACAGTTCAACCCACCAAACAACAAATTATTCTGCCAAAGCGTCCTGTCTTTAGTCTAGGACAGGCCAGAGATTCTTGTTCTCCACCTCCTGCTCCGCCCTACACCTGCTCCACCTCTTCCTACTCCTCAGCTTTCTCTTACCCCATCTAACTATAATATAAAAATAATAATAATCTTTATTTGTAGAGCACTTTTCAAAAAAGTTACAAAGTGCTTTAACAAGTGTAAAAACAATAAAACACATAAAAACAATTACATGCTAAAAACAAGAAAACACTAGAGACTAAAATATACATTTAAAATAAATATAAAATGTATAATAAAATAGAATAAAAATCAAATCAAATGAGATCGGGAAAGGCTCTCCTATAAAAGTATGTTTTAAGAAGGGACTTAAAAGAGTTCACTGACTCAACCGACCTGATTTCCTCGGGCAGACTGTTCCAGAGACTCGGGGCCCTGACTGCAAACGTTTTGTCCCCTTTAGATTTCAGTCGAGACTCCGGAACAGACCACAGACCTCTACCCGAGGGTCTCGAGGTACGTGCTGGTGTGTATGGGACTAAAAGGTCAGAAATATAACAAGGCGAGAGGCCATGAAGAGCTTTAAAAGTGATCAATAAAATTTTAAAGTCAATTCTAAAACATACTGGGAGCCAGTGTAATGAAGCTAAAACAGGGGTGATGTGATCGACCAGTAGATTTTTGGGTTAAACAAGTGAAAAGGCTGTTGGAATAATCCAGGCGTGATGAGATGAAGGCGTGTAAAATGGTGTCCGTGTCCTTAAAAGTTAACATAGATCATATTTCTGATATTTCTAAGATGGTAAAAACATGATTGAACAAGCTTTGTGGTGTGCTGCTCAAAACTTAAATTAATATCAAACCAGAAACCAAGGTTCTTTGCAACAGGCTTAACATGATTCACTAGGGAACTAGCAGATGGCAGTATTTGCTTTGCCATTTGCTGGGACCCAATTACTAGGATCTCTGTTTTGTCTGTGTTCAGCTGGAGGAAATTATTTGACACCCAATTTTTGACTTCACAGAGGCAGTCGGTAAGTGAACTCAGCATGCCAGGGTCTGCGGATCTGACCGGCAAGTACATATGTGTGTCATCAGCGTAAATATGAAAAGAAACACATGTCTCTGGTTAATGTGTCGAAGGGGAAGCAAATACAAGGAAAACAAAATGGGTCCTAAGACCGACCCCTGAGGCACACCATATTTAACTGGACAGAATGAAGAGACATAGTTGTTCACAGACACATAGAACTTCTTAATTGACAGGTAGGATGAAAACCATTCTAGGGCAGTACCAGAGATACCCACCAAGTGCCTCAGTCTGTCTAACATGATGTTGTGATCAGTGGTGTCAAAAGCAGTGCTAAGGTCTAGGAGTACCAGGACTGAGCACATGCCTTCATCAGCAGACATTAAAAGGTCATTGGTGACTTTAAAGAGGGCAGTCTCAGTGCCTTGGTACTTCCTGAAACCAGATTGAAACTGTTCATATATTTTGTTATTTTCCAGTACAGAGAGCAGCTGTTTGGACACAATACTTTCTATAATATTTGCTATAAAAGGTAGTTTTGAAATGGGTCTAAAATTTTGAGGGAGGGAGGAATCTAAACCAGTTTTTTTTTAAAGTGGGTTCACACTGACATTTTTAAAATAATCAGGGACACAACCAGTAGATAGGGAGCAAAAATCAAATGGGGCCCAACAGAATCCATTACTTTCAATAAGAACTTTGTTGGTATAACATCAAGTGGGCTGGAGGACACTCCTACTGTTCCTCTTCCTTTAACTCTTACTCCTCTCCATACTGCTCCTCCTCCTATCTAGTGCCCTACACCTCTTCCTCCAGATTTATCTGGATCCATTGTTCCAAAACTAGATGAACTGATCTCTTATATCTATCTATTAATGCTTCTGATTGGTGTGTTATCAGTTTTGACTATTTGTGTTTCCACCTGGGTAGTTGTGTGCTAACTGAACTCACCCTTTGCTGACTGAGTAAACAATATCAAATGTCAGTGCTTTCTCAATGACCACATGGTTTAGGAAATGAGAAATAAAGGGATTTGTGTGTAGAGTTTAGGGAAATGGGTGTGCTTTTTAAATGGAGTTATGGTTTTGAAATTTTAGTTCAATAGCCTGGTTATAGTGTTTAAGCAGTTGAGAAAAACTGTAATCGAGCACACCTCGTGCTGTGAGTCCAGACAGTTCTGACAGAGTAGTAACGTAACTGGTACAGTTTTGCAACATAAACATCTAAAAACTGAAGCTTGAGCTTGCTCTGTTTGGGACTGTGAGCTGCACTTTAACAGAGCTGCTGAAATTAACATGCGTGTGGATTTTTGGTGGTTTCCGCTAGTTTCGATTTCACATGCAGCATGCAATCCCAAACTGTGACGGTCAAAGCAATAACGTAATGCACAGCAGAGTATAGGGCAGGTACACTTAAAATCTTTTAATTCTCATTAAATGATGACGTTAGTCTTTTAGTTTTGCTTCTTTTCTCTCAACATGTCAGAGAACAGGTATGTGGGAGAGATTCTGAATGTGCAGGACGTTTTGAACATGAGCAGAAAAGCTGCTGAAACACAGGAGCAAAGTCCAGGAGTTTCTAACTGAATTAAAATTAATTAATTTCTCATTGAGGTGAAAAGGTGCCACTTGCACATTTAAAGAGGGTACTTCCCCAAACAAAGACTCAAAAAGGAGGGAAGACGAAATCATGTGTGCTGAATGAGCAGGGATTTTATTAAATAAGAAAAGTTGATCAGGAGAAAACATATTCAAAAGCAATAGTTACAGAATGCCTGAAAGCCTTACTGCAATGTTTGTTTCGAATTGTCACCTGCCACCTGAATATTATGTTCAGCTGTTGGGATTACAGAAACACTGTGCGATTGTACATTGCGGTAACAAAGTGGAGCTTTTTCCCTCGCAGACAGTCTTTGGTTGCAGAGGGCACACAAACTCAACAGCCAAGTTGCCCAAATAATTTTTTCAGATTCACACACATACGCAGCAGAATGCTCACACTGTAAAGAACAGCACTGCAACACTAGCAGGCTCAGGGCATCTTGATAAAAAACATAAATTATGCTTTAGTGCTGCAACAGATATTGTAGGGGAACCAAATTGATACGATGTCAGTAAATGTTTTCCATACACAACTTTGTCTAAACTTTACTTGCCAGTTAGTTGAAGATGAGGCTAATAAGGCAGTGCTATATAAATGAGGCTTTATTAAGTGACCTGTATTGCCTTTGGTGCATTGTTGGAGGTTGAGTATGAGTTTGATCCTGCAATTACACTGAAAAAAATTATTTAACGCAACACTTTTGTTTTGGCCTTTTATTGTGGCCAGCCTAAGGCACACCTGTGCAATACCCATGCTGTCTGATCAGCATCTTGATATGCCACACCTGTGAGGTGGATGGATTATCTCGGCAAAGGAGAAGTGCTCACTAACAGACAGATTTGTAAACAATATTTGAAAGAAAAAGGCCTTTTGAGTACATAGTACTTAGATCTTTGAGTTTAGCTCATGATGAATGGGGGCAAAAACAAAAGTGTTGCGTTTATAATTTTGTTCAGTGTATTTAAGCGAAGAAGAAACATCAAGGCAATGGCAATAGTACTACAGAGGGAAGGGAGAGAAAGAGCTGTAGGCCTTCCTAATTTGACATTTTAATTTGATGTTATCTATTATTTTGTTTTTACTTTAATAATTGATCTGCCATTATCAAAACATTTACTATTGTCACCTTATCATGGTTGCCAGCTGAATGTGTTTATATGTGAAGTTTCCCACCGCAGCAATAATTGCTTCTTGCCAATACCAGCTTTATTGAATTGTAAATTTAACAGACAAAGAGTGAACAGGGGAAGCTAAATATGTATAGAGACAGCATGAATGAGCAGAGGAGAGAAAAGGAAAAAACCGACAGGTATGGAGAGAGAAAGAGCGGGGGCTGCAGAGAGGCAGAGGAAAGTGGCATGTGGAGGGTTTGGGTTTGATGGAGATGGAAATAGAAAAAAAGCAGGCAGTTTTCAGTGAGAGTGATTGCACTGTGAAAGGAGGAGGGGTTTACCCGGCCAATAGAGCACACGAGGGGAAAGCAAACTACTCTCTGCAGCTGCAAAAACAGCAATAAGCAACTGTTGGTAGCCAATATTAGTGCTCTGGGTAATACTGGAGCTGAATGAGTCATTTCAAATCTCAACCTTTCACACGTGCTCACATGCTCACCATAACAGCTGAAACATTTCTGATACCTTTATTTATCCAGGGAATGTTGAGCTGTTGTTGAGCTCCATGCTAACTCAATTGTCTTCCCTTTCATTCAGTTAACACTTATCCACACCTGTATGATACCCACTACAACTACATTTCTCTGCTTGATTTTCACTGAAAAGGGAACTGGGCCACTACTCACTAAAACACGGTCAGGAGGAGAATGCTTTGTTCAAAGCTGTTTGGTTACCCTCTACATGCATATTCTTCCAGTTCAATTTTAACCAGCAACCTTCTTACACAAATCACAGTCACTTCTTTTTTATGTATCTCCAAAATGTCGACTTTTGGTGGGGGGGGGGATTATTTTAACTCTTTGAACAAAAGTGTGTACTCCTTAAAGTTATAATCCTTAGAATATCTTCTCTGGTTGATCAGACGACAAGTTTAAATATTACAGATCAGTTCAGAAATGTGTACAGACAATAGTGAACACACCTAGATACGCTTTGTAAGAAGTGCAACAGAAGAAAGGCAACAAACTGTGCACTGAGAGCATGAATTGTATCATGTTGTTTCCAGAATCGATTCTCGATTCCTATCTGCTACAATTTTGAATCTGGCCTAAAATCTGTCAAAAATTGTCTGTCTGTGTAGACAAAAATTGTCTGTCTGTCTGACTGTGTAGCACCTGAACGATGTAGCCAACAGACTGCGCAAACATGCATTCTTAATAACTGACAAATTAGCTCTGCAAGATGAATGTGAAGTATTTTGTAGATTGTATCCCTTTCCCCAGAGACTAACATTATCGGAGTGGAGCTCTCCAGCACTCTTCCGTTAGGGTGAAGAAAATAACTTCATTGTGCAACAATAACAGTGTGTTTCATTTCCAAAGAAGTATGCCTGGACAGCGTTTTGGATAACTATGGCTTTTCCTTGTACTAACGGCGCTGCAGAAAGACTGTTATAAACTGCTGAAGATGTAACGTTAATAACAGCACAGCTCTGCTTATTTTGTCTTTCCCCCCCAATTACTTCAGAACACCAACTGCCCCCCCCCCCCAAATTTTTTTTACCAGTGTTCTTTTCACTATTCTCATGCTTCATTGTTATTATATTAAATTTTTGATTACTACAGCTTTCAAGTGAAATTAAAAGTCACCAAATGTTGGTATATGAAGTTTCAACATTGTAGTTTTCTCCAATAGTCCAATATCTTCAACAGTCTTACTTTGTATCTACATGTACTATGTGTCTGTCTATGTTATGGACTGGCGCTGTGTTTCCGTAGTGCCACGTATTTGTATCTGATAGACCTCAGCTTAGAAAATTAATGGACTGGCAATTTCATTAGCCAAAAAGCTTACAATTAACAAGCATGTAGTTATAGTGCAATTTTATTTTTTTTACTGTTTTTGTGATAAATTGCTTAATTAAACCACCAACTAATTAAACACTAAATTCTCCTATTTTGCAAGCCAGTCTCAGTGCATCTTGTAAAAACAATGTCTATATTTTCTATAAAATATGTTCCTGACACACTCTGCTGACAGCAGCAATCAGTCTGTGAAGAATGCAAACAAATTCCCCCAGGTGTTTGATTTTTAACGGTCAGGTCCCCCAATCATTAAATCCTGCTGTCCCATGTTGGACTCCCTGATTCCGTAAGCGACAGCTGCTACACTACACACACTTTATCTCTCACTGTGTATTCTCCTCATCTCTAGAGGGCATCGTTCTGTCACTTCCTTCCTGCAGCCAGCCTTTTCATCTTCTCCGCTCACATCTTTGCCACACTCACTCCACTCTCTCTTTCTGAATCATTTTTTTCATCGCATCTTTCTCTTTCATCTTTGGCCCTTTCTCTTCATAGGGTCATTGATCTTTCTGGCTCTCACCTCTCTGCTGAGCTCTCTTCTCCTACACTCCTCTGTCTCTCTTCTTTCCCTTGCTTGACCTTTCTTATCTGTTTTTTGCCTGTGCATCGGGTTCGTTAAAGAATATCAAAAAGTCGTTGTTTCTGTCGTTTCTCTTTCTATCTCTGTCTGGCCTGTGTGTCGTTCCCTTTCTCTCTGTCTATGTCTCTCTCTGCCCTACAGATCATCCAGTTGGGCTGTCTGCCAAGTTTTACTAAACCTTTGCCAGCCAGGTGGCACTCATAGATAAAGAACCCATGTGTGGGTGTGTTTGAATGTGTGTCTGTACTTGTAGGTCTACTCGATTGTGTTCATGTGTGTGCTTCCCTCTGTGTGTATGTGTTTTGGGTTAGCATTTGTGAATGTGTGCTTGTGTGTGAGAGAGACGGAGAGAGAAAACACGGTGAGGGAGAGCTTTGATTCCACTGCATTTCTCTCCTGGAGGCATTTGCTACCTTCTCCCAATCTCTCTGTTTATCAAGCTAAGATGCTCAGCAAGCTGCTGAAGCAACTAGATAACCCCCCTTGACATACACACATACACACTTTCTCCCATCCTCCCAGCACCCCTCTTCTCAGCATCCCGCTCAACAGCCAAACCCAATAATATACAGAAAGCACACAAACACATAAAAAACACAGACACCCATGCCTCTTCACCTACACACCCTTCCTCAGATGCCCGATGAGTGTTGTGCTATCCTGAGGCGGTGTGGCAGGCACACACAGAGAAAGGGAAGGTACAAAAAAGGGAGGAGACATAATAACAGACTCTATCACCAGACATCCATCCTCCTTTCGCTTGTCATTCAAACGGCGTCTACCACAGGACCTAACGTTTTCACTCAGAGAGACTCTCACACTTTCAGCTGCCAAATTCTACAGAGTTGGCTCCCACTCAAAATGAAAAAAGCATGATGTTTCAAAAGATGCTCAGTTTTGACTAATTTAATGAGGAATGCCTGCCGAACCTATGGAGAAGAATGGCAATGTGTCCATGTGTCGAATGCTTGTCAGAACATTGACTGGGAGAAAAATATTTTTTGTTCGCCTGATGAAGGCTTTTCCAGAAAAATTTCATGAAGGAGGTCCTAAACTTTTTCTGATTAAGCAGCAGTGTCTGCAAGTTTGAGCCTGTCAGTTTATGTCAGGAAACAAATCATGAAAGTCTAGAAAATTCAATTCAAAACTATTTGGATGTGTTGTCCAACAGGCTTTAATCTGGTAATTATCTCTAAATCTGTTAGAATTCCACCAACATGCCAGAATAGTAGGAAAAAATAAAACAGCATGTAGACTATAGTTAGTGATATACAGTGTCACAACAAGATATGTTTGACAAAGCAGTAGTATTGCATTCTGGTCAGATTTGGCTTGTCAATCTACTTTACTTATTTTGCCTCTGGATGGGCAGTAATCTTTTATACGAAGCCCAAGAAACTGACCAAAGCAAGCTGGAGCCAACAGAAAATTACTGACCCTGACCACCAGCTTAACTCTTTGATGTGTGAGCATATTTGTGTTTCTCGCTTCAGCACATGTAGGTATTGGTGCTAATGGTTTTACGTTCTATTCCTAATAGACTGCAAAAAATACTAACTAACTAACTCTGTATAGCACTCAATAAAAATAATAGTACATTTTATCTATAGAGGGCAAGTGGCTACATTTATATCCCCCTTTTATCCGAAGCGCTTTACAAGGTTTTTGCATCTCATTCATCCATTCACGCACACACTCACACACCAAACAAGCTACCATGCAGGGTGCTGACCAAACATCAGCAATTTGGGGTTCAGTGTCTTGCCTAAGGACACTTTGACATGTGGACAGGAGGAGGTAGGGATTGAAGTGCCAACCCTGTGATCAGTGGACAACCCAATCTATCTAAAAGAGGGCCTTCAACGGGTCTTTGAATGCCGATAAAATAATTAAAGGAGAACCAAAGTGGCACAGGACATAAAACAGATATTGAAAGCAGTATTTATATATAATGGGTTTCATTTCAATGAGTCAGTTGGTCAGGGTGGAGAGAGCCGTAGTGATTTAGTGGATATGTCGGCGGTCTGAGGTTGTTTTTCATGGTTTTGGCAAGACCTTTTAGTTTCAGTTAAGGGGAAGGCTACAGCAAACAATGATGTTTGAGACAGCAGTTTGCTTCCAACTTTTTTTTTTTGTGTATCCTGTTTCAACATGATAATGCCCGGAGCACAAGCCAGGTCACCATAAAATATATCGCATATTGATGTGAAAGAACTTGTCTGGCTGGTATAGAGCCCTGACCTCCATCTCATCAAACCAGTCAGTGTGAGGCCTAACATCAATGTCTGACCTTGCTCTTGTGTCTGAATGGAAGAAAATCCCTACAGCCAGGTTCTAAAATCTAGTGAAGACCCTTCCCACAGGAGCACAATCTGTTATAGCAGCCCATGGTTTTGGAATGAGATAATAATGTAGAAGTGTAATGTTTTGGTCACCACATACTTTTGGTAGTGTGTGCTTTTTGTATTACTGAAAGCCTCACCTGTGGAATTATGTCAGTGTTGATTTTAGTAACTGTAACTGTAGAATGCAAATGTGGAATGATTTGTTCTACTAGCCAATGTTGATGCAAGGCGGGGGCAGCCAGCTAGATTAGCATGGATCTGGGATTGTTTACTTCATAACGTTCAATTTAGATTTATTGTCGTTTAACTGATGCTCAGATACACAGCTTCTCACAGTTACGGACTCAGTCGCCGTAACTTATGTGACCCACATAATAGACAATAATGCAAATTAACAGTGCAGGACAAGAACACATTAGAAGACCCATTCGGTACAGTAAAGTTACTTTCTACGGTCTTACTGTGACACTCAAGGGCATGGATTAGTTCAAGGTCAATCTGATAAAAATATTACTGTAACGCTGCAGAGAGTTAACCTGAGTTTCCAGCATTTGGTGTGATGCGGTCTCCAATGTGTTGGTCTCTGTTTTGGCTCGCTCATTAGTTCGAGGCACACGCTTGGAAAGGTAGTAGTTGTAATATGAAACCTCACGGCTAGAGGCCACTGAAAACTACACATGAATGTTTGTGCCACTGTAGATACTGACAATACTGGCAGCAGCAGCTCTTACCCATTTACCTCTAGTTCTGTCTATTTTTTTAAAATATATTTCAGTTTTATACATTTCATTAGATACTATTAGAAATGTGGATTGTACCCTAATAGCCAGTTATCTATGGCTTCCAACCAGGATTCAAAACATTGCCCTGTGAAGTGCCATTCAACTGGACATTTTTTTCTGTATTAAGAAAAAAACATCTTGTGGAAGCTCTTATAAATGCTGATGTGTATGTGAGTGCGCAGCAGATAATGTGAGCCGACAGGCTAAAAACAAACTATATGAATAAAACATGGAAGATAGTCTTTTCATCTTCGCTCTGCTTTTCTAATGCTCATTACTTTGGCTGCAGTCTCTTTCTGTGTCTGTGTTTGCCTCTGCCTCGTTCTCTTTCTCTCACCTCCCCTATATCTCTTTGTTGCTCCCTCTGTTTCTGCTCCTAACTTCTGTTCAGTCATACTAGGCCCAAGGGCACAACCTTGAAACCTTGGCAAACTGAAACACTGTCATAAGTTTTTAAAATAATATGACTTTAAAACAGGTTATTACTTAGGTATTGTACCCCTGAATCTGTTTAATATATTTTTTTTTTTCAAACAAAACTGTTTAGTGGGTATTTTTGAGTTTAAAATATTTTAAAATGGTCAGAGTGAAAAATAAAACAAGGCTATACTCATGACTATTATTTTTGCTTTTATGAATAGATAAATAAAAAAATAGTAAATACTTGGAGAGCACATACATTTGCCAAGGCTGCACAATTCTCTAAAGTTGTTATTTTAATAATGGAAATGATCAGTATTTAGTTTGCAACGGGTCTGTATTGAAATGCTCATGATAAGTAATACAATGATGCTGATTTTTTAAAAATACCTATATCTTGTAAAAAATAGGGCTTTTACTAGGGTGAATTATGCAAACTTTTTGCATTGATATGTGTATGTATCATGTACATTTGGTTGTTGTTGCACATTTGCATTTTTGTCAAGAAACAGAATAATATTTTGTAGTTGTGCAAATAAGTTAAAATAAAATCTGTGTAGGCATAATTGGTCTAAGAAAATGTGTTGGTCAAAGAAAATACAAAATTGAAAGTTCTTTACAAATGACCTAATGGAAGCTATCTGAAAAAAATAAATATCACTCCTTCCTAGGGCCCTTCGGCTAACTTTCCACCAAATTTGACTGACCAAACAGCCAATACAAACAGTGTTTACACTGTTACACTTACCTGCCTGAATATGGTTGGACACTGTTGCTGAGCTGATGGCCACACGTGTGTGAATGAGCCCATGATTGTGAAGCATGAATGAAACAGCTGGTGGCAGTCAGTTTGTACAAGTGTGTCTTCAGTGCTATGCTCGAGTTACAGCTATGCTTTACTTCCATTAGGTTTTATGTGAGCATGGTTAGGGCTGGGTATCATTCAAAAATGTTTGATACCGGTACCTTAACTTCAATATCTGTTCCTGAACAATAATTTTTTTTGATACCAATTTTATAAAATTGATTTTATCAAAAGAAACTTACATTAAACATTATGGTAACTACAATTACTCGCTTCAAAGGAGGAAGCTGTTCAAAGACCTGGGAGCACCTGTTTTTACTCTGCACACTTAACTCAGTTTGTATAACTGGACTAAAATGAAGAAACCGATGGAATATATATGTACAGTTCTGAGCTACAGTATATGAAAATATTTGTAACATTAGACAGCCAATCACCAGCATTACTAGGTCTTGGAACAAGCATGCTGCATGCTTATTGACTCAGTGATGCTGATGAGATTTCCTCCTTAGGTATTGAAATTTGGTACTGAATGACAAGGCAATTTTTCATTACTTGCTATGGAAGTAATTTGGTCAGTGCCATAGAAGCATCGACGTCCGGTACCCAGCCCTAGGCATTATAACAAAAGAGCAAGCACAGTATTTCATACATTCCAGCAACTTCAAGTAGTTCCTCCGGATGATTCTCAAGCACTCAAAGATAGTAGTCCCTCTGGCATGTCCTGGGTTGACCGCAAAGTCTTTTTCCAATGGCTGTGCATGCGACACCATAGAAAGACAACCCTGGGTATCCGTATAAGTGCCCAAATAATTTTAAAAAGTCCAGTTGCTCAACAGTATATTCCTCCCAATGCTCATGCCATAAAGGACATAGTCAGGTTCAAGGTAGCATCAGAGGAAGGAGAGCGGCCCAAACATCCCAACATTGTTCTGTAGTTGTTCCAAGGTTGAACTCTGAGAGAGAAATATAAGCTTGCAAGCTCAAGAGCACAACTTGTTAATGTTAAGTAAAAGAGTTGGTTATAGTGATGCGCCGATTCAACTTTTTCACTCCCATTACCTATTTCATTATCTCAATTGGTCGTCTTCAAAGCTAGGTTGATCAGTATTGGCTAATCACGCTTTTGCTAATAATATGTGAAGTCATGTCACACTGAACTGCCAAAAGAGAAGACAGCATGTGCCTTCCCTCCAACAGAGCTGTTCTATCTCAAGTCTAAATCCCCTTTATACCCACTGCCATTGTTGTTCCAGCATGTGTAACAACATCTGCTGGTGCCATACTCCCCATGTAGTGCTGCTGGTTAATGCATCAAAGTCAGGATTCTGCGCGACGGGTTTCAAGTCCAGGTTTGAACTTGAAGCAGCTGCAGAGAGAAAGATTTTGTTAGCTCTTAAGTCACAGAAACTGAAAGGGAGATAATACTGGGATGCCAGATTACAGTTTTCTCGATTGCTTAAACACATTTCTTGAAATTATGCCTCTTTTTCTCAAAACTCTAAACACAAATCCATAACTTCTCACCCAATTCACCAAACGTCCTATTTTCAGGTCAAAATGAATATCTCCACTCAAAACCATTCAGTCTTGCTGAAAAACTAAACTTTGCCCTTAGACACAACACACACACTACAACACAGTCTTCCACACTGGTGAGAAATTCAAAACAATACTACAAAAACTGGTTATCAGTAATGTTGCTTGTGGTTCTCCCCCTCAAAAACCTTTTCACATAATGAACACAACAAAGGGAATAACAAATGTAAACATTTGCACATTTGCACACATTTTTCATTCCTTCCTACTGTACAGTAGAACACACCAAACAACATGTCATTCTGAGGTTCTGAGATTCTCGTTCTCCATCTCCTTCTTCACCTCCTCCTCTTCCCTCCTCCTCTGCATTACTCCTGCTCCGCCTCTTCCTTCTCCTCATCTTGCTCCTATCCCATCTCCTCCTCCAACTCCTACTGTTCCTCTTCCTTCACTTCTTCCTCCTCTTCATACTACTCTTCCTTCTCATCTCCTTGTTCTTCCTTTTTGGTGATCCTCTACCTCTTCCTTCAGATTTCTTTGGATCCATTGGATGAACTGACTCTGGCTCTTATATCTCTTATATCTATCTATTAATGCTTCCTATTGGTGTGTTATCAATTCTGACTGTTTGTGTTTCCACCTGGGTAGCTGTCTGCTAATTGAACTCACCCTGTGCTGATTGAGTGAACGATATTGAATGTCAGTGCTTTCTCAATGACCACATGGTGTAGGCACTGAGAAATGAAGGGATTTGTGTTTAGAGTTTAGGGAAATGGGTGTGCATTTTGAAAACTGGAGTTATGGTTTTGAAATGTTAGTTCAAATGTCTGCTCATTGTGTTTAAGCAATGGAGAAAAAGTATTTCCCATTACAACAAGCTTCCTCATATTGTGTTGGCTGCCTTGACCTTTCCTCTGCTGTTTTTCTGTAGGGGCAAAGGTAACACTGTGAGAAGTTTAGAAAATGCATTATACATGCATCATGCAGTTTTTGAAATAAGATTCAAGATAGCTGCATGCATCAGGACAGCTCTTTAAAAGTCTTAATGCATTGCACCTTTGAGGGCTTATCTGCAGGGAACCTGTGAGAGAGCCTCATCTGTGCTAAGTAGTAGCAGTGTATAGAATATATTTTTATGTTCACAGATGTGTGTGCATGCGTGTGCGTGCATGTGTGTGTGAGAGAGAGAGAGAGAGGGAGAGAGAGATAAATAATTTAGTTGAATCAATGCTCATTGGGATAAAGGCAGCAGGTTTCAGGGTATCAAGGGCAGGGGTTAGAAAACTCAGATATATCAAAGACATGGCCACAGAACTTATTTTCTTTCTGTTTGTTGACAGCATGTGTTCAATACCAACAGATCAAGAAGTGCAACCTCTCCCTCCTATATATTTTAACACACACACACACACACACACACACCACACACACACACACACACACACACGCACACTTATATAGTATATGACTTTTTAGCCATTTGCTGAGAAAATATTATATTTTATTGTGTATGCATGGAGATGAGAAAGGAGTGAGTACACACAGAGATATATTAAGTGTTAATCCGGATAATTGCACCATCAGTATATCTCACATTCCTTTTCCACAATAGGATTTCAAGTTGCATATATTGCCATTTTACAACACAAGGATGCACAATGAAATTAAAGTCGTAGCCCTCTTCACGTTTCACTCAAAGAAAATACTGTATATAATGCCCAAATCCAGCATAACAAAGTTAATTTCATTTACAGTTGTATGCAAAAGTTTAGGCACCCCTGACAATTTCCATGAGTTTGGATCAGCAATTTAATTTTGAGCTATCAAATAACTTAAAGACACAGTAGTGAAATGAGATTTATTGGATGAACAGAAAATGTGCAATATGCATCAAAACAAAAGCAGGAAAGTGCATAAATTTGGTCCCCCAACAGAAAAAACAAATCAATATATAGTTGAGCCTCCTTTAGCAGAAATAACAGCTTCTAGACACTTCCTATAGCCTGTAATGAGTGTCTGGATTCTGGATGAAGGTATTTTGGACCATTCCTCCTTGCAAAATATCTCCAGTTCAGTTAGGTTTGATGGTTGCCGAGCATGGACAGCCCACTTCCACAGATTTTCAATGATATTCGGGTCTGGGGACTTGGATGGCCATTCCAGAACATTGTACTTGTTCCTCTGCATAAATGCCAGAGTAGATTTTGAGCAGTGTTTTGGGTCGTTGTCTTGTTGAAATATCCAGCCCCGGCATAATTTCCACTTTGTGACTGATTCCTCTACATTATTCTCAAGTATCTGCTGATATTGAGTGGAATCCATGCGACCCTCAACTTTAACAAGACATTGTTGAACGAAGCACAGTGACACCATCTGCAGCAAGATGATGTTTTAGGTCTGTGGAGGTGGTCTGTGGGCTGTTTTTGACCGTTCTCCCCATCCTCTCTCCGATATTTTACTTGGCCTGCCACTTCTGGCCTTAACAAGAACTGTGCTTGTGGTCTTCCATTTCCTCACTATGTTCCTCACAGTGGACACTGAAAGCTTAAATCTCTGCGATAGCTTTTTGTATCCTTCTCCTAAACCATAATGTTGAACAATCTTTGTTTTCAGGTCATTTGAGAGTTGTATTGAGGCCCCATGTTGCCACTCTTCAGAGGAGAGTCAAAGAGAACAACAACTTGCAATTGGCCAACTGGAATACCTTTTCTCATGATCAGATTAACCTGTCTATGAAGTTCAAGGCTTAATGAGCTCACCAAACCAATTGTGTGTTCCAATTAGTCAGTGCTAGGTAGTTATAGGTATTCAAATTAACAAAATGACAAGGGTGCCCAAATTTATGCACCTGTCAACTTTCGTTTTGATGCATATTGCACATTTTCTGTTCATCCAATAAACCTCATTTCACTACTGAAATATTAATGTGTCTTTCAGTTATTTGATACTTCAAAATTAAATTGCTGATTCAAACACCCAATTATTTATAAATTAAAATCATGGAAATTGTCAGGGGTGCCTAAACTTTTGCATACGACTGTATTTATGGTTGTGTGCGGAGGATGAGGTGGAGTTGAGAGGTCTCACAGCCTGAGGAAAGAAGCTGCTCTGTAATCTGGTGGTAGGACAGTTGTCAACTATTGTGCTCACCTGGAGATCCTAGATGATCACATGCTCTGCTGCGACAGCACACACTAAGACTGTCGATAACCGTCGATAGGTTAGTCATCCTAGACTGATCAAACATGATTATAATATTCAAAGTGATCGCCATCGTACTTGCAATGCCATGGTTGACCCATGATGGCCTTGCATTACAGCCTGTTAATGGCGGCAGGTTACTCACCTGTAGTAACGAGAACTACCATTACTCTAGGCCTCCTTGCTATGCAACATCAAGCCTGTTGTGGTCCTACCATAGCAGCGTCAGCTGAGAATAAGGAAGACGGGGAGAATAAGGAAGCTTCCATTTTTTCCACCTCTCTCCTCCATCATTCTGTCAAATATCTGCTCACTCTGGAATTAAATAGACCTGCTACATGCCCGGTGTCGACTGCAAAGCGCTTTTAGAGACATCTGCATTATTACCCTGTCCAAGACGTAACTGGATTAGTCATTCTCCAATGCCGAGGTCAGCCTGGATGGCTTCACCATCATCAGGTCAGACAGAACATCCACATACTGGTAAATCAGGAAAGACATGGGGGAGGTAGCGTCTGCCTCTACATCAATAATAGGTGGTATAACAACATCAAGGTACACCGCAAGGCAGGGCTGGAAAGGTAACCTGGCATACTGGGCAAATGCCTGGTGGACCGACGAACCTTTGGGGCCGGTGTAACGTAAATTATGTATTTATTTAACAGTCCCATAAAGCACCAACAGCGCCCCATTGGTTCATTTTCTATACTGACACTGGACCGGCCCAATCACATCTCTTAAGGCTCGTGCAGACTACACAAGCTTCTGCGTCGGCCGATGGCCGTGCTGTTCACACTACAAAACTTTGCCTTCTTGTGACAGGAGTCTTGAAGTCGCTGTGGCGTTCACACTACGTGACTGATCAGTGACAGGGGGTCACACACTACACGAGCTCACAGCCGACGCTGGTCTCCAAACCACGTTTTGTCAAGAAAACATGTGAAATGTGAAATGACGCAAACCCACACATGAAACAGCTGTTTTGCTTATAAAGATAGCAATTATAAAGACAAAGAATCTGCATGAAAGAATGGATTAGCACACGAAGGTAGCAGGGATTGTCTGAGCTACAGATAGAGCTGGAGGGGAGTAAAGTGTTTTGCAGTGAAAAAGTAGCTGCCTGCTCTTATTGGCTGGATGTGGATGTCGAATCGGCCGCCTCCTCCAGATATTTGGCATGCTAGATATCTGGCAGACATCGGCGATGTGTTAGAAATGTGTCAGCGTGCCATTTTGATGCGTCGTAGTTCACACATAACCGAGCTCACCGAGTGGCAAATCGGGCTAAAAATCGTGCAGTATGAACTAGGCTTTACTAGCCCTCACCCCCTCTTCTCTCTGTTTCATACCCCCCAGAATGTTAGTCAGTGCTATGTAGTTATAGGTATTCAAATTAACAAAATGACAAAGGTGCCCAAATTTATGCAACTGTCAACTTTCGTTTTGATGCATATTGCACATTTTCTGTTCATCCAATAAACCTCATTTCACTACTGAAATATTAATGTGTCTTTCAGTTATTTGATACTTCAAAATTAAATTGCTGATCCAAACACCCAATTATTTATAAATTAAAATCATGGAAATTGTCAGGGGTGCATAAACTTTTGCATACGACTGTATTTATGGTTGAGTGCGGAGGATGAGGTGGAGTTGAGAGGTCTCACAGCCTGAGGAAAGAAGCTGCTCTGTAATCTGGTGGTAGGACAGTTGTCAACTATTGTGCTCACCTGGAGATCCTAGATGACTCTTGGCACATGCTCTGCTGCGACAGCACACACTGAGACATGGTGCACCTCATCTCGTCTCGCTGGTGCACCACATCTCGTTTTTGTTTTGTTTAAATGAATGTCTCCAGAATACGGGAAATGTATTGTTTAATGCTCAAAATCTTCTGGGGGAGGACCCCCGGACCCCCCTATCCACTAACTATTTCCTCAATACATTTTTATTATTAAATTATTAAATTATATATTTGTGTCTTGTTGTCATGACCCCAATCTTGTGCAATTTTATGTCTCAGGGCTAAGTGTTTCGTCACACCCCTAATCTGAGCCCTTAAATAGAAGGATGGTGTATTGGTAACAATGTGCCAAAATAACCGACATGTTTGCCACCAGGGCTGCAGTAGCTTCAACTTTAGCTGCAGTACCCTATAGGACAGGTTTCTATGCAACGTCATCTCCGAGATGTGCACGCAACCAGGGGGCAGAAAGCAGCACTCTGTCTTTGCAGCGTATCAGTTTATATGTCCAACGAAGGTTAAAATCAAGGGCAACTGGACTTGGTTGAAGATACTGGAACCAGTATCTTCTCCAGTATCTTAACCAAGTCCAGTTGCCCTTGATTTTAACCTTCGTTGGATAACTATGACCTGGATGACTGAGAATCTTCATAGACATCAGTTTATATGGCATATATTTAGCAGCAGTGTTAGGCAAATTACTCAGAGTTACTTTTTACTTATTACTCATTTAAAAAGTAATAATATTAAGTAAATAGTCACGTTACTTGTTAAGTTACAATTACTTTCAACCACCGCACCCCATCCTTAAAAGTGACGGGAAACCTGTTCAGCAGCGCAATTTAGAAATTAATCTACTTTACTGGAACAATAAGTAATCTGAGGAGTCAACAACCAGCCAAATTAAAAACACTGCAGCCTCTCAGACCAGAGGATGCTGTATCATATAGGCTATGGGTATAGGCTATTTAAAACTAATAAAAATTTGCTAATCGCATACTCATAACAGCATCAATGAGGATGATCTTTAGGAAGCATTACGTTTTTTAACGCCACTGTCTGAGATAAAAAAAAATCAAGTGTCTCGACTTCAGAACTAACGTTACTGTTTTGCACATGCATTAATAAAAGAAGCATGTAGTGCTATTACAAAACACAAAACACTGATTAATGCCACTCATATATTTCAAGTGTTCATTCCTTTTAATTTTGATGATTATAACTGACATCTAATGAAAACCCTAAAATCAATCTCTGATAAATTAGAATATTGTGAAAAGGTTCAATATTGAAGACACCTGGTGTCACACTCATTCACTAATAAGCTAATTAACTTAAAATGCCTTTAAATGGTCTCTCAGTCTAGTTCTGTAGGCTACACAATCATGGGGAAGACTGCCGACTTGACAGCTGTCCAAAAGACGACCATTGACACCTTGCATCAGGAGGGCAAGACACAAAAGGTCATTGCTAAAGAGGCTGGCTGTTCACAGAGCTCTGTGTCCAAGCACATTAATAGAGAGGCGAAGGGAAGGAAAAGATGTGGTAGAAAAAAGTGTACAAGCAATAGGTATAACTGCACCCTGGAGAGGATTGTGAAACAAAACCCATTCAAAAATGTGGGGGAGATTCACAAACAGTGGATTGCAGCTGGAATCAGTGCTTCAAGAACCACCACGCACAGACGTATGCAAGACATGGGTTTCAGCTGTCGCATTCCACTCTTGGAACAAGACACAGTGTCAGAAGCTGGAGGAAGAGAGGTGAGGCACAGAATCCACGTTGCTTGAAGTCCAGTGTAAAGTTTCCACAGTCAGTGATGGTTTGGGGTGCCATGTCATCTGCAGGTGTTGGTCCACTGTGTTTTCTGAGGTCCAAGGTCAACGCAGCCGTCTACCAGGAAGTTTTAGAGCACTTCATGCTTCCTGCTGCTGACCAACTTTATGGAGATGCAGATTTCATTTCCCAACAGGACTTGGCACCTGCACACAGTGCCAAAGCTACCAGTACCTGGTTTAAGGACCATGGTATCCCTGTTCTTAATTGGCCAGCAAACTCACCTGACCATAACCCTATAGAAAATCTATGGGGTATTGTGAAGAGGAAGATGCGATACGCCAGACCCAACAATGCAGAAGAGCTGAAGGCCACTATCAGAGCAACCTGGGCTCTCATAACACCTGAGCAGTGCCGCAGACTGATCGACTCCATGCCACGCCGCATTGCTGCAGTAATTCAGGCAAAAGGAGCCCCAACTAAGTATTGAGTGCTGTACATGCTCATACTTTTCATGTTCATACTTTTCAGTTGGCCAACATTTCTAAAATTCCTTTTTTTGTATTGGTCTTAAGTAATATTCTAATTTTAAATCAACTTTTTGATGATATTCTAATTATGACCAGCACCTGTATATGTGACTGGTGCATCTCAGAAAATTAGAATATCGTGGAAAAGTAATTTTTTCTATAATTTTATTAAAGTGAAACTTTCATATGTTTGATTCATTACACACAAAAATTAAATATTTCAGACCTTTTTTTTTTTTACGTTGATTATTAAGTCTTACAGGTAATTGAAATCAAAAATCCATGTCTGAGATGCACCTGTACAACACCTGTAGTATACTGTGCTAAAATGAATGAATTGTTCTGTATTAAGAAAAATATTTTACTTCACAGGCAACAAAGTTGTCCATTGTTTATTGTCATTCGCTCTGAGCATTAATTAAATGAACAGCTATTTCCTCATTCCCAGTATGTTATTGGTGAAACTGTACAGCTTTTTCAGGGAATTCCAATAATTCTGGACCTAATAATAATTTGAAATGATACTGTGACTTCTTGTACTACTTGTACTTCTACTTGTGTCTGAATTGTGTACTCCATGGCCATCTGGGAGTCAGTAAAATGCGAATGAGTACACTGATCCACTTACACTTAACCACGGCACTTACTACTCAGCTTTATAGTGGTTTGGGGGAATATTACAGTAGGTACTCATATTTAGGGGACTGCAAGGGTGGTGTATTGGTGAGGAGTGTCTCACTGATTGTGGTGTACCTCCTGGGCTAAAAATGCCTGTTCATATCCTCCACTTAGACTTAACAGATCACAACATCATCTGGTTCTATCCCTCTGTACAAACAGAAACTTAAACAAGCTACAAAATCACAGCGTTTCAGAGCTTTCCATACCAGAGTGAAGATATGTGATGTCTATGACAAGTTCTCTTTGGTGTGCTGATTCACAGGAATCTAACACACCTCAGCTCCACAGTGTAGACAGGAGTGAGTGTCTTTGCTTCATCCTAAAATCAACAATCTTACTTGGTTTTTCTGACGCGCAGCATGCTGATGTAGGTGTTGCTATCTGTTTGAACACCTTTTGTGCATCCCTTTCTAGATTCGCCTTTCTATGTCTTAAATATATAGACTCGGCGTGGCCTGGTTACCGGTTTCAACGTATCCCGCGGTATGAAAATGTAAAGGTTTCAAAACCAAAAATTATGCTATACCATTCCTGCGGTATGAGTTGTTTTTTATGTCACGTAAAAGACAGAAAGTGTAGGAATCCCGGAGGTTGTGTGCAGCATAGAGATCGTCAGAACATCAGTCACCTGTTTGTAGGATGGCCGGAGGGGAACCCATGATCATTTTCCCACCGTTGAAAAAGAGGCAATGTGTTATCCCATCTATGGGAGCAGAGTAGGGAAGAGCAGAGTAATGTTTCTGCAAGTTAGTACAGTATTAAATTTAGCCGGTATCACATCTTTCCTTTTGTTTAAGTCTTCCACCATTGTGTATATCTGTTAAAAATCACGACATTTAGAAGAAGAACGCCCCCCCCCCCCCCCCCCCCCCCCCACAACTGCCTCTGGTGTGTTTTCCATTCTTCATCTGTTGTACGGAGAAAGACCGTACAACATCCGTGTATGTGTGTGTGTGAGAGACACACTGGAAGTCTTTATGAGCATCAACACTGAAATAACAATCAATTTTATAGCATTATTTGATATTATTCTTTGCAGCAGCAGAATTTGTCGTTACTTAAAAATAAAATATATTGCATTCAATGGAAAAAAGTTGATGTTTTTTACCCACACATTTGAAAATAATACATTTTAGAGCTGTAATCCTGTGAAACTGTGATATTTTTGCCTAAGGTTATCATACCGTAAAAATCTTAATACCAACCCATGCCTACTGTAGACCATTTTTTAATCCATTTTATTACACATGCAGATGTATGGTTATCCACACACAAAACACAGAACTAAAGGTGTTTCTTTTCAGAGACACTGACATGGCAGTTTTCTTGTAGACTTTGTATAGATTATAAGGTTAAAGCTAACATGTCCAGTTCTCTGTTAGTAGTCCATAATCAGTTTGTTTGACATGCAGGGTCAAACTATGCATCGTTGAGATTTGAGAGGTATGCACATTGGCTCCCTTCTGCGCCTATGCGACCGGTTGGAACCCAGAAACCTTTCTTGCATTGATCCACGAAGCAGTTTGAATATATCTTCACAGAAGGATGATTTCCACATGAATGAGCCTAGTGTAAAACAGACACATGGTAAATGAACTTTTATTGTTGGGATAGGGTGAATGAAGATGAAACAAACAAACACACACACACACACACACACACACACACACACACAAAAGAAGGGAATGTTCTTTCAGGTACCAGAAACTAAGAAATATAATTTAAGAATGCCTGTTTTGGTAATATATTTGTGAGTCTGAAGGCCTATCAGACCTTAAAGCAGCACAAGGCAAAAATCAGGGTTTCTATTAAGTTTTGTGTGAACTATCAATTTAAAAAAAAGGATCTAATTATGTATATTGAGTTATTTATAAAATTAGAAAAATGTTACCTGTCCACCCATTAATCCATCTACCCATCCATTTTCAAGATGCTTATCGGTTCAAAATACCAAAGCTTCTCTGGGCTGCATTCCGTTTCTTTTACAATTTGCATGATGTTTTGCTTGCAGATGTGCAGGTCCACAAAAAGCATTGTTTACATTTGGATGGTGTGCGGGTCAGTTCCTCTGTGACCTGTACAGTCACCCATATCACATTTCTACGCTTTGGTTTACAGAGAGAGGTTTGTGTGGGTATGTGTGCGTTGGTGTTGATGTTGATTGACCAACTGTTCTTGTTTTTATGTTGGTCGAGTAAATTTTTTATACATTTATAGTAATTTTTGACTTGTATTGGGCTTAACCTGCATGTACTATTTTAATCCTTTTGTCTTTTTAGATGTGCCATATTATGATCTGTCCAGGGACAGCAGATTTAAAATACCCTTTTGGCTAATTCACATAGCACAGCACATTATACATTTATATATGTATTATTAGTGTGCATTGTCCCTGTTAAATAAACCTGAAATAAAATAAATAAAAGAATAGATTTCTACGTGTATTATAATTCCAGTTTGAGTAGTCTACTAGAAATATGCACTTGCAAGTATATAATTGGCCAAGGCAATGACTTTCCAGATGACATTGCCTTGTGTTGTGCCAAATGTTGAGCTTGGTTCAACATTCTTGATGGACTACACTATATTTTTAGGTCTTATTATTTTTATATATTTCATATTTTTTAAAAGCCTATTCATTTTGAATTGAAAGAAAAGAAATGAAAGAAAAGAAATGGTCCCTCTCCAATGATGGCTGCAAAGTTTTCTTTATGTTCCATAAATTTTGATCCCTCAGTCATATGTGTTATGTCTTATCCTAGAAGCTATTTGATTATACTTTGAGATTTTCTAAAGGCACAGAAATGGAAGTGGTGGTGGAAGTAGAGGTAAACTATGTAAATATAACTAAAATAAAAATTCTGTCAAGCCAAGCCTTTTTTCCCCCCACTAGTTCTCTTTCATTGCTGTCCATGTGGAAGTGGAGAATCCTCTGCAAGGATCAGCTGAAATAATGAGGCAGTTTAATGTATGGTAAGCCATGCGAGAGGCTCATTTCAAGAGTATTTGAAAAGGGATCAGTGCGAGAGCCATTGCTCAGATTGATAATCACTCCAAAGAGCACCTGCAGCTGTCCAAGATATGCAGGCCAAACAAACAAGTCGAGAGAAAGTAAAACCAATATTTATGAACCTGTTGCACATACACAGAGACTGACACCTGTCTTTTAATGACGGTGGAAGAAAGACAGACTAGTAGAGGGGAGCAGACAGAGGTGGAAATGGCAGATAAATTAAGAGGAAGTCTTATCTCAATTTTCAGAGTTACTTGACTCACTCACTGGCTGGAGACTCAAAAGCCCATTTCAATTAAGACGGACATGTTTGTATTTAATTCATTATTTCCTTTGTTTGTTCTTTCCTTCAGTGATTCTATTTCTGCTTTATTATATAACAGTGGTGATGTAATGAATGGAAAAGATGGGGTCATTGTTTTCTTCCCTCCGTTTCTCTAATAAATAAGTATATCAGGCGGACAGAAGGACAGACACATGAAATGTTTTCCAAGATACATTATACTCTCATGTGGAGGTGTGTATTGGAAAACAAATGAATGTGTTTCAGTATCAGCAGCTCTTCAGGGCAATGTCACGTCATGGCTGCTCTTTGAATGATAACAGACTCATGTTGGCATGTTATTTCGGTGGCATTGGAGACTGCCTCTTAGTCCAGACATCCTGACTATGATGCCAGTGTTCATGTACAGATTTCTGGAAGGATCCGTGAAGCTCAGAGACAAGGGAAAGACATGGAAGAGACAGATAGGTCACTGGATGCAGGCTGGTGTGTGTGTGTGTGTGTGTGTGTGTGTGTCTGTCAGGGGTCTTCTAGTAGGTCTAATAGGCAGATAGTGTGCAAACTGCACACACCAGTCTAGCTATCACTACATTTCAGAATTGTAACACTTTTATTTCTCTAGAAAGACTTATACTAAACTCTCACAATAGCTACTTTTGTGCTGCCTTGAAGCAAACTGCTGAACTCCCCTGACCGCTCCAGTGGAGCTGCTCAGTGGCCGACTATAGAAGACTATAATGTACTAAGCAGCTGTTAGATGTGAAGCTGGGCACTGCCAAATAAGTTTTTTGTCAGCCATCTCAATAAAGTTTGAAAATAGTTGGCACTTCTAGTCTGAAATATTGACTTTGGTTTAACTGGAACCCAAGCTGCCTGTAATTACAAAAGCATTTACTTGTGGCTAGTGTCACGGTTTTGGTCTGTTTTGGGCTTCTCTCTCAGTTTCCTGTTTTATTTTGAATGTGACTGGTGTTTGTATCGTGCTTCTCTCATGTTGCCCTGATTACCTAATGTATGTTGCGTATGTTGTGTTTGTCAGTATATATTGTCCTCATTTCTGTTCTGTCTCTGTCAGATCGTTGTCACTTCATGTGTCTGGTATCTTCTGTTGGTAACCCGGCCTGCTTGTTGATTCTGTGTCTGTGGATTTTTGTTTCACTTCAGCCTGCAACTATTGGTTTACTGTTTTGATTCATTAACTGGTGAATTTTGGATTACCCTGCTTTGTTGAATTACCCTGTATGATTGGACAGTATCTTTTTGGACTTAAATGTGTATGCTTTTTGTTAATAAATTATAAAACTTAACCTGCTGGTTGTAGTGTCTGCTTCTGGGTCTTAAGTCCTGTTAAACTGCCCGAGCACACAACCAATCCTGAGAATATAATTCTCTTGGGTTATTTTGTTGAAAAACTACTCTTCAGAAATCAACTGTAACATGGCCACTTATGATATTTTCTAATGCATGTTGGTAAAATGCCACATGTTAACTACACATAGTTCTAAACTGATGTCACATACCATCAAAAGAGAGCACCTTTCTTGCAGTTGTGTGGGAGTCAAAAGCCGGTTTTCATTGTAGTCCACGAACAGCGGTAGAGTGGAAAATATTTGGGCTGGCCTAGTCCCGCATTCATCGCCACTCTCTGTGGAAAAAACTAAGGAAACTGTAAGGATCGTTAAGGCTTAAGGCATACATTCTTTGTGTTTGCAGTTCTTTTTAATTGTTTTTGTTGGCAGCGTGTGTGCATGACTGGACAAATTTATCAGGACATCTGCTGGCAATCCATATATATATATATATGTGTGTATTGTGTATTTGTAGGATTTGTTTGCCTGTTGTTGTTATTGCCTTTGTCTTCTTGACCCTTGCCTGCCTCATGTTGTACCTCCAGTTTTTACAATAAATCCCTGAACTGAATTAGTCTGCCGGCATTGTCTGCATCTGGGTCCTATCCCTGTTACACCATTCACACCAGACATGATACATTACATTTATTCAGCTGAAGCTTTTATGCTCTCAACCCAGCCGGTCTAGGTAGATGGCCATCCACCCAGAGCTTGGTTCTACTCGAGGTTTCTGCCTATTAAAAGGAGCTTTTCCTTTCCACAGTGGATCTTTGTTAATAATATTAGAAAAAGTACCTCTAACCCTGCTCTACATGAAAAGTGCCTTGAGATTGAATTATTACAAGTGGCTTAATGGATGAGTGAATGAGTGCATTCAACCATGCGGATATAACCCAAACTTTGCTAAAATCATACAAAAACATGAACTTTATCTAATATGCTGAACTTCAAGTGCTATATTTAGAACCAATAAGAGATGGAGAAAGAAGTAGTTTTTATATAGGCCAAGGTGCAGTCTGATCAAATAGTGAGGGATAGAAGATGTGCAGAGTTTCTACTAACAGTCATGATTTTGTTGAACGGTAGCTAGGCTCCCTTTGTGGTAAGCAAATATCAACTTGATTGATAGTAGATAGTGGTCAGGCGTTGGTGTATGGTTTGACCATGTCCTGGATGTAGGATGCGCCTGAGCCAACTACTATTTACTTGAATTGGATTTGAGCAGGTATTGGTAACGCTCAGTCTTGTTGAGAGTGAGCTTCATGTGGGATACAGACATCCACTGAGATCTTATCAGCAATACACCCAGAGATTTGTCCTACCACCTGGGTTTCAAATGGGTGAAGATAGACTGAGTTGAATGTCATCTGCATGGTTGTTGTAGGGAAAAGCCCTGTGATTGAATAATAGAGCCAAGGTTGGTGTGACGACAAAAAGGAGGGGACCAAAAACAGAACCTTGAGGGAGAGGGACCCCAGTAGTGAGGCTTCAAAGTTCAAAGATTCTGTCCAAGTTAGTTTAGTGTCAGGTAACTAGGTTCGGTAAGGTAGGAAGAGGGAAAGTACATAGCCTGAGACTCCTAGTTCTTGAAAGGGGGAGAGGACAATCCGGTGGTTTACCGTGATAAACTGCTAAAAGGCCCAGCAGGATCCTATGAGAAGTACGAGTGAGGGAGTACGTATAATTGCTCCAAGAATTCCCCCAGAGGACCTGGTGGGTGGTTAAGTGTTAAGTGTGAAAGCTTGTAGAGAAAAAATCTCCATTTGGGTTGAATGCCATCCCTCTTGCCGGCATGTCTGATTGTGTTGTTGAAGGAGTAGGCCGAGGACATGGTGGAACTGTGTGATCCAAGTTTTAGTGAAAGCAAGTTCAGAGATCGCAAGGAGGCGTAGCCAGAGATGAAGCCGAATGCAAGTTCCCCTGTGGCAAAGTGATAGATGTGTGGTGTGTGGAGCGAGTAGGGGAGGTGGTCTATAGTATCTATGAGAAGAGTGTTGTACAGGATTGGAAAGTACCATAAAACTTCAATCAACAGCTGGGGTTTTTATTTGCTTTAATAACTGAACTCAACCTTCTTACATCTATATTTGGGACAGATATATAGGCCCTTAATTTCTTTCTCACAAAACCCTTGCTCAGCAAAGTTTATTTGCTTATTTAATTAAATCAGTATGAATATTATATATATTAATATTAAAAAAAATCTTCATAACATATTGTGACACCCTGTGGGGTCATGTGTGGGTGTGGCCTATCTCTCTCTCTCTCTCTCCCTTGTAGAGGAAGAGCTGATTGCAGTAACTCTGGGCACCTGGGCTTATTGCCCTGTAGAGTATTTGTGACTGTCTTCTAATTCTGCAGGAGGCTGCTGCTGTCGAGGCCAGGTCAGACCTCTGCGAGCCGGCTCCCCGGTTTCCCCTTTAGTTTGTTTTTTTTTAATTGGACTATTGCTTTGTGGTATTTATCTTGTTTTTGCATACTACAACACCTTCACACATATACATTCATGCAACCATCATCCTGCACAGACACTACTGAAACCACAGACTACATACCTCATACTTTAATTATATTAGTTTGAAATATATCTTAATTTGGTTAATTTTGGTTTAAATAAACATATTTTGTTAAACTTTTATCATGTTGTGTCTCCCTTTTGTTGTGGCCTTTTGAGCCAGGTCATAACACACATCAATATAATTATGCAAGCACATTTACTCATTTCATCTGCCACCTGACTGCAGTTAAGTATCGCCACCCAAGGTGTGTTTGTTTGTTCAAAGCACAGAACAATATTGTTGTTATTTCAGAAATATTGCTTTTATTTCTTCCATTGTAGCCCACTCAATGTAGTGTCTCTGTAGTCTAGTTCAGCAAGAATAGCACTGACCCTTATCGTTGGTCAAAAATGTGTCTATGAAACAAGACCAACTTAATTTGACATTTTTTGACTGCAGTTTTAAATATTGCAGGTAATGAAACAAGAAAGAGCAGACACAGTGAGAGCTGCAGGAAACAGGCTGCACATCTCCAACTTCTCACCATCTCCTTTCAGTGGGCACTTCTGTTTGCAGGCTTATGCCGTATGCAGCATAAAATCAGATAATGGTTGTTCACAGAATAATGGAAAAAAGCCAATTACTGTCTGACTTTTGTTAAAATTACAATATTTTATTTTTCTGCCCCCAGAATCCTGTGAACTGTGGTATTAAACTGCATATGATGTTACCACCAGTAACTACAGGTGTGGCCAAATCAACCAGGATCAAAATCTTAAGGATTACAGCTTTAAATTCAGTTTGTTTTTATTCTTCTGTGCCATGTTAACCTTCCTCTCATTTTGCACCCTATTTCTATATTCTGTGCCTTTCTCTGTATGGTACTCAGGAGTGTAATGCCTTGGAGTAGCAGCAGATTTTCCTGATGCTTCCAAACCGCAGTCAGCATTACTTAAACTGTGATCACACCTAACACGGTATATAATTGTGTTTAGACCTTTATTTTTGTGCACAGTTTCAGTGTCATAATATCACGTGCTTCTGTTGAATGTGCAGTGTCAGGAGAAAATAATCTGCACTGTTTTCAGCGTATGAAATATAATCTGTAACTGTACTGAATGTGGTAAAACAGTGTTACAGACAGAAGCAGACTGAAGGATATGTATTTAATCTTAGTTAAGTTTCTGCTATTGAACTCTAGCTCTACTGTACTCGAGGCATTGACGACTTTTGTCAGCACATTCAAATTTACAAATCTAGCAATACAAAAGAGAAATTACTCACTAGCCAATCACAACAAACATTTTTCAGCTGATATAAAGCCATGAAAACCTTTGAACTGTTACACTTTTATTTGGGCTCAATATGCTTTAGGGTGCCTTGACCAAAAGCTTCACTAAAAGTCTCATGACATCAATAACTGTGGCAAAACACGTCATGGAATGTTTGGAATTGCAAACTAACTTATTAGTCATACTAAGTATGATGTCAAATTGAAAATGTAGTACATTACACCTGGATTTTGTGTACGTGAGAAATGCCTGGATGTGTACTAGATTAGTAAGAATTTCTGAGTATGTGCCGTGAGCTTACTGGACGTACTCCACCACCCCAGTGCATTGCGTCTCTTCAGACTGCACAATGGCGATCTTGTTATGCAGTCACATGACTGTCTTGCTTGAGGATACTTAAGTGTGACAAGTCTGCTGATAATTGCATACTTAATCATTAATTTAGGAGGCAGTATTCAGTATATTCTGACTGAGTATGTAGTAGGCAGTACATAGTATGCATTTTTTAACTCATACTGTATCAAAGCCTTGTGGCGACAAACCTGTTTTCCAGGTGTATTTCTCTCAAGGTGCTCAAAGTTTGTAATTGCCCTCCAAAATGTCACAAATTAGCAGTTTTTGGTTGTCAGGACGACATTGTTTATGCCTTCAAAACCGTTTCAACAACTGTTACAATGTTGCAAAAAAATTAAATAAATCTGAACTGTGACACTGCACTTGTTTGGCATCCACAAACACAACTGGGTTAGGTAGGCTAAAACTTTTCTAGTAAGACACAGCTTAAATTCAGCTACAAATTGTGGAAACTGAGTTTAACAAATTCTTCTTAGCTGCAATACTATGGTTATAATAACTTTTACCTCCTCAGATATGTCCCCAAAAGTTACCGTGCACTGCAGAGTTGGGGAATGTAAGCCTAAAAATTTATCCTGTAACATATGAAGCCAAAACAAATTAGAGAAAATTACTCTATTTCACAATCCCACAGTTCCAAGCCTGTGGCGGTGAAGCCAGCCTACTGTTGTGATATCACACTGATACTTGACAAAGTCACAGACAGAGCCACATTGCTCTGCACTGTATGACTGACATTAATATTCAGTGGAGAGACACCTCTCTACCTCTACCTGCCACCCACCCTCTAAACTAAAACTCTTTTATTTCTATAACAACACACTCAAAAACATCCCAGTGCCCTTTGGGGAAAATGTGGACCCAGCAATGGACCCTTCACATAGACTCTCTCAGCCTCTCTATCTCTCTGTCTCACACACTCTCTCTCACACACACACACACACTCACTTAAACACACACTGGGGATCCCTGCTGCATTTTTTGTATTTGTCATGGCCAATCCTGCATGTGTGTGTTTCTGTGTGTGTGTTTATGAGTACAATTCCTGCATTATTCATTAATCTCTTTGTTTTTACAGATCCTCCCATCAGACCACCAGTCTACTTGCATTAAGATAAGACTAAGACAGGCTCGCACACACACACACACACACACACACACACACACACACACACAAGTCAGCAGGTATACATCTAAATCCCAGTTTCATTACAATTTCTAATAGTTGTGGTAAAGGCTCAGTAATTAATGGCCTCCAGTGCAAGCACTGTATGCCTGAGGGAGGTATGTGTACTGCGTGCTTGCCATTCATAGGAATGTGTTTATTACTGATAAAACATGAGCGTTCCAAGTGACAATGTTAAAATCTCTTATGCAGTTCCCTTTTGTGTGCTGCAGGTTAATGATTACATTTGAGCTACTTTAATTTGGAGCTCCACACTAACACAAGATGTGTGTGACAACATTTTATGCAAATCAAGCATAATGTTAGTTAGTTGCAGCACACAGGTACCAGGCCATCCAAAGCACATGCCAGCCATTAACAGTAAATTGAGTTACCAATTAACCTCACATGCTTCCATCCATCACTTTGCATTTCTGTGTGGGCCTCAGTGAAAATAAGTTCACTTTATAAGCTGAAGGGTCGATGTCAGGAGGAACAAGGGGGGATAGTTGCACTGGACCCTAAACCTACAGTGTCCAAGCAGAGTGTGTTATCAATCATGGAGCAATTATATTTGTAAGTCATAAGCAGAGCCCAAATGTTACATTTCACTATGGCTCCTGGGAAAACTAATATCTCAGTGACAGATGGTTCACTTCCATCTCTTGTGTGCTGTGGCATACACATTAGCCCACGTTCCAGTTTGGAAATGCCAAACCATTGCACCATATATATATATATACACACAGAGAGAGAGAGAGAGAGAGAGAGAGAGAGAGAGAGAGAGAGAGAGAGATCAACCATTTAACAGGGAAAGACCCCTAATGTCACCCTAGCAATAAAGTCAATTGTATGATCAGCCTTAGCTCGGCCAACCTTGATGGAACCTTCCACTGCTTGGCCCTCTTTTGGAGTATTTGCTCCCAAACCGACGAGTGATGGCTACACTCCAAATATCAGTTTCAAAGCTCCTCGAGAAACTTTTCTGTCAAATAAAGAAGAATTAAGTGATTCCTCCCATTAGTCATTTGCACAATGTGTCTTTATCGTATTTTTCAGTAATTTCAGTACAGTGGCCTTATTTTCCCCAAGGAGATCAAAACATTTGTTTTTTATTTTGTGTTATTAGTCTTTTAAGTAATGTGTCTTCTTAATTCATAGGATCCTGCAGCTTTATCTCACACTATTGTATTCTAGTAGCATGTGCTTCATTAGCTCCAGCTGTTAATTAATTACACACAGCCAAGTGTAGACAGGAGCTCTGTCTGCAGGTTCAATAACTACAGAAAAGGTGAAACCAGAGAATGAATGGAGAGTGGCTACACTGAATTGCCTCATTTACCTAATGTAATGTTACCTAATGTCCTAATGTAACATGCTTACTCACAAGGGAAATTCAATACTAAGATCAGAATACGAATGAAATGCAAATGTACTGGTGGTAAACTACACAAAATGCCTGAATAAACTAATCTTGCTTCTCATATTGAGACTATATCAATTTACTCTATTGACCAGTTTTCTGGGAATCAGTTCAGTTAAATTTTTGGTTTAGTGGCAGTGTATTTCACCAGTGTGCCAATACCCCACAGCCGTCACATGCTTTGTGCAGTACTTCTAGAACCGACTAGGCCAACATCATGATCAGCTAATCCATTCAAGTACCTCCATACAGATGAACATCATACATATATGGCATTAAAATGACAAAATGTTGCTGCAAACATTTTAAAACAAGTCCTTTTTGAAAAGGATTGACAATTTAACATGAGTCATCCAAGCTGAGATAAAAAAAGAATTATGTCTCTATTGTATTTACAATGTAATGCACGTGAGGCCTTTTTATAGGTCTGCATCACCATAGTTACTGCATAGAAAAACATCCAACAGTCTCTCCCTTGACATTAAACCAGGCGTTGCTAATCTTTCATTCATTTGGTGTGACCTACCCTCTGAAAGTTCACCATCATGGACATTTTGGACCACACCTGCTGCAACCTCCTATCAGCTCCGGGGTTGGTGATTAAAAATGCAATTTGCGATAGTGTTTCTGTCTAGATAAGGCTCATATGGCCACCCTAGAGTCGGAATTTTGATTACATATGATATTGCTGCATGCAGATTTCAAGACGGCAATTGACAGAGAGGGAGAGAGAGAGATACAAGAGAAAGATAAATAACCTCTTTACTTTACTGGAGAAAGGAGTCAAATAATAAATTGCTTGTTGATTAAATGATTGTGATTTTATGATGGCATTCTGCTCAATGATTTATCATTCTTCAAGATTGTCCCCATGTTCTTTGGCAAACAGAAAATATTTCATGCTGATGAAGCTCATTTAAATTTGAGAAACAGAGAGGGAGGGAAGCCAAGGGTTATCAGACATCTGCAGTGTTTTTGATTTTTAAACAAACACAGATCAACAGATCAGCCAGATGAAACAAATGTGAAAAAGATTCAGTCACTGCATGCGCGTGTGGGTGACTGTGTGTATGTGTGTGCATTTTTGTTTTCACTTATCTTACGTGCGGACCAACTCTAGGCGCGTTCTGCTGAATCCCCATTTTCCTTTAATCTTCACTCGCAGTTTATGCTGAGATGAAGCATAATGCACATCAATCAGAAACACACACACACACCAATGCATATATCAAAGATAAAATTAATGATATCAAACAGAGTTATAAATATGTAGATTATGTTCTTACCCGTTGCAGTCTGGAAACAAACACACGCTATGCTTGCAATCTCAACAAAACACATTTTGACACCAGCACAAACTTTGAGACAAAAATCAAATCATATAATTTAGAGAGCTACTTGAACTGGAGCAGTTTTTCTGTTTGTTCTATTCACTAAGATAATCACATGAGCATTATAAATGTATGTACTAGGGCCGACCCCGAATAGTCGAAGATTCAATGCTTCAACTGTCAATCTCACAGGCGAAGCATCACAGTGAAACAAGGATCATGCCATTTTGGCTATATGGGATGCTCAACGTCTGATTTTACATAGAACTACAAGTTTTCACCCAATAACTTAATATACAGCCTATTGCAATATACATTCAACGTTATTGCTGTAGCTAAATATGTAAAAAGAATAAAACTTTCAATAAATGTTTTTAAAATGTGTGAATAGATAGAATAAAATTTTAACCCTAACCCTGGGTCGTCAGTGCACATGTGTAGTGTGGTACAGTGTACAAGCGTAGCATGTATGTGTGCAGTGGCAGTGGAGGAGCGCTTGCTGAACTTGGCACAACACTGGTGTTTCAAGTTGTTCGCCCCGCACAGGACTTTCAGATAATTTATCACCGTTGATGAACCACATAAAGAATATTTTATCGTTTTTAAATAGCCAGCTACTTGAAATAGACCCGCCAGGAACCGCAACATGCATGCAGTTGTCAGCAGCAGTAATGCACATAAATCTCTGCACAAGTTGAATGACAGGCCAGAGAGAGAGAGAAAAGGGTCTTCCAAAAGCCTCAGTTTAGCTGGAAATTTACAGTGCAAGTTGAATGAAAAGAGGCTGCAGCTCTGCAGCCTCTCAAGCGGTGCTACCGTGTGTAACACCCACCCTGCAATCGCCGCGGCACAAAAACACACACATGATTGGACTATCAGTCAACTATAGGCAGGACTTGACGATTCTGATTCAACTATGTAAATCCTTAGTCGGGGACAGCCCTAGTAGTGATGGCAAGTTCGAGTCTTTTGACAGACTCGTTCATTCAAATCTCATTCATTAAAATGAACTAATCTTTTTTTGAGTCATTTTGTTCATTTTGTTCATTTGAACTAGGCTGTTATTGTGGTGCTGCAGCCCTCTATTGGGCGATTAAAAAACAGCGTCGTTCTCAAACACAGAAGGCTGCCTAGCTTGCTATATAATGCTTGTATAATGCACAAATTCACCTCTTGATTACTGTATGTCATCATTTTATAAACCCCCCTGGGCCCACAACCAAATTCAAACCACAGAAATATGTTGTCTATATGCAATCACCACTACTCCGGCTAAATCCTTCCATTTTCACAATCTTTCCCGAGTATACAACCAGACCAGCCATATAAAGGCTAATGTATATACATTGCTCGAAAAAATAAAGGGAACACTAAAATAACACATCCTAGATCTGAATTAATGAAATAATCTCATTAAATACTCCTTTCTTTACATAGTTGAATGTGCTGACAACAAAAATCACACAAAAATTATCAATGGAAATCCCATGGAGGTCTGGATTTGGAGTCACACTCAAAATCAAAGTGGAAAACCACACTACAGGCTGATCCAACTTTGATGTAATGTCCTTAAAACAAGTCAGAACGAGGCTCTAGTGTGTGTGAGGCTCCACGTGCCTGTATGACCTCCCTACAACGCCTGGGCATGCTCCTGATGAGGTGGCGATGGTCTCCTGAGGGATCTCCTCCCAGACCTGGACTAAAGCATCCACCAACTCCTGGACACTCCTCGTCTCCTGATGTACTGGCCTGTCTCCTGGTAGCGCCTCCGTGCTCTGGACACTACGCTGACAGACACAGCAAACCTTCTTGCCACAGCTTGCATTGATGTGCCATCCTGGATGAGCTGCACTACCTGAGCCACTTGTGTGGGTTGTAGACTCCGTCTCATGCTACCACTAGAGTGAAAGCACCGCCAGCATTCAAAAGTGACCAAAACATCAGCCAGGAAGCATAGGAACTGAGAAGTGGTCTGTGGTCACCACCTGCAGAACCACTCCTTTATTGGGGGTGTCTTGCTAATTGCCTATAATTTCCACCTGTGTCAGTGTTGCTTCCTAAGTGGACAGTTTGATTTCACAGGAGTGTGATTGACTTGGAGTTACATTGTGTTGTTTAAGTGTTCCCTTTACTTTTTTGAGCAGGGTAATTACTATCATTATCTCTGAAGTGTTCATTCATACAGTAGCCTAATGTCCCTATCCATGAGTAAAATATTAATATCAGATTTGCAGTAAATATATTGAAGTAATAAGCTTGATACACTATATGAATAAACACACTCTTATTAAAATTCCACCAATTTAATAATAATCTGGATCAAGCCACCAAGTTCTTAAAGAACTCCAGCACAGAGAGAGGAAAAAATAAATAAACACATAAACGCAGCAGTTTGGCAGTTCTGGACGCAGAATGGGCCACATCAGGTCTGGATTCTGCAGACAGAGAAACACAAATGAGCACATAGCTCTCAAACACTGCAGGTTGTTCACCAGTCACGAGCTGTGAAACAACAGCACAAGTTACGTTGCGTTCTCTGGCGGACCTGGATCAGCTGTTAGCTGTTTACAGGGCTAATGCTAACGTTGCTACGTGGCTGTGTTTTAATGTCCGGGTCTGTTTGTTTTGGAGATGAGACGACCTCGGAGGTAGTTCGGCTACAGGTTAGAACTCTGTCAGGGCTCTGAAGTGGAGTGGACCCACAACAACTCTCATCAGCTGTTAGCTGTAAACACTAGCAGGACTAAAGTTATGGTACGGCTGTGTTAAAACTATAACTAACAAGCAACATCACTGTGCTGTAATAATGTTATGCTTTATAAAATGTCACATAATTAACAAAATAGCTATATAATGTCAGTCCAGTGACTGTTGCCTGACAGCCGACCTGCCTCTCATTCTCCGGCGCTGGCAGTCACTCAGCCTGCCGAGTGAACGAAAGACTACCGTGTGACGAGTGAACATAAGAGTCCAAGATCCTTCACGCATGCGTGAAAATGAACGAATCACTCACTGAGACAACCCGTTCCTCCCGTCATACACACGATTAGGTCTTATGAACAAAACGTTCTTTGAACGACACAACACTAAGCTCTAGTATGTACATGTTATTACAGTTACATAATGACATGGAATGACATTTTAAAAAGTAAATTGTGTGAATAATACAGAAAAGGACTTTATACCCCAGAGAACCAAAGATAAGCACATTGGTGTGCTATGCCCGTGCGAAAACGTTCAAATAAAATTGAATTGCAATTTATTATAAATAATTCCAACCTCTATTCAAAGCTCCTATAATCCTAATAACTTAACCCAATCTTTACCCCTGCCTCCCATCTATATTTTGCTAGAGCAAGAGCTCCTGTTGCCTCAGCCTTCATGCCCTGTAATGCTAAAGAAAGAGTCTTATAAAATGGTGAAAGCCAATGGTGATTTATTTAGATCATGCAGATATTTCCATCTCATTACCACCATGTCTTTTGCTGTGTTATTTCACAGAACAATGATTTTTTGATAGCTTGATGAGGCAAAAAAAGAATCATCATTCAATAAAATAATGCTTGGAAGTCAGGGTATAATTACATCCATTCTATCCGATAAGGCTCTTGCTACTTGTATCCAGAAGGTATTAACCCCTGGACATTCCCACGTGTGTGTGTGTTCGTTCCGATTTCGTTTTACAAATATTACAAAGAGTACGGGTCTAGACCTGCTCTATATGAAAAGTGCAATGAGATTCTGTTATGAAATGGCACTGTATAAATAACATGGAATTGCATGTTTTGAACATAATAAACATGCAGGGCTTGGAGACAATTTAAGTTGGCAACTTCTCTTGGAAATTAATAAATCACATGAATAACTTTATAATTTAGGAACTGATGTTTATAATTACAATAGTTCTAAAATATCTAATATTATGTGGTCTTGCAAAAAAAGTATTCCTGTGAATTATTCCAGCATTATTCCAGACATGACAGATTTATTTAGGCATGCTACTGTAACCCAGTGCAGAATTGAGCCCTGTAATTTTATTTCCACTAATTGCTTTATTTTCCAATATGATTTCCTGGTTGGAAGAACAATCTGTCAGTTAAGGTCACTCTGTTCAGTAATGTTTTTATTGGTTATCTCAGGCAAGGCAGGCTTCTGATTGGTTAGGGTAGATAAGTCCCATCCCTCCAGGCATCAAGCGACAGATGAGTGAGAGAGGCAGTACGAGCGGACGAGTGCTACGTAATATAAGAAGTAATAAGACGAGTAAAATGTGAATTGTGGTAAACATTTCCATTATGAGCGCTAAGTGTGCACTGAGAAGACAGCTGCGTGAAGGGAATGAGTTGATCGACGGACCAGTAAGCCGGGAGTAAATCACTTTTGGCCATGTCTTGGCTAGGTTTTTGAGATCCTGTGGAAACACCCTTAGATTTGGATTCTCCTTGATGGAGATGGCGAGCCACCCCTGAACCTGATCAACTTCTTACCGCAAAGAGCTGGACCAAGAACACCGTTTGGCCTTGTGAAGAGACCACCCATCTCTTCACTTTCACCAAAGAGGACCCCAGTGTGGTAGGAGGTTAAAGTTTCTAATCTCACCGAGTACTCAAACAGAATTTGACTTGACTGACTGCTGACTGAAACTGAACTTAAAGGAACTTACCTGAAATCAAAGGATCTTACTGGAACCTAAAAAGGACCTAAAAATTGAAATGACAGGCTGAAGGAACTCTGAATCACTAAGAGATATTGTTTGTTGTATGTTCAACCTGTGTATGGTCTAACTGTCACCACCGTACTGAATGCACTTACCACTGGTTAAGAAGGATCCTATGCTATCCTATTTATTATTTTATTTTTTCCACAACCTTTTCAATACAACATTCTGTGGTTAAAAGCACCCTGTGTCTCCAGCTGCTTAGTGTGTCTGTCTAAATCATTCTTAACCCCTCCTACGAACTGGGACAGGTCCTAAATGTGAACTCTGTTGACCTACAGGTGGGTTACACTACTGTATTGCTTTGAAAAGAGAAGGCAAGGCGAGACCTTTACTTAGAAATCAGAGTGTCATACAAAAGCTTGAAGTTGTTCCCTACGTACATTGCATGGCAATGCTGGATCCGTTTGACTGGAGTATATTTATAAAGTCTCACTTACACTTTCTGTTCCTCTCTCTCTCTCACACACACACACACACACACACACACACACACACACAAATTATATGCCTTTCTCTTACAAGGACACCGTTCAAAGCCTCCACTGTAAAAACCCAGAGAGCTCTTACCTTAAAATGTACTTCATAATTTACGTTTGTGGTTTTTTTTAAACTGAGCTGGGTCAGAAAAACTGGTAGGGGAACAGAGCTCATAAAATCTATCAGCTGTGGCACAACAGAGGATATTAAAACAGTTATTGCGCTATGTCTTGGGCGTTGTATTCTCTCATATTTAAAGGCATCCTTGAACAAATAGAACACTCCTTATGTGAAAACACTGCAAGATGCTTGGAAATGATAAAGAAATCAGTGTGTATGTGTGAAAGAGAAGGCATTTAAATGCATGAGCAAGAGAGATAGAGAATAAGATTTGTATGGCCATGAGACTGAGACTTGGAATGAGTTTTTATGTGTGCAGAAATGTCTGAATGTTGTGGTCATGTGTTTACTCTGAAAATTCTGCCAGCAGGATTGCAGATAATTAAAAAATCCTAAGCAGCTGAGCAAGAACTTTAACAACCTTGGCCAACTTTCGTGGTGTACATGCAAGTTAACATTTCAACACCAATCACAAACTCTTAAGGCAAAACTTTCAGCTAAACATTATCTGTTAATTCATTACACTTAAATAGATAGGTAGAGGATAGGATTAAACTCTGCAGTCTGCCTAATGGCCTGTCTACAAAGGGTGTGTTTCAGCATCTCAAGCATTTTTTTATCATCTGTGTCATGTGCATCTGATAGGAAAGATAAGTTTAATAAAACATATTTTAATTAAGTGTAATTTCCATGAAAACAGCTTTTTAAATTTGCAATCACTACAAAACAGACAGTGTTGTTACTGCATACTGGTTATGTTTGCTGCCAAGGCTACAGTCACTGCACTTTGGCCGTTACTGCACTCTCTGCCATAGAAAGATAGCTGACAAGACAGCTAAAATAAGAGGGCCATTTCAAGCTGTTCATTCATTAAACTCATATATGTAGGTAGAGTATAGAGTTCATATTCTTTGTTGCTTGGATTTGGCATTTATTTTATTAATTCTCTTGCAGGATTCTCTGGTGAGTGGGGATGGCAAGGGGCATGGCTGGCAGGCAGACAAGGGTGTAGGGAGACAGACTGATCCAGGAGTACCAGGCATAAGTTTGCATGTTCTCCCTGTTTCTGCGTGGGTTTCCTCCGGGTGCTCAGGTTTCTTTCACCATCAAAAACACGTTAAATGCAGAGAATGAATTTTGCAACATGTATGTGTATGTGATGATAAAGTACCTTTACCTTATATAGTGCACCCAACAGGTGTGTGCAACCAGCTCCAGTGGCAGTAGTCATGCCCCTCCGACTTCACTGCAAAGAGAGACAAGCCTAATACAGCCTAAAACCAATCATACTAAGGAAAAATGCAACACACACACACACACACACACACCACTGGCCTGTACTACGAAGCGAGGTAACTGGCTTGTCCAGGTAACTTCAGCAGTGGTGTAACTTCCCGATTAACTCGTAGAAGAGACCGGGTATGGTTGCAATATGGGGAGAGTTGTAACACCACCAATTCCACCACTTAGGGAACAGATAGGAGTCATGTGATAATTTCAGTATTTACCTACTTCCCTGATACCGCATAGTGGTTGTCAGGTCTGGAAACCAACACATTCTGAATTCATAGAGAAAAAAAATTATTTGAGGTAAGAAAGTTTTTGACCAGGAATATCTTTTGAGGAATTTCTTGTTTAGTATCTATACTATTGCACATAAAATTGCTGCTCCCCTGCTATTTTCAAACCACTATGCTGATACAGTGAGCTAAACAATGGCTGACAGAGGTGGGGTGGGTTGCATCACTTTTTACAACCATCCCCTATCATACAACTAAGAACTGATTGATTTTAATATTTTTACAGAATGTCTAGGCAGTGGAAAATAAAGACTAACAGAGGTGTGTCTGCTAGTCTTTAAAAAAAGGTATTTGATGAGGATTCAAAGAAGGTGAAGTCAGTCAGATCAGCTGCAAAGGCACATGGGATCTGCCATGTAACACTGAGCAGATATTGCAAATCACTGCAGAAGCTGAGAGACCAGGGGACCAGTGATCCTTGGGTGGCAGACCTGTATCCAAGTGTGGTAAGCATATAACAGGTTAGCAACTGGAGACCAGAGTAGAATTGATTTCTTGCATAGGTGCCAGATAAATTAAAAAATGTTTTGGGGTCTACTATTTAGTCAGGTTTTCTATTTCACTTTCTTTTAGGCCATAAAGTTTGAAGGCTGTGTACCCCATAAATGTGGAACTTTTCTTCAACAGCCTCGGACAGATCATTTGGAGATACAACTTTCATGGAGGTGACATATGGAACATGGACGAAACTGGTGTCAATAGCATGCGCTGTGCAAGCACTGGGAAATGCAATTTTCCCCCTTCTTTGTATTCCCCCATAAACATCACAAGGAATACTTTATTCAGAGTGGGCCAACAGGGAGTGTTGGAAGTGGAAATGCCTAGGATGGATGCGAGAGGAAGACTTCCTGTTATTCCTTGATCACTTTGCCCCACTGCAGCCACAACCTTCAGCTATGGGATGGCCGTTTCCAAAAGCAGGGCCTAGGAAAACATCTGGAAGTAGAGGCGGTCTGAAATACTCACCGATACACCAGTGAAACAAGCAGCGATAGAAAATGAACAGGGAAGAGGAAAGAAAAATATTAGACAGAGCAACTGAAAAAGGAGAGGAAGCCTACCAAGAAAATGTTGAAAGCTGAGGATTCTGACATGGAGCCATTTGGCAACTCAAAGCCAAAGGAGGTCTGGGTAGAATGCGCCCTATGCAGTCTCTGGGCCCATCAAGCCTGCACTCCAGGGTGACTGGCATTCATCTGTCAGTACTTTGACTCTGATTAAGAATATACACACATTGTGTCACACACACACACACACACACACACACACACACACACACACACACTCTGATATTGTTTTTTTGTTAGACATTGTAGTATTGTTTATGAAAAATACTGTTTCATAATGTATACTGTAAGTCCATTCCAGTAGTCAAATTTACATACACACACAGACACACACATACACAGAGTGAGACATTGTTCTTTTATGTAAATAAACCTGTTTTTGAAGCATATCATATGGCGTGGCATCCATTTTTGCTTCTGTTGTGTAATTGTTACAACTTAACCCAGCATGTGTTTCAACCTACCCTAGTAGTTGGGTAAGTCGTAACAAAGGTACACCATGTATTTGACATCAAGTCACAAGGACTTTGATATTCTTGTAGAGGACTGAATTGGTCCCATTTGTAGTAACAAAATATGTGTTCTTTGTATAAAGGTTTGAGAACTCTAGCTAAAAAAATTGAAAGATGGAGATGTTTTACCCGAGGACTGCTGCCATGGCAATTTACACTGAATCTTATACTACATGGACTACATACCACATCTGTACTCAGTGTTAATGAAATCAATTGATACATACCCCTTTATAAAATACTGTTAGATTTTATCCTGACTTGTTCCACTGCGGTTACATTTGAAATGACGCTATTCTTAACACAACAGCATTACATTTATACAGCGAGCCGTGGAGCCTCCGTGATTTAGGGAGAAAATCTTAATGAATTAACGGGTCATTTTCTGAGATATAGACCATCTTTATTTGCTAAATCAATAGAATAATCCTAAGTGTTTTCTCATATTTAGATTATTTTACATGTGGGGATTAATAATCTGAGAAAAAAACCCGAGATGAAAGTGGTAAATTTCCAAGAACAAAACATAGAAAATCCGAGATTAAAGTCACAAAAAATCCAAATCACTCTGTAGTTTTCTTCTGAATACGGCCAATTCATGGCAAAGTCTCTAAAGTCCCAATGCATATGATAATATGGTGAGTGTAGGCTGAAATCACAAGAATTTCCTCATTGCTAAATCCTACTGAGAAGTAGGCTCTAATATATTTTTTCATAGCATGCATAATACAAAGCAAAGGTGTGCGTGTGTGTGATGTTGCAGCCTTGCAAAATGAACCGATGTGGTTCCTTGACAAAAAACATGTGTCTTTCATACAATTTTCTTTCATACATGTATGACTATAATTAAATTTACCACTTTAATCTTGGTATTATTAAAACATGGATTATTACCCCACTCCCCTGGCTGGTTTTATTACAGTTAATATACAGCTGTACCTTTACAACTTAATCATATTACACATAAAAGAAGAGTCCATAAAATACTAAGGAAGAATTACAACAAGAACACTGTTAAGATTATTACAGATTTACTCAATGCACTATCAGCGAGCTGAACCTGTATTTGTTTGCCACAACAGTGTTAGATTTTGCCGTAAACGTTTCTTTACACTCATCATATCCTGACCTGATCCTGACGCTATCATCGGGCATTCTTCTGGGGAAAATATGCGCCATTGTGAAAAAACACTGCACAGCTGAACACTCCCCTTTTAAGTGAACGCACGCTAAATCCAATTAAGTTAACAGCGACTTAACAACTAACTTAACATGTGATTCACCGTAGTAGTGCCGATTAACACCAGTGTAAGCAGTCAAAGTTTGTCAACCCTGAGACTGCTTGATAACTTAAATCTGAGTAGGTTAACTTCCCTTAGTAGTACGAGCCTCAGGTGTCACTACAGGATCACAACAAGGGGGAGGGTTCATGACACCATATTTCACGATATTTATTAGAAAACTATCTACAGAACAGTGTCATACATTTACATTACATTTACTCATTTGGCAGACACTTTTATCCAAAGCGACTTACATTTGAGGAACAACATACAAGCATCAACAGAGCATACAGATCTACAACTGACAATACATACTAGTGAGAGCAGTAATAAGTACTAGTAAGAGCTCATAGTACATATCACATCAATGGGGTAAATACCTAGGGAAGGAAGTAAGAGTTAACAAAAAGTGCAATCAAAACAAAAAAGTGCAATCAATACAAGATCATTGTAGGGGATAGAAGAAGAAGAACACAGGACGTGCATGTTAGAGGTTAGGAGTTAGAGGTGTTATAAGAGGAAGTTTAAGAGTTTAAGAGTTTCTTGAAGTTAGAGAGGGACGCCCCTGCTCTGATGGCGTGTGGTGGCTCGTTCCACCATCGTGGCGTCACAGATGAGAATAGCTGGCTGGGATTGCTTTGTGTGAAGGGATGGCAGTGCCAAGCGGCATTCGTTGGAGGAGCGTAGCGGCCGAGAAGGAACGTAAGTTGTTTTATGGAGTTTTGGTAGATGAGGGCAGACCCAGTAGTCACTCTGTATGCAAGCATTAGTGACTTGAATTTGATTCTGGAGCCAGTGGAGGTCACAAAGTAATGGAGTGACATGAGTCCTTTTGGGCTAATCAAAAACCAGACATGCTGCTGCGTTCTGAAAAATTTGTAGGGATTTCACTGCACAAGCTGGAAGACCTGCTAGGAGGGCATTGCAATAGTCCAGGCGAGAGATAACCATGGCCTGTACCAGAAGCTGGGTGGCGTACTGAGTGAGGTACGGCCTGATTTTCCTTATGTTGTATAGAGCAAAGCGGCATGACCGAGAGACCGCAGCAACATGGTCTGAAAAGGACAGCTGGTCATCAATCATGACACCCAAGTTTCTCACCACCCTGGTTGGAGTGATGGTTGAGGACTCAATTTGTAGTGTGATGTTATGGTGGATAGATTGCTTGGCTGGAATGACCATGAGTTCAGTCTTAGAGGTTTAGTTGAAGGTGGCAAGCCTTCATCCATGCAGATAGGTAGAGTTGCGTATCGTCTGCGTAGCAGTGGTGAGAGAAGCCGTGCGAGCGAATGATCGGCCCCAGTGAGGTGGTGTAATTGAGAAAAGAAGGGGCCCTAGCAATGAGCCTTGGGGCACCCCTGTGGACAGGCAGAAGGAGGATAATTGTACTTGCCACAAAACATTGTAGGAACGCCCCGAGAGGTAGGATTCGAACCACAGGAGTGCTTTACTCGAGAGGCCCATTGCTGACAGAGCGGATAGCAGCATAGTTTAGCTTCGAAGCAACATTTTTCATCACAATAGTAAAAGGACTATTTACCTTTTTTAAAAGCTAAGTTCCTATATTTATTGTTTATTACAAAATGGATATTGACCAATTTTACTCTAATGAGTATTAGCTGAGTACTCACTCAATTTTAGTGCACTAATCTCGTGTGGACAAATTTATCAAAACATGTGAAAAGCTAATACTAACTAACTGAAAGTGATTCCAGAGGACACAAATGTGATGAACAGGTTTGGGACACACTTGTTGCCATGGTTTGTGACTCATGAAGTTACTGAAGTTAGTGTATCACCCCCCCCCCCCCCCCCTTCTAAAAGCCCTGTCTGCAATGACACTTATTGGGGAATTTTGAATTACGTTTACCCGACTGTTGATAAATTCTCAAATTGACCGTTATGTTATATTGGAAAATATGTACAACTAAATAGTGCTAAAATATATAAATAAATGATGTCCAATAATGATGATGACCAAAAGGGCTGCAACTAATGATTATTTTTGTAGTCAACTAATTAATTAATTATTTATTCAATTAGTCGCAATTATTTTTGTCACCTCCTAACCCTAATTAAACCATTTACCTAATTAAATATCTTTCAAGTGAATTACTTATCTTCAACACACAGCCTAACACTTACCATGAAGTGAACGAGGTTTACTATTAAGAACGAACACTAGTATCAACGCCAGGGGGAAACCAAGGAAGATGACAGCATAGGCTACTCCTATAATTCACTGATTTATACTAACTTTAAAACTTTTAACTGTTTAACAAAAGATTTTTTCTTTAGAACTATATAAAATAAAAGTAAATTAAAAGGAAGCACTATAACCACAACTGTACACTAACAATGTAATGTCAATTTAGAATAATAAAGCAACAGTGCCCTTTCACACTACTTTAGTGGTTTCTTATTAAGTTCTTAATGTTATAAGTTTTAGTGATTAAATAGTGTACAAAACTTGAAAAATAAAAAACGTTTCTTGCATGAATGCTTCTTCTTCGTGAGTAGTCTTACAGTCAAGCAGTCATGACAGACAGTGGAACCGATATTGCCCCTAGCATTCCATGTAGCGCATTGCTGTTAGAAATGAACAGCCAGACATGTTCTTAATGTCTCTCCCTTAAACAGCATCTCTGTAACGACGCGTCAACAATGACATTTCATGTCAACAAATATAGTTTATAGTAATCTTTGCAGCCCTATAAAAATCCAACTACGGACTACAAAAAATCTACTCATATACTGGGGTCTGTATTCTGATAACAGTGTATCTTGCATCAACAGATGCCCAGCCCAAATGGGCTTACAAGGCAGACTGTCAATTACCATGTACATACTAGGTAGGAGACAAAACATACAAATTATAGGAATAGTATTTTATGTATGCCTTTACGTGCATCTCAGTTTATCTGATCCCTAATTTTTCAAGATTTAGAAATAAAACTAGCCCATTGCCACTCAGTCCAACTTCAGGATTATTGTTCTGTATTTTTACAAAGATGCAGGCAGGATATCATATAAAGCACCCTACAACAAAACTAAGTGCAATTTATTATCATTATCTCCCAGGTCACAGACCAAATACACTTCCTCACTTACCTACTTCTTTTTCAAGGTACAAGGTTGTTTATTAGTCATTATACAGCACACAGTAGTTCATTCATGCTACGCACACAACATATAATTAAGTGTAGGACTTTTAAAAAATCTGTTAACATAAAATAAATCCAAATGTTTTACACACACACACACACACACACACACACACACACACACACACACACACACACAGATGACAGATACCAGCATGAAAGTTTCATCTTCACAATAAACAGTCTGACATTTGGGAAGCATTTGGGTCCACCTTGACTGTATTTGAGCACCAAGCATCATCGATGTAAAACACACTTCCTCTCATCTTGGAGTCTTGCGCTGATATCTCGGAACATGGACCACCTACCGAGTGCTTGATCCGGGATGTTGATGGGACAGGTCTCTGTAAAGATGTGGGCACAATAGTCTCTGAATTCTGTTGTCTGTTCAACATGAGTACCATTTTGTCCAGACTGGATCTTTAGGAGCAAAATTTTCTATTACCATGGCTAGGGGTGTGTGCGCGTGTGTGTGTGCGCGCGCGTGTGTGTGTCTGTCTGTCTGTCTGTCTGTCTATCTAATGCTGCTGCAGCATTTAACCCACCTGTGAGAGACAAAACACAATCCATTAATTGAATTTTAAAAAACACGAAGGCAAAAAGGCAGGTGGAATGTCTGCATACAAAGGTAAATTCATATTCTTGGCACAGTGTTTTAGTAACTCAATAATCCACTACAGACTTTAGTGTGTTGACAGATGTATGTTCTTCTTGCTGACACAGATTTCGACACCTTTTGGAGAGGATCAGATTCACATCCTTGTGCTGCAAGCAAAGAGAGCAAACGTCTGTCACAACACAATTCTATGCTACATATATTCTTCCCTGGTTTTGCCCACCACGTAGAGCCTCATGAAAATGAATACAATAGGCTAACCATGTGTTGCATTTTAACAACTATTGCAAGCAGATTACCATTACCATTTTTTGTTTTGCTCTTAGTTTATTAAGTGGCAGAGCCCAGAGAACATTTCTGAACAAAACTATTTAATGTTGTCTATTTAGCATGGGGCCCACTTTCTCCCATGCACTGTTACAAAGTATTTTCTTAGATTCATCAGCACTTCAGTTGATCTTTTCTAGGTCTTCACATATATATGAATCATTATTTAAATTCTCCGGTTCCTTTATGAAAGCGAGTTTTGCTGATTTGATGCACTGTGGCATGTTCTCCTTTTCTCCGTGTCCGTCCACCATGCTCTCTACTCCTCCTCCTCCTATGCATCCATCCACCATCCTCTCTCCTCTGTGTCCATCCACCACTTCTATGTTTAAGGGTGTCTACACCAGTTTGGTAGGAAGACTTGTACACCCTTATTGTTGCCTTTGTGGCTAGCTGTGTATCTGTAATTCAACTTCTCATGACATCTCATCACATGAAACAGTCCCAGTACCTGAGATTTTCAGGTAAAAAAAAAATATCTTGAGATTTTTGCATTATGTAAAAAGTTTGAGTCTTTACAATGAGAAGAATCTAGGCACCATCCTTAAAAATGTTGTCTCAGCAGTAGGGCCTAAATATCAGATTTTGAATGAATAAACATGTGAAATCTAAGTATGTAGCTTCTTTTTTTTTTCAAACATTTTGAAAAAAAGTGCAACCCCTTTCCTTTACAAAAATATTGATCTATTAACCTAGTTAATGCTGGCACTTTGTCCCCAGTTCTTCATTGTACAGACTGCTTTCCATTAATGTCCCAGTTGCTACCAAACAGCTAACATCTGTCCGGCCCCAAGACAAGCCATGAAGAAGGCTCAACTGTTATTTCAGTTCTCTGTATGCAAGCCTTTTCTTTCCTGCGATCACAATTATTATTTGGTAATTTAGTCAGTACTCCACTGTTTTCATTACAGGTACATAAATAAAGCATGTTCAACTCAAGATTCCCACACATTTTCCACTTCCTCCATACTTTCTTTGACGGGATCCCATGAAGACTTGGTCAATATGAACTACTAGGCAATATACTTTACAGCTATAGATTATTCTGCACAGAAACAATTTACACAGAATAAACAGGTCCATGACTCTGCCATTCATCTCTCTCAGTGCCAGAACCATCTTTAGTCCACCTGAGCCAGCTGTGTTTAGCTATGTTTCACCGGTTTCAACTGAAATGGACTCCGCCCTCCAAATGGCCCCCCAAGTGACACGCAAGAATTGAATAATTGACAGACAGACAGATAGATCTGCGTCATATACGCTAATCTATCTATCTGAGAAACGTCTGTATCCTCACTGAGCTGCATTGTTATAAACTATATATGAACTGGTGGTGGGTCACATCTCTCTCGTCCAGGCGCTGTCCCTCCCTCTTAATCTCCTTTATTGTTCCTGTTATTGACTGTTTGCTGTGGTGGCTTTTACTTACAGTGTGTTGTAGTACGTTGTAGATATAAGTTAATATGGCAATTCAAATGATGTCATTATATAGACTTCTCTCAGCACCTCCAACTGTGACTGACTTCCAGTTACCGCGGTTGGTTGGCACACTTTTCACTCTGCCTTATTTCTCTGGCATAATTTATGAATATTCTAACAAGAAGCACATGAAGGGGTTAGGGTCTCAGCTATACATATAAAATGTCTTAATGTTCACAAATGTTTTCTAAATTCAGGTTAGTTTTGATTAAAGTCAAGTTGTGTAGTTATGAACAGTTGTGTTATTTTCTGGTCCTTTAAAAAGGTCACAGAAACAAAAATGTAAAGTAGGAGAAACACTACTTTAATGCACTCAGCAAACAAAGAAAATGAACAGAAGTGATTAAAACTCAAATATTAGTCTGATCAGTCTCTTCAGAAAGAATTGACTTCTTTTCATAAATTGACCTTGTCTTCTGCTCCAAAGAAAACACAGTGTCACATTCTGCCTGACCGTGTCAGGATTTTGCAGTGTGTGAGCAAGGTTGAGGACCCAAATGCAGGACACCAGTACTGAACAGGTTCAGTACTTAATATTTAATTAACTGAAGGCGTACTACAATAGTGGCAGATACAACAAGTCCAACAAAAAACAGGTTATCCATTTCGAACCAAAAAAATCGATGAGAAGGTAGGGAGCAGGAGCAGCGCAAACACACACAAGACTAACCACAATGATCCAACACAGACTGAACAGAACACAGGCATTAAGTAGTGAGGCAAACGAGCGGGGCCCGAACATAAAACAGGTGGATCACATCAAGGAGAACAGAACAGGAAGCAAAGCTAGACAACACCACCAGGCACGGAAGATTACAAAATAAAACATGAAGTAAAGTGCACGGGAACACATCAGGACAGCTCTACCAAATTAAAACACAAAATATGGAAAGACTGCAAAATCAGGGCATGGACTGAGACCGGACCAAACTAAAACATGGAGACATAGGACTAAGGACTCGAACAGGTACCAAACATGCAGATAAACATAGAATAAACTAATCTACAACCCTTAAGACGAGATCAAATAATGAAACACAAATACACAGACCAGGAATAACATTAACATGAACTAAAGCACAGAACTAAGAACTGAATAAGACTACACAGAGAAACACAGAACCAAAAACGGACTTAAACAGAAAAGACATGAACACAAAATCACACTCCTAACAGATCGGTCCAGTTTAGGTGTGTGAGTTTTGTTCATTGGTCTGTTCGGTATCTGTTATTTAGTATGTGTTTTTGGTCGCCTCATTTATTCTTGTGAGGATGGTTGTGTTGGTTCTCATTCTGTTTTCTTGTCCTACCACTTAGTCCTGCGTTTCAGTTCTGTGTCTCAGTTCATGTCTTAGTGGGCCTCGTTTCAGAAAGCGGGATTATTGAAAATTCTGAGAATGTTAAGCCTGAGATGAGGGAAACTCTAATCCCTAGATCAGTAACTCCGGCAACTGAGGAGGTTAGGTTCACAGGATAAGTTGGAAAACCGTCAGTTTCTCTCTGACTCCTCCTGCAGAGTCTGAAGCGGCTGTCTGACACACTGTTTAATTTCCTCATTCATTCTGTCGATATCAAAGCACAAATCTGAACGCATTTACATCTTTAAAAACTTGAAAATCCCAGTTAGATAGGCTATTAGTTTTTTCCCCAAACATGATCTTGAACATCACCGCTTTTATGCTCAATCTGTCATCGATGTATGGACAGATCTCCACACATCATGGATTTATCCTCAGCGCAGAATAAAATCTTTGTCCGTCTTTAGGTAGGCAATAACGCTGTGACTCTGTGGACAGTTGCCTTCACATTACTGCAGTAATCACTGTTTAATATGTAACCTATAAAACTGATCAATGAAGAGTAATCTTTCATATTGTAGTCGCACTGATTGGAACATTCCTATCGTAGTTATCAACTGGAGATAGTGTGACTATTTCTAAGTGAGGATGACTGTGGTGCGGCTGAAACAAACAGGCCTAAATAAGGTTTAAATGTGAGTTTTTCATTATTACCTGCTGATAGTCTGAATGTGTTTTGACAGCATTAATAAAATACGAAATGAGCACAATTTTATTAATGTGTAAAATCTATATCTATATCTAAAATGTTACATTCAGTTTGAACCTTGAACACATTTTCCACTGCAAAAAAAATAACAGGCTAACCTGCTGGGTGTGACTGTGACTTTACAATCACAGGTTCACGACTAAACTGTGTCTTATATTTGATCTATAGCCTACCTATTTTCATAATCAGGTAGCCAATTGCCACCGACATTTAGTCCCGTCGGGTTACAGCTTAATAAATATAGCCTTCCTATTTAAAATCGAATGTAATGGGCTGTAGCACTTTATCATTCATTAAGAAAAGTCCAGTCTGGTAAATGATGAATGAGCAACGCTGTGTAGTAGCCTAATAATGTTAACGCATTGATTCTTCTTCCACTCCTGCGTTTTAGAGCCTATCAGGGTCCGTGTTGGCACGCATTCATATTTCTAGCTCCACACGATTAAAATGGAGGCTCTGCCTTTATTTACCCGTTGCCATGGTGAATCGTAGTATCGGAGCTCTGTTGATGATGGCTTTTTTTCATCCCCACGCACGCGCTTCCATCAGGCTCAACATACTCAGAGTGGATTGAACTTATTCTTATCAGCTGTTCTGGAACCGAAGATTCTGAGTTTCCCACCTCAGGCTCAATCAACCCAGAGCTCAGGGATAAGCTCAGAGTTTGTTAAGCCTGCTTTCTGAAACAAGACCCTGGTCTGTGTACTGTGTACTTTCTGTGTTTGTTATTTTGCCCATGTCTGCTCTGTGTTCTGTTTAATCCTTGTTTCAGTCTGTTTCCATTGTTATGCTGTAGTTCATCTGTATTAGTTTGTATCTATGCTGTGCCTTTAGTGCTGTTTAGTCTGTTTCCTGTCTATTTTGGTTTTGATCCGTGCCTGCCTTGTGCCTCTCTCTTTCTGTTTTCCCCTGCTGTCTCTCTGCCTCGTTAGCCCTGATCCCGGTCACCTGTGTTGCTCCTGCCCTACTCGTTAGTCCCTGCGTATGTATGTTTGGTGTTAATGTTCATTCCCTGTACGGTCATTGTAGTGTGAATATACTCTGTTGTGTTGTGTGATGAGTGTCCTGCCTGATTTACATACATGTACATTTTGTACAGTTAAACATGTACTAAGGTATCTCACCAGTGTACAGGTGCTGGTCATATAATTAGAATATCATCAAAAAGTTGATTTATTTCAGTAATTCCATTCAAAAAGTGAAACTTGGATATTATATTCATTCATTACACACAGACTGATATATTTCAAATGTTTATTTCATTTAATTGTGATGATTAAAACTGACAACTAATGAAAATCCTCATTTTTATCTTAATAACTTTGTAATGCAGACTGTTTCATTAATGTATTTTTGACTGTTTTGTTACATGGTTATGCTGGTATTTTAACAAAATGTCAAGCACATTGTTTTGCTATTTTGCATGAAAGGGGCTATACAAATAAAGTGCCTGTTCACAGGGGCCTCACCCTCCATCGTGGAAAGCTCAATGAACTCAAGCACTCAGGGAACGGGCTGAGACAGGTAAGCAGCACCCTCTAAGCCTAAACATAAAGTTAGACTACACCTGCCTTGTCAGCATCAGTGATCCCCACTAAAGTCCTTGCCGGATTTCATACACAAACTCACAGTTTAAAGCAACACAGGGAACCCTACATTAACACAGGCTAATAATGGTAGTTTTTAAACTACTTTAAACAGTATATAACTTCACCACAAGGTTACTACAGAAAATTACACATTCACTAGTATATGGGCAAAACACAAACGAGGTGAGCTGATCAAGGGTAAATCACAACTGCCAGTCCAACAGAAAGACAACTATTTAAACAGGGTGATGGTCTTGACACTGCACGAATCAGATCACCGGTCAGGATCAGGAAGTAGGCAGGGCTTGCTTCAAGCCAATCCTTGGCAAGACTTGATATAACATTCAGCTTCACAGCACAGATATAAACATAAACAGTCACATGACTTGCTGAAGTGTGCACTGCTACATCCTGCAAAACCACACTCATCCAGGTGAGATACCAAGTTTTTAGAGAACCTGTCTTTGCAGCCAGTGAATCACAGTAACTAAGTTCATCTACATTTCTACTGTGAATATCTCCACAATAACTGCTTCTGAACCAAAAACTTCACAACCACACTTGTTTAGCGGGAATCTGATCTGAAATCCTGGGAGAAATTAACATCTCCAATCAAGATTACAGGTTCCCCTGACGTTTATTTGTGACCCTAACTGTACTTTTATCATGTTAGTCATCAAATCTTCCAGAAAGTCACATGGAGGTGTAAACTCAGCCTAGAGCAAGGGCGTCACTTTGTGTTGAAAAGTGGTGGGGACACAGGGGCTCAGATCAGGGGTGTGAAGAGACACTTTGCTTGCAAGACATCACGACACGCAATATTAGATTCACAAGGACGAGACAAAAAGATCCATAAACACTGTTTGAAAGATTTCCTCAATGCTGATATATGAGCGGGGGATCTGGGGGTTCTGGTTTGTTCATTAACCACTTCATTACCTGCATTCTGGTGAAAGCACCAATTGATGGTGGAAAACAGAATATAAGTCAGTGCAGCTCTCAGGCTTTCTGTGTTGCTTTCAGATCTGTTTCTCCTGTAAATCATCTTTTCTCATGTAATATCATCCCTGCTGAGGCAACACATGTGTAGGCCTGATTTAGTCTTCCCTCCTCTTTGTCATGTTCACAGGGAGAGAACGGAATATTTGGCCAAAAAGAAACTGTGTCAAGAAGTTGTTAAAGTGACTGATTGGTGCATGCACATTTTTGGGTCATTTTATAATCAGTAGCTTGTTTTTTTTAGCTTAAGTTCCTTTTTTTGGACAATGCTCATTTGTTTCTTCTATATTTTAATTGCATTACATGTTTTCTTAATGTACAAATAAACCTTTCTAAAGGCATTTTCATTTGTTATTTAACTGCAAGCTATATTTCAGAACGTTATTTAACAAATCATGCTTTAAAATGGATAGGGACAAAATCAGCCACTTGAAAAAGTATAAGTGACACCTATGGCCTAGAGACCCAACAGCAGCTACAACTGACCTTTCACTAAGCCACGCCCCGAATACACAGCTGGCCTATCACAGCACAGTATAGGACTCACTCTAACTGAGGTCTGACACTCTAATGCAAAAAGTGTCGTTTTCTAGGTTTTTTTTGGCTGTATTTTTCTAAGATATGGTCAAACGCTGTTCCTGGGGCACTTGTAATAGTTACAGTCGCCACCCAGAGAGGTTGATAGGAGAAGTATGATTTATTTCCAAAACCTAAAATAAATCCAGTATGTCCAAAATGTCAGCTGTGGATCGTTCCTAATGTAATGTTAGTTAGCTAACACTAGCTAACTTCCTACTGAATGTAACATAATAAAGCCCTACTGTTCTGCTTTTTAATTATCGTAATAATGAATAGGGGCCTACCCAGCTTTACAGGAACACTTTTGATCATTCATATCATTGTCTGGGGATGCGGTGGTTCACTTGTACTGTGTGATAGGCTAGCTTCTATCTTTCATTTTTTTCACGTCAGTTTGACAGCCTGAATACAACCTTCAAATCTATAATGCAACTAAAAAAGTGTCTGCTTCTTTCTGAGATCACTTTAACCAACTAATTTGACAATATTTCTCCAGGGAGTGCAGTAATAGACAGTGGCAGCGCCGACAGTTTGTCGGACTTAGCAACAGTGCGGGGGTTAGCGACGGGTCAATTGGTCAGTGTCCTGGGACCTCAGACGTCACCTCATTGATAAAAGCTCCTGCACAACGGCATTTCTCTTTCTTTCAGCTTGGCTCTTCGACTTTCCCTCGGCTCCGCTCGTACAAACACACACACACCGTCCTTATCAGGTACACACATCTCTTTGTCTTCCTCTTTGTCTTTCATCTTGTGTGGGTTTTTTCGTTTAATAAAATAAATGTTTGTGGGTCGCTATTAGGTCAGTAGGTAGAGCGTGTGCCCCATGTATGTAAGTCCATACTGCAGCAGCCCGGGTTTGAATCCAGCCTGTGGCCCTTTGCTGCGTGTGGCCCTCTTTCTCTCTCCCCCTTTCCACTCTGTCCACTGTCCTATCTGATAAAGGTAGAAAATGAATAAAAAATAAATGTTTGTGTATATATACATACTGGTCTTCTTCCATGTAGAACTCCTTCAACTTCAAATCCTTCAACCAACTAACTATTGATGGTAATTTTGTTATAGTTATGAATTAAATAAAATTATTAATATTAATAATTTAATATATCTTAATGACTCTGAATTAGGTTATTGCATATTAATTTTTTAAGTTACATTATATTATTGTACCCTGTATGCAGGATAAGCAGTTGACGAGGGATGGATGGATGGATGGACGGACATTATATTACTGATTATTAAATAATAGTAATAATTATCATTACATTATTTAATGTAAATATTGACGCCATTGAAACCCTAATTCCCAGCATTATCTTAGTTTAATAGTAGTATCATGTATTATAGTATGCATAACCTCTAAACTGACTAACAAATTACATTATGTTTAGTTAATTAATTAATTAATCCACTATGTTTTACATTTGTCTTGAAGGTACATCTGTGAGTACAGAGATGCTGATCATGTACACAATAGCACAGTATGTATTGTAAACAATTATAGCAATAAAGTATACAAAGTAATGATATAGTGATTTCTGTAGCAACTGTCCCCATGTGTTACCCTGACTTTAAGTTGAAAAGCCATCAAAAAGTGCATTTTGAATATTATGTAGCCTTTAATGAATCGATAGATAGATTCCCCAAGGGAAATTTGTTTCTACAGAGTGTGCATTATGTGTGCCTCCAGAATAAAGATACATTTACATACAACAACATACTTCATAAAAGTACAATATACATAGTGTGTCATTTGCGGCAGAGGGGACAACCTTAATACATACTGTACATACATAATACTGTATTAATATAGTAATGTTTGAAGATGAAGGTTTTTGCCTTGTGTGTGCATGTTATGTCTTCCCTGAGGCAGACTGACAAGCTGATCCAAATTGAGAGGGTGTCCCATAAGCAGATGGTATTGGTAACTTTGGCTTGGCCTTCTGGGACTTAGTTTGGCCCATAATTGGACCAATTAGTGTGAGCCACAAAACATTATCATGCTGTACAAATCGGCTAACAAAAAAAAATCCAAATTCCATTTGCACTGATACATATACACCATAAAGCTATGGAAAGTGGGACACTCACAGCTACACAGAGTTTGAGAGAAGCTTGTTGATCAAAGTTTCTGGTTTGTATCATCGAATAGTTTTGGTGAGTATGGGTATGGAAAAACAAACACACCCAAATGTACATTATTGGCCACTCACATTCCATATAATCCATTTGTTTGTTTATCCCTGCCCCTCATGCAGTTACAATGTCTTTTTGAGCTACAGTTGATGCGAGTGACTGAGGAAATGAGCAGCAGAGCTGAAGGACAAGTAAAATTGATGTTATTGTGTATTTAGTACGTAAGAGAGTAAGTAAAGTTTATTTAGTATAGCACCTTTCACAGAGCAAGGTCACAAAGTGCTTCACAATCAAAATCAGTAAAAAAAATACAACCATAAAACAGTATAAATAAATAAATTAATGAAATAAAAAAAACAACAATAAAACATAAGCAACATCAGACCTTAAAAAACACAAAATTACAAACACAAGGCAGGAACCGGACATGGACAGGGGAACAGAGGCAGGAAACAGAGGAAAAGGCAAGTCAGTCCGAAAACCTTGCAAGCACTGTAAATCAGAACTTCAGGCTGTCAGACTCACAGGTTAGACACATTGTAAAAGTGACAGATGGTGGCTAGATACACTGCTTGCAACAGTCTGAAGCCTTGAGAAGCAGCTGGGATGTAATCAGGGAGATGCAGATGCAGCTGGGGTTGAGACATCTCAGGAACTCAGGTACTGTCATCTGATGCAGAACGAATGACGGGAAAACAGCTCTTACTCTTTCAATCTAAGGAGGTGACACCAAAACCAGAAGTCTGTCTTTGTCTGGAAATACAGTCTGTAACTATCTCCATATACATATGAAACAACCAAATATTGCTATGTGCATGGCTAGTAGCTAGGGATAAAATCTTTAAACTACAAATTAAATTATCTGGCAAGATTTCTGATGCATCAGAAGACTAGACACTATCTGTACAGACAGGGCCAACTTTATTCAGATGTCCGCTCTGTCTATGTTTTAGTATATTCAGTTTGAGTGTTGGTGTGTGGGTGTGTGTGAGAGAGAGACTAAGGTCATGCATTGTGTATCTAAATCTTTGTGGGATATCTGGTTTGTCTAAAGTATTTATTATTAGATATTTTCCTCTTGTTTTGTTCTGACATGATTTAAGAAAGAAAGGAAGAACTGTCAGTCTCTCAATACATAACATTTATTTAGCTGATGGTTTTATCCAAAGCAACTTAGAATTAAAGCTGTAAGCAGCGTTGGACTGTCCCTCTCACCATGACGCACTTCGAGGTGTGCAGTAGGCGGTGTAGTTGCTGCAGCTCTGCCAATACGGCTCTGAATTGTTACATGCCTTGGACGCTACACGAAAGACTTAAATGTCATTTCCTATGTCCCCTGTGTGGCGCTAGAGAGCACCCAATAATTATCCATTATATCCCATGAAGTGTGGAACACATCCTGAAAAATTCAGGGTGGGGCTGTTATCAAGCATGTAAAGTTTGGTACATATTTGAGCATGTATAGTGAAGTTACAATGACTTCCGGTTTCATGGCGAAGCATGGAACTTTGCTGCCATGTGTAGTGAACAAAGGTGTGGATTTGTGCATTTTATATTGAATAAATTTGGAGCTACTCTAAATTCCTTTCTCCTCCCCAGAGAAGAAGGGGAGGGGTCAAAGTTGCTCTATCTAAGTGCTAGCCCGATCATAAAACTGGCATCTTTTTGATTCCGAAGCTGATAACGCGGGGCCTGACTGTTAAACTGAGAGAGGGACACGAACCAGCCATTGGCATTTCCCTAAACAGCCTATCAAAACTGGTCCCCCACACATGTTTTCGTGGCAACTGACCTTATTCTTTGTTTTATTACCACATCAAAGGGATACTCCTTGTCTCACCTAGGTGTGACACAATCCAGGACAGCCGAACTTTGAATGGCTAAGGACTGCGGTCTCCAAAGACTCAAAGCATTTAATTAAATCTTTAGTTACCTGATTACGTTTGCCTCTATTTGAGTAGTTATGTTAACTGTTGTTGCTATCCGTTGTTGATATTAGTGCTGAAAAGAAAATTACTTGTGCAGTGTTTTTATTTTCAGCAAGACACTCCTTCATCTAATGTAATCCAAGCTTTCCTCATGTAACCTGAGCTCCCCCAAGTGGACGAAATAAGTATTACGTGCCCTCGTCGGAAATGCCATTAAAATGTATAAATATCCTGACCAATAATGTGACAATTGTTTCCTGTTACCAAATGCTTAGAACAGTACAACCGTTCGACCATTGAGGTTCGATTGTGGAAAATATTTTATTATAATACGCGCAAATAGATTTCTTTTAAACATTAAGTTTAGAAAGGCAGTCCCTTGGGAAACCTGAGACGCCCCTTGGGGAACCACGCCCCAGGCAACAAAAGAACGACACGCGCTTCTCTTCTCTTCTCTTCGCTGTTGGCTCTCTTCCACTCTGCTCTGCTCGCTGGACGCTTCGGCACGCGTCGGCGTGCCTCGCCAGGCAACGCCCAGACTCGGCCAGCGATGAAAGGCCCTTTTGTTTCGCTTTAAGCTACACACGTGAAGTGCCGAGACATCGATCTGCCCTTCAGTTTGTTTTTATTTTTCTTTATTTCTTTTGTTTGTTAACGTTATCAGTCCGTTAAGTTACACTGGACTAATTCAGGAACGACCAAGTTCCATTTTAAGCCTTTTTCGTCGAGCCAACTTCACCGAGGTCAGACCAAGCCACGTGGTCTCGCCAGCTACAACGAAGGAAACCTGAAAACAGCCGAATTGCCAGACGGAGGAGGCGTTTTCAATCAGACACGGAGAATCCCTAGCAAAAAGCCAGGATCGGGCAGCTAGCGTGGGACCGTGCAACAGGCCAAAAGCAGGCTGTCGACAAGCAGTAAGACTTAACACACGTTCTGTGATCAGATATGTCCATGTTAACTCCTAAAATCATAGCATTAGTTTACTTTCATTAGCTCTTCTATGCCGTATGAGTCAAATGCTTCCCACAATCGAACCTCCAGGCTCATTGTTCAGCAAATGTTTATGTTCCCTGTATCCAACCATCTTTTTATCACCTTAGTTAGAGAATAAATTCACTGTAATATAATCAAGAGCTGTGTGTGTTGCCTATTTCTAGTTCCTGCCAAGAGAATTGTCCCTTTAGATATGAGACTGACTGACTGATTTAAGATAATTGAGCGATTATTAACTAACTGATCACTAGTGATAATTGTATAATTATTAAAACTACCTAGAGGTCCGGAGACTCTAGGATTATAACAACTCCGGTGGTGCCCTGAAACGAGGAAAATTTTGATTTTATGAATATTAAATTCATAATTGGGTATCAATTCTCATAAATGTATTACATTGCATGACTAAAATTTAGGTCTGCTACACATGCCACAGAAGAGCTGTGGAAAAAAACCTCCCAAGTTTTCAGAGATGCTCACAAGTCTTTGAGCTAGAGTCCAAGTCAAGTCTCTTGTGGTTATAATGAATGTTGTATCACCTGCTGCATTCAATCCAGGCTGCTTATAAAACTGCATAGCTATATGGAATTCTGTAACTGTGACCTGTTTTTCACTTACAGAGCACAACAATGTATTGTGCAATGCCATTAATGACAGCTAATTAGCTGCTGTAAGTCAACACACCCCGCAGACTCTCAAACCCAGTGTAACATTGACTAAATAAAACTGTACTGTTACATGATGAACAATAAATCTATAACCTGTTTTTCACTTACGGAGCACAACCATGTAGCCTAATGTACAATGCATCTACAACTAATCACAGCTTATTAACTACTGTAAGTCAACACACCCCTCCAGACTCTCAAACCCAGTGTAACATCATAACTAATAAAAATGTAACATTACATGATCAACAATAAACCTGTAACCTGTTTGCAGCCAGCATTAATAATTAATGTGATGGCAGCCAGCGGGACTTAAATGATAACATTAATCGACTGCCACAAGTTTGGCAATCAGTGGGTGCAATCAGTCTTGATGCACAACACCTGTATGCAATTAAACTCATACTACTTCAGTGAAACCTATCATTGAAGCATCAGCGTAAGCGTCGGCTCCTTGTGTGAAGACCAACTTGGGTAAAAACCAGCGAGTCTACCTGTGCGATCCACCAACTAAGGCCACCTACAAGAGTAGCTTTTCCTTTCCTAAGCACACCTACTCACTTAAAGGTGCCGGCTACAACTACACTCAGGACATGTGCCATTAGGCACAGATATAAGGCACTCCTTAAGCCTTTAAAACAGACACGACCCACATCTGTCTATTTCTCTGTTGGGTCATGGAACTGCCAGTCTGCAGTCAACAAAGCTGACTTTATCACTGCTTATGCTAACACATTATCTCTTGGGCTACTGGCACTGACCTGGATCAAACTAGAAAACACTGCTATCCACCCCCCCCCGCCTCTTGTTCGAAACTGTGCCACTGAGTGCCTAACAGTCACACCGCTACACGTCGGACCACTATTTCATTTAGTTCACGGTATGCCTACAGAAACAGCCCATTGTTCCAGCACTGTTTGTCTCACAACGCCGCAACCTCCACAACCCACACACTTTGCCTCAATGGTAATAATAATAATAATAATAATCCTTATTTGTAGAGCACTTTTCAAAAACAAGTTACAAAGTGCTTTAACAAGTGTAAAGAATAATACAAAAAAAAAAAACAAGATAAGAGCATGAAAAATTAATATATAATTAGTAAAAATTCAATAAAATAAAAGGGATAAAATAAAGTCAAATAAGATCGGGAAAAGCTCTCCTATAAAAGTATGTTTTAAGAAGGGACTTAAAAGAGTTCACTGACTCAGCCGACCTGATTTCCTCGGGCAGGCTGTTCCAGAGCCTCGGGGCCCGGACAGCAAACGCTCTGTCCTTTAGTTTTCAGTCGAGACTCTGGATAGGACAACAGACCTCTGCCCGAGGATCTCAAGGTACGTGCTGGTGCGTATGGGACTAAAAGGTCAGAAATATAACAAGGCGAGAGGCCATGAAGACCTTTAAAAGTGATCAATAAAATTTTAAAGTCAATTCTAAAACATACTGGGAGCCAGTGTAATGAAGCTAAAACAGGAGTAATGTGGTCATATTTCTTTGTTCTGGTTAAAAGCCTGGCAGCTGAGTACTGGACAGTCTGGAGTCAATCAATAGATTTTTGGGTTAAACAAGTAAAGAGGCTGTTGCAATAATCCAGGCGTGATGAGACGAAGGCGTGTAAAATGGTCTCGGTGTCCTTAAAAGTTAACATAGATCGAATTTTTGCTATATTTCTAAGTTGATAAAAACATGATTGAACAAGCTTTGTGGTGTGCTGCTCGAAATTTAAATTACTATCAAACCAAACACCAAGGTTCTTTGCCACAGGCTTAATGTGATTTAATAGCGAACCAGCAGATGGCAGTATTTGATTTGCCATCTGCTGAGACCCGATGACGAGGATTTCTGTTTTGTCTGAGTTCAGCTGGAGGAAATTATATGACATCCATTTTTTAACTTCACAAAGGCAGTTGTTAAGTGAACTCAGCATTCCAGGGTCTGTGGATATGACGGGCAAGTATATTTGTGTGTCATCTGCATAAATATGAAAAGAAATGCCATGTTTATGGATAATATGTCCAAGGGGAAGCAGATACAAGGAAAACAAAATGGGTCCCAAGACCGACCCCTGAGGCACACCATATTTAACTTGACAGAATGAGGAGACATAGTTGTTTACAGACACGCAAAACTTCCTATTTGACAGGTAGGATGAAAACCATTCTAGGGCAGTACCAGAGATCCCCACCCAGTGCCTCAGTCTGTCTAACATGATGTTGTGATCAATGGTGTCAAAAGCAGCACTAAGGTCCAGGAGTACCAGGACTAAGCACATGCCTTCATCAGCAGACATTAAAAGGTCATTAGTGACTTTAAGCAGGGCAGTCTCAGTGCTGTGGTACTTCCTAAAACCAGACAGAAACTTTTCAAATATTTTGTTATTTTCCAGTACAGTGAGCAGCTGTTTGGACACAATTCTTTCTAGAATCTTTGCAATAAAAGGCAGTTTTGAAATTGGTCTAAAATTATGTGGGAGGGAGGGATCTAAACCAGGTTTCTTTAAAAGTGGGTTCACGCAAGCCGTTTTAAAATAATCAGGGACACAACCAGTAGATAGGGAGCTGTTGAAAACAGAGATCAAATGGGGGCCAACAGAATCCATTAATTTCAGTAAAAATTTTGTAGGTATTACATCAAGTGGGCTGGAGGACACTCTAATTTGTGATACTGTTTTTAAAAGCTCAGACAAGTCGATGGGATAAAACTGGTTAAAACTCTCTTGTTGCTGGTGAGGAACCTCTGAGTAAGAGGCAGTGGGGGTAATAGAGGCTCTGATTGACACCACCTTATTGGTAAAATAAGATAAAAACAATTCACAGTCATCATTACTTCCAGCTGAGGCACAAGGAGGGGTTGGGTTTACCAGCTGATCCACAGTCTTAAACAGAAACCTGGGATTGTGTTTATGTGTAGTAATGAGTTCAGAAAAATAGTGTGTTCTCGCATCCTTAACCATGTTATTGTAGTTAATTAATAAATCCTTCAGACTGAGGTAATGGACTTGGAGACTTTAGCTTTAGACGTAGGCCTAACCTTTAGAGGAGCAGTAATATTTAGTGACGACAAGCAGATATGATTGAAGTGATCGACCAGATTGTTGGTGTTGGAATCAGACAGGTGTTGGCTTTGGCTCTGAAAGAATGCGCAAAACTTTGACACTTTGTTCATTAAAGATGCGAGAACACACGGAGCTTGGTGAGGCGGCATGAGTAACAGGCGAATCGCAGCTAAAAACAATACATCTGTGGTCAGATATGGTCATGTCCACTAATTCCACAGAGGAAATGCTGACACCCAGGGTAAAAACCAAGTCCAGTGTATGACCACGGTTATGTGTTTGCCCTTTGACATGTTGTTTGAAGTTAAAAGAAGTGGCCATATTTAAAAAGTCAGTTGCATTAACATTGATGGGGTCATCAACATGAATATTAAAATCGCCACAAAGAACAATTCTGTCAGTTAAATTCATCACAGCGTACTTGATGACATTTTAAATTTTCCCTATATACGCTCACTAGCCCACCACCACGACCACCGACCCTCGGTTGACTAAAACAATCGTATTGAGGCGGACACAGTTCAGCTAGCTGGCTATAGTCATTCATTTGCAACCAGGACTCAGTTAAAAACATAAAATCTAGATTTGCAGACAAGATAAAATCATTTAAGATAAAAGTCTTACTTGAAAGTGATTTCACATTGAAGAGAGCCATTTTAAATGAGTTTGTTCTGGGTGCTGGAGTTGGTGCAGTTGTCCTAATCCTTAAGAGATTACTAATATTTCTGTGTGGGATGTGCACATTTCGGTTTACTGGTCTATGCGTGATGATGACAGGAATAGAAGTCTTTGGAACAGCGCTGGGAGCAGACGGCTTTACATGCCAGCAGGTGGAGACAGTTGTTTGTGGCAGTGAGGAAGAGATGTGTTCAGTGACCGGTGGTGTGTCCAGGTGTGCTGCATGAATGATTAGTCATTCACGTAAGTCATGTGTGGACCGCACCACGTGCTGTATGTGCGCAGCTAACATTTCTGAGCCCCGTTTGTTTGGGTGAAGTCCGTCTGTCTTAAAAAGAGACATTCTTTGCCAGAAAATATTAAAATTATCCACATAACACACATGATGAGCCCTGCAGGCGGACTGGAGCCAGTCGTGGAGGCCAAGGAGTCTACTGAAGCGGCCAGCACCGCGACCAACTGTGGGAATGGGACCAGAGATAAAAACGGACTTTCCACACTGCTTTAAAAAGTTAAGAAGACGGTTAAAATCTAATTTTGTCAGCTCAGACTGCCGAAGAGCTGTGTCATTTGTTCCGACATGGACTATCACTCTTGTGATGGAGGACGGGAGCGACGGCATCAGGTCCTGGAGTTTTTTTAAAATGTCAGCCATGGTGGCACCGGGGAAGCAGTGAGTGGTAGCGTTAAAGAAACGGATGTTTCTGGTTATGGAGTCACCAATTATTAGTGTGGTTGAGGAGAAAAGGGGACGAGGAGATGCCGGTTGTGTGGTTCCAGAGCAGGACTGAGCAGAATCTGCTTCAACACTGCGTGTGGAGTGTGTGATGAGTGTGTGAGCTGCCGAGTGTTGTGTTGGAGTAGCAGTAACAGACCTGAGAGAAGGGCTACCCGACGGTGCAGGGTAGAGACGGCCTCCGGAGCGTCTGAGCACAGCCTCCTTCAGGATCCTACGTCGGGAAGCGGAAGTTTTTGACCGGGATGACGGCCGCCGATCAGGTCCGGCGGCAGAGCGGCGGCCCAGTGCAGGAGATGTAGCCGGTGGAGGAGATGCAACAGTATCGGGAGGCACTGTCCGCCGAAAGAGATCCGTATCAGGGAGACTCGAAGCCGCAGGTGCATCCGCTGGATGGACCGGAGTGTCGTTAGACAGGGCTGCATAGCGGTTGGAGAGGCCGATGTGCGGAGGAGAGGCAGCCCCATTCGAGCCTCTCTTGCAGCCACGGACCACCACTTCAGCCCAGGTTGACTGATGCTTCGGAGTCGAGCAGGATGAAAGCCTGGGAAGACTAGAGGGGTCCCAAAACACGGTGTCCTGGATGTTAGTGGTTGCGCTAAGAGAAACAATCTGTTTGGCTTGTACTGAAGCCACATCCATAAAGCCAGTCAGCAGGGAATCTTTCTCTTTGAGTTCCTCTGAAAGTCGTCGGATGTCTTCCATAAGGTCAGCAATCTTCTTGTTCGCTTTCTTAAGGAGTGTGCAGTCCTCATGGGGCAGAGTTATCTCAGCTAGCATAGTCACCGGAGCTTTGTTGCGATCAGTAGCGTTGATCGCATTTTTACTGTCATCTAGCTTAAAATCCATGTCGGATGACTAAAATCCTTAACCCACGTAAAACTTAAATAAAGTTAAGTTAAATAAAAAGGATATAAAAAATTTAACGAAAAAGAGTGGATTAAAACTGGATAAGAGTCTGGTTTAAGACGGCGCTTCCGACAGGTGGCTACAGACGCCAACGCATGCGCAGAGTACAGATTACGTCAGCAATTACGTCAGAGATCTTGTGACAAGATGATGCAAGCAAGCATCCGCTCTACCTCCCCTCAACACATTTTCCTCACTCGAGGTCAATGATGCCGCACAATCTCTGTGCTCTACACTGAGCTCGTGCCTGGATAGCCTGTCTTCTATCCACCAAGCCTGCTCGTCCAAACCAGTCCCACCCATGGCTAACTGATAACATCCGTGGGCTCCGCACTGATCTCAGAGCCGCTGAAAGAAAATGGCGAAAAACCAAAGACCCTGCCGACCTTAAGGGATACCAATTGTTCCTTTCGTCCTTCTCAACAAGCATCAGTGCTGCCAAAACTGCGTTCTATAATGACAGAATTAGCAGTTCCACTGACTCAAGGAAATTACTAAATCCTCCTCCACCTCCACCACCCACAAACTTGTCTGCTGATACCCTTGGTGCCTTCCTCACAGGCAAAGTGGCGGCTATAACTAGCCAATTCTCCAAATCAACCATTCTATTCCAGCCCTGGTCAGCGCCCACTGTGTGAACACGGCACAGGAAAACCTACCATATAGCAGTCCTTATGCATGTCTCCCTCCATCCTCCTCGGGAAATTGCTCAAAATGCTCAACACCAAGGCTAAAATGTAGCAGTCCTACTACATCTTTTCCTCTGCCCTCCCAGGTCAATGGCACTTCACTCTCATTTATTCCTCTCACGGAGAGCGAAGTATCAGAACTCCTGTCCCATAGCCATCCCACTACATACCCACTGGACCCGATTCCTACGAATCTCCTCCAAGCCATAGGTCCCGGCAATCACTTATGTGATAAATACTTCTCTGGCTGCAGGAACCTTCCTGACCACTTTCAAAAGGGCTCGAGTTACACCATTGCTCAAAAAGCCCTCAATCCTCGTTCTTATCCTGCTTGACCTATCATCTGCGTTTGACACAGTCAATAACAGGATCCTGCTATCCGTACTCTCAGCAATGGGCATCTCAAGCAAAGCACTCCTGTGGTTTGAAACCTACCTCTCGGGGCGTTCCTACAATGCTTTGTGGCAAGGACAATTATCGTCCTCCCTCTGCCTCTCCACAGGAGTGCCCCAAGGCTCAGTGCTAGGGCCTCTTCTCTTCTCAGTGTACACCACCTCACTAGGGCCGATCATTCGCTCGCACAGCTTCTCTTACCACTGCTACGCAGACGATACGTAACTCTACCTATCCTGTCTCTCGGACATATCTGCATGGAGGAAGGCTTACCACCTTCAACTAAACCTCACAAAGACTGAACTCTTGGTCATTCCAGCCAAGCAATCTATCCACCATAACATCAAACTACAAATTGACTCCTCAACCATCACTCCAACCAGGGTGGTGAGAAACTTGGGTGTCACCTCTTCCAAGAAATAATAAAAGTTTTAAAGCCAAAGTTTATGATGAATGGCAGAGCAGCTGCCGGTGTTTGTTGTCCTCTCTCACAGCTGGCCGTGCGCAGCAGATACGTAGTATGTGTTACGTAGGAAGGTCATAGGTAACGGAGGGTGGGAAATCAAAGGATCATAAGACATTTCCTAAAAATAAACATTGTTCACAAGTCCCACACCTTGAGTCTGAGTCAAGTCTGAAGTCTTTTAGGATGAATCTCAAGTCAAGTCTGAAGTGTGTGCGACTTAAGTCGGACTTGAGTGCGAGTCTCACACTTGAGTCCCCATCTCTGCAAGCTTCAGAACTTATCATCAATATGTAAAGGGTTGTATGAGATAGAGGATGTGGTAAACCAGCTAGGAGTAGTACATCACAGAATAAAAAAGTCACTTCCTGTTGCCAGTAGGTAGCACTATGACTATGAGTGAACACTGGCCTATGGATGTCTTCAGGGTGGAAATGCTATTAAAACTGTAAGGTTTGGTACAGATGTGAGCATGTACACTAAAGTTGCCACAACTTCCTGTTTCATGGTGAATCATTGCTTTTTAGCGCTATGGGTAGCACAACTTCATCGTCATTGCCTTTTGATTGCAGAGTGGTGGACTTGACATCGATCGGATTAATTCTGTAGGAGGAGTTTGTTAAAGTACGGAAAAAATTACCAAAAATTACCATTAAATTTGTTGGATTCAGGGCATTGCTCCAAGAGGCATTTCTGTAGGTCTCGACAATACATCTGCCACAAAGATTTTGTACATTTCTGTGAAACGTAGTACTGCTCTGGGGCTGCTCTTTAGCGACGCTAGCTCTTGCAAGAATCACGCAAGTTCATCAACTTTATCCAATATGTTGATTTTTTTTTTTTATGGGTCAAGGTGATGAATTTTCAGCCTGCGACAAAAGATGTGTAGAATTTCTATTGTCCTGGCTTCATGTTGAAACAAGCTCCCCATTGACATTAGGACAGCAGACACTACACATTTTCACATAAAACAATCATGATTTTGTTGAGAAATATATCAAAAATAAAAAGAAATTTGGCCCCAAACGAGCCCACTTAACAGCAGTGCTCAATGTATATTGTACACATAGGTCAAGGATTGCAAAACTTGCCCTACGCATTTACACCAAGCAGCGTGTGAGAGTAGGCTACATATTTGAGCTTATGAATGGTGTTTTGTGTTGTAATTGCTTGTTGCTCATTTTAATGCCTTGATGACAGGGGTAGGGGCTCCCACTTAAAGCACTGTGGCTCGAGGCCAGCCATTTTCACACTCATGATGGATGATAGCTTTCCATCCAGAGCCAAAATATAGAAAAACATCTCTAGTCCTTTCCTTAGTTTCAGGTAGCCAAAGCCAACCAGTGGTGGACAGTAACAAAGTAGTACTGTACTTAAGTGCATGAGGTATTTGTACTGAACTTTAGTATTTTCTTTTCATGGCACTTTCAACTTCTACTCCACCACATCTCAAAGGGAAATATTGTACTTTTTCCTTTATCTGACAGCTTCAGTTACTAGTTACTTGAAAAAATAAGCTTTTTACACATAAAATGAAGAGTTAAAAAAATAGGATGTTTTGATATAAATTAAATTACTTAACAGTTTATACCAAGTCCTGCTAGTAGAGCTACATCAGTTAGGCTAATTGACTGACAGAAATTTAATTGGCAACTGTTTAGGTATTAGTCATTTTTCATGTAAAAACATTTCATGGTTCCAGCTTCACAAATGTGAAAATTTGTTGCTTTTACTTGATTATTTTGAATGTATTTTTAATCATTTTGAGGTTTGGACTGACAAAATAAGCATTGTGAAGGTGTCACTTAGGGCTCTGGGTAGCTGTGACATTTCTCACTATTTTCATAATTTATTACAATCGATTAATGGAGAAAATAATCAGCTGATTAATACATAATAAAAATTGCAAAATAATTGCAGTCTGATGCAAAAAAGTTAAACCTCGACCAACTAGCCTACATTAATGCATCAGGAATAATGATATAATATATAATAGTATAATAGTTATAGGGGACATTTTTCTTTCTGCTTTTAATTTTCATTTCATTTCTGACATTTTCCTGCTTATAGCCTATTTACATACTTTTATGTAACTTTTTCAATGTAGTACTTGCAGAGTATTTTTACAGTGAGGTATTAGTACTTTTAAAGGATCTGAATAGGCCTAAGTTACTTTGTTCACCACTGGCTAAAAAAGCCAAAGCTTCTGGTTGCAAAGAGGTTGGAGAATATTTGACTGCATCAATAATAATTTAGCAATTGAGCAATTTGGCTGTTTTCCCCAACATCAGCTGCTCTCACTATCTTTGATCACAGCCTATGGATCACAGGCAGATGATTTCATCCAAAATCAAAATGCTAAAACCCCCCATAAACTACTGCATCCATCATGTCTTGCACTTCCAACTTCCACTCCGTATGTGCACGTGCATCAGTGTTGCCTAGCGAACGTGCTTGCAGCAGGATCACGGATCCATACCCAGAAACAATTTTAATTTCTGATCGGCGTAACAGCTCTGGCATTTAGTAGACAACAGGGGAAGCTATGAACCCAGAAGAAAAATGATAGTCTATTTATTCAATATAGCGGGGCAACCTCGAGGGCGTTATCTCATACCTTACTTCTCAGTGTGAGAAATACGAGGCGTGGCGTGTGAACTGGCTGAAATGCGTGTCTCACGGTGAATGCCTGAGGCTTGAGAGCCCTGGTCAGTAGGGATCAGCCCTTGCAACCGGTCCCTGCAACCCTCTAAAGGATAAACCAATATGGCTAATTGATAGATTGATGGTTGCAATGCATATTTTAGACCTGAATTCATATAATAACATGTACAAAACTAACTTCCAAACATGCTGTGTAAAAAATAAGTCTTAACTTCTAAACTGCATTTCACCAACAGGATCTCTCTGGGAGTATTTCACTGAGTCCTCATACCTTAACAACTAAACAGGTAATTTGTTTGCGCATCCCAAACAACATAGGACCACTTTTGCTCTGCCACCCCCATTCTCATGATTCACATTTAAGTAAACACCCACCCACCCAACAATTGCACTCCTCATCCTGATGCTGACTCATTTAATAATACAAATAGTATTACAAACACACATACACATGTTCACACACACTTTCACATATACATACTTGAACTCAGAACTAAATGATGAAAGGATCAGATGGATGATACAAATATATAATCACTCATCAATTAAACAAAAGATGGATTTAAATATACTGTAATGCATCCATAAAAATGATGGTCCTACCTAAAATCAATTACCTGTTTTCAATGTTACCCACCAAACCCTCTGCTGTCTGGTTTAAATCACTGGACTCAAACATCTCAAAATTTTTGTGGAAAAATAAACCCCCACAAATCAGTCTAAAAACTATGCAAAAAGCAAAAGACTGTGGTGGTTTAGAACTGCCAAATTTTTATCATTACTTCCTGTCCAATAGACTACAATATATTTCAAAATGGATCAATCAGAGCCCCCTGGACCACTCATGGATGGACATAGAACAAACATTCTGTAAGGAAATTAAAATTTCCGATATGCCATTCATCAGTTCCAGCATCAAACGTCATACCTGCTTTAAAAGCATTAACATAAGCACTTCCTTGGCAGCTTGGTGGGAACTTCTCAAAATATCTGGGTCTTCACCTATCCCATGCAGATTTACCCCAATCTGGAATAATCCTGACATCCTGCAAAATAAGAAAACACTAAATTCCCCACTGTGGTATGACAAAAGGATAAGACATCTAGAGCATGTAATGCAAGGCAGTAACTTTATTCCATTCCAGGATCTAGTGGCACAATATGGAATTAGCCATAATAGATTTCTGGAATTTCAACAGTTTAAATCCATAATTCAGGCTAGATTTAAGGATAAGATAATGGACTTAGATTTACCTCCAATGATAACAGACTTTATTAAACTCTCGCCTCCAAAACTGTTATCAAAAGTATACATGTTACTGTTAAAAACAGATATTCTTAAAGTGGTAGACAGATCTATCCATTAGTCCAGACCAAAACTTTTGGATGCAGATATGTTTAAATACCTTTAGAATGACTACAAATCCCAATCTACAACTTATACAGTATAAAACTCTCCATAGAACACACTATACTGGACAAAGGATGTTCAGAATGGGTCTTATGCAGTCAAACATCTGCCGGAACTGCTCAGGTAACATATCTGATAGTTACATGCATGCTATGTGGCAATGTACACATGTTCAAAAGTTCTGGCAGAAGATATGTGAAGACCTATCGATATGACTAAGTTACCCCGTCCCAGTTTCCCCATCACTCTGCGTGCTGGGGGACCTAAGTGACATTAGTATAGAGGTTGACACATCATACATGTTTCTCACTGCCTTATGCATCGCCAAGAAAACTATCCTCATGAACTGGAAGGCCAAAAAGAATATAAGTATCACCCAATATCGGAATCACCTTATAGATCACGTTAGCATGGAGAAAATGTCTGCTGTAAAAAAAAACAAATTGACATTGAATTCCAATCTCTCTGGTCCCCCTTGATCAACTTTATCACTTAATGGGGGTGGGTGTGTACTGCCTTGCTGGTCAGGGTCCCGTACGGCCGGTAGGTGTGTCTGGGGGTGGGTTGATTCTTAGATGCATTGCGGTGCAGGCGTGGGGGACTTATTCTAAATTTTTTTTTTTAAATGTTGGTTGATGGCATGGTGTTGGCGGGGAGGCGGTGGTACGGCGCTCTGGATGCCTAGGGCGCGGGCTTCACGGGGGGACCGGTGTATGCCCTGTATTCGGCGTGCCGCTGCTGCGGGGTGGGTAGCCACTCTGCTTGGGTGTCGCGCGGTTGTTGGTATCGGTGCGCGGGTGGTGATTTTGACTCGCGCGCTGTGCGGATGTGGTGGCGCTCGGTGCTTGGCTGCTTCTCTGTGTGTCCTGTGTGTGGGTCCGGGTTGGGGGGAGGGAGCGGGCGGCGGCCATGGCGGTGGAGGTTGGTGGGGGGGGGGGGGATGCTTGTGGTGGGTTTCGGTCCAGTGGTGAACGTGCAGTGTGGGTCACGGTGTAGCCGTGGGTGGGGTCTGTGGTCTCTCTGGCTGCGGGGGGGATGGGGGCGGTTTGCGCCGGCTGGCATCTCTCCTGTGCAGCGCATTACTTGGCTGTTGTGTGCCGCTAGTTAGATTGGTAGCGGGGTAGTGTTGATTGGCTCATCTGTAGGTCATTATTGGCTTGCGTGCTTGTCGGGGGTTGGGGGCATCAGGTGCGGGCCTGGACTGGGCTGGTGTGCGGCTCTGTCCTGTGTGCATGCTGTGCATCCTGATAATTGCATTTCGGTTCTCTGAGGGGTCTGGCGACTGGTTGTTGGAGGGGTGGGGGACCAGGAAGAAGGGGTTGACAGGGTGGGTTGGGGTTGCGGGCTGGTCCTTTTTGAGCTGGTTGGGGGGTGTCTCCTCTGGATTTTAGTGCCCGGACTGGATGCTTGGTGGTTGTGCTGGGATCCTGTGTGTGGAGGGATTGTGCTTTGGGGTGTGTCGATGGTTGCTTTGCAGTCGCGTCGCGGCCCTCTGGATTGTGGTTGTGTTGAGTCCTAGGCGCTAGGTGCATCTGCTGACTCCCTAGGGCTGAGGGGCTGTTGCTGCTGTCGCGGGGTGATTGCTGTCTCTTTTCTTTGGGGACGGTGGGGGTTTGTGTGTGGGATGCTTCGCTGCTAGGGAGGGAAGGGCGCGGGGGTGGGGGTCTTCTGGCCTTACCTGGCCTGAGTGGCATTCCCTCCTGGGTGTGGGCCGACCTTCGGGTTTGGGCTGTTGGGCCGTTCTGTCCTTGGGCGGGGTCCTTGCTGCTCCGGACCTGCTCCCTTGTAGGGGGGGGGTTGTGCCAGCTCCGATGACCTGGTGGTGCTCGGAGTGCTCCTGATTGTGGGGGAGTGGTGAGGTGGGGGGGGTGGCAGTGGGGCTGCCGGAGGGGCCCCGGCGAGGACGGGGGATTGTTGGACTTTGGGTTGGGGCTGCACTGACCTGCCTCGGGAGTGTGTGGGGGTCTGGGGCACGGGGCTTTGGAGCCTCTGGGTCTGGGGCGGGTCTGCGTGCTGGGGGGGCTGGGCCCCCCTGGGCCCGTCCTGGGGATGGGCGGGGTTGTCGCTGACTCTGGGGTGCTGCCGGTGCTAGAGGGGCTCTTGCTATAAGCCCTGGGCTGGAGGGACCTGGCGTCCTCCTGCTTAGGGGGGTGGGGGACGGGACTGAATAAATGATGGGGCCAGTCAGGAATCTGGTCTTCTAGCCTCCCTATGACCTCCTTCACCTTTCCCCCTTTGGTCATGTCTCACAACATACACCCTTAGGACCCTGGGGGGCGGGCAGCCTGCAGGGCATTTGGGGGGTGGGGCTGCTTTATTGCGGCCTCGCACTTCTTCCTCCCTCACTGCCTGCCCCTCAATTTTAATTACACATTAGACACAGAGGGCTTGGGGGGTGGGAGGGGCACGATGGGAGGCTCCACTACCTGACAGTTGTGGGGTGCCTGTGTCACAACTACCCTCCAATTTTAGTTGCACCTTAGTTACCACACACCTTATCTTTACCATACCACCATACAACACTTCACAATCCATGACATGCATCCAACACAAAACAATACATTTACAGAGGCAGGCAGAGGGGTTGAAGGAGTGGGGGAGATTCTCATTGGCCTCGTGTCCTACCCCTGGAGCCCCGGGCGTCAGGGGTGCTGTGGGGGGGTCGGGGCTCCCCTGGCGTGGCATTTGGCGGTGGGGTGCTGGGTGGGGGGGGGAGCACTGGTCTATGTTGTGTGCGCGCCGTGGTCGGTCCGGGCGCTGCTCTTTCGCGGGTTACGCTTTTTGCGTTCCGTCGGCATTACGTTGTCAACTGGCATTTGGGTCAGGGTCTTCTGCGTTTGCATCGCGGTGCATCTGGGAGTCTTTGTTTTTTTTTTTATTTGATTTATTCTTTTTCTTTCTCCCACCCCTATTGTCTACTGGGGTTCTTGCCTGCCTGTTACAGTCGTGGCGCCCCACTCTCACTAACAACTACATTCTTTAACAGGCTTATGCGCACCCACACGCACACAGACACACACAGACACAAACTTAGAATTATTCCTGATGCTTTTCTTTCAGTTACTTATTTAAATTAATTATTATCCCAGCTCTCGTGGCTGTGTTGTGTTGCTTATTTAGTGTGTGTGACTGTTTCTTGTTTTCATTGTTCTCTTAGTTGTCTTAATGTCAGCTGTTTATTGCTGCTGTTCGGCTGGTTGTCTTTTACTATTATTATTATTTTTATTGTTTATGTTTGTTTGTTGTTGTTGTTTTTCTCCTCCCCAAGCCCCCCTCTCTGTTCTATTGCAGGTTTCGTTGCTTTCTGCAATTGGTGTTTCCCACAGCTTTTCCCTGTTGTCCCCACCTTCCATCCCCCTTTCCCCCTTCTCTTACAGGTGTTGTCCTTTCTCTGTGCTGTCTGTTTGTGCCCCCCCATCCCCGTGTCTGCCCCCCTGTCCGGCCCGGTGACAAATCAATACATAATTAAATAAATAATAAAACAGACAAAGGAGTATTTTAATACTCTCTTGTTAAAGTAAAATCTGTCTGGCAAAATATGGTATCCAGGTCATTAAACTCTATACCAGGCTGCTGGGAAGGACAGGTTTAAAAAAAAAATATATATATATACACTGTAATGCAGGCAATACTGAATCATCAACGTTAACACAAAGAGAGAAACTACTATTAAAAGAAACATGGATACTACCTCCCACAGCTGTTACCCATGGCCACAGCCATGCATAATAGTTGCACTACTTGTTGTCGTGTTGTTTTTATTAAATAGCTGGTAGAGTAGGCAGAAGTATTGACATGCTAATGGGAGACATGCATAGCTCAGAAATAAACGAGCTCTGGCTTGAGCAAGACGCTAATTTTGGTCCTCTCTCTATTAATCCACAGGTACAGTTAAACCCGTTTTTCTATGTTTTCAATTTAAAATGTTCTGTAGTGTTGTAAGATGATTGCGAGATGTGTGTAGTAAGCTTTGCCATGTTAAGTAGTTTTTTTCATGAACTTCAGTCTCACACAGTAGTTTTGTAAGTGTGAGTAACTAACATTAACATTCTGTAACAGATGAAAATGTGTTCTAGACGTTGTTAAGAGTTTTAGCCAGCCAGTAGTGAGTAAATGGTCTGGGGAAAGATACCATATTCAAGCTAGTTCACCTCACTGATCACACACACGAGCGTGTCGTGGTACCGCCATATTGTTACGCGCTGCGGTTAAGTGCAAGTGTAGGAGAGAGTGTCACGTTCAAGAAATGTGTAGAAAAATGTATGTGTATTTCATGCTAGTGTTACCATTAATGTTAGCAGAAATTTTATGTAATCTGTTAATAGGTGAGTGAGTGTATCTGAGGAATCAGACTAAAGTGAATGTGTGTTTTTAGTTATATTTTGTTACAGATTAGTATTTTGAGTTAAATCAATTTTGATTATGTGGAATATCTGTTCAATTATTTTGATGTCATGTGTACTTATTTTCCGTACGGTAGAATGCTTCCTGTATTATATATTGTCAGTTTGGTTATGTCATTTGTTGTTTATTTGTGAAATGTTTAGTATTAGTTTACATGCACTTTAAGCGGAGATTTGAAGATTATGTGGCTGGGACTGTATGTGATTGTAGTCAGAAATAAACGAGCTCTGGCTTGAGCAAGACGCTAACTTTGGTCCTCTCTCTCTATTAATCACAGTGGCTACACAGTGCTTCCTAGCCTGTGTAACCTTTGCTGCCGGTCCAGATTACCCCTAGGTCTGGCGCCGGTAACATTATCATATTACATACAGTTAGTCACATGCCTTACCTTTTATGCATCCAGACAGTGGTTGGTCAATAATTCAGTCATGATTCAGATGTTTGAAAGCGGATTTTCAAAGGAACACTGCTTTGAACTGCTTTCATCAGGTCTTACACTTGCCTCAGTAGCCAACTTCACGGTCAATGATTAGTCTATTACTGTATAAAAAATCTGTAAGCAAGTATTAGCTTCAAAATAGCTAACGCAACATGATGAAATCAGTAATGAAATAATGAAATATTGAATACCAATCAGTATTCATAACACACTGACTATGGAATCAAAGACAAATTAACTGATTAATGAGAACCTATTAAGAATAAAATTGTCAACCTTAGTTCCATGTTAACAGGCAAACCAACCATAACTGCTGAATAAATAACCTCCATGATGATAACAAATAACCTGCTCTATGTTCATTCATGCATTCATAAGGAAAGACGTTCAGGAAAATTGTTGTGTAGCTGACCCTTTGACCACAGTGTAGAGGGAGCAACAAAAGAAAGAAGTTCCTGTAAGGCATCCTTCAAGTTTTAATTCACAGTAGAATTTAATTAGTGAATTCAAACAGTGCATAGTACGTTCCGGAATGCCCCTAATTTCAATAAACGTCACAATTCATTTTCTAATCTCTCTTTTCATCTCATGTAACAGAAATGCCTGTTCACGAAATTTCCCTCTCCATTGCTTATGACTTTAAGCAAAAGTCCATTCATCCACCAAACGCCTTCATTCTTGTGATCTTAGTTCAATCAGTTTTTGTAAATTTTAACATTTCTATCCCTAAGGCGATGAACCAGAAACATGAGCTTTTACTATGTCGCGTCATTAAAAGATAAAACCTGGGGGTGCTTCATTAAATAAGGAATTGTGGACAGTGTGCTTTCATACAGATCAGGGAAAATATGCTTTTAGCTGTCATGCACTTGAACAGTGGAAGGATATACCAAATCCAGAATTGATCAAACATGCTCTCTCTGTCTCATGTTGTGTCTGTGACCCTTGCTGTGCCACCATCTTTATCAGTTGGTAATGTTCTTGGTATTTTAATCACTTAATACATTTTGGATTTACTGTTTTCTGTAACCGATCAGTAGTAACTGAGGTATCCGTTACATCTACATCATTTTCAGTCGATGCAAGCATGACAATTTAAGAAATATACTGATTTACAAGTTGTCACATCCGTAAAATGAGCTAAAACAACCTGTACAGCTGCATCACTCTCATCCACACTTGACGGCAATTTTTCTGGCTCTGGCACAACGGTCTGGAATTAGGTTATATTTGCTATAGTCTTTATTTGCCGCAAAATACAGGTAAGTATAACTGAGAGAACAGTGAGTGAGTTAGGGACAATCACAGGCCTTTTCCTCAGGCACTTAAAGAAAAAATAATGTCGCCATTATCACAGGTGTCTCGCCCTCCCCTACCAAACAACCTTGTCCTTTTTAATCACATATATCTGAAGCGTTGCTGCCGTTTCAATGATGTATATCCAAAATGTTCCTGTTTCACAGAAGAAACACATGGCAGAACCTAGAGCCTGCAGCTTCTTTAAAATTCAGATTATGTGATGCTCAAGGATATGGATCCATTTCCTGCAGTGGGAAAGACCCGGATGTGCAATGTGAATAGAGAGCTACAATTACATTAATATGTTTTTCGTGAGAATAAATACTGAATAAACACTAGATGAATTAAGAAAAGCTACAATTTAGATACATCTGTGGGTTGGGTTGTGGCTGATGCAAATGTGGATATTAAAGTAAAAAGTTACTTTTCCTTTTTTTCAGTTTTTCTTTTGAAAATTATACCCCAGTAAGAATATTTAGTAGATTTATTTATTTCTACGGTGTCTTTCTACAATCAGTTTGAAGCCTACCTCGTGTGGGGATAATGTCATTCTGTAACATGTAAGCCCATTCGACTTTAGCGCAGTACAAAACAATACTCATTAAAAATTGGACTGCTGCTGTCCCAGCATCACATTTTGTAAAATGTCAGTGGTGCACATGCTAGTTCCTTACTCAAAGCTGAGCCCATGGGTCGTTAATATAGCTGCCAGTTTCTTCCTGCCAAATACTAGTTTACACATAATTACCTATGCATGATTAGTACATGTGCACGTCCCTGCTGTGCAATCTCCATCTACTGCCAGTGGTTGGTGTGTATCATCCAATTGTTTTACATGGGGGTGTAGCATGTAATCAGACGCATGACAGACTGAATTTATGAATTTAGCATATTGGCATCCTGAGCCACCTACAAATATAAACACACATAGTTATTTAATTATAAATTTCTTATTTGAATGTGAATACCTTATTTTGTACAACAGCACAAACACTACCTTCCATCTTTTAATGAACATTTTAAAAAGAGCTAAAAAGAAGTCAACCTTTAGTAGTAGCTTAACCGTGTGTGTGTGTGTGAGTGAGTGTATGTCTGTGTGTGACCACTTAACCCTTAAAGATTCACTAAATGAATAGGTGCTCTTTCTCTCCATCTCTGTGTCTTTTGATTTCCCCTGTGAGTGATTATGGGCAGATTAGGAGGATGCGGATCACCAGTCACCCTCTATAAAGACAATTGCCAGCTTAACTACCCTATAACTGCATTCTCAATATCGATCAACAGCGAGTGCTGCACCATCATGCGTGGTTTGAAATACAGACAGCATGTGTACATATGTAGGGAGAAAGAAGACAATCTGGAAGGTGATAGAAGGGCTGTTTATGCTTCAGTCTGTGTCAGTGTGTTTGCGAGTTGCAGTGGATATTATTTGCTGCAGCACTGCAGTGGTGCAGTGGGGAGTTGCTCTGAGAGCAGCCCTCTCACCTCACTCATTAGAGGGGGTAATGAATTGCTGACTATAGATCAGTGTCAAGAGGCTACTCCAGTCTGCCCGCTGAATCAATGTGCATTGTAGGTGTGTGTATTATCATGGATGTATTTGGGTGTGTGTCTGCTAATATGTGTGCATGTCAGCGGTATCAGTGTATTCGTGTACCCTCATATTTGTGTATTTCTGTATATACTGTACATGTAATTGTGAGAAAGCAAGATTACACAGAATACGTATACATCTTCACATAGTCCACTCCCTTGTCTAGGTTGGTGCATTTTCTGAATAAAACATGTTTTGTACGTCTTTTTGAAAGCATTATGCTAAAGAGAGAATTGCTTTTCTCTTCCACACACAGATACAGCAAACCAAACAGTTTCTCTGACTGTGGTACACTTTGCTTGAATCCTCATGCCTTCCCAGATAGCAGACACATTTGGGGCTAATCTGGGCCACTTTTGGCACCTACAGTTCAGTTACGGCACTGGCAAGATTTGTATGGCCCAGACATAACCCAAATGCCACGAGCTGGGCTGGACTTGTGTTGTGTAGGCCAGACGTGTCCAAAATATCCTAAGTCGGGCCTGACTTGGGTTACGACAAGTTTTGTGTGGGCCACATGTGGCTCAGATGTTAAGAGCCAGGCCGGACAAATTGCAGCAAGTGTTGTATGGGCCAGACAAACCCCAAATGCAATGTGCCGGGCTTGATATGGGTTACAGCAAGTATTGTGTAGACAAATGGAGCAGGACACTACAGTTTTAGCGCCGTTGATCATACTAAAGATCAAATCTTATGAACACACACCTACCCACGAATAGGTAGAATTCATCAGGCTAACCCTATTTCTTGATGCTGTTAAAGTATCATTAATAATAATAAATTGAATTTATATAGCGCTTTTCACAAACTCAAAGTCACTTTACAGAGCAGATAAAGAAACATGACAAAAAAACAACAAAAAAACCCCAGTTAGGGATAGGCAGAGGAGAAGAGATGGGTCTTAAGGCGGGACTGGAAAATGGTGAGGGACTCAGAGGTGCGGATCTCATGGGGGAGGGAGTTCCAGAGCCTGGGAGCTGCCCTGGAAAAGGCTCTGTCCCCAAAACTGCTGAGCTTGGACTTGGGGACGTAGAGGAGACCGGCTGAGGTGGATCTGAGGGACCGCGAAGGTTGATAGGGGGAGAGGAGGACAGTGAGGTATGAAGGGGCCAGGTGGTGAATGGCTTTGTAGGTAAGGACCAGGATTTTGTATGTGATCCGGTGAGAAATGGGAAGCCAGTGTAGTTGTTTTAGGACTGGAGTGATGTGGTGCCAGGATTTGGAGCAGGTGATGAGTCGTGCGGCTGAGTTCATTAATAGATTAATTAATCAACTTTCTGAATATCATTTATGGTGCTGTCAGATTAATACAGGTGCATGCCTACCTTGTGTACACAAGTGGGAGAGCAAATAGTTCTTTGGTAAAAGGGAAAATTTGTTTTTGAAAAGCTAAACACCAACAAATATGGACTGAAGCAAAATATTTTATTAGATAAAAACATGTTGTAGATTTTGTAGTGGATGAATCTTCTTTCAATAAATTTGAACTTTACAACACTCTCTGAAGTTATTGGAAATGTTTGGATTGCACAAGACTATGTTTAGCCTTGATGTTACTATATGCTCTGGCATCCTCCATCAGCTGTGCCAGTGAGACAGTGACACATTGCTATTAGTTTAATAGATGTGAAGTTCGCGGACATTTTAGCTAAATCCATGGAAAAATCTGAGTAATTGGTATTTATTCAGATTGGAAAACCCTGAAACCCTAGAAACCATTTACTTAGCTCAAGTTGGCTGGCTGACTGAACAGGGACTAGAAATCACACACAGACGCCCTCTAAGGCTATTGCTAGTGGGTTTATCCCTCAAGTACATGCCCAGCACTGAAATAACTTTAATTGGCACCCACCTGTTGTGTGTGCCTCACCTCTGTCTCACCTTGTGTATAAATTGGACTGAGACCAGACAATTGGCTCCCAACAGCTTTTTCGTCAGGCAATAAAAGAGCCTGTGTAGCCCAGAACCTAGGGGGCTATGCCTATACTCATAGAATCTGGAGTTACTCTAAGGCTATCGTTAGTAGGTTAAGGGTTAAGAAGGATATGGTCTGCACCTCACTGGGTGCGTCGGGTACCACAAGCATGAACACATCCCACTTCAAAAACATTTACTGTAACTGTCCAGCAAGGAGCAGAGTAGGGATAGAAAACATTGGGTGTTGAGGGCATACAGCAGGCTGAACCCAGCAGACTTGATGTCTGATGTTCTCCGCGTCCTCCCACGTCGATGTTATGGTGTCCACCATGGAAAGGTCCAGGCTGATGGGAGCCTTGAGGAGATCCTTTATTGATGCCTTGGGAATAAAGGATTGTTGCAGCCAGATGTGTTTGTGGATCTGCGTCTGCCGCACTGCAATCCTAACTTGTGTGATGGCGAGGCAGACACACAGAGTGTTACAGGGTTACGCTGGCAGCCTTGCTAATCTCTGAGGCTTCCTCAAGGGACAGCAACATCGACTGGGAGGCCAGCTTGGTCATGGAGAAACCCAGCAAGGAGACATTGTTTCAAGAAATGATACTGATACTTCCTGACTGAGAAGTGTGGCCACACAGGATCATGTTTGGTTAGCTGAACCAAGGGGGGATCGCTGGCAATCTCATCCAGGGGTGCAGCCTCCTGTGCTGGCAGGTTTTGTTGGCGGCTGCCTACTCCTGGAGTGCTATTAAACGGGAGGAGGGATCTATGGGCGACCTGCACAGCAAACTGTGGATGGAGGGGGTGGCGTATCCATCCTGGAGATGAAGCGTGACTTCATCTTTGATCATCTTTTAAAATGTCTGCAAGATACATGATGTCACAGCGACTGAATGACACCTTTTCCCTGGGAGCTGCATCAACCTCCTCCAGGAACTCCACAATGATGTCAAACTGTTCACAAAAACGACACAGCTGTTGGAAGAGTCTGTCATAGCAGATGTAGCTTTTAAACCCCCGGGGGTGTATGGTGGAGGTTGGAACCTGTGTTGAAATCTGTTGTTACCAGTTTATGGTCGTTACCAGCTCACAGTCAAGGTAAGACACCTGAAAATATTAAAATAACTAACATATCTGTTATTGACATTATACTTCACAAGGTATTAATGCTTTTTAATATATAAATGTGGTAACGTTATTTTGCAAGACTAACGTTAGATTTTGTTGAGACCAACGTTAACAGTTAAATATGAATCAGTTATTAATTACGTTTACTTATATCTCAAACGAAAAATTTGAAGCAAATCAATTAACCCTTTTACATAATGTTAGTTACGAGTCGTTTAATTGGATGTTACCTGATTATGTTACTTGTAAAAAATGCAATAAGCTAGCGGTAGAGTCCTTAGTTACATGATAGAAGCCGTCTAACTTGTAAAACGTTAGCCATGGCTGTTATCACATTAATTCCCCACACCGCTATTTTGAGTAACGCTGCTGCTGTCGGTAGGGCTGTGTGGGATTATTGTCTGGAATAGGACACTTGAGAGAGAAAGGTACTTTTTATATTTGTCACAAGATTTTAGTGATCGGTTCTTGATGAGGTTCTGATGCCTCCACGTCTGCTACTCAAAGCTTAAACTGTAACGTTATTAGGACAACTTGGCTACTGGACATTTGACAGCTGATATAAAATTGTCTTAAAAGGACAACAATAAGATTTAAAGACTTTCTCCCTTGTTCCATTTTCTCCCATGTATGTGACATAATAGTGCTATCAACATTAAAACACTGAGGCATCTTTTAGAGTAGCATCTCAAAAAATCTGAATACTGAGGAAAAGTTCATTGTGAGCATCAGAACCAGACAGAGATTACAGGGTTCAGAAACCTTTGCAGGTGTTTTGAGTTAATTAGCTGATTAGAGAGCTCTTCTCCAGTTGACATTTCTGTATAATTAACAATACAGAAATGTATTTAGGTTATTCTAAAATGTTTATACATTTTGAGATACTGGAGCTTTTATTTCCATGAGCTGTAAACCGTAATCATCAAGATGAAAACAAAAAAAGGGCTTGAGATGCTTCACTTTGTGTAATGAATCTAGAATATATCAAAGATTCACTTTTTGAATTACATTAGAAAATTAACTTATCCATAATATTCTATTTTTTAAAGACTCATCTGTATTGTTCACCTTATATTTTTCATTTCTTGAAGCATTTTTTGCACATTTTCCTCCCAGAGTGACACTGTTGATTAGATGTCCCACCTGGTGCCAGAGAGCTGCAGAGACCTGGGAAGCCTCCTCATTGTGCTGTTATCGTGGACTGACGTGGAAAGGTCTTCTCTCCTTCTGTTTACTTTGAATTTTAAATATTGTCCATATGTGTGTTATAGGACCATTTAAAAAAGATATGGTTTATGGTTCACATTGTTACAAATTCTCTCTCTCTCTATATATATATATATATTTGCACTCCCTGTCTTTACTACTTACTGACAAGCCAATCGTATATATGAAACATTGAAGCTGAAGAACATCAGTCTAGTATAAGTTGAAAAGTGAAAATATGCAAACATGTTTTTATGTATGTTTTATGTATGTACATGTAATTGTGCAGTGTATTTCTGTGTGTGCAGGAGTATTTTTACTTTCTACCATACATTTTACAGCAGATAAGGAGCCATACACCCAGTAACAGAGTCGGAAGTTTTTGAAGAGCGCCTTGTTTGCTGCTCTGATATACGTCCAGTTTAAACATAGAAGAATGTGAACACCTCCAAACCATCCTGTGGGTAAGTGATAAAACAAAGACTGACCTGCACACTGAGTAATTATGTAAGTATTACCACTTGGTGGTATTTATTGTGACATTGCAAACTCTGAGGTCTCAGAACTGACTGAATGCACATGTAGTAAATAGGTGCATCTATACAATGTAAACCACACAAGACCTTCTAAGAGGTCGCAATAAATTACACCACCTCAGATTGTTTGCTGAATCACAAGAAATGCTATATCTACTAAGTGTAATAACTTATTGATGACTCTAAACGTCCTTCAATATGTACTTGGAATCAATGATCCCCACTGAAGAACCCCACAAAGAATAGTATAACTATGATTAACTAAGATTATTGTTATTATAACGTTATTGTTCGGCGAGCGGGCAGAACTCTGCAGCCGCTCCCCCCACGGCTCTGCCTTTAAACCCATCGTGTCCCTCTGGTTCAGGGGCAGCCACTTATGATAGTATCTGACTAACATCTAACTGCACAATGACTACATTGCAGTACGTAGCCAAATCTAACATTGCACGTTTGTAAAGTTTACCGTTAACATAATGTCAGCTAACAGAGCTGAGCCAGAGAGGTTTGGCTGAGCCTTTACTTTCCAACTTCACACAGACGCCTTTTCTTCAAAGCATTATCACCCTAATGTTTAACACTAAGGTTAAACTAATACATTTTGGCTTCTCTTTTCTTTCTGACTTGTCTTTGACTCCTTCAAAGCTGCGGTTAGAACACACTAACTCCCGTTAACTTAGCATTGTTAGCAGCTCATATCTGGCTAATTAGCGCAACGAGCTAAGCTAACAAGCTAAATGACGACTGCGATACCTGTTAAATATTGCTAACACGTAAATAAAATACAGGAATTTCACTCACCAACTACACAGACTTCCTGGAGGTTCTCTCTCCAATGAACTGCACAGTGTGCAATTATTCATATGGTATCTGCATGTAGAAATGTCCAAACGGCTCCAACAGGCTGAGCCTCAGACCTCCATATTATAGCTGAGGGAGGCTAACAGACTGTAGTCCCTCGGCTAGGAGTGACACCTGTCAATCAAAGCGGCCACGCCCCTAATAATGCAGAACTTTAAGGCTTAATATAATTTAAACAGGTGAGTTATAAAAAAAATTTACCTCCCTCACAGTTGTCACAAAGGGCAAAATTAGCAATATACACTAAAACCATTTTTTGAACCAGGCTGTAAACATGTTTTATTCTGCTGTAAAGTTGGGCTTTTTAACATGGGAGTCCCTTTTGCAGCCAGCCTCAAGTGGCCACTCGATGACTTGCAGTGTAAGTTACTTCCTGACTGGTATCGGAAGTGAGAGCCGGAGGTTGACACTTGTTTAGAACGCTCCAGACAGAATTTGCAGTGGTGTAAAATCCCCTGTTTCAGCTGGAATCAAGCCAGCAGATGGTGTTGCTGTGACTCAGCTTGTCAGGTGGCAGGTGTCTGGTTTTAGAATTTTGTTTTTATAAAGTTGTTTATTATGACTGTATATTTTGTGTTAAACCCTTAACACCTGAATTTTTTTTTAAATCAAAAAATTTTAAAAAATTATTTGCGTTTTCATTTGCTTCCAAGCTGATGTTAAATTAAGTGAAGATTGTTAATTTGTCTATAGAACATAGAAAAGATATAAATTCAGGTATGTGTAGGTATGATGGAAATTGGTGACAATAGGCATAAACGAGAAACCAGGGCTTGCAAAGGTATCGAATATGCACCAACAGGCATTGGGGGAATCCATGTGCTAACAACGGGTAAGTCACAAGATCGCTGACGTAATCTGTACTCTGCGCATGCATTGGTGTCTGTAGCTACCTGTCGGAAGCTCCGTCTTAAACCTGACTCTTATCCAGTTTTAATCCACACTTTTAAGTTACATTTTTTATATCCTTTTTATTTAACTTAAGTTTGTTACGTGGGTTAAGGATTTTAGTCATCCGATATGGATTTTAAGCTAGATGACGCTATCAATGCTACTGATCACAACAAAGCTCCGGCCCCATGAGGACTGCACACTCCTTAAGAAAGTGAACAAAAAGATTGCTGAACTTATGGAAGACATCCGACGACTTCCAGAGGAACTCAAAGAGAAAGATTCCCTGCTGACTGGCTTTATGGATGTGGCTTCAGTACAAGCCAAACAGACTGTTTCTCTTAGCTCAACCGCTAACATCCAGGATGCCTTGCTATGGGACCGTTCTACCCTTCCAAGGCTTTCCTCCTGCTCGACTCCGAAGCATCAGTCCACCTGGGCTGAAGTGGTGGTCCGTGGCTGCAAGAGAGGCTCGGACGGGGCTGCCTCTCCTCCGCACATCGGCCTCTCCAACCGCTATGCAGCCCTGTCTGACGACACTCCAGTCCATCCGTAGGATCCTGAAGGAGGCTGTGCTCAGACGCCGTACATTTGCCAAATCTAGATTTTATGTTTTTAACTGAATCATGGTTGCAAATGAATAACTATAGCCAGCTTGTGGTGGTGGGCTAGTGAGCGTGTATAGGAAAAATTTTAAATGTCATCATCAAGTACGCTGTGATGAATTTAACTCCTTTGAAGTTCTCACTCTTAAACTTGGAGGGCTGCAACCTATCATATTTGTTATAATTTATCGCCCCCCAAAACCGCCTGGAGGATTTTTATCAGAGCTTCCTGAATTTTAAGCTACTCTGGTTTTAAATTATGACAGAAAAGTTCTTTGTGTCGATTTTAATATTCATGTTGATGACCCCACCAATGTTAATGCAACTGACTTTTTAAATATGGCCACTTCTTTTAACTTCAAACTACTTGTCAAAGGGCAAACACATAACCGTGGTCATACACTGGACTTGGTTTTTACCCTGGGTGTCAGCATTTCCTCTGTGGAATTAGTGGACATGACCATATCTGACCACAGATGTATTGTTTTTAGCTGTGATTCGCCTGTTACTCATGCCGCCTCACCAAGCTCGGTGTATTCTCGCATCTTTAATGAACAAAGTTTTGCGCATTCTTTCAGAGCCAAAGCCAACACCTGTCTGATTCCAACACCAACAATCTGGTCGATCACTTCAATCATATCTGCTTGTTGTCACTAAATATCTAAAGGTTAGGCCTACGTCTAAAGCTAGTAAGCAGCCCTGGATAAATGACAGCATTTGCAGCCTAAAAAGGGAATGCAGGAAAGCAGAGCGCAGATGGAAAAAATCCAGTCACCAAGTCCATTACCTCAGTCTGAAGGGTTTCTTAATTAACTACAATAACATGGTTAAGGATACCGAGAACACACTATTTTTCTGAACTCATTACTACACATAAACACAATCCCAGGTTTCTGTTTAAGACTGTGGATCAGCTGGTAAACCCAACCCCTCCTTGTGCCTCAGCTGGAAGTAATGATGACTGTGAATTGTTTTTATCTTATTTTACCAATAAGGTGGTGTCAATCAGAGCCTGTATTACCCCCACGGCCTCTTACTCAGAGGTCCCTCACCAGCAACAAGAGAGTTTTAACCAGTTTTATCCCATCGACTTGTCTGAGCTTTTAAAAACAGTATCACAAATTAGAGTGTCCTCCAGCCCACTTGATGTAATACCTACAAAGTTTTTACTGAAAGTAATAGATTCTGTTGGGCTCTGTTTTTAACAGCTCCCTATCTACTGGTTGTGTCCCTGATTATTTTAAAATGGCTTGCGTGAACCCACTTTTAAAGAAACCTGGTTTAGATCCCTCCCTCCATCAAAATTTTAGACTAATTTCAAAACTGCCTTTTATTGCAAAGATTCTAGAAAGAATTGTGTTCAAACAGCTGCTCACTGTACTGGAAAATAACAAATTATTTGAAAAGTTTCTGTCTGGTTTCAGGAAGTACCACAGCACTGAGACTGCCCTGCTTAAAGTCACCAATGACCTTTTAGGTTTGTCTGCTGATGAAGGTATGTGCTCAGTCCTGGTACTCCTGGACCTTAGCGCTGCTTTTGAAACCATTGATCACAACATCATGTTAGACAGACTGAGGCACTGGGTGGGGATCTCTGGTACGGCCCTAGAATGGTTTTCATCCTACCTGTCAAATAGGAAGTTTTGCGTGTCTGTAAACAACTATGTCTCTTCTTTCTGTCCAGTTAAATATGGTGTGCCTCAGGGTCAGTCTTAGGACCCATTTTGTTTTCCTTGTATCTGCTTCCCCTTGGACATATTATCCATGAACATGGTATTTCTTTTCATATTTATGCTGATGACACACAAATATACTTGCCTGTCAGATCCACAGACCTTGGAATGCTGAGTTCACTTACCGACTGCCTTTGTGAAATTAAAAAATGGATGTCACATAATTTCCTCCAGCTGAACTCAGACAAAACAGAAATCCTGGTCATTGGGTCCCAGCAGATGGCAAAACAAATACTGCCATCTGCTGGTTCCCTAGTAAATCACATTAAGCCTGTGGCAAAGAACCTTGGTGTCTGGTTTGATAAAATGATTAAATTTCGAGCAGCACACCACAAAGCTTGTTCAATCATGTTTTTATCAACTTAGAAATATAGCAAAAAATCGATCTATGTTAACTTTTAAGGATACCGAGACCATTTTACACGCCTTCATCTCATCACGCCTGGATTATTGCAAGAGCCTCTTTACTTGTTTAACCCAAAAATCTACTGATTGACTCCAGACTGTCCAGAACTCAGCTGCCAGGCTTTTAACCAGAACAAAGAAATATGACCACATCACCCCTATTTTAGCTTCATTACACTGACTCCCAGTATGTTTTAGAATTGACTTTAAAATTTTATTGATCACTTTTAAAGCTCTTCATGGCCTCTCGCCTTGTTATATTTCTGACCTTTTAGTCCCATACGCACCAGCACGTACCTTGAGATCCTCGGGCAGAGGTCTGTTGTCTGTTCCAGAGTCTCAACTGAAAACTAAAGGGGACAGAGGGTTTGCTGTCAGGGCCGAGGAAATCAGGTCAGCTGAGTCAGTGAACTCTTAAGTCCCTTCTTAAAACATACTTTTACAGGAGAGCCTTTCCTGATCTTATTTGACTTTATTTTATCCCTTTTATTTTATTCTATTTTACTTATTTTATATTTATCTTAAACGTGTATTTTAGTCTTTTCAATGTTTTCTTGCTTTTATCTTGTATTGTTTTTGTATTATTGTCTTTTGGGTATTATGGTCTTTACACTTGTTAAAACACTTTGTAACCTGTTTTTGGAAAATGCTCTACAAATAAAGATTATTATTATTATTATTATTATTATTATCTTGGCGTGACAATCCATGACAATTGGCATCAAGGGGTTAACATGCTATTGCAACGTATTTTAGCCTGCACAGTCATGCTGGTAAACCCTCTCGAATAGTGTTACAGTGTATGTCTGGATACTAGACACTAAGTTGCTTTCATGGGAATATCCCTCTTGTATATTTGGAACTACAGCAATAACAAGTTGTTCATGCTATATCCTCAGGATAAATGAATTTGAATTGGTGTAAACTCTTGAAAGCATTCCTTCCTTGGTGTTCCTCCACGGGGAATACCAGAGATCGTACATGTTCCTAAGTTGACACAGTAAATGCCACATTGGTGCAAACCGGCAGGTTTTAGAATGTTGCAGACCACCATTATTTTGCACGTTTCAATCTGACTTAATAGAATCTTTGGTGTAAACTTGCCTTAAACAAACTCTCCCTTTCCATCTCCCCCAACTCTGAATGCCCCCTGGGGGCACCCATTGACAAATGCTACTGTATTTAAATAACACATAGCTACGAGTGAACAAATACACATAAATTCCCTACATGTTACATGCACGCAAATGTTAGGAGCCCCATGGCTCAGAATGCTGAAGATTTCATTTATGATCTCAAAAAGATTCTTTTGAGGGCAATCATCATGTCAACTTCAAAGCTTCTAATAGGTCCTCTCACCTCAATTCGTGGATTTCACACACATCTCATGAAATGACGGTTTCAGCTGTGGAGAGACATGGAGCTGGAATCAAAGGCATGGATCAATTATCCACAGTTACTACAAGAACACAGCTTCAAAAGATACATATCAGATCACAATCTCTGAGGGTTATGCTTCTCCACCTCCTCTCAGATTTCACAAACACATACAGAGAGAGACACACACACACACACACACGTGTGAGGTAAGAAAACATTTAATTTTTACATCCTCTTATCATCCTTTTACTCAATTTGATACCACTAATATCATCATACAAGGGGTACTTATTTGATTGATTAATCACACTGACGAATACTCTCATTTATAACTGCAGATGAAGTATTAAAAGTGGTTCATTAGTTGTCAAGTCTGACCCACTTACAGAGGAAGAGACAGAGGGAAACCGAGAGAAAGAGGATGCTGCTATGTTGTAAGTACCCTTGAAACCAAATTAATGAACCTTGTGGAAGTTAAGACATTGTCACACATTCACACATGCAAAACCATGGGAGAAAGGAAGGCATATTTTTGTCGGTGATGGAAATGTAAACTTATTCAAAGAAACAACCTAAAAACACAACAACAAAATGAAATGAAGACATGAATGGGGCCTGAGCAGTGAGGCGTCGCACTCTGGCTCTCGCCAGGAGAATAAACGAGGTTGAGAAAAGTGGGCCTCCAGATGTGACTCCTTGTTCTTACGCCCCCCTTGGCATCATCTTCTGAAGGCTGGAATGTGTTCAATTATATTCATAAATATAGGATAGTCTCATAGCTGACAAATATAGACTGGATTTGTATTATTTAAATGCAACCTGGGAGGAAAATTACAGCGTGAATATGCAAATGGGTTAAGGAGATTAAAAAGATCAGCAAAAAGTAGGAGTGTATATGTGGCATGGCAAGGCTTCACAATAATGCGGAGAGGAGAGGAAAGGAGAGGAAGAGAAAGAGTGCGGTGAAAAATAAAGGAAATGAGAGCAGATGAGGGATAAAAGAAAGGAGAGAAAAGGGGAAGCGATCGAAGAGGAGAGGAGATTATGAGAGATGGAAGGACAGGTGGGATCAGAGGAAAGGAGACAAAGTAGGAGTGTTTGAAAAAGGATCGGGATAGGACAAGGTGAATGGAGTTGAAACAGGATGAAGGGAGGAGATAAGAAGAGCAGAGGTGTTATCTGTAAAGAGGAGTAAGAGCATTATGTGCAAGGAATGATACATACAATGGGGCTGCAAAGCTCTTTCTTAAAGAGCAGAGTGGGCCAGGCATAGACTGATGCTGATCTTTATTGTCCTTCACTTGGAAGTCTTCAGACTTCAACCACATTTCTGCCTTTGCACACACACTGGTTCACTCTGCTCTCCCAGTTAAGTACAATTAAAGTCATACTGTCATTTTGAGAAAATAAGAGGAAAAAAAGAAAAGGCGGTTTTGAAAAATCCACTGAATAAATCATCCCCTCTTCCATTGTTTTATGTTTCTGAAAATGAATTTCCTCAAAAAGTTATGTACAACTATTTCTAACTCATATACAGCTAATAGATCAGTTGCCATGGCAACAATTAATACAATTCTTTGTATCTTCTCCAAGTGTGGCTCCTCATTACCATGGTAATAAACATTGCTGTATTGTCTGGTCCTTATCACAAAGACAGATCGGCGGGAACAATATCTGTTCTTTTGCAAACGGGTGGTTGTAGTGGTTGGGGCAGGGTGGGTAGGGGTGGGAGTAGGGTCGACTGGCTCTGGGGAGATGAAGCAGAAGATGTGTAAGAAGAGAGAGAAGCTATGATGTTCTAACTGGGGCGTTCAAAGCTTTAAACAGTTGCTCTCGCTATCCAGATGTCATTCCATCGAGTTTCATTTAAAATATGTTCAGCAGGTTCTTCATTCTGCATCGTGGATTTATTTGGAACTGTATAAAAGTTTTGTTTTTTTTAAGTCTGTGATATTAAATTTGCATTAAATATTGAAACTGTCTCAAGGACTAAATCTTTATTTTTTAAATGAAAGAATTACTCTTTCACTGTGGTGCTGCAATGTTTATAACAGAGATCTTCCAAGCTCACTGCTGGTTCAACTGACCTCTATTGACTAATTATAGTACATTTATTTATGCGGTTGCAATCAGTTTAGAAATAGAAAGTTTCAAACATTTGAACATTATTATTTTATATGTCCTCTATTTCTTTCTGAAAAATACATTGCACAGCCTTCAGACTGCAACTAGAAAAAGTCTCTTTTGAAAGCAAAGATCAAGCAAACAGAAATCCCTTCTTCAAGAAGAAGCTGTGATTTTGTCAATACATTACAGGCTGAACTCTAGAGGTTTTTTATTTCCAATTATCATAATAAATCAATGTGTTGCTTATTTTAATATTGTCTCAGAAGACTAAATTGCCCATAGTATATGAACATCAAGAGAAAATACATCCAGCACCCAGCTAAGCAGCAAATTATAACTCTCACATAACCCTCACAGATATATAAAAAGGGAGCACTACCAAAGCCCTTACAGCTGGTCTTAACACTGTGATTCATGAGATTTTTCTAAACCTAATAAAATCTTTGGGGGATTGCTGAAAGTATTGTTTATGAACACCAAAGGCTCAATCATTATGAAGGCAGGTGCTGAGATTTCTGGCTTTCCAAAATCTATTCGCACGACCGGTAATCACTTATGAAACAATGTGCATGGGAACGTCTATTTGCAATTCCCCATCTCTACCTAATTGTATATTTAAATACTCAGTGACAGAAGATGGTGCGACTAGTGATCAAGGGAAAGTCAAAACAAATTTCTGCCACAAAAGCTAAAAAAAAACTTGTTTTCAAGTCAAAAACAGCATATGACAAGACGTATTTTGAGTTTTGATAAATAATCTCTTCCATGTATTTCTGTGGGATTTGTGCTCTAATTAGATGGATTATTTGTATTGTGAAGCTGTGACTATATTATTTGTGTCAATACAGCTGTCACTCAAGGAGAAAAGAGTTGTAAACATTTGTGGGGAGTGTATCATCAAGGGTTCTGTCATTGGTAAAAGTGGAGGGAATAAGAGAGCTCATTCTGAAATTGGTGATGTATACATAAATTTATCCAATCAAATGTGAATTGGAGTGACCAACTAACTCTGCCCAGCTCCTGACAATGCAAGAGTGGGAGGTGTGTATGGAGGCTAAAAGTCTTCTATAGCTCTGTATCTTGTTACCATCACTTCCAGGTTCTGTTAAAATATAAGAACTGCTCATTCAAAATCATATTCATGAAATTTGGTAACATAAATTACTAAACAGTCCAGACCTGGAACATAGCCTTATTCAAAACGATGTTACATTGTTTACTTCATATGTCTAGATAGAGAAAATGTAAATATAGACACATATCTACATTTTAGATTAGAAAGCAGAGATTACAGCTAAAAAGTTGCACAGATGACATTCAAAGAGTACTGTGAAAAGTGGTGGATTTCATGGATATGGAAGAAACCAAGTTGTCATGATGTGTAAATGCTGCTACAGCGCTGGAACATTTTCATAACAAAGAATTGTTGTTTAACTTCGATCAAGAGGGTTTCAACTTTTATTATCAAGTCCTGTCGTAGATACTCATTTGTCTAAGAATATGCATAGTTTCACCGTGGGCTTTCTCCAGGTGTTCGGCTTCCTCCCACAGTCCAAAGACATGCAGGTTAATCAGTTAATTGGTGACTCTAAATTAGTGCTTATGTGAGCGTGAGTGGTTGTTTGTGAAGTTAGTGGAACTATGGCTAGCCTGATGGTCATGCCTATGGTTAAAAAAATCCAATTGAATCTGTCTTACCATGCACACATATTCTGTTTCACTTAGAAAGATGTCACATGGTGAAATCTAAGCACCCTCTAACCATTTCACTGTTTAATGCTCTTTCAAGAACAAAGGTAAGCCCTGAATCCGTTGTCTACGATGTCCCACAATGTGTTCCTTTTCTTTATTTCTTATATAAACCACCACCTGCCTTTGATTGACAGCCTATTCCAAAAACACCCCACCAAAGTTAACTCAACGTTTTAAATAAACTGCAGAGGCAAGTAATGTTTATGATATGAGGAAAATAGGTGGAAAAGTTGATATTCTATTATCTGCAGAAACACAGAAGCTGAGGTGGGCTTAAATAATCACAGTGTGGCTAAGATATTGCACTGCAGAGCATCTGAGAAAAAACTACCTTGTGGTGATCTGGGTTTAATCTGTTAATGAAGGGTATAATTATGCAACATAATCAGGTCGAAAATGAACCATTCTCTAATCCCACCCACCCAAACTTCCCCATTGAAACAATCAGTGGAACTGATCGGGGGGGTACATTGTGGGTGAAAGAGCCAATTGAATTTTCCACCCCCTCCCTCCTCCCAAGAGACTGTGCACAACTTTCCCCCTTTAAATGTTATTGCATTTACAAATCCATTAAAATATGTCCTAATTTTTATCTTTTAAATCAGTAATTGGAGATGCCAGCTCTACACAGTGGCTTCTGCAGCAGCAGCTAGTTGATATAATTGCAATGTATGCGTGACTTGAGTATAATACCAATTAGCTGTGTTACCTCCTTGAAGAGCAAACTGTGTCCAAATAAACACATCTTAATTATGCCCGCAGAGAATAGGAGTTGGAGAACACACAATTAAAGTGGCTAATTAATTCAGTGTTTTATCATCGCAGTTTTTTTTTTTTTTTACCCCTCTTGCTTTATGCCAAGAATCATGCAACTAAAAGATTAATAAACCATTCGTCCTCTCCACAGGATGTTGGGTCAGCCTTTGTAGTTCACTGTCCTGGCAGCCATCAGCCGCTATGGGCTTAAGAAAAGGGGACCAGTACCACTCTCACTGAATTTGTGCTGTCCTGACCAGACCAATCACATCATTTAGCTTCCATGATGCACCAGGCTTGATGGACTCTGTACCCATAAATTCTGTTGTTTGAGTCTTAGAGCTATATTTTTACTTTTCTCTTATGCCTTCTATTCCTTTACACTACGACCAACTGAGCTTAAAGAGGTGGCATTCTGCTCATTTTCAGGTTCAAAATCTTATTTAGGGGTTGTATCAGAACAGGTTTACATGGTTTCATTTTCAAAAAACACCATAGTTTTTGTCATACTGCACATTGCTGCAGCTCCTCTTTTCACCCTGTGTGTTGAAGGCTTCATTTTAGCAATGGAGTGATACATCTTGTCTCTACATGATCTTTGTTGGGAATTGCACATGCGCAGTTCCTAGTTAAGGACGACTAGCCAATCAGAAGCAGAGAAGGGCGGGTCAGTGAGAAGCCGGTAAACACGTCTTCGGCTCAGCTGTAGGCTACATGTTGCCGATCAGCTTAGCAACATAGACTGGAGCAAGAGTTTCAGAGTGGTGAGTTATTAATCTGTAACAAATGTATCTTTCATCCATAAAGTTTTAACTGAGCTCTGTCTCTACATCACAATAACAACTTTATGTCCTCTAGCTAGTGTTTGGAAGGGAGAGGAGCTGTGTGCTGCAGCTCAGTGTTTTTCCTCGTGTTTTTGAGGGCGTGTCGGACTAGCCACTTGGCGAGCGTTAAATGAGGCGCATTTTGCTTACATGTCTGTGTCGTCACTGGGATGAAAGGGAAACGGCTGGACTACAAACGAGCTGTTTTCAAGCAGTTCAGAGCATTGTTTTCTGTGGGAGATGGGAACTCCCTTTGGGCTGGACTTCTGGCTTTTTCACTTTGCAAACCTGTTACATGCACAAAAAAGATATATAAGTCAATAAAGGAGAGGGGAAAAGCCAAAAAGCATAATACCACCTCTTTACGTCCATACAGTCCAGCCCTATGTAGCTTCCAGCCCTGTAGTTTCCACTGAATGATCAATAGATAGCCTTGGGCACCAAAGCATGCTGGGTACTTGTGACAAAGTAGCAGAATGGCCTATTGAGGAATATAACTTTTCATACCTTCAGAGGTTGGCACATGGGTTGCAGTGGTTATCACTGTTGCTGCACAGCAAGAAGGCTCTGGGTTCTTGGCCTTTGTGTGTAGAGTTTGCGTGTTCTCTCTGTGCCTGCGTGGGTTTTCTCAAGAAGAAGTGCTGCGGTTTCTTCCCACAATCTAAAGAGATGCAGGTTAGGTTAACTGGCTTAGCTCTAAATTAGCCCGAAGGTGTGAGTGTAAATGCCTTGTCTGTCTCTGTGTGTCAGCCCTGTGATTGTCTAGCAAAGTGTTCAGAGTCTATCCCGCCTCTCACCCAGTGGATTGGCTCTTGGCACCCACAACCCTTAAGGATAAGCGGCTCTATATATTGGATGCTTGGGGTCACTTTTCACCAGGCTAGCCCTCTCTGCAATGGAACAACACCCAAGAACTTCCTAAGGACGGAAAGTCTCTGTCTGAGACAATATCTGTGAAGAGGCTTACATCAGATCCGATACACAATACACAGTAGGCTGAGGCTCAACCAGAGCTGTACAAATGCGGGTTCAAAGTGTCAGTCCCTGAGTATCAGCTGTGCTCTTGACATTAAATTTTGAGAGAAGTGGAACCAGTGTGTCAATGAGTCTCCATGGCTTTGTGAAATGGCATAGTGAAAAAGCTTGCATCAGAGACTGTGATGCAAGCTCTTGCATTATTTTATGTCAAGCAACAATGCAAGGACAATGCAAGGAAGCACTACAGACAGACAAGCTTCCCTTTTATTAATTTTTATGATAATGCTAGTAATTATGTACACTGCTTTCTGAAATCAATCTGCTGGTCAAAAACTTGTCATTATCGCTTCTTTAGGAAAGAAAAAATAAGTAGAAACAGCAGCATTACTTATCTTGGGCAACACAAACATAAAACTTCAGTCATAAAGCTTCAGTTGCACAATAATTGAGCACTGGGTGCCACTGGAATAAACAGTATGATGAGAAAACCACTGTTGTCATTTTAACATAACACAACTTTGATAACTAAGTTTAAGTCATAAAAAATGAATCAGTCTGGTTTGTTGTTTTCTCGTGTGTAAAGATTGCATCTCAAATACCTCTGTTTTTAATCTGCTATCGCACAAATTAGCCTAATCTTCACGGTTCTTCAGCTGTGGGAGTATCTCAAACAGAGATGCACAAAGGAGACTTTAAGTTTCTAGTTTAGTTTATATGGTTCCATAGCAACTGAAACTGCATTATTTGGCTGAGAAGAGTTATTACACTAAAAAGTATCCTACAGACATCTCTGTCTGTCATTTCTGCATCGCATTATGTAGCTGTCCCCTGAGAGTATCCGGCATCACCTCTCTTGACCTAAGATGTACAAGGTTTGTTGAAATGTCTGTCAACTCCATCTACCTAATTTCCATTTTAAGATTAGATAAAAATGTGTGCAATCAATCAAGATATCAAGAACACGTATCAATACCAGGTGCAAATGTTCAGATGTCATTATCAAGATCACGCCTTCAGATACAGATGTTAATGGGGTCAAGATTACGAAAAGTTTTTTCCTGTTTTCTAATTACCTAACTAAGCCTTGTATGGCAGTACCCAACAGAGATAAATTATACATTTGAAACACAAGACTGACGGAATTCTTTAATTACCATAACCACAAGAAACGGCAATAATCTCAGTTAGGATTGAGATGTATTTAAATATTGCTCGTGTGCATAAAGCAGCCACATGTTAGAAATACATTATGGAAGGTCAGGTCATACATCATGTCACCTCCCACTAACAACAATTACATTACCTGCAGGAATTTCACAGTAGGCTTAGCTTAGCTTTTTTTGGAGATTGTAGATATCATTATTTAATACTTTATTATGGTTAAATTTATTTTCAAATCTGTGTTGTGAACTCTCCGCCTGAACCTGTATGTTTGCCATTGGTCTGCATTATCTTTTCTCTCCCCTGAGTAGCCTGGCTCTGTGTGGTTGGTCATGGATGCAGCATCATCGACAACTCAGCAGCCAGGCAGAGAGAGCGTGAGCCTTTATTGATATGCTAATGCTGTCGTTCATAAGCTGTCTTTAATTAGTGTGTGTGCCGCTGTAGGCTTCTGGCTAACAGCAGCCACCAACACCAGACCACAACAGACAAGAGACACACATCAGTGCCCACAACAGCCTGGGACTGAGAGGGAGAGCTAAAGCACCATCATAAAAGTATGTTTATGAAGAGCCAAGGTGGAATATGAGGAAAAGAAGTAGGGGGGAAAAGGGGGCAGAGGAGTATTGATAGGATATACTAAAACACAATTTTCTCTGATTCAGTAGGAAACCCAATCACATCCTTGGCACAGTTTGATCTGCTGCAGAGCAACTTCATTATTTTGCATATTAACCAGGGCCTATGTTATTTGATTTCAGAAATCAGAGGCTCTCAAACACATGCAAACAAAACAGTGATGGGCCTGCATATTACCAGAAAGGGATATCAGCTCAGTAGTGATTGGCTAAAATGAAAACTTGCACCCGGGTGGGTATCGATGAGGATGGGGACTGCAAACATAGGTTTTCTGTTTTGCACTAATTTATGACCTTTCCTTGCACTATATTGAGTTATTGACTGCTGGTCTAGTCTTATCACCCCATATTTGTAAATGTAAATGAGTACAAAGAAAGGATAAATTGTGCCACACGTGGGGACTGAAAGTTGTCCATTTGCCCTCAGTGTAACTTCAGATTGACGATGGTGTGGAAAAACTGGGGACAGTCCAGTGTTGCTGTAAGGTTTGTGTATCGCATTAGTGAACGTGAGAGAGTCAAGACATTTTGATTTCTGGATTTCCGCGGTCTTAAAAAGCCTTAAATTTGCTGAAGTATTGTGTTCTAGGTCTAAAATAATTTTAAACAGGTCTTAATTTTCCAACGTCCATGTAACGCTGCTTCTAATGCTCATTGAAATGCTCCCGCAGCGCTTTAGAATGTTTTTCCTCCCGTCATGTTGTAGTTTTTCCTTTGCTAGTCTAAATTTAATATTCTGTATTATGACTACAAACTTACTGATGCAAGTGTCTTTCGGATTGTACCACAGATATAAAACGGATTTATTCTTCAGCTGTGCGGAAGTGCAATCGCAGTAATTCTTGGCTAGAAAAAACAGAACTCTGCTTGGTTCAAACTAGTCGCTAGCAATGTATTTAAAGCACCCTGTCGCTACAGCACGTTAACACTCACGCAAGGCTGTCTCACTCTCCTAATTTTTACTTTTTATAAAAAGTTACCAGAGGAAAATATTCACATTAAGTTGTCAGGTTACAGCTCTGTCCTGTACACATACTGTACAGCTGGATAGTTAAATTAGATTAAAAAGAAAGGAGGGTGGTGACCATGGAGCAAATTGGGGAGACAAACTAATGTTAGTCCCTTTCAGCTAATGAGGAGAGGATTCTTTTGGATTTTAATGTACAAATCAATAAACTGTAATTATACAGTTCTCATGTTTCCTATTTTTTATGTTAATTTCTGTACAAAGCAGTAAACTAAGACACAAAAGGCAAACATGTACAGTCCTATCTGTAATGATTCCGAGGTCATATTAAGAGTTTTTTCCTGCCATTATAAGATGGTGAGGCTTGTGACAGCTTGGTGTTGCACCATGAATGTAAAATCATTGTATACATAGACAGCATAAAAACTAACCAAATGACTTTTCCCAGATGGTTATAATTCAAACCTTCTTTAGCAAGTTTAGCTATACGGGTGTAGTTTATCAGTGTGCACACACACTCACGCATCCACAAACTTTTGTATGTTTCTTTTCAACAATGCATCTAATCTGTTGAATACATTTATTTACTCTGCAAGTAATTGTGTGATTGCATTTCCTTTGTAGTTTTCTTTTTTTGATGTTGTGATATAGATTTTAAATTTCATTCATCATGGTCTTAAAAAGTCTTAAATTTGAATAGGTTAAAGCTGCAGAAACCCTGGATTTCCATCTTAGTTCTACAACTGTTGGGTACTGCAATAAATCTAATTAACTTTATTTGTTGCCACAACACCGTCTAACACCAGGGTTTCACTACAACAAATTGATCAAATGAACACGCTTTCCTCAATCACCCTATAAATCAACCTTCCGAAGAAATGACTTTCATTAGATCAGGTACATGTATAGTGATGAATGACAATTCTGTCATAACCCAAACAGATTTCTTAAGAGATTGATGGTGATTTTTGGCATGGCTGGTATAATCCCCACAGTGACCCAGGGCATATATGAGCACTGGGTCTCTCTGTGTGTTATATGTTGTATGCAGGCTACACAATACAAAAATAAAATAACAAAAAAATAACTTGTCCATCATATACAGTACCCAGTGCAAACAAAGCATCACCAGCTTCATTATATTTCGCCTGGAGCCCATTACCAGTAAAAACTAATGCTGGAATACCTAGCCCAGGTTTGCTTTGTGTCAAATTAGTCAATAATAGACAGACTTTTAAGCTCAAATTCATCCTCAGCACTGCTTCATTGATTATAGTTTTACTTCTGTTTACCATTCTTATAATTGCTTCTGTATTAATGTAATTGTCTGCTATGCAGCAGAAGGGAGTTAAAAAAAACTCAATTTCACTATATAACTTGTTATATTGTGACAAATAAATGTACCTACCTACCTAATAAATAGAGACACTCAAACCCCATTACAGCTGCTGGTTCGTCCGCTTGTAAAATTGACTTCAAAGCATGGGACATTCCCTGTGGGCTTGGAGGAAATGTGATGCTACCAAGCCGACCAGTTCTTGCTGTCCGTCAGACATATAGTTCCATTTTTGGAGGTGACATCTAGTAGTCAAGCACAATATTATTGTTAATTATTCATCAAACAACAGAAAAATAAAAAATGTGCTACACGATGTGTTGCATACTCCTGTAATACATTATTTTACTCTACTGTAATCATACATTTTGTTACATCTTGGGAGGGTTGGCTCATCTGGACTAACATACCAAAGTAAATGTAAAACATCTCAAAAATTATCAAATCTAGTGCATCAAGTATGGCCACTGTTTACAAAGGCATTGTCAGGTGAGGATCAAGGCTCTTCTCCATTTTGTTCAATTAGATAAGCAATCTGCAAATCTTACGAAAATGTCTTCTTAAATTTTTTGAAATACAACAGAAACACAAAGTAGTACTAATAGCAATAAATTTTGCTTGTGGTAAAACAGTGCAACGTTTTTAATGGGCATTTACCCTGTGAATTATCAAATTACACATTTGTGTGCACAGTAGCAAAGCAATAGCCTACAAACAAATACGTGTTTTTTAAATGCAAGTTCTGAAAGTAGGCATTAATGATCAACTGATAGGCACACTGTCTTGTTATCATAATGCTGTTAGAAGTGAATAATTACGTTTTTTCCACCAGGGCAGTAGTTCTTTTAACAGAAAAATCACAATTGTGGCATAAGGCTAAGTGTTTTCAGTTTTTAGTGTAACCTGGCATGACATTTACGTGATTATAGAAAATTATAGAAGCCTGTTGTTGCCGATGGATTATGTGTTTGGTAGGCCTATGTCTAATATCCTTGTTTATAGTTGGAAAGCGGAATGCAGTCTATTATTAACATGACTTACTGCTGAATTATATATAAAATAAAGACATGATCTCTTTTGCAATCATCATTATGACTTATGACTTTTATGTATCAACCAATGGTAGCCTACTTTTTACCTGTTGAAATACCTTTAAATGGCCAATACAACCTATGTAATGCAGTATTCCACTTTTCAGAAAGTGACTGAAGCTTCTATTTACTGACTGAAAGATACTGATTCAAAATTACTTGATTTTGTTCAGAAGTTCAGTACTTTTTACCACATAAAATACTTTTAAATGACCAAAACAACACATAAAATGCAGCATTCTACTTGCCAGAAAGTGATTGTAGCCTCTACTTATTGACTGAAAAATGATGATTGACTTAATTCAGAAGAGTTATATTTGATAGATTATAAAACCAAAATTGTCCCCCTTTTTATTTCATATAGTAACTATATGTAACTACATATATAAATAATTTTATTTTTAAATGACAAACTGACCACCAAATCAAAAATGTCCCCGGTTTTCATTTCAGAAATCTGGTCACCTTACTTTAGTAGTCAGTCAATAATTGGCCTTCTTCCATCAGGCCATGATCAACTGCAATCCGATTTCATGCTGTACACAGGACTAGCCATTTTCCACACAAGAGCAGAGCAGCACAAGAGCTCTTGTGAGGCAGTTAAGTTTTTTACCTTGAGGCGAAGATAAGTAACTGTAAATGTAAAATGCAAATACACTGAATTTATTAGTTCAATTAGTGAAAAAAAAATACAGACCATAAATAGTACTAAAAATTTGGTTTGAATTCATGATAATCTTAAAGGCCGAATGTGTAAGATATGGAATTTTAATAAAAAAAAAAAAAAACTAACATTATCAACAGAATGTGAAGTAGTCCAATAGTATAGCTCAGGTCTCAGTAGTTTAAGATGGGAGATGTGTGCGAATGGCGAGTTTGCTATATTACACAAATTATTCTATTAAATAAACAAAATAAACTCACAAAATGTCAATAACAAATATTTTACACCTGTTTTCCTTCTAAGTTCAAGTTAACTCTTTATTCAAACTGAAACAAAACCAAATGGATAGCAATTCCCTGTCATCAAACTGGCCTCCGTCGGTGTCAGAGGCTGCGTTTAGTCCCGGTTTGGCTGCGTTCACTGGGAGGTTGCTGAGCCCGGTTTCGTTGCTTGCTTGCCCGGCTGGCTTTTGGTGCCTATTCTCAGTCAGTTACTAGGACCTCTAAGTTAGGCTAACTGAGCAAACTAGCTAACGGCGGTTAGCAGAAGTTATTACCTGAAACGTGATATGCTGTCCCTTAATTATTTGTATAAATTTGACAGGTGGAGAGTAGTCTCAGTTCTTCAACATTGAACCTTTACGGATTATAACTATGGATTAAACTGATTTCCCAGACTGTCCGTTTCAAACATTCCTTAAAGCTTACAGACTTCCTGGTTTAACTTTGAGGCCTACTTACCATAGTTGTGGTTCTCCTGTGAAATGAGCTATTATTAACAGCATTACAGGTGTGCTCATGTTGTACCTCCAAATAAAGTGGTTTAGATAATCTGGCTAAACTGCCTACTTTAGTTGACCTGTCTGATGTATTTATAGGTATAGAACCAATGGCCAGAGATTCGAAAATTAAACTCAAGTCATAATAAGCACTAGATTCCTTAAAGTCTAAAGTGCAACTGATGTTGAGCAAAGTATGTCAAAGTGAGGCTGATGAAAGTGCAACAGACTCTGAGCTGTCCCACCAAGGCCACCATATATGGGACTTAAATTGACAAAAAAATTCTTCTTCTAGTATATCTGTGAACGCTTGGCAGTTTATATTCAGTTAAAAGTTATACATATTTATGTGTTTGTTGTCATCACTCTCATCTCCGTGTCACTTCACAGATGTGCTTTCTCATATTGTTTTTTCTTAGTCATTCACTTTGTTGTGGACATGCTGTGAGAGCATACAGCATGTCATTTTCCTGAGACAGGCTTTCCTCCGTCAAGCTTCTTTCCTTTCTTCTTTCTCTCCCGTCCCCACGCTTCCTCGAGGCCACTCGGTATGCAGACGAGACGCTCTTGATGGTTTTTGCTGTGAGCTGAGGTATTCTGTGATTTCTGATTTGGCTTTCAACAGCTTCAGAAGAAGGAGCCGCCATTCTCCGTGAAGCCTGACAGCCATGTTAGGACATGATGAGAGCCACACAATGCAGAGAAGACTGACATTTTTCTGTCATCTTCTCAGACACCCAAACTCCAGACATGCTTTTCATCTCCAGCAACCTTGTTTTGTTATTCTCTCCTCTGATTCCTCCCTTTCTTTTCCCCCACTCCCTCCCTCAACTTTCAATAATATATACATTTAAACATGAGATCTTTCTGATTCATTGTGAGGTCTCACAGTAGGCCACCTATCTGTCTGACAATCAAAACATGTCACTCTGTGGCCTTGTTGCTCCATGATTAGAATTACATTTCATCACAAGCAAATCTATCGCTCTTTCTGCCTCACTTTCTCTTTCACCATCTGCCATCAATTTGTCCTTATGCCTCATGCCACATAAAAGTTATTGAATGGATTGTTTAAGAGGTTGGTGTCTCCAGTTGCTCACAGTAAAGTTTTCATTTGCAAGATGTTAAATGAGTAGTGATGTGCGATGTGTGATACCACTTTAAAAAAAAAAAGATAGCAGGTCTATTTTTGGCGCAAGCAGCACAGAGCAGATCGAACCAGGCAGGAAGTCAGACACAGAACGACATAGAGAATCCGGTCAATTTTCAAAATAAAACACCATGTGGAAACTTCCGATCGTAAAACAACAATAAACATGGTTAAAACGGACACAAAAAGAAATCATTTAACTACGTATACTAAATAATCATAGTAAAAGCACAAAAAGCAAACACTGATTACCAAATCAACAAAATCTAAACATCTCAGCAAAATCAGGCAGGCAAAATGCCCTGAAATGCTCCTTGTGGGAAATGCAGCCTGAAGATGACAGAAGGAAACGGGGTCACAGAGAGCTGTGAAGAAGGTAGAAGCACAAGAAGGACAATTTCATAACAAGTCAATAACGTGGGGCAGGCTGCATGCTCTGCTTCTGAAAAGCTTCTGAGAAGCTTCCAGAGGACTTTGACGCCGGGCTACGAACGCATCAAAAAGCCAGAGTCAGTGGATTCCTGGCGTAACAGTTGGTGATGCGGCTCCATGCGTGCCACCTGTAAATATGGTGAAGTCTTTAACTAGTCTAACATCTGTTAGACCAACCTGTGCCACACCACAGCTAATCAAGATCATGATTCAGTCGACTCTGTCCCTCCAAGCTTCCCTCAGCTGTGCCTCAGCCACCAGCAGCACCATGACATCAATGATAACTTACAAGCAGGGAACATTTTCAGTTCCATTTTAAAACATGGGTTTACGGTCCACCACCAAATATTGATAATTCATTTATTATGTAAAAGCCCCAGCATGTCTACAGTCCACCCACAAGGTGTTTTCACTTATGTTTTCTAATAAGACATAATCCAACATCCACATGACTAGAGGTCTAATCAGCAGGTTAATTGAAAGTGTGTGGGTGTGGAGGGCCTTTAATTAATTATTTGGCCTTATATTAATAAACACTGCAGCTGTAAGTATATTTATAGGTTGATGTGGTTAGTGTTGTAAAGTAACCAAGTGCCTTTACCCAACTCACTACCGCGCTTGAATAAATTTTTTTTTATTATGGTTTATCAACTTTATGTTACTATGGCTACTCCATTATATTTCAGGAAAAAAATAAAGTTTTATTCCAATATCATTTTTCCCCACATTTTAAGTCAAAAAGTGAAATGTTCTATATTCTTTATTCATTACACATAAAGTAATAATTTCAGGCCTTTTTTCCTTTTAATCTTGATGATTACGGCTTACAGCTCATGAAATTCAAAAATCCATATCTCAAACTATTAGAATATTAAAACAAAGAATATATAATACAGAAATTGCGACCTGAGAAGAGGCTTTAATCTCTCACTCTGGTTCACACAACCACAATCATGGGGAAGACTTTGGCACTTACACCCTCCACAAGGAGGGTAATCCACAGAAAGCCATTGCTGAAAGGGCTGGCTGTTTGCACAGTTCTTTATTGAAGCATATTTATGAAAGGTTGACTAGAAGGTTAAAGGAGCCCTATGATGCTTGTTGTGTATTTTCTGTCTGATCTATAATGTTACAATGTCAGATGTTTGTGTTAAACATTGCAATGCTTCGAATAACGAGGTAAACAGATTTAAAAGATATCCTTGTCAGCCAAAACCTCAGATTACCAAATGTTCTGAATGCTCCAGTTTTTTTTCTACTTTCGGCTATGTATGATGTCATATGGAGCCGGTTTTCCATATATGGTCATTTGACTTGCAACTGCTACTCTACGCCAGTATAAGATAGAAAATGATTTTGCAAAGATACCATTCAAGGGTATTATAGGGCAGGAAATGCAGCATAATAAGTCTCCTTTAAAGTGTGGTAGCAAAAGGTGCACAAGAAACAGGGATGACCAAAGCCTTGAGAGGATTGTCAAGCAAAGCCGATTCAAGAACTTGGGGGAGCTTCACAAGGAGTGGACTGAGGCTGGAGTCAGTGCATCAAGAGCCTCCACACAGAGACTTGTCCTGGAAATGAGCTACAAGTGTCGCATTCATAGTGTCAAGCCACTCCTGAGCCAGAGACAACGTCAGAAGTGTGTCACCTGTGTTAAGGAGAAAAAGAACTGTACCCTGGTTCAGTGGCCTCTTTTCAGATGAAAGTAAATTTTGCATTTCATTTGGAAATCCGGGTCCAGGAGTCTGGAGGACAAGTGGAGGGGCACATAATCCAAGGTGAATGAAGTCCGGTGTGAAGTTTCCACAGTCAGTGATGGTTTGGGTTGCCATGTCATCTTCTGGTGTTGGTCCATTGTGTCCAAGTCCAGAGTCAATGCGGCTGTCTACCAGGAGATTTTAGAGCACTTTATGCTTCCATCTGCTGACAAGTTTTATGGAGATGCTGATTTCCTTTTTCAGCAGGATATAGCACCTGCCCACAGTGCCAAAACCACCAGTAACTGGTTTGCTGACCATGATATTACTGTGCTTGATTGGCCAGCCATCTTGCCTGACCTGAAGCTCTCTATCAAAACCAGCTGGGCTTCCATAACACCTCAGCAGTGTTTCTTCAATTGTGTCCACCCACTATACATATAAATATATTATTAATAATATTTATTTATTGTTACATTGCGGCACATCAGTTGGTAAAATGCTTATGCATAACATCATGGAAAAGGAGTGCCAGTAATTTCCCTCAGATCTTCATCAAAGTCAAATAAAATATTCAATCTATAAAATTGGGACACAGGGCACAGTGTATATTCCATGTATGAATTTATACACAGCAGGTGCTATTACTGCCCCTAGAACAAATGACGTTGTCATTGTATGTTGTATCACATAAAGAGACGCCTTAAAACCTTTGATCTTCAAGGAGACAAAATGGACATCACACACAGCTACTGCACCAGAACAATGAGGTGTGTGAGAAAGAGGCAGAAGCACGTTTATTGATAGTACTGATATATATATTTTTACACACTGTGCATTGTAAAGTGCAGTCAAAACACAATAAATTAATATGGATAGATAAATGCTGCAATAGAAGGAACAAAAAAAATCAATATTAGACTCATAAGTGAAATCTTCTGCTTTGATTTAAAAGTAGCAGCAGAGACACACTCCCACTCACGTTTCAGCTGAGCGCAAACACACACACACACACACACACACACACACACACACACACACTCACAAACAAAAGACAGTACATCAGGCTTACAGTCTCAGATATAATTTTGTTACAACCCTGTGTCACAAAAAACTCATTCACCATGTTTTATTTTAGTAGTAACAAGCCAGTCTCTGTAGACCAAGGGGGTTCGTACAGTAAAAGCAACTAAACTAAACCAGTGGATAAACAAGCAGCACTATTCTAAAATCAGTTCTGTGACACATTGGAAACAAAACTGGAGGGTTGTGTTCAGCTTTCATGACCTGAGAAGTAGTTGAACTTTTTGGAGATAAATGCATGAATATGTTTTTCAAGGAATTACTCCTTAAGTCTAATGGCAGTGTTATTACCATCATATAAGTACATCAGAAGACCAAAACTAGGGAGTTATTTTATTGCCAGCACAAATTAAATCTAAATTTAATAGTTTTGAAATTGAAATGTTCAAAATGAATATTGAACACCGGGGCACTCGGAAAGCCTTTAGCTCTGAACAAGTTCTTTGAATGGAGTTGAATTGAATCAGAGCCCTGAGTGCCTCTCAGTCGAAACTGAATTTGAAAACTAAATTCCAATCTGAATTTAGAACGGAAATTGAAATAATACCCACAAGTTGAAAGCAATATAAGTTAAATTCAATTTGTAACAGCTAGATTCAACTTCAATCTATGAAATACAAATTTAGCAACATTTCAAAATCAAAGCAAATCAAATTCAGATTCAATCCATACAAACCAACAATACATTTTCTTATCCGCAAGAGAGTTGCCTTTCCTCTCTGACTCTAGTGGGTACAAAGTTTACTACACATGAAACTTGGCAACAATTATGTAAAATATGGCAAAAATATGTAAAAGTTGAATAGTAGGAGTTGGGGAACTTCATATGTCACTTTAAAGGGGCTTTCACACCTGAAAGTCTGCACCAAGGTCCGAACCAAAGTTTTGATACATTTCGATACATTCGTTTAGTTTTGGTTTGGTTTCACACTGCAATTCTTTGACCGCAGTAAAGGACTTTACATGATGCACTTGCTTCCTGTCGTCATCATCTATGTGGGCTGCGTCTCCCCATACTTGAGATTGATTGGTTTATTAAACACCGGGTATCTTTGACAAGAATGAATTAATAAAAAATGGACACATGCATAGGGTAACATGGGGTAAGACGTAATTAAAAATAATCGTAATTACCCCACGGTAAATCTAACAAAAAACATAAAATGTCATAATTTTCTTTTCTCAACATTTCTTCTGGCTGCCCCTCGTCTCACTGAACAAAAATTTCCTCTGTTTCATCACAGTTTTTTTTTATTATTTGATAAAAGCCATTCTGACCTAATTTGATCTAATTTTAGTCAGTTAAAATAAGCTGGACATTTTTTTGTGTGTTTTGTGTTCACGTTATACATATATATATATATATATATGTGTATATTTACATTAAGGGGAACCTTGAGATAAGTTGTGCATTTATTTAAAGTGAAAGATTTTTATAGTTTTTGTTTTTTTAAAATGCTAGATTAGTTATGTTTGGGGTGCTGAAAGCATTCTTTAGAAATGTTGGCCCATATTGATGGATAGCATCTTGCAGTTGATGGAGATTTGTGGGATGCACATCCAGGGCACGAAGCTCCCGTTCCACCACATCCCAAAGATGCTCTATTGGGTTGAGATCTGGTGACTGTGGGGGCCATTTTAGTACAGTGAACTCATTGTCATGTTCAAGAAACCAATTTGAAATGATTGGAGCTTTGTGACATGGTGCATTATCCTGCTGGAAGTAGCCATCAGAGGATGGGTACATGGTGGCCATAAAGGGATGGACATGGTCAGAAACAATGCTCAGGTAGGCCGTGGCATTTAAACTGAAAATTGGCACTAAGGGGCCTAAAGTGTGCCAAGAAAACATCCCCCACACCATTACACCACCACCAGCAGCCTGCACAGTGGTAACAAGGCATGATGGATCCATGTTCTCATTCTGTTTACGCCAAATTCTGACTCTACCATCTGAATGTCTCAACAGAAATCGAGACTCATCAGACCAGGCAACATTTTTCCAGTCTTCAACTGTCCAATTTTGGTGAACTCTTGCAAATTGTAGCCTCTTTTTCCTATTTGTAGTGGAGATGAGTGGTACCCGGTGGGGTCTTCTGCTGTTGTAGCCCATCCGCCTCAAGGTTGTGCGTGTTGTGGCTTCACAAATGCTTTGCTGCATACCTCGGTTGTAACGAGTGGTTATTTCAGTCAAAGTTCCTCTTCTATCAGCTTGAATCGGTCGGCCCATTCTCCTCTGACCTCTAGCATCAACAAGGCATTTTCGCCCACAGAACTACCGCATACTGGATGTTTTTCCCTTTTCACACCATTCTTTGTAAACCCTAGAAATGGTTGTGCGTGAAAATCCCAGTAACTGAGCAGATTGTGAAATACTCAGACCGGCCCGTCTGGCACCAACAACCATGCCACGCTCAAAATTACTTAAATCACCTTTCTTTCCCATTCTGACATTCAGGTTGGAGTTCAGGAGATTGTCTTGACCAGGACCACACCCCTAAATGCATTGAAGCAACTGCCATGTGATTGGTTGATTAGATAATTGCATTAATGAGAAATTGAACAGGTGTTCCTAATAATCCTTTAGGGGAGTGTAGGTCTTTAATCCTCTTGCTTTTAACCAGCTACTTGTAGTTTATTTGAGTAGTATTTGCACATATTAAAGTGATTTCACATCATGGGGGGTGGGGGGGGCTTACCCCACTAGTTGGGAAAAATGCCTTTCTGTAAAAATTAACATTTGATTAAATTCTAATTAATTTCTCAACTGTCGGTATTTATATTACTTCATATTATGTTACCCTAAGCATGGCGATCTCCAAGATACAAAAAAAAACTATAAAATATTATTTTCTGTCTCAGCAAATAGACATTGAGCTTAGGGGGGGCGTCTTACCCCACTCTACCCTATTTGCCACTATATTGTTATTATGGCATTACTACCTGCAGCACTAACTATACTGAAAGCTAGTCACAATTAAACGTCCTTGTTGTGCGAACATTATAACGCCGCCGACAGGAAAGGAGGAGAAGACCCCAAGCGATCCTTCTGCACCTCCGTTTGAGGAGGGACCAAAGAGATGAGTGGCAGTGTGCTTCTATAATGGCCCTCTGTTTGAAAAGATGAGCCGTCATGGTAGATTTATAATTGTGTCCTTATTTCAATGCATTTCTCTGTGCATTTGTTTGTTTCCGGTTTATACGGCAAACGCAGAACTTCCTGTAAATATTCTGAAAGTCCGAACCATCCAAAAAATGCTTTCACACCAGAAACGAACCGACCATGGTTCAATTTGATCCGGACCGAGACTTCCTCTTTTCGTTGGACCAAATTTCGTCTGTTTGGTCCGGACCGTGGTCCGTGGGAGGTTTCAGACCTGTATTTTTGGTTCGGACCAAACTGAAAATTCTGAAAGTCCGGACCAAATGAGGTAGGTGTGAAAGCCCCCTTAATTTGGTTTGGATACATCATTTGCTGCAAAGAGTAAAGAGAAACATACACATACCTGTTTAAATGAATTCACAGTGCAGGGGAAGAATCTATAAAAGTAATAAATAAGCTGTTGATAGTGCAACATTACTGAAAAGCAGAATAAGCCACCCATTCTCAGTCCGTGTGCTGCTTTTCTCTTAATAAACCATAACAATAAGTGAGTCAGTAATCATTCAGCAGCTCGCTAGTGGTGCTAATACTGAACCACACCATTTAAACATTTAATTAGAGTCACAACATGAGAAAGACAGAGCAGCAGAGACACACTCCCACTCACTTCTCTAGCATCTGAGCTGAGCGCATTCACACACATACATACAAAAGACAGTACATCAGGCTTACAGTCTCAAGCTGCTGTGAGTTTGAATGAAGCGTGCTTCCCTCAGATTAATTGTGGCCCACTTATTTTTAATTAAAGTTTCTTTGTGTGGTTCCATGCTGGTAACGTGGGAGTAGGTGTTAAGTAAAAGAAGTTTGTCCTTGTTCTGTCACTGTGGTTTAATAAAGACAGGCTGACAAGTGTTTGTTCCGTTAACCAGTCAACTGATTCTCAGCAGATGATGATGATGATGATGGCCTGCAGCAGCAGCTTTTGTTGGTTTGTCTTGGAAAATGAACATACATTGTGAGAAGCAGATAAAAGAATATGAGGTGAAATGTTTTGTCAGTTTTTTATGAATTAAGTGCTGCTTCATGCTTGAGAAGTTATTGTCTCTTTACCTCCTTTTGTATTCAGTAAGGTTATTTTCAATACTTAAAATTTAAAAAAAAGTGAATTCATTTCTTAGCAACCAGGAACATCAGCTGACATGTTGGGTGAAGATAGTGTAGCCTGGCTGCCTGTCTGGCTCCTTCCTGAACAGCTCAGGTGTCTAGCATATCTGCATGGAAATAGTCTGTCCGTATGTAAGCAGCGTGGATTTTCAGTGCTCTGTCTGCCTCTGACTGACTTCTGCGTGGGCAAGTTAAAGGTCTTGGGCGCCCCCACCAGGACACAATACAACGCATCTAATTTCTCTGCACCTACCACATTTCTAATGAATTGAACTGGAGACCAAAATCTCAGCATTCACTCAGGAAAGCTGTCATGTCCGCTAAAGTATGAGCTGGATCTGGCTTAATTTCTCAATCCTTGTCTTTCTAATTAGTCTCTGTATAGTTCCAAAATATAATTAAACAAGGTTTTGCCAACACTTACATTGTGGCTGTTTTTTTTATCATGATGAATACGTTTTTGCTATTAATCACCTATGTTTTACATTTACACTACTGCTCTTAGGGATCTCAGTATTAAAAGTGAATTTAAATAAATCTCTTTGCTTTTACAAAAAAGCAAAGTGGACTGTGTGAGGTTTAATTAACAATTCTAAATTACAGAGTGCCAGATTATTAAAGTTACTGATTCTATCAATAGTATTGTGGTAATTTTACACAGTGGTTCCCAAATCTCTTTATTTTGACCCTTTAAAGCAAAGCAAGGTCTACTTGCAACCTCTTATTGCTGGTTCCAAATGTCTATCCTTTTTGACCACTTCAACAGTCATGTTCCCTTTTCAGATTATTTAATATTAGTGGCCTGAGGAGGTAAATCTATCCAGGATTCCACGATAAAAAAGAAAACATTGGAGAAGTCAGAGAAAAGAACATAGCTCGGAGAGCAGAAATGTTTGTTCCCAATCTTGTTGATCATATTGTGACCCCTTATATTTAGGGCTCCTGGCGGTGCATCAAATGTGAGCTTCAGTGTTCCTATTTGTGAAAATAAGTTGTCAGTCTTTTCATTCTGTTGATATATTCAACCAGATATTATCTCTAAAGTATGTCACATTAGAATGGCATTGGCAATAATAATAATTGGCATTTTTACGAATGACAGGATAACAGAATCTTTAAAAAGAATTAGGAATTTATAATAAGTTGAAAGAATACAGACTTTGCTTTGTATGTACAGAGGGATATGCAGCCCTTTCACCATTAATGGGTGAACATGGAATGTGTTATTTGTTAAAGAATATTCTAAATGATGGCTACAGTATTAAATTTTTATATTCATGGTCATTTATATTTGTCTTGTAAATTTCTGTATCATATAAAAGTAAATGTATTTTGTAAAAAGTCATTTTTAAGAGTTATAATAATAATGTTTTTAGTATATGTGGTGACCTACAAGTCACATGACTGATCAGTGGATTGTATAAAAGGAAACCCAGACACAACCCTGACATAGCCACAAAGATTTGGTGTGGTGAATTAGGTATGGTGTTCTGGAGAAGAAGTGTTTTGTGTTTTTAGTATTGATGGACGTCCTGTTTACCCACTGTCTTAGGCTGTCACACTAAATCAATCAGTGCTATAAATTATTATTATTTTTACAAGGAAGATGAAGAACCTTCATGGAGAGACAAGCCGCTGCACGGCATGTACCACAGACAAGTGCAGACTGCACAAGGATGCCCCTGAGATAGTACAGCACATAACAGCAGGGTGTAAGAAGCAGGCTGGATGTGCGTACATGGAACGCCATAACCAGGTAGCTGGCATAGTGCACAGGAACATCTGCCATGAGTATGGGCTGGAAGTCCCAAGGTCAAAATGGAAGACGCCTCCTAAGGTAGTTGAGAATGACCAAGCTAACATCCTGTGGGACTTCAAGATCCAGACTGACAAACTGGTGATGGCTAACCAACCAGACATCGTGTTGATCGACAAACAGCAGAAGAAGAAGGCTGCAGTGATAGATGTGGCAATCCCAAGCGACTGCAACATCAAGAAGGAACATGAGAAGCTTGAGAAATACCAAGGGCTGAAAGAGGAGCCTGAAAAGATGTGGAAAGTAAGAGCAACAGTGGTGCCAGTGGTAATCCGAGCACTGGGGGCTGTGACCCCCAAACTGGGAGAGTGGCTACAGCAGATTCCAGGTAAAACATCAGAGGTCTCTGTCCAGAAGAGTGCAGTTCTAGGAACAGCTAAGATACTGCGCAGAAACCTCAAACTCCTTATATGTATGATTTAAGTTAATATTGTTGCTGATAAGATTCAACAATTCTCTTACATGTAATTTCTTCCTCACCGATTTTATCACACAGAACCTTCACAGTGAAAGAATCAGTGCCATGCCATTATTAATTCTTAGGTTTAATCACTAGTCTCTCTTCCCGCAAATGACCTTTAGAAGGTATACAGACAAATCAATTTACCCATATTCATTCACATCTCTCACTGTACAGGATTTTCTTAACTGTGCAGGTTGGTTCAAGACCTTGAACTTGTGTCTTTCTTCATTAATAAGAGCCACTACACAGCAGCACACAGTTTAAGTACAACTTTAATTAATACTGGAATCATCACAGTGCGTTTTGTTACATTAGCAGTGACTAAAGTTAACAAAAAAATGGTCAACTTTACAAAAAGGAAGACAGAAAATAAAACCTTATCATCAGCGACAGTGGCGAAACAACTTTAGAAATCAACTCACAATAAATTAATGAAGGAGAGCAGAAGAGGAGACAGAAAGAAGAGAGAAAGACAAGACCACGGGGCCTGCAGGGCTACTTGGGAGGGAAGAGAGGAGCAAAAGATTTCTTTTGTACAGAACAATGAAGCAGATGTTGGCTGTCATAATGTTATCCGTTGGACAATAAAGCCCAATAGAAATGGATATCAACGCCTCAATGGTGGGTTGTGGGGAGATTTTATTGTAGAGTTCATATGGAGGCTGTGAAGGAAGAAGAGAAAGAGAGCGAGCGAGAGACACTACTGAGAACTGGACTACTGACAGTAAGACATTCAGTTTAGGTACAGTGGCAGTGGCACCAAGAGGCCACTTTGGCCTCTCTGTTCTGCATGGCTGTATGACAGGAAGTTTCAATGTGTTTCACCATGATCCCCTGGAGGACTTCAACGAACCATCGTGTAGCTTCCGAGAATCTACCTTAGTCACGTTCGCTCCAGACGAGCGTTTGTGTGTTTGTGTGAGTGTAGTGGGTTTCTTGGGTATTAGACAGCAGGGAGGATTGACAGATTGTGTGTGGGAGGTGGGAGGGAGGAACAGTAGGGGTCTTTGTGCAACACACACAAATGCACACATATATAAAGTACACATTCAATATAACCTGGGCAGATGGCTAAACGAGTGGGTTGTACATCCAGCAAATACAAATACTTCTTTTGGTTTGATCATAAATACAACACAATTTGTCCTTCGGGGCCAGCGCAGGGTCTTTCTTATTTGTATCAGTCAAACAAAGAATGTCAGCATGTTGAGCGAGTTTCCAGTGTAAACATATTTGAAGGGAACCAAAGGTACGAAGAGAAGAATTCCACACCACAAAGAAGGCTGTTGTTCACAAAATTTCCACATAGATTTCTAACAGCATGTTCATGCTGTGAGCAAATGCTCACAGTGGAAATAAGTCTGCCAATTTCCTATAAATCTGAGTAACCAGGGAAACTTAGCTAGACAACAAGTTCACCTGCTGAGAGAGGGTGGCCACAGTTGAATGTTTTATGATCATCCATCAACAGGCAGCCTGAGCATCTGTTTTACTGTACTTTTATTTTATTATTATTATATTTATAGTATTATTTTCATTTTCAAATTATGAGTAAAAGTACTGTTTTCTTTAAATTCATCTGAATTAAGTGAAAGCATGTTTACAAAAATGTACTTTGATATGAGTAAAACTCAGGTCACTGTATTAGAGACTTACTTCTGCCTTAAATAGAGCCTAAGGCCTATGACAATACTTCCTCTGTTGAAAACTTAGACTTTTAAAGTGATTTGGTAATGTACTGGTTTGGCATTATGCCATTTGAAATTATGATCTTGTTTTTTAGCTTCTACTGAAAGTAAGGTTATGTAACTTTTGAATGAAGTCCAATTTTTCCTCTTACAAATAAAAAGTTAAATTCATGGCAGATAAAATATATCGTTGCCCACTGACTAACGGCAGCTAATGTTATTTAATGTTGGCAGCTTTAACTCTTTCCTTCCTGTGCTAATGTTACAATCCATCTTAGCATTTACCATTATGCTGTATTTGTCTCATTTGTGGCCACAGCGGCAGCAGTTCAACAAAAGTCTGCCTTTGTGTGGCTTTTTACCTTAACCAGTTTAGCTCAATTTAACATAAGTACCAATGCTCTTTATTGATTCCATGCCATGAAAGTAATATAAGCTGCCTGTGAGGTGACGCCAAAAAGCCTGATCAAAATGTATGAAAATGTAATCTAGCACTGAGATACAGCATCAGGCATACAGCTGTGTTCAACAGGGAGACGTTTACCCTAGCTAATGCTTCCAGCCCTTCTTTGAACAACACACCCAGGACCCATAACAATACCACCCATTAGCCATTACCCCACACACGCACACATTTGAACTGTGGCACACATGCATACTGACATACAGTATACAGACACAGACAGAGAGGGGAGGGAAGAGAGTGAAGGGGAGACGGACTGAGAGAAAAACTGAGCTCATATTCACTGTGGACGGTGGTGAAAATAAAGAATTATTTTTAATTAGCTTTGATGGGCTGCGAGGCACAAAGAGGCCGTGTACAGCCAATGGGACTCTTGGCATGACACGTGTTGTTTTCTAATGTGTCAACTAGACGGCATCTCTGGGTGTAGCCTACTGGGCTGAGCAGTGGATGGAGGCTGAGGGGCGTCGTAAGAAAAGAGGAAGATAACAGAGAGGAAAAAAAGAGAGGGATACATGAGTGTGAAAAAGTCTGGGATCAGAGAAAAATGTAAATTCAGCTTTCTTTTGCTTTCTCCATACAAGAAATGCTAATTACATAGTTGTTTTATTGTTCTTTTTCATACACATCCAGGCTTCTCAGACAATGGTGCTGTTGAGTGTCCTACTGTGTTCACACCTTCTGAAACAACGAATCACCAAGTTTACATTTAATGTCAAAGGAACTGCTCAACATTTTGGAAAATGTGCTCTTTAGCCAGTTATTTATTCTCTTTCTTAGAGAGAGTTTTGTCACTGGGTGCCAGGCAATCAGCAGAGACTCCACAGGAAGTCACTAGACCAAGCAAGAAATAATCCTGCACATTACCCTCCATAAAACCACAACAACTTGTCCTTTTTGTACTTAATTATTTAATTAAACAAACAAGATATAGCATGTTAATTTGTGAACTTTATAGAAGCCAGGCTAGCTTCCATTTTTGTGCTAAGCTAATCTAAGATGCAGCAAGAAAGCAAATATTTCCCAAAATGTCAACAATTCCAATGTGAGCTACAGGTATTAATACTCAACAGCGCTATAGTCTTACGGTAGCTGTATGTATAGAACACTCACTTTCTGAAGGCATTATTTCAACTTTTAATCAAGTATGCATGCTATGAGTAACAATCTGTAACAAAAGAAATGTACCATGTTCCATTTGTGTATTCATCTAGATGTTGTCTAGCTCACACGCTACTCTTGCAGGGCAACAAGACAGCTAATAGCAAGAGAAATTCAAATGTAGTAATGTCACTGAAAATTAAGATGGGATATTTTCAACCTTTTGAACTTAATCAAATTACAAAATAAATTTTAAAATGTTACTTTTTACAGTGCTTTTGGACATGCTGTAGTAAGGACTGTGTAGTTTTCTCAGTTGAGGAAGAATGGATTGTTTTGTGTGTGTGTGTCCTATGATGTGTACATGTGTGTTTGTGTAAGCACGCATGCCTGCACGCATGTAAATCTATGTGTCCATGTGTGTTCCTACAGAATGTCCTGTTTTCATTGTAGCTCCTGCAGTGCCCAAATGCCGGTAGGCCTACTACTACCCACATACACATACACTCATGGGCATATTGACACATCTGCAGAAGAGTAGTTATTTCAGCTTGTTCAGACAATTAGTTCACTACACAGTTAATTCAGCATGTTAAGAAAAAGACATTATTGTTTAGTTAGATAACTTTTTGTGCTGTTAACTGGGCATTTTAAAGGAAAATAGCAGTGTTTTATCTTACTCTCATCTCACACTCATCCTATAGCCAGTCATCCTGTTGCATGACAGGGTGTGCGTAGTTTGATATGACTGTCTTGATCACATTCGACGTGAAAATCAACCATCATGGACCATGGTGGTCAATCTTCCTTGTTGTGTCCTGAGTTGTTATCCATCATTTGGAACTAAGCAGCGTGTCTCCTCCGCAGAAGGAGACACACTGTTTAGAATTAATAAATATACAGCACATACACAGTCAGACGAGTTGAATTGGCTCTAGTAGTGTCCTTGGGCATATAGTAAAGGGTCTCTAAACCATACATGAGAGCCATGTAAGGTGGGATAGCGTTTAGATGGGGAACACAAGTATCCTTGAGATGACATAACAGTGGTATTTTCCTTTAACATACCCACACTGGAACATCACTGCGAATGTACGTACATGCATGCTATCGCTGTATTGCTTTCCTACAGTTTAAACTGTAAACTTCATTCAGGTGTACAAGAACAAAGTTTTGACATTGCAAAAGTTCAAGCACGTCAGACATGTACAGTCGATGTCCCCCTTCACCTTGCAGTACATTCAGCATACGTACGTATATTCATGTACAGTGTGACCTCGACAGGCGGTCGTACACAAACACTTCAGATGAACATTTTCTCACCCAAAATTAGTTTTTTGGGGGGATTGAGTCCAAGCCCGCTGCTCTCCCCTTCCACCCTCTCACCCAGTCAGATTCAGCTGATACAACACACAGCTTCCACATGTGACAACATACATACAGAGGTTTCCTCCAGAAAAAAATATAAATCATCCCCATTGCCAAAGCACCGTTTCAAAGGTAGTAATAAAAAAAAAAGTGGGCTGGCTGAGGGTGACAGTGCTCTAGTGAAGAGGAAAAAAGGAAATGTATTGACAAAAAGAGCAGGTTAAGAGCGCTGATGTCACCGGCGATGTTAAGGTCACTGCTAGAAGAGCGTACAGACATGTTGATGAAGAGTCCACTAGCCTACAGATCAACAGCCAAACAAGGAAACACTCACTCTCGTCCCACACATCCTACATCCATATGTTACACAGCTTAGCAGTTTGTGTTACAACTGGAGTTTTTTTTTCTTCTTTTTACATTAATTAAAAGTCTAAATATTCAAACAGTACTGCAGAATGGAAAAAAAAAGAATAAAACTGAATATTCCATGTTATATTTTCTAACAAACCTTTATACCAAATCTGTGCGCCTGATTCTCATTTACAAGTACAGCACATAGAGTACATATTGTATGAACAGGCAGTGAAATGCTCATTCCACTCATATTTTCCACTCTCAGTCAGCTTAAAAAGTCTAATTTAAACCTGCTCTTTTGCCATCAGCAATCGCACCAAACTGAATTCACCTTTTCGCACATCTTAATGTCCCTAAGCAATCCTTTCATACAGCCATGTCCTGAGCCGAACGGGGTTATTTGTACTGAACTGAGCCGAACCATACTGGGGTAGCCTGGTGCATATTTTAGTTTAAACAGCAATTTTGTGTTCATACAAAAATAAAAAAAAGAACCTGATCTGGGGATCTATGTTTATTTTCTGTGTCTGAATAAATGCTGGTCTAGTAACCTGTGTTGGGCAACTTACTTTCATGTAATCAATTACTCATTACACATTATTCAACAGCAATAGTAGTTAGTTTTATTACTTGTACAGCATTTCACATCTTCTGTATTGGAACATGTGGAACCGGAAAAGAAGACCATCAAAGGCTTATCTACCAGTCGCTGCTCGGTAGTTAAAAAGACACCGCGTGTAAATAATGTTACTGAAAAGGTGCATTTATGTCTTCTCTTTTGGTGGAGGCTGCATATCCTGACCCTGCGCCAAGCTACAGCTGCAGTCTGTCCTTTGTAAGAACTTACACAGGTTGGAATTTTCGATTAGTAACTGTAATGTAGTTGTTGAATTTCAAATTGTAATCCGTTACTGAAAAAAGTCATCACTGCAATGTGTTAACAGGTAATGCTTTACTGCCCAACACTAGCAACCAACAGTTCATGGTTTTCATAATTTATTTTATCAATGGTAACATTATTGCAGCTATAATCAAGATGCCTGTGCGCATGCGAGTAAACGCACCAACAAACATGCTGGCTGGCAAGACACAGCATGGTTCTGGATCTCACTGTAACAGCAATATGTTACTAATGCAATGAATATTAAACATTTATTTATTTTGGGGTGCATGTTTTGCTGTTTGCTGTCCGTATTTTTATATGTTAAAAAGTGGTTTGCTGTTGATGGCAACCAAAGGCCAACAATTGTTTGCCAGTTTCTCACAATTGTTCCAAAGGCAACCTGGCAAATGTTACTGTCGAGCCACAGGGGAAGATTTTAACTAGAGCGAATCTGAGGCATAAAACTGTTGTTCAGCTATTTCCAAGGCTTAACTTTACTTTTCCATAATGCAAAAATATACAGTATTTATAGGTAAGAATTTTTTTGTAGATAAGGTGTGTTGATATGTATTTGCACTTCAATGTGAGTGAAAATGACTTTCTAAGATACAGTATTGGAAACACAGACCCACAGCAGTCAGTGTTGAAAACTCTAGAGTACATTCATGCCACTCAAATGTATATCCATCCAATGAACATAAACTACATGTGCAAATACATTTCAAGTCCATTGTTAATGTATGTTGTGTCGTTGAACCCAAATTACAAATAAACATATTTTCTACATGTACCTCAACAATATTTAGGCATGCTGATAATTTTGGTTTTATCTGTCCAAGACTTCTGCCTCCCCCCCGATACAACTGAGGTGAAAAGAACTTCATTTGTCATGCCCACAGTTCTGAAAAATGACATTTGAAAAGTCCAACAGTACTGTGTTTTCTGAAACAGTGTCCTTGTTGTAAAATATACTGCATGTGCTGTTAACAGTTGGAAGGACTGTTATCGTTATAGAAAGTAGTCTACAAAAGATGAGGTCTGTAGACGATCCAAAGCCATTGTGTCTGGAAAGACATGTAGCTGTTGAAATTTTTAAATGTAATGATTCAGTGCTATGAGTAACACAAACAAAATCCCTTTCACCTCCACTGTTTTGGGGTGGAAGCATCACCTGGGAAGGTGACTACTTTTATGGCTAGTGAGAACATATGTTTGTTTTGTCATTCAAAGCCCATATTATTACTGTAGTAGTCTGACCTATATGTGCAGCCTATTTTTTTGCATTATGTGTTCAGTCATTCAGATACCAGTGTAACCATATCATAAAAAGCTTCAGTACTATTTACCATCCACAGCAGGCGATGGCTTGTAGAGCCCTGAACAGCCCTGACGTCCACTCCATTTGTACATAAATATTTTGCTCTACTTTCTTATCCCATCTCTCATTTGACCAATCACTCCAATTCCACCAGTATTTATCACTTCCTCTTTGTCCCTTTATGTCTTCTTCTACAAATTAAATAATTTCCTCAGGACACAGTCTTATTGGCGACCATCTCTCTCACTTTCACTCTCCCTATCATACAGTATGACTATGACAACATTTAGTACATACTCTACCACCTATCAAAGTGCTTACAGGTTTTTTTTTCAACATTTTTGTAATCCATTCCCTCCACCACAATGAGACAGGGACAGGGAGAGACACACGCCAAAATCAGCTAGGCATGAATTCACAGTCGATGTTTAATTTAGCATTCCTGATGATTGCCTGAATGTGACAAAGGAGAACCTACAATCCTCCATCAATCCTCTTCTTGGAAACAAGAAAATAAAACACATTTATTGCTCCATTTCTGATTTAACATTTTCTCTCTGGTTCTAGAAAATATATATGAATATATCTATACGCCTGGATTACTTCTCGAAACTTCTCGTACAGTGGTAACAAGGTAAATGACGTCACGATATAAACAAGAAAATACACGCACAACACACAGGAGAAAAGCCCTGCCCTCATTGGGTAACCAGCTGTCCTGCAGCAGAGCTCTACCCACCCCCATCACACACAAGCACACACACACACACACACGCACTCATTTGCCCAAATGCATCCACATGAATGGGCGCACACACTACATACAGAGAGAGAGAGGGGAAGGGAGCACTAGCACGGTTCAATGCCAACAGTATTTTTTAAGACTATTTTAGATTAGGATGAACCAGAGGAGCCCTCCGGCTTGTTAGCTCCCCATGCTAATACCAAAGCTTCAGTTCAGTGGGCAAGTAAGTACAGTATGTTTCTGCTGAGACAGCCTGGGTTCAAATCCAGCTGGTCACATGGCACTCTGACCCCCTCTCTCTCGCCCCCCACGGGCCCCTCCTTCAGTCATCAGTCTTTCATCTGGAGTTAGACATTGGTTAGCTGGAGAAGATGGGGAAGGGTGTAACTTGGCAAACAGGACTCAGTCTTTCTCTCTTTCTTTGCCTTTTTTTAAATCTTATCTGTTTTTCCTCCAAGTCTTTCCGTCCCTGGGTGAAGGTGTAGAGAAGACAAACATGCGTCCAACACACACTAGTTATAGTGGCTGGCTAGGAGCCTGTCAATATTCAGTATTTAACTTTTAATTGTCAGCATGGGTTAACATTATTAATGTTAATATTATCATTATTATTATTATTATTATTATTATTATTATTATATAGTATGTATCATTTACTCTAATGGTGTCTTTAAACATATTTTATGTGTATGTTTTTGTTTTCATTCATCTTCTGTTATATTATAGCTTTCCCCTACATGGTTAAGTTTTTGTATGTACTAGGTGGTTGGGTTGCACCACACCAACACCTGACTCCCTATTGGCTGACAAGTATCATCCTCTTCCTTCTTCTCCTCCAATCACAATATGCGTGGTGCAGAGCGGTCATTGGAGACAGTTTTGCGAAGGCGGACTCCTCTCCTGATGGTGGTCAACATGTCACCGGAACCCTCTGCCCCTTCTGCCCCTTCTGTCCCTGTCTGAGTGTCGGTGGGCCCAGTAGGCTGCAGGGCCGGGTCATCAGGGAGGGCAGGGAAAGGAAACTGCCCCTCTCCAAGAGCGTGCGCACTGGCTACCAACTCGCCGATCTTCTCCACTAGGCTGTGCCGATTGGCCGCGATCATCTGATCCTCCTCTGATCCGGCCCCTGAGCCCGTTCCCATTGCAAGGCCACCGTGCTGCTGGGCATACACCTCTAACGCCGCCCCTGATCCCCAGGCGGTGTTAGGCAGGCTGAGGCGCTTCGGTGACGCCTTCACATAATCAAGCGCTCCCTGTGCATCCTCAACTCCTGTGAAAAACACACACTCCTCACTACCCACACGCACAGGCACGCCACCCGAGTGCCCTCCACCAGCATACCCACCACCACCTGCTCCAGCTGAATACGAGTCCCCGGGAACGGTGGGTGTCTTGACAGGCACAATGGGTGGTCGAATAGGAATAGGTCCCGCGTTGGACAGTGTGCGCCTCACGCCTGGTTTGGTAGACGGGGTTCGGCGGATGGTGGCAGTGCCTGGAGTACCTGCTCCACCTCCACCAGCTCCGCCAGCTTGTCCTGGTATCCCATGAGCCCCGGGACCAAGAACCCCACTGGGTAGACCGGCTGTGCTGGCTGGCCTTTTGGTCTGGATCATGCGGCGGTAGTTCTGGGCGATGTTAGAGTGGCGAGGAATGGTGGAGGACTTGTCGAACTCTGTCTGCCCATCCGGACCTTCAGCATCACCATTCACTGAGTAGCAGTCATAATCTGAACCTAGGGGGGAAAGGTGAAGGCGTGATTGAGAAGAGATTTGTCATCACAAAGGAAAGAGAAGAAAGACAATGTACTGTGGTAACTCACACTGGATTAACATAGCAAAAGCCACAGTATAAGGGTAGGGTATTTGGATAAAGGAAGCCAGAAACAGCTAGATTAAGACTATGATGCTGGATACTATCATTCAATTTCATCTGTATGTTGTCATTCCCCAGCTGCTGTCAAGGAAACTCAGAATATACCTGCCATATACTGTGCAGGCTGCTTGGTAGTTAAATGGATAATTCACTTATTTGATTTTGATAACAATACACTCTAAAGACAGGAGTTCTAGTGAAAGTGATAAAGTCAAAATTCTGCAGGGCTGGTAAATACTGATATTTTACTTAAAAGCTTAAAAACAAGAAAGTGTACGGAGGAAGGACTACATTCCTTTAACAGGCTGGCTTTCCTGAGGAACCTTAGGATGAACAGGATTAGAGATTCACCTTGGGAAGGAATTGTGTCCTCGGAGCAGGACGGGGTTGTGGTCTCCGTGCTGTAGCCACTGGAGTACTGCAGGGAGTCTCTGCTGCTTTTCTGCTGTTCCATACTCAGTCCTCTGGTCAGCACCATGGCCAGGTCACTAGCCGCTGGAGAAACCTCCTCTCCATGCTGAGGACATACAGAGACAGGCCGCATTGGAATGACATTTAATCAGCTAGTTCTTGAGGAACTAAATTCAGACTCAGGAGAATAATTTCTGTCCTTTTGTTAATTGCACGTATGCTATGGAAGTAATTTAATGAGCTTACACATTAAGACATGCATGTGGAATTACTACAATGACTAGTGTTACCTTGGCAGCGATGGTAGCCGGGGTCATCCTGGATCTCTGCGCGTCATCAGGCTGGGATGGCCCGGCGTATCCCTGGGAGCCCGGTGATGCCTCGTTCTCCCTCAGTCTATCGAGAGGTTCCTTTCTCCTTTGAACTGCTGCTGCAGCCACGGGCTGCTCATACTGACCTGCTTTTGACCAATCCTGAAGAGGTGAGTGGAATTAATAAACATGACGTAGCAGGTAGGATTAGAATGAGAGACTTGTCCACTATCCAGCAGTTTGAAGCCCTTCATCTGAATGCAGAGAGAGGGGGCCTTTATGGGTGGATTGTGCTTGGAAGAGTGTTTGTGCATGGGTGTATGTGGGCTTGGGCCTTTTTAAGAGGTTGAATGTGTTCATGTTGATGAGTTTGATTTGCTTAGTTTTGGTCAACCCCCAGTGAGTAAACTGCAGAACCAGCAAGTGAGACAGTGGAGACCAAAAAATATGCATGCACACACAGCAAGTAGGGATGACACTTAAAGGAAGCAAAGCAATGTGGTTATGAATGCGTTAATCAGATGATGGAAATTAAAAGAAAATAAGTTAACTGAAACTTATTAAACAGAAACAAAAGTAAAGGTGCAACTGAAGAAATGGAACCGAATTGAGAACAAACCTTCCAGATAGGAACCTTTGATGTGGGAGAGGAGGAGCTGGATCCGGGGGGGCAGTTATAGGGTGGGGACGCAGGAACGGGAAGAATGACAGAGAGAGGCCTGTTGGAGCCAGAGTGAGAGAGAGCGGGGCGGAAGGTAGCGAAGGATGTGCCAAACTGCGGGATGAGAGGCATAGTCACGTCAACAGAGAATGAAAAAGCCGGAGACATAGACCAAGACAGAAACAGAGACCAGCTGTGGTGGGGGACCACTGGGCCAAACACTAGAATAAAAGCAACACATGTACAGTATACACATAACTACAATAGACACTCACACACCAAGCGTGAAACAGAAGAGGAGGAACAGACCTGACAATCAGTTACTACTGTTCATACATCAAAATGGTTATATGCAAACTGCGTAATCACTCTAAGAACTAATCAGTGAAGCATAGAAAGCCTACATTTCACAACTACTTTATATGTTTATGTTAGAAAGGTCATGAGATGTGTTATAGCAGCACCATGCAAGCACTTAAAATTCTGATGGATTTGATTTGGCCGGTACTATTTAGTGCAGTAATTCTGCATAATTGTGGCACAGAAAATATTAAATGGTAACTTTGATGCGCTGTACTAGTGTGCTGGTGTAAGACTGAATCATTGCAGTTTTTAGTACTGTTGTAGCCCTGTTTTAGACTGTCTCATCCAAATTGTCGGAGACAGTTTTGTATGGTCCCTACAGAAAAGCAGCTGGAAGCAGCTGCTTTTTTCAGAGATGGAGAATTTCACCAGGAGTGCATCTCTAAAAACCACCGCTAGTTAGCCTTCATCCTTGAATACTTTAATCTTGTAAAACCCCCACTATTATACTGATAAAGCATACATTTCTTGTCCAAGTACATTTTCATATACAGCGTATGGATCCACTGTGGGTGGGAGCTGTAGCCACATTGAACGTTTGCCACAAAGGGCAGCAATAAACTCATTTCACATTCAAAAACAAGTGGTCTAGCCAGAAGAAGGTATATGCATGCTTTATTGTAGTATTGAGTATTTTTGCATTTTTTTCAATGAATAATGTAGCCCATTTTGAGCTTAGGAAGACAGCCTTTGAATATAATGCTGCGAATTCTTGGAATAAATTACAGGAAAAGTTTAAACTAGATGTCCTGATTTCAACAGGACAGTTTAAAGCAAAGTGGAATGAACACTTTCCTCACAAATGTAATTGTTACCTGTAAATTGTCTGTTGTTTTTTTAATTACATTATATAAATTTATATCTGTCATGAATATTTGTATCTGTTTGCTGTACACAAGGCTCAGCTGTAAAAGAGACCCTGGTCTCAGTCTGATTCTCTGTATAAATAAAGGCGGGGGGGGGGAAGCGGGAAAATACTGCATCATTGACTTTAGAGCAGGTTTTTGTTGGTCAATGGTGCAATCACTTTCTGCTGCCTCAACATAGCAATGCACCAATAGTGCACCTGACTGCACCTCATTTTAAGACCAGAACTCCCGTGGGCGCACAGATAAGGGCAATTTGCTACTTACACAATGTGGGCGTGAAAATGACAGCTGTGTTGGTTGGTTGGAAACCAGCAATGACACTTGCACTGCACTATGCGCTGCTTTGCGCTGGATGTAAGTTACGGTATCTCTGCTGTCACAGGCAGATGCAGCTGTTTACCTGATTTTGTTTCATGTGGGCACAGAGATGACCTGCTGAAGTTGATGCTTTCTCATGGAGCTGAGTGTGTGTGTCCAGATGATGTCAGTACCTCTACTTCCTAATAATTTAACTAAAAGTAGCCAGATATAACACAAGTTTGTTCTGTTCTCTTCTGAACATCAAACTTGCGTTATATCTGGCTACTCAGCTCCATGAGACAGCATAAGACAATAAAAACTTATCTCGTCTTTAGTCTCTGAAAATCCTCATATACGTCCTCTTCTTGCACAACCACGTTACGGTGGTTGTGCGAGATGTAATCAAGGTAGCCTAACTGGTGGATGTCGATCACACAATCCATCTTGACAATGCGTGTCAGTCAAATTAGAGATGGATCACACACTGCCGTCAGATGGCTGTAAAGTGTGCTAATCAACTGAAAGGGACAGCAGTCATATATGCAAGCTGTTGTGGATGATAGATGCTGCTTAAAATCACATGTGAATTGTGCGTTTTTTTGCAAACAGATGTGCATACTGGTCAAAGAACAAATAATTCAAGCGATAAAGACAACCTCTCAAACATAAATACAAGGAATCTGTGACTTTGAGGAGATGAGAAGTGTCCCATGCATAGTTTGATATTGAGTTGCTGTATTTTAAAACCAAAATTGTAATTGTCTCTCATTTGCCAGTGACACTCTACTGCACCTCTTCTAACACTGCAACGAGTAACCAAAATACATCAAAGTGCAAAACATGAGCAGGTGAGGGAAGTATTCTGTGTGCTCTGGAAGATCCCACTGAGCTTGCACAAAATAGATCAATGTCAGCCTACTTCCCACAATAAAATATTTTTTTATCTGTAAACATGGAAATACATCAGTGCAATAATTGTTTTTACTGATTGTTCTCTCGTGTAGTAAGTCGATGGTGTTTGATTTGACTGATACTGTACCACAAAAAAGCATTCCCTGCTGGACAGCCGATTTAGCTCCTAGAGTTACTACTGTCTGTTCTGTTCGGTTTGCCTGACCGCCCACTAACAGTCTTCTAACAGTCTCCCACTGTTTTCAAAAATGCATTAAGCTCTTAAAATAAATCTCCTGCCACCTTGGTGAATGTAACTTATCATTTTAAACAGCATGTGTTGTATAAATATTTTCTATAATGACTTTCTACCACCACAACTATCACAGTTGTTGTTGTTGTTGTTTATGTTGATGGTTGTAGTGACGGTGCAGATCAGGAGTGGCCAAATTCAGAAATTTTCTGCATTCAATCGCTGTCTTCCATCTTGTCTGTTCTGCCATGTTTAATCAACTGAGGTAAATGTTTTAATTTACTAGTAATACATCATTGTAGCAGAGTCTGAAATTAGCTTTTTTTTTTGCCTGCCACCTTTAAAATGTATGCGCTAAATGAAGGAATAACATTCAGCTCATTAAGGCAGAATTTCACGTAAATAGTGATGTCATTCAATGTTCAATATATCTAAACAAAACCATTACCCACAGAGGACCCATGTGTCATTATTATTGTTTAGTGCTGATTTTGTGCTCGTAGGCGTGCTTCAACCATAGGCTTGGGGTCTTTGGCTCTTCCTCTGTGTTGTTGTCGCAGTTTCTTTGCAGTATTGTGTACCTGAGTATCAGTAAAACAACAATAAATCTAATTTGAACGTTACCAAGCAAACAGCGGCAGATCCGAGCTAATGTAGAGTTGGCTGATTTCCCTGCCTTGCATCACAATGGGCTAGCATAAACAAATCGCTCCCAATTGCTTTGCACCATTACATAACTAATTGGAGGCTAAATCAACACTTTGACATAACACCAGTGGTACACAGGATAGTAATGTGGGTCGTGTTAGCTGGTGTAGTAAAGTGGAAAGCCAAACAACTTTGCGTCGGATAACAATAGCAAGTGCTGAGTGTTAGCTGGCAAGCTAACGCGACTTTTTCTGTGACTCCAGCCTTTCTGATGTTGACTGTTCTCACCCGACATCATCTGAATTTCGTCTGGCCTGACAGGGTCCATAACATAAAGTGCTGTTTTTTATGCTTACATGGAGTTTATGTTGGAGTTTGTGTTGTGCTGAAAGCTGGTTGTTTTGTGGTGTTAGTGGACTGCATTTTATTGGCTGCGGTGTTGTTGCTGTAGTCTGAGAGAGACTCAGGAGCGCGCACAGGGCTGAATCCCGACCCGGTGCCTTCACATTAAAAGCAAAATTGTGGCTAATGCAAGCAACAGAGAAAACAGGTGTGTGCTTCATTTCTAAGGCAATGAAAAGTGATTTTGCAAAACTACATATAGCCCCTTTAATGCCTTATTCTTTCAGCTCGGCTGTGTGTCGGCATTTCCTCATCTGTAGGATGATATCGCTATACAAAAGTTTCTCAGCAGCAAAAATAAAAGCAGACTATAAAACAGTGTCATTTCCCCAAGAGAAATGATTGGTCATAAGCATAAGTTACCATGGTGATCTACCCTGGTAAGAAGTGAACCACCGTCCTGGTACTGAAAACCCAGGGTTAACCCTGAAGTTACCTTGCTAAGCTCAAATCCTGCTTCGTGGTACAGGCCCCAGGTATCCACAACCAACCAGCCTACGGTAGTGAGGATGATGTAAATATTATTTTTTATAAATGTTTTATTATGACATATTATTATATTTCAGTTAATGCATAGAGTTTATCTTGTTTCTGGTATTATATTATTATAATCCAATTTGTAAACACAAACATGCACTTCCCAACTTCCATAACACTGACAACTTCCTATCCACACATATTCCAAATCCAAATGTATTTATTTATCATTAATATAATACTTTTTATTCATTTTGTTTTTTTATATATAATAAACAATGGTTCTATTTTTCACCAGAAATTAAGTTATGTTTTTGTACACCAAAAGCATAAAACCACTAAAAGACCAATTTTGCAGAACAGACGGCAGTATCTTCTGACTGTGGAAAATACATGAGACTTTCTATGGACTCATTGTCCATAGAAAAATCACAACTAATTAATTGAATGAATGACATTGCTGAACCCCAAACTGAGATTGCAAAATCTAAATTTAAGAATAAAACAGGAGTTTAGGAGGCTTTCCATTTAGAGATTGCACTCTAAAGTCTTTGCTTTACAGCATCGGTAGCATCAGTAAATATGGGCATGCTGTGTACAGTTTACTGATGTCACATTTGGAGGATTTCTGGGTGTTGAAGGCAGTTTCACAGTCCTTCTGTGACTGTTGTGGTTAATGCAATTCCCTTATGTAGTTTTTTAAATAAAAACCAACTATCTAATTTATTTAATTCAATATCCAATCATTTAAGAATGTTGTTTCTTTATTGGCCCAGTTGTGAACTACACATATATAAAGCTCTGATTGCAAACCTAAATTAATAAAACATACCTCTAATTTCCTATTTGTGGCACACTTTTTACCATGCTTTTACGTTTTAATGTAGTTTGAGTGTTATACTGTTGAGGACGCCATATTGTACAGTATGAATAAGAGGACTTACAGTGGTGGGGGAGCTGCACTCGCTGACTGACTGGCATGTTTCTGAGGCCTCTGACGATGCTGAACTGGATGACTTCTACAGCAGAAAAAAGGGTGGGAAAAAACATCAATTTGTTAATTGATTTGTCAAAATTGATCAAGAGTCCATGTTTATGTGAGCATTGCATTTGTGTGAAACTTAATATCCACTATCATCATTATTTCCAAAAACAAGCTAAAAATGCTAGTGACGTGAGAATATTCTGGTTGATTTCCAAATCAAAGCAAATCTAAATTAATTTGGAAAATCCAAATCAAATGTTTTTATGCTAATTCAGTGGCATGGCTGGGCACCAACATTTTAAGGCATTAGTACCTGGCTAGTGATGTCTGAGGGCATGGGCGAGGGGGGCTTGGAGTAGATGTTTGCATCCTGGGACACGAAGCCCGAATCGTGGGAGGAGACGCTGCTGAGGCGGTGGGCAGCGATCCCCCCCGGTGGCGGAGGCTGGTGCGGCAGGCTGCTGCGGTAGCGATATGAGGAGGAGGAGGATGAGGTGGGTGAGTGGGGCTGCGAGCCTCCACCACCGACACTAATACCACCACTACCGCCTCCCCCTGATGAACGGGAGGCACTACTGTGGGCACTGTTGACGCTGCTGCAAGGGGGTTGGGGGGAAAGGGAAAAGTACAGAGGAGCAGGGGGAGGGCGGAGTGATGGAAGGGTGAGGAGTGTGAGGGAAGGATGAAGGTGACAGTTGCCAATATGGGGTAAAGACAGTATGATTAAAGCGATGTCAAAGTGATGGTTTGATTTAGGAAGAGGAAGTTGAAGATGTGACATGTTGGTTATTGGCAAATATCATACATTGATGATTGGAGGATGCATTGGTGAATTTTGTGATTGGTTTATGTGGTGAGGTTCAGGAGTAGTTCAAGGTAAGTTGATGGTTTATCAGGTTAGTGAAAACCCAGGATGCAGTGACACATTAGAGTCACAGACCAGTCACAGTTAAAAGCAGAGAACCCGAAAATGAAAGGAAACCAGGTAACACCCCGCAGGATTCAAGAAAGAGGGCAAATCACGAGTGCAAACAAACAAGACACAAAAAAATAGAAGATAGACATGTGAAGAAAGAGACAGAATGATGGTTGTGGTGAGGGGAAAAGGGGGGAGAAGGGGGAGGAGGGGGTAGACAGAGAGTGGGTACGCTTATGAGAATCCAAGGTGCGCACACACACACACACACACTAAACACTGCAGGCAAAAGCTGTGAACTTGCATGCTTTAGAGCTTCGCCTTGAGAGCGACTGCTTCTACATGCAGGTGTTTTTTTCAGACAAAGAAGTACAGAAATCCATTTGTACTTTACAATATTATTATTGAAGTATATATTTTGTTATTCAAAGACTCTGAATTTGAGTATTGTATGCATTTACAGCCATAAAATGCAGAGATTGTGCATATGCTGATATCTAGCATTTAAGCCAATATCCAATATATTTTTGGTCAGCATACTTCTACAGAATGTTTCCCTGTCTGAAGGTTGTGGATCTTTCTTTTTTTTTTTGGAGATTTCACTAAACTGAAGATGACTAGACGAACAGTAATGATGGACTGACACACAGACAGAAAGACTAACAGTCGCGGTGAAACGCCAACATCAGGGAAGGCTCCTCTTTCTGATACACAGACAGTTTATAACACAAGGTGTGGGTTATTTCGGTGTATACATGTGAGTACCTGCACATGCTGCTCTTGCGGGAGCCAGAGCTGCTTGGGGATGAAGGAGGGGTCTGATAGGACCAACTGTAATCTGATCCCTTCAGATCCTTAATCACCTGAGAAAGAGACACACACAGAGAGACAGTTAGTTTATTATCGTTTTTTTTCTTTATGTGTGTTTTGCATGTTGTGCGTGTGTCTGTGTATCACCTGTTCACTAGCTGGGGGCAGTTTGTGAGGATCGGTTGTCAGCACAGTGAGGTCGTCAATGATGGCCTGGAGGTGGGTGATCTCTCCCAGCATGGCGATCTCTCCATTCTTAAAAACAAGATAGAAACAAGGACTCTAATTTCCTGCTAATCTCCCTGTGTTCCAACAAGATCCGAACATCGAGGTACAGGATGTGTCATTCAAGAGAGTGAATCCTAAAATCTCAAAGTGAAATTAAATTTTTATTATTTTGCATAATCAAAAAAAAGGACTGTGTGTCTGTGTGTACATTCACATACAAAACTTTTTTTTTATAACTTTTATCGAAATGATTAATTAATTATAATAAATAACATAAAATGTGTGTAACGTTTCTTATGTATGTATTAGAGGTGTGTGTGTGTGGGAGGGGGGTTACCAGTTTTATACTGTGATGAAACTGTGTGACAACACGGCCAGCCTTCGCTCTCCACACGTATCAGTGCGCCTTTGCCACTGATGACCCTGTTGCCGGTTCACCGCTTTTCCTTTCGTGGACCACTTTTGATAGGTCTAACACCATCTACTCATCACAATTTGGCCCTTGTTAGAGTTTCTCAAATCCTTAAACTTGCCCATTTTTCCAGCATTAAAACACCAACTATAAGGTCACAATGTTCACTTGCTGCCTAATATATCATACCCGATGACAGGTGCCATGGTAACAAGACAGTAGGTGTTGTTCACTTTGCCCATCAGTGGTCATAATGTTATGGTTGATTGGTGTATACACGCCTTTATTTAACTAGGAAGTCAGATTGAGATTAAAACCTCTTTTACAAGTGAGACCTAGCCAAGACAGGGTCAAATAGCACATCCAAAACATAACAGGAACAAGATCATAACTGCAACAATAGGTACGGCAAAAAATACATTACATAATATAGTGCATTAACATATTTCTGCTAGTTAATGGAATCAACTGCAGCTAGCAGTGACCACATCCATTATTCTAAGTTTTAAATCATATAAAGAGATAGGGGTCTCAAGTTTGAGCATGGTTTGCCTATCGTTCCAGGAACAAGGACCTGCAAAAATAAAAACTTCTGGCTTAAGTTAGTAGGAAATTTGACTGAGATGATCTTTTAAATTAAAATGCCAGTACCAGTAATTTACGCAAAGTAAGGGATGACCACCCCACCATTCTGTAAAGGTTTAATGACAGGTCATGTACTAGAATTTATGGCTGAGTGATACAGGAGATCTAGTTTATGCAAGGTTGATGGTGAGGTAAATCTGTATATCACCAATAATCAGAAAAAGCAAAGCAGCAATTTCTGGCTATAAAAAAGCCCAGTGTGAATTTCTATTTCTTTGTGAGATAGTCAATGTAGTGTTTTTTGACTTATGTTCATCCACATTTTTAATTATCAACAAACTGAATAGAGACACCATCAAGTATTGGTGATGAGTATTGATTGAGTGGGTTGGAACCTTAGTTTGCTCAGGGGGGAAAATCATAGTTTTATTTCTGGTTGAGTTTAAAAGCTATTTCAGATCTGATATGTCATGCGGCGCAGTAATATATTATAATATTATTATAATATTATAATAATATAAGTTTTTGTAAGATTAATAAACAGAGACACATGTGAGTTTATTGTTTATGTCAGTTATAGTATGTTGTAGTATGTCGCCTCCCAGTGAAAATCAAGTGCGGTGATAGTGTCACTTTTTGCATTTTGGTATCACACAACACAATCACCATCATTTGGGTCACTTTGAGCAAAGCACTCAACCTGCATCTTTAACATGGAGCTGCTCAGCAACAATGGCAGACTATGGTCACAGAAAATGCTTGCGCCTCATTTACCCATCTTTGCTTCCACCCTTCCCTCCACTCTACAACCAACTATCCTCACCACGACAGGCTGAAGGAAGCTGATGAAGGTGCAGAATCGACCCCTCTCTTCCACAAGGGCCCGGCGCACTGCCTGCTTCTCCGTCTCCTCCATCAACAGGCACATGTCAGTCACATCCTGCATGGCGCTGTCCAGCTGAGGTTGCAGGTCTCCTCGCCCTGGTTAGGGAGGGAATAGTGGTGGTGAGAGAAAAAAATACGAGATAGAAAGAGAGTGGAATTGAGATTGTCAGGTCAGGGAGAGGATGATGGTAGAAACGTGATTTTCACCAGGGAGGTGGACAAAAAGGAAGTAGGAAAGAAAAAATTGAGGTACAGATAGTGTAAGTGAAAGGGAGAAAAGGCGTGTGTAGGTATTTACAGCAAAAGAAAACAATACATTAACACGATGTGGCCTTGATGGGATCTCTGTCCAACATCCTTTTCTTCCCATAATGTGAGTGAGACAAAGTAAGCAGAGCCACCTCATTTGATGTTTTGTATCTGTACTGTAAGTGTCATCATCATATATATCATTATATTTGACAGACAGCAGCCAAGCCATTGATATAATGTCCTGCATACTGTATGTATGTGTATATGGATAGAGAGATAAAAATCAGAAAAGCATATAGTATAGTTTGGGGACATTATGATGCTCAATTATTAATAATATGTTGTCTTTCGATACTGAACAGATTTGATCATGTTTAGCAAAATTGCAGGTAATTCATATGAAATGTAGGAACTTCACAGGAGCTTAAGGATAAACCTGCAATAACTGATTTTTTTCCACTTGGGGGCAGCAGAAAGAAGCTGTAAACAACACTGACATATAAACCTTTTGTTTTGGTATGGTGAATGTGTTACTGGCAAACTACAACCTATTTACACATCCAGCAGACAATATCCAATCCAATATTCACTCACTTTCAGCTCTATTTTGGTCTCCACCAACAACCGCCGAGGGAAATATTTTACTCTTTAGCTGCTAAATGTTCCACTATGTTCACCAGCTAGTCGCTAACTTTGTCCGTCCACTGTTTGGTGCTGGACAGGGTAAAGTAGGTTTTGTAGGGCTATTTTTGCTAAACACAGCTGCCTGCCACGGATAAAAACAGCATTGATGAGAGTGTCAAGAGTGAAACAAAACAGTAAAGTTGCAGGTTGTAAAACCAATGACTTAAAAAGGGGGGAGGAACAACAGAGTTAGGTTATAATTCTCTGTGGGCTCATCTCTATGGATTTACAGAGAAAATATTCATTATAGCAGCTTTAAATAATAAAGGGGAATGACTTCTTTTTTTAAACTTTTTTCAGCACAGGCAGCGAACATTGCACTGCAGTCAAAATCTACTGCAAGACAGTTCAGTCTAGTGAATACTCACAATTAGGCTATCAGGCTAACAGCATATGTCTTTTGTGCTAGTTTTATCTCAGTTGCAACTCTAGAGAGACTAATGCTTTTCTGTGGCCTCTCTGTTTGTAAACTAAGACTTGAGATCAAAGTTGAGCACAATATATAATATGTGATGACAGTACAGAGCCAAAACACAAATAATGTGTTTCTGTCTTAAAACTTCACTACTTGCTGTAATTGTGCAGCAATCACTAATGTAAGACATAGGTGCATATGTATGGTGAAGAAAATCTGAATCCGATTTACTGAAAAAACGTGAAATGCAATGAATGGAGAGCAAGACAAGAAATAACTCTTTGTTGTGTTACAGCATGCAGAAAAGTCAGCAGAGATGTCTGAAGTAACAGAGACAGACTGACAGAGAGAACAAGAGAGGTGGGGTAGCATGAGAGCAGAACGAAAGCCTGCGGCGTGACAACAAAGCTAACAGTAGCAGCTACAGAAGTCATGAAGGAGTCAAGGAAGAAGTTAAATTACATCATGCATTGCCGGGGTTGAAACTGCACGACTTCAACTTCTAAAACAACTGTAAAACTATAGAAGCTGAACTCTTAAATGTCACCAGGAGACAAAACCTTAAGTGAAGTTTATTTGGGAACTTTAGTGCTGCAACTACTTTTCTGAAAATTCACAGCAGCTGGTATCATATCCTTTTTTAAGTGAGAAAAAAAGATGACTAAGGACTCGGGTCCTCTGAGCTACCATTGTTATACTTGTGCTAAAATTATACTTATCCAATATCTGACTGATCACTTGACACAAAAGTACAATCCATCATCACTTGCCTCAGGGACTTCTAAGAAACTGTCATCAAAACCTCTGGTATCAAAGAGTTCTGCTCTGCAGTGAACCTAAAAACTCTTTGTACTGTTACAGTATGCAAAACAAAGTCAGCAGAGGTGTCTGCAGTAACAGATAGAGTGAAAGAGAGAAGCTGTTGTTATTTTGGTTTATCTTGTGCTTATGTGGTGTATTTCACAGAATAAATGTATGCTAAAGCAAGTTACCACAAACTAATCACTAACTAACTAAATAGCTACTGCAATGCACAGAAAGTGGTGAAAATAGGGTTCCACAGCTTATTTTGGGGCTCCCTGGTGGGTTAATCCAGCCCTGACAACAGGGCTCTCTCTGCTGCCCTGAAGTCAACTTTCATGACTATTCCGTATTGTAAAACAACTGCTTAACATACATCGAAACATTTCCATGACCACTAGTAACCCTTGTATCACAAATTTTGTAATAACCACTAAGTAATATGTTGAGCTCTGCTGGGTACATGCTAGTCTGGTAAGCTACTGGAGAAGGTTGGGAATGTGAGTAAAAAAGAAGGTGATGAGGTAGAGCTGTAGCAGGCGGTAGGCTGATACTTACCCAGCATCTCTATTACAGTGGGACAAATACCACAGGGAGGGAGAGACAGAGAGAAGGGGAGACAGCAAAAAGGAAGCAAAATAAGGAAAGAGAAAGGGGCCAGAGAGAGAAAAGGGGGAGAGAGAGCAGAAATAGCAGAACTCATTGTTAAGGTTAGTACAAGGAAGCCATCACAAGACCGCCACTGTGCCACAGGTTAGAGCAAAAAAAACACTGCTGCAACCAAAAACTAAATAATAATACCTCCAAGCATCAGCACTGATGGGGATAACCAGACACTCACAAACATAACAGCAAAGGACAGGACACTGTTTCACTGTCAGTTTCATCAAACATTGTGTTAATGTAATTATTAATGCTGTTTAGTTTAATTATGTTATTTTATTTTATGTATTTATTACACTTCATTTAATACATTGTACTACTATTATGTTTTACATAAAACAATAACAATGTACTCAGAGTTAAAGTCATTGAGTGCCCTGTGTGTGTGTGTGTGTGTGCACATCTTACATTTATGTATTCATCTGCCAGGCAACTGAATAGAAGCTTTTCCAGAAAGACAGCACTAATTATTGGTTGCTGCCTCATTGAGTGTTTTGTGTTTCAGGACGAATGGACGAATGAGAAAAGACCTGCAATACTACTGTGCTCCACTAGATGGAAGTATAAACCTATTATTCTTTTGATTTAGACTGGATGAAGTCTATGGTTCTTGACCTCGGTGAATGACTGAATTTTATGTGTGTTTTGGCATTGAATTTAATCAATGTATATGTATATAAATCAACACTTGGCTAGTTTTGGCCCAGGCAATATTGTTGTTGGTGTTGATTTACTGTTCACTAGCACTACTAGCAACAGTAGTGAGATATTAGAGATAACAGAGGTACAAATTACCTGAATGTGCAAATGCACAGCTACAGCACATTAATCACACAGAAACACTATTGATACTAGTAGAATTGATGGTATCTAAGAGACCTTACAAACCACTGTTTGACCTCTACAATTTGACCTCCTGTCTGTTCTGTTAAATATGAGAGGAGCCTGAGCTCAGCTGTAAGCCTGCTGACTGTTACCTTTACGAGCCTTCTTCTGTAGTTTTATGGTGTCAGATGACTTCTTCTTGATCTCGTGGCGTGACCTCTTGTACTCTTGAAACAGGATGAACAGAGATGCTTTAGTAACAGGAATGTAAAGCCTGATATGTGAACTTGTGCATTTCAAAGGCTAACTTAGCTAGAAACAATTTTAGTGTGTAACCAAGAGCTCACTGGCTACAGACCTTAACATTGATTGGAGGAAAACACTGATCCTTAATGGTAAGAGTTAGCATTGAAGAATATATTTGATTTGTGGCAGTCAGTCCAGGCGGTCAGTACAGTCGAACTGCGACCAGTAAGATTTTTATATAAGCACAAGAAAACCATTATAGTACATAAGTAAGTCTCAGCGTGCTTTCACACTCAATTCAAAGTTTCTACTATATATTCTAAATTGATTGGTGATTGCCCTGAATGATATGCCATCTGATTACACTGATCTCTTTTCTTATATCCAACCTTCAAGGGACAAAGAACATCCATTTGTCATATTATCACAGTGTTGTAAAATGAGATGCAGTTTGCAGTTTGGTCACTAAGCCACAGAGCAGAATCTCGCAAAGCAATAGGTACTTGCTCTAATTAGCATCATAAGCTGCTATGTGTGTGTACCTTTGGCATGATCTTTGTCCAGCTGGTTGGCTGTCTTCTTCCAGTCCTCAATCTTGTCCTGGAGAGGAGTGATCAGACTCTCCATCAAAGCACTGTAGGAGAGACAAAGATTTAAGAGGGAGATACATAAATTAAGAAACAGCTTGGACACCATGCCAACAGCTACTGCTTTGTTTCATTCAAGATAAATCCTAATATTTCCATTGTCTGGCGTCTTGACAAGACTAAACAGTAGTGACCCCCATATTCCAACCACCAAGCCCCACTCAAATTGAGTACATATAAATTCCCTCCACATGTCGTTCCACTTCATGATTTTAGTATCTGGAACACTTCCCCCATCCCTCTTCACACATGCATACATTAGTGATACAAATGGATACACATACAGTAAATGGAGGATTACTGGATCTTGTGCACAGACATACAGACACACTACAGCTTTTAGACTGACTCAGTCTTTAAGGGGATCCCCGCCATTACCACGGACATAGATCATCATCATCATCATTATCATCTCCATCAATGTAATAGCTTTTGTCGTGGAAAAGTCATTAGAGAGTGTGGAGAATGAAGGAAAAGGCACACACTGGTTGAAAACAGACTCCAGGTTTCAAGAGTGGTCTGTGTTGCAAGCCAATGGTTGTATTCTCTCACAGTCATTTAAATATGTGCAGACACAGTAATGTTCCTAATGGAATCCACACAGCAATTGTCCCATCATAACCCTAAAACTAGAATTGCGCGGTTGTATGCCTCTGCCAACCAGTCAAGTTATAGTTTACATCCATGACTGTCCAAACTCAAAATATATGTAGGGAATACTTGGAAGGAATTTAATTTTTAGATGCAAAGTCTATCTATGAGCTGTAGGTCAAACTCAATACTTATTTTGAGATCACATTGACCTTTGATCTTTGAAGAGTCAAAAGTGTCACCTATTTAGTGGCCGACCAACTGTGAATTATAGTTTACCTCCCATTATTCTCCTGTTGAATAATGGCCAAAATGGCCTTATGATGTCACTGGGAAGTTGGTAAAAAAAATCCCATTACTTTATTGTTGTATCCCATTAAACATCTGTGTGAAATTTTGTCAGAATTATAGCTAGAGATGCACCGGTCGACTGGCCAGTGACTGGAATCAGACGGTTTTTAGCTGAATTGGCCCGATTAGAACCACTTATCTGATCCTGTGCCGGAAAGATTTAGACGCATGCTGCACTGCACGTTGTTCATGCACACAGGCAGTAACCGACTACTGTCACAGCCACACACACACACACGAAAACATGTTGTCAGAAGCTGGGAAGTTCCTCACCGTGAGTGAAGTAGACACAAGGTTTACAATCTGTAATAAGGTCCAAATAAGCCATGTTTCTTTACTAACCAGAGTAAACGCATACAAGGCGAGTGTACGGTAAGGTGTGGAAGTAAGTATAATTAGAGAATAAATTACCTACTAGAAATAGGAAAAAGTATTCTTTTTAATATTTTCAAATAAAATATACAAATATACCCCCTGTCCACGCCACAGTTATGCTGAGCCTTGTGCTGTAATTTAATTCCAGTTGGATTTTATTCGTACAAAAAAGCTCTGTCCAGTAGCCTAACTTTTTATATTTTGAGATGTGTGTGAGAGAATTTCCTGTAACCTGGTGCAGTTTTTGCTAATATGTAAATGTTATTTAATAGTCATGTTTTTAGTCAATTTTCCATTAAAGAAAAGTTACAAAAATGTTTGTATATGCTGACAATTATACAGCTTAGAAAGAATGAAAACTGGAATTGGCCAATCAGAATCAGCAAGTCAAACCTTTTAACAAATCTGAAATCGAAATTTGCCAGGAAAATTGCAATCAGTACATTTTTAATTATTGGATCGGTTCTTGAGTTATGGCCAAAACGTGCTTGTCAAGGTCATTTCGGAGTCACAGTAACCTTGACCTTTGAGTCAAAAGTGTCACCCATTTGTTGTTCAACCAAATGTGAAATATGGTCCTCAGTTCTTGAGCTATTGCGTGTTTTGTGAGGTCACAGTGACCTTGACCTTTGACAACCAAATTCTAATCAGTTCATCCTAGAGTTAAAGATGTTTGTGCCAAATTTGAAGAAATTCCCTCCAGGCGTTAGCGAAATACTGCATTTTCCCCAGAATAGGATAGACGTACGGATGGACAACCCGAAAACATAATGCCCCCGGCGATGGCTTTGCCAACACGGAGGCACAACAAGGTCAGCTTAAGATTAAAAAACACATGAGGTTAGACTTCTGAAAACCTAGATGGGCTACAGTGTAGTCTGTGTGACAGAAACAGTGAGACAGAAAGGCAAGAAGGAAGAAGGCCCGTAGGACATTTATCTTACTTGGTGAACTGGCGAAGTTTTGCCTCAATGCTGCGATGCCTCATGCACATCCTGGTCAGAGCTGAACCGATATCTCTGGTTGCCCCTGGAAACACAAAACAGCCCGGTTCATATGACAAAACACACACAGACACACATAGAGATGCTACGAAAGAGTCTTACTGCACATTTAGCACAGAAGGCCCTTTTTAGTTCCTCAGAAAATCTCACAAAGCAGTGATCAATATTTACATTACAGTTATTAGTGTGTAGTGAAATGAATGCTAGTAAAAGTATTGTGTTGTATAAACAGACGATCAACTACCAAGCTTTTGTACCCTTTTACATTCAGCCAGTATTTACAAAAGACACTGATCTGCCTCTTGTGGATACTCTATACACTCCCTGCTTCGTCCAAATAAAGTAGTATCTTGTGTGAGTGTGTGTTTGTGTGAGAGCCAACCGCTCAGGGACACAATTTCGTGAGTGGCTAACCTGCAACTATAAACACCAGTCTATTTTAAGGCATAGTAGGTCCATGTGGAAAAAGCTGACCCTGGAGTTTAAGTCAGTTTAACTGATGGCAGACACTGCTAACTTCCAAACAAGGTGCTCAGAGCTGCTGCTGCCGCCGCTGTACAGGTGGCGGACCAATAAGAAAAACTGGATTATAGCTTCACTCTCATGCTATGTACTTTAAGACTTTCCAGCAGAGGTAAGGCTTTTACAGTATACGGTGCCTAGAGAATACCATAATCACTGCTGCCACTGAAATGTACACACTGGAAAATTCAGATTAAACAGCAGCCAAATGGGATTTCCTCGAGAGACACTGTTTATCATAAGAGCTTAGGTAGGCTTACACAGTAAAATGCAAGGAGTGCAGAGGGAGGAAGGGTGTAATTCCAAAATGTTATGCACCAGATATATATTTTCATCCAAAACTGAAAAATCCAATTTTTGGAAAAAAAGGGGGTAACTTCTCCAAAATAGAGGGTATGCGCATGATGTCACAGAACGCAGTTACGCTCACTGAGTTGGTTAATGGTTAATCAGTCCACCCCACACAGGCTCCACCATAAGGCTGACATTGTTGGTTAGGAGTAAACTATCCTGACACCTTTAAGATGGATTGTCATCAAGTTTGATACAGACATTTACAGTATGGCCACCACAGGATTAACTGTGAGAATGTTAGCATGCTAACATGCTAAGCTAAAACGTTAAGGTAAAGGTCTCTTGCTAAATATAGCACATTCGTACTGTCATTGTGAGCATGTTAGCATGCTGAGGTTAGCATTTGGCTCATGCTGCAGCATTTCCCATGCATGTCATGCATGACAGCAGATCAGGCAGCCGCCGCAGAGATCACTTGAGTTGACAACTATGCTCATTACTGTAAGTAAGCAATAAACTGAAAAGGAGTATCGAAAGGAGTTTTAGAATCAATATAATCCTAACAAAACCCATACCTACTCCTGACAAAATGGCAGCACGTAAAGTTTATGATAATATATCACTCACTCAGTTAAGACCTGGGGTGAAGGAGGGGGAATTGTCATAGCATTTTCAATATGCAACAATGTTTGTTGCTTTACATCTGTGACAAACTGTGTGCTTGTTCTGATTCATTTACTTTATTTATAAAGACTAAACATGACAATTTACTTTAGTCTTGTTATTTGATAACCCCTCATAAATATAACATTTTGTATAGCGGCATATAAAAATAGACTTCGGTCAAGTAGATTCCTGACATTAACGTGTTCTACTGTTACTGTAGAACACTACTGTTCGTAACTGGACAGATCATGGTTATGGCAAATTAACTATGGCTGAGGTTAGGGTAAGGGTTAAGGTTAGACGAATAAAACACTTGGTTAATTTTATTTAGTTTATGACAGAACACAAACTCCAGTTTCCTGCATGAAGTCATGACATGACAAGACACGCTACATACCATTTCACTACTATGGCTCCCACACCTTTATTGTCTGCCTTGCTACACACAGTAAATGGGTTTATGTGTACATGGTATCTTATTGATATAGGATACAAATAGTCAAGTAAAGTCAATTTTATTTATATAGTCCCCTCAAGGGGCTTTACAATCTGTACGGCATACTGCACCCTCTTTCCTTAGACCTCCTCCCCCTGGTTCTATTTTAAAAACGAATGGCCTCATGCCTGTGGTCTGATCAACCTACACCGCCTTGTTTAATGGCAAGTGTTTAACTTCCTCACCAGCCAGTTAGCAGATTCAAACCGGCAACCCTCTGATTAAAACAATCATAAGGTACCTACTCACATATTTTACCACATTCACTCACAAATGCCAAACCACACACACACATACACACTCATACTTACACTGTTTGTTGTTCACATCCAGAGAGAAGTGCTCCATTCATAATTAACAAATTCCTCCCTCATGCCTCCTGTTCTACCCGGCAACCATTCATTAAAGCAGAGCCACCCTCCCCCAAACACACACACACACACACACACACACACACACACACAATCAGTTGTACAGCTGTAACAGAATTTTGAACTGTTTGTTGACTGTGTGATCTAATACGAAATCAATAAGTGAATCGTGGAACTGATGTGTGGAGAGAGTGAAGCAAAGTCACATAACTGATATAAAGAGGGTGTGTGATATTTTGTATAGAAAAAAACGAGGACTGGGAAAAAAATGAGAGAGGAAGAGATGGAAGAGAGATGAGAGAGCATGAAGACGAGAAGGGTCGCCTTGCACATTTTAATGAGCTCTCTGCTGGCGAGAGAACCATGGGACTGGAGTTACAGCCAAGTGTGTGTGTTTGTGTGTGTGTGTGTGTTTGATCTCTACGTTTATGATTGTCCCCTTCCTGTTTTTCTGTTATTACCATGCCTCTCAGACTCCATAGGGGCAGCACAAAACACACACTACTCACATCTGGAATACAGCTACTGTGTGTGTATATGTGTGTGTAAATCAGTATTTATTTGCTTCCAATGCAAATCAAAATGTTTCAGCACTTTATACTTGAAGTTAAAGAGGCCTAGCAATGCCTAAAACCACACTTAAGCTTGATTCATACTTCTTCGTGAAATCTAAACGATAGCCTACGTCGTAGTCTGACGTGCACCTCCCCAAAAATGTAACTACATCTCGCGGCGCTGCGGACCGCAAGAACTGTGATTGGTCGGCTGGGTAGCCTCGTATTTCCTCCAAGACCACAGGAAGTGCTCCGTGGGTTGAAGTAAATTTTACTAGCGGCCAAACCAGCGGCTGTAACACTGTGGATCAATTTGTTTTAGTGTTGCAACCCACGCTAAATGACTCGTTTCACTATCAGATTGTGATCCATTCGGTCAATAACATGTGAAAAGTCTATAAGAGCACATGTATCAATTTACCCCCATCCAAGTTAGCTGAGGGCTAAACAGGAAGTTAGCTTGTTCGGCCGGCAAAAGACAACCAGACACTGACGCACAAGTATAACCAAACAAGTGCGTAGCCTACGGCGTAGACTCGACACAGAAATATAAATCAAGCTTAGTCTGGCTTGTTGTTTTTTTGCAAAATGACCAAAACAAGTGGAATTGCATTTTTAATGTTTACTCAATGCTGTTTTATGTGTATGATGGTATTTTATTTCACAAAAAGGCAATATTCTACACTGGGCGCATAGGTGACTATGGTGTATACTTGCATAGATAAACTGATTTGGGAGTGGTATAAAACATCCTAGAATTCAGAGATAACTCCACTTTCTGTCTGGCTGTCTGTCCTGCAGAGAGCAGGAAAGACTCCCTCCTGTGAAACATGACTTTACTCTTTTTCCTTCCTCTTCCCCTCACTCGCTCTCCCTTTCCTGCTTTTGATCTGCTTCTGATCTGCTTCCTGGTTGCAAAGCTCCCTGTAAAATACATGTGTTAGTATGCATTTGTCTTTGATAGGGACCAACCCAGACAAGGTACTGAATAAAGAGCCTAAGTCCCTTCCCATGGGACCTTATTTCAATGTAGAGTAGTCAATGGAGACAGACAACCATTTTTTTGATCACATTTGAATTGCGCCCTGAATTACAGATAATGTTTGTCAATTTAAAAGATCATTTTACAAGTCAAGAAAGTCTTGTTTGTTATAAAAGTATAACACTGTGAAAATATGTAATTAGAAAGCCCACAAACCCAAAAGTCACATATGTGATGTCACAACCTTTTCTCTCATTGACTGAAGCTAACTTTACTGAGCGTAGATGATGTGATGAATGGACCAGAAGTGGATGGATTAAACACATCATAGCTAAGTTACGTAGCTAGTAGCAAGCAGACAGCAAGGGTTAGCTAGCATTAACATGTTGGTGATGTATATTGTGTGAGACAAGAGATGTAGTTCATTGAGAGGTTTCACACAACACTAAATGTTACTTAACTGTTTTACAACAAACTGCAACTTACTTGACGGACAGAATTAACTTTTAATGAACAAACATCGTATGTGTAATTCAGGGTACAGTTCAAATGGGATAAAATATGTGTCTCCGTTGTCTCTCGCTATTGGCTACTGTACATATTTTTTTCCGAAATAAGGTCCCATGGGGCGGAAGCAGAACAGATGAACTTAGGGTTTCCATGCTAACCGTGTACGGTAGTTTCACAGATGTAGCAACATTCATGATTTTGTTTCATTTCTACAATGTATCTCATCCATCATGAGAAATGTGAAATGTAAAACCCTTAATTTCATTATGAAACACTAGGTATCAATTGTATATATGCAACAAAAGGTGCTGCTTAAGGTCACCAGAATTAGTGTCACACTGCCTGTGTGATCGGCCCAGTTTAGTTTAGGTCTCTGTATTTTTTGTTTATTGGTCTGTTCAGTATCTGAGTTCCAGTTACATTCTTGCCTTGTGTTTTGACACTTATTAGTGTCTGTCTGTTTTCCCCTGCTGTCTGTCTGCCTGCCTGCCTGCCTGCCTGCCTACCTGGTTTTTGGATTACCCTTTGTTGAACTCTGGACTCTGCCGTAGGTTCTGTGGGCTTAAATAAATATCCAGAAACTGTACCTGTTCTGCCTGTGTGTCCTGCGTTTGGATCGTAAAACCTGTTCAAACCAAAAAAAGAGCCATCTTGAATATTAATATTACTGGAGTAGGGAAATACCAAACATTACACTCTAAATAGTTACAGAAATACCATCACAAAGCCCTAACCAGGAGCTGAAAACAGAGAAGTCCCATCAGCCAGCTGGTCCTGAGGACAGCAATGCCAACTCAAGCAGACCAAAACAAATGATCAACAAGCAAAAGAAAAGTATATAAAATACTGGAAAGAAATGACCAAAACACAAAGTAAATTATGTAATTAGATAAGGCCCTAAAAAGAGAACTCACAGGCACTGGCAAATTACCTGAGCACAATAAATGTCCTAAAGTATGAAAAATGTTGCCAACATACAGACTGAGTGAACACAGCCTGGCCGTAGAAAAGTGTCGCCACAGACAGAGCTGGCTACCACAAGAGGAGAGACTCTGCTCCCAGGGTGACAGGGGACAGGTAGAGACAGAGCTGCACTTTCTAACCTCACGCCGTAAATATAAAATACTAAGAGAAAAACATTTCCCAAATATACACTAAATTCAAATTTAAATCAGAAACTCCTCTATTTACTGGGAGAAATGACAGAATGCCAAATCATGGCAGCAAAATATTTCTCATGACATGAACTGAGGACAACCAGTGGAAACTCAAAAGACTGACAAATCAACTAAATCATTCTACTGTAATTTTATCATATTATTTTTAGTAATTCATTTATTAATTTAATATAGTTTATTTCTGTTTAACATTTATAACATAATATACATAATATAGAATTGCTTCTATATTAAAATAGATTGTATATTGTCTGCTATGTAACGGAAGGAAGGAGTTATTAACTCATTTTCACTCTATAACCTGTTATATTGTGACAAAATAAATCTACCAACCTAATTGTTCCTTGGAAAAATGCTAGTGCTTGTCAAAAAGGGTATACCAAACACACAAACAGTATGCTGTCACTCACTCATACACACACACACACACACACAGTAACCTCACTGTGAAAAGTAGAGAAGGGCTTAGAGCAGAGGGGGTGGGAACAGGAACAGATAAACCACACACACACAGACACACACACACACACACAAACACCATATTGGAAATAATTAGTTACATAACAAAATGATCAAGATTACAGTACATGTACAACGACAGTCCAGCAGCCATTCAACTTAGAGGAGGATATACAAGAAACTTTTCTAATTGCTTTTTTTAAGTCTTAAAAGTTAAAAAGACTTTGGAGAGATTTTTCCATCAAATAATCGTTTAATACTCTGTCCCTTCAGTACAGAAGCAGGACTGCCCAGACCCCACCATAATATGCTGGGGCGATTACAGGTACTTTGTAACTGTAACTGTAATCATACACACATATGTGCCATCGTATACTGTTGCCTTCCCGGAGAATATCAATGAGCCTCATTACACAGTCTGCTCTCTAATGATAACAAGCTTTCTCTCTATCTTTTTTCTCTCTCTCTTTCTTTGCCTGGGGCATCTCTGGCCTTCCCACCGGTGCATCTCCATGGCAACTATTATCTATAATCTTGCAGAGGGAATTGTCAGCCTCTGGATCTCCATTTGCTGCGCAATGCAAGCCCACATGCGACTGGAAAAACCAATGGTAGGGATGACTAGATGCCCATTTGACTTTGGCTAAATGCATCCAGCATGTGTGTGTGTGTGTTTGTAGTTGCTGTGTATGCCTAGTCCTCTTTTTTATGTCACATCAGGTGATGGGCAGAAAGTCAATAGTCAAAAGGTCAAGTACAGTCATGTTTTCTAGGTTAGGTAAGGTGATAGCTCACAGTTTAGACATCTGCTTTGTCATGCTGTTTAACCTAAAGTTAGAGTCACACTAGCTAAGTCCTGTCTCCTATTTACTTTAGTTAAACTCTCAGGTCTGTGTTCACCTACATATCGATCAATCCAAAAAGTGAGTGGTGAGTTGTGTTTGGAGATGAAGCAGTCATTATTCTAGCAGTGTGTCATACTCTGTTTTGTACAACCTTAATATATAATACAAACAGCAACATTGCTCTTGTACATTTTCTTTTTATATTGAAATTGCTGATCCCCACTGGGTCCCAATGTGCCCTTGGCTAGAATGTCATCCCCCTTGAGGACATAATAGGGTGCTGCCCTATTAAGGTGAAATGTGAGGGTAAAATCAGGGTTTATGCTGTTAAAAATATGTGAATTCATAACTAGACAGACAGCAACATTATTGAAACCTGGAGCCTGGAGGAGCAGTCACAATGTCCCACAAACCATATGACCAATGCAGGGGCACTGGCCCAGATATCAGAAATGGGGAGATGTGAAGATCTGTGTGTGTGTGTGTGTGTGTGTGTGTTAAGTGGATAGATATAATCCAATAAACACACACACACTCACTGACCAATACCATAACAATCAAATACTGGCAATAAGGCAGTGTTTAAAAGTAGGTGGATGAGAAAAAGAAGAATGGAAGGAGGAAAACAATATTAGACTAATGATGTAGTAGGTGATATTAAAAAGGGTAAGGAACATGGAGTCATGGGTGACGGTGCTTTTGTGTCAGGGGTGGCATAACAAGGAGGGAGGGTTAATGCCAGAGCAGGTGAGGCTACGGTTGCCAAGGTTACAGACGTCTGCACCACACGCCCATCTATTCCCCTGACACCAACATCTCTGCGGTGACACGGCAACAATAAGAAGATGGGAGAGAGTTAGACCAAAAGAAAGCCAGGCAGGGGAGAGACAAAGAGTTGCAAAGAAGGAGGTGATGAGGAGACAGATTAAAGAGTCAGAGCCAGAGAAACTGCAGTAGTAGCAGCGCCAGATAAAGCAGAATAATTCATGAGGCCTAGATTCTCCTCTCACTATGAAACCAAGTTAGAGCTTGTGCTTCCCAGACAACCAGGCAGCCAGTCACCCAGACCAAAACAAGCCATCCGCCTCTGATACAACAGCATCAACACACACTGAAATGTATTCCAGGCTATCCTGTGCAGCAAACCTCATATACCGCATGCTAAAGGAATGCATTACAGCATGAAACATTATACTTACAATAAGCCACAGGAGGCAGTGGTTTTGGAAGGGTTTTGATTGAGGAGAAAACTAGTGGTAACAGAGTAAATGCTCATTGGGTTTACTAATTAATAATTTAACAATGTGATGAGCAAGAAATATTGTGATATTGGGAAGTGAGTTAATAACAAGATAAATAAATATATATATATACACTGAACAAAATTATAAACACAACACTTTTGTTTTTGCCCCCATTCATTATGAGCTGAACTCATAGATCTAAGACTTTCTCTATGTACACAAAAGATCTGTTTCTCTCAAATATTGTTCACAAATCGGTCAGATCATGCAGGTAACCTGGACCCTGTTGAAACACATCATAGCTTTGCAAGACTGCAACTGTTGTCGTGTGTTTCTACAGAATGTACATCAATTTTAAATGAGCTCACGGTGAGTCTGTTTACCTGTTTGGCATCTGCTTAGATCACAGGCAGGAGTGTTAAGGGTATGCTCAAAACAAACTTGTTGTGCACTCACACAGGAAGGCATACTGTGTGTTTTTAGTTGCTCTAGAATTTACTATACCATAATAATATACCTCTGGAACGTATTTTGTGTTTTAAATAGAGCATTTAAAAGATAGCTGTTACCTCTGTTGAGCTCTATCAGTAAATAGTAGGAACATGTCTAAAAATCTCACACGGTTAATGGATTGTACACAGTCCATTCATCATGGACTGTGCCGTGTGACTTTTACTGTAGATCACCACATCTGCCAAGTACAGCAAACAATTTTCCTACCTTTTTAAACTGTTTTTACCCATTTGCCTTTCATTTTAAAAACTGGTTTAAAAAGATGGATTGTTAAGGTGAAGTGCCCTGGTTTAACCAGACTCAAACTGGCCATTTTGTAAACCAAAATCCAGCCAAGTTGTCCTGTCAGTCAGATATCCTTCCAGGCATCAGAAATTGATATGCATACACACACACACACACACACACACACACACACACAACCATAGACTGTATAAAAAACCACAACATGCCAGCTTTGACCTCTGACATCCTCCCTGGACCCATGACGTCAGAAGGTCATGGTGAGGTCATTTCCTGTCAAAACACATCTCTCCACCATAGCTGCTATTGTCATGGTCAGCATGGTGGGATGTTGCCAATGACAGCTGAGCTGACACACACTATCAAGGCAAAAAAAACCCCAAAAAGGTCAGAAAAGAAATGAGCTGTTTCCCTACAACAGAATTTTATTTTCTTTTAAATTCACACATTTCACACAAAATGAGCGTTACTGTTTGCCCTGTCTAATTTTCCCAGACGGTCATGTAAAATTGTATCATTTGTTTGCCTATCTAGCATCAGCTCTTTAATGCCACTGCTGCTTATCAGACACTGTCCTCAGCGACCCATCCCGCTGGAGAATGTGACCTAGATGAGTGTCCGCTGTGATAAACCTAAACGGTCGATGTTCTGGTCCAGTCTGGCTGATTTCCACGGCCAGTCAGCACCGTCCCCAGTTGCCTTGAACAGCACACGGCATTAACAAATTATTATGAAGTGGTGTGGCCACAATAAAAAGAACGAGAATCTCTTCATCTGTCTAATCTATTTTTATCCATGAGGTGAAATCATTAAGCACGCTGTGTGTTCAGTCTACTGGGATCACCTGCTGCTTTCACAAAATAGATAGAAAATGTACTAGATTTATGACACCTTACTGATTTCACATATCAAATTAGTTTCAGTCATGGAGAGGAAGAGACAGACCATGTGAGTTGTACATTCACTCTCTAATGTCGTCTGATGTCTGGATTGACAGAAAACACAGCACTCGACAGGCCAGAACTACTTATTTTGAGTAGAAATCCAGTCACATTCTTGGTGGTTCACAAAAGTAAATGAAATTCATACATGGAATGAAGCTAAACTTAAAATGCTTGTGTAATGTAAAAGATGTGTTTAACTACATCGCAGCATAAGGACAGACCTGAAAGTGAGGAACCTACCTTGACCAAAGGTTTTTAGACACTTTCTGTTGGTCTAATAAAAGCTGAGCCAAAAAGGTCTAGTCAGTCTTAATGTACTATACCTTAGAATGAGCTAGTAAATTGTGAATTAATAATAGCTTATTATATACTGTATGATAATTCGATTTCCAAGCTTATTCTCATGTAATGTAATTGACCCTTCCTTCCTCTTTCCTCAACAAAATAAACATCTTCAAAAAAAAAATCAAAAAAATAAGTCCAAATTTGTGTATGATTCAAGTGATAGTTAATCAAACATTTATTGAATATTTATTGAACATTTGTTATATTGCTATTGAAAGAAATTATATCGCGAAATTATTGTTATTGTCTTATTGTCCAGGCTTGTGCTTTGTGTCTTTGTGTTATATTGTTACATTTTTGTTGTCATTGATTCAGAATGTTTACTGATCATGATACATCTTCTCAATGTATTATCCAAAAAATGTCAAATATAATTAAATGCATACATTTTGCAATTTAATATACATATACTGTGAGAATATTTTATCCATATCACCAGCTCTTATGGAAGTGGCATGACAATAACAAATTGATTAACAAATAAGCAGAATGATAACCCCAATGAGGAGGGAACCTACTGTATGTTAAGATAAAAGTCACCTTGATCACAGAGACAGGAGGAATGATGTGCCTCTGTGTAGGACATAAAGAGGTCAAAGGTAAGAGCCAGATGCTTCAGCTCAAAAGCAATTGGAGATGCCTGACTATGTGTGCATGTGCATTGTTGTTCTACAGATAAAAGCATGTTAAAGTCTGCCAGCTCTATGTGTTCGTTTTCTATCGTAGTCCTGCTCTCTCCTTTCCTCTCTGTCTCTCTTTAATACACACCAATTCATCTCCAAGGGAGAGATGTGCTGCTTTCCTGTCATGTGGGAATAACCATCCAAACAATCTGACAGCTCAAAGCACTGACTTGAAAGTGTAGAAGCATAAAACAGCATAATAGGAGTTTTCTGTATACTCTTGCAGCACAGCACTCACACAGGCTACAGCTTAACCTATATCCACTTACTGTGAGATACACTGTTTTTTAAAATCACCTCAATGCCAAGAAACGTTTTCTGCGGCGACGTTTTAAGAGCTGACAAAACGATCAAATTGATGTTGTTTATGTGTTCATGTGGTGTCTTCTGTATGGGATAAATGTCATTTCCATCACTTTCAAGAAAACCCCACTATTCCAGGATTACCAGTTATAGAACAACATTAACATCATAGAGGAAGCCCGCTGCCGGACAACTTCCTCACTCCCAAACACACATACACAAAAGCCCAGCGGCTTGGACCCATTAAGATGCAGGATACTGTAGAATAGCGAGTGTTCTAGTGTAATGGTTTAGAGTGGAGTCAGCTGGGCCTGGGAAAGCATGCACACTCTGGCTTTGATTACAGAGGCTTTAAATCTGTCTTACACACACAAAGACACACACGCATATACAAACTGAAATAGAGATACACACTCTTTCCCCAGAGACCAACACAGGGCTGAACTACAGGCTTCCAGACAAGACATATTTACTCAAAAATGGGGGTTGTTGGCAAAGGATAGTTTCTGCTGCTAAAAATAACAGCACAGAAAGTGAAACCGGCCAGGCCAGCTTCCACTGTCATTACACAATAAACTGTTGAAAGACGGAAAAAGAGAGGAAGGAAAAAAAAGCAGGAAAAAATTAAATGTTCAGAGGGACTTAAAAGGTTTTGCCCTGGATCTATCTCTCTGTCTATGTTTACCAGTAAGGAGAGAAATGTGTGTTGTAAAAGGCAAGCTGGTAGATAAGACTGCTATATAAACAATTCTGCCCTGATCTTACCTTTTGAAGCATCTAACCGTGAATACAAATCATAGGCTACTGGGAAGTCCGGCCGTTTGTTCTACCAGAGTGAAATCATGTCTGTGTCATTGATGAGGTGCTGTAAACTGCACAAAATGTGGTAAAAATGTGTCAGACAAGTCAAAACAATTACTAAATACATCAATAAATAATTCTGTTAGCCAGCTAGCTGACTTTGTTAGCATGTAATCCTGATTTAGCTGTTGCAAGGATATAGGTACTGTTTACTTTATTCAGTACAGTATACAGATGATTAACGTTATGTGCACTAAGCAGTGTAGTTTTGTGGCAAAATATAGCTTAAGCTAAGTAGCTAGCTAAAACAGTGTGTTTAGCTAGTTAACAACACAGACCTTGCTCCACTCATGTCAAAACACACACACACACACCTTGGACATGCATAAACACAGCCATCTCATTATAGGCATTAAGAACACTGGACGTGTGATGTGGGAAATGGAAAATGTTGTGAGGTTAAAAACAGAGAATAGATAAATGACTATAGGCAACATGTGTGCCAAGACCACAATTATAGATGTAATCAGTTTTCTGATAACCTTCTACTACATTGCAACTTTCTGGGCTCCATGTGTGTGACTCTGTTAATCCACAGCATTTATACAGAAGGATGTCAATATGTCAACATTAGCTACAAACTGCACTAATTATTTTTATTCAAAAGAAAGACTGAGTGTTCTTGAGAAAGAAACTGAATCCCTACCAGCTCCAGGGTCAATGACCTTACTAACGCGTTTGAAAAAACATTCCATCTTTCATCACAGAAAAGCAATATCACAACATCATCATATAGCACATTACTGTTTTAAGTTCCCATTACTACAGCAACCTAACACTGAACTAGAATCAATGAAAAGAAGAATCAATGGAAAATACATTTGTGCACCTGAGCAACCGGATATTGATCTGACATCTTTCCTCTCATCAATAAATGTTTGATGTTTGAATTTCAGTTTGAGGTCTGTCAGTCCTACAGTACATCATTTTATACAGTATCCTCATTGTAATCCCAGGGCAACATCCTAAAATTCTACAGCCAGACCTGAAATTCTTCTTCACTGATCACAATCTGATACGAATTCTGAACAGTAAACACACCGGTTTAAACAAAGCCGCTGTTGATGTCAGTGTAAGTGGTAATGCTTCTCTCAAAACTGGCTGTTGAGAGGCAGATTTTCTGAGCTGTCTGCACTTGCAACAGTTTATTAAGGATCAAACATTTATGCACAAAGAACAGAGGGTTAATACTGGAGACATGTCAAGTGTTCTTAACAATACACTGTTGATGTATCTGTCAAATGAGTCATGCAGTCCAGTCCAGAGTCTTGTTTTTTGTCAAAAACATTTTGCCAATAGGGTGAGATAATTTGGCTTGTACTCTGCACAGTTTGAAAATCTCCAAATATGGTCTTGAAACAAGGACTCATTCATTGTATTTGTATCTGAATGAGCCCCCTCTATGGGCCACATATCTTCAAGAAAATAGCATTTAAGGAATAGCCCAGGACAGTATTGTCATCTCGTGTATCTGTACAGTATATGAAGCTTAGTAGAAGGAAGACTGTCTTCATTCCTACTCTATTTATTTACATTCTCTCTCTCAATTTTCAAAATTTTTCTATTTCATAATGGCTCTATTGGCATGAAAGAATAATGTTCATATTGCCAAAACAACAGCATAACAATACATTAAAATAAAATAAAATAAAAAAACAAACAATATAACAACTATATATGTATATATACTGTATTTCAACTCAATCGGCTGAGGGTGTTCATTCTTTTAGTTAAACCAATCAGATCTTTCCACAACCTCTGTGAGCCAATTGTATTGTTACTGTCAAACTTCAAAACTGTTCCTTACTCTTCTGCTGTCAGGTGTCATTTCAGTGTCAGATCAATGCATCCCGACCTCCACCCCATTCACTTCCACTTCTCATCACATCCAGCACCCATGGGTCTTTCCACTGAGATCATCAGTGTCCCACTCTTAATCACATCTATGCAGATCTTCAGCCACCTCCACCAGCATCTATACTCCATCAGGGGGATATTCCTGCTGTTACCTATCAAATTTACTATTTTGACCTGAAATCATGTGTTCTTGTCAAACAATGTTTTATTAAGAAATACCTGTCCACAGGGCGGTTAGGGGTCACGAAATAAACTCTGGAGCTGGTAGGGAATCAGTGTCTTGCTCAAGGACACTCGCAAGGTGGATACTTGGTAAAATGAGAGCTATAATCAGGCTCTTCCAACAAAAAAAAGTTTGTTAGACAGCAATGTGGGAATGGTCAAGATTCAGCAGTCAAGTAAACTTGTATTTCTTAACACTAACAGAAGAGCAACTAGGAAAGAAACTCTCTCTCACATGCACACATTACATGAGACACTCAGGGTGGCTGCTTGTCATGGCTTCCTTGCACTTTGGTTTGCATGTAGTGCACATACAGAGGCTTGAAAACATGACTAACGTCCATGATCATGCATATCGTGGACAGGTGTTTGGAATTCACTGCTCATCCACCCTTAATGTCACCAAACACACGTCACACGGAGCACATATGCATATCTCCCTACACACCGACTGAAACATACAGTAGATTCACATATGCATGCCTCGTAGGAACACAAATTCTCGCACAGTCTTAACCCCTTGATGCCGATTGTCGCGAATTCGCATCATACCTCTTCCTTGCAGACTGCAAGCCAAGATAGCACATGGATTCCCCCAATGCCTGTTGGTGCATATTTGATACGAACCTAGGAACCTTTTGCAAGCACTGGTTTCTCGTTTATGCCAGTTGCTAATTTGCGTCATACCTACACATACCTGAATTTATATCTTTTCTATGTTCTACAGACAAATTAACAATCTTCACTTAATTTAACATCAGCTTGAAAGCAAATGAAAACAAAAATATTTATTTTTATTTTTTGATTGTAAATAAATTCAGGCGTTAAGGGCTTAAGAGCATTCACATGTTAACATTCACAATGGTAACCATTGCATTTTACACATGGTATGTAACATGCAGCACACATTGAGGCATTGTATGAATTGGTTAGGGGCAAAAGAGGTGGTTTGGGCACCTGGTTGTGTCAGCAGAAAGAGGATTACACACACACACACACACACACACACACACATACGTGCTTCTGAAGGGATATTAACCCCTACTGTAATTAAATGAATCTTAGGCTAATACATCTCTCCATGTCTAACAAAGTAAAACACACACACATTTACATAAACACGTTGATAGGAACTACTATGTGCCGTTGATTACAGCAACCATCATATGTTATTTGGATGAATGTCTATCACATATTGTGGGAGTTTCTGTAAAGCCCTTTTGTGGCAAAACTGTGATTTTTTGCTTCTTTTCATTCAGTTCATTTTATCATGTGGTTTCCAGCACTCACGGTTGTCGTGATGCTGTTTCAGTGGCTTAGCCTTTCTGAAAAGACATACTAATGAAACAGGCATGTACATATAGTGTATTGGCATAACCAGTAAGAGCTGTGCTGTCAGACCACAGTTAGGGTTGGCTGTGCTGAGTCACACACTGCAGTGGTCTAAATATAGCATTGTGGGTAATGTAGTCTAGGCATCATGCATGCTCCTCTGCCTCTTTGCGCACTCCTGACCCCCACAGATAAAGCATTACAGAGAACTGGCTTGGAGGAAAATTAGCAGAATGAGAAAACGATGGGTCACGACTCCTCAAGTAACGCTGATTTTTACCGATAGATCATTAAACATACTCAAGCACATACAGCAAAGTCAGGGAAACATCAAATAAGCTCCCTCTGTCTCTCTCACTAATTCACACATACACCCTCTACACACACACACACACACACACACACAGTCAGGGGGTGACAGGGTGTCTCTGAGAACACTTTAGTTTGAGCAGACTGGCTGTCAGGAGGTCAGGTAGCTGTGGGAAACCCTGTTCTGCTGTTACTGCTAATGTCTCTCTCTCACTGAGTCTCTCTCTAACAATGTTTCCTCCAGCTTCCAGTGACTTTCAAGAGAACTGTTGACATACCACAACAAATAACCAGTAAATGAGGAGAATCCTCGTCAGCTGGTTGAAGTGCATGAACAGCTTCCTTGTGCACAGAATACGTTTCTCAGAGACTTCGCAGAAATACACATCGTCAATATTAGAATTGTGTGATAAAACATTTAAACTTTTTTTTTTGCTTTCAACTGTGTCTCACAAGATGACCTTCAGTGGAGATTTTTTGTCACACAAGGTCAGAAATGAAATGAATCCAAAAATATTACAACTGTTATTGCAATAATAACATACAAAAAGTGTGTGGAGGAATATGGGGTTAGACAGAGAGTCCCAAAACATAACACACTGGCATCTGTGTGTGCCACTGTTACCATGGAAACACAACCAGTGGCAGAGCCGCAGAGCAGACAGACAGGGAAGAAGGGAAAAAATATGAATTGTGAGGATGAAGTATGCACATCTACCTGTTCGCAAATAGACATATGTGTGCATCATGAAGGACAAATGGAAGCAGCAATTTGGCACATACAAAAAATACTGTACCTAAATATGGCAAAGGCAGGAAGGTTTAAAACATGCCAAAACATGTCTATAGATGCTACTTCTGTAACTTCGGGGCTTTGAGGAGGAACCTTGAGGCAGTTTAGTGCTATCAGAACAACTAGACTCATTATAAACTGATTTATCAAGCAAAAATGCACTTTGTAATGTGAACTATGTAGTTTTATTTCCCTTGCAATTGTCACAACAAAAGATAAAATGATTGCTGCAGTGATAACTTTCCAGAGCAATAAAATCATTTGTTGTAATAGACCCTCTCTGGGAACCATCACCTTATCATGGTGGAGAGGTTTGCGTGCCCCAGTGAGCCTGGAGGCTGTGTTGTCTGGAGCCTAGTGATCCTGGTAGGGTCCCAAGGCAAAGTGGTTCCAGGTGAGGGGCCAGACTGAGAATGGTTCATAAAGACGCCTGATGAAGCTACGATGAAGAAGAGCAGAGACCCTGCCAGGAGGAAGCCCGGGCCCCCATCTGGAGCCAGGCACAGCCTGACAAAGCAACGTGGCACCCCCCTCTCCATCCTTTGGACCCACCATCCATCGGAAGATCCGCAGGGGTCGGGTGCAGTGCCACACAGGTGGCAGTGAAGGTCACGGGCCTCGACGGACCAGACTTGGAACGTCACCTCTCTGTGGGGGAAGGAGCTGGAACTTGTGCGGGAGATGGAGCGCTACCAGTTAGATCTGGTGGGGCTGACCTTCACGCACAGTCTCGGTTCTGGAACTGTACTCCTTGATAGGGAATTGACTCTATTCTTCTCTGGTGTTGCTAAAGGTGTGAGGTGCCAGGCAGTGGGGGATATGTGGGGATACTCACCCCCGCTCAGGTCCCCGGCTTGTGGAACACCATGTTCGAACATAAGGATATTCATAAGTGTACGTGGTGCCAGCACCAACACCCTAGGCTGAAGATCGATGATCGATTTTGTAATCATTTCATCTGATTTGAGGCCGCATGTTTCGGACACTTGGGTGAAGAGAGGGGCGGAGCTGACAACTGATCACCATCTGACCCAACTGGTGAGTTGGGTCAGGGGGTGGGGGAAGACTCTGGACAGACCCGGTAAGCCCAAACGGGGCAGAGCTTGAGGCTGATGGGGGTTTCTCATCAATTTCCCTGGAGGAAGTCACTGAGGTAGTCAAACAACTCCACAGTGGCAAAGCTCCAGGGACTGATGAGGTCCACCCAGAAATGCTAAAAGCTTTTGGTGTGGAGGGGCTGTCTTGGATGACATGTCTCTTTAACATTGCGTGGAAGTCGGGTACAGTGCCAAGGAGTGGCAGACTGGGGTGGTGGTTCCCCTGTTCAAAAGGGGGACCAGAGAGTGTGTGCCAATTACAGGGGTATCACACTTCTCAGCCTCCCCAGTAAAGTCTACTCCAGGGTGCTGGAACGGAGGGTTCGGCCGATAGTCCCGGTCGTGGAACAAGTGACCAGCTCTTTACGATCACAAGGATCCTGGAGTGGACTTGGGAGTATGCCCATCCAGTCTACATGTGCTTTGTAGATCTGGAGAAGGCGTATGACTGGGTCCCCCGGGAGGACAGGATATCGAGGCGTAGTCGTGGCGAGGAGGGGCTGCAGTTCGGTGGGCTTGGGATCTCTTCACTGCTTTTTGCGGATGATGTGGTCCTGTTGGCATCATCAGTTTGTGACCTTCAGCTCTCACTGGATCGGTTCGCAGCAGAGTGTGAATCGGTTGGGATGAGGATTAACACCTCTAAATCTGTGGCCATGGTTCTCAGCAGGAAACCGGTGGAGTGCCAACTCCAGGTAGGGAATGAGTCTTTACCCCAAGTGAAGGAGTTCAACTACCTTGGGTTCACGAGTGAGGGGATATTGAAGCAGGAGATTGGCCGGAGATATTGCACTCGCTTTACTGCAGCGTTGTGACGAAAAGAGAGCTGAGCCGCAAGGCAAAGCTCTCGATCTACCGGTCAATTTTCCTACCCTCACCTATGGTCATGAAGGCTGGGTCATGACCGAAAGAACGAGATCGCGGGTACAAGCGGCCGAAATGGGTTTCCTCAGGCAGGTGGCTGGTGTCTCCCTTAGAGATAGGGTGAGAAGCTTGGCCATCCACGAGGAGCTCAGAGTAGAGCCGCTGCTCCTTTGCGTTGAAAGGAACCAGTTGAGGTGGTTTGGGCATCTGGTAAGGATGCCTCCTGGACGCCTCCCTAGGGAGGTATCCCAGGCATATCCAGCTGGGAGGAGGCCTCGGAGAAGACCCAGGACTAGGTGGAAATATATATCTATATATATATAGATATGTATATCTCCACACAGGCCTGGAAACGCCTCGGGATCCCCCAGTCAGAGGTGGTTAATGTGGCTCGGGAAAGAGAATTTTGGGGTCCCCTGCTGGAGCTGCTGCCCCCGCGACCCGACCCCGGATAAATATGTGTGGGCTCTCTTATGTTCTTACTTCTAACCAACCAGAAGACGACTACTACTACCACTTGTTCTTTCTTCTCTGAAGAATAGTTTGCCCTTTTGGACTAGCAAACTGTAGAAACATGGCGACTTCCATGTAAGGGGACCCGCAGTGTATATGGATAGAAATGGCTCATTCTAAGGTAATAAAATTTTAAAAAGATAAATTATGTAAGGTCTTTGTACACCAAACAGTTATGTATATTTTATTGCATTTCTGCCACTAGATCCTTCTAAATATTACACACTGGACCTTTAATTCAAGAGTTAGATTTGGAAATATTCTGGCTTCCTGCCTCTCTGATGCCTGAGCTCCCACTTACTCCTCTCCCACTTGATGCCTCTCCTGTCCTTGCCTTAACCCATTGTGTCTTCAACATCCCTGGAGTCAAAGTCCTGGTCCGTTACCTGCTCACCCTGCTACGGTTCTGATGCACATTACAGCTCTGCTCACAGACAGCATTCCCTGCTTGGTGAGCACCCCAGGCCTGAAAGACCTTCTCCAGTGTTCCAAAGTACACCAACACTCCCCTGGTGCTCCATGCTCCCAGTCTGGGCAGAGTCAGCTACTACCTATTAGGACCACTACCAACTGCACGGCTAACTGAGCTAACTGAGCTAACTAGCTAAAGGCCCCTACAGTTAGCAGCAGTTAGCAGTTACTCTGGTGATATGCTGCCCCCTATTTGTTTGGAGTATGAAACAACAATCGACGGGTGGCCAAAGTAATTTTCAATTGTTACACATTGCACCTTTAAGGTCAGAGAAAGGACTGAGATTAGGCTTGTAGTTTTGATCATACCAGTCAGGGTTTACAGAATAATGTAGTCCGAAGTAGTCAAGGGAGGGTCCTCAGAAGGATAGCAGTACAAGTTTGTCTGTGTGTGTGTACAGCTGAGCCAGCAGCAGCCACGCCAGTTATCACGCCTGGCTGACGGCTGTTAATGCTGCGGATTAACACCTACCTCTCACTAACTCTGAACACACACACACACACACACACACCAATATACCCCGTTCTCCCTAAGTGCTGCAAGTGTTGCTTTAATATTTTGACAAATTCAGTAAGAGCTACTCAGTCAACATTAAAACACAAGAAAACTTTCTGAAAACACAAATCTAAATAAATTTTACGCTGCAGAAAAGAGCACATTTAGGAAATATATCACTGACCACCCACCATAACACGCACAGATACACACCACTCCTCACTCCAGCCTCTTGTCTCATTAAACAGGACTTGGCCTTAGAGCAGCGAGACTCACTGAGCTCAGCTTCCCATGCTGATAGAGTGAGTGCACTGCGTATGTGTGTGTGTGCAACAGAGCGTGTGTTGTGTTGTTGACCTCTAGGACAATGCTGCACTGTGACATCAGGAAATGTCCTTAGAGAGCTGCCACAGACAGAGAGAGGGATGGAGGGAACGAGGAGGGCAATGGAGGAATAGGAATGATGGGAGGCAGGATTTGATGGCAGAAATGTGTTAGGAAGTCAGAGAGGGCAGAGGGGAACAAGTGAGGAGGGAAGAGGAGAGCAGCATTTGGGGTGAGTGATGAGGGTAGAGGAAGCACTTAAGTTGGATGAGTGAGAGAAAAGAGAGGGAGAGAGAGAGAGGGACGGCAGTAGTAGGTTGGGAAATAGATGCACACTGTGGCTGAGGCTTAATTAAAGACAATAATGTTGTTTTTAGTAGCCCTCCACAACAGCAAGGCTCTCAGCCATGGCCTACTTACATATGGAAAAGAGGGTGGGAAAGAAAGAAAGAATTAAGGAGTTGTAAACTCTTCTTATCAACACCAAACCCAAACCTCTATACATTATCTAAATACTTGATCAATAGAGTTCAATTTGATGACTGCAAAGTAGCAGTCATACCAGACTGATATGACTCATTATGTGCTTTTTAAGAATTACTAATACACAAATGCATTATACAATAAAGGACAATTCCTGTTTACTGCAATTTGCATCTTTGAGGTTTTGGCCATAGATTAATAATTTTTATTAATTATTAAGTGCTAAACCTTCTTCTATCAGGATTTAATGCTTTGATTTCCTTTCTTATATAAAATAAGATATGCCTTTATGGATCCCCAGAGGGGAAATTTGGTTTGTTGCAGCAGCACAAGGACACAAATTATGGATCAATAGACAACATAAAAAATAATAATAAGAGGTATATAAAGGTAAAGACAAAGCATGTGTGTATAAACTGAATATCTTTGGATTTTGCACTGTTGGTCGAATAAAACAAGCTATCTTAAAGGGTATTTTTCATTTCATTTTATTTTTCTAATATGGTAATCGATTGACTGAGGAAATAATCACCAGATGAATCTACAGTCCAATAATCATTAGTTAAGGCCCTATTCATTTTTTTACTCTGTCAAATGAACATCTCAAAAGCCTGCACTCCAACACATCTTGTCTATTTATGAAGGTGTAGTAAAAAAACAAACAGACATCATTGTTTAACAAGCAGTCAGCCTAAGGTTTGGATGTACTATGTACTGACCATGAACAGTTAGCATAGCCACTCGAAAACAAGCTAGAATTACTGGGATGTTTAATTGTGATGTAATTACTTAATTTATTTAAAATTGTAATCCCTTAAAGTGCGTTGAGAAAACCAAGTGCATTTCTGCCTTTCTTCATATGCTCAAATTTGTTTATCCGCCCTAAGCAACCAATGTACCAACTGAACGTTAGCCGTGCACTTGCTAGCCAGGTCTCCACACCTTGTGAAGGAGATTCATAAAGCCCTGGGATGTGGGCAGATGTTTCACTTTGTATTTTATCTGAACACAGTTACACTACTTGTTACTGAATATGATTGTCAAATACTGTTTACAGCCCAACAGTGGCACTCACTTTCTGTTGTTTTTTTTACCTCTAAATGACATGGTTTAGATAATCTAAGTAACCTGATACTGAAACTTGTCTTCAACCTGTCTGATTCTCTGACTATCCCACTGGACATCTGGAAGAGACAAAGTCAGGGAAAGACATATAATTGTAATTATAGGTCATAATGTATTCAGTGGGGTCAGTAGATGACTTATCCTCATGCTAACCCAGTTATGTATAGTACAAAACTCCAGTTCAAACACTCTGGGTGCATGATCAACTGTTATCAGATCAAATGTATCTCCCGTTGACTGTGAATGGCATCTGTGAAATGCAATTAAGCCATCTTGCTCAGGTTTCTTCCCTCCTCTTGGCAACAACATAGCTATTTTTTCTCTGCCACCACTTCGCTCTCTTTCTCACACACTCACTCTCTTTCTCTCTTTCCTTGTTGCCTGGCAACCATGCTCGTAAATGTGATCTGTCTTGTCTGCGATTGGCTGAAGGGACAGCAGAGCCATGTCAGTGTCAGAGTGACAAAAGGGGGAGACACCCATGCATCATGCATCTCACACACGGGAGGTATAACCTTACAAATACCACACAACCGAAAGGCTAGAAACCTTTGGGAGTATAAACACTGTGCATGCTCTTCTGGGGCAATACCCACTGCCCTTTGCATGCCATTTCAACAGGCTGAACCATGCATGTCTGTATGTGCACGTGGGTGATCACAATTGCTTGGCATGCTTTGTGCAGTGACGATATGTTTAAACACATGCCAGAGAGCTAATATGAATGCATGTCAGAATTGCATGTGTAGGGGTGAGTGTCTGCGTGAGTAATGGTATTAACTAGCAGGTGGTCCTTGCAGGGGGGTGCCATGCTACTAGCTGAATAAGGGAAACCACTGTTGCTGAGTTGCATGTGTGTGTGTGTCTGTATGTACTATGTGTGTATTTAAGTGGCCTCACATCTGAGTGTTACCTCTTTTCCTCCCACCCAGGGAGTCATCAGTGCAGCATGGAGTGCTTTGCCAGGCAGCGAGCTAGTTAATGAGGGACTGTTACTAGCGATACTTTTTTATTATAGCCTACTGAATGAAGACACACACACACACACACACACACAGCAGACCGCTTTGAACCAAAGGCAAATAAGCAGCAACTTTTGTTTCTTTTGTTGTGTTTAATTTGTTTTACCTCCTTTGGTAAAAAAGGCATGTTTACCCCATACTGTCTTACTTACCCCCCCTCTGCAACACTCAGAGCACCAGCACAATTACTCTCTGGGCACTTGGCTCAGTAGCTAACTTATTTGAAAATAATTACAAATTAGAATTTGATTAATAATTATATATCCACATATTGTGTCAGCAACACCTGAGCACCATGTGTTGCAAGTGAGAGTGAGTGAAAACGAATTAACATGTGAGCAGAGAAGTCCAGACATTCAGCTAAAGTAACTGGTTGAAATAAGCGATGAACGAAAAGTCAAAATAGCTTACTAAAAGTAAAAGATTACTCAGATTAGATTTAAAAATTAGACGTAAGAGTAACAGAACATTTGAGCTAGTTAGCTAATGGATAAATGGTTAAAATAGCTAAAAGTAATGCATTAATGGTTGAAACATCCAGCTTCTGCTACAAGTGGTAACAGAATTTGCATTGACCAAACCCACGAAACACTGACAGTTAAATTGTTACAATGTCCACTTTATATGGTTAATGGCGTTTAAGTACAAAATGAATATGAAAATAAATAAATTTGGTGGATGGTGTTGATAAAGGGTTAATCTGACAGTGGGAGCCACTGGCTGATGCTCGTATCCAGAGCAACAGCACAGGCCTGCTGTTGAAAACTTCCTCACAATTGCCCCACAACAGTCCTCTGTCCGTTTTTGGTCTTTATTGCCGACTACCCTCTCTCAAGCATGGATGTCTCTGTATTTTCATACAGTCATCTGAAACAATCCTCAACTGTTACACATTAACACGTCATTTCTCCACACAGCGCCACTGTGCCTCAAATCTGCAGTTCTCTATTAACAGCAAATCAATGTGCTCTTCTTATTTGTGTCAAGTTTTAAATGTGCTGTGTATAGCAGGTTATAAACCGTTCTCAAATTAAAATTCCTACCTTGGCAAAATTACTGTGAACGCATGAGACCACAGTCGGGATCACTGGCAGCCTCTATGTCACACCAGTATTATTATCAGCAGTAGTGTTTCTCAAAATCAAGACCACATTTCCCATAAACTTCATTGCTTCCTGCCACCCCACCCCCCACCCCCAGCCATCTCTCTTCCTTTGGCCTCACTGAAGATAAACATGTTGGAAATGAGTTTTACAGCGTCTTTTCTCTCCTTTCCACCATCTGCAGTCAAGATAAACCTCAGCCCTCTTGCTGCCCACTTCTTGTTTAGTTTAAAAAAAAAAATCTTGTAAAATTATGTACAGTTAGAGATCCTTTTCCATCATTAAGTGTATGGGGTGTAATGGAAAGCATCAAGATGTCAGAAAGTATGCCTGTTTGGCCTTATCAGCTGGAAAACTACCAAGCTTTGGAGCAACGTGGCTCCATGTAATCTGATTTGGCATTCTTTGATTTGAGCTTCCTTACACACAAAGATGATGTTTTTACACTCCAAAAATGATGCTTTCCTAAAAACCTCTCAAGACTGGATACATTTGAAAATGCAATTCAAGCTGACATAGTAGACTGCACAATACAGGCGTTGTCATTGATTGTACTTATTAGTCAGATGACTGTGATCACTGATCTGGTTGGCATCACAGTACGTCTTGCTAACAGGTAGTCTCATTGAGCCACTATCAAAACATTACTCGAAATGTAGTCAGTAGACATTTAGCTGTTTTCCTATTGCTTTGGCATTTGCGGGTGAACAGAGAACAATTAGTTTTTTTTTAACACTGCCCTGATGAAGGATGAAACAAATATTAAAAGTAATTTATGTATGTAAGTATGACCTCCTTAATACAGTAATAAATGCTTATTATAAACAATAAAGTTTCTCCTTACCTACAGTCTTTTGATCTTTGGGAGCACCTTAAGCTTGTTTGGGTTGACCACACAGTAAATGACTGACTACCTGGCTTCTGCATTTCATTTAAGTACTTAGAAGACAATCTGAAGATCTAAGTTATATTGCCTGTAAACAGTGTTGTCTGATTTTCTCATTATTCTCACTTCATCCTTAAAAAACACACAAGATCTCAGTTACCATTATCTTAAAGACGAACAGCAGAGGTCAGAGGAGTGATCATGTCCCGATGCACATCATTTGATGATGTATACTGTAATAGCTGGACAAGTGAAAGAAACTGCTAAGTGAGTGAACCCTCTTACGTGTCCTTACACATGCCTTTGTAATGGTGAATATTAACTGTTAATTTGTTGTTATTGTTTGTTATTGTTTGAGTACACTTTTAGACATCTTCTGAACCTCAGGGTTGGGGTTAGAGGTTAGGTCCTGGTGCTAGCTTTCAGTGTGTGCACACAACTGCTATGTTAACTTCATATTCATATGATTGAAAGCTAAAATCCTTGTGATTCGACCAATGCAAACCATTTCAAGATATAATCACCACAGCGGGTACAATCAGCGCCTCTGTCTGACCAACCATTACAATCAAAATTGACACAACTCACCTATGAAGCCTCATTATAACCATAATAATTCCGTAAACAACTATGATAGCTTGTATTCAAATTAGCCACAGAACTCTAACCTTTCGAGTGACACAGAATTCGATCCAATAGGACCTCATATGTTCCTTTCACAGCCTACAATAGCCAATGAGAGCCCGCGCTGTAAGGAAGGGCCAGTCCGCATTATTTCATGGGTAGGCCGAGCCAATTGCAAGCAATAGTGCAATTTCAGTAGCACTTACAGTGATTCTGACTTTTGGGTTAGACACCAGGGTGTTATCTTTCAGAAAGGCCCAAAACCATGCATATACTCCAAATGGTTCAAGAACTACATTCAATTTACTTTGGATATGCCTTGAATAGAAGTTTTGCATGAATTTTACAGGAACGGCAAGAGGTTAATGTCCCTAAATTACATTTTTGCAAATGCGTGCGTGTGTGTGTGTGCATTAATAAGATTTATGATATTCTTTATGAATCTGGTATTCAGATGCAGGCAGGCAGCCTGGCAATAAAACCAACAGACATTCTGTACCATCTGTATCATCATCCTCATCTTCTCACACACACACATAGTTGAGCTTTACTGCTGTTCCTTGTGTGTGCATAGTGTGAGTCCTGGGATCCACCCAGGTTTAACTGCTGCTACTGCAGAGACAGAAAGATAGTTAGTATAGAGTTTAATATTGGTATTAACATGTGAATAAAGAGAGACATAGCAAAAGCTCTTCAGAACTGAAAGAGTCTAGAGCTCATCAGCAGCGTTGGTAACATACAGCATCTATGGTCTAGATAAACAGATACTAAACACAGTCTAAACACTGTCCTAGACGCTGGTTTCTAATAATGATCAGTATTTTCTAAAGCTTGTTCTACAGACATTTATTTGCACTTTTACCAAATCAAGCACACCTACACACACACACACACACACACACACAGCTGAGGCCTCTGAGCGCTGACTATCCATGGTGCTGACTTAACTTTAAATAACGTTTCAAAAACGTGTCATTTATTTTTGTTCAAATATCATATCCATTTGAGCAGTATTTTGTTACATTCAAACCCACTAAAGTTATTTCAAACCAGAGGCGTAGTTCACAAAGTAAAGTAGAATAACTTCCATGCCACAAAGCACCCTTTGACAAAAGTAGAAAGAGTCATTGGATGAGATAAATATCAAATTAGAGCCACTAAACATCTACTTCAAGGGTGCTGGGACAAATAAGAATAAATTAAAAGTATATGATCATGTTGCCAAATGTTCAGTAGCTCACACATCATCAAATTTTCAGGTGGTCCTCGCCATGCAAGATATGCTGGACATCATTGCAGTGGAATATTACATGACTGAAGAGGAAGAGGGTGGTGACAGAAATTGGCAGATATAATCATGCAAAGAATGCACAGCAGATGACTAGTGTGGCACAAAGGAACAATTCTATAAAGATTTCCTTTAAAAAGTAAACTGTTTTACCAACTGTGGCTTCCCTGAACATATTTTTGCCTATGCAGGCCTGATCTAAGACGTCTTAAGGCATGTACAACCAGAGAGCATACTGTAGTCTGCGGTCACTGTACTTTGGTTGCTTTACACATTGTCACATTGTCATATTGTCATATTAAACAGCTCTGGGGTTGGTTGGAAAACTAAAGCCAACAAACCAACAAGATCTCACACCCCACACAACACACACACACACACACACACACACACACAGACACACACACACACGAAGGGCCTCTACCAACCCATATCAGGGAAGCAGGAGTGTTGTGTATACTGTGTATGCTATCGCACACTCACACACACACACACACACACACACACACACACACACACAGCCAGTTTGCCCTGGGGAAAGTGAATGTTTGGGCTTTAAGAGGGGAGTGGAGGGCACATCTGAAAGTGCACTCAACTTCACCCCACACCAGGGAATTAACACTTGTGCGTTTCCTCCTGTTAGATTTCACCAACTTGCTAAATCGCTCTCTCACACACACACACTATCACAAACACAAGCAAAATCCTCTGTGCTGCCATTAGGAACCCAGCAGAAATCAAAGCCTGGCCATGATCAAAACCACTAGCACTTTTGAGGGATCCCATTGGCCACCTCGCACAGTATGTGATGCAACTCTGTTTAATATGTGCTGTGTTTTGAGCTAACATGCTGACAAAAACAATGCTAGCAGGCTGACGTTTAGCACGTATAATGTTTACCATGTTCATTATGTTTGTTTAGTGTGTTAGTATCAGTGTAGGGCAAGTTACTTCCAAAATGTAATACATTATAGATTACAAGTTACTGTCATTTGAGAGTAATTAGTTATATTACAATATTATTGTCTCCGAATTGTAATTCATTACACTAATTTTGCGTTTCTTCTGAGTTACTTTTACTGCTATTTAATGTCCGCTATACACTATGGACAGAATTAGACAATAGGGCAATGAACAGAGTGCAAAGGATGCAGGAGTAAAGTTATTATCATTATTATGTACATGTCAGAGGTGGATGAGATTTACAGGTATACATACATGCATACATGTACTCATGCACAGTGTGATGGAGCATAGTGTAAAGGATGCTGGAATGAATAAGTATTATGTGCAGGTGTTATGTACTTGAGATAGTTGGATTTGGTATACAGTATATACAATGTGACAGTATATACAATGTGACAGTATGAACAGCTCTGAAATGGTGAATAAATAATAAGTGGTAACCAGTAAACAGGTGGCTGGTTAGAGACAGAGTTAATGGGTTATTGCACAGGAATTGTTCCTGACACTGGGAGTCAGAAGTCAGCTGTTCATCAGAGTGATGGCTTGTGGAAAGAAACGTCTCGGGTTACATATGTAACCCTGGTTCCCCGAGAAGGGGAACGAGACACTGCGTCGGTTACGACACTATGGGAACGCCTCATAGTGTCGTAACCGACGCAGTTCGAGTTCCCTCGAAGGGGAACTGCTTCTGTGTCTGTTGGTTTTGGCGTACAGTGCTCTGTAGCGCCTACCATAGGGGAGGAGCTGGAACAGGTTGTGTCCGGGGTGAGCTGGATCTGCAGTGATGTTTCCTGCCCGTTTCCTGACTCTGGAAATGTATAAATCCTGAATGGAGGGCAGGTGGGTACCGATGATTTTTTTCTGCAGTCTTGACTGTCCGTTGTAGTCTGCTCCTGTCCTTTTTTGTGGCAGATCCAAACCAGACAGTGATGGAGGTGCAGAGAACAGACTGGATGATGGCTTTGTAGAACTGGATCAGCAGCTCCTTAGGCAGGTTGAGCTTCCTGAGCTGACGCAAGAAGAACATCCTCTGCTGGGCCTTCTTGATGATAGTGTCAGTGTTGAACTCCCACTTCAGGTCCTGGGATATAGTGGAACCCAGAAACCTGAAGGATTCCACAGTAGACACAGGCTCCTCCTGAAGTCCACGGACATATCCACAGTTTTGAGCGTGTTAAGCTCCAGGTTGTTCTGACCGCACCAGAGAGCCAGCTGATCAACCTCCCGTCTGTAGGCCGACTCATCACCGTCCCGGATGAGGCCGATGACCGTTGTGTCATCAGCAAACTTCAAGAGTTTGACAGATGGGAGGAGCTGTCAGGGGAGCTACCATCTTGTTAGCCGAGCTCCCCGTAGTTTACACCCTGCCTACAGTCTCAACCATAAGATTCAAGCAACAGGAAATAACGTTACTCTTTTACTCACTGAAATGTTTCTCAGTGTTATTATAAAAAAAAAACGCCATTTAATTTTGGGTTAAAAAAGCATTTTAACGCATGTTACTTAAATTGTAATGGGTATAATATTACCGTTTTATTAAAATAATGAGTTATAGCAAAAAGCAGTACATTACTGTAATAGCGTTTTTTGTAAAATGTTACTCCAAACACTGGTTAGTATGGTTAGTAGGCTGGCAGTTTTCATGTATTTGGTCATAAACTAAAGTCCTGAGCAAATACATTTAGACCTAATGAAAAGTAAGAAATCACAAATGTATTACAATCCATCCAGTATCTCAGTCTGGACCAAAGCGATGGGCCAACCGACATTGCCACATGCCACGTGACTAAACACCTGAAGTGTAGCTTCCTTTCTGCTAATTTACCAAACATGGCACGAGTGCAAATGCCTTTGTCTTTCTCTCTTCTTTCTTCCAGAAATACATATATAATATTCAGGGAGCTTTTTCGTTCCATTTTCACCCAGCTGATGAAAACACTTAGGTTCACATAAAATGTGGTTGACACGCTGAATAGAGACAGAGCCAATGCAGGCTTATAAATGGGAGTGTCAGTACAAGAGCAGAGCACAGGATCATCAGTACCCTTTGGGGCGTGATTCACACACGCTGTAATAAGTGGAACATTGATGTAGAAAATGGCAGGAAGACAGAGAGCATCATTATTGGTGCCGTCTTGTGCCTCCATCCATTTAACGAATCTATTAGAGAACATCACACACTGAGAAAGAGCAGCAATTGTACAGCAATCTGACAAATGGACTCCAACAGGAATGACTCATCTGCACATAAAGTACAAAGAGCCTCTGATGCAGTCTGTATCTTTGTGCCAACATCATTTATGTTTTAATTTTGCCTCTGTGTGTGTGTGTGTGGCAGTTGTAGCGGGATGTGTAATGGGCTGACAGAGCTTGGTGAATTCCTGTCTGGCCTGTAAAAGCAGCATGAGCCTCTTCCTGTATCCTCCTGTGCAGGAACCCACCTGGGGCCGCACACACACATCACTATCCCATACACTGCCTGGCAGCTGCACCTAATAAGTCAGGAGGAGAAATTCCCTGTTCTACAGCCTCAGTCGTCTCTCCCGTTTCCCTCTATGCGCTCTGTGGTACCATAGTATTCAGATGCTCTTCAGTGGGCGGTGAGTGTTTGTCTGACCTTCTCAGCTCTCAGCCCACACTCTAATAAAACTAGTGCCGCATTTAAGCCTACACATAGAATATCAAGAGTGTCGAGCCAAAAACACAAAATACAATTCCATTGAACATAATTCATGGTTCAGTGAGTTTTTTGCTGAGTGTAGTGCAGGTTAAAAAAACATGTTGAGCTTTGCATTCAAAAACAATCTCAAACAAGTCCAGCAAGAGGTAGAAAACACAATGCCAGAATGTCATGATAGCTTAATAAAGGACTACTTCAAGTGAGAGAACTTGCTTAAAAAACTGTCAAAGTATTGTTTTTAAAGTACATTATAAGCAGTCCTTGTATTTTTAATTCTTTTTTGGTACATGTCTGTTTTACCCTATCGGCTCTGGCTAGCTAATGGAATTCCAGTGAGAGACAGCAGGTAGCAGCAATTATAATTCTAACCGAGACTTCACACAAATCATATGCACAAAACTTTTTTTTGTTAGGTTTTCCTTTTAATTTGTCTCAGGATTGTTTGTAGACCTCGTAGAATTTCAGTGATTCTCTGTTCGCATTTAAAATCAAAGTTGTTCGAATTAGTTCGAATGAGAATTGTTGTTGTTGGAAAAGTAATAACCTCACTTCTTAACGTGTTTCAGCAGCTTTTCCATCTTGACAGTAATAAAGCACTAATGGAAAGACAGAATTCAGGATTTTTATGAATCACACATGTCAAATAAGATTGCTAGACTGGCGTAAACGATCAACAAGCAGCAGCTTCCACCCAAAAATACTTTTATCAGCCTCCAAACACCCATGTTGTTTACAACACACTAAATCCAAAACTGATCTTCCCATTGCATTGGGAAGTCTAACAAAACATATCCTGCTACAGACATAGATTCTCTTTTTTTGACCCTGCAAGCAGTGCAGCGCAACTGCTTTGAAGTTTGGGACAAAGTGTACCTTTTAAGCTGCTGGAAACACTTTCATCAACCAAAAGAGAATTTAGCAGGCTGGTTGATAATATCTCAACATGATTCTTAATAGTACAGCCATGTGGAGGGCGCTTTAGAGGAGCAAAACAACCCACAGCAAAGGGACACAAACCAGTGCACACAGCTTCTACTTTTCTGAGCTGGGAATCAATTGTTTCTGTGGCACACTCACACACACACAGCTGTTATCCTACCTCTGGTGTTGGTAGCCATGTCCGCCACCTTCTGAAAAGCATCCAGGAAGGCCACAGCAGCCAGAACAGTGGTTCTGGACAAAAAAAAAAAATTACTTTAGAAGAAGCTGCATTTACGATTTAACTTTATTTAAAGGTTAAGTTTGGCATTTTTAAACCCAATGCCCTATTTTCACATATTTTGGACTAGTTTTTGGAAAGGTTTTGGAATCCGTGCAGTAGACGGCTTCATCCGGCAGCCACAAACCGTCTGCAGTTGCTGCAACGTATTCCTTCTGGGCAATTGTGCACATCAAAATTACATCTACAAAAAGTGCTTCTTTTGCCACCAACAAACTCAGACTGTTAAACCAGTTCTCGCTCAAGGAAACAATTCTCGCTCTGAAATATCGTGAGAGGCGAGTTGACAACGGTGGAAATGAGGGAGTGGAGTTTGTTGTGTCCGCAGTGAAACTGCTAGCAAGACAATTATTCTCAACAGTACTCAAAATATTCCTCTCTCCAACTCTTACTCACATTTCTACCGTTGTCTTCCTGCAAGAACTCGCCTCTCACTACAGTCTCTACATTATTTTTCAAAAACAGTGTTACACTACACTGAACTTATGTATTTACTGTTTATTTTTGATTTGTTGTCAAAGAAACTTACCGGAGCTGGGAATGTAGCTTGGTGGCCTTGGCACTGAAGTCCTCCCACACAGGATAGGAGCACTGGCAACAGACAGACAATAATATGCATTAGTATTAACAGACATTACATATTAGTAAAAAAACACAGCGGCATGCCCGAAACCTTAAACTTTACAGAATGTTCCAGGTGTTCTTCACATGTAAATAAATGTGGGGGGGAGGCATTCATGAAGGAACTAAAATGACACTGATTTGGTTGAGGATTTGAGGTAGTTGCTCTAAGCAGATGAATGTTAACTTTAATGTCTCACAGCCAAGCGATCAGACGTTCATAAAACACCACAAACATGCTTCGTTCTAAAAACTTGCGGCACCGTGTTGTATTTAGAGTGGATCCATAACCATTTTAACTGCCTCCTTTTCTCCTCTCTGGTGTGCTGTCTCTCCTTCTACCTTTTATCACTCTGTGTCTCAGTTTATCTCTCTCACTTGCTTGCTGTACCTCAGTCAATGTGGAGTTACACTTTTCCAAATTTACTGACATGAAATACAAAAGTCATTCTTGGCAAACCAATGTCAAGAAATACACCAGTGTGACATTAATAAAATTGACTGAAGTACTGGACGAAGAAGTCTTTTAAGATACTTATATATTGTCCTCCAGTGCATTGATCTTCATTGGATATTAATAGATATAGCTTTTTCAATGAGGGAGAAGAAGTAGGTGATGTTAGGATTTTAGGAATTTGTAATTACTGATTGCTGAACCTTTTTGTGGAAAGTGTGATTTCACATACCAGTTGATTAATTAAAAAAAGAATGGACAGATTAATCCATAATTAGTTGCAGCCCTAAAAAATGCACTATCCCACCCAACAGCTGCTTACATGTTACAAGTCATCAGTAACAAGTAAAAAGTATTAAAATAAGACAATGTGTCAAGCACGCCACAGACTCTTTTGAATTGTCCTTCAGAACTGTTCAAGGTAAAAGCTCTTAATAAACTTGACACGAAGCATTGCTGCAAAAGATGTTCTCACACTTTTATTTTAAAGGCACAGTCACTTAAGAGGAAGTAAAGCTGTCATGACTGAGATCTCTTTCAGCACCAGCCGTTATCAGTTTATATATTTTTTATTTTTCTGCTATCAAAGCAATCTGGCCGCAGGCAAGATATTATTGCTGGCGGGCCGGTTCTGACCCATGGGCCGCCTATTGCCGACTACTGCCTTACAGGAACATAAAGATAAGGAAAATCTGCCTAATATGAAAAAAAGAAATGTAAAGAAATGCAGGGTATATTTAAAAAGCAAAGGCAAAGAAGGAAAGTAGGGAGTGTGTGTATAGGTGGGCGTGTGTGCTGGGGGGGTGGAGCATCCTGTTGTGATGTCAGACTGGCACAGACAGTAAAGGCTGTATACCCTTTGATCTGGCCTGTTTGATGTGGCTTGATTTGGTCTGAAATCATAGTCCTATTTCCCCTTGGTACCAAAAGCTCCCCCCTACCACATGCACTACCGACACACACACACACACACACACACTCACCCGTTGTAGGCTGTTTGAAGTGCCTAAGTAGTGTGGATGGGAGACGCAGTGTTGCCCTTCTCCTTGCACACACACACACACACACACACACACTGATACATATACACATGAGCAGTCCTGCATGTCTTTAGCATATTTCATGCATTTCAATCCTGTAAAAGAGCCTGGTGGCAAGTGACCAAGTGATGATTGAGTGTGTGTGTGTGTGTGTGTGTGTGATTGCTGCCTATTCTTTAACATGCACCCACCCCCTAACCACACACACGCACACACACACACACACACACACACACACACACACACACACACAGAGACACAGACACACACAATGTTTGTATGCTGCTGTGAGGTACCATAAGGAACCAAGACATGGATGACGACCTGGAACATTTACTTTGACCAAACGGAGTTAACAGTAACCTGCTAAACTCACTCCAGTGGGAAGGAGATGATGAGGCAGCAGTACTGTCAACATGTACCATGTTCAAAAAACATAAAATGTTAAAAGTAGGAGTGTAACATTTGGAGTACTATTAAGTATGAAAACTGTATGTATTTTATTTTAAATGTATTATTATCTAACATTTCAAGCCACATTTCAGACATTGTAGCCAATAACACAGACCATTTCCAACCAGCTTAAACGTGTATTTAGACAAAAGCTCCCCTTGTGTTATCACTATGTATGATGCCTCTTTCCACTGACAATGTGTGCAATCACCCTGTCTCTAAATGTTGCCAAGGACTCTGTCTGAAAACATCTTCGGACCTTCACTGGTTAAATGTCACCAGTTGGACAGACTACTAACAGAATGGACAGAGAGAGTCGTCCAGAGTATGTGTTTCTCATACCGCAGACATTACAGTTAGACACCTGGAATGATGGCACCTAGCAATGATGCGAACAACAACAATTGTCCTGACGTGTTACATGCACTGCTGCACTGGAGAACACTCAATGAGAGCTTTAGTTTTAAAAATGACAAGAAATTAAACTCAAGAATTAAATTGAAATCACAAAGTTTTAAATTCTCATGGAAAGTGATGTAGTAGATACAGTATGGATGGTAAACCCCCGGGGAACTTTTGTTTTTCTTAGAACCACGAGATTGAAGAAGCTGTCGTTGACAGATTGCATCCAGATCCAGATGCTAGTGGAGCGGAGGCTAGCCAGGAAATGGCATCAGGACTTTTAAATTTACATTTATTCATTTAGCTGACGATTCTATCCAAAGCGACTTACAATTGCTAATTATATCAGAGGTCTGGAGCCTCTGGAGCAACTAGGGGTTATGTGTCTTGCTCAGAGACACATTGGTGGATGGGTCACAGTGGTCTCTCACACCAAAGGCAGGCATCTCATCCACTGCGCCGTCACCACCCACTTTGGATTTCTACATACTGTAAGGGTTAGAGATCATAAAATAAATACAGAGCTTGGCATAGATGTTCATATTTAGTGTTTTATGATTGCTGGTGTAGTAATTGTTGCTTTCTTTAAAACAGCCCCAACACAAATATAATTATTGTAGATTTGGTATTTTTCTTTTCAATATTCCTTGATCAGATGAAACTTTATAGATTTGTTCTGGTGAAATGTGGGAAATGGAATCATCTTACAAAGACAGAGGCTGTCTGTACACTGTCAAAGTCAAAAATTTAAGTAGGTTACAAAGCTCTCAGCCTTCAAGCTCCATGCTCTATAAATGTGTCTGTGAGTGTGTGTTTGTCTCAACCAGAGAGCTCAAAGACCGCAACCATAACTACTGCGCTCACATGATTATAGGCCTTGCCGAGGGGGAAATACATTCGTGTGTGAGAGACACAGAGCGGGAGACAGTGAGTGTGTGAAAAAGCTTTTGGATTGTATACTATTACATCACCACTTCCTGTGTCACCAAAAAAACTCAGCCGGGCATGCAAGATTCCCTCTTACGCACACACACAAACAGATACAGACACGCACATGCTACCCGATCCATCCCAGTGTAAACATATCACGAGAATGCACCCTAGCTTTCTTCCTTCCCTGCTTTTACATACCACGGTGGATACCAGATTTGAAACACTGTGTGTTTACTGTATCAGGGAGGGAAACGTTCAGCTTTGAACAATTCACCTTGGTACTTCACCTTTCCCTCTTCCTTTATACCCTCCCTTCCTTCCTCTGTCCTTTATCGCTGCCTCTGTCAGGAACAGGCTGTACTGAATGTGGCGAGCTGCGCTGTGGCTGCTGCCTTCCAGTCTTTTTCTATGACGAAACGGCTTGTAAGTAGCATAACAGGCAATTAAAATCAGAGAGCTTTGGAACTTGCACAGTGATAGCCAATCACACCTTAGATTTTTTATATAAATACATTTTTACTATTTCACTCATGAACCTAAACTTAAACAACTATAGAGGCAAGCACCAAACTGCAGCTGGAGGCGCCCTCTGTAACTTTAGTCTTAACACCAGAAAATGTTTTAGACTCCTTCTCCCTCCATTCTTCGTTCCTTCCAGTGACACTCTCAGATTACAGAACTATGTTGATTGATGGATTTTATTGTTTTTCCCTATCAAATTTCAACTTAAAGTGACATTTATTTATTTAATGTGGAAAAACGGGAAGCTAACTGCTCCTAGCAACTACAACTGCACAATAGGAGAGTGGCGAGATGGATACGTCACTCACAACTAATTGATTTGGGCACAACAAAATAACACCACCCCACATCAAGAATTTGGCTAACATGAACACGGTGTCAGGCATGAACTAATGAAACGAAAACAAAAATGGCAATTCAGTCTGATCAGGCTGCTTTTATTTAGCCTATATTTGTTTGCATTTTCGTGAACTGGCACCAAGAACAGTCTTGTTGCATCTGCTCCTGTACAAATGCCTGGATTACTTTTGACACAAGTAGGGCTGTCACGATAACCGCAAAAACTGAAATACCGCGCTACTGGTCAAGCCTACCGTGGAGGATGGCAAGCACCGCAACAACCGCAATGTTCATACTTTACACTTCAGGGCATGTTAAATTAATAAATGAGTGCTTCAAAAGTTCCACAACCGTAACGAGCTCTGTAACGGTTAAAGGATGGATCACCATGGGCTGTACATGACCCGACTACAAACTCTGAAGCTGTAAGTGTTGCAGTGTTTTGTGTTGTTTTACTGTATATTTTAAAGGTTAGCTAACTTGATATTAGCATATTGCGCGGGTAATGTGGCTAGCACGCTCTGCGATGTTGGACCAACGTTGTGATCCTGACGGACAGTCCAGAGAAACTGTGGACAGTAAGCCTCATTTGAAGCTCACTAACTAAGGAGCGTAGTGTGTCGGAAGCCTGCAGCTGTTTTTCATGTTGCTTTCTGTGGAAATTCAGTTATAACGTTACTACAGCGCAGTGGTTAACTGTGGACAGCCATTCTGCTCCACACCGGCTTTTGACTTGATTGACATGCCCTGAAGGTAATGATATAGCTAAATCTAACTACTGATTTGACTGCCTTGTGCCTGAGAGAAAGGGTTGCAATTTCTGATGCAGATTTTATCAATCATGTTCAAACATCCCCTTTTTAATTTGTATAAAAATAAAAAGTATGTATATAATGCTTTACTCTCCACTTGATCCCTGTTTTAAAGCTAACAGTGTATAGAGACCCTTCCATCTTCCTCTATCCCTCCATCCTCATCCCTGATAAAGAGCAATACATTGACTTTTTTTTTTCTGTCTTCCAGTAATCCTCCATTTCAGCTGGTCCTGACTCTGGACCATGGGGTGCTGTCAACAGTCCTCTGGCCTACTTCTCAGAGCGCCACCAGTCCACCCACTCTGCCCAGCACTCCATTGAGAGCTCCACTCCACCACTCACTACAGTGGATGAGAAGCTTACTGTCTCCTCTCGTTCTTTTGTTCCCTTTGTTTCCCCCACAGCAAGACAGAAAAACAGAGGAAATCCAGCAAGAGAGACAGAGGGAGAGAGAGGACGGGTGGAGGCAGGCAGAGAGGGATATAAGGATTAGCCAGTTTTTTTTGTATAATCGAGCCAATTCGCACGTTAAAAAAGAAATGCGAGAACCAAACAAAAGGAGCTAATTTCACAGAGCTTCATATGCATAATCGACTGGATGGGAGTTTTCAAAAAGAGGATCCAACTCATTTTTATCAAGGTTGGGGGTGAATATAACGCACAAAGGAAAATGCTACATATTAACTTTCTCCACTTCTCCCAGAAAGAATGGTTGTTTTTGTCTGCTCTGTAAAAGTGCACCATTACATACTACTTATATTTTTATTAACAGAAAACATTAGGCTCATTAAGCTTCATGTAAAAAGAGCTGTGGCACTCCATCTCACAGCAAAGGCTACACATTTAATGACTGATGACTGTTTCAACTGTCGAGTAATTATATGATAACCAGATGAGATGTGTCAGGATTTGTCTGATTCAACTTGGCAGGCGAGTGATTGATTAATCTCATATGTTCACTTTGCAGTAATTATTCAGAGCAGAGGGCAAGTAGCATAAAATTAAAACGTTAACAACACGTTTTAGGAAGGAGGATGGGTTGGGCTCTGTCCACTACCAACAGTCAATGTTGGTTTCTTCTGACCGTAACCACAATCTAGGGCTTCGCAATCTGTACAGCATTCGACACCCTTTATCCTCAGACCCTAAATTCCGAGGGTATGAAGATATGTGGGGTCATGATCTCCTCCGCCATGCTGAGTAAAACACTTCTCCCAGCACATCGGCTGGCACTTTGTTTCAACAGGAAAAGAATCAGCATGCAGATGTGGAGACGGAGGCTGCCTCACTGCATAATTGATGAAGTGCAGAAGCTAATTCCAGTCTAAACATAGTGTTGAGGGGAAAGAGGACAACCATGTGTGTTGTTGTGTCTCTGCGTTGCAAGGCCAGAGATCATGGCAGACGCCCTATCAGTGAAACATCTGCCCAATGGGATGTCTGCACCATGTTTTGGGTAAATCAATACTCATGAATGTCATGTAATATTCCAAGTAGGGGTGGCCCAAATGTACACAAATAATCAGTTGCCTCATCTCACGTATCACAGCAAGAATAAAAGACGAGAGATGAGGACGAAAGGACAGTAGCACTAGTTTCAGACGCAGCTACAAACATGTGGATTTTTAGGATCCGTAACTGTTTATGTTTGCCTGTCTGAAAACCAAAGTCTGTCTAATTGACCGGGTTATTTTCTTCCCACTATGCTCATAATGACTGACAAAGACTTTGAGAATATATGAAACTATAACAACATAACTCAAACACAGTCAACATAAAATAATGGCATACAACCATTTGGAAGTTATGGAACAACAGTGTAAAACAAAGCACAAAATAACTGACATGATAATTTACATAGTGAGAAAATCTATGGAACCTGGCCCATCCAAACATCCTATACTTCCCATAATGCATCTTGGACGCTCGAGATACCCCTAATGACATCATCCATTATTTTCTCAGACTTTAGAAAGCTCCTCACAGGGGCACAGCCTGTTTTCACAGCCTTAGTAGTGCTCACTATGTAAGCTGATATTGATGTTGAGTTGTCCTTTCAGGCCATAGCCGTGTTTCAAATCTAAACCTAAATATTCAGGCACGAGTCATGAAATGTAAAGAGAGAATTAGACACAGAACAGACAGCACACTGATAACAGACAAGACCGCGGTGGGGCCATGTTCTCACTCCCAACTCGTCAAATACTGCCCCGTACTCAGTGGCCCTCTGCTTTCAATATGACAATGTGGGTACCCCTCTAGCACCATTTCCGGATGCTCAGGGCTCCGCGGTCAAGTTAGCAATAATAAATATGTCTGGTCAGACTTTCAAAATAAAGTTTGTATGATGTAACGGTTGCACTGGTAAGGTTCAGGCACAACAACTCTAGTGCCAGAATTGACACTAGAGTACCTACAGTGTCATATTTTGAAGCAAAGGACCACTGACTAAGCCGCAGTATTTGACGACTTTGGATTAAGACCAGGTTGGGGCCATCTACATTATCTTTCATTGGATGGTACGTTCACAATCAGCCATGAATCAGCCAGGTATAAAGATGTCACTTTCAGCTTTCTCTTGCTTTCTCTTTCATCTCCTTTGCTGGGCTGAAAGTCATCGTTACCTGCACTGCTCCAATCGTGTGAAAGGGCTGTTGGTGCATGCTGACGGTGTGTCTGTCAGACCACTTAGCGTAAGTGGCAGCAACCGTTATTGTGACCCTCGGCACGAAGAGAGATATGTGTGCAGAGATGTTATTTGAGCCTTATTTAACAGTGGTTGCAACAATTTGTGACAACTCTGACATTAAAGCTGCACTTCTCTATGAATTTTATTAATATGTTTTATTTTCTAAATTACCTCAAACGCGTATTAGCCATTTCTGTACTTCGACCTGTATATCAGCCTTGCTTATTAATGCAGCAATGCAGTTGGAGATGTTCTAATGTACAGTAATTTACACACACGGCAGGAAGCAAGACAGGACAGCGCAGCACTACAGTGTGTTGGGAGATGCAGAAGCTGTCAGTGCTGATGGAGAGGAGGGGCGGCGTTTCTTTATGGCTGAATGCAGATGCTGCAATGGAATTTTTCTCCTCTGAACTTCTCTGCAGTGTGCCATTCCACTCAACTCTGCAGCTTCTGGCATGAAAGAGAGAACAAGTATGTGGAATCATATATGGATAAATTAGCTCTTTTTCACCTGTTCCACAAGTATGCAATCCCCCCCTACACACACACACACACACACACGAGCACATACAGAGTTAAGTCCAATACAAACATATCTTTCTAACATGAACATGTGATATATAGAGCATGAAGAGAACTTTCTGTTCATTCAGTAGTCTCTTTTTGAAATGAACAAGAGAATATTGATTGGCCACATTCATTGTTATTCTCTGTCTCCGTCTCTGGCCTGTTCATAATGATCAGTGTGTTTTACAGTGAACAGCTGAGTGTGATGAGAAGGCTTTGACAGGCCTGACAAAGGGTTCAGTGAGAGAGGCTGTCTTGGCTGGCTCCCAGCAGGCTCCACGCCTCCCATGGCCAGTCCTACCCATTCATCTCTACCGGGCCTAACGAGCCCCGGGGCCCTAACAACCTCAGAGATTTTAACGAGCTCTAACTGATCAGGGAGATGCTCCTTTACACGTCCTATGATTTGGCTGGCACGTTGGCACCTTTTCCTTGTGAATTGCACCGACTGTGTTTACATGGTTGTCTTTGCAATGAAAAAGTTCAGAACGTCAAAATCATCTGAATCATTTAAAAATAAAGTTGTGTCAATGCAGGTCATTTTCCTTAAGCTGCTAGACACACCAAACCTGCTCTCAACTGCTTTCTCAACATCAAGGATGTTTAAGCAAGTCAAATATCCCAAGGGTCATTTATAGAACTGAAATGTCTGACCAAAATGAATTAACTTCAATGGGTGTTACGCTATGGGGAGTAAAGTAAATCTGAGCAGAGGTTTTGCATAAAGTCACATTTCAAACTTGCACATTTGACTACAAACTGTCTTAGAGCTAAACTTTGAGGGAACAGAGAGAGACTGAAAGTCCAAACAGGAGAAAGCTAGCATATAAGCTGTGACGGAGTAACGTTACAAACGGCTCTGCAAAAGCGGCATGGTTTGATCGGTTGATGGTTGGTTAGCCACCAAGCTAGCAGGCTTGCTAACTGCCACATTACTATGCCAACTGGATTGTTGAGCTATTGTGGCTGGTTAGTTGTATTACTATGTCATCAGCTAGCTAGAATGTTACTGGTTAGATTGCCAGCCACAGTACCTTGCAACGTAGCCATATCACCAAGCTTCCGCCATTTCAAGGATATTCAAACAAATTTCACTGCGCCACTTTCTGGTGAGTTGACATGCTACATGTTGTAGGCCTAATGTAAGGATTTTATACACAGCAATAAAACGTTTGTGTTAGTAAGGCTACTAGGGTCCCCGGCTAAGAATTTATATTGTCGAATCAGAATTGTCAAGTCATGCCTATAGTCGACCGATCATCGAATCATAAGTGTGCATGTCTTGTGTCTCTAATCATTATTCAGTGAAACTTACACTGTAATTACATTTCCAGCAAAACTGAGGCTTATTGTTGACACTTTTTTTTCTGCTCTGCTCACCTGCCATTCACCTGTCCTGTGCAGAGTTGCATGCATGTCGCGGTGCCTCACGGGTCTCTTCCAAGTGCTGTTTAAAAACAATATAATATTCTTTGTGTATTAATGGAGATAAATGATCTGAACGTCCCGTGAGGTGCAGAAAACTCAGAACAACCTTGATTTTTACCTTTCTTGGATAACTATGACCTGGGTGACTGAGAACCTTCACAGACAACAGAGTCGTCATGTTTAGTCACACCTGTACTGTTCCTGTTATGATAAGCCAAAGTGTATGCTGTGAAAAGAGCCTATTATGAAACACCAGAAACTTGTTACAAGAAAAAATTGATGCTGAGAGTGAATTCAACTTAATGGCTGCTAAATTTGCATGTCTACAAACCACGAGCATGAGGGAGCTGTCTTTTTCCTCCTTCTTTCCATCAACATGCATCTCGGCCTCTGTTTTAAACAACAGTGCTGCGGTGGGAAGTGCTCTGGACCACACAGACACAAACACACCACAGATTGGACTAATGATACGCTTCCACAGAGTTCCTCAGTTCTGCACATAATTTTCCACAGGATTTTAAAGGGCTGGACAATAATGGCCAGTTTCATTTCTCCTGGTTTGTTGATGTTGTTGATCTACTTTAATGAGGAGGCAAACAATCTTCAGACACTTTTCCAATGAACTCCACCAATTTCCTTCCTTACTACCGATGGGATTTTGTTCCCAAGTTGTAGAAAAACATTTAAAATCAACATTCTTGAAACCCATTCATGAATGAAGGCTTTCAATGCATTGTAAAGTGAGTACTGAGTCTCATTTCTACATATTGTTTTGTTTACTTCTATGTAAATGTAAATTAGCTCATTTTTTCAACAGTCTAATTACAAACTCCAGAGTAATGTGACAACAATAACAACAGCAATGTGCCATTATGATAGAGTGAAAATTGGCGGAAGACGAAATGATTAGCTGATTAATCGATTAGTCGATTGGCAGAAAATCTATAGGCAATCATTTTCAATCAACTGATTGCTTAAGTCATATTTACAAACATTCTCTGGCTCACTCCAGCTTCTCAATTATGAATATTTTCTGTTTTTCTTAACCTTCTGCGATGGTAAACATTGGGCTTTGAACTTTTCAATACAAACATGCAGTTACAAGAATATATCAGCTGTGGACTACACACACTAGCTACATACACTGCAGTGTGAAGCTTGCAAGGCCAGGGAATGGAAGCGAAGCAGATGTGACTGACCAACACAAGCCGCAGTCTCTTCTTGGTTTCCACCATAAATGAACTGAAGATTTTACTCTGAGGAGGCATCTCTACCTACTGAAGAAAAAAGCAGTCCTTGCTATGAATCAATCAGTGAACATTAAACATAACATAAAACAGGGATTCTGCTGGTTGGCAGTACTGGAAAGAAATGATTTAGTAAGGTTGTGTTGAAGCCTTCTCTGTCTGTTCTCCTGTTTTAAACTAGAGCTGCAGCTAATGATCAAATGCTCAAATGATCACACAGAACCAAAAATAATGTCTTCAAATCTCCTTATTTAGTCAAATAGGCTCAATATACAATTATGTAAAATAGATAGCATAACTTATCATGACTTTGCAACATAATAGTATAAGTTTTGTGCATTTCACTTAATGAAGGCTAATATATATATATATATATATATATATATATATATATATGTATGTTGGAAAATATATACTGATATTTGGATGTTAAAAATAAGTTGATCCAATTTGTTTATGAGATTCGTACAGAGTGGGACAATCTACAATTACGGCATGTAATGGTGACACTATTTCCACATTTCTGTACTGCAAATGCTTGCAAAAACTGTCTTTTTGACTATTTGGTGTGTGTTCCAGCTCAAAATATGATCTGCATGAAAGATAACAAATAAAAGAATGTCAAGCAATGACTAAGAAACAACATGTAGAAACAACATCATTATTCCAACAATAATTATTAACTCTTCAACGGTATGCTATAAAACTGATTTCACTGAGGAAGACATTTGAGGAAGGCAATCAGCAAACTGTTTCTCATCTCTGTGTCAAAGAAATTGTTATTGTAGTCAGTGATCAGTGTTTTGTTGAAAAACTGGGCAATAAAAGACCCGAAAAATAACAGTGATACTGGAGACAAAGCATAGTATATTTTTTGTGTTATCCAATGCACCTACTGATATTGTACACAGCAATTTAGGCATGTGCTAATAATATGCATATAGAGGAATTGGGTTATAACCAAGCCTATTGTGTCTGAAAAGTTAGACCATTCTCATCTCAGGGCATCCAATACCAACGCTTTCAGAAATAGAGACAAAGCGTAGTTATTTGACGCTAAAGGAACGTGTCTGTACAAGATGCTCTGGGGCGTCTTGTACAGACCATAATTGCTAGCTAGCTAGCTAGCTAGATTCTTGTTAAAGGTGTTGACAGCCCCCTGAAGCCCCCTAACCTTACCATCAAGGGCACAAATTTCATCTAACAGTTGGGGAGGGACACTATACACTATATACAAATTTCTAAAGCAAAATTTTTGAAGGGGACACAAATAATCCAGCCAAAATTGTACTGTATATGATACGTGTAGCATGGAGACTGTGATGTTACCAAATTGCCATGACTTTTTGTACATACTTTTCTCTGTCTTTTTATCTGGCCAACAACACACAGCACTAGTTTTTTAAATATGACTTAGGTTCATAGGTTCACCATCTATCATTTTATCCTAATTATCTGGCATCCTCCACATAGTATTTTAGGTTTCCTCTGGGAAAGAGGACGTCTCTTATTTAGATATTCAGCTGCAGCAAGCCAACTGATCTGCCACTTAACATCATACTTGCAAAACCTAACACAATGGTAGTTCTAAAATATTAGCCTAATATCAGTTCACACATAGGATTATTGCCATGTTAGTTGTAGTAAGAGATACACCAATTGCAATTTTCCTGGCTGATTACAATTACCGATTATTGGAAGGTCTGACCAGCTGATTCCGAATATTTCTTTCTAACAACTAACTGACAGCATACACAAACATCTTTGTAACTTGTCTTTATTGGAAAATTCCTTTTTTATTAGGATCCCCATCAGCACCAGCATAGACGTTGGCTATTGTCACTGGGGTCCATTCATTTGTATGACCATTAAGAACTAGATAGCCTAACGTTCGCATTTTCACTGAAGGGAGCTGTTTTATAGCTACAAATAAAATCCAACTAAAAAAATTAGGCCATTTTCATTGAAAATATTTGAAAGAGTACATGCCGTGCGATGGACTGGTGACCTGTCCAGGGTGTACCCCGCTTTTCGTCCGATGTAAACTGGGATTGGCTCCAGCCCCCTGCGACCCTGTACGCAGGATAAGCGGTTGACGATGGATGGATGAAAGAATACATTACCCCATTTCTAGTATATTATTTCTAATCTCACCATTTCAATTTTACTTAATTCTCCACCTTATTTTATTGTTTACTTACAAACTACAGTAATCTGCTCACCTTTCTTTTCCCTTCAGACACACATGCACCTACACCTGTCTCTCTCTTTCCCTGTATCTGTGTGTTCTGACTTTATTTGTCAGCAGTTTTATAGAAGACAACTCGCATTTCGTACTTTTCCGTTTTCACAGCAGCATGTGAGCCGCGTGTGGAGAAGGCTTGTTGTTAATTACCAATGGAGCCACCGTGGTATGAATGACATCAGCGCCAACAGCTGTGTCCTATGTAGTTTTACCTGCTCCGTGCTTTAAAATATCCACCGTCTTTCTGTGTGTTTCTCTGCAGGTGTAAATAGTAAGTGCTATGTCTCCTTCACTCCAGTGACCAAACAAGCTACAATAGATAGCAGCCTAATTTTTTTGTCATGATTAATTTATTAATGACTCACATCATCTGTATTAAAAAGAAAAAATCAGTTCATCTGATATTCTAAGTGAATAACATAGCCCTGCCAGCCATACTGGAGTACCATATCCATCTGGAGAGATTCTTCTTCTTCTTCTTCTTCATATGGATTTACGGCAATTTAGACGCTTCTAGGCATATTACTGCCCTCCTCAGGATTCCGGGGAGCTGTGTGTGTTGGTGAAGTAAGGGGGAAGTAATTATATTACAATTAAATATATATCATTATATTATTTAACGATTTTTTAGGGGGGACAACCCTCAGATGCGATTTCCACCTATGCTTACCATAACCATCAGAAATGTTAGTGCCTAAACCTAAGTCACTAACTTTATGCATGTCGACCGGCTAACCCTACAGCTGTCTGCAAGCAGGTAGGGTTAACCTCCTTTGTGTTGCTGCAATGCTGAAGGGTACCTTTAGCGTCAAATAATTACGCTTTGTCACGCTGTCTGAAAGCGTTGGTAATGACGCACAGAGATGAGAACACGTTGGAAAAGTTAAGGAAATAACTTAAACCTTCATTCTTTCTAATGGCCAGAAGGGGGCAACTCCACTGATTGTAAAAAGAAGATTGATTGCATTGGAGTTTATGACAAAATGACCCTACTACTCACTTAATTTATTACCTCAGTAAACACTTTCTTAATGAGTTTATGGTCTCGATCACTAGCTTCAAGTCTTCTTCAATACAGCATGATGTTCATTTTCTAAATTATGGTCGCATTTAGAGGAAAATAGTTGATAAAGCAGGGTATGCTTTAGGGCGTGGCTACCTTGTAATTGACAAGTGGCTACCATGGTGACCTATAAATCAGGATAAATCAGGATACTTGCATCCACTGCACTGCGTACATTTGACCAGCACTGTTGAAAAAACTTATTAAGGGTTGTTTGTTTTAAGCCTGTACACAATACACAGTTAATGTGAATTACGAATACACCTTGTTAAACAAAGCTAGCTAGCACCATCCTCTGGTCCAATTATGGTCACGTCTGGTTCCAAAAACCAAGATGACGAAGGCCAAAATGCAAAATTCGAGGCTTTAAAACGGTAGTCCACAAACAATGGTGACTACGTCCACTTCTTTTATACAGTCTATGGCTACAACCAAGTGAAAACAGTGTAAAAAGCCTTTAAAGGCCTTTCTCTCCTGTTTCTTAAGGAACCGGGAAATCTATTCCATCTTACTGCTACTGACCGTGAACATGACCTCTACGTCTCATCCCGTTACACCGCTGTGACCTGTGTGTGTGTGTGTGTGTAATTCACTAGAAAGCTGCGAGACATAGCCCCCAGGCAGACAACTATTTAATGCCCTTACAAACGCACACACACACACACACACACACACACACACTCTGAATATGGGAAGGTTTCAAACTGTACGAATATTTCAAATGCCAAACATCTGCACTAGGAATAATCACAACAACTATCAAAATGCAAGACTATTACTTTATGAGCTTCTTTGCAACTCCCAGCGTCCACCATTATTCATTCAAAATTATCAGGTCTACGCAACACAAAAGAAGTCAATATATCATGCACACAAATAAAGCAGACACGCAAGGAGTGACTGGTTGCCTTGGAAGGAGGATCTGCTGAGGAGAGAAAAAGGAAGGGAGGACCTGGGGAGGAGCAGAAGGAGGAATAAGAAGACTGTGGGGAAAGAGGAAGTAAAAGTGCTTTCTAAACAGCATGGATTCAATCTGCTGACATTGGCTGACAACAGCATTTAGCTTGGCTCTTGTAAATGTGAGCCTACATGACACCTAAAAGCACAACAGTATCAGCGGGAGAGATGGTTCACTTCTAAATGCTGCCAGGTTGCTGCATTAGCTGGCTGATATTGGTCTTTATGGTAGAGCATACTGATAATTCCTGCTAGAACTTGTAAATTCAGGTGTCTGGAAGTACAGAACACAAAATATCAGACTTTGTCAGAAATCCCTGTATTGGCATTTAAAAGGGAAGTCTAGTGATTTTACACAGCCACATCTAATTACAGGTCTTGCTGCATTAACCCTTTTGTGGCTCCAGAGATAGCTGTGCAAAATCTCACAAATTGCCTCAAGTGATGTCACTTGAGTCACCATCAGTTGGGGCTGAACACTAGAAGTCGGAAAATAAAAAAAATCTGGGGGTGTGCAGTTAGAAAGTCAGTTTACCAGCCCTCTGTGGCCCACTCCATCTCAAGGCGACATTAGCCTCTACTAGCATAACACTCTGAAAATGTAGGTGCCAGGTTTTTCCTTTAATGTCTGAATCTGACAATGTAGGAGTGATATGCTAAATTGGTGGTGTTGGCCCACAAAATAAAGAACACTGTGAAATAAAGACACAGATCGTTGTCATTCAAATATCTAGTATATAAAGATATACCCCTTAACCCATTTAATCCGGTTATAATAGTGACCTTAAAAAACTTTTTCATTTATAAGGCTCTAAAAATGTTACTGAATGATGTATCAATGCATTTTAAGCAAACACTGAAATAGGGTATCAATGAAATATGTGCAGTATCACATGTTTAGTGTAAACTGTCACATGACCAGAGGTGTTTACTTCCTGGTTGCACCATGAGAACTGGATGGCTACATCAAACTTCCCAAACAAAATGTTAGTAAAGTATGTAAACATTAAGATATGACAGAGAGTATCTTTAAGGTGTCCAGTATTTATACCCAGACAAGACAGGCACCATGATATATAAAGACAAAATCCCCCCTTTCCCTCCCTCGTGGGGTGGTATGTGTCATCCTCAAGTTTGGGTCCTCTACCTGAGGTCTGGCAGTTTGCGGGTTCTGCGCGGTATCTTAGATGTTACTAGGGCTGCACTCTTCTGGTCAGAGACTTCAGATGTTGCACCTGGAATCTGCTGGAGCCACTCTCCCACTTTGGAGGTCACAGTCCTTCTATCCGTCAGTGGCACATGCCGTGCAGCGGTTTGTCTCTCCATGATGGTTCTTCCTCCTCCTTGGGTTTCTGCTGCCTGAGTCAGCCCTTCATCTTTGGGGGCCATCTTACTGATGTACTCCTGGACCTTTGTTGTTTCATTCTGGACAGTGGTCTTGACACTCACTAGCCCTCTGCCTTCTTCACTCCTCTTAGTGTACAGTCTCAGGGTGCTGGATTTGGAGTAAAACCCTCCATGCACTGTGATGAGCTGTCTTGATCTCAGTGGCCTCTATCTCCTCCTTTGGCCAGTTTATTATACCAGCAGGGTCTCTGATGACTGGCAGGGCTTATGTGTTGATGGCTCAGATCTTGTTCTTCCCATTCAGCTGACTTTTCAGGACCTGCCTGGCTGAGGCTGACTTCCTTGCTGCCTCCTTATGGTTCCCATTTGCCTGGGGGATCCCAAGGTATTTGTTGCTGTTCTGAACACCTGCATTGTGGCCTTCTGGTAGTTCAACCTCCTTGGTTCTGATCATTTTCTCTCTTTTTCATATCACCTGACCGCACTTGTCCAGCACAAATGACATTCCAACATTGTCGCTGCAGATCCTATTTTTGAATGTTACACAAACAACTGTTTACAATGATACAACAATATCAATGTTTCAATACAAGTTGCAGTAAAGTTACAACATTGAAATACACTATTTTTGTTTTTGCTCTCTGAACTGTCAGGGTTCTATAATGGATTTTGATATGTAAATTAGTCATGCTAGAATACGATGAGCATTATAGTGTCAATGTTGGGAGCTGCCATTGACAGTTTTAAGTATCTTAATAACTGGTCTGGAACACAAGATTCCACCGGTCACAATTGTGACCGACCATAAAACCGACTTTTTCACCTACTTTTCCATGTAAATTTGAAAAAGAATGATTGTTTATTTCAAAGGGTTACTGATGTTATATTATTTGATTTGATTTATTTGTAGGGCTGCGACTAACAAATATTTCCATCAAGTAATCTGCAGATTATTTTCTCAATTAGGCTAACTGATTTAACGTCTTATCTGTAAATGATAACAAATGGTGAAAAATGCTGATCACAGTTTTGCCAAATCCTAAGGTGACTTCTTGAAATTTCTTATTTTTGCCGTGCTGGAACCAGAGAACATTTGACATTGTACTTGAAAAATTACTGAAATGCTTAATCGATTATCATAATTGTTGCCATTTAATAAATAGTCATTATATCAGCTGATTTTCTGTATGAATTAATTGAATAATTGTTATAACTGTATTTACTTTGCTTTCCAAGTCTGCCAATTCCTAGCTTATACATCCACTTCACCAAATCTGTCAAAACCACCCTGTTTCCAAAAACCAGTGAAGGAAAAGTATGAATCCATTTATTTCTTCTGAAAAATGGCTTCTTCCTTGTTGAGCCATGAACCTTGATTAAAGCCACATTGTTTCCTGTTGAGTCAACATGAGTTTGAGGGCTGGTGACTCAATGATTCTCATCCACTCACTGATGTTCATTCATTGCCTCTTAGGGGATTCAGGAATTCATCTATTCCAGACTAGGGCAGTAGTGTTTGTAGTGACCCACATATATCAGAGGGAGCTGGATAACACAAACAAGAGGACCATTAGAAACCAACTGAATAATAGATGAAAACGGAGACAGTTCAGGAGAAGAGGGAGTAGGGAGATGCCTTTAAAGTGGTATTCTTTGAACATTGATTACCCAATTTCATTCTATGTTGTGTGTGAGCATCAGTGCCTGAGAGAACAAGAGAAGTACAACAGAGACGGAGATAAAGACTAACTATAAAGTGTGATCTCAGTCTTGAAGCTTTAGTGATATTGTTGATATTTTTGCCAAATACTTTCTTATGAGGAGTACTAATCAGCCTGAGAAAAGTGCTGTGGATCATCCTTTCTAAACATTTGAAAAAAATAATGAATATTATATAATAATTCCATCTCCTTTTACATTTATTATGGCTTTCTATCCCTGTTTATGTTCATTCTATGCCTTATTTTATGCAAAGCATTCAGTGCGTGTACTTGAGTGGTAAAGCACTTTGAGCTGCATTTCTTGTATGAAAAGTGCAATACAAATACATTTAATTATTATCATTTTATTATTAATAATAATAATTATCTAAGCTTGGCCCTTATACCCCTCTTTAGCCTCCCTGCAAAACTAAAAACACAACTACTGCTAAGAATAGACCTGTATGTGGTCATTTGACGAGAAGCAATTGAGATTTACTGTTCACGGATGAATTTACTGTCCTAATAGAAAAATGTGCCGAAACAACTCTGACATGTCACAGTACCGCAGAACCTCTGTGTGCCACTCACTATACACCTACATCCTGTACTCTGTGGAGGAGCAGTACAAATGCTGTGTCATAGGTGCTGATGTTGCTATGCAACCAACCCGAATGTTTTTCAGAGGGATGAACATTTTTAGTCTGTTATCATCTCAAAATGGTTGTATTTGGCAGAATAATGATTTCCCATAAGCAGGGCCCCTTGGAACTGCCTTGATTTATGAGCATGCGTTTGGGGTGCATCCCATTATATAGCGCTCAATAGAATCTCCTCAATGTTTACCAAAGTACAGATGGATGGTCTGTATAGCTTGAACTGGTTATTTCCCTTCACAGGCAGCGCAAGCAATGCTAAGTATTTTTATTACTGCCATGTCAGTCCAGGCATGAATAATAAGCCGGACACCCATTTAAAAAGTGATTTATTGTCAGAAAATCAGGGACAATTCACTTTTAAAATTTCCCAGAGCCACAGGTGATGTCAGGAAGTTGCTTGTTTTGACAAATATATGTATGTGGTGAACAACAACATGGCAGTGTTTGAGAGCAATGTGTTCATGTTTGTTTCTCTGTCTGCAGAATCCGTACCTGATGCGGCCCATTCTGCATCCAGACCTGCCAAACTGCTGCGTTTATATAATGTGTTTATTTCTTTGTTCCTCTCTCTGTGCTGGAGTTCTTTTAAGAACTTGGAGGCTTTATCCAGATTATTATTAAATTGGTTGAATTTTAATAAGAGTGTGTTTATTCATATAGCATGTCAAGCTTATTACTTCAATATATTCCCAGCAAATCTGATGTTAATATACTGATTTTACTAATGGATAGGGCTTTTAGGCTACAGTATGAATGAGCACTTTAAAGATATAAAGATAGTAATTATAATTATGTATACATATATATGGCTGGTCTGGTTGTATACTCAGGAAAGATTGTGAAAATGGACAGTTTTAGCCTGAGTAGTGGCGATTGAATATTGACAACATATTTTGTTGTACGGTTTGAATTTGGAGATAGAAGATTTAAGACTGTCAAAAGAGTCACTTTTCTCATCACTATATAAAACTGCATAGCTATAAGGGATTCTGTAACTTACTTACAGAGCACAACCATGTAATGTACAATACGACTACAACTACTGACAGCTTATTAATTACTGCAAGTCAACACACACCCAGACTCTCAAACCAGTGTAGCAGTTTGTTGTCCTCTCTCACGTGTGGCCGTGCGCAGCAGATACATAGTATGTGTTACGTAGGAAGGTAACGCAGGGACGGGAATAACAGGATCATAAGACATTTAAAAGTAAACACTGTTCACGAGTCCCGCACCTCGAGTCTGAGTCAAGTCTTTGTGTGTGCGACTTAAGTGCGACTCGAGTCCAAGAGTCAAACTCAAGTCCCCATCTCTGTACTTTACTAATATTCCCGTTTCTGAATTTCTAAATGTATACTTGACCTATCTGACCTTTAAGGTGGTGTATGGGATTCTGGAGAATCAAGGATTAGTGTTGTGTGGCTCGGTCCACGCCACTTTGTTTGTTTCCTGGCTGCGTACAAATACAAAATATACGCTGAATTTGACAAAAGCACGTGCATTGTATTAGAATCGCATACACCAACTTTAAAGGTGCATTTTACACACAGAGATTGCTCAGTTATGAGGAGTACTACGCAGCCTGTGAAATAAGTATTTAATGTAAGTGATCCAGTGTTTTTTGGAGCTTGACCAACAGTAGGGAGGTAGTAGTAAGGGTCAGGATGTCTAGGCCTCTGCTGCTTCAATTTTGGCTGTTCTTTTTTAAATCTTACTCTAGTCAGCCACCCAACTTCATGGAGCCAAATAGAAAATCACTTGAGTACCCCTTTTCAATTGCCCATGTTTACGCAAATTTAGATGTTTTTCTATCCATGCTGAAGTGCTGAATTAAACTGATCAGAATCTAAATGAGCCTATGTATGTGCTTCTACATTTACTATTGGGAATATTCTTTGATCCATGTATCATGCATTAGTATTGACTTGATATTCAGGCTCATGCTTGTGTATCTCATCCTCCTACTCCCACATGTCCCAATGTAACAACACAAAGTCAATAATCTCCCATATGGCACAGCAAGAGTGAAGAACTGGTCGTGACCTCTAACATTTGGGGTCAAACAGATAGCAATAAAATGTGCAGAATTTGGAAGAAAAAAACAACAACAACAAAGGGAGCCACAGCCTACAACAACATTTCATCACTAATGGACAAAACCATTACAGATACTATTACTACCCATGTTAGAGTCTATCCCAGTCTGCAGATATGCACACACAACAATATTTAGAATGAGAGAGATAGGGGGATGACATGGAATGACAGGCAGGCAGACAGAAGGACTTGCAAAGCTGCATTGGCGTCAGACAGGCAGACACATTGACAGAGTCTGTATCATGAGCCATCTGATGGACGCTTTCACCAAAGCATCTTCCAGCAGTGGATGCAGTGCATTCAGCATGGGTGGGTACTGAACCACTAAAGCCTGGCATGCTGGAGCCATCAAGCTGCAGAACCACTGACTGACAGAGAGAAGGGTGGGTAGAGAAAACAGACAGACAGACAGCCAGAAAGGCAGGGAGGCTGGGTGTCTGACGGCTGCATGGCTTCTCACGCCTTCATGTTTTCCTGCCAGATCAGCCTGACAGAAAATCAATGACGCTGCACTCTCATGGAGACGCACAGTAACCATAGAAAAAGGCGGCAACGATACAGCCAGCCCGAATATGCTAAACTCATGTCTGTATCTTTTCTCATACACCGGCAGATTTATGCTTGGGCAAGAACAAGACCACGGTGATTGTGACGATGATGTGAATGTAACGGAATGTGTCAAAGGTGTAGCCTAACCGACATATGGGTCCTTTATCGGACACAAGTCACAGATCGTCTTACAGTCCTCACTAATGCGCCAATTTGCTCCATGAACCCATTGAGATGAATTAAGTTCCTGGTTAATTTAGACTCCGGCCACTAACACGGGGCTTTTTTAGGAGACCCAGCGCTTATATAGGCCCAAAGGCTTTTCAAATTGACACTCAATCCTAATTATGTGCGTATCATCACAAAATTTGCCAGAGGCATTGACAAACCTGTGTGAAAACAGCGGACTGGCTGTTTTGTGAGTGCGGTAGTCTGTTTTTTTTTTTTACAGGGGGAAAGGGATTTGAGCATCACGTCAAGCATGTCCGATAACGGATGCATTGACGCAGCCAGTATTCTGGGGATGGAGCAGGTGGAGGGGGGCGGGTTTCGCACCAACAACCCAGCGGGCCGCATCACTGTCAGTAAAACGGTGTCATCATTCAATTCCTTAATGCTCAATACGATCGAAATCATCATGAGCTTATTAGTGGAACTGTGTGTCCAGACATTTTGAACGTGCAGCCTATTTGAAAGCGACCCACCAGCTCCATTATGATTAGGCTGTGTGGTTCTCAGGGAGGAAGCACATGTGTTTCACCACCATCACTGACCCAGTGAAACGTTAAAAGAACAAGCTTATTATTTACCTTCATGTCGTTGACAATCGCCTGAAATAGACCCCCGAGGGCCCCGCATTCCTTCTCCACGGTCTCCATGTTTGCCAAATCCACCATTCACCGGAATTTGCAGAAGCGCGCACCAACTGCGCGCTACCAACACCCAGCAGGGAAAAAAGATGAAAAAATGTATTTCCACAAAATCACGACCGGCTCTCCGGGTTCTCCTTCAAATCGGGAGCCCGACAATAACGGAGGGATGCAGCAAGAACAGGAGGAGGGGGTGGACAAGAGAAAAGATGCCGTAAGAAACAGCTTGCGCTGCGGACGCCAAGCGAAGGGAAGATGGGTTGTGAGAGAGGTAAGATGGTCTCTCTCTCTCCCCCTCTCTCTTTTTCTCTCTCTCCCCGGCTCTGGGTCAGTCAGGCGGTGAGACGTTCAAATTGTAGGCTACAGGGGCGACCGCTCATCTTGGCGCAGCCAGCCTACGCGGAGTCGGTGGGGACGCATGTGAAGGCAGAGGAGAACCGGAGCGACGGATCGCCGTGTATGCCTGTGTGTGTGTGTGTGTGTGTGTCAGGGTCTGTGCCTGTGAGTTCGTGCATGCATGTGCGCGTAGGTAAAGGCAGGCTGTGATTGGTGCAGAGGCGGTGGGCTCAGCGGTGCGGGGAGAGCAAGCCAGTAATACGATCCATGCAACTGCAAGGGTCAAAAAAAGGAGGCTGGACAACGGCCTGTCACATGTCACAGATATAGCTACCAAAAACAGTGAGTGCGTGTGTAGGAATGTTTCCTGATGAGCCTAATTAATACTGGTAAAATAAAATATCATTTTCAGAGCCCTTCAGAGACTTATAGGGCTATTATTTGATGTAGCATACCATTATAGGACCGTGTTCATGGTATTGTTGCAGGGCATGTCTGTTGAGCCCATCAATATGAAAAATGAGTTCAATAAGACTGATATGAATCTGCAACTCAGCAAAGTAAGGAGAGTTAAATTGCTGGTGTTAAAACTTTCCAAATCTCATTCTAGATTTAATTTAACTCTGGTTTGACTGAAACCAGTTTGACTTAACTCTCTGCCAACAAAGAGTTGCTGTAACACTGTGAACTCTTGTTGTGTCATCTTGATTATTTTTAACTCCGTTCTTAACTTCTAACTTGGCTGTGACCCGAAGGTTTGTTGGTTTACCCAGTCGTTCACCATGAAACAAAACATTATTGAATTCAACCATAGAAGGACACACTTATCATTAAACATCAATTTATTTTACAGTTTTTTTATTTATTTAACTTTCAATTTGCCAGGAAGAAGCCCATTGAGATATAATCTCTATTTTAAGGGATACCTGGCTAAGAAAGGCACCAAACAGCATTTAAAAGTTACACTGATACACATATGACAACACAATAAATTAAAACATCTTCCAGCACACCTATACATTCACTAAGAGAATCCAGTTTATGGGAAACATCTACATTCCTCCTTAAGGACACCTGCAACCAGGGACTTGAACTCCCTAAGTGGTACCAGCAACTCTAACGGGAGAATCTTTTGTAAGGAGTTCCATGTTGACGGTGCACAATATGAAAAGGCAATATTTCCTAACTTGGAAACAAGTTTTGTAATTACTGACCACAAAGTTAAAGTCCCTACAAAGGTAACTGGGTAATTTGCACAGGATTGCCTTGTAGATAAAAACAACATATCGATACTCTGATTAGTAAGGAAACAAGTGTCTTTTTATTATTATGATGATTATGTTTTATATACCTAGAGGGCATCTTTTTGCTGGCCTACTGCTACTGCTTACTACATAACCCACAACAATTTATTTGCTTGCAGTTCTTCACATTTTCTGAATTTCTTGTCAAGTGGATATTCGTGCTTTAGATTGGGTATTTTAAAAGCATAACTTTGTCCGTTTATCTTTATGAATCAGTTGGCATGAAAAACCAAGTTTCTCTTACCTCTCTTTATCCATAGAAATATGACTTGTTTCAGTGCTTACCTATATCAGTGTTGGTTTCAAACGTCTTGTATTCCTCCTTTCAACTCCTGTGGTAAGTTAAGTACCGCTATGATGGCTAATTTCCCTATTTCCTGAATGAAAATACTATGACAAAGCTAACCACCCCTAAATGCCCTCTAATGCAACCAGGGGAAGCTGGCAGAAGTTGTGTTTGGAGGACTGCAGAATGTTGAAGTTCCACAGAGCAATGAATTCAACAGATTATTCACACGATTCTTTCCCATACAAAACTGCACAGAGCTTGTGATGTAGGCTACGAGACTTAAACCTGCAATAACAGATAATTTTTGGGATACTTGGGGGAAGCGGAAAGAAGTTGTGACGTATCATCACCTCGTAGGTTGATTATTTGCACAGATACTCATAGAGCAACATGATTATTCCTTTGGCGTTGTGTTTCTGGCTTCTTGGTGATATCAGACCAATATAAAGCCTCTTTTAGCTCAGGTTTTGGTCTCTACCAACCTGCTGTTTTGAGCAGGCACAGTGGGGTTTTAGAGATATGAGAGCGGTGCTGGTAAGAATGAACCAAAACAGTCGCTAAACAACTAAACAGTGAGCTAAAACTCACTATAAAGCTCTGTGAAGCAGAGTGGAGTTGAAGATTGGGGGGATTCTCTGTAGGTTAATTAATACGAGCGACCCCTTTCACATGGTCGCATTGTCATTTGATATACTGTCACTTTAAAGAAACATAGAATCTGCATGTCTTGACAATGACATGGTTTAAAAATATGTCTATGGAGCATATTTTAATAAAATGCAACATTCTCTTTCTTTTTAGCATAGTTTACTGTATGTTAACTTTTTATTGTATTAAATGAGATTTTAACTAAATTAATATCGCTGTGAGGGAGTAGTGTTGACAAAAGCTGGCTTTATAAAGCTGGCAGAAACACTGGTTAGTATCATAGTGTTATATTTAAACTACACAAAGAGTAAATAAATCAACCCTGAAATTGAAACTCTGATAGTTTTGTGTTTGCTGATTTTGCTAATAAGAGTTTTAAGCTTCACGTTGACAGTGATTAGTAGTTACATAATAACTCCCGTGCCTGTAGTCAAACGTCTCTGCTGTAGTTTAGACAGTTATGTAATTCTGTAAAAGTAAACTAAAAACTAACTACAAAAATGTTTCCCTAGGTCGTCCTTGCATGGGTAGAAATTCCTTCAGTGGGGGGTTGTTGTGTAATGTTGGTCTGTTTCAGTGTCGTTCCTTGACATGATTGCTTTAAACATTATAACTGAGGTAATATGCAGTTTTGATTTTAGATTAGGATAAAACTAAGACAGAAGAGAGAAGAATAGGCTGTGTATCTGAAAAAGTAAAAGAGCAAGGATTTTGTGTCTGTGTTCAAAGTGTACTGTATTTACAGAGCATACAAGTAATGTGATACTGCAAGCAACCATAATGATGGTTAAAGGGTCAAAGGTCAATATGCCCTGGATATTCCTGTGACTAAAGATGGATCATGTCAGAGAGAAGTGCTCGGAAATCAGCCAGCAATGGAGGGGGGCAGATGGGATCTTTTTCTTGTATCAGTTTCAAGATGTTATTGTCACATGATAACCCCATGATGGTTTCAGGACACAGTGTCTTGATATTATATTTTAATAGGAACAGCCTTTGTGTCGATAACCCCAGATGTCACAAACTGTGTAAAATTCTAAAAATGCACTTGAAAATCAGACAGTTTTGATGACACATTGCAAGGTTTTCATCTATTTGTTCAATAGCGACAAAAAAGCTACCGGACATGAATTACTTGTTGTTTATGGAGATCCCTGTGAGTGAAAACCGAGCTAGAACAAATGTCCAGGAGTCCTTGTATGTATGTATAGAGAGCAGGTGACCACAGGCATGTCACACTGTGTTATGCATAAGTACACGCTCATGTACACATTCCCATGCTCAGCTGTAAGCTCACGCCAAATTTCCTGAGAGAGACCTCATATGGACACAGGAGAGGACACGCCCATGTGATCATCTCCACGTGTGTGAATACCATATGTGCTCCCTATATGTGTACATGTTTGTGTGAGCATTTGTGCCGCTATGATAGTCCTGTGACCTTGACAGAAAGGAAGGATGTAATAGATATCACATGGTCGGTGTTTGTCTTGTTTTAGCCTATCCCCTCCTGTGCTTTTATGTGTCTTGTCTTTCCTGAATACAGTTAATTCACGCACACTCTGGCCGCCAAACACCCAGCAGATTTACGGGTTCCCTTGGACTGGAGAGCAAGTGTTCAGTCGCAACAAAATCCTCCTTTGGTTCTTGTTAACTCCCACGAGGCCTTTCCTGAAAATGATCAGATCAGTGTAGAAAGTAAGCATACTTCAAAGGGTCATGAAAAGAGTGGGTGTATTAACAGCTGCGTATGGTAAAGTGACAGATTCCAGACAGGTTAAATCAATTTGACAAGGTTTTACTGCATTCCCAACTGCAGACCTGGTTTCTATTTAAAGATGTCTCACGCACAGCTACTGAAGGGCCAGACAGTGCAGTTTGTTTCCCTTCATACAAATGAAAACCCTGATTGCGTTTTCTCACCTGCTATTCTGTTGGTATTGGACCTAAAAATCAACAAATTCTACCAACATTTCTATTGCCAATTGTCCATTTTGTTGTTGTGTCCAAACATTCACAGTTTCATACCACTTTACACTATGCATGCTAGCTGTGTCATTATCTACTCAGTTTCTGCATCTGTATATTTTAACTTCTTCTTGAAATTTATTTTTATAACTTTGCAGATTTTGACATGCAAAGGAGAGAGGAGAGAGACCACATTTCCACTGAACTCACTTTTACCTGACTGTTGCACGTGCAATATCATGTCATGTCATTATAGATTATACATTATTCTCACAATTTAGAAATAAAACCGTTTGCTTGAAACCAATTAAATAACTGTGTATAGGTACATTTGCATGTGGCAAACTGTTCTACTGCACACTACATGTTGACAATAATAAAATTCCACAAATGCGTAAAAAGGAAGTCACAAATATAACGTGACCTGCAAATTGAATGAAAATGTTCCGCAAATGTGCTAAATTTGTTTTGTGTGTAAAAATAGATCCACAAATGCATAAATAACACTTTTTCTGTGAAATTAAAATATGTGTGTACAGAGTAAATTGTACATATTTGCAAATTGCACTGCATTTTTGTGGATATGATTTTACACAACACAAATGTAAAAATACATGTTTTGGGTAGTGAGATATTTGTGTATATTTTTTTTACAGATCTCCACAGTACACTTTGGACAAAATTCCACAAATGTTTAAAAAGGAAATTACAAATGTAACATGACCCACAAACTGACAGAAAGCAATCTGCAAATGTGCAAAAACTGTGTGTAGATGTCACTCTGTTTTTTTGTGGATAGGATTTTACACATCACAAATGTAAAAATAAATATTTGTAGATGGTGAAATATTTCTGCATCATAGTACACATTTGTGGATTGTTTTCTGTGGTTTAAAAATACTAAAGTCTAAAATCTTCCATAGTTATCCTATGCCTATAGGGAACCTGCAAGACTTCAAACTTACTGTGTCCTATCGCCTGACATAATTGTTCATGCTACAGTAAACAGTATTAGAATTTACTCCACTCGCACTCATGTTCCAATGCGACATTTTCTTTTTTCAATTTAATAATCAGGTTAATGGTCAGCTTATTTGTGCTCTCAGTCAAATATTGAAACAAATTGTGTTTAAAAAGGCATGGGTACATCTTCCATCCCCAAATTACTGTAAAATACATGTCATTCTTTCATATAAATGGCCTTATCTCTGATATTCCTGCTTTGTTCAGTGAGTGAGTCAGAAAGTCATTTAAAACCTGAACAATCCCACCTCCTTTGGTGAGCTAGTGTTTCACCATCATCCATCTTCAACTGCACGTCTCTCTTTAAGGGCTTTTCTGCAACTTTTATCATTGTTGCATTAATACATTTGTCTGCTGTATCGTTGTAGTCAAGACCGCCCAAACCGAGACCATGTCAAGACCAAGACCAGAGTTTATCGAGACCGAGACAAGACCAAGATTTTTAGGGGCTGAGAGCAGTCGACCAAGACTGAGGGAGGGCGAGTCTGAGTCAAGACCAAGACCAGTTCCCTGTATTGCACGGCACACAATAAAATGTGGAACGAGATCATAGGTACTTCACAAATTAATCTGAAAGATCCACATTCCCATTAAAACACCCACATACAAACACTAAGAGCTGAAATCAACGTAAGCATTGCAGGGAGGGGTGACAGTCGTTAACGGTAACAACACCGTTTACTTAGGGTTATTGGTTGCATTTGAAGCAATATTTTATGTTAACAAATAAATTAGTCTGTAAATGCAAAAGCAATTCATTGATTCCAAAGTTACGGTCTTGACTGGTCTTGAAATAAAACCCCGAGTCCTCAATGTCCGAGACCGAGACAAGACAGAGTGCAAATGCGGTCGATTGATGAGGCCAAGCCCATCAAAAAGTGGTCTTAAGACCACTCTCGAGTACTACAACGCTAGTCTGCTGCTATCTTTATCTGTTTACTTTTTGCCCTCCTCTGCAGTGAGCAGAGAAACTGGAACCTTTGTAATAAAAAAGGAAGCATTTTTCACAGTTCCGTAATATTTATTGTATTTTGAATTGCTCAGAAGATTAGTCAGTGGGTTATAAAATGGCATTTTTACATGCCCCAGAAGGAGTTAGCATAAAAGATAATTCAGATGTTGAGTCACATATGACAGCAGTAAGCCTATATGGAGCCAGTGTAGGAAGCAGTCCTGTTTAAACTGAGAATGTTTTGGTTTCAAGAGAGAGAATCTAATAAAAGAGGCTGAGTCACATTCAGCCTACCTCTTGCTGTCATTTTGAGCCATCACTGCGGTTGCTTTATATCATTTAGAAGAGTGTAGAAATTACTTAAAATGTTGAGTGGTTGTACTGGCTTTAAAACCCACCCCAAATTCAGTTGCCTTTACCCATATTATCCTCATCCTCATGTATGTGATAAATATTTAGCGTGGTGGGTAATTTAAGTCATTTCATTAAGTCAATTTTCCCCCCCTTACCTCACTTATGTTTTTGCGGACACTTACATTAAATATATATAAACATACTGTATGTATTTAAAATGTGGACTGTAGCAATTAAATATCTAGCTCTGTTTTCGTTTATTTTAGTTTGTTTAAACATTGCTGATGTAAACAAACCACTGAGCATTGGAAAAAAGCAATAACTAAGATGTAGTTTTTGTTTAGTTTATATATTTCTGTACTTTCTACATATTTATTTAAAATTGTTTCATAACTCAGTATATTTTGGAGTGAAAGCAGGCCCTAGCTCTGTCTTGTGTTGGACTCACACACACACACACACACACACACACACACACACACACACACACACACACAGACCAAAGTCCCTGGGTGAGGTCAGATGTCAGCTGACCATAAATTCTGATGACTAGGTTTTTCTTTTGAGGGGAAGCAGCAGAACTTGAGCATCTGATGTTGTCTACTGAAAGCAGATGTGAGCAGTTCTCAAGACAACAGTTTCCAGCAGTATGTGAACTTATGTTGGTGTCATCGGGTGAGTTGCTGATTTATCATCAGCCGTGATGTTCTTTCACAGAGGGCTAACTTTCTGTTTTGCTTTGGCCAAAGAGGAAGTGTTTGTTTTAACAGAGATAACAAAGAGAAACAAGATTTTATATGCTTTAATAAAAGTGCGTAAATAAATATAAAATTATAACCCTAACCCTAAAGGTAGGGGGCGTCAGTGTGCTTGTGTGGCGGAGCGTGGCTGTGTGTGTGTACAGGGTAGAAGAGGGAGAGAGACAGAGCAACATCAGCGCTGGTGTCGTGCAGAGTTGTGCGTGAACTCTGTGGGACGTTTGAATCGTTTATCACCATTGATGAACCTCACAAAGAATTTTATATCGTTTTTAAACAGTAGGCAACTTGGAGTAGACCCGCATGGAGCCGTGACGTGCATGCAGTTGTTGGCGAGTCGATTTAGCCGTAAATGTGTATTCGACTATGTAAATCCTTAGACGGGGTCTAAGCAGCCGTAGATGAAGATATGGAAGATAAGACTATTTCAGTGAACACCCCCTAGTTGTAGTTCACAGTTTTGTAAGTGACTTTGACTAATTACGATTTTGGTATCACAACTGAATAATGCAAATATAGAGAACAAATAAATAAAAGTGATCAATCTGACATGGAAAATAGAGGAGGTGGACACAACAGGAACCCAGTGCATTCTCAAAATTCTCAAACAACGTCTGTGTTGATTTTATCAGAGAGACGTTGATTCAACTATTCTTGCTTCTTGCGAATAAAACGAAATGGCTGGTGATTCTATTCATAGCTCAGTATCACAGGAACCGCACCTCATAATTTACATCCAGCGCTTTATGTAGCCTGGTCAGGAGGTGGAGAAGGTTGTTACATGTCCGACCTTCACCTTCACCTTCACACTCTATCAGAGATAGGTAGCAGCCACAGCGAATATCTTGATTGGCGGAGGAGTGCTGTAACAAGTGCTGATTTTGTGGTCTGGCTGAAACAAACAAGTTCTCCAAATTATGATATAAATATGTTGTTTGTAACTGCCCTCCTCACAGTAAGTGTTTTCTGATGTGACGCCCTGTCGACTGGACAGCATTAGTTGTCCAGTTAAGGTTTGGTTAGGTTTAGCCAGTATTTTAGAAATACTGAGAATAGAATACTGAACTTGATGAATTAAATAAAATACACTTTACTGCAGTGTGTACCCATCTCTTTGTACTGACACGTGTTGGAGATCTGCAGTTGGAGCACTCCTGTCTTTCTCCATAATGCTGGGATACTGGATCTTTTCTGAGACGGGTGTAATATTTTCTCTCTTTACCCCCCACTGATGTCACTCATTTTATCTCATCTTACTTTCTCCCTCCCTTCTTCTCTTTTGGTCATGCCTTTCCCTCATTCCCAGAGTCACTTCCTCTCTGCATGCTGAGTAAGTCCCTGTGTCTATCTAGTGTCCGACCAGACAAAATGAAGAGATGCAGGGAGGTTATCTTGTTGAAAACAGACGCCCCCTGGTACCGAGGGCAACGGGGCTCAGGGCGAAACCTCTGATTAAATTTTTTTATGTTCGCCGTTTTAAGTCCAATAATCCGCCTATTTTGTCGCTCCGAGTCCCAGTGGGCGTCATCTTGATTATTGCACAATACCCGTGAGCTGCCTGCCATTTCTCTTCTTTTTCTGCAGAGTATGAAAAGTGCCGCTTTAATACACACGGCCTTTTTGTCCATTTTCTGGCCGACCCGTTGGAGATACATAGACATGCAGAGTATCAAATGAAAGGTCTGCTCAAGACGGATCAATTGATGTTCCGTTCCAATCTACAGGCCTGTAAAGCATGGGTGTGCTTTTGGTGACAGGAATGTTGATTAATAGTCACTGTTTTTATCAATATTTTAATGTTTTGTTACTTGGAACTCGGTTGTATGGACAGAAAGAGCGTCAACATTTACAACAGTAAATATTGCCAAAATATGGACATTCGCCTGGTATATTTTGAAAATATTGTATGATAACTGGTGTATTTTAGTTTATTTTCATGTAATTTACAGTTAGAATGGCATTATAGGTGTATTAAATGATTTTCAGTTGCATTATAAGCTTGATGGTTTTGATGGTTTATTGCATTAAAATATAACTTTTTTTTACCAGGCGAGGATGAAAATATCATATTTTTTCTGTATTACATTTCCATGTAGACTGTAATGATAAAATAAATATGTTAATGTACAATGGATTTATATTCCTTAGATTCCGACCTTTCAAAGGAGACCAGAATTATGCATCTAGGCCTAATGGTTGAGGAATTATTCCTGATTCATTTTGGGTGTGTTATTTTAGATGTTTTTCTTGGAAAAGGGTGTCTGTTTTCAACAGGTTATAGGAGAGAGTAGGAAGCAGAGATTGGAAATGCCAAGAAAAGGAGTGTGGAAGGTTGCCATAGAAGAGATACAGGAGGGAGAGGAGTACAGCAGAGACCCCAATTTTTATTACCCTACTGCACCCCTCCTCCTCCTCTGTGTGGCAGAGCAGAATGTAGGTCTGCGCTTGCCTACAGCCATCAGCAACAATCAGTTCTGCCCCAGTTACTGACGCATCTCACAGACTAAACACACGCACGTACGTCACAACTCGCAGAGATGCACACACAGTTGTGCATAGAAACAGAAGCACTTACAATATGCTTGCAGAAAGACACACAACAGTCTGAGAGGACAACGCACACGCTGGCATACAGAGGCATGATCTGCTCCTGCACGAACACTCCTGCACAGATGTATGCAAACATTTGATGATCATGTTTGCACACTTTACAGAGAGGGAGGATACATAAATGTATACGCTTGATATTCCTAATTAAATAAAAAAAATGTATCTGACGTTGTCAAACACCACGGTGGTTAAGCAGTTACTAAAGTAAAACAGGATGCACCACATAGATAAGTTACAACATAACTCTAACTACAATATGTGTAAAACATAAAATGTCACAGAGTTATACTCACAAAAGGGAAAACAAGTTGTTTTTCGGCCATACAGCATCATTTTTCATTATCAGCATGCAATTTTGCACCACAGTCATCCAGCAGAGACCTAACTTATTGTTATGATATTTCAATATCGATCTAGCTTACTGCGATGTGCTACGGTGCAGCCAGAAACCAGCGTCGACTTTACGCCCTTCTCTAAGGAGAAAACTTACACATAGCTGTTGCAACCCAGTGCTGGGTTTTTTGGGAGGGTCATTTGGGTGACTGCAAACACTGACATATCATCGCCTTTCAAGTTGATATGACAAATGTGGCAAATGTTTGTGTTGCAGGACTCGAGACCACCATCAAAAAGTGGTCTTAAGACCAAGACTGGTCACTTTTTGATGGTCTTGGTCTTGTCTCGGACTCGACCGCATTCGTGCTCGGTCTTGTCTCGGTCTTGGACATTGAGGACTCGGGATTTTATTTCAAGACCAGTCAAGACCATAACTTTGGGAATATCAATAAATTGTTTTGCATTGTCTGATTTGTTAACATCCAAACTTTGATTGGATGGAAAACTTTTTGTTTCAAATGCAACCAATAACCGTTAACGACTGTCACTCCTAACCACGATGGTAAACATGGAAAAGGAGTGTTGAATAAAGATGCTTACGTTGATTTCAGCTCTTAGTGTTTGTATGTGGGTGTTTTAATAGGTATGTGGATCTTTCAGATCAATTTGAGAAGCACCTATGATCTCGTTCCACATTGTGTGTCGTGTAATGTGGGTACTGGTCTTGGTCTTGACCCGGTCTCGCCCTCCCTCGGTCTTGATCTCGACTTGGTATCAGCCCCTAAAAGTCTTGGTCTTGTCTCAGTCTCGATAAACTCTGGTCTTGGTCTTGACTTGGTCTCGGCGGTCTTGACTACAACACTAGCAAATGTATTTATTCACTCTCCTTAAGTTCTGTTTTTGGTCTCTAACAACTCCTCTGGCTCTTTAGCTGCTAGATGCTCCACTATGTTCATCAGCTGTTTCCTAACTGTGTCTGTCTCCTGTTTGGTGCTGAGCAGGTAGCGTCCAGTGGATTTTTGTAGCTTTCTCTGAAAACAGCTGCCATCTAGAGCAATTTCAGCGTGCCTCCCGTCTAGGCCAACTTTCTTGCAATTTGCAATATTTGTAGCCAACATGTTGCCACTATGTTGGTCCCTGGCATTACCGTACATTTCGTAGTGCCTTGCTTTGACCTGGCTCTTGCTATCCCCTTGGGTTTCTGAGGATGAGTGGGGTATATTTCTTTTATTCCAACTTTGTGTATGTTGTAAAGTATGCCACTAAGGCCCTGTCTTTATTGGGGGGTCATGGCCAGTGTGTGTGTGTTGCCGTGGTGTGTGTATGCTTCACCTGTGCTGTCTTTAAGATATTCAAGGGTTCTAATTACAACAGGTGTGGAGCACTATGGACTCAGTGCCCCTTGGGTTATATAAGCCTAAGTGATCAGTTTGGATTTCTCTCTCTCGCCTGCACGTTGTTTTGTTTGGCTTTTGGTTTTGTTTACATACTTCTACTACCACGCCTCATAACCTGGTTTACTTCCTCTGCTGGCATTTGTGTGTCATTTCAAGTAATTAATGACTACATTGGTTTGATAAGTTGGATTGACTGAAAATCACCTGTGCTTCATTGGAACAATTCTTGTTGGGGCCCGAGCATGAAACATGCGAGGACCCTATAGAAAATGAAGGAATTCTTTCTTCCTTCTTTCTGCAAATGAAGCAATTTTTTTGCGACCTAAACATGTTCCACAACTCAAATGCACAAATTTCAAACGCTGCAAAAATGTACGTGTCATATGTTTTTGTACATGGGCATGGCAAAATGGGTCGCTAGTGCCCCCTAAAGAGCTGCCCCCGGGCCACGTTTCAAAGAAATGTAAAAAAATTGTGCGAGATGTATCATATTCAGACCTACAAAAAAGCCTCAAAGTCATAGCGCCACGTACTGGCAACAGTAAGTGACCCTTTAACCATGCTGCCCCCGCACAACATTTTACTAGATGCAAGAAGTTTTGTGGCACATAGAGTGTATCACCCCAGGACACACAAAAAAGCCTCTTGGAGCCATATCATAAACCCAACAGGAAGTCAGACATTTTGAATTTAATGTTTTTTTTGGCTAATCATGCGTTCCAAATTTTTAACAAACTCCTCCTAGAGAATTAATCTGATCTACTTAAAATTTGATGAAGTACTGTTTGTGAGGTTTTGTCAAAAGGGTGTATTAGCGCTGAAGATCAGTGGCTTGCCATGAAACAGGAAATTGATGTAACATTAGTCTACATGCTCACATCTGTATCAAAATATACCCATTTGTGTCCCGCACATCTTGATGCCAATTATCACCCTGTTGTTGTAGGGGAGAAGGAAAAGAAAATGTCTCACAGACTTTAATTTAATTGACTTTTGCCACAATGCACTGTATATTTTTCTGTGTACTTGTTTCCGTTGAGGCCTCAGGCATCTTCTGTAAAAACAGTGTGTTGGTTCAGTTATTGTCTTGGTGTAATTCTCCTCATGAGAGTACCCTGTAGGCACATAAACTGGCTATGCATACAGTAGATTCATGACACTAAATGTAACATGGACAACTCAGGGTGGTTTCTCATGGGGTTACAGTGCTTTTATTAATTCTCAAACCAGGAAATGAACACAGCATCGCGTCTAGGTCAGGTTTTGGACAGGGGCAATTGTTACATGTGGTTCTCCTTAAACTTTTGACCTTCCCCTTCACATTAAAGCAAAATACAGCACACTGTAAATGCACTTTATTGTGCCACAAATTTCTTTAAACTATGTGAAGGTGTAGCTGCATTAATGGCACCTAGGACATGCTGAAGACAGAAAAACATGGTGCACTCCCAATGAAGTTATCCAGGTTTCTGTTAATCGGTAACAAAAAAAAGGACAAATCCCATTTTCCAATAAAACTATTAATCTGTCAGACATGCGCCTTGTCCTCTTTTCTGAAACCAAACACAAATCCAACTTACTGTGTAGCATTGGTGCTCTAAAAACAAGAGCACCTTTGCTAATATGACACCCTCGTTCGCAAACTGTGACTAAAGGTCCTTGGTGTTGAAATAAATCATTGCGAAATGACTCATCATGATGCCCATCTGGGCTGCTGTCTAAAGGTTCCATGAGGTGGTCTCTGTTTTTGTGTCATAACATCCTGCCAACATGGCCGCACACACCTTCAGTTTGTTTTATATTCTGCAGAACACATATTTTATAACATCCAGTACAACAGGTGACCTGTGTTGTGTTATATAAAATTACTATGAATATGTATTTTTGTCTAATAAAAAGGTTGCCTCATTTTGGTCTACTGATATGTCCTGAGGTTGCTGAAGATTAGGTGACTATGTGATTTCATTGAATGTTCTGAAGTCTTTTCTGGTCATAATACATACATGTTGTTTTATGAAATAAAGACATTTATTTTATTATTTAACCAGCTTTGTCCCATTGAGATCATAGATGTCTTTTATAAGGGAGACCTGGCCAAGAATAGCAGCAACACAAGGTTTCAACAATAAAATAACATAAAATCCCATACATGTAGAATTGGGTAACATATCCTTGAATCCATCAGCTCTCTGTATTTGCTTTATCCATTACAGGAGTCACAAATAACCGTGATTATTCATCCAAAACTATGACCACAAATTTGAAGAAAACAATGAACAATGTTTTGTATTTTTACATAACCCTAAGCAGGCTTCAACTTATACTGTATAATGATGAGTCCAATGACGGGGGTGAAGGGGGGTTATTGAATGACTGATAATGTATATTTTTCAGAGAAAACGTCAGCGGTAAGGTAGCAGAGAACCTGTGGAAAGGAAGAACAACAGCAACATCACAACACCTATGAAGTAGCCCGGAACATCCACCAAGGGATTAATTGCAATCTGAAAGCTGCTAAACACTTTTACAAAGGTGTGAAATAAAATGACTAGTTGGTGACTCTTGGTTGCCTGTAGGTGTGAATGTGAGAGTGAATGGTTTTCTTTTAGCCCTGTGACTGACTGACAACCTGTTCAGTGGAAATACCGCTGAAGGAGAAGTGGTTGAGCTAATGGATGGATGGATGGACAAAAAAGAAAAGAAGAAAAGATTGTAAAGATTCTTGAATTTTCTTGAATCTTGATGCTGACGGTGAGGCTAAGTAAGCATGTGAGGGGGAGGAGGGGACGTTAAGATCAGGAGGACAAACAGAAGAGAGGATCTGCTCTCATTAAATTTTCACTTTCATTTAAAGTAAATTATTTAAAAGCCATGTTGCACTGCGTCTGTGATACAGCATGGGTCCTCATATTCATAAGACACTCAAACATCAACAAAGGGACACCAATAAGCCCAATCCTAGTAGCACATATATACATAATATTCAGAAATTCAGAATATAGCATGTGCACTAACACTACTGTGCACACAGACACACATGCACTGTCCCACGGGAGCTGATTAGGGTAAGATTTGTCAGGCAACATGCCCCCCCCCCCAACCCACCCACCACACCACTGACAACACTGACAGCTCTTTTTATATTGATGACACACTGAGCACAGACCTTCCTCCTTGCACTTGGTTATAATCGTCATATTCTTTTGTAAATGTATTCAGTTTGTTGAATAACCCATGAACCGTACTGGAAAAAGAGTCACACCTATCACAAAAAACAGTCGTATGTACATGGAAATTTCATTGCAGAAAGAATGTGCCACATTAGCTCGATAATATTCCATTCACTAGTTTGTGTTCTGATCAGCATCCACACTTGAAATGCATATTTACACTTTCTTCATTGGAATCTGCAAATTCCAGAAAGTAGACTTTGGTCTATACCCAAGGGGGGAAAGTAGGGTTTTTCCTGATTTTCTTCTATTGTTCAAATTTATAACTACATTACAGTGTAATACAGATTTTTGCACATTTCACTTCATCCATACATCCTTGAAGTAATTCACTAAACCTAAAGCACTAATTTCACAAGTGCACACAGCATTCACTCACAGAAAATACTTTTTTTATTGCAGACATTTTGACATGTCATAGCAGGTAAAGCCCATGAGTAATATATTAAATAACAACTGCAGATTAGCCAGTTCCAGGGCCTTAGTATAAAGCATAGGGAATCCAGACACTTACAAAATGGCAACAAAAGGGTAAATACAGTGTAGTGTATTTTATATACTATACAATGACTTTGTACTGTGCTGTGGTTCATAAGGAGTAAAGATGTAATGTAAACATCTATAGGAATCCCAAAATGTCAAACAGGTTACCAAAAGTGTTCAATAAATGAGGTCCTTGAGAGCAGGCTGCTGCATTTTTACCACATATTTCATAAAGTAGAAAAACATACAAACAGCACAAAACATCTCCTTTGTCTCAGACACACAGTGAAGAAGTGATGTCTTTTGCTTGGCCCAGATACATCATACTGTCTGGATACAGCATAGAAGGCATCTGATCAAAGAGTATAGAAGAGAGGACTGGAAAGAGAGAAACAGAATACGGATTGTGGAGACACAGACAGAGAAAACTGGTAGAAAACAAAAACAGGGGGAATCGCAGAGGGACATAGGAAAGAGACATGTTTGAAACACCAGTAATAGAAAGACAAAAAGAAAAGGATGGAATGATGTTAAAGGAGGCTGGGGAGGAGCTCTTCTGCAGGGAACCAGTAGATCTGGAGAAGAACCAAATCAAGGCTAAGTTCCTTTTTTCTTTCTTCCATAAAAGAAATTAGTATGTCCCCTTAACATTACTGAAATATACTGTTTGTCTTGAATTTCAGAATGAGTGTGTTTGGCGCTCATTAGATGAACAATGCAATGGTCGACTGCCTAACTTGGCGCAAAAAGCCACAAGTAATGAGACAGGAATTTATCCCCACTCCCAATATTATAGCTAGTAGTGCAGAGGAAATACCCCAAAATCAACTGTTCACATTTCAACCCATTCCAAAAGTTGAAATGAAAATAAACAGATCTCTTCTCCTCTATAAGTATTTTTTCTCTTGCCTGCTGCTTGTTTTTGGCAATTTTCAGATACAACTACAGCAACAGAGCTAAAGTATAAATGAATGCAATGATGACAAGCTGGACTCAAGGAGGGTTCAACAGTGCAACATTCTTAGCAAATATGATATCTTTAGTAGGGAAAATCTGATAAAATACACAAGTGACACAAGTTCCTCCACCAGCATCCGATGTTTAAGATCCTAAAAGACAAAGCACCTTCACTTCTTAATACTTTCATTAAGCAGTAAAAATAAAACAACGGATCTATAAGTTTTGCTCTGAGAGGGTTACTGTGTAACCTCAAAGGCCCAGCTCCTTTAGCCAATCATGCTTTTTGGTAATAGCTTTGCAAATGTGAGTAACCCTACCATCTGCAATAAGAAACTGTGCCACCTAGCGTACCTTCACACATCTCAAGGACTGGCTTTTGAAAAGTCAGACATGAACACAGTTAATCTACAGAACACACTAATCCACTAATTCTGTTTTTATTGTTGTTACTGGCTATCATGCTGCTAACTTGTCCATTGTCATTTGCTCATTGATACATGGTCCCACTGCTAGTTGGTATTTACAGTTTGGTATGATCTGTATCTGTGTACAACTCTGGCTTATGTGTTAGGTATATGATATTATCATTCTATCAAATGTTGGGCAGGTGGCGGTGATGGTATGGACTTGTACTTAATGTATTTAATGACTTTTGTCCACTCAACCTGTACAGCAACTAAAACATTACATTTTAATCCATTGCCTTTGTATTTCACAGCTGAGTGCTACCCTCTAGGGGTTAATTTATGTACATGCACCTAGAAACACAGGAACCCTTATATCACAAAGGCTTCAGATTTTACTACAGATCCAAGAACCTTCTTCCCCCCAAGTTGTATCAATGACTACAGCATTCAATTTGGCAGAAACAATGAATGTCAAGAATGTAACTGCCCACTACTGCATCCACCTGTGACAACACGGTATAGAGTACTGTGATGTCTTTCATTCCATTAAGGTTTCACAGGAGACAGTTCTCATCCTCCACTAGAACAATATGCAACAGTCTGTTCACAAGGGCCACATCTTTTTTTTGTGCTCTCTGGTCAGGTTAAAGGTACTTTAGGGTTCTGGATCATAACTGTACTTGATGAGATGGTAATTGACAGAAACATGCATTTATGTGAATGTATTGGAGATTAGATCCACTGATTTTTAGTTGCTTGCACAGAAACAATTGTTTAACTACTACTCAGTACTGGTTGTGCATGTAATACCCACACGCTATTTTTAGTCTGAAATTAAATTATTATTTTTATCAGCTAGGTTCTTAGTATTAAAGGGTGTTTGGTTTTGCTATTAAAATGGCATACTACTAATTTCAGAGATGTATGTTGTAGAAATAAGACACACCAATACATGTAGTTGATTTCTGGCCAGGGAATTTCATTGCTCAGCTTTTTAAAGCATTAGAATTCAATTTAATTGTCTAAGAAAAAGTGGGCTATTAGTGTCTTTACAAAATTATCATTGTTTCATCGTGATGTAACAACCTGTTATAAAAAGCTAGGGTGCCAAAGGCCAGTGCTTGGACAGCAAAGGAGATAATAACGACAGGAGTTTCATAACACTGCCAGTTCCCTGTTTACTCAGACTACACCATTCAACCACGGGCGACTTTATCAGGTGCTGGTGGCTCCAGTTAGTATTGCCCAATCAGAGGCCAGTTCCCGTCCCAGGCCCGCACTCGCATGGATGTCATTGGTTACATTTTAATACGTAGTGGCGACATGGGCGGAGTCTGTGGCGCTACTGTGAGGTCTCCAGCGGATAACAGCACCTGGGCCAGGAAGAAAGGAGAGACGAGCTGCCTGCCTCCATCTCTGTCTGACCGCACAATTATCTACGGGTGAGTGAGCTACTGTATGATTGTGCCTCTGTAACGGGATTATAATCTGGTATGACGTCTGTTACATCATATGACCTGCTTTTGAAGATGCACCGTTCAACAAAGCATGTTGGCACAGTTATTCGAGGCAGTTCACGCTAATTTAGCATCAGAAAAAGAGGCGCGTGCGCACGGAAAGTGCTGAAATCTAAAGATTTATTTAAAAAGCCTTACGTGTTTTGATTTTTGTTAACGTTATGCAACGGTGGGTTGCTCCTTTTCCTCGTCACACAGCTGTCGGACAAACTGATGAAACATGCTAAACAGGAGGTGCTGTAACAGAGAGGCACGCGAGTCCTTTCATCTTTATTCCAACGCATAAACATCATAACGTTACCTTACATTGTAATTCTGTTGTTGGTGGAACTTTAGATGTACTGTGATCACTGGAAAGCCAGCCGTGCTGTCAGTACCTTTGCCCAAGAAGAGAGAGTGTGTGTGTTTGTGTGTTTGTGTGTTTGTGTGTGTGCGCGCGCGTGTGTGTGTGTGTATGAGAGAGAGAGAACTACACTTTTTATTTTAGTTGAATACATGTGTACACCCAGATCCTGCTGTACAAGCTAGCTTTATCAAGCTCACCTCCACTCAAGACTCAAGGCATGCACTTTAATACCTCCGATTACCTCATGATCTGTTTTGAAATGTTTGGCACGTGGAACTAAACTACTATGTGTTGACCTTTCATGACACTTTAACTTTGGAGCACACAAAGACACAGTGAATTTGTGAAACTAAGAGGAAGATGGCGTTTCTTTTTCCATTGGTGCCATTGCCAATTGCTTGTACATTTGGTGCATGCCACTGTATGTTGTACTGTCTTAATTAAAACGGCTGTCGTGGAGAAAATACAGCATGCTTCTGCGAACTGATCTTAACTTGATCCTTCATCAGAAATTAACGGTGCAGTGGCCATGGAGGCAACACGGAGACGAACCCAGCACAGTCACAATGGGAAGACATCTGAACAGAGGGAGCAGACAGCACAGTGGGGGAGAGCATGGTGAGTTTATATTATGTCAAAGTCCATTTTGTCATCTTATATACTTATACACCAAAAGTTCCACCACAAGCTTATTACACAGCCTTGGAACTGACAATTGAGACAGAGGGGGAAAAAAACTTGTTAAAAAGTAAATTTAGATTGAAGGAATTAACTTTTGATGACAGCAAATAAAGCTCTGATACAGTATTTGTTAACAAATTAATGTAATTAAGTTATAGACTCAGAAGACTCAACCCAATACCAGCTTGTCCTTTGGGTTTATGGCATACTAGTAGCCAGATCATCATACTTCTGCATCTGTTTATCTTCCCAAGGGGAAAAATAAAAACCCTCAAATAACCTGGTTGCACACCCTCTTATAACTGGGGATACGGCTGTGTTCAGAATTAACCAATCACATTCAAACTCAGGTTAATTAGAAGTCATTACACACCTGCCATCATTTGAAGTGACTCTGATTAATCATAAATAAAGTTCAGCTGTTTCTTCAACTGGAACCGGGGCCTTAGTCAGGGTGGAGGGAATTATGAACAGTTCCAAATACCAGGCAATTTTGGCACAAAACCTTCAGGCATCAGTTAGAAAGATGAAGAGGAAGTTCACCTTTCAGCATGACAACGACCCAAAGCACACATCCAAATCCACAAAAGCATGGCTTCACCAGAAGAAGATTAATGTTTTGGAACGGCCCAGCCAGAGCCCAGACCTGAATCCAATTGAACATCTGTGGGGTGATCTGAAGAGGGCTGTGCACAGGCGATATCCTCGCAATCTGACAGATTTGAAGCTCTTTTGCAAAGAAGAGTGGGCAAATATTGTCAAGATGTGCCATGCTAATAGCTAATAGACTCCTACCAAAAAGACTGACTGCTGTAATAAAATCAAAAGGTGCTTCAACAAAGTATGAGTCTAAGGGTGTGCACACTTATGCAACCAGGTTATCTGAGGGTTTTTATTTTTCATTTTTCCCCCTCAAAGATTTCAATTTGTTTTTCAATTGAATTGTTAGGTCACATTAAAGGTGGAAAAAGTTCTGACATGATATCTTTGTCTCATTATTTTATCATAAGAACCTGGCATTTTAACAGGGGTGTGTAGATTTTTTCTATCCACATATCGTCATATCACACAGCCCTAATATACACACTGAAATAATTTCACTGAGTTCTAAATTAACAAAATGTGACAGAGTACCATCACTACTGTTGAGAATGCACCAGGACCGCTATACCAATGAGCCTGGCTCCTTGGCGCTGCGGTCAAAGTTGTGTTGTTTATTGTATGTTTATTACCCTGTAGACCCGCGTTCGAATCCGGGTAGGGTGACTGCTCTCGCCTTTTAGCAGCAGTTTTATATTGCATAAACATTAAAATAAAAAAATAACAACCAGTACCTTGGATATGAAAACCATATCAAATCTGCAATGACTCCATGCACAGTTTACATTTATACGAATGAGTCTAAAGAAGACAGTGACAGTAACTGCAATGAGCCCAATTGACATGAATACAGAGGAGTCTTGTTGGAGTCTGTTGTGTTCCTTCTGTTAGATCACTTTTACTTTTACAATTCAGTTGAATGTTGGTTGTGTGACTAAACTATGTACCATGTTATCATGTGCAGTGGGCAAATAGAGTCAGCAGAGACATGACACATACAGCTGCAGAACAACATCTAGTGTTTTTTAAGAGTGGGTAACGCTGAGAGCTTGAGTTTACAAGCTATTAGCGAGTTAGACGGACAAACCGTGACGTGTTCCTTTACCCCGGAGTCCCCACATTGTGCACTGAGGTAAAAGTTAACTTGCCCTGCATTCGCTACGATGTGATTTTCTTAGCTCAGCACTCTTATAAAAACATAAAATGACCACACTTCAGAAAGGCTGGGAAAATCTCCCGAGCGCTGTCAGTGCCATCTGCTATGTTTTAGTTGACTCAACACAAACCCACGTTGCATGCTGCGCCTGTGTCAACCTTTGCTAACTTTGGTTGATGCAGGACAGTGTTTACAGTGACTTTTTTAAAAGAGCAGTACAATTAAAATTTGTAACGGCAATACAGACTTGTCAGGTCAGGAATTTGACTGTGTTTTATCATTAAACCGGTAACCGTTCATCCCTATCTGTATGTATATCTGATTCATTTTCAGGGAAGTGGACTGGTTCTCCCTGATCAGCGTGATTGGCCTCCTTTGCTTTGCCCCTTTCATTGTCTTCTACTTTGTGATGGCCTGCGATCAGTACCAGTGCTCCATCAGCCAGCCTCTGTTTGATTTGTGCAGAGGAGAGGCCACGCTGCTCTCCATCTGGGCTCGGGCACCCTCCTTCACCTGGTCAGCTGCCACGATATATGCCATCTGGGTGGCCTTCCAGGTAAGAAAAAGAAGAGTAAGGCGGAAGAGTTTGGGAGGTGTGACTCACAGAAACCCGTCCATTGTCTTCAGCGCTTGCCAAACATCGTGGCAAATGTCAGCAAGTTAAAACAGGTTGTGTTGTGCCTTAGGGGTTCCTGTACATGTGTGTTCCTGATGTCACTCATAAGTTTATTCCTGGCTATGTTGGTGGAGTGCAGGACGGAGCACTGACCCCTGCTGGTAATTAAAACTCATTTCCACGCTCATCAGTCCACAGTACACAAGTGAGAGGTCCGGTATTACACCAATCTGACTCGATGCTTTTGGAGACAGTGATAGCAAATAGTAGCAACTTGTAACAAAAGATTTATTCTTATTTACACTTATATGGCATTCATTATCAAACCAGTGTGCAGCTACTATCTCTCTGTGTTGTCTCCCCATTCACTGCTGTAGGCCTGATTAACAAGTATGAGATCAACGGGCTGCAGGCTTGGTTGATCACCCATGCTCTGTGGTTTGCCAATGCCCACTATTTCCACTGGTTTTCTCCCACCATCATCTTCGACAACTGGATCCCCCTGATGTGGTGTGCTAACATACTGGGATATGCTGTGGCCACCTTTGCTTTCATAAAGGCCTACTTTTTCCCCACAAACTCCGAAGACTGGTGAGTACTGAGTGGATAACAAGTCGTTTAAGCAGATTTCTACAGCTGAAAAGTTTTTCATATCTGCACAGTGCTTATAATATCTAAAATGTAAACTTGTCGTGTACTCCGCATTAGTGTACAACTGTATCAACTTGTTTTCTTCCACCTTTTTTTGTGATACTACAGCAAGTTCACAGGGAACATCTTCTACAACTACATGATGGGCATCGAGTTCAACCCACGCATCGGCAAGTGGTTTGACTTCAAGCTATTCTTCAATGGCCGGCCCGGCATTGTAGCCTGGACTCTTATCAATCTCTCCTACATGGCCAAGCAGCAGGAACTGTACGGACATGTCACCAACTCCATGATCCTGGTCAACGTACTGCAGGTAAGGTAGAGTAAGGATTGATTTTAAACCAATATCTATGGAAGAACTGGGCAAAGCTGTGTACTGATCCTGTGGAAGCAGAAGTGCTGCAAAATGGAAACAAATAGGGATAGTAGAAACTGTTATATGAGTTAGATGAGCGTTTTCTTTACTTCTCATTCTGGCTTGGATATTGAAATTTGCAGTAGGCTTGTTCCGATTGCCGATTGGATCGGAAGGGATGATCAGCGATTGGTTTTTCATGCGACGATATTAAGGCCATTTTAACTAACTCACTATCAGAACTAAGATGCCTTAATAAGTCTCTAGAATATTCCCCACACTGCAGTGCTTCCCATTCACTTATTTTTTTATTTACACTATATTCGATCTGCACCTCCGCTTGCTCACTCCCTCTTAAGTTAACTCCGAGAAGTTAGTCTATCTATTTTCTTAACATAGTACTGTCAAAAAATGTCGTGTTTGTTGAGGAGATATTTTCTCTACATGGTGTCAGACTGTAAGCCGACTGAACAATGTTTGAAATCTACTTCATTCAGGCTGTACCTGCCAGGTAGCTAATGCTAGCTAGCAATCTGTCTGCCGATATCAGGTTAAGTCTTGTCAACACAAACAGTGCAGATGAATTAGTAAGCAGACTCGTAAGTTTCTGCCCCTGTCTGGGCTCCAAGTAATAATTAAAGTGGATGTGCTGTACTTATTTGAAGCATCCGGTACTGACAGACACATTGCTGTGTGATAACTTTTTTTATACTCATGATAGAGACGGTGTTGCTGGTCTTATATAAATCTTGCTCAGTAGTTTTGTATAAGTAGGCCGAAACAATATAGCTGTCATGTTTTAGTCACTTTGCATTTGCCAAAGAAAATAAGTCCATAGTCCATTGTCAGGTTTTTGGAAAATTGGATTGTTTGTGTTTTCTTGTAGGCCATTTATGTGTTGGATTTCTTCTGGAATGAAGCGTGGTACCTGAAGACCATTGATATCTGCCATGACCACTTTGGATGGTACCTGGGCTGGGGAGACTGTGTCTGGCTGCCGTACCTCTACACACTGCAGGTAACAAACATATGCATGCTTACCCACGCATATACACACACAGACACACTGTAGTAATTAGGCTGTAAATATGAAATCCTTATCCTTAGAAATTTAAAAAAAGAATAGAATGTATAACTCTAGCATGGGCAAATAATAGATATGGAGCTACAATAAATAAATAATGTGTTTTGACTCTTTAGGGTCTGTACCTAGTGTACCATCCAGTCCAGCTCTCAGACGCCCACGCCCTGGCCGTACTGTTGCTCGGCCTTGTTGGATATTACATCTTCCGCTCCACCAACCACCAGAAGGATTTGTTTCGGCGCACCGAGGGCTCCTGCTCCATCTGGGGCCGGAAGCCAACATACATTGAGTGCTCGTACCGCTCCGCTGATGGTGGCGTCCACCGCAGTAAGCTCCTGACCTCGGGTTTCTGGGGAGTGGCCCGACACTTCAACTACACCGGTGACCTGATGGGTTCACTGGCATACTGCGCCGCCTGTGGCTTCGGCCACATACTCCCGTACTTCTACATTGTTTACATAACCATCCTGCTCGTCCACCGCTGTGTGCGCGATGAGCACCGCTGCAGCAGCAAGTACGGCAAGGACTGGAAACGCTACACAGATGCGGTGCCTTACCGGCTAATTCCTGGGGTGTTTTAGTGAGGGGGAGAGGTGAGGGAGGGGCTAAGATTAAGCTAGAAATTGGAATGGGTTAGCAAAACAAACATTAAGTGTGTGTGTGTGTGTGTGTGTGTGTGACCGACCGCATATGCATGTGTGTGTTTTATACGTATCAAGAATACACCACACTGATGAACGTTTTAACACCACATTACATACATTCTGTAATTTGTATCTATTTCTTCAACGTGCTTAAACTGCTGTACATGCAGGTACAGATGGTTTATTGCTGTAACTACTAAAGGCAGTTTGATACACCAGTCTGCTGCTTTCATTATGCTGTGACCATTCAACACATTCAACCACATGTTTTAACACAGTACAATATATTTTGGAGCCAATAAGCGCAAGAACAGTGTTAACCAGCTCAAGCCAAACTATCAGGGACAGGAACAGAGTCGATTCTGTAGTGGAGTGACGTCAACTATTCAACACAATGCTGTGACACTCCCATAACACACATACGGGTTATACGGTAACTTGATCAATTTGTCAGTTAAAAAAAAATCAATGACAAGTTTTTTCGTTTGATAGTAATCAAACTGACAAAAAAGTTATCAAAAAAAAAGACCAAAACATGGCAGAGCATTTGATGTTATCAGTTATATATCATTTTAAATGTAACTCCTACTAAAGTTTTTTTTTTTATCTATTGCTCAGAAAAATAAGCAATGTAATGTCACTTGGCTCTCAGGTAGTGGCTTTTCATTATTTTGGCATTTTTAAACTAAATGAGTAATGTATGAATACATTTTTATTAATCCACATTGACTGTAATAATTTGTTGCTGCCCTACTGACTTTAACACCAACAAAAAGCTCTGTCTGTTCTTTCTGAAGTTCACTAAGCCATTCTGAAACTACAATTATAATTTAGTTATATCATTGTATTTGCTTTGTGTTAAATCAACATGTTAAGTTGATCACGGTCTAGCCAAGTTTAAGTTCTATGCTGACAGAGGTTTTCTATTTCCAACAATTACAGTTATTTTTTGTTCATTCTCATACCAGCACTGCCTTTCTTATAGCTATAGATAGGGTAACAAAATAAACTTTTTTTCTATCTGCCTACAGTGTGTGTTTTGTGTAGAAATTTTCGCTCACTCATTCTTGCATTTTCTATTCTCGGGATATTCTTAATTTTGATAACAAGTCAGAGTGGTCAAAAAGAGATTTTGCTCTGTACCAGTGAAATATTTCAAGACAGAGGTCCTTTAAGGAATCTGCCCAGATGACCTTTAAAAGCCTAGATATACTGTGAATTTGAAGGTCAAAGCTAATACAAACAGTATAAATAGTATAGCATAGTAATAAAAGTTAACAAACACCAGCTCACACCACGGTGCTGTGTGGTGTCATTCTTAATGCTCAACACTGGGGGGCAGCAGATGACAGCTAATCCCAGTGGTCAGATAAATATTATGAGAGTTGCATTTGTACATGTCTCCACACATGGAATGGGTTTACCTTAAAGCATAAATTCCACACAATCACTCAAGTGAGATCCCGCAAGCAGTCATGTATCTTTAAACACACTTTAAAGAGGACAACAAACAAAACAGACGTGTAGCTCCCCTCACTGTTTATTTAAAGCTTTATCCTAAAGGGTTTTTGTCACTTGGCAAATCCAGACACAGGCTGCTGCATTATCCTCTTAATGCTTTTTTAAAAAAATGTAGAACCACTGTATTATCGTCTTCTTGCGGTTGCAGTAGTCATACTAATCTGTACAAATAGAATCCACAAAGAATCATCATCTCATTTGTGGATACATACTTGGATACACTGAATAACATACCAGAATGAAAACATACATTTCTGCTTATGAAAATGATGTGATATGATCAAAAGCTTCAGAACAACTTCTAAATTGACCTTGCGTTGAGATTGTTTTCTTGTCTGTTTCCAAAGTCACGAATGAACTTTTAACCTGAGTATTTAAGCCAACGTGGATGAGAAGTACATGATGTGCTCAGGGAAAAAATGAGAAATTGGAAGATCTTAATTCCACGCAATCTGAGCAAACTCCATCTGCTGATGAAGATCAAGTGATACGACTACTTTGAGAACACATCCTAAATACATATTTAAGGTGAAGACGTTGCCGTTTATGATTTGACAACTTGTTCTCAAGTGTGTAAGTAACCCCTTGGACCTTGCGGCCTGTTGTGCCATGTAAGCACTGGCCTGCTCCCTGAACGCCACCATCAGCAGGTCTCCCACCAGTGTAATGATATAAGTTATGATGTAAATCAGTTATCATAATGGAAGACTCATTGATTTCCGTTGCCTTTGTTCAAAGCTAATGCAATAATCACCAGATTCATCACACGGCATTACGGGAAGCTAAATTACTGTTAATTCTTTTTTCAGGTTAAGTGATTCTCAAATTATCCCTGAAGGTGAGGAAGTGTTGCGTGATATTGAAGGGGCTGTACTTTGTGATGGCCGGGTTCACTCATAACCGATTCGACAAATAGTACTCTGTGAAAGAAATGGGAATCTGAAGAAAGGGGTGATCTTTTTGTGATGACACTAAAAGCCAGACATATGAATTTGTGAGTGGGGATCATGCACCCATTCATCTAAATGTCCAGTGTACACAATAACCATATTGTGGAAGCCCCTTTTTGTAGCTGCTCATTCATCAGCGATGAAGGGGCAAGTGGGGGTCAGTGAAAAGAGAAATAGCCATAGCAGAGTGGGCAGTTTGAGTGAGTGGATGAGAGGCAAAGAGAGTGAGACACAGAAGGGGAGTAGTAGAATACAATGTACAGAAAGCACAATGGTACACTTGGAGTTAGTGCTTGGATTGATTTCCCGAGAGGCCAAATTAGTTTTTATAGGAAGTTTGTGGGGCAAGAGACTTGTGGGTGAGCGTCGTAATCCGGGAGGAAAGGGGCACCTCAGAGGCAAGAAAGTACATGATTTGTCAGCAAACTGCGAGCACTGACAGTTCACATGTACCATAAAGTACAGCAGACCTCTAAAGAACATTCCAGGCCGCAGTAGGCTTAATAATCACACTGTGGTGGGTGAGGTTAGATAGACTGGCTGCTTGGGGTAGGTGGCAAAGGAGCAATTCTTGCCGTCATAATGTTTCTTGTGGTTGGGTTTGATGGGTACATTTATTGCAGTGTATTGTTGTGTCTTTCTTTAATTTCTTCTACTACAACAGGCTAGTAACAAAAGGAGTCACTCATGTCTTTGTTTTGTCTTTGGTAAAGGCTGAAACTCTCTGATGGATTGCCTTATATGTACAGATATGCATGCGTCCCAGAACAAATATCTTACTGTCTATGGTGATTCCCTGACTTTTGCTTGAGCGCAAGCACATTGACTGTGGTTTGGAGTGAGATTTATACATTGGCATATTAGGGACATTGTAGTTTGTTTTTTTTTATTACGGAGTGGGGGGAGAAGGGTAATGTTGTGATACAAAACTAGGAATTCTAGTGAATTTACCACTTCTAAATTGCTCAACTTTAATCTCTGAGTTTTCTGAGTCTGAGTTTTTCCCCCTGCTTCAACAGCCTATAGCATCCTCATTGTACATCTGTCTGACAACAAAAGCAGTCTCTCAAGTCTTCTAATCTTCCACTGATCTTCCTTCCTTCCTTCCTTTTCTTCTCTGGCCTCTCACTAATGGACTGATGAAACAGCCAGACTGACCATCAGGCTGAGCAAAAAGAGCCCCAGTAGTTTGCTGCTGAAGGTCAGGGCATGTGGTTAACACCGATTAGCTTGAATAGACAACCCCCAAAGATGTCGGCTGTGGAAGTCAGAGTTTTTGTCAGATATCTGTTCCCCTTCAATTTAGCAACAACTTGAACTTTGTGACTCCAGACCAGAATCATCTGTCTTTAGCTTGAAGCCTGACAACACGTCCCACCTAAACTCTAAAAAGTCTTCCTCTGTTGTGCTCTACCAGACATATTGAAACAGGTCTTAGATTGAGAAGAGGGGTCCGCCAAAATAAGCTGACAGAATCCTACGCCTACCTTTTAGGCTTGACTCCTTGTAAGTCACACAGAGAGTTGAATTAAAAAAGGATTAGGAGCAGAGAAAGAATTAGAGGGATTAAAAAGGATTCCCAGGCCATGCCGCAAATCCATAGCTGATGTGGTAAAAAATGATTGGTTGTAGATTCTACAACTCATATTAACAAGGCTTTGGGAGGCATGGAGGCACACTCTTCACACATCAGTAGACACACCAGCAGGAGCTCAGGCACCAAATTGCCCATATTTTACATGTTTGGAGGGCCTGATTTCCTTCTACCTATTTTTCCTGTGTTGATAGTCAGACTCCGCTTGAGAACAGCTTGAATCCTGCACCGCTAACACTGAGCCAAATTGAGCTTGGCAGAACTGCAGGGGAGCTGCTGTGCTTGTAGTTACACTTACACTTTTTACCGGATTATAAATGATGCTGATAGAATAGCAACATTGAATTTTACTCCCGAAAACACAACCGGAGGACAGAATGAGTTATTTGCTTCTGCCATGCTCACAAACACACACACACACACACACACACACACACCATGAACTGTAAAAAACATAAGCATGATACTCATGAGCACAATCTTGAGCATTATATAGCACATATACAAGAAACAGGTGGGTAGTGTCCAGGAGGAGATTTGTTTGACTCTTGTTTGGTTGCTTTGGAGATAGGCAAACATGCGCTTGTGGGTGTGTGTGTGGCAGAATTTACCGGTTGACAGCCAGTTGTCCAGAGGGTAGGGAGTAGGGTAGTCCAATGGTAAAGCTGCCAAACTGGACAGAGCCTCTACACCAAGGACGCTCTCTGACAAGATTTTCCCAGCCTCACCGGACCTCGCCCTACTCCACAATTTGGGATATAAGCTCGCATGGCATTCATTAACAATGACAGCCGCTGACATTAATTTGGGAGTCAGACTTCAGGTCTCTTGCAGGTTCCAGTTATTCAAGATTCTCAAGCCTACTTGCTATTTTAAGCAGAATCGGAGAGATGTCTTTCCCCACATCATGGCATGAAAGTTTGACTCTTGTCACTTCAGCTGACATACAAATGAAAGTACAACGAATGCTTTTGCTTTCCCTTCTTGCATGGCACATATGCAGTTTAAAAATGTTTATGGCTTGTTTTTTTTTAAAACAATGAGCCCTAGGATTCAGATAGAGCTACACAAAAGCAGCTTCTCATATCTAGATGGCAACTGTGGATTTCTATGCCGGCACATTGTATCAGCTATAGCTAGCTTGCTAATTAAGCTAACATGAGCTGGTTGAAAACTCCTTAGTACATGGGGTACGTGCTCTACTGACCTAAAATTTTTGACTTTTTGTAGCTGTAGTCTATGCCCCAGGGGTACTTCAGCATCCCCCCAGCTGATTATTCATGCTGAAGAGAAGACATGGAAAGAAAGAAACAACATCGTTGACATAAAATATCAGTTTAGAGCTACTTTATCGTTATTTCGTCCTACATAACCCTGTTTAGCTGCTTAGCACTACATACTTGTTTACAGAATGTTTTAAGTATGTTTTAATGTTACACGGATTAAGATGACAACTACTGTAACCAAATTTGTCTGAGGTTCCTCACAATTAAGAAAACAAGACAGAGCGACTAACGACCTACAGTTAGCAAAAAACACCCTCCTCAGTGTTGATTTGCAGAGATGTTTGCGTGAAGAGGCATCATTAGCTTAACTCAGAAAGGCTTCACATCAGCAAGAAACTCAGACATTTTTATAGTTTGTGTGCTACTTTCTAGCAGAGTCATCACATTAACATACTTCAGCCTCTTAAATTGCTTATCAGTTTGGAGCGAGGAGTATCAAGTGGATTAAATGAAGAATAACACCAAAACTAACAAACCATTTCTATGGGAGCCCGAGGTCAAAATGGAGAAGATAGCTGCGGCTTGAGACACACTTCCCTTATAAGGTGAGGTTGAGCAAGGCATTAAATCCCTAATAGCTCCAGGGCTGCTGCTCTGCGACTGTCCCTGACCTCTCTAACCTGAACTATTTTCCAATGTGTGTAAATGAGTCAAAATGCGATAGCATCCTTGTAAGCTCCTGACTTCTCTCATCAGATTCACAGTTACAGAAAGAGAACCTGTAAAGAGATGCTGAATGAGCCTTACACTTTCCCCTTACCAATTAGCTGACTGGCTTGAGCTGGACCTAATGATAATTGAAGCGGCAGCAGCGCCTCACACAGCCCCTAATAGCTTTCTCTTTAATAAATCACAAGGGGCAATCACTCTTCCATTACCTTCAATCACACTTGCCACAATCACACACCATTAAAATGGTGCACTGTATACATTATACATGATGACAGCAAACCAATCCGTTGTCTTTTCTATTATCTGAAGTGGAACCAGAGTTGGATTTTAACACCAGTGCCTGGTATGAAGTCAGCATTTTACACATGTCACGCATGTGCCTCCACTGTTCCATCTTGCCTTTTGTTGGCAGTCAAGCTGCGTTTTCTCGCTTTGTTTAAGACATTAACCATGCCCCTCCCTTTACTCAATCTATTCTACTAGCCCTCTTATTGCTGAGCGAAGCTCTTCCTTGCCACATTATTAGCTTTGACCTTTGCATGTTGGTTCCAGCACTGATATGGAGCCAAAGAAACTGAGCCAGAAATAAAGGGCTAACACATGTTGCATTTTATGAACAGTACCGCCATGGAACATGCTTATACAGTGATGAATACAGTTCTGTAGGGACTGTGAAACCATGCTCCACATACAGAGAGTCCATTACCATCCACACCCTGCCCTGGCCTGACTCTGAACTCTGTCTGTCTATATGTCACCCCATCCCTTCACAGCTAACTTATTCCCATTCCCTTCTTCACCTTTATCCAGTGTGACAACTCTAAACACATGCTCTGAACCACACCCTTAATTTTACCTTGATCCCCAACCCTTCCATCACTATGTCTGGTGTTGTCTCATGCTACCTCCTGTGTTACTGATATCATGATTCCTCCTCTGATTGCGTCACACCCACCAATGCCGCTCATTCATGATCAGGTCATCTCTACTCCCCTTCCTCGTCAGTGCTAACCTGTGGTTTAAGTAGTGGTGTCCTTATCAGCTATTTAAGCTGCCCTTTTTGAATTGTTTAAAAAAAAAAGTGAACATCCAACCAAGCAAAGCAAGATGATGCAGTGATGATAAAATTGTGGTGTTGGTATTTACACTGGCTGGAAATCCCTACCAAGAGGAAACCCAAACTGCCTCCTTAACAGCAGGAGCAACATGCTGTCAAGAGAAAGGTGGACTCACCAACATTGGATTTTTTTTGTAAATCTCTTGCTTTTAAAGATCAAAGCGAGGATGGTAAACATGAGCAAGACGTGTGCAGACTTCAGGACTGAAGGTCTAGCTTCGCTAATGGTCCCTAGAGACCAGCTGCTGATCCACATTAAGCCAGGTCAATCTACAAAGGCATCCACACTACTGTTTTGTCATCATCTTCATAAGGATGTCTGTTCATGCTGAGACAACAAAAACAAAAGGAGGGGAGAGACAATTAGAAGTAACAGAGCCGCCAACACTGTCTGAGGGGGCTTATGTCTAATGGCTAAGGCTAATTTCCCAAAAGCTGTGTTTTTATTACCCATACCAAAATGCAGTCACATTAAGTACCTGGACTCCCTAACATGAATCATTCATATATTTTCCCCCTGGACATACAGTAAGATATTTATATAGCTTCTTACCAAAAAACAGAGTAAATGAAAAACTGACCAGATACCGTACCTTCTTCTAGACCAGTGTTTCTCAATAGGGGTGGTACCAACGCCCAAGGGGCGTTCAGAGGATGACGGGGGGAGCGCTGGAAGCAATATTTTGGAAAGGGGGTGAGGTGCTCTTGTGCTCTTGTTGTTGAGGTGAAAATTTTAATTAAATTCAATTTCATTTATATAGCGCCAAATCACAACAACAGTTATCTCACAGCGCTTTTCATAAAAGAGCAGGTCTAGACCGTACTTTGTGATGTTATTTACAGAAGCCCAACAAATCCCACCAAGAGCAAGCACTAGGCCACACAGGCAAGGAAAAACTTCTTTTTAAGAGGCAGAAAGCTTGAGCAGAAGGGGAGTTTACACCAAAGATTCACATCAATATGAGTTTAAACTTTAAACTACTTGCAATAAAACTGTGGTCTGCAACATTAAAACCTGCAAGTTTACTCCACCGCGACTGGATGAGACTGTGTATTGTAACTCTTTTTCTCTTCAATGTTTCTGTAAGCTACTTGTGGTGGAGCTCCGTGCGAGAGAGCCTCGCTACATTATATTCGATTATATTTATATATTTTGAATTGTAACCTGGCACCTGAATTTCGTGTTTCCCTTTATATTAATATAAACATTTCCACCATAAATTGGTGCAGAAAGGCAGAAATTGGAGCAGAAACTTTCGCCTGAATGTAGGAAATTAAATCTTTAATACTCAAATCTTCTGGGGGAGCACCCTCAGACCCCGTACATATTAAGTGCCCTATCCAACAAAACAGCAGACAGTTCCCAGGGAAAGAAATAAATGTTGTTTGGCTGTTTCAATTATGTGCTTTTTAAAATGTTTTTCAAGGCAAATAGCCTAAATTGTTTTTGATGGGGCCGCGAGGGACCTAGATAATGGATAGGGGAGCACAGGCCCAAAAAAGGTTGAGAAACACTGCTTCAGACCAACGCTTTGAGCCAACAAAGCATACACCATCCCATACACAATAATCCCTTTAACACTGATCGGTATCTGAGCTGTCTAATGACTGATGGACTCATTTCCATTTCTGCAGTTAGATGGTTGAGTTTAGAGACTTTTTATGTGTCATGTGGCCAAATTCATCTCTGACATATTCCAGAGGCTGTCGGTTATCAAATATTCAGGTCACCTTGGGTGCAATAAGAGGCAAATTCAATATATGCTTTAACCTCTGTCTAATCACAGTGAGCAGCTGCTGTCTGAATGTTAATACCTGATGGAAAGAGACACGTTGTGTTAATCTTTTCCTCTGGCTGCATTGGGATGAGCGAAATTGGCTGAATAAAGGGTGTTTTTACTATACCTGCCAGTTTTCTGCCGAGTTTATTCCGCTGAGCTTCATGTTGCCAGTGGTCTTTACATGTTATAACAGGAGTCTCTTAATCAGACTGCTGCTCTGAAAGATTTGAATGAATGGATTTCCACCAGAGCCTGACCTTGCTGTACTGTGCAGAGTGGTAGGATGTAGAAGGTATTGTCATCAGCCACTCTGCGCTTCCTTTCTCCACTTCCTACTTCCTGTCTGGTCAGTGGTACTGTAAAGCTAGAGTATTCCTCTGTCAAATGCTGAGAATCAAAACTGTGTGTGTGTGTGTGTTAGTGTGTGTGTTTTGATCTCCATGAAAAGTCCCATTGATTCCCCTCCTACTTCTTTTATGGTTCAAGAAGTATTATCTGACCTACTTTGTGCACAGCTACATTCATGTATTCCTGTGTACATGAGCAGAATGTACATGGTGTGTGCGGGTCTGTCTTTGTATGTGTGTGTGTATATATGTGTGTGTGTGTATGTGTGTGTGAATGTTTGCGTGTACAGGTAGAAATGAAGCCATATTTACCATATTTTTATGTATTGCTACTTAGCGAGGTGTTTTTCTATGCATGCTTGTCACAATACAACAGGTTATATAGTGAAATTGAGTTTGTAACTTCCTTCTGCTACGTAGCAGACAATATACATTAATCTAGAAACAATTCTAAAAATTGTAATCAGAAATAAACTGAAACAATAGTGCTGAGGATGAATTAGAGTTTAAGAGTCTGATAGCTTGGGGGGAAAGCTGCTCTGCAGTCTGGTGGGGCAGCAGCAGAAACTTCTATATCTCTTCCCAGAAGGCAGCAGGGTGAACAGGCTGTGGCTGGGTGGGTACTGTCCTTTAGTATCCTTTGGGCTCTGCAGGCACCTCACCCATATCACTGATGCTCGGGAGATGGGTACCAGTGATCTTCTGAGCAGTTTTAATCACCCGCTGCAGAGCCCTCCGGTCCTGGGCCGTGCACATCCCATGCCAGTTAGTGATGTTTCCAGTCAGGATGCTTTCTATTGCTCCTCTGTAAAAGCTGACAAGAACTTGGCACGGGAATTTGGCCTTCTTAAGCTTCCTCAAGAAATACGGTCGTTTCTGAGCTTTCTTCACCAGCGTGGTGATGTGACACGACCATGTCAGGTTCTCCGTGATGCTGATTCCCAGGAACCTGAAACTGTTCACCTGCTCTACCTCACCTCCACTGACGTAGACATGAGTGTGTCTTTATCTCCTTTTTCCTAAAACCAACGATCAGCTCCTTGGTTTTGGTGATGTTGAGCAGTAGGTTGTTCTCTGTGCACCACTCTGCAAGATTATGAATTTCCTCCCGATGTGAAGTCAAATTGTTCTTTCAAATCTCTTCTATCTTTGCTGCAGTTCCTATAATTCTTCTTTGTAAAACTGCTGATGTTCCATTGGGTTGCATGGCGATCATGAGCGGACAGCCTTTGTCAAGCCCAGCCACTAATTCTTGATTGGATTTAGACATGGACTCTGACTCAACCACTATAGGACATTAATATATTCATTTGAAGCTATTCCTGTGTAGCTTCAGTTTCATTATTTGGCTCGATGTCTTGCTGGAAAACAAATCTTCCTCTAAAAAAAAGAAAAGCTAAATTTTGGTGTCATCCAACCATAGAAGCTAATACAAACTGCTGGCTTTCTCTTTGCCACTCTCCCGTATAGCTGCAACTGGTGCGCCAGCCAAACTGCTGCACAGTCTGTTGCACTGCATGCACAGTCTCTCCAATCTTTCTCCTTCAGAGCGGTCATAGGTCTCTTGATGGCCTCGCTCACTAGTCTCCTTCTTGCACATTCACTCATTTTTTGAGGACAGCCAGCTCAAGGCAGATTTGCAGCTAATGATTGACTTAGCTGAACTCCAATGGATATTCAGTGACTTGGAAATGTTCTTGTATCCATCCTGTGACTTGTGCTTCTCAATCACCCGTTCACTGAGTTGTTTGGAGTGTTACTTTGTCTTCAGGTTTGAGGTTTTGCCTTAAGTGCATTTATACATCAATCAACTGAAGCCCCCTGAAAACTTATGCAAACAAGTATTGTGTATGTGATATTTGTAATCAATTTGCATCTCTTTGTAGATTTTATTTTCACTTTACCATTAAAGGATCTTTTTTGTTCATCATTGTCAAAAAAGCCACATCCACATTGATTCAATGTTGTTAAACAATAAAACATGAAAACGTCCATTGGAGGAATATTATACGTGAATGAACACACTTCTGTCTCCTCTCTTGTCCTGCCAGGCCAAACGGGCTTTGCTGCTGATTCCCATCACTGCTGCCACAGCGGCTGGGCTTTGTGGGCGAGCTGTTTTTAGACGGAGGGAATGTCACTAGATTTATGTGGCTAATACCAAAACAGCTGCTACCATGAATAGCTGAATGAGGCCTCATAGTTGACATTCACAACCAGACACTGCCATTCAGGAAGTGCTGCAGGTGAAGGTTAAGACAATAGAAAGTGAACACATTTCATAGTACAGACAGTGTGCGGTGATTGTCTTGACACTCTCTCTTTCTCTCAGTCTTTATGTCCTACTCTCACAAACACACTTAAATACCCCCCGCCACACACACATACGCACACAAACACACACACACCAGTTTCTTCTCTCAGCCAGCTGGCACAGTGCCCATCTGAGTCCATTCTGAGGCCTGTCTGCCATTTATGTTCCCAGCTCGTCTGTGAGCCTTCATGCGTGTGTGAGTGTGTGTGTGTGTGTGTGAGTGTGTGTGTGTGCGTCTTCCTGTGGGCCAGTCCCTTGGCACACATAGTCACATTTCCTCGCCCAGTATACAGCTCCATCCTCACCCCCCCCCCCCCCCCCACTGATAGTACATCACACACACATGCAGTCGGGTTAGTCGGTTAGCTGAACCTGCTGTTACTGGAAGTGAGCTGTGGGTGGAGTCTGTGTGTGTGTGTGCGTGCGTGTGTGTGTGTGTGTGTGTGTGCGTGCGTGCGTGCGGTTTGGTGATAGATTGGTTTGGTTAAGTTTAGGCAAAACAAAACTGGATAATGTTATGAATGATCATTGTTGGGTTAAAATAACTAGTTAGTTAAGGTTAGGGAAACATCCTGGTCACGCTCAAAACAAACCAACAATGACTCTCGGTTGGTCGTTTTATTGACCCACCCATCCACCTTGACCTCCCCCCTCTGTGGCTCTATACCAGCATCACACTTCTTCCACATTCACTCCAAAACGACAAGACTCAAGACTCAATCCCTGCAGCTGCTTGAGGGCAGTGGGCACATTTACACTTGAAACAGATGAGATATGAGCCTAGCCAAATTTATGCATCTCTGTGAGCCAGATCACAAATCTGATTGCAATCCATCTTGGGGGGTTTGGGGCTACGTGCAAATCAGGGTTGACTCTACTTCACTCCAGAGGGTGGTGGTAATGTACTTGAGGCTGCTTGGTAAAACGCCAAAGGATAACTTTGGAGTTAATAGTTACAACAATAATTGTTTAGCTAGCATTAGCCACCTAAAAACTATTATTTCAGAATCAGAATCCGCTTTATTGGTCATTGGAAATTTGACTAGAAATAGACATACAGCTAAAAATGCTGAACAAAGACACTGTCGGTAAACATAAATATAACATTTATAATTATGTACATACAAGTAGGTGAAAAAAAAGATGCGTATATAAATCTATATAAAAAGCAACTGTCAACTGTTACCTGTGTCTGTATTGTAAACAATACAATAAAAATACCAAAGGTTGCAGAGTGGAAACTGCTGGAATAAATTGAATGATAGGTTACTTTACAATATTTACATGAAGTAGGTGGCTATATATAGTATACACATGTCTATACAGTATATACAGCGTGCAGTATGTACAGTACATGTTTTAAAATAGTGTATCTTTAAACTTTAATATATGGTATTCATAATTTGTAGCTACAGTAGATGTTTTAGTGTTAAAGGGTTATTGCACAATGGTTGGTTTCTGACTATTTCTTTTATTTAATGTTTTAACACAAACACATGGACGTAATTGTATCTATAACCTTTGAGTGGGACAAAAGCTTTATCGTCTCACTCACCCACGCAGATCATTCAGGGGTAGAACTGATTAGGGATCAGATAAACGCTACATTAGCTCGGTACGCGTTCTGTATGAAATCGCTTTAATGAGACAGGGACAATGACTGAGTGTAACTTTTGCTGCCACTGTCACAGGTACAGACCCAGCAGAGGCTATTTCCACAGCGTGCTTCATGAGAGAAGTACAGATTACACATCTTTGAGACAGGTGCATTTACACCTTTTCAACATCTGTCTTTCAAACCACCTCGGATTTCAATTTCTTGAATGCTTCTTGGACACACTTCTATCTATTATTCTATCTACTGTCTGATTCATCCAAGATGCATGAAGTGACAGAATGTTAATGAGGTCTTTGTCACTTGAATGTAAACAACATCATTATTTGGAATTTGCTGCTGAAACGATTACCGGTTTAACGGTAAACCATGGTAAAATTACCGACGGTTATTATTACCGTACACCTTTTTATTACCATGGTAACCAGATCTGGTTACCTGTTATAATCACATGGCAAACACTATCCAGCGTCTCCCAGAAGCAGGCGCGCATGCGTAGAATGCACCGCTGCATAGATTTTTCAGTCACTCTGAAGTCCGGTCGTATTTTAGTTTTTATGAGAGCGCTGAGGGAAACCTTATAGTGAACGCAGGGTGAGTTAACTTTTTGCTTTGGTTTGTCTCTGACTAGCTAACGGCATGTAAACTGAAGCTCTCAGTGTTGCTGCTCTTGTAAAAACGCTACAAGTCGTTCTGCTGCTGTGTGCGTCGAATGTCGGCAGAGTCTATTCGTCCACTGCACATGATTACATCTTACGCTGTTTAGTCAACCAACCAGCATATCTAGAAACGCTGCAGACTCCTCTGTATCTATGTCAGTTGTTGGGCTCATTGCAGTCACTATCACTGTCTTCTAAAGACTTATTTGTTTTCATGTAATTGTCCATGGGGTCATTGTATTACCTATATGATATAATTATTTTTTATTACAACAAAATGGCAATTGTATTTGTAGTTTTCAATATACAACTTGTTGAAATGGTTTCAGTGTGTGTATCAGTACATTTTAATCTTTTTTGGCACATTTTTACAATACTGTGATAAAACTGATAATTATATTATATTATTATGATTATTTTGTTCACTATAATCGTGATAAGAAATTTTCATACCATTTCATCCCTACTGCTGATGGATTTAAAAATGTTTCTTGGTAGGAAACTCTGTCTCAAGCCTATACTGCCCATGGTTCCAACTGAAGACAATTTTTGACACTAAAAATGGGTCAAAAATACACAGCTTCATTTTTCAAAACAGCTAAGTAATTACATCCGGGCACTGTAGTTTTAATTAAAGCTACTCAAACAAGAGTAACTACTCCTTTAGTTAGGGACTATTTTATGCTGTGGATCAAACAAGCAGGAAACCTCCGGTCAGCGAACTGATGCGAACGTGGAACTCCCTGAAACCTGCATTCTATTGAACGGCCAGCTAGTGGAGACTCTTCTGGTCTGGCTCCATTAGAAGTAATGGTTAAATGACCCTACTTCTCACCTGATTTATTACCTCAGTAAACACTTTCCTAATGAGTTTATGGTCTCAGTCGTTAGTTTCATGTCTTCTTCAATACAGCATGATGTTCATTTAGTAAATTATGGTCCCATTTAGAGGAAAATAGAGCATAAAGCAGAGTATGATTCAGGACGGGATTATCTGTGATTGACAAGTCGTTACCATGGCGACCTGCCAATCAGGCTAGAGTGACTCGTACCCACAGCACTGTGTGAATTTAACCAGCGCTGTTGAAAAGATTAGAAGTTTGCTGTTCACTTTCCCTGGTGAGTACAGTTTTAAACCTGTTGTTCGCTAGACAAAATTATCATGCCGATTAAAATGACAGTTGAATTACAGATGCACTTAGCTAAGCAAGCTAGCTAGCTCCACACACGGCTGTTAGCTCCACCGTCTCGTCCAAATATGGTCACGTCCGGTGTTGCTGGTTGCAAAAAATCAACATGGTGGCACATCGGCCAAACTCGAGTCTCAGCAGTCCATGCCAGCTTTCATGACTTACAGTGGAGTCTGGCTGGATGCTGTTATTCCTTATGTCTTACATACAAACATGAAATCTAGTAAGGAGGTTTAGTAGAGAGGCAAGAGCGATCTGTCTAGATAAAGAGCAATAACATTTGATCCCAGAGGCACAGTGACATATTAGTGTTACCGTGAGTGGTTGCCATGGGGAGTTGGTGTGTCTGTCTGCATATGTGTGTGTGTGTGTGTGTGTGTGTGTGTGTGTGTGTGAATCCCTTTATAAATATAGGCTGTTAAGAGGAAATGGGGTGTATAATGCATGATGGATCAAAAATCGATCTAACACACAATATGGACCCTTTATGATCCAAAATGCAGCAATTACAAACAGTGTTAACAATAATCAGTCTGGAAATCAAAGCCTCTACTTCCCATGAGTGCAACAGCTTCCCCATCAGACAAAGAACACAGTGACTGAGAAAAGAGATGAGAAGAGACACAGCAGGATAGAGAGTCCTTCCCCCATGCTTGCTTACTTAATTACATTACTTAGCAGGACTGAGGATGTTTGAGTCCACACAGTCCCAGATAATGTACTGTATAGGGCTGACCCCGAATAGTCGAAGATTAGATGCTTCGATGGGCAGAGCCTGATTCGACTGTCAATCTCACAGTCGAAGCATCACAGTGAAACAAGGATCATCAGACTATTCACCCATGCGTGAAAATGAACGAATCACTCACTGAGACAACCCGTTCCTCCTGAGTCACATACAAGATTAGGTCAAATGAACTAAACGTTCTTTGAACAACACGACACTAGCGGAGGAGCGCTTGCTGACAGAGACCGAGCCCCAGCTTCACTGGTGTTGTGCCGAGTTGTTTGCACATCACAGGACTTTCGGATTATTTATCACCGTTGATGAACCACATAAAGAATATTTTAGTGTTTTTAAATAGCCAGCTATACCGCGGGGAACCGCGATGTGCATGTAGTTGACGGCAGCAGTAATGCACATAAAACTCTGCACCAGACCGGTGAATGACAGGCGAGAGAGAGAGAGAGAGAGAGAGAAAAGGGTCTTTAAAAAGCCTCAGTTTAGCTAGAAATTTACAGTGTAAGTTGAATGAAAAGAGACTGCAGCTCTGCAGCTTCTCAAGATTAAAGCGGAGTAACCCCCACCCCCCGCAATCGCCGCGCACAAAAACACACACATGATTCGACTATCAGGACTGCAGGACTTGACGATTCTGATTCGACTATGTAAATCCTTAGTCGGGGACAGCTTTACTGTACCTACAATATCTTGTATTTTAATTTCTGTACACCTTATGCCATTCCTCTGTAATTATTTGAACTAGTACTGCTTTTGCAGCAATTTATGTTTTCTTACTTCTTTCAGCCCCAATGTTGGTTCAAGCACAGGTTGTACTGTTTAAAGGACACCAATAATATTATATTAAAGAATTTTGTTTAATCATAATCATGATCATGACCTTTTACAGCCACCCTATCAGGCCAATCGAGTGCTGAAACACAGAGGCAAAATGTGTCATACTATTTAAGATTTTGACCTTTATTTTTCACCCTCTTTAGGCCCATGAGGGCTTTTTTAAATGCCAGAGCACTGGTAAGATGTACTGTCAGGTCATTTTTTGTCAAACTCAGTATTTTTTTAAGTTAAAAGTTAAAGTTAAAAGTTTAAACTTTTTATTAGGCCCGTGTACAGTGGTAGTTTTGGCACTTAATATTGATTCACGGTATATCTAGCTCCAAAAAAGTTTCAGAAGTACTTGGCTTGGAAGCTGGTGGATCTCCGGATCAAGTCCCGCACGACCCTATGCCGAAGGTGTCCCCTGAGCACGGCCCTGAACCCCGAACTGCTCCCTGGGTGCCGTACGGTGGCAGCCCACTGCTCCTGCCCTGGGTGGGTTAAATGCATGGGTTTAATGTCCCCTTCCCCTTTAAAGATTTTCCCCTCGGGGATCAATAAAGTATTTCAGATTCTGATTCTGAGACCTATGCATTGTAATTAGATCTATAATTTCATCTCGTTTAAGGGTGGCGGTGGCACAATGGATAAGACTATGCCTTTGGTGTGAGAGACCTGGGTTCAATCCCACCCAGTGATCCATCCACCATTGTGTCCCAGAGGCGTGCGACCTCTGACATATATAGCAATTGTAAGTCGCTTGGGATAAAAGCGTCAGCTAAATGAATAAATGTAAATGTTTCCTCTCGTCCTGAATCTTCGGGCTAAAGGCTAAGCTGTCCTCATCTTCGATTAAACTGCACTGTAATAGTTCATAAAAAAACACACTCAGTGCCATGTCACCCTGTTCTGCGGTGATAGATCCCCCCCTTTCTTTAGTTGTCATTACCAAACTCTTTTGGTTGTAATTGCTTTACCTCCAAGTAAATCATTTTGGGAAATACTTTTATAAGGTTCCATGCTGAAATATAGGTGAGAAGATTGTTACCACTCTCGTATCTAAAGCCAGCAGCCAGTTAGCTTAGCATTAAGTCTGGAAACAGCTAGCATGGCTCTGTCTGAAGGTAACAAAATCTGCCTAGTCATAAAGAATGAACACATTTTCACTCACAACTTATCATATATGGACACTTCGTCAAGAGTCCTTGGCGTTGCTTTTTAACGCCCTGGGTACAACTGTAGCGTCATTTTTCAGCATTTAGGGCTCTGTGGTCAAGTTAGAAACAATAAATATGCAACATCCGGTTGGACCTTCAAGATCAACAAGAAGTACTTGTTAACATTGCCAAACGATAATCAGGTGTAGTTGTTTGGTTAGGTTTAGGCACCAAAAGTACTTGGTTAGGTTTAGGCACCAAAAGTACTTGGTTAGGTTTAAAATAACTAACTTACTCACGTTAGTTAAGTAACATTACTTACATAACTTATATAACTTCCCTAAAAACAAGGATATGAACACCGGTCTCCTATGTGAAGACTTTTCTTTTAAATTTACTACACTTACATTTTGCGTTAAAAAATGATGCTACAGTGCGTTGAACTATGAGGCTAAGGGGCTCCCCAGCTTTATAAACTGAAGCCGACGGGTCTTGACCATGACAACTTGGGAGTAAGAAGGAGTTGAAAGAATATTCAATTCAATTCAATTTTATTAATATAGCGCCAAATCACAACAGTCATCTCACAGCGCTTTTCATAAAAGAGCAGGTCTAGACCGTACTCTATGATGTGTTTTACAGAAACCCAACAGTTCCCACCAAGAGCAAGCACTAGGCGACAGAGGCAAGGAAAAACTTCCTTTTAAGGGGCAGAAACCTCAAGCAGAACCATGGCTCAGGGTGGGCGGCCATCTGCCTCGACCGGTTGGGGGGGCAAGAGAGAGAGAGAGGGCAAGAGAGGAACAGAGAAAAAGAGGGAGAGGGATGGAAGGAGAGAGAGAGGGGAGGGAGGCAGCCTACACAATATATACACAGAGGTACAGACAGTAAAGGTGATGTTGCTATAGACTGAATGAATAATGGTACAGATATTTATAGTAGTGTTAATGATAACAGTCGTAATGTTAATGATCATAATAACAATAATAACAATAGGACTAGTAACAATAATAGCAGAGGGTGTCCAGAAGGAACATGGGGGCAGCAGGTGACAGACATCTTGTATAAAATATACTGAAGCTGTCATTCTCAGGGTCCACATGAATATTAAAATCCCCTACAATAATAACTTCGTCCGTTTTAAGGACTAAAGTTGACAAAAACTCTGCAAATTCAGATGAGAATTCAGAGTACGGACCAGGTGCTCGGTACACTATAACAAAAAGAATTGGTTGCAGTGATTTCCAACTTGGGTGTGAAAGACTAAGAACAAGGCTTTCGAATGAGTTATAGGTTAGTTTAGGTTTAGAACTGATTAGTAGGCTAGAGTTGAAGATAGCTGCAACTCCACCTCCTCGGCCTGTGCCTGTGCCTGAATTTTTTTCTGAATTTGTTTGCACTATTGCTCTTGTGGTTTTAATGAGGTTTTTATGCACAGCTTGTCTTCTGTTTACCTTTGATTTAAATCATTTCAATGGAATAGAAAGACAAAGCCTCAAATTATCGTTTTTACGCTTTGGTTTGTGTACCGATTAAACAAAGACATACAACATATTGATTTGAGAGATTTTGAGGTACTATTAGGCTGATTTTCAAACTTTGGAGTACAGGCTAGCTGCTTCTCCCTGTTTCCAGTTTTATACATTCATCTAATGCTGTAGCCTTAGCAAGATAGTGAATAAGCATATTTCCCAAAAATGTGGAAACTTTTTTAAAAATGGTTGGAACTTTAATGCTATGACATGAGAATTAAGTCTGTAGTTTTGCATCAATAATGGGTCACAAACTAGAGGAAATGTGATTACATCCCATTTGTCAGTGAAGACTGGGAAGCATGTGCAGAGCACAATACAGCTGTATTTCCAAAAGTGCATGTCAGATGAGAAGAAGAAGAAATTTTGACTGGTGGTCATAAATAAGTGCTGCAACTGAAAGGAAGTAGAAGAACAAGCTGGAGAGAAGAGAAAGAACAAGACAGGCAGAGAAGAGCGGGCACCGTGCAGCTCAAGGACACGTCCTCTTTGTACTTTTTGTCACAAGTCCAAATTTCCGCACTTGAGAGGGTAAGTGGAAATAAATCAGCTGACAGCCTGAATGTGAATGAGAATCAGTACTGTTTGTGTGTATGAGATAGCTGGAGAAGAAGTACCCCCCCCCCCTCCCCCCCCCGACCTGACTCCGCCTCCTCAGTCTCCATTTGCTTTTTTCCGGCCTCAACAAGTACCAAGCGCAGGTAATTGGTGAACTGTCTGCACTGAGTGACCATCACATCAGTCGTCTGTCCTCCGTGCTTTTTGTGCTTTGTTCCCACTAACATGGGGGCATTTTTGTTGTCCTTTGAACGTCCACCTAAAAATGTCATTTCATTTTCCTTCTCTGCCAGGCCATCTATCGCACTCATTGGTTTATCCTCCTCTTTCAACCTCCCCTGTCCGCTCTTTCTGCGCATTCATTTAACTCTGTGGCCCAATGTATTGTGGTGAATGCTAATAGGTTCCCACGCTCACAAGGTACAATATAGTGAAGAGTAAATGACTCTGTGTGTGTGTGTGTGTTTGTAAGAGGCAGCCGCTCCACAGTTCCATTAGCCTGATGGAGTTTCTATTAAATTAGAATCTCTCTCTCTCTGTCTCTCTGTCTCTCTCTCTCTCTCTCTCCCAATCACATTAGTGCTCTTATCTCATTTGTGGAGGTTCTGCAGGCAGTGAAGGGTGGGGGGAGTGGAGGGGTGGAGTTATGATCTGGAAGCGGACAGGAAAAAGGACAAGCCCTCGTAAATAGAGAGAAGCAGGGAAATTGATGTGTATCTGATGTGTGTGTGTGTGTGTGTGTGTGTGTGTGTGTGTATGTGGACATGTTTGATACATATGGAGTCATGTGTGTAGTTATTTCAATTTTCAGGGGTGTTTAAAATGAAACTGGTCCATTAACAACTCTTACAGACATGGCAGCCTGTGGTGCTGTTTGATGACAAAATACAGCACAGAGGGGGTGAGATGACTTGTGTGTGTGACTAAAAAGCAGATGTTAGTAAAACACACAATGTGGCCAGTGTGTTGGTTCTTACTCCTACAGTGGGTTACTCTAGGATTTAAGTTTGTGATCGATATTAGATTTGGTTTATATTGGTCTAGTTTAGGGTGATGGTGAAAGGAATAATTTGACATTTTTCTTGCTTAATTTCTTACCAAGAGATTAGATGAGAAAATCCGCACCACTCTCATGTCTGCTCAGTAATTATTAAGCTATAATTAGCAGGCAGTTAACCTATAGGGCAAGGGGAAACACAGCAAAAATTACCTTGTTACATCTCATTTGTTTAATTTGTACACAAACAGAAAAGTAAATTCAGCAAATCTCTCCTCACGGTCTGCTAGCTGTCTGTTCTGTGTGTGTGCTGAAAAAAATCAGGTGTTTGTACACAGCCCTGGCTCCATAAATGGGAAACAAACATGGGAAATGGGAAAGTGGCTCAGGCGATCGCGTTTGACTTTAGCATAGTTCCCCAAATGTCAAACTCTTCCTTCAAAGAAAACCTTAACTTGTGGATGATTGCAGACTGTGTAAAGCAAAACAAATCACAGCATGGCAGATAGATACTTATTTATGCATCCCAAATAGTCCCAGCAACAAATCTGATGACATGATTATGATATTTATCATAATGCATTTTGGAAGATGTGTTCCACAGACAATCAAAACCACTGAAAACATTTCATTTTCTGTGTTCCTCAGTGTGTGTAGCTATTTCAGACACAAGACAGCCCATTCCTTTCATTAACAATCTCACTAGACATTTGGACAACACTGAAGAAGGGTGAACAGTAAACAGTGTGTGTGTGTGTGTGTGTGTGTGTGTGTGTGTGGAGGTGGTGGGGATATAAGTGACAACTTTGAAACTTAACAAAAGATGGAGTGAGGTGAGAGGAGAGAGAGGAGAGATGGCCACATGGAAACCCACCATACTGAGACAATGTGTCCCTGGAATGTATAATTATCAGTGTGTGTGTGTGTGTGTGTGGGTGTGTGGGTGTGTGCAGGCGACAGTGAGCCATTAGCCAGGTTTAAATGAAGGTCTGCATCAACAGCAACTATTCTAATAATGACTGCCTTGGGCACAGACAAACTAATGCACTGGTGGCGTCTGCTATGTCCTCTTGTTTGTGTGTGTGCATATGGCTGAGTAAGGAAGCATACCTCTTTAATTGTCCAAGGTGACACTCGGTCTCTATGCAGACGTCCCTTATAATGCACTTCAGGCAGCGATAGGGTTTCTCTGCTCTGCTGAGCACTCAAACTGCATCGGCCGCAACATATTTGACTTAATGTATGGTCATTTACAAACTTTTATTGTGTAATTTTGTTGCATGTAATTCTATGTTGTGCTTCCAAAGAAGAATTTTTATATTGCTGATAAATGGTTATTAAAGTAATGGCCTCCTTACAAACATGTGACGTCAGATGTAAGCATGCACTCACACTTGCTGGCACTTACGCAAACACACACATGGTTTCAGGGAACAGCCCCTCACATCTAAATCACTCCACCACAGAGATTAAATCCAAACCTGAAGTGGTTACGGGTAGTGACCTCAACCTCTTACTTACTTCATGTGATTGGTTAATGTGTGCCATTTTGTGCCATCAGCCTCATTAATTAACCTGCTCTCTTTGTTCTCCCTTTTCCTAAAGTCCTTTCATTGTTGTTTAAGATCCTTCATCTTTTTCAACCTTTCTTCTTGTCAGCTATTTTTGATTGCTTTCACTGTTGCTTACACGCCTCATCTAGCGCAACCGATAATCTGTCAGACACTGCCCCTACAGTAGGTTCAGCAGGAGACTGTACTTCAGAAGCCCATTCTATTCAACATGCCATGTAGCAGAGGCAGTTTTTAGCATTTAAAATGTTATATCATGGCAAAATCAATCAATTCTTTTGGAAATGCCACAATCTGTGGATCATTTACAATTAGCACTTGTGGGAGCGAAACAAATCACCATTTAATTTTCACACTGAGTTCAACTTTGGCAAACTATAGCACATGAAATCACATTAATGGCCAATGGCAAACCTTCTTGAGAGTACTGACCTTTAATAGCAAACAGAGCACTGAAAATAGCTGAGCTGTAGCATCCATTTATATTTAATCCTCCCTCCTATAGTATGGAGTATAGACTGTTCCACAAAAGAGGAATGGTTTGCAGTGTGGAGACAGGAGTCGGTGGTACAAATCCGTCCTTTGAATAAACTGTAGTGGATGGTACAGAGAAACTACAAAGAAAGCTCTGAGAGCTATTAGTGCAAGCTTGTTCCCAGCTTGCTAGCATGTTGGCTCGTGCAGACTACACTACTTTCAAGAAAACACACGTGAAATGGGAAACGTGAAATGAGTGAACGAACACACAAAACAGCTGTTGTTGGTTATTATAAAGAATCTGGGTGAAGGAATGGATTAGCACACGCAGGTAGCAGGGATTGTCTGAGCTACAGAGAGAGCTGGAGGGGAGTAAAAAGTGTTTTGCAGTGAAAAAGTAGCTGCCTGCTCTTATTGGCTGGATGTGGATGTCGAGTCAGCTGACTCTTCCAGATATTTGGCATGCTAGAAATCTGGCAGACGTCAGCGATGTGTCGGAAATGTGTCGGGGAGCAGTTTTGATGTGTCGTTGAGTAGCTCACACATAAGGACTGGCGACCACCAATTAACCGCTTATTTACCCCCGATCACAGCCTGACAGTCGCCGAACTCACCGACTGGCAAATCGGGCTAAAAATCGTGTAGTGTGAACACTAGGCAGTTAGTTCACCAGCTACCAGCTAGCCCTGTGAATAGTCAATATGCTACCAAGCCTGTAGCACCATCTATTTTGCAAAGACTCAAATCCAATCAGGTGTCCACTGCACTGATCTAACTTTTAGAGGAGGATTATAAATAACTAATCTAATCTAACCTGTGATGTTTGTTCTGTCCATGTTCTGAATAGTATGTGTCTAGCACCCCCCTGTTTATCTTAATTAGCAGCCCACATAACAGTCTATTTTATTTTTTCCCCCACCAAGCAGTTTGTGAAATTGATGCTGAGGAGAAAAATGATTCCAGTTGGAGTCGCAGCTTTAGAAATGTCTGGTTATCATGCAGTAACAAGCTGTTCCTTAACCCTCTATGGTACAGTGTTGCCTCTAGGCAACATACCCATTTTTGGCCTAGGACACCTCCACCAAACATCCCAAAATATGATGCATTACTTTAAAAGAGTTGCACGACCTTGAGGAAACCAATAGCAGTGTTGAAATTTGTCACATGATTCTCTGGCACCCATTAGGAATCCTTTTACTGCTGACTTTGACACATGGCTCAGTTCCATTTTATCTCTGCACTAAACTGCCCTCAAAACATATTTTAATGCTATTTGACCCAGAAGAAGTCTATTCACAATAATAGGTGAGTAAGTTTCTTTGTTAATTGTTTAATGTTATTCATTTGATTTGAAAAATAGTGAAAATGAAAATGTTGCCTTGAGGCGACATCATACCGTTATGGAAACCTGTCATGGCATTTTTTGGTGTTGTGCATTTAGGTTTATATACTGATCAAAAGCACAGCAGTAAACATAATTTTCTCTCATTCTACATTAATTAATTAATTAAATTAATTTGTTATCCTCCCTGCAGAGCATTATGGAGGACTGATCCTGACAAATTCAGAAATAAATACAGAAATAAATAAATGTTCAATAAATAAATAAGCATCCAATTAAATGCACAAAATATAAAGTAGATAAATAAATGTAGGCAGTAATTAATTAGCTTCTTTGTTTAGTCACCTTTGTAATAATTACCTTGTTTATTTATTGTCCGTTATAATCTTCAACTTTATTTATTAATTACTTATTTTTTAAATGTATTTATTTGTGTGTGTAATATTTTTTGTCTGTTTTATTCTTCCTTTGCATTTCTGTCCTTTTTACATTTCTCTGTGCATTTCTGCCTCATTGTGCAAATGAGGAGGGGCTGTGTCTCAAGGGGTGAACTTCTCCGCTATTGGTGGACCAGTCAGACGTGAGAGCTCCAGGCCTTCTCTGCCTGCACACATCAACTAGCTGCTCCTCACACAGTCAGATGGCTTCCTTCAGTGCGCTGAGGTGTTTTGCAACTCTGTTTGAGGACAATACTACCAGCCATGTCTTCCTTCTTTTTCATGTGGACGCTCTGACCTACAGAGTTTTCATTTAGCGACTTATACGGACATAGAACTGCAGGAAAGTGAGCTGTTGTTTCTGAGAATCACATGGTTAGTTAGCCGCAGCTAAATCTGAAGTGCACTCATATTCAAGTATTTACGGTAAATCCTCCCACATGCAGCAGCTCATTGCTCTGCGGTTTTCAGCTGCTGTTTCAACAAAAACACCATTCAGGGTAAAAATTCAACCGTGGTGTTGTCTCGGGAGATGCAGTGACTTAACCAGAGGTGAGTAAGAAATATTATGAATAACACGTGTAATTTGTTAAGCTATGAGGAGAATAAAAGTTCGCTAGCCGCTAGGCTACTTTAGGTGGTGCTAATTAGCAGAGTTTCAGCGGGACCACACATCAAGCACGTCAACGCAAGCATTTCCATAAATACCCACACGTCCTAAGTCCTCCCCTTCGCCCTTGTATCCTGCATCCCTCCCACCCCTTTCTCTGTCCTGCCTCCTGATCTCCATCCCCCTCTCCATAGGTTTATAGGGAGTCCGTCGTGCACAGGGTGCTATGGCAGATTTCCCTGTCGTAGCTTCCCCACAACGCTTTCTAATGTCTATTAAGCTACTGCAAGCTTCATACATCTTCTGTTCGTTACTTAATAAATCATTTAATCATACCTGTTGATTGTGGTCCTTGCTAGTGAATGTTAATATCACATAGGCTAAATCTCTTAAGATAGTGGTGGTGACTAACAAATAAGTAATCTTGACAGTTACCATTAAGTTTTGGGTCTAAGAACGCAGATGAGGAAAAGAGTGAAGAGGAGCAGTGAGGATAAAAGTGCAGTGAAAGGTATGAGTGTAAGATAGAGAGGAAACCTATTTAATATCTTGTTTTCACTTATTGATAATGTGATGCATTTTGTTGACTTTCTATGCTTTGTCAACTTCCATAAGTACGGAGCCAAAGACGGCTGTAACACATATCTGAAACGGCACCAGAAAACTGAAGACTTTTAAATCTAACACAAATGATGCATGGAAGGTAACTCTGTCTTGATTTTCAGCATGTTTTTGAAGTTTGGATTTAAAGATTTTTAATGGAAACTTGAAATATGTGTTGAAATGTGTACTCTCTTTTACGCATTCATTCCTATAGGCCGTTCCACAATGGTACAATGTTTTTTTATATTTTCAAATTTAAAATGTCTTTAAATTGTGTTTCTTTGGTTCGTTTAATGACAAAAAAACTTTTTTTACCCCCTTTACAAAAATAATGCGAACCATAGAGGGTTAAATATTACAAAATAATCCATTGTTCATTTTCAGGGAGCACAAAGACTTTAATTATCATTACTACTGCACTGATCAATTGGCCTTCTCCAGTCATCCTATCCACTGTTCTGTGATGTGCGTTTGTTGTTTCTCCCAGGATCTCCTGTCTCTAGGTCATGGGAATCAAATACAGTTGCAGCCAGTAAACACAGCTGGGCTCATGTGGGAGGAGGGCTATACAGGTTTTATGTGGTTATTGGTCAGTTGTGCTGAGAGTGACTTCACAGTAGGATTGGGACAGTAGTAGTTGCATAGGGTGTATCACTCACAAAGAACACCAATGGGGACTGTTTTAAAGATGAAACACAGGAACAGCATGCAGCTTTATCTGTTGGGAGAGTAAAAGAGCAGAAGGACACACTAATTCTTGGCTTTATTCCACATATTCCAGCGTGTTATAGCTTCATACTGACCGATACTAAATGTCAGACTGATCATGGCTTTTATTATATATCAGATGTCCTTCCGTTTTTGTTGCCTACCGGTGTTGTGCACTTCCCTAACATTTTCTTGGAAATCTATTTTTTATTTAACTGTTAATGATTGACAGAGGTTGATTCAGAGTCACATGGTGGTACACATGTTGTTTCTGCAGCTTTTTCAGCCTGACTAGAAGAACAATTTAGAGAAGTCACGGAGCTCCTGAAAGTGTTACGCGTGTCACAAGTTTCACTACCACTATTCAGTACCTCCTTCAGCTGAAAACTAAAAAAACTTTTAATTGGAATTAGATCTATTTGGAATCACATTTTGTCCAAAGAGGTCTACAATACAACCCTGTTCCTTAGAAACATATTCATGTACTACAGAATGTAGAGTGTTTCACACATAAGTCAGGCTCTGGTTTGTTTTAGCCCCTTGGTGTGATTCCTTTGGGCAGGTGTGAACACAGTAATCACACTCAGGTGCGGACCACAACAACCACACCAAGACCAGTGAGAGAAGGTGGGCTTGGTCAAACAAACTCTGGAGCTGTTTGTTTGTGGTGAAAATTTGAACCAACCTCGAACTGACCCACTACCGTTAACTACTGCTTCGGTTTAACATGTTGGCAGTTAGCATGTTGTTGAACATGCATAATATTAGCAGCAAAATTAGTGTAGTGTTTATACACTTTGGTCTTTGTACAGAATAACAATCAAGATATAGCTCAACTAATGATAATCAGTGAGCTTTAGAGGTGCTGGTAGGTGGGTTTTGATACCATTTCACAGAGCCAGGCTAGCTGCTTCCCCCTGTTTCCTGCCTTTGTGCTAAGCTGGCTGTAGCAAACAGAAAGACACTAGTTACTGGTTCCTGATTCCTAGAATAAATGTTAACATACAACAGCCAAACACACACACACACACACACACACACACACACACAGACTAATAGAAACAGGCTCCAGGTCAATGTCATGTCCATATCCTAAACTAATGATATTTAGCTAAGTTTCAAGTGGACAGATCCCTGATGACGTTGTTTTATAAATTTTTTATTGAGTCCGTCTTTACTTTTTCATTTATTTGCTGGTATGCTTCTCTTAGTTTAAAACACATTAGCAATGGTAAATAAAGTTAGCAGCAAAATCATCGGGATTCAGCAGATAAAACTAACTGAACTGTCCTACAAACGTGCTTATAAAGGCATCATGTCTGATAGTTCTCACCCCCTGCATGCAGTATGGGGGTGCCTTCTGGTTCCCGCTTCAGTCAGAAACCAGCCAAAACAAACAGATATTAATTCTCCTTCGTACCCCCTGCTATCTCTCTGCTTAACTCTGTAAATAATAGGTAACGTCTGCAAATAAGGCATACTTGAACTTTTAATGTTGTCATATTTATTTACGCATATGTCTGACACTGTATTGTTAATCGATGTTTTCGTTATTGTTGTCCTGTACTGTATGTCAAATTATTTGCTGTGGCAAAACTAATCACCCCTAACAAATAAAGGTCTTGAATCGAATTGAATTGCTGTAATCTGTACTTCAAAGACATGTATTCTTCTTAGAAATTTGTATCAGTCTTAAAAACACGAGACGTGTGTCTGTCTTTTGTACAAGTGTCTGTGTCACGTGTGTGAAGGCATCTTTGCTATCTAGAGCGCTTCACAGCCTCATGTTGAACTTGGTCAACGGACATTTCCAAAATGCTTTGAGATGGTTTCATCACCAACAAGGATGGTAGATATTTCTCTCTGATTCCTGAATGTTGGAGTTTTTGTTGTTCTAACATGACAACAACTGCCTACCAGCGTTTCACTGTGTGTGGGCTGAAAGGTGAAGCACCAGCAAGTGAATATGATGAGTTGATCTCTGTAAGGATGTGTTTGACTGACCAAACTGTCTGATGGAGGCCTTTTCATTTCACTCTCTGGCACAGGAAGTGAAGGAAGTAGCCGTCCCAAAGCACACATGAAAACAGCATTAACTATGTTGATAATATCTGGATTAGCTGAGCAAACAAAAATGACAGGAACACTGAGACAGCAACAATCTAGCAACAGTGAAAATAAAGGGGATAAAAATTGGGAAAATGCAAATTAATTTCACTCTGCGTCCGACCAATAACATGTCATGGTAGGGAAAAGTGTAAGTTTAAAAAACACTTGGAAGTCAATGGTTGGTTAGTGCAGTGTGCCAAACCTTACCAAGTTTGCTGAAAGTATTGTTATGTTCATTCATTGTATTGCCATGATCTAGCTTTATTGATAGTTTGACTGACAGCCATGTGGAGCTGTGTAGTCTTGTGTTGTGACACAGCTAGACATTTTGAGCACTATGGGGGAATAATTTGACATTTTGGGAATTACACTAATTGCTTGCTGAGGGAAGATCAATACCATTCCTACATTTGTACCCTAATATATAGGAGATGTTAGCTTAGCTTAGCACGAAGAATGGAAGCAAGGGGAAACAACTCTTTCCAAAGGTTAAAAAACACATCTGGTATTTACAACACATTTTACAAGTACAACACATTTTAGGGGGAGTACTGTGGTGTAGAGGGACTGGTAGGTGGTGCCAGGCTAGATGTTTTTCCCTGCTTTGAGTCTTGATGCTAAGCTAAGCTAATATCCTGCTGGCTCTAGATTCATATGTCAAACTATTCCTTTCAAGTTTCAAGTTGTTATTCCACTAGCTTTATATTTAGCAAATGAACAGACAGTCAGTTAAAAAAAAGCGAATAAGCTTGTTTCCTAATATGAACATTGCCTGTAAGTGACATTTGCTAAATGTTTACTTAAAGTTTATTTAAATTAGCAACACGGGCGGGGGAACCTTCCCTCCAAGTGTGTTTTTTGCTACACTTGAAGGGAAGGTTCCCCCCCGTGTCTGCGGTTCCCCATCAGAAGAGCGGCCGTTTGGCTTACATTCTTGGTAAACTTAGTTTCATGGGAGCAGATATTTACTGGACATTGTGGTAATGTTTGATTATTTTCCAGTATTTGACATCATTAAGGTGTGAGACATGACTGGCAGGGTGGTGACTGACATTGTAACGTGTTTCCTGTCTCACCACAGCCCATCCTCAAGACACACTCATAGTTACTGTAACAGTTATACAGCTTTCAGATTTTCAAAGTGATTAAATTCGAATAATCCTTGAAAAGACTAATGATTTTCATCATTTTTTGTCCAAAGCTAATGTTACATTTTCAGATATAAATCCATCAAATATACATGAACGTACAAATAAGAAGTCTATTGCTCACACACACACACGCACACGTACAGCGCTAGCACCCCCCCACCCCCCACACCACAAGTAGCAACAAACATAGCTCTAAAGGAAGGAGGTGATGTCACCTGAATCTCTTTCTTTGTTCCTCTGCTCCACCCCTTGACACTTCCACCACTTCTCTCTATTTTCCGACCGAAACTGTCCATAGTTGCGTAAAGGAAAATAACTACAACAAAACTTCAATAAACAGCAGTAAACCAGATAAGACAAAAACTTCTCTTTGGAAAATCTGTCTTGCCAAAAAGAAAAGGGAAGGGAGGGAGGAAGGAAGGAATTAAATCTGTGTTGAACGAGCAGACACATAAGAAAAGAAGAAAAAAACTTACTGTGACAACATGAAAACAAGGTTCAGCTGTTATATAAGCTCTGAAAGCATCTACCTCAGTGGGAACTCATGGGTCGCACATTATTATGGGTTAGCATTTCCTATTTTGTTTCCTTACTGAGTGAACAAGCCTGACATTAAACAGCTGCCACTTGGTGTGTGTGCAGTATGGGTGTGTATGTTTCTCCATATATTATATACTCCACTCCACCTATGATGGATTGGTGTGACCTATGAAGCCTTCATCAGAATAGCTGATGGTGAGTTCTGCCCATGGGTATCTCTGCCAGCTAAATCATTTAGCTGGCGTGACTGCTGGTAAACCATCATAGAAAAGGCTTTTACGTGTTATACAGTGCTGTTTAAAAAAAAAAAAATGATGATTTGTCCCAGCACACAGTTCTGTACTTACTACTTACTACTGTTACAAGTGTGACAGAAATATATCAGTACAGTGATATTATATACACTAAAAGTATATAACAACAAAAAGGGCACTTCTTTATTGCATGTACTTTGCTAACTCACAGTAAATGTCAGAAATTAATCAGAAATCCTGCAATATATTTCAACTGGTTTTTATTTGTTGCCCTTTTTGCAGAAAGTAATTCCAAGTGTACAAATTCCAGTACTGCAATACAAAACTATACATATTCTCCTTTATTCTCATATGGATAGCTAAAGATATAGAAATAAAACTGTTCTTGTTCTTGGGAAAGAATCTTTTTGCATGTCTGATCCATCCTGGGCAGTCTTCTGCAGATATGTCCAGATATCCAGCATTCATTGTTGGGACATCTGATCATTTACAGTAGCTAGTGGTCAAATACTTAAAATAATTCCTTTCTGGGGCTGAGGAATGGAGAGTAAGGTGAAAGGGACTTTCCTGGGATATGTGACCAGTAGTTTACGATGGCTAATGTTAGCAAACTGGACAGATGTTGTTTAACGGACGTTACTGAGTCAGACCATTGACTTTACAACTCTTCTCTACTGTTTCACTCCACTTTTTGCATCTATTATTCCATAATTCCCACTTGTGCCCACAGTCACTGCTATCTATCAAACGTCCCTTAGTCTTGCTTTAAGCACCGTCAACACTGGATCCTACGCTTCTCATTATGCTCCTCATAAACCCCATGCCACTAGTTCACAACAGCAGGCTTTCTGCAGAAACTGGGAAATTCCAAGCCCAGTCCAGGATGACACTGATGACATCATTAAGGTTATTTACACAGATATGAAAAACCACCAAAGAAATTACACAACTGTTCTCACAGGCTGAATAGTACTCCTTGTGATGAGTACACTGATCTTAATGTGTAAAATGGGTGGAGTACCCCTTTAATGTAGCAACACACAAAAGCCAGCTTATTTTGGTTGGAGATACTGCTTCAGTCAGAGCCTGCATACTGGAAGTGATACGTTTCACACTATGTATTTTCATGCAGTGCATTTAAAGTCATCTCATCTATTTCTAAACCTGTACTGACCCCAAATATTGTAATGCCACGGACTCATTTAGAAACACATCCAGTCCAGATCCAGATTAGACATGGGCTGCATACAGAAATGCGACTGCTGTTATTTGCACTGAAATACAGAGAAGGTGATGAAAATGAAGGCCAAAAGAGAATCAAGATGGGGACAAAGGTCGTCGTCAGAGCACACTGCCTAATAGGGATCATTATAGTGAAGTGGAACAATTACTCATTTTGCTTGAGGACCTCCACTTTGAGAGCTACTGGTCTGGAACCGTGGTGGTCAGATAATAAGCCACTGTTTCCTCTTTCGCCCCTCTTCTTCCGTCTCCCCTCTTTCCTCTGCTCCTGTTAACCTCCTTTTCCACTTGAGGCTCTTTCTCACCCTCCAATCCATCATGACTTTGCTGTTTGCCTTTGTGCCTGTCAGAGGAGAAATCATGCTCATAGTGGTGAGTGAACTATGCTTCTATATTTCTTACTAAAATACTCATAAAATACCTATCCAAATATGCCAATTACAATACGCATTAGTAATGACAGCAAATATATACACGGTAATAAAAACAGTCAAGCAAGGTTGGTTATTATATCTGCTGAAGTGCCAAAGGTGATTAGCATTAAAGTAAAAGCAATCAATAAGTAAATCAATGAGGCTAATGAATTATACACCCTGGGATCCCTGGAGTTCAATACATATTCCACTTCTTTCAGGATATTTACTGAGTCCAAGACATCCTGTCATTGATAGCACTAAGTGTTCTTCTAAAGGAAGTGACAAATACAACACCCCTGAGAGGGAGGTGTTAATGGACGCTGTCAAAACTTTGTATTGCAAACAGGTGAGTAATACAGAAAAGGCAGAGGAGTAAATCCACCTAAACTCAGACCTCTGAGATCAATGATGAGTCGATCAAACAGAATAGCTGCAATTGCTCATTTGATCTTTCTGGCCCAGTTTTTCCTCGATTTGCAATGCCTATAATCTTTGTGCTGCAGTCACTGCTAACTTTACTGCTGGCCTGGATGGGGCTGCAGACAGATCAACAAGTCCTCCAACCTAAACGACAACATAGGCCATTTATCTATGCCTCTCAATACGACACATATGAGCATTTCCTAAATTGGCACACCTTACCCGTGGCATTTGTCCATGCCTATGGGACTACCGCATGTTAATGAACTTTTATATGGCCTACATGTGGTCTTCTAGATTGCTAGCACCTTTATTGTACATACCAGCCACCCAACCGAGCCCTGACACGCATGCAACAATAATGTAGTTAAACAGTAAAAGGGGAAACATGTTGCTCTCTAGAAGAAAGGTGGATAGATAGCCTGGAGGAGTAACTAGTCTAAATTTGTGTATTAGTACAATATTATGACATAAATAAAAAGTTTAATGTTACAGTTACACTTTGTTTGGCTTATTTCTGCCTACAGATTGTTTATAGTAAGCCTATTTGGAACATTTCAACAGCTTACTGATATTCAACAAATTAACTGATTCACAAATAAAACCATTTTCTGCCTTGTTAATATTTGATTAGGGCCAATAGTGTATTCGCTGTCATTTCAGATAATAGTAGGTCTATCATTTTAAGCTCACCACTAGTAGACTATAATATTAATTCCAGTTACAGCAGTATCATTATGGTACATTGTTCTCATTCATTAAAGAGGTCATATTATGCTTTTTGGCTTTTTCCCTCTACTTTATTGAGTTATTTATCTATTTTTGTGCTTGTAATATGTTTGCGAAGTGAAAAAGCCCAAAGCCCAAAGGTAGTTCCCATCTCCCCCAGGAAACACTACTGTGAACTGCCTGGAAACAGCTTGTTTGTGGTCCAGCCTTTTCCTCCGTTACCATGTTACGTCACATGGTAATACGCGTCATAATGCTCGCCAAGCGGCTAGTCTGACACTGAGCTGCCGCACACACCTCTCCTCTCCTTTTCCAAACACTAGCTACCTACAGTGGACATGAAGTTGTTGCTGTGATGTAGAGACAGAGCTCAGTTAAAACTTTATGGATGAAAGATACTTCTGTTACAGATTAATAACTCACCACTCTGAAACTCTTGATCCAGTCCATGTTGCCAAGCTGGGAAGAGGAAATACAGCTTTTCAGGACCCCCTTCTCTGCTTCTGATTGGATAGTAGTCCTTAGCTAGGTGCTGCGCATGTGCAACTCCCAACAAAGATCTTGTAGAAGTGAGATGCATCACTCCATACCTAAAACGGAGTGTTCAACACACAGGGGGAAAACAGGAGCAGCAGCAATGTGCAGTATGATAGAAAATATGGTGTTTTTTGAAAATGAAACCATGTAAACCTGTTCTGATACAACCCCAAAATAAAATTATGAGCCTTGAAAATTAGCACAATATGATCACTTTAAATCCTTGTGCGAGAAAAATGTTATAATAAATAAAAATAGTTAAAATGTCTGGTGACATAGTACAAAGAGCAACAAGTCCACAAAGGGAGGATGGATGGGACAAACGAAGACTGGATTTTCACCCAGGAGACCGTTTGTGTCCTGCGTGAAACCAAAAGTTACTGTTGACTTATTTTAACTTATGACCTGCGTCTACTATAAACTGTATAAAAGTACTATAAAAGTAATGTATTTAACTTACATCGCTTATGTAATGGGGTGGTGATGGCGCAATGGATAAGACGCCTGCCTTTGGTGTTAGAGACCAAGGTTCAATCCCCCACTGTGACCCATTGTGTCCCTGAGTAAGTCACTTAACCCCTAGTTGCTCACCCCCTAGTGACACATCAAAATGGCTTGCCAACACCATGTAGCCAGTGTGTTCTACTCCATTCTTTCAGCCACTGTCTTTATAATTTGTTAAATGAATAATAATAATAAACAACTCCTGTTTCCTGTAGTGTGAACACCACAACGGCTTCAAGACTCCTGTTACGTAAATGACGTGTAGACATGACATGCGAATGTCTGGCCTGCTATTTATACATAATCCTATGAGATCACCTTGTTTTATTTACCATCAGCCGCAGGTGATAAATGAATCTCCAGCAGGTTTTCCTCATCTGAACTTCATGGTCCCAACCCCCCCATTTGACTGCAGTCCACTCGCTGAGTGACAAATAGCCTCTGAATCATGGCATTGATCTTGTAAACAGCCATTGAATGAAACAGTAAGGTCACTAACAATAATGTAGCCTTTTTCACTCCACTCCTGGAAGTTGATCAGTCCTCTTACAGGTGGCTCAGAATGGCTTAATATGAAGCTCAACTTTTCATAGCCACACACACACAGAAACACAAATACAGAGTACAGTAACAGACACACCCACAACTCGAGCCGGCAGCAGGACTGTATGACACATGAAACGTCTGTTTACTTGTTGACCTTTCAATGAACTGCGGTCAGTACCACCCATGGCGCAATGTCCCTATGCGTAGGCTGAATAGCTAGACATAATTATCCAACTCATATGGAAATCCTCTGAAACACAGGAGAATCGACGCAGTCAAGCAGGGTAGGCAGACTCGATCTGATGAAGCCCTGTAATTTGTATAAATGGGGATGACATGAAAGAATAGAAAGAAATGTAAAAACCTTGTGTTTATTGTCTGATTTGTGTGTTAACGTATGTGTGTGTATGAGTGTGAGAGATAGAGTAGGAGGCAGTAATTACTGGAACACCATCCTACACTTCAGATGGAGATTGAGATGGATGGATGAATAAGGGATCAAAGAAAAAGGGCCGGGCGTGCAAACTACGAGAAGCAAAAATATGAACCGTTACATTTCACTTCTTTTGAAAACACTGAGAAATTGAACATACTTGAACAGCGACATCCAAATTAATTTCAGTTATTAACAATCAGCCATTGACATTCCATGTTTTGCAGTACCTCATTGTTGGCATTTTACTCTGATATATGTAGAAACTTTGGGAATCTGACCAGTGTTTATTGCTGACTGATTCTGTGCCATTTCATTTTGTATTGTGGAAGCTTGATTGGTAAAAAGTCGGATTCATTTTTTATTGTCGATAAAGATTTGACGATTGTTTTTTTTGTTTTTTTAAAGTTTGTCAACATTTGTCTAGAACAGCCAGAACTTGGGGGGCTTTACTCTGACTTTTGTATTAAATATTGAAGCAGATGTTTTAGGTTTACATGACATTTACATGAAAGAGCTATGTGTGCCATTAACTTTAAATTGCTAAAGATATTGCCTATTACTGTAAACTGTAGCACTACTAGAGTTAACCCCATGAGCAGGTGCACAGTAACAGAAAATAATGCCTGTAAAGAATTTGCTTTGAAGATTTCAGTCTCTTGTTACTCACATTCAGGCGTGTGTGTGTGTGTGTGTGTGTGCATCAGAGCAGTCCTCTGTGCCGTTGCCTTTAGTGACCCTGGCAAATGGTCTCCTTGACAACACTGACTCATTTCCTGATTAGTGTGATTGGACGATATGATCCCACCAATGATCCTTTTGGGATCTTCATAATGAGCTCTGTACTTGTTGTCTAGCACTTGATTGGAGAGAGGACACAGTGGGACTATATAGAATGAGGAAATGGACGATGTTGAATAAATAAATAAACAAGGAAAGACATTATGAAATAAATAATACAGTGAATATATATATATGAAATATGAACCAATAAATTATGAAATATTTTGAGAACTTATTAAAACTCACTATTATGACATTTTATTTCTTCAGTCTTACAATTTTACTTGCATTGATTTCTATTGCTCTTAAAAAAAAGCAAATTTTGTGGTGGCACTTTCATTTTATAATGACGCGTTCCGTGTCTACAGTTTTTGTGACCAATTTCAACCTCCTCACCTTTCAACCAATCACACGCTACATGCTGACATTTCAAAATAATGGGGTAACCTTTAATAATAAAGATCACACACACTCCTCACAACACAGAATCCTCATCGGATGCACAAATGAATTTCATGCTCTGGTTTTCACCTGCCCTGGGATCATTTCATTTTCCCATTTTCCCCTTTTGAAATGAAATAATTGAGATTTGGTTTTAACGAAAACTCCTTTTTTGCTATTCTATATGTACAGTAAACATGTAACATGTAGATTCATAACCACGCTACCTCTATCTCCTATGGCTCAGCCTAGCTCACTTTAAACAACTGCATTTGCTCCAGGCTATGTGGTTTGACTAATTGGTCTCTCAATAATTAAAGAGTTCCATTCCAAAATGACAAATCCACCATTTGTAAAAGTGATGCCTGCTTTTACAAAAAGATTGATAGCACTATTTAAAACAAATTATGGTACTTTGAAAGTCCTTGACTGGCAACATTACAACACTTTCACAGACCAGATCCACATATAGTACATACTATAGGTATCAGAGATACGAAATGATGAAAATGGATCAATATATTATTTGGGGAGAGTCTGTGATGTTTTGGCATGAAAAGAGAGCACTCCAGTGAGAAATGGTACTAGATAAAGCTGCCAGCTTCCTCGCAAATCACGACCCACATTTCCTTTTGTTTGTTTTTACTGGAAAGGGTGCAGCAAGGATCAAGGCACAAATATCTATCCGTTTACCATGAAGGACGATATTCTGGCTCACCTCCCACAATGCTATGTGCCAGGGGCAAGGGGCAGTGGATTGGCTGACTTCATGACTTGGCTAAGTCTTTCTTTCTCTCTCAGACACAAGCCTTCTGATAGAACGGTTACTCTCACAGGGAGCTGTGCACGCATGAGTGACATGTCTGCAGTATTCTGTGTGAAACGGAGTAACAGAGAGCTGGAGAGACTGAGACACGATTCAATATTTCAGAAATTGGACCGTTATCTAACTCATGGGTATAAACAAATTGATTGGCTATTGATCTTTTGGATCAATATGTTCTTATGAACACCAACTATGTAACTCTATGGCATTCTACAATCAGTCTAAAAGAGATGGCAGAAATGACGTGGTTTAACCCTTTAACCTGAATTTTTTTACAATCAAAAAATAAAAAGAATTAGTTGTGTTTTCACGTAAATTAAGTGAAGATTGTTAATTTGTCTGTAGAACATAGAAAATATATAAATTCAGGTATGTGTAGGTATGATGCAAATTAGCGACAACAGCCATAAATTAGAAACGAGGGCTTGCAAAAGGTTCCTGGGTTCGTATCAAATATGCACCAACAGGCATTGGGGGAATCCATGTGCTATCTTGGCTTGCAGTCTGCAAGGAAGAGGTATGATGCAAATTCGCGATAATCGGCGTCAAGGGGTTAAATTTATCCACAACAAATGTGTTCCTCATTGACAGAAAAAAAGAAACTCTTTAAACAAACTAAGCAAATTAATTATGCATTTGCTTCAGCCAATTCCAAAATAAATAATGAAACCAGACCCCATGTACTAATAACATTTGTAACAAATGGCATTTTCCCACCCCAAAATGTTCAACAAAGCCAACAGGAGAATCAGGGAAATGTAAATTTGGCACACACAGTCCACACAGTCCTGATATGAGGTCTAATCAACCATGATTATTAAAGTCATCTGTGTAGGTTTAAACCGCTTGTTTTACCATGGTAGGGCTTTAAAACAAACACACAAACCACAACACTGACATTTTATCACTTTGAAAAGTTACATACTGGCATACTCATCCAGAAGATATGAAGCAACATTAACACTTAGTCTTGTTTCAGGCCACCTGACAAAAGTTAGTCCAATATGTTTGGAGACAGGACTGATGACAGCAGTGACACTGAACCAAAACAGTAGAGTTAGAGCCAGTAAAACCAAAACAATGAGCTGAAAGACGTTTCAATACTCGTACAGCTGTGGGGACCTGCAGAATCAGGTGATAATTCTCTGTGGGTTTGTTATCACAGGTGACGCTTTGCAAATTACACATAGTTATTTGATCCATTGTTGTCCATTGTCCATGAAAATATTGATTAGAGCAGCTTTAACAGTGCCAAAGGCAGAATGTATGAATGGATGTATACGGAGTCAATATCTTTAGCTATGCTCACAATATGCAAGAACAACTCCATCAGTCCACATCAAACATGGTGAAACTGTAGTCTTAGAAAGGGTTCATATTTTTTCCCCCATTCTAATATGTAATAATTGTATAAGTAATAATGTATTGTATAAGTAAGCACATCGTGAGCAATGTACAATCCTGAGTCAAATTCCTCGTATGTGTACATATACCTGGCAATAAAACTGATTCTGATTCTGATTCTGATAAGCCTCATGTCCAGTGACCGCACTTGGCTTAAGGATGGTGTCCTAGTTTCATATCCCTTGTATGTAAGTATCTATCCTCCTGTGTTACTACTGCATCATCCTAAAGCCTTTTTTCATTTCATAGTGTGCTTAAAACAGATATGTACCAAAAAGTCTTCAAATGAGTATTATGCAGTCCTTATTTTATGCAAGTCCATAAACATTAGAAGCTTTACATCTGATTAGAGCAGAGAAAAAAAGTATTTGGGGAAGGAGAAAATGAAAGCTAGTGGCAGAACAGTGGAGTCAGAAAATAATTGGGAAATGGGAGGGAGGTTGATCTCTCTCTCAGTCTTTCTCTCTGCGTGTATGTGTGTGTGTGTGTGTGTGTGTGTGGTCATGAAGTGATATTCACAGAGGCTGTGTAATGGCATTACGAGGGTATTTAAAAGGTGGCCAGATGGTTTTGGACCACAGAACGAAGTGTCCAGCAGCTGGCTGTCTGTAACCACAGAAGGTTTTCAGATCAAATGGTCCTCACTGGTAGCTTCCCTTGCTGAGGCAGTTCTACGGAGCATCTGGTTAAAGCAGCCATGTAGACTTACCCATAATTCAGAAAGCTTCACAAAATATCCAATCGTATGGAAGAAATTATTGCCACTGGCATGAGCTCTTCCATAAAAGTATCTAAGTGAAAACAGAACAATCTTACATGAAGTTAATGGGCCTTTAAGAGACACTCGGAAAGATTTAAATATGCAGTTTTCAGCAAAAAAGCACGGTCTGATAAACCCACACACCTGTCCAGCACCAAACAGCCAACAAAGTTAGCAACTAGCTAGTGAACATACATTGTGTGCACAATTATTAGGCAAGTGAGTATTTTGACCATATCATTATTTAATGCATACTCCAAGCTGTATAAAAGTGAGTGCTTATTGGATTTAAGCATATCATGTGATGTGTATTTGTGTTAAGAGGGAGGGTTTGGCCTAAGGAGATCAACACCCTATATCAAGGTGAGCATTCCTCATGCAAAATGGGCCAAAAGAGAGATTAAACTGACACTGAAAAGTCGAACGAACAGATGCAACACACTTGAAATAGCTAAATTTTTGAGGTGTGACCACCTTACAATCAAACGTTTTGTTGAGAATAGTCAACTGTAAAAATTCAAGAGAAGAAAAGGCACAAATTGACTGCAAAATATGTCAGATTCTTGATCTGTTCAAGACTCAACTTTTGCTGAAGCAGCAGCCACAGCCTCCCAAATGCTGTTTAAAGGAGTGCATTGTTTTCCTTGACTGTAAATCTCACGTTTGAGAAGGGCCCACAAGTTCTCAATAGGATTCAAATCAGGTGAAGATGGAGGCCAGGTCATTATTTGGGCAACCTTGAGGCCCTCACTGGATAGCCAAACAGTGGAGTACTTGGAAGCATGTGATAGAGCACTGTCCTGCATAAAGATCGTGGCCTTGTTGAAAACTGAGGGCTGCTGGACCACTGCATGAAGAAAGTGTCTTCCAGAAACTGTCATTAGCTTTGGGAGTTGAGTTTCAGTCCATCTTCAACCCGAAAAAAGTCCAAATATGTCATCCTTAATGACAGCAGCCCATAACAGCATGGATGGACCAGATGGATCCATCTGGTCCATCCGTGCTGTTATGAGTCCCTCTCATTTCATCTGTCCATAAAACCTGTCTTCAGGTATTTCTTTGCCCGATCTTAACCCTTCGACTTGTGAATCTTATTCCATAGTGGTAATGTTTCAGCCTTCAACCTTGTACTTCTCCAGGACACTCCAGGAAGGTTGAAGTTCTGGAATATGGTGGCACTAGAGGATAATGGGTGAGGAAATATTTTGTGTTTCTGAATTGTGACCAATGAACAAATTCAGCTTTACAGCTAAGTGCTTACATGTAATGCACATTAAATGAGCATGGCGTCGGATTGGCCTCCATGGCTACTCACTGAAACTGGGAAAAGCTACAGAACTACATTTCTTACACAGCGACACAGGAAACATCTGACAGAATTATTCAGTTAGAGGATTCTTCATACCGGCAAGATCATCTTTCAAAAACTTCAAGTCCCTTGTTTCAGAGTGAAGTCGGAGACACCATGTTGTATCAGTAGCTTCTGGCACATACAGTACTAAATCTGTCACCATCAGACAACTGCGACTTGCAGCCAGCAGGGAAAACATCACATGAACTCAAAGCAAAACAGACATACACACATTCAGACAAACAGAAAGTCCCACAAGCCATTGTTTACAATGCAGAATGCCCTATGTCCTAAGGGATATAGGCTTCATTGTAATTCCCCCGATGAGGCAGGAGGCCTGTAACTTAGCCTTGTTTGGCTGGACCCCCCCCCCGCCACCTCTTGTCTGCTTGTAGTTGAGGTCTCACCTCATTACATCCTGCGGCTCGTTTTTGACATTCTTAACTTGCCTTCTCATTTTGCATATGTTGTATTGATGTAGTTATTTTAAAACCACAAACCCCATGTGCTTGTTGTGCTTGTTATGAGGATGGGTGGGAGTGTGTGAAGATGTTGCTCTGAAACAACGTGACATTTTCTATCGTAGCATAGCTCTTGTTGCTTCTATTGCAAATTGCCATACCTGCCACACCTGTCGCATAAGCCTCAGAGCTTGAAAACACACTATTTTTAGGTGATTATTGCTTCACTTCTCTTGATGGTACACAGAGGGAGAAAAGAAAGACGGGGAGCGGTAGAGAGGATGACACACAATAAAGGTCATGAACCAGATATGCCTCTTATAGCCTGCTGTGCCCTGAGGGAACCCAAGAAATGCAATTTCCCATGAATTATCTCTGGTTGCTTCAGCATGTGCGGTTGTTGCACCATTCAGAACATGACCCTCGGTTCTAATGTTTCCGGCCAGGTCTAGCCACGCAACATTTAAATAGTATATATTCTCATTAAGTGAGATGTACTTGTGGTGTGCATCATCCAGGAAGAGGTTTAACCCACACCTACGCAGCTGCATGACAAGAATAGATGAGGGCTAGACAGACGACCGACTGGCGCGATAAATAGCCCTATAAATCTACCAAACTGCCTACTGTCTGTGTTTGTGTGTGTGTGTGCATCACCCCAGGGATGTAAGTTAGTGGTCAAAACAGAGGTGGTTGCTGACTTACTATCTGTCTACATTCCTGAGCCATATGAGAAAACACAATACAAATACCAATGCAAACACATTCCATGCAACATAGAATAACCTCAACCTGCTTGCAGTCTTACATGTCTTGGTGTTGAAACATACTTTTTACTGCTGATCCTAACTATTTTACAACCCTGAATAGGAATACAATGAAATCATGAATCATAAATGAAATTGTTTCAGGAGCAGTATTATTTTAAGAGTGTAATTCTACCAAATAATAATATTATGATACTATAGATGGTGATTTCTTATTTCTGTAGAGGTTCATAATGTTTTTATGTTGATTGTACTCAGGTAGTTTACTGCCAGGATGCCAAGATTTATGGCTTTTTAAAAACGGACTCAGCTCAGCTTAGCAAAAAGACTGGAAGGAGGGAAAAACTGCTTGACTGGCTACATCCAACATGTTTGCTCGGGGGTGAAACCAAAGTTTGAATCCACATTGCCTCTCAGCTCTGCTTATTTTCTTTGCTGGAACGTGTGTTAGCCCGCTCTACAGGCTGTAGCAGCTGCTGAATGTATGAACAGTAGCTGGACTGCCTCGGGCATTTAATATATCATATGGAATATTATTCCTTGTCTTCCAATGTGGTGATCTCAAAGATGCAGATGGGAGAGGATATAGTATGAGGACAATGCTGCCATTCAACCAGCGGGCCAGACATCCAACAGATCAGACAGCTAGTCAGCCAGTATGTCGGCAAAGACGTGATTCAGAAGGTGCAAAGTCGTGTATGCCTTCTGTGAACTGAGACGTGCAAATTTGAGTTGTTTGAAGAGTGGACATTTGATTGTGGCTTTGCTTATACATGAATTCATTCAGCTAGGGATTATTCTTGGGACCCATTTTATTCTCCATAAACATATTGCCACTAGGACAGATTATCAGAAGTTTTAGCAACGTCTTCTATCATTTGTACGCTGATGACATCCGGTTGTATTTTTTATTTAAACCTGATGAGCTTCAAACACTTTCTGTGCTGAACAACTGTTTAAATCCAATAAGGAACTGATGCAAATAATTTTCTGCAGTTAAATGGAGATTAAACTGAAGTCTTGTTATTGCTCCTGATAATCTTCACCCAGGGATCAGGCAGAGCCATGAGTGCCTTATTCTCATATTCTCGGCCTAGTCAGCGTAATCTTGGTGTAATGTTCGAATAGTTTCGATACTCACAATTAGGACACTGACTCGATCGTGTTACTTTCACCTAAGAAACATAGCTAAATTTAGGTCTTTTGTGGCAAGAAATGATATGGAGATGCTTATATCTCATCACACTTTTATCTCATCACATTTGGACTACTGTAATTCTCTTTTTACCTGCCTTAATTTAGCTTCCTTACACTGTTTACAAACCGTCCAAAATGCTGCTGCAAGGCTCTTAACACAATCAAACATTACACATATTTTAACCTGTCTGCACCGGTTTCCTGTTCATTTTAGAATTCATTTTCAAATGGTGGTGCTCACTACTAGAGCCCTACATGGCTAGGTTCTACAGTATATCATGGACATTATGTACGTATTTGGAATAGTCTCCCATTGAGCTTGAGGTCTTTGGACTCTTGTGGAGTCTTTTGAAAAGCAGCTAAAACCCATCAGTTCAGACTAGTGAACTAGCTAGCTGGTATTTTATGTTTTAACTGTGTCTTATGTCTTTTCTTCTTATATAGTCTGGTGTTTTGTTTATTTGATACTATTTGATATGATTTGATATATTTGACTTTGAAGGACTTTTTGACTGGTGCCTATTTAGATAAGCATTGTTTGCTTGCAAACCCAGGATTTCGTCCAATGCCAACTTTTTGTAATTTGTCATTTCAGTATAACCGTCCAAGGTGTTGTTAGCAGATCTTATAGTATTATAGCAGGTATTTTCATTAATAATAATTACTTCAGCATGTGACATATCTACTTAATATATTAAAGTTTTAAGTGACATCGTATAGCCTTGAATATGGGCCAAATGTTGTTTGTAACACCAAACCCGGCGGAAACCCACTTCCTGGTATGGCTAGCTGCTGAAGAATACAAAATACAAAATGTATTGGTCGAAGTCCTTGGTTTCCACCATCGTCTAATACTGATGTTTTCTTCCGGAGACTAGGTTGCATTTTCAGTGCAACCTAAGAAAGAATTGACAAACAGCTGTTGAGAGATTTCAAGTAGCTTGACATGTCTGCACATTTTCTGATGGCCAAACCAATCATCTTTGTTGCGCCGACTATTTTACTTCCTTCCAAGGTTTTGGGACTCTTCTAATTATGGTACTATTTGTAGTTTATTAGTATTTGGATGGCTACTATTGAGATGATGGATTTCCTGTTGGTGAAGTTTATTTTTATTTTGGATTTCTTAAGTTTTTCACAACAAAGCGGCAACATGAGACTGTCAACATCCACGCAACCGTCGAATTATAATGTGTATGGACTCTGGACTTTGTTAGCCTTGGAGCTAACAGTTAGACTACCTCTGAGTGGATTTCATTTAGGCACAATACAATTTTGTTATGTTTTCGTTTATTCAGACCTTAATTTTAGTTAATAAATATGCTTATTTGATACTTTAGAGAATGTTTAATGTAGTTCATGTGACTATTATCCATTGTTAATGGGGGTGTTAGGGGTATGTTATAAGATCCCACACATAGTTTAATAGTCTTATTTCTTTGTCACGTCACCCTCTCAATACATCTGAGTAATACAGTAAAAAAATAATATCACTATTGAGTGTAAGTAAACAAACTTAGGGCCCTGTTCCCCAGGCTTGTAGAGCAGAACAGCGTTACCTTTGCTAAAGGCTCAATGCTGGGTTTGACTCATTGGACTTGGATGCCTGTAAAAACTCACTGGCTGTTTAAAATTTAAACTTGGCTTGTGTCAGACATACAGCAAGCAAAAATCTGAACTCCATATAACACCCACACTTAGCTGGATATCAATGCCATCAGCCTGTCGTGCAGGCAGACTGCAGATAGACAAGCACCCACCTACTCAGCCCACTCAGCTGGCCAGGAGTGCATCAAGACTGAAACCAGTACCCTGGGCTGAGATGAGACGGGGCTGGAATGCATGTAGAGGCGAGAGTCAGGCCAGACTGCTCTGCACAAGAATCCTTTATTCAGAGGCAGACATGAGAGAAGGGCACAGTAGTTATTAGGCCAATGGAAGGAGGGGGTGAGAAGACACTGATAACCAGCTGTCTAGCGAAAATGAGTGAAGTTGCCAACATCAAAAACAGCGAGGGACATCTCTGAAGCAGGGTTTGGCTCAATATGTTTTTCGTTCAATTAAAATTCAGGAAATGGAAATGGAAAAAACTAGAATACATTTACATACTTTTCCTTTCAAATCTATAAAAAATACTAAAAGAGAATAGTCTTCCGTTATGTTGTAATTTGCAGTTTTAAATCTAACAATTTAAATCAAGCAAATTGAAACTGAACTGCCAACAGGGACCTGACACCTCTTCTTTTCTCCTCTGTCAGATGTTCAGTCTCACACACTGGCTTAGAGCCTCTCCTTCTCTCTCTTTCATGTGTGTCAGTGTGCAGGCATATCTTAACTTTCAGGTTGCTATCACAGGAATCGTTCTGGCCCCAGGCAGGATCTGACGAAGAAGCTGAAACGTAGACAGAACAGACTCGCCTCAACAGCTCGATGAATGAGCAGGAGTGATAGGGGGAGATGAAGCGAGTCGAGAAGTGATTCTGCCATGAAAAAGATGAAAACGGGGAGACAATGGGAGCTGAGATGTAGAGGCCCGAGCTGAGAAGAGTTATTATCTCTGTCAGCATGATGGTGAGCGCTGTCTGACTATTGCATGTAGAGACTGAAGAAGCCATTCTTGTGGAATTCGTGAAGAAGCAAATGGAAATGAAATTTATAATTTGCAACATGTAGCATGAACTTTCCAAATTCATTTGTATACCTTGGTTTAATCACCATAAACAAATGAGACTGTGGTCCAGATAAGTATTGCTCATGCTAATGTTGCTTAAAATAGATTCATATTCTCTGAAACCCATTGCTTCTAATAAACAGGATGCTGGTACTTGGATCAATTTATGAAGTATTTCCTCCTGTTTTGTGCCTTCAAGCAATCTTGCCTCGTGTCATGCAGCAATAGCTATATTCCACAATGTAAAATGACTTTTTTTATAGTATGTCCATGCATGGTGCAGTTGTTACAGTTTGATGGTGGTTGGACTTAGGCGCAGACACAGACATAATGTAAGAGTTTAACATGGTCAAGAGAGGGCAAGGGAATCCTGGTTTGGAAGTGGTGGAGTGGATCCGAGTTTAGGCGTGTGGCTGGAGATGCGCGGAGGCACTAGGCAGTGGGGGTCTGCAGCAAACAGCGGAAACAAAAAACAGTTAGCATGAGAATCAGAAGGAGATAGCACAAGATAATAAGAAGCGTTCAGTCGCCCTTGTTACCATGGAACAATCTGGCGCCGGCCCTCAGGAAAGCAGGAGCTTAAAGCAGACCTATTATACTGTTATATTTTACTCTCTATGGCAGCTTTGCATCATTAAAAGTTCCAAAAAATAGTTTTCTGTCTTATACTGTCTCTTGATGTAGGCCTTCATTTCAGCCTCTGTCTGAAACAAGCTGTAGATACTCGTGTCTCTTTAAGGCCCCCCCTCTCAAAGCCCACTGTCTTCTGATTAGCCAAGACCTGAAGCGTGTTACCATACTGTTGTTGCCGCTGAGCGGTACAGACAGAGCTGTGCGGAGCAAATGACCATATAATACCAGCTCTGTTCAGCTCTGTGTGTCGTCAAACGGAGCCGTTGGTAGAAAAAGCTGTTGAAAACAGAGCATTCAGAACAGGAGGAAATCTGAGGTTTTGGCTCACAGGGATTTCTTTCAAATATTTCAACCTCATTATTTGAAGCTTTGGCCATGTTTAACATGAACAACCAACATTGTAATATTATAGGTAAGTCTTAAAATGTGGAAAAGCTTAATAGGTGTCCTTTAAGAGCTGCAGGTGTGGAGGAGAGCCACACTCAAACATACAAAGTCACGTCCAAACCGTGACAGCAATGATGCCAGTATATTAAATATAGCACCTGTGCAATCAGAGGAAACCTTTAGAATTTTGTTAGTGAAAGCTTTATTGATAGACCACTAACTTTTGAAAAACCACTTTATTCGCTTTCTTGCCCAGAATGAGATGAGAAGCTCATCTCTCTCTCCTAGCGTCTGTCCTGCGTCTGTGCAGGGTCCGCTTTTCGGCAACTAGCTCTCCATTTCTTCCGGTCCAGGGCATCTTCAGGGGTGACGTTGGCGTGTTTCATATCTTCCTTTATCCGGTCCATGCACCGCGTCTTCGGCCGGCCACGTGGTCGCTTTCCCTCCGGGTTCAGAACGCATCGCTCTCCTTGCCACTGATTCTTCTTCACTGCGGACTGCATGGCCATACCATCTAAGACGGGCTATGGTGGAGCAGATGAGAAGCTCATGTTTGTGCATTAAGTACAGAGCTGGAGCTGGGCAGTTGCATCACATTAGCGAGAAGCAAGAGAAACAGCTTGCCTAGCCTCCAAGGTTCAAAAATACATATACCTCCTCAAAAGCTCACTAATTGATATTGATGGAAATGTAAAAAGAGAAGTGTCTTTAGCTTCTATAATTTGACATATTTCTGAAACATGTGGGCAGGGTTTAGTTAAGAGAGGGATTTATATCCTTAAATCTGATTTTTTTGGAGTTCTAAATGACTGTATGCCTCCACTGACCCCTCCCTCTCTTGCGTTGCAATATATTTTATGTGTATGCCCGTGAGTTCAATAAAAACATGATTATAACTTGGAAACCGTGTGTCTAATTTCTTTAACAGTGAATTACATATAAATATTTTGTGGTGAACAACACCCAGGCCCAGCGTTCCTGAAGTCGTGTCCAAGTGTTTTTCTTCCCAGCTGCAACTGTGTATCTGTTTGAAGTGCCTCTGACCAAAAGTCCTTGTCCTGAATGTCGTCAGTGATGTTTTTGATAACTCTGGATAAGTTACATACATTGTTGGCAAATATCCAGTGTAAATGGGAAGTTTTCAGCTAAAGCAGAATTAGGGCAATGGGACTTGGGAATCCACCTGGTGCATAAAACTTTCTTATTTCCTCACACACACACACACACATGCACTTGTGTGTCTTTCATTCCATTCTCAATTTGGCATCTGTTTGTTTTCTGCCTGCAAGTAACCCGCCTCACCATTCCTGCTCCAGCTGCCTGGAAAACATGACGGCATCTCCAGAGCCTCTCCAGGACCAGGGGCTTCCCTCCTGCTGTGTGGCCCACTAACGCTGCCTCTCGCTGGACTCGCTGCCAGCTCCAGATGTCTCTGTCCTGATTGAGGCAGAGTTACTCCAGACGAAGGTGTGTCTGTAGGTGTGTGTGTATGCGTTTGTTTGTGTGTGTGTTCCACCCTAACAGCTGTTAGACTGCAGCCAATCATGGCTACACAATGTTTAACTAATCGTGTATCCAGATGCTCAGCGTATCTGTGTGTGTGTTTTCACCAGTATCAGCTGAGTAACACGCTCATCACACACACACCATCACAAAAACGCATGCATGCCTTTTATTTAAAGCGCTATTTGAAGATAACCATGGATGTTTTATAGAGGGGCTCTGTGAGAAATTCTACTTATACACCTATATTATTTTGAAATTTGAATGTAATTATATACACAGCATAGACAGTTTTTATTCATATAACAAGTTACATTGAGACCTACCTTTGTGCATATATTTAGATTTTTAATGACATGTGTGAAGAGCCATATTGCAAGCACTTTTGTGGGTTGAAACATAAAGTTTTGGGAGCTTTAATCCAGTATGCATTCTTTTCTCCAAGAAAGCGAACACCCCAACCTACCAAGCTGTTGAATTAACAAAACATTATTGGGATACGTGTGTGGAGAGGAGGATGGGTTCTTTGATATAGATGACTACTAGACAGTCAGGGACTGATACTGGGAGAAAAAAGGAAATCAAAGGAATGAATAAAGAAATATGATTCCAATTACTGAAATTGCAATCCCTTACTAATCGTTGCATTGTGAAGACTGGTTTCTGAGTACATCTTCATAGCTTTCTTTCACTGCAGTCACTTAAACACATGCACAGCTACAGATACACACACCATATGTCCCTTGTGATGTTTTGCTCATTAACTTTATTACGTCCCATAATTTTACGAGCTTTCTTGCCGGTTGTTATGATAATAGGTTTAACATCAGTGTGAAACCAGACTCTCTGCAGGTTTTACCTGCATACACATTCTAATGCATGCACATAAGAGTGTAAACACATACTCACACGTACAGGCTTTATTGTACAGATGGGGGAACTAGATATCATAATAAAACACAAGGACACAGCAGGCTTGCATTAAATCTCCCCACCTGACCTGAGCTCTCTTTGTAGTCTCGGCTTTGCAGTGCACATGAATGCCGAGTGCTACACATGAACCACTGCAAACAGTTGATGAAGGATGTAATAAAAGTTTAGAGACAGTAATATAAAGTCAGGAGAACATGATGACCAGGTAAGTCTTCCCATTAGTGTTGTGAGATTTACCTGTGGATTTTGATGTGTAAGCTGAATGTAGAGAGTTTGACAACTCGTCTTTTAAGGTTGCAAATGTTCCCCGCGGGGTGAAAGATGTTCTGAACATTTTGGTTCATCTAGTATACAGTGATGTATGGGTATAATAATTGAAAAGACTGTGAGAAAGGCAATAGATCCTCCCATAACAGTTTTCCCAAAACAAATCTAATCTCTTTGATCATACAGTTATGTTAGTATTATGAAACTAGTGAATTTACACTAAACATGTAAATTGGGAAATATTTCTTAATTGTCTTAATGCTGAGCACAGTAGCTTCAAAGATGTGGGAGATGATTAATCTTGAGAATGTGTCTCCTGCTATTGTCTTATCTCTCCTGGGTCTGTGGAGGTCAGACGTTCATAACACAAGGGGTTGTGGGAAGTGAGGAGTGCTTGTCTTTTGGATTCAGCTGCTGTGGAGATGAGGTCAGAACTTTCTCTCAGGAAAAGTAGACTGACTGAAGTTTTGTGGAGACATTTCTGCAGCAACTGGACCAATCAGCCACACAAATCCCCACTAACACATTCACATGTGGTACAGTATATGCAATGCCCACTGTTGTCAGTGTTTAACAATTTTTTTCATGTCTCCACTTACTTCAAAGTAATTAAAACATCAGTAAGTTAACATATAGCAAAGCAATTTGTGCTGCTAATGTTATTTCATCATTATACAGATTTCTGGATATTTTAATAATTCATTGTAATAAACAAATATGTTATCCTTTTATTTATTTCAAAGTGCACCTGCATCGTATGTGTTAATTCATGCATTCTTTGCATGCTTGTGTGTCTAGATGGAATTTGTGAGTACATCCAGGTGTTGTTTGTGTGGCCTTAAAGTTAAAGTCTCACTTTTAACTTAAATTTACCTTTAGCTAAATCACAGTAATTACAAAAACAGTGGTGACCTATTCATTCATTTGAGGAAGGGCATAGTGATCATTACACAAGTGATACAATGTATATCCAGGAATACACTATATTGCCAAAGGTTTTAGGACAGCCCTCCGAATCATTGAATTCAGGTGTTCCAATCACTTCCATGGCCACAGTTGTAGAAAATCTAGCACCTAGACTGCTTCTACAAACATTTGTGAAAGTATGGGTCGCTCTCTGGACTCTCTGTCACTACTAGATATTCCACTGTCAACTCTTAGTGGTATTATAATAAAGTGTAAGCAAATGGGAACAACAGAAACTGAGCAATGAAGTGGTAGGCTACATAAAATCACAGAGCTGGGTCAGCGCATGCTGAGGAGAGCAGTGCACAGAAGTCACCAACTTACTGCAGAGTCAATAGCTACAGACCTCCAAATGTCGTGTGGCCTTCGGATTAGCTCAAGAAAAGTGCATAGAGAGCTTCATGGAATGGGTTTGGAATGGAATGGCCAAGCAGCTGCATCTAAGCCTTACATCACCAAGTTCAATGCAGTGGTGTAAAGCACGCCGCCACTGGACACTGGAGCAGTGGAGACGTGTGTGACAGTTCACACTTGTGATGCTATGTCTGGCAATCCCATGGATGTTTAGTGGAGGGGGGACTATGGAGTGGGTTTTCAGGGGTTGGGCTTGGCCCCTTAGTTCCAGTGAAAGGAGCTGTTAATGCTTCAGCATACCAATGGTGCGTTCCATTTACCTTGGAAGTTGGAGGATGGATGATGTCACACCCGAGTTGACGACATTTCAGTTACAAGACGGACAACCTTGCTCGGCTAGCCATTGTTTACAAATACCCAGGTTAGCTATTGTTATGCCGGTGGATAAAAAAACCCGCATTGTGCGGTATTTACTTTTACAAAACACTGTAGCAACATCTCCACAGACAGCAGTTGGACAGCAGTTTGTGTACAAAAATCTCTTTGAGACACAAGTACTCAGAAGTGCTAATAAACCAAGCTAATAAACAACGAAACTCAGGCAGCTTCGTCTGAGGATGTACTTCCTGCGCCAGCTCAGGAAGCTCAACCTGCCTAAGCTACTGATCCAGTTCTACACAGCCATCATCCAGTCTGTCCTCTGCACAACAATTCCTGTGCAATAACCCATTAACTCTGTCTCTAATCAGCACCTGTTTACTGGTTACCAAATATTTTTTATTCATCCTCTATTTCGGAGCTGTTCATATTGCCATTTTGTATATTGTATATACTGTATACCAACTCCACCTACCTCAAACACCTGTTCATAAAGACAGGGATGAGCAAGTTTGGTGTGGAGAACTTGACTGACATGCACAGAGTCCTGACTTCAACCCGATAGAACACCTTTGGGGTGAATTACAGTGGAGACTGCGAGCCAGGCCTTCTCGTCCAACATCTGTGCCGGAACTCATGCGCTTCTTGAAGAATGGTCAAAAATCCCCATGACCACACTCTTAAACCTTGTGGACTGCCTTCCAGAAGAGTTGAAGCTGTTATAGCTGCAGAGGGTGGGGCAACTACGGATTTAGAATAGGATGTCATTAACCTTCATGTGCATGTAAAGGCAGGCGAATCAAACCTTTTGGCGACATAGTGTGTGTTTAATTTGATCTAATAAACACCTAGTTGCTATCATTGTTGATTTTAGTTGTCAAGTTCTTGATTGCCGTTGGAAACAAAGTCTGGTTGACAGGTGGTCTTTGATTTGTTAGTTAGTGCTTATCAGCAAAGGAGACAACAAGCCTGCATTAATGCTTACTTAGCATTGGAGGGTTTTATAACCGACCACGAGTAGCCAGTACTTTCGGAAAGACCCTACCTGTTGTTTTGGCTTGCCTCTGCTTCTCTCTTGCACGTCCTCCCTGAATGTTTGGCCCCTTCCACCTCATTCACAGATCGGCCTCACCTGCTTTGGAGTCTATATAAGCCGCTTTGCTTCTGGAACGGCTGTTCATCTCCTCCTGCAAGGCAACACCCACACTTCAGCACTGATTGCTGACTTCACACATCATGCTTTGTTAATTTTGAGTCATCCATAATAAATTACTTGCTGTTTGAACCATCCTTCATTGTTACTAGCTGGGGATAACAAGTATTACTGTGACTGTAGCTATGACAAACACATCGGTCCGCACCAGCATTTTACAAGCATCAGGAGCATTGTGGCACTGGCCAAAACACTGGCGGTGCCAAAGCTACCACCAAAACACACTGGACCGAGCTCTATTACAGCTCCAGATGTTACCTCAACATTACCTCACTGTGAAACAATACAAGTGAAGGAGGGAAGGGGGGTATGTGACACAGAAGAGAAAGGGAAAATGAAATGTGTTTTCATGGTGAGGAATTTATAATACCATGGACCCTCAGCCTATGGAAATGGGGATACCACCGTTTTTTGTTTTCTTTCTTTTTATTTGCATTGCATTCAATACATGTCTGTTGCCTTCATTTAGTTTCAGATTACAGACTTTGTCATGTTCCATCCCATATTTGTCATATTTTTAATTCTTTGACTTGGTATGGTTACATTGTGTAACTGTCTAAATTTGTTTTGCTGGTTAGATGTTGTACTTTGCTTAAATGGTTTTACTGAATAAATTGACTCATCTGTTCTATTCTTATATTTCTTTGCCGTTTCCCATTATCTGCTGCCTCAGACAACCTCCAGCACTCATTAAAGTTTCATCTAATCTAATCAGCTAGTCCATATAAGTTATGTTACTCCAAACTGTTTTACATTGCATGCTGTATGTAATAAAATGTTGGCTTTGTACCTTTCAACACTGATTTTTCAGAAAGTTAAAGTCACTTCATTCCAATAACCAAAAATGAAGTTGAAGTTTCATCTGGCTCTGAGGAGATTTAGCAGGTATAATGTTTACCATATTCATCTTAGTTTAGCATGTTAGCATGATAACATTTGCTAAGCACACTAAGCACAAAATACAGCTGTGGCTTATGGGAATTGTCATTTGTTATGCAGGTATTTAATCATCTGTCTTCTCTGGATAATCCACAGATCTAGTTGTTTACCTAGGGACAATTTCTTTGGTAGAAAGATAACAAATTTTAAATCTATACTAAACCCCAGTCATCTACATCTAAATCCCTGCATGTTAGTATACAGCACTCAGGATGCACAACAGGTGTGTTACTGTAAAAGTATTTTCAACAGGTGGTTCAACTTCACAAGCTGTAGCTGCTAGTGATTACCTCGGACTTCCTCTGTGTGTTGTTGGGCTAAAAGTGTGTTAATTTCCTAGAGAAAAGAGATGACTGCAAGTAATTATGGTACTCTGCGGGGTGTATGTGGCGATAACTGTTGCAGATAGATTTAACAAGCAATGATCCTGGCCAGACCCACACATACTTAAAATCCTGTGTGCACGCACGATGTACACCATTAAAGTTGTTTGTTTACAAAGTATACAGAGGTAGGTCTGACTTTAAAGTTAAGTTAAAAGTTAACTTGTAAGGGTTGACAGTGAATCTAAATGTAGGGTGGAAAGTTTGTACACTGCATCCTCCAGTATTATAACACTTCTTTTCTCAAGCAAGTCAATAATCTGACACAGGACCACCAGAGCACAGACGCTCTAGATGATGATAGTTTTAAAATTATTCTTTCTTTCTATTCTTTCGAATAAACAGTCTCCATTGCTCTGTAGCAACGCTGGAGGACAGTTAATGTCCATTAAAGCTGTTCCAATCAATATTTCATATGAACAGTGGTTGAAATGACTATGCATAATGTGAACAGATTGTCTCGTAGTCTAGTAACAAACCCACAGATAATATCACCCAACTCTGCAGTTCCAGCCACCTCTTGAGAGCGTTTTACCATCATTCAGCATGTTATGCCTTTAGGACCCGCAACTTTACTGTTTTGGTTAACTCTCACTTCTCTTACAAGAGTTGTTTCCATGTGGGCAGCTGATTACTGCTGTACAGTGCCTGACCAGCACAACAGTTAGGAACTAGCTGGATGAACATGGTGGAGGATTTAGTAGCTTTACCTCGGGACACAAGTGGAACAGATCAAAAAGTGAACATTAACCATACGTCGGTCAGGTGGATAGCAAAAACTATTAAAAAACACATAACTGAGCCACAGTGCTAGACTCGGCGACATGTTCCTTCATTACCCTGAACATGGACTGCTTATTTTTAATAATTGAGACACCTTGCTGCTGCAATAAATACTCAACAGTGCATACAAGTCCAGTTGCTGTTTGCTAAAAGCAATTCCTTAGCCTTTTTATAAATGAAATTATTTGTGACCTGTGTTTTTAATGTGTAGATCTTCAGTAAGAACAAATCTGTTGACAATATGTTATATGTACTAAATTTCAACAATGCATCTAATGTTGGTGTGATATTTCACTTTCGACCAATGGGTCAGACAGACAGATAGACAGACACTGTCCTTCTATTGAAAGCTTGTAGCCCTCAGCTAGGCTCGTCCATTAATTGATCACAAGGACTCAGATGAAGACAAAATAACTATAATTTGGTGTGAATTTTGGCCAATTACGCCTGCGACGGGATGTGAGTAGGTGTCACTTCATATTCGGTTTTAGAAATAACTTACTCCAAGTCACAAAAACATCTCATTAAAGTTTGCCATCAGTCTCTATGTTGGTGTTTGGATAAAATCCATCACAAAAAAGCCTTGTGGTGTTGTGAACAATGGATTTTGCCTCAGCGTGATGACACATCGCCGGGTCGGTTTCTTATAGGGCCGACAAGCTACTTGCTAACTTCCTCCCTGCTCATGTGGCTTCCTGGCAATCAGCCAGACCCCTCTCTCCCCACCTCCCATGGCCCATAAAGCCGCTCCGCTGGCTGTCCCGTGTGAGACAGGAAGCAAGGCCCTATGGACAGTGACCTCACCGCAGGAAGAGAGTAGAGGGTGTGTGTACTGTAAGTATGTGTACGTGTGTGTGCAGAATTGTAATTCTCTCCTCTCTTCAGATAGTTCAGGAAGCAATATACCGCACAAGTCACTGTATAAAAAGCTTTAAAGACACAATATTCAATATTATCTGCGCAATTTTTAATGTGTACATGTCCAGCATGGCTTGTTAACACACTCAACTAGAGGTGAACACACAACACAAATGTATAAAATCTTACATTTTCTACAGAAAAACAAAACACTAACAACCAATCAGAAAACACTACTTGGAATGTTGTTAACAAAAAATGTCATATCAAGTTTGGAGAGAACAAAAATGCACAAAATAAAATCAAAATAAGACAAATTATCAAAGACAAACAATAACCTCATCTATTTTGATTGACTGCTGCTTTCTTTTTTTGTATATTTCCCCCCATCTCGTCCCAGTCAGGGATTATGGCCAAGTATTTTTCAGAAAGTCACTGAACTGTGATGAAGAGTGACTTTCAAGAGGGCATAGTGTGAGATGTCAAGTTCCACTGTTGATGGTCAGTACAGAATTGACTGATTGCAACAAAATCAACTCTCTACTTTAGCTGCAGTTAGTGGATAAAAGGTTTTGTCAAGTGGGCTGCTCAACAGTTTCAGAGCCCGTCTGAAGCACAATGAGAGCTGATCCGCTGCACTCCCCCCGGGGCGAAGCAGTGACACCGATGCTGAAAGTCATTTTGTCTGCCATCTTTTCCCCTTTCATCCTCGCGGTGAGTAGCTGAGTTAGTGGTGATTTAAAATGAGTGGTTTCAGAGTGGATGGGCACAATGAGCAAGGTGAGATGCACTCTGGGCAAAGGAGAAAAGCATCCCTACGACCCACAATCCCTTGAGTTCCAGCCATCATAGGCCACAAAGTTGACCCGAGTGTAGATCACAGTCTTACTGTATGTCACGTCAGACATATATTTTTTTCTTTGATCTTTTCAGTCCGTTAAATATTTATCTGGTTTTTCCAGGAAGAATTCTGTCTTTAGCGTGAGGCTGATGCTATGACTTTTTTAAAGCTTGTGGTTATTAGAAAGTGCGGTCATACAGTGAGTGGAGAGCAGACACAGCTAGAATACTTGCCTTCTTAATGATTGTGGAGATTTTAACAGAGATGTTCAATAAAATAAAAGATTAAAAAAAGGAGAAAGGTTTAAAGACTACGCTCAGAGCCTAAATAGTAGGGCTGAATGTGGAACGCTTAACATGCAGTGTTTACAGAAACACATCCTGAGAGAAGAAAGCTCAGACAAGCTCAGCGATGTCCTAACCTCACCTAAACTCTGCATCAAGGCCTTGTACTTCAAAACGAACAAGGCATTAACATAAAAGTACGTCAGCCTTTTTTACCTTCAAATCTGAATTTGACATCCTGTTGCCAAGTCTGCATTCGCCAAGCTCAAAACCTGACAGCTACACTGCTTTTAAGCGAATCCTTCTCCAGTGTTAAATGCTGCTGAACAAGGAGGCGGATCTAAAAACAGGCTCTGCTGTGTGAGGCTGGACCTTGGCCTGGGCTAGCTTCCTTATGGGGAAGGAGAGAGCAGGAAGGAGGGGAGGAAGGTGAGGTTGGGGAAGACAATAATGTGCTTGTGTGTGTGTATTATGGAGAGAGAAAATAGGGGGAAGAGAAAGAGAGTGAGAGAAGGCCATTGTTGTTGTTATTATCCCCTCGGGCCTCGAGGGCTGGGCTGAGTGTGCAGAGGGGTGGGGATAGAGAGAGTGGGAGATTTATAGTCAGAACACAGGCCTCGCTTATGGAGAGTAGAGCTGATTAACTGAACACCTCGGCACATACAGAAGCATGCATCAATCAACACTGGCAGATTTCTTTCCTAACCTTTCACTACTTCTCTTCTGCTCGGTGAGACAACCAGTGTCACCTCGCGCAGAATCTCTCAACCCGCCGAATCTTGGAAACGGTGATTTCAAGGCGCACTCGACTGTTTCAACCTTCAAGTGGTTAGATTAGCTGTTAAGTGGTGAACTCCCTGTGGGCTCTCTGCGTGCATGTGACAGAGGAGAAAAGGAGGTTTGATTAAAAGAAAAAAGTACTCCAGCGTTGTGTCTAGTGCAGTGAGTCTGCATTTTCTGAGCCTGACCAGACACTAGGCTGTCATTGATGTGCCTGTAGGACCAATGGAAGAGCAAGACAGAAGAGAAGAGAGGAGAGGAGGGGTGGGGGTGCTTTTAACGCTGATTAGTCCCCCCCCCTTCCTCCTGATGATGAGGAGGTGAGCGATGGACACAGGACACCGTTTCCTGGCAACCGCTATCGACTGGCCGCAGATCGATCTCTAGACTTCTGGTGACGGCTGATTATGCTCTTCCTTTTCCTCCTTTCAGTATGTCCTGTTAACATTACCTCTGTCTGCGTAGGTGTCTCACCTCAACCTGTCTGCACCTAGCTGGAGTCCTATCAAAACAGCAGTGCCGCTGTAACTGCACCGCCGGTCAAAAAGGTCTGCCACCTATTGTAAGCCAAAGTTTCCTCTTTGGCTAGCACTGTTGAGCTAGCAGAAGAATTTGGGTCACAGGAGCTGTTGCCTGTGGGATAGAGCCATCAAAGTCCTCTCTCTCTCTCTCTCTCTCCCTCCCCACCCCTCCTTACTCGTGAGATCCAAACTTTGCATGCTCAGGGATACGAAGTCAGCCTCCCTCCCCCTTCCCTTGTCTCAGCCTCTGAAAATTCAGTGTGACCTCACCCCCCCATCCACATCTGTGTAACCTGAGCTGGGTGAGCTGAGCCCCTCTGGTCAGATTGGTAGCTTACTTCTTAATGCTGCCTCAGATAAGCCTTCCCCCTATTCATATTTGAAGTCCCACTCTGGAGGCGCCCACTCCTATACACTCTTCCTCTCAAATGAACCATGTTGTACTCAAAGTCTTATTTTAATTGTTTTTAAAACTAGCGATCATTTCACGTTTTCCCTTGCTGCTACACTTTTTGAAGCACTTCAAATAGGGCTGCTCATTCCACAAGTACATGAGTGATATCAACGGACCCAATAAATTCTTAAAATTGTATTCACTAATGGATCAAAACAAATGATCTCATCTAGGATCAATACTGATTTTCTTCTAAGGAAAAATATGATTTAATGGACAGCACCACTGATTTTGCACAACCATTTAACAACAATTTTACACCGACCATTTTGCAAACCATGCGGTTTGTTTGAGTTGTATAATTCAGGTTACACCATTTTTTCATTTAAATATTCTACGCGGGCATTTAATGTAAAAATAAATGGAAACCAATGGCTGCCAGGAAGAGAAGGAAAAATAAATACTGATCTATAGCTGCAAAGTTTAATCAATTACTAAATGTAAAACTGGATGGCAATGATTTGTAGTAAAATAGCTAGAAGGTTCAAAAACACTGTTGGTCCTGTTGTTAGTGATATAATGCATAGTTGAGATAGACATTTTTCTGTGCCCACACTCCCCCTCGTCCCATCTCTGATCTTGAGAGATGAAAAGGGAGTGGAGAGTGTTTTGGTTCTGGGAGTTCAAGGTTTGGTTTAAGGGTTAGGGGGGTTAACAGCGTCCGCGCACACCTGCTGTTTTTTAATGAAGAGGATTAGTCTGTGTTCACATGAGCCTGCACTGCCTGAGCCCACCCTGGTGCTTACAGCTACGCTATATTTACAACAGATAGACCACAGGTCATCGATGAAGTTCCATAAATTGTCCTTTCAAAAAACACTACCAATAAAAAGTCCATTATATACTGCATGGTACGTTAGTTGCACCCTGCGACTGCTGTGTTGTATTTGTGGCGTTGCATCCTGATCGGGAGCGGCTTTGCTTTGTTTTTCCTTTTTTCCGTCTCACAAACACACACACACACAGATGCAATGAATGCACCCTCTCTTGTGTTATTTCACAGTAAGCTGACTTTTTAAATGAACCATTAGTCTGTCTCCTCTTTAACACAAAGAAAACAGAAAGGGGGCTCTGTGAGACCACATAAATGAAAGTTAAGAGAAGAGGAATTTAAAGTCTGTTTAAGTCTTTGAAGAGCTTCCCAATGAGGAAAAGAAAGAAGGTAGGTCTATTGTCCAACCGTGTGAGCACAAGATAAAGAAGGAAAAGAGGGCAGTAGGAACGTGAATGTTAAAGGATAATTACTATTTATTACAATTTAGGTCTTATTTCCAAGCCACCATTTCTATCTGTTATGATAACATTGTACTCATCAGAGTTATTGCTATAAATGTAATAGGAAGCTAGAGCGAGCAGCTGGTTTGCTAAAAGACTGGAAGCAGGGGGAAACAGCTACCCTGGCAAAAAAAACCTGCCTATTAGAGCCTTAAGGTTTTACTAATTTTGACTTAAACAAACAAGGTATCACATGTTAATTAATAAATTACAGAGGTGGTAGAGCCAGGCGAGCTGATTCCTCCGCTTCCGTACAACATCTTTTGGCAATGTCACCACAAACCCAGACCTCAACAATTAACCTGATGAGAACAGTGTTACTTTTACTAGTAAAATTACCATAAAAATAAGATCTAAGTTGTTATAAACTGGAATTGTCCTTTAAAACCAAACCTGTATTCTGTATATAACAAACTGAATTCTGATCTATAGCTGCAAAGTTTAATCAATTAGTTGTTACTAGTCAGTTTGAGTAAAAAAAAAGTCAGTTCTTTGATTCTGGTGTCTTTACTCCTTTCTGACATTAAACAGAATATCTTCGGTTTCTAGAAAAAACAAGACATTTAGGGACGTCTTCTTGGGATTTGGGAAACAATGATCTCCATCCATTTTCTCCATTTTCTAACCGATTGATTGAGAAAATCAACGTTAGTTGCAGCCCAACTCTGATCTGATCTTAGAACTCTTACAAAGGGAGGATGATATCTGGACTCAAGGCAGGCCTGAAAATCCCTCTTAATGTAAACTACAGTGGAATATCTGTTCAGTTTGTTTCTAACTCACCTTCAACCCCATGACATGCTGTGCGTCAGAGAAAAGGGGGAGAGATGAAGAAGATGATGATGCGATGAGGAAGGAACACTACTGAGCCCTCCCTACCTGTCAGTCCACAAATCGCTCCATCTTTTCTAGCCCCTTGCATTTTTTCTTTTGCTGCAACTGCAACAGCGTGAGCAGATGTCAATTTATCGGCGAGGAAAAAGCCCCTACCGAGATCGGGGGAAGGAGGAGGGGTGTGTAGAGACGAGAGAAAGAATGGAACAGCCTTCCTGGTTTAGAAATAATAACAACAATGACAAAAAGTCACACAAAATGAACCAAAACTAAAACAAGAAAGAAAAAAACAATGTGCAAACTTCTCTCATATAAATAGACTACAGTCAACGCATTGTAGAGCACCATGGGAGACAGGAGGAAGTTAGAGTGGTGTGTGGGGGGGGTGTGGTTATGTAGGACCTAACCTATGCTTGCTTGTGTGTGTGTGGATCAGTACAGTATTGGATCTACTATCACATGTACTAAGAACTGCAGGAGCCACTGAGCAAAGAGACATGAGGCAGATGAATCACTTGGTAGAGGGTTGGATTAGAGGAGGGTGGCGGTGTCTAAGGTCCAATTTAAGTTCATAGTTCAGTGTCCCCTGATGTCAAGGCTCAGACCCAGTCCTGAAGGGAGCGCTTGCAGTGCACCAGCAGCCGCGGCGCCCCTTTGCTCTGCAGTGTGTTGATGATGGCGTAGATCAGTCCCAGGATGCACAGCACCAGGACCAGTGGGATGGTTACCATCAGGATGCTCATGGTCCGCTCCTCGCTGTCGTCCACCTTCAGCACCACGTCCACCTCGTTGGTGTCTTCCTCCCGACCCTCACGGTAGTCTTCGTCTTTGTCGTTGTCTGACCCTTTGCCCGTGCCTTTGTCTGTTCCGCTGCGATCTGTTCCATCCCGGTCTTTGCCCTTATCGCCATCACGTCCTACGTCCGGGTTGAATGGCGGGCGGTTCACATCTGGGTATTTGCGTCCTGAGTCTGTGTCCGTGTCTCTGTCTGGGTCCATGTCCACGCTGCAGCCCATAAAGTCTCTTAGAATGGACTTAGGGTAGCCTGGTTCACTCTTCATGCGATGGTTGTCAAACTTCCAGTACTTGGAACCCTTGTAGAAGAAGGTGTATGCTGGAGAAGGCAAGTCGAGCAGAAGGTGTCAGCCAACGCAACAATTTGAAGACATATAATAGGAATAGTTTGACATTTTGGGAAAAATACGCTTCCTTGACTGCTTGCCAAGAGTTACAAGAGAAGATTGATACCACTCTAACTATCTTTCTGTTCATTGTGTAGCTAGAGCCAGCAGCTGGTTAGCAAAGCTTAGCATAAAGATGGGAAACAGGAGGAAACAGCTAGCCTGTTTCCAGTCTTCACGCTAAGCTAAGCTAAGCTAAGCTAAGCTATCGGGCTGCTGGCTGTAGCTTCATATTGAACAGACAGACAATGTGAGCGGTATCAATCACCTTATATAGCTCTTGGTAAGAGGACAAAGAAGTTTTCCCAAGATTTCCCAAAATGTCAAACTATTTCTTTGATAGCTTCAAAACTTCCCTGTAGCTGTTTCTTTATCCAAAATAATTAGTTTGTAAAAGGAAAAAAATGTCTACTGATTCACTTTCCAACAGACACACATACATGCTATCCAGTCTCTCTCCTGATAATTGCATGACCACACCCTGATTCTTTGTTTCAGGCGTGTCTCTGTCTGCCTCAGCCCCTCCTTTCCCCTTCTCAAACACACACACACACACACACGTGTGTTCCCCTATCCCTGTTGGGACATAATGTATTCCCTAACCCCTAACCCTTCCCCCACTCCTAACCATAACCTAATTCTAAACCTAACCCTAAAACCGAATCTTAACCCTCAAACAGCCCTTTAAAGTATAGTGGAAATCCATTTGAATATAGTAAAACAAGCCCCCCCCCCCCACACACACACACACGCACACAAAGACAGAAAACGCTCTTCTTGTCTCAGCTCACCTCCATCATCGCTGAGGAAGGCCCCCTTGGGAGAAGAGGGCACTGATGATCCCCAGACATTGATTGGTTTCGGGTAGCCTCTGTCAGCAGAGCGCGACTGCTCATTGAAGCGCCAGTACCTGCAGGCATTAACGGAGAAGATGGCTGTTACTGTTTATCAACTGTCTAAATAAGAAAAGAGCAGACTTCTAACAGAGTACATGGTGCATGGTGGGTCTACATGGTGTGTGTATTAAAGTTTTCCACAGAACATTAAAATCTGTGTAAATACACTAGTAAACCAGAAGCAAGTCAGCCATACTGTGTTCAGGAGGTTTTATTGGAACTGCAGACCTATAGTGTAATTATTTTCATAAATGTAAAAAATAAAAATCACAGCTAAAAATTAGTTTTAGTGTTTCAGGGCAAAGACAGGAACCAAATTGTGTGTACTGTTGCACCTGTGGTTAGCATTCCGTAAACCATATGTGTAATACAAAGACTAAGAGTCTACAGCCACACTGGCTGCTTTGTGAGGCTGTTGTACCTACTCACAGTTAAATGCTAACTTTAACATGCAAACATACTCACTCTGATTATGCTAACATGCTGATGATTAGCAGGTGTAATGTTTACCATGTTCACCATCATATTTTGGCACGTTAACATGCTGACATAGAAGAACACAAAGCGTAACACAAAGTATAGCCAAGGCTGTTGGGAATGTCATTACTTGAGCATAAACCAAAGCACTGGGCAAATTAAACTGTTGATGGAGCGAGATGAAAAGTAAAGGGGTCACCAAAATGATTACAATTCAATCTTAGTGAGACATGAATGTCTGCTCCAAATTATGTGGCCATCTATCATCTAACAGTTGTTGAGACCTTTCCGTCTTAACTTAAATGTCAACATCGTGTTGCCACTGGAGGAAAAGAAAGGGGATCACTAAAGTCAGCAGGATGTTGTACGTGTTTGTTTCATGGGAACACATGGGTTGAGATCGAGCTCAACCTGTGGAAGGTTATAAAAGGATTAGTTACTAGATGAGTTAATAACTTTCATGTGGTGCTGACAGGTTGTAGGCTATGTTACCTGTCTCCTTGAAACATGTAAGTGAAGCCGGACGGCTCCCACCAGATGGCTGTGTCTATTCGGTCGTAGGGAATATCCCGACCATAATCAACCAGCTCCTGTGGATAGCCCGGTTCCAGGTTAGCCTCCCTGAAAAGCCAGAATCTGTTTCCTGAGGAGAGGAGAGGAGAGGAGAGGAGATTCATACTGTATGTCACATACACTTGGTTAGACACATACAAGAACAGATGTACCTGTATACATTCTGCTTGTGCACACACATTTCATTTGCTGGCACAGTGTATGTTAGATAATTGAAATTGAATGGGGAATAAAAAGGGAATAATAAGAACAATCAGAGAAACAAAACCAGCATTTACACAGACTTGTAAATTATGTGAATGCAATAAAAAATTTTGGCAAGCAATCAAAAAACAGCAGACAGGAGTACCACATCACTGACTAAGGAGTTTGGGTTTAGCTTGTAATTATCAATTAGGAGCGGCTTGTCTCGTGTCAGGCTAAAGCAGTTTTCTCGATGAAGGGAAGGTTTTATTGTTTTCACTGTGTCACACAGGGGGACTCTGTTCCTCCTGGCACCATTACATCTCTCCTCTTGGCTTCAATCTACCGCCGCCAAAACCCCACCCACCCAACTACCCATCCATCCACCCGCCTCCAGCCCCTTGCTCTACACTCTCTCTCCAGCATCTGGAGAGAACAAGTGGTTGACGCAATGCTTCCCAGGGTTCCTGCAGTGCACAGCCCTGATGTAAAATCCCATGACTTCTTCCATGACTCTCCATAACTACACCAGAGTGCTTCAGTGACCTAAAGATTTGATTCCTTCCTGCTGTGTAACTACTTTCTAAAGTCATAACAGTGGTTTCTATTAGAGTTGGGCTTGTTTGGGATGAAAACTGTAAGACCTCTGGGTAATACAACAGCTGTGTAACAGGAGTGGATGAATCCAATTTTGCATGTTACTGTACTGAGAAGTCTCTGATGTTCCCATACTTACCAAGCCTGGACCACATCTTTCAAAATCCCAATATGCCATAGGTTGTCCATTATTAAAAAATTCATTCAATCTTCCATCCATCCATTTACCCTCAATAAATATTTTCCCCTCAGGCCTTTTATCAATACAAGTTCGAACTCACTTATTTGGAAGTTGGTAGGTTGAACTCGGGAGTCCAAATTGAGCGCAGTACGCTCAATTTACAATTTGTACAAGTTATCTTGCTCAGTTAGACTCAGGTAATTACACTTCACTACAGCCATGCCTCACTGTTATGTACTGTATAGTTACAACAAAATTAAATCTGGTATCACACACTACACTGCCTCACTTCATTTATATATAATTATACATATTGACTGAAGCTTGCTAGACTACGGATGTTAGGAGTGGGAATCACCAGAGGCCACTTGATATTATCACGATACTTATGTCACGATACGATATTGTTGCGATTTAAAACATATTGCAATTTATTGCAATATTTTACCTTTTTCCCAAATCCAAATTGTGTCCCCGAAGGAAAACTCTTTTTCTAGTGGACTGAAAATGCATTTTTATTAGTGCCAAAAAACAAAATTCTCATGTACAATTTATATAATAAAAGATCGATACTTGATGTTCGTGTTACTATACGATATTACTTTGCAAAATATCACGATACTATGCTGTATCGATTTCCCCCCCACCCCTAATGGATGTAGACCAGATGGTCATCTTGGGAGATGGAGAGATCTGCTAGCTAGAGCTAGACTGACTTGCTAGCTGGCCCACAGAATGCCGGGAAAAAAATTTTTTAAATAAAAAATCAAGTCAGCCCTCAAAGCATCCCCAAGAACAAGAACACCGTGCAAAACTTTGGCCATGACTGATGATGTTTCCATGAGAACACAAGTGCAGACAGAATTGCAGATTGAGAAAGTCCTTCTGCCTTCACACTAACAGAAAGTGAAGTGCTGACTGATCTGGTTGGTCTGTCAGACATCCCACTGCTGTGTTCGTCTCCCCCCTCTCTTGTGCTCTGAGGTCTGCCAGTCTTTCCTTCCTATTCCTCTTTCATCTTCCTTTCCCTTTGTATTTACTTGCTAATGGCTTGCAACCAAGTGTCACACTGAAAGCCTTGCTGATGACATCATCCTCCTCATCATCAACAGCTGCCCCAAAGCCTGTAGCTCCCAGAGTCAAGCTGCATTAAACACCGAGTTCTCCATTTTTCATTCAACAACTTTATCCACCGTTATAAAAGACAAGCTGCTCTCAGTGACTCACAGTATAAGTAATGACCTGTGCTAAAAGAGATTTATACTCTGCAAGTAGAAGACATTACCGCTGCTTTCTTTAAGGCGGTGGGGGTATGTATATCTTCAACATTATCTGCAGAAGATGAAAAAGGTTCCAGAATCTCTTTTACCATTAAAATATGAAAGCATTACATCATGATGGTTTGAAATTACCATGGAGCATTATAACTGTATTTAGGTTGTAAAGAAGAAACCAGATGGTGGATGGTCGCCTATGCAGGACATTATACGTAAGTTAAAGGCCCCGGTATACTTGTGTTCCATATGCTTGTTATACGAACCCTGCACTACTCAGAAATTGCAATAACGAAAACAAAGAAGAGTTTTTACCTTGTCGAGCGGACATCTCCCTACAAACAGTATGTCGGACAGACTGACTTATGATAAACCTGGATCTTGTGTTAAACCACAGCCTCCAGTGAATCCAACTATGATTGTGTATTGGCATGGCAGAGTAAACAGCGCTGCTTCACTGGAAACTGAATCTAAACACTGGTGTTGTTTGTCATTGCTGCTACTTGCAAGTTTGTATGATACTTTCCTGCATGCTGTGGGGAAGCTGGTACCCTTAATAGTACCCTTAATTTCAAAATTGGGCATCTTCTCAAAGGCTATTGTTTCTACTGGATGTCTGTCATGCTCTAAGTGACAGCTAATAATACCAGAAGAAGTTTATTTAGAACAGGCCCAGGCCTGTTTTTACAGCAACCAGAAACGTAGATTAATTCCCTAAAAGAGATAAAGTGGGGAGATAAGTGCTGTTTGCTAACAAGAGAAAAGGGGTATGAAGAGGTGAATGTGTGTCAGTTTGATGATCTTAGGTGATGACTTTTGTGAAAAGTCTTGAAATGTATCACTTAACAATTGTAAAATACAAAATCAGCTGTTTCTGACTTTAAGAATGTACACATAGTGAAGTACAGACCAGTGTGAACTTCAAAGCAAGTACACGAAAATCAGTGGTAGGTAGGTTTATTGTCACAATATAACAAGTTATAGAGTGAAATTGTTTTTTGTAACTCCCTTCTGCTACATAGGAGACAATTTACATTAATAAAGAATCAATTGTCAAAAATGGTAAACAGAAATAAACTATCATCAGAAACTATCATCAGTGGAGCAGTGCTGAGGGTGAATTAGAGTTTAAGAGTCTGACAGCTTGGGGGAAAAAGCTGCTCTGCAGTCTGGTGGTGGGGCAGCAGAAAAGCGGTATGTTTGCTGCTTACCTTTAAAGAAGACGAACCTGCCGTCGTGTCTCTCATAGGCAGCGTCTATGTCTCCAGGTAGACCCCTCCAGAAGTGACTGATGGGCATGGGGTAGTTATCCAGAACCCTGTTCTTACGCACCCGCCAGAACCAGCGGCCCTGAGGGGAAAAAAATCCAGCATGTTTGAGTTGAAAATTCAGTAATCTCTCTTTTTCTCTGTTTTTCTAAATTCCACGCTGAGGCTCAAAGCCAAGAAATAAACCCAAAGTAAACCAATGCCCAAATAAGTTTAAAACATATGGCTTCATATCTCATTCTAACTGTACGCCTCTACTCTTTCAAAACAGATGAGGTGTACATGCAGGATGGGAAGGACAAACAGATAGCTAAGTAGGGGTGGGCAGTATTGTATAGTATTCGTCACCAGTGTGACGTTCTGCCACAACATAGATTTTGCAGTACCATCATTACATAATCAGAAACATAATAAAACAAATACTGTGGCTGCAATAACATGCAGGTAAAGGTACTACGCACATACTTATAGAACTGGAATTACATCCAGGCTATAAAAACCAACATAAGTCTTCATCTACTCCTACAATCTGAGGAAGTGAAGACCATGTGGATTAACTTCCTTTTTGATGGAAACAAACAACAACTGAAAAACAGTTGCTATTGTACTCTCACAGGATGGGACGATGTTGGACTAATGTTGTCATATTGAGGGACAGTCAAGAGAAATTCAGTGAACACTGAGCCTCATTTGAAGCTGATTAAATAACCAGAGTAGTAGGTTAGATGTGGGTAACTAACTTCATACCGCAAAGCTAGCTCAGCTGGCTTTGTTTTTACATGAAAGGTGTAAGGTGCTGGTTTCCACATGCGTGCATATGTTGTGTTCACCTAACAGCAGATTCAGTTTCTTTTTTCGTAGCTGGCTGTGATGTAATGCTCACTTACACACTCACAGCCTGTGCAGCAGATTTGAGATGTGACTTGAAAATCGACAGTAACATTTGCGAATGTGGGAAGAATCTGGTGAGAGAGGCAGACAACAAGTGCAGCTGTATGTGAGTCTGTTGCCTCAGTATGTAAATATAATTGATAGACATGCCGTGTGGTGCACTGAGGTTGACCGAACAATGTAATATACTTTGGGTTTTCTGCCAAATAATTGCTGTTGAGATGCCTAATTACACCCCTTGTTTAACTCATCTACTAATTAACTTACATTATGGAGCAGGCTACCCCTCCCAAAACACATGTAGCCCTATATCTTATCACAGGTTCCCTTACTGTGATATAAATGTTAGGTCATATCGCCACCCCTAATAGTAAGAAAGGTATTCACTTTTTATTAGTCAACTGATTTGTAGTATTTGTCCCACTGAGCCGGTCAGACAGCAATGTCATAATGCTTGATGGCCCTTATGTCAAGCAAACTGAGCCCTGCAGGATAACTAGACCAGAACGTACAATAAACTAACAATAGCGGAACTCTAGCAGGCTAATAATAGTCAGTCTACGGTCTGGTGGATTTATCACATCCCCTTATTGCACTCTCTGTTGATCACAGCCTGCCCCAAGATCACTTTTATAAAGAACTGTTTGATTTCATTGTCAAGTCAGCAGCACAAAACCAGGGAAGTCACTAGTAGCATGTTTTAATCGAAGCGCAGAAAGACACTTCTGCTTGTGAACATTCATATCTAGTGTATATGCTGTGCACACAAGCCAGCAGACATATTTACACCAGAAGCCCTCGGACTCATTCATAAGTGGTGAGTCAGTAGTCCTGCCTGTCCTGGATAATGTAACAGTAAAATGCTCAGCGCTGCTTCTTTCTGGCAAGCACACCTAGTTTTGTCCTTCACGCAGGACGTGTTGGCAGAAAGGACAGCGCGGCACGGTATGGAATGGAACAGAATGGAGACGGGTTGGCGTGAGCCGAGAGAAACAGAACAGGGCCGAACCGAACAGACTGCATGCGCTTCGATTTGTGTGGTCTGACAGCTTCTTGCATTGACCAGATTACGAGTGAATTCACCATATTAGTCCTCAGCAGAACAGACAGATCTCAGTGTGGGAGTTTCAATATTGAAAGCAGCTCAGTGTGCTCTGCTGGTTGTCTTTATGTCCAACCTCCTGAAGTGAATAAAAGAAAGGAGACATTTCCCAGCAGAATAACATCCCCTTACTTTTTTTAATGGACAAGACACTGTGAAGAAGATAGATAGAGTGGTACTCATGTGCTACAGATGACTCCCACTCACACAGCACATAAAGTAAGTCATTCTGCTTGTAGAGAAGAAAGGTGACCATAGATAACTACAATTTCTGAACAGTGGAGGCGTCACTTACAAATTGACATGTGGACAGTTTGAAAAAGAAACAGTAGTCTAAAATGAATCCCAAACCAAGTGCTAACTGACAATAATAGCAGTCGATGCTAGCTGATAACATCTGGAGACTGCAATATCTGAAGTGCTTATGTGACTTGTCAATCTTCGTGCTTTCTGACACACTCTCTGTCCATGAGACTATCAAGAAGTGAAAGAAAAGGGCAAAGGAAGTCACAATGCTGCAGCATGTCCAGCCTTTGTCTTGTTTCTCTCCTCTATGCATGGTGTTTAAAAAGTCTAAAATTAGACCATCTTTAATGTTTCTGTACATGGGATACATAGCCAGCAAATTCTACAGGTCATCTGTAATTTGAACTTAATGCTAACATCAGTATGCTCAACATTAACATGCCAAAGTTTAGCACGTTTAATGTTTACCATGTTCTCTAACTTAGTTTAGTGTGTTAGCATGCTAACATTTGCTAATTACAATTAGTACATACATATAGTATTACAATTAAGCACACAAGTAACCAGCTGTTGTCCAAGTACAAGCAAGTACAGCTGCGTGCTGGTGGAACTAGAGGAAAAGTCAGGGGAATTTATTACGTTTCATCCTCTGGGGGCCATGAATGGCTGAACAACATGTTATGGCCAAACATCTAATAGATATTTCAGTCTGGATCGAAGCGGTGGACAGAACGACATTTCTATCCATAGAGCCACACCACTGGCATTGCTAAAAATGAAGAAACAAAGCAGTGAATATAATTAACTTTTGGGCTCAGCTGCTATGAAGCAGATGCAAAAAACATGTAGGTTAATGATAATTACATATCAAAACTACAAGCCTTTGATTTAGCCACAAATTATACATTTTACTATTTGGCACTAAGTAGGTGTTCCTTATATAACTTTTCAGACATTACATGATACTGTATTATAATTGTTTCCACAAAATTGTACTAATCACTAAAAGTACAGGAATTGCTTCTGGCCTGCCCTCAGTCTGATCAGGTCATTTGTATTAGTTTAAGAACCACTGGTAGACATGGAAAAAGTTAATTTTGGACACTGATTAATGCTATCCAGACTAGCTTTATGACAGCGGATGAAACCTAAGAACACAGACATTACTGGCTGAGATGAAACCCAAGAGCACAGATATAATTGTTTGACCATGTGCAGCACATGTCAAGGCAGCTGTATGCCTGCTACTGCTTTTAAGTATCAAACAAACAGTCCGAGATCTTTGTGTGTTTGGAGGGACAGGGCTCTGTCATGTTCTACTCTATGAAAACATAGAAAACAAAAAATCCCACCCAGAAATCTATTAAAACGATTGTCATAATCAGTTTTGCAGAATTACTTCATCAGTTATGTTTTCAGCTCTATGTTGTTCTATATTTCACCCTTGACACAGGCTTGTCAAAAAGCTTTACTGGGCTCCGGTTAGACGTGTTTGATAGTTTGAAACTGTTGGATATCTTCAGCTGTTTGAATCCCTACTGGTGGGGTTCACTGTTAAATGCCAACATTGCAGATGTCACAACAACATTTGTGAAAGTGAAGGCTCCTTTAAAGTAAAGCCTGGGTGTTCTCTGTTCAGCCCTATCTAATATCCGCAAACCTCTTCAGTGTTCAGCACTGCCAGCACTGGACACCTCCTGTGACCTCTCCCACCGAAACACATCATTACTTATCTTTGTAGAGCTGCATTAGGATAGAGCCTCACTGAACAAATCCTGAAGAGGAGAAAATACACAGGAAGAAACTTGAGTCCTATTTGGTGCTGAAATTTCAATTAATTCAACTTTGAGAGTAACCACATACATTCCTTACATCATCGACACTGACAAGGAACCATTACCTCCGCGATAGGCGAAAACACAGTTTTATAATAAATGAAAACAGGACTGAGTTGCATTATATAAGAAAACCCTTAAATATTTACTAAATAATAAAACCCAGCTGACAGCAACTGCAGCCAACAGCAAAATGTCCAGTACGGGCAGACAGTTTTCTGCGACGTATCTCTTGAAGGTAAAATCCAAGCTAATAGCTTAGTGCTGCTTCAGCCTTTATGAATGTTTTGTGTGGGTCCAGAGGCTCTTTAAGGCAAACACCTGACCGCACCCCACCCTTTTAACAGTGTTGCGACTCATAAAAAACACTGGCCCTGTTGGTTTACAATCCACAAGGACCTGATTGAAAACAGACCCCTTGTTGGCAGTGTACACGCCTTTTGTCTCAAACTGATTATACAGAAAAGAATAACTCATTTATTGACACAGTTAACTTGCCAGGGCAGCTCCTCTGCTGGTAGCCTACTGAATTTCCAAGCAAGGACAAGTAATAAACCATTGTGAAGATAAACATATCTCTTCTAATGTTTCATGCTCATAAATTAAACCAAGCTAGCAGCTGGTGGCTGAAGTTAATAAATATCCTGAAGCAGGAACTATTTACCTTGAAAACAAACATCTCTCCTCGGAGCATAGCGACCGTGTCAAAGTTCCCCTCACAGATATTGGGTCCATAGTGATCTGGTCTTTCAGTGGTCCTAGGACGGTCAGGGTGCCGAGGAGGTGTCTGAGGCGGCCTGGGCTCCGGGCGACGGGGTGTCACTGTGGGCAGGGCCTGAGTGGGGACGCTGTCCGGTTGACCTTCAGCGAGAAATGAACACGGTGGGTTTAAACCTGTTATGCATGATGAAAAAATATAGGACTGGCTGCCTGAGGAGAGAGAAGATCCCACAAAACGTCAAGCTTACAACTGCCTAATTCAAATGAACGAAATGAAGACTCAAAGCTGCTTATTTTGATGATAGACAATTTGAAAAACCTGACAAGCATAGAACATTTCTGAAAATATGCTTATTTGCTTTCTTGGCCAAAAAAATAGATGAGAAGATTGATATCAGTGTTATCTACACTATGTTTAATACAGACAGATACAGCAAGGAGATGGTTAGCTTAGCTTAGCATTAAGAATGGAAACATGACAAAACCGGAAGCATTGCTCTACTCAAAGGTTAAAAAGAATCTCCTCTAAAACTCACTAATTAACACGTTATATGTCTGAATCTCTGGCAACTCTAAAGTGACAATACAATTTCAGGTTACTGTTCCCGGCCAAGAAATAGTCTGGCCCGTAAACCACTACTGTACTGATTAAACAAACGAGATATAACGTGTTAATTAGTGAGCTTTCCTGCTCCCAGTCTTTATGCTAAGCTAACAATCTCCCAGCCGCGGCCTCATAATTAACAAATGGATACAAACGCGTTATTGATCTTCTCATGATAAAAGATTTTTTTTTTTTAAGTTAAGTTAAGTTAAGTAAAGAAAGTTGCATTCTTTGACAGAAAATGCAGAAAAAATTCAATTAAAAAATAAAAAATTTCAAATCACTACTTCATGTCCTCATGATTTAACATGCTGAGGATTACACATACTGGACACATACTGGCCATCATCCAAAAAACATCGTACCATAGATCTGCTGTATGCCCCGCCGATCATCATCAGGCAACTGGAAGTCCTCAGTCTCCATCCATTGGTAAAACGGAGCCATGATGGCCAGGGGATTGTTGGAGTGCTCTAAACCCAGGGCGTGGCCCAGCTCATGGACTGCTACCAGGAAGAGGTCATTACCTGAATAGAAATGATTGAGCAAAGACACAAGTTAAGGGAGGGAGGAAAGTCAAACAATATGCACTTCATTTCTAGAAAGGAACTCTTTGTGTTTGTGTAGAAGGACAAAGACAGAATACACATGTCCCTCTGCATTCATACATGGGTGTCTTATGAAACACACACACAAGGACTGCATATGCTGCAGGCCACAGAGAACAGAATGTCTTAATAAATCCATGCAGTCAATGTATGATATGATATGTCAAAAGAAATCTGTACAGATCACAGAAAAATCACACACAGGCAGGCTAATGACTGTTGATATCTATCAGCAGTCATTTCTTACATTTCTAACTAATTAAGGGATGCTGTCCGCTGTCGCTGCGACACAACAATTACATATGGACAACATCACGCAGCTGTGACACACTGACCGCTTCATCAACTTCCTCTCTACATAAAGGGGCTTCTTACAGATGTCTTTGGAAAAGTAAGACCAGAGAAAACCTGGCTTAGAATTGACCAACATATTCCACAAGTTCATCTCTGAAGTGAAGCCAGCACACATGTGGGTGCTTCCCCTCAGTCAATACCTCTTTGTTGCCTCGCCCTGCTCTCTGTGAACTTTGAACTTGCTAGCAATTTTGTCTGGCCTGATGGCCCATGCTGATAGGCTAGATTTGTGCCACTGACATCATGCTTTTGGGGGACTGAGGCTTGGTGATGTCACTGCTGTGCATGCAAGGGAAGAACGGATACTCTGGATGCCTTTCCTTGTGTGTCTCCTCATTTCCTCTTTGCAAAGCATACAAACACACACACAAGGACACACTCAGTTCCTCTTCCCTACAATCTGTAATTCCAGAGTCACATGAATGTCCTCATGGCTTACTTAGCTGCAACTTACACTTAAAGAGAGAAAATGGCAGAGGGTAAGACTAGAGTGCTAGAGATAGCTGAGGATGAAAAAAGGCAAGAGGGAGAGAGACAGGCAGAGCACTGAGAGCAGATAAAGAGGCCATTGTGAGGTAACTGTGACAACCATTCAGTTCGACAGAGGAAAGCAAGCGTAAACTTCAAAAGTCTTGGCAAAGTTAGAAGTTCAGTCAGTCCATCTATTGCTAATTTAGACTACCATGCACACACACACACACACACACACACATTTGTCATTTAAGTCCTACTTCAACTCTTCTCTCTCTTTGTTCACTTGTTTACCATGTCTCTCACCTCGTTCATCAGCAGTGAGGGGGACTCCCCGGTGAAGAAAAAGCACACTAAAACAGCACCCTGACAACCAGGAGGCACTCTCCAAGTTTGCACTGACTTTTGCCAGTGACTTACTCACATTAGCCTCATCAGACCACAAAAGCTTCTGACCATTTACCGATAGTGGCCTACAGCATTTCATCTGTTTAAGGTGTGTTTGAGTGTGCATGTCAGCAAGTTATTTGGATAAAGCGTAAGTGCTGTTTTCGTAAGAGCAGCTGTGCAAAAAAGGCTGATTAATCACACTGTGTGTCACAAGGTTTCACACCAAACATGTTTAGCCCGATAACATAACTGAGGTCAAGGAAAGGGAAAGAAATGCATTTGTTTTTTTATCGTCAATTAAGGCTGAACAATTAATCGTTTTTGAATTGAAACTACGATTTGAAAGAACGCGATTAAAATGTAGGTTAATTATACATCTGACCCCTTTTAAAACCTTTTAAAAAGTCATGGCAGTTACAGATTCATTCTGTTGTCATCCTTGTGTGACAGACTTGCTAACTAATCACAAGCACCATACACCTGGTAAGGTCCTATCACCAATCAGAGCGGGCACAGGGCGTGTACATTTTACAACAACAAACAAAACTAGAGGGAAATTTGAGATAATGGCATCAGGTGAATCGAAACAGACAGCGGCTGTGCCGCGGTTTTGTCCGGCATCAACTCACAATGATGTGTTTCAGCAGTGGAGTGTTTAGCCTGCCCTACGTTGTTGACGTGTTGTTAATTTGTCATTCTGTGTGCTTCAACTACCGGTAACAGCTCTCTGTGAGCCTGTTTTGCTCCGCTCGGCTACATCCACATAAAGCATTTCAGAATAAGAGTTTTTTGCCTGCCTGATTTTGCTGACCTGTTCAGATTTTGTTAATTTGTTCAGTTAACCTTGCTTTTTGTGCTTCTTCTATGGTTAAGTAGGTTACATAGTTAAATTGTTTATTTTTTGTCTCTTTTAACTGTGTTTATTGTTGATATACGATCGGGAGTGTGCGCAGGGTGTTTTATTTTGAAAATCGACCGGATTCTCTATGCCGTTCTGTGTCTGACTTCCTGCCCGGATCATCTGCTCTGTGCTGCTTGACACGGCTTCCGTTAAAAATAGACTTGCAGTGAATACTGAACTTATGCTAAACTTAAAAAAAAAATCGCAAATCGAATCGTAAATGCAATATCGGGCCAAAACGTTCAGCCATCATATACATTTTTTATGTGTAACTATTGATCCCTTAGCTAAAGACAGCTTTTGTTTGACCCCATCCAAAAGGAGGTCAGAACTGATTCTGCTTTGTGTTCAAGGACACTTGGACTAACTGAGGCTGCTTCACGTCTCACCTCTTAGTTTATACATTTCTACTGATTCATGTGAGATTAACGTACAATCTAATTTTTTTTGTTTGCACCAGCATGAACAGTTGTAGTCTGGAGGAATATCCTCAACAGTGTAAACCTAAAGATATGTATTATATTAACAATGAAATAAAACAGAGAAAAGAGGCAAATCTTTCTATTTGAGAGGGAAGAACCATAGAATGTTTAGCATTCAAGCAACATTGTTGTTGTGTCAGATCTAAATGACTGAGCACTATCACTCCAACAGCCAACTGAGATTCGTTTGCAGCTGGAAAAAAATACAAAATTCAAATTTCACAAAGGGCAGGGGCTACGTTTCACCAATTGCGCAATTGGAAGGCAGTAAACATGTTACATGAAGACTGTGATCTGTGAAAAGTTCAACTAACTGGACAAGAGTCTAATTAAAGTGAGACAAGATTGTAATTTGTTTGTCCTCTGCTTTTAAGTTGTGTAAGTAGCGTGGTGCAACAAAGGCAGCAGTCTACAGATCTCCCCGAGTGGAACACACTCCCACTTACTGTGGCATTCCACCGTCTCTGTGATCTGTCCGGCGACACATCCCACACACAGCTGATCACACAGATACAGACACACACATATGGTTGTACACGCGCACACACAAAGTTTAGCTGTCTGTGTCTGCTTTGTGTACGTAGATAACCAGGCAGGAAAGCCCATTGTAATAAAAAAAAATCCCTCTCTAGTCAGCAGGGTTAATGGAGGCACAGCAAGAAGAGGAACTCTGAAGACTCATTCTCAAAATTCATAAAAATGAAGATATTTTCTTAATCCTCACTTTTGAATATGATTAGTTTAGTACTATACATTGGTATTAAGAGTTGTAATTGGGTTTAGGGTTCATCTTGAGGAAAGTGTAAAGGTTAAGCATGAATGATTGAGGGATGAGGGTATGTTTAGGCAATGAGTTTAGCATGGTGCATAGATCACAGAGTTCATGGATTAGTGTATGTCAGTACACGTTCTTAGCAACATAATTGGGGGCACGTTTGAGGACTATAAGGTGGTGCAGTTGGGGCAAAGATTTTGTGACAACACCAAGTGTCAGCTTTGATCTTTTACAGAGGTGAATGGAGTAGCTGACAAACGAGAGATGATGTAGTTACCATGCCAACTCTAGTTAGGTGTGATGGGGACAGCTGTTTGCTATCAATTATATAGATCCATTACAACCTACGCAACACAACTTTAGTGGTGCAAACTGCTCATCAGCTGAACAGTCACAGAAAGGACCTCGTAACCCAGTGGTCGGCAATAAGCGGCCCGCGGCCCAGTCAGATTGCTTTGATAGCAGAAAAATTCAAAATAAATAAATTGATAGTGGCAGGTGCTGAAATAGATCTGTCATGACAGCAACAATTACTCACATAATCGCTTCCTCTTACGTGATTGTGCAAAATAAAACCGTGAGAATGTTTTTTTGCAGCAATGCTTCATGTTGAGTTTATTGAGAGCTTTTATTTTGGAAATTTCTGAAGGACATTTGAAAGAGTCTCTGGCCTGCTTGACACACCTCTGAAAAAGCTGTCAGTAAACGTGTGATTGGATTCCTCTGAATTTCCTCAGGGAAATAAAAATAAGGTTTATGAATGTGGATCAAATGAAGGGACGCACACACACACACACACTGCAGCACATGCTTTATTGTGAGCATGCGCAAAAGTGTCCTTATACGCTAATCAATTTGTTTAACAAGGGAGGGGGAAAAAGTATGCAAAATGTTGGGATCGATCACACAACTCCCCCAACTAGAGTCCGACTGAGCTAAACGTGCACATGAATATCCAAGGGTTTGAAATAATTAAACTATGCTCTGGCCCGCCATGTAGCGGCTTGAAAAAAAATTTGGCCAGATGCCAGACTTATTTGCCGACCCCTGTCGTAACCCCTCAATCCTAAATTTCTACCTGAAAGTTAACAAATGACTTCCCTACACCATCCATGATGTCAAGGAAAAGCTTCATAACACAGCAATCTGTCTGTGTGGCTGCACACACATAACACAAACTACACACCAACTCAACTTGTTCAGCAAAACACCCAAACAAATCCATATAAGATGATTATTTTTAAAGCCCTAGAAAGGTGTTTGTTGTAGATTAGTATGCTTGGAACATCATTTTCTTTCCCTGTCCTTTTTATGCTTTCTAATTATTTTTCTCTACAGCAATTGGCTGTCGCTAAAGGAAATTACCACTCTCCCTAAAATCCACAATTCAATAGACATTACAAATTATACTGACAGAAACTTTACCTTGTACGTTCTGGTTTCCTATGGTCCATGGTTCATCCGAGTCAAAGTGTGTGTCCCCACCCATTCCAGGTCCAGGGAAGTAGGCATGAGCTAGGAAGCCTCCCTCCCCATCAAAAGGAGAGCTGTCTCCATGAAATCCTGAAGCAAAGAAGATCATGATGTCGGGCTCCTTGCGGCGTCCATATTTGATCTCCTGGTAGGGGATTTCGTCAAAGGTCAATGGGGTCACCCCCTCCCAGACTTTAAATGCCCGTCGGATGGCTTCGTATGAGTTATACTCTCCAATCTTGGGAGTGTAGTTCTGGATACTATGGGAACAAAGAGGGGAAGAGGGAAAAAAATCGCATAAAGGCTTGTGTCCCATATGACTTTCAAGTAAAACATACCCCTTTGTGGATTCATAGGCAGCTTTCAGTAGCCAACAAAGAAAAACTTTGGCACGTAAAGTGCGGCTGAGGCAGGTTAGGTTTTCTTTACAAAGAGAATGTTGTTTTTGTTACCTGTAAGTGAGGTGGCTCTTGTTCCATTTATGTCCGGTGAGGGCATAGCGCTTTCGCCGCACGTTGGTTTTGATCTGGCCTCCAAACTTGTCAGGCACACCGCAACGGGGTCTCTTCATGGCGCTAAAGGAGTTGAAAGAAGTCAGGAGTGGGCCAGAGATATGTGTGTGTGTGAGTGTGTGCATGTGTGTGCGTATGTGTGTGTTGAAAGGAGGGAGCACCCAAGAGAGGAGATGAAAGAGCGAAATACCTTTAAATCCCTACTTTCTCTTCTTGATGTATATGTAAGTGTACCTGTGAGCTCCCTAGTACAGCCAGGCTACTGAGCAGTTCCTCTCAAGCAACTGAGGAGAATGTGCTCAAAGGCAGTTACTGAGGAAGGGGAAACACTACTAACTCTTTTATACCACTGAGGACTTGACCAGCTAAGCCTAAAATTCTAGGCCAAATCATAATCTTAAAACATTCCAGGGACTTTGCAAAACATAAAAGTAATAATTTAACTAACGTGTAACGTAAAATGTGTCAGGATTGTTTTTTGTGAGTGTGAGTAAGTCTTAGTGTGCAAAAACATCATAGTTAAGCCCTGCTGACCTGATGGTCTGAGGGTCCATCTGTCCGGTGACCTCCAGGCTATAGAACCGCTGCATGTCGCTGATGGCACTGGACAGGATCTGAGCTGATCGCATGGTGGACATCTGTCTGCTGGCCTGGGGCAGGTAACCATACATCCTCAGCCATGACTGGAGACACCAGGAAGAAAAACATAAAGGAAACTGTTACTAATAAAGAAGTATCATCTATTGTAGGTTTACATAATGAAAGTTGACAGCAACAACTAAATAAGATATACCCTAATACAGAATATATAAGCATTGCATTTATTCATTTAGCTGACGCTTTTATCCAAAGCGACTTACAATATGTGTCAGAAGTCGCACACCTCTGGTGCAACAAGGGGTTAAGTGTCTTGCTCAGGGACACATTGGTGTCTCACAGTGGATTCAAACCCGGGTCTCTCACACCAAAGGCAAGCGTCTTAGCCACTGCGTCATCACCACCCCATGTTCACAAAAAGCCTTTAATCCTTTGCTTTGCTTTCTTGCATTTTTTGGTACAATGTATTCTATTGTGCATTGGGTTGCATTTAATGTTTTGTAAATAAAATGGAGAAGGCAGTTTCAGTCCTGACTGAGAACACCATGAGGCCTTCTGTATCCGACTGGGAGGGATGGGGTGGGGGTTAATGACAGACTTGAGGGAGAAAACGTGATACTTGACCCAATCACAGATGACGCAAAGTCTGTCCCACCTGTTATGCAGAAACCTAATCTCACACGCACGCACACCATCATTCCCAGGCAACCACTTACATACTGGGTAGTCCGAGATACTAAATACGCCTAGACATGGACACGCATGGTGGTGTGGGTAATGTAAAAAGGGTGTGCGCCTGAGTGTGCATGTGTGCTCATGCACATAGCTGTGTGAGCGTCTGTGTGTGCAGGTCTCAAGTTTACGCCCTTCTTTCACAATGTAAAATACTACTTGATAATCTGTATTTACTTATCCACGCCTTTAAAACCATAAGAACAAACTCACCTTTTTCAATCTGTCTCTCTCACCCACACACACACACAATGCACACATCTTTTAAATATGAAATACTGTGTACTAATATATAAGAGCTCTGGTCACATTCATCTACTGCCCACCAAATTGGTTAGCGGAGGTGGTAAACCCCCACCCAGATAAAGGGTTTATTTGCTGTACGTGTGTCCTACACAAACAAAATGTCCCCACAGTCCAAGGAAAACAAATTAAAAAGGGTCTCACAGGCCGTCCTTGATTTACTCTGTTAACCCTCTGCCTGAGTGTGCTGAACCTGCACAACTGCAGTACGACTGGATGTAATGAAAAGGTCAAAAGTAATTGTAGAGACCTGTGCTCCTTGTTGAATTTACCCACTGATGAGACGAACTGATATCAACACAGAACTCCTGACATTAAAAATACCATCCCAGTTGGTGATATCAAACCTCAGTGTAACTTCAACCCGAGCACTTTGCCGCCAACATTGCCAGCTGGCGGAAAACAATAATTTGTCTGCATGTGTCCTTCCTCCACCACTAGACCAGTCCTTACACTGCTGCTGTGATTAATTATCGTGAAGTGAACGCATAATGCTCGATCGATCAATCACTGTCAATGTACTGAGCTGAGTCTGACACATCCTGATGGCATCTCATCCTTTGTGATCAATTAAGGTAGTAGATGACAACTGTCTCCCATTAAATACGTGGCCTTTGTTGAAGCAGCGCCTCCTCTCTCTCTCTGAAGGTTAAGGTTTTAAATCATATCAAAAGTGTATTAAGCTCCTCTGGCAGCAGTATGTCCTTCAGTGACCTCATTTGCCAAAAAATGCACCAAAATAATAAAGGTTTTTGTTTTTGTTAGGTTTGTTCTTGTTTGATTCCTCTTCCAGTTAGAAAACATATTTATAAAAATATATTTTTTTAATTGAATGAAGGTTCAAATTTAAAGCTGAGCATTTATTCAAATTCAAACATTCGTAGGGAAACACAAGTAACTTAAAGGTAGAGTGCCGTGAGGCAAATCTCTTTGGTACTCTACACCTGAGACCTCATGTCTTTATAGTCTATCCACTGGACATCAGGAGGTCTCGGGTGAAAATCTAAAGTGTTTGAGCCCTCAGGCTTTGGAGCGATGGGCCTGAGGAGCATCAACCTTCAAACCACAACCTACAGTAGCTCACCTGGTATCCACTCACAAGCCTGTTGTGAAGACATAAGAAGGACTGTAAAGGTTAGGTCTAAGGACGCTGTTGATTCCCTGCAGGAGTGTCTCCATGTCATAAACTGGGACCTTTACCTTTAGGACCATGACGAGGACATTGAGATTGTCTCCCCTTTATTACAGACTACATCCATTTTTATAAAGTCTTGTACCGACTAAAAAAAGGTCCCTTCCCAAAAAACAAACCCCACATAACTAAGAAGAATGCCAACATCCACACCTCCCCCACCTCCAGCGTGCCACTCCCCTGAGTCCCCAACAATGGATGACACATCACCTCAACCCTAACCCCCACTGGTTAACATCCCATCAACCCCCCTCCCAGCCATCACCACACACCAAGTGAGGAGCTCTTCAGGCTCAGGTCAAACAAAGCAAGTGGACCAGATGAGATCAACCTTAGGGTACTCATGTGATGAAAAGGTGTTTTACAACGACTTTCAACCTCTCCCTGAGTTTAAAGAAGGCACCTGGGATACAAAAGACCTTCTGCGTGGCCCCAGTGATGAAGAAAGGAAGTTCCAGTGCTCTTAATGATTACAGAGCTAAAGAACCATGGTAACTGACTTCATGGATCCTCTGCAATTTGCATACCAAGGACGCATTAGAGTGGAGGATGTCCTGTTCTTTGACTTCTCCAGTGCTTTCAACACCATCCACCCCTGACTGCTAGACAAAATGCTCTTAGCAATGCAATTGCATCCTGACACCATATCCAGCTACAGTATGTCAGCTGGGACGGCAGCGTCTCTGAGGTGGTGATCAGCAGCACCTGAGGAATCACATATCATCTTCACGCAGTATACCTCAAATTTCCTCAACAATTCCTGCCACAGCCCAAAAGCACTTGTTCCCATTCAGGTAGAGGACGTAGAGGTGGTGGACACATACAGGTACCTCGGTGTCCAAATCAACGACAAAACTAGACCGGACACACAACACAGACACCCTCTACAGGAGGGGCCAAAGCAGGCTGGTGTTCTTGAGGAAGCTGAGATCATTCAGCGTGTGCAACAAGCTACTGAAGATGAGTCTATGGTAGCCGGTGGTTGTATTTTTTCGTAGTGTATTGTGGAGGTGGCATCGAAGCTGGTGATGCTGGCATGCAGACTAAACAAGCTGGTAAGGAAGGCCCGCTCGTAGGTAAATGTAAATGCTCTGTACTTGTATAGCGCCTTTCTAGTCTTTTCGACCACTCAAAGCGCTTTTTACACTACATCTGCATTCACCAGTCACTCACATTCATACACTGAGCCTAAGTGCTCAAACAGAAACTAACATTCACACTCATTCATACACTGGTGGAACAGCCGCCAGGGGCAATTCGGGGTTCAGTATCTTGCCCAAGGACACTTCGACACGCAATCCCTGACTCCCCCTAGTCAGGGATTGAACCGCCGACCTTCCGATTAACGGCAAACCCGCTCTACCTCCTCCGCCCCGAGCCAAGGTCAGACTAGAAGAGTCTGGAGGCAGACACACTCCACCATAAACAATGTTCAAACACTTTATGACTATCATGACTGTATATTATTATTATTATTATTATTATACAATTCAGAACTATTACATTATACACTTCCTACCGGCTACATATATGATAATTTCCCCTTTTTTTACATTTCATACTAGTAGCACTATTAATATTTAGTAGTTCCTGTAGTTATTATCATATACATTATATACACAACATACATTACATGATAATGTATTATGTTGTATTATACCACTCCACCTAGTTACCTTTCTCAGCAATATGAGGAACTGCACTACGTTGGGAGTCAGTCTTGCACATTAAGCAGATTTATTTTTACTTTATTAGATTTAATTTAAGATTTTCATTTATAGGTACATTTACCTATATATATATATACATTTGCCATTATTCCCTTTCTGTGTTTCACCTTTCTCTTTCTGGCAATGGATGTACTGGTTGTATCAGCTCATTGAATATGTGTACTGGAGTCTGGACGTGTCTCCTTCAACATATTTCTGATCTTGCACAAATCCACCATTGTTCGCATCTTGTTGTCCGACGTACATCAACTTTGCTTGCATTTGCAGAGTAGTGTGTGCACGGCTAGCAAAAGCACCTCAACACTCAGTTCAAACATCATTATTATTGTTTAGAAAGCAATTTTGCTGCCTGATGCGTATATATTTTGTCACGACGCTGTTGTGTTACACATCACGCCTCTTTTGCTTCTAGTGCCCCAGAGTGCGATTTTAGATAGCATGCCAGCATTGTTTGGTCCAGTGTAAAAAAAAGGGACAGTAGAGAATGCTGAACTGGACATGACACTGACCCACCTCTGCCTTTAGATAAGGAAGCTTCAAACAAGCTGACACACAACTATACACACACACTCACAAACATGCACTTCCTGAAACACGATCTGAATCTCTCTCTCACACACACACACACACACACACACAAGCTCACAAACACAGTTTAGGGAGGTGGCAGGGTTCACAAAACATTATTTTCATCTCAAGTAACTTCATGTTTTCACTGTTACACTGTAAATAGGAAAACACCACCAACAACACAGTTCCAGTTGCTAAGCTATGACTGGACCGTCGCTGGTTGGGGAGGGTTTTAGTAAAAGGCCAATTGTTCAGTGTCAAGTATTCAGAGCGCACCTTACCGAATGCTTTGACTTCATCACAACAGCTGCATGTGCATTCAACAGTGGAACAAAACGAAAAATGATAATTGTGTTCTGTTAGATTCCACTAGATTGAGGGTTAGAGGGTTGAAGAAAATAACTGAATTTCCTGAATGACAAAGAGCATGTCCACAAAAGGCAGAAAATCTTTCATGAGCTTATTAGCAATGAGCTGTATTGATTGTTGTTTCACGTCAGCTAATGCTGTTCATGTTTCACGGTGAATGAAGATGAAAACAAAGCACTTGCTGTAATGCACCCACTGACAGTCATCCAACCACAGCAGACACTGTGGGAGAAACTGTCGAGTAAAATTGCAATTCCCATTAGAATTCCAATGAGAGGCTATTTAAAGAAAAGCCCAAGCTACTAGCTAATAGCTTCAGTTTTTATTGCGTAATCTCCAGAATGCGTCTTTTCGTATTTCATCCACATCCTCCCCGCTCCTCTGTGATCAGCATCTCCACATGGTGGTCACTGCTGCAACAGAAAGGAAAAAGGGAAATGCCTTCATGTCTGTTGATGTGTGTGTCTTTGTGTATATCCAGCATCTGATGTTGTCTCGGTCCCTTCCCAGCAAATATTTACAACAGGCTGCAGTCGACCACAAGGGCAGGGCTGCAGTGCTGTTGGGAAGATGTATGGCGGCATCTGAACTTCTGCCGCCCCTCAACCCCATCGTCCAGAACAGTAAAGCACTTCAGTCTGGCTGCTCACCTTCCCTCATCAGCTCAGTACAAAGCAAGTCTGAGACAACAGGAGAAATAGGGGAGTGCTTGTGCGTGTGAGTGTGTGGGTGCGCGTGCACACTAGGCCTCGTGTATTAAATGGTCTTTCAAAGAGTCCTTGAGCTTACCTGCCAAAACCAGACCCAGCAATATACAAGGAGTTGTAAAACCTGCCAGGAGTGTGTGTGTGTGTGTGTGTGTGAGAGAAAAAGAGAGAGAGAGCGTGTGTGTCCACCACAATGTCAGCCAAGATACTAACAGAGCATTTATTCCGAGGCTTGGTCCTCTGCCATCTCTAACCCCTCCAACGTCCTACCAAGACGACGGATAAGTAAATGGAGTAGTGAGAAAGGAAAGACACCCAGACAGACGGGAGGAAGAGAATTTCATTTGTTCAATTTGAAGATTTTCTGAAGCACACACACAGTTAGAGAGACAAATAGACATGCCTTTTCCGCATGCAACACAACAATCTACAAATATGGACAGACATATAAAGCATCCAAGGACCTATAAACACACACAATTTTGCAAAACAAAGGAAATCCCCCCTAAACATACATAAATAAATGAACAATCACCCTAATGCACGCTCAGAGATTGCTCCATGGTGGACATGGAGATAGCCAATCACAGGGGAGCGGGGGTGGGGGGGGTTGGAATGTGTAGAGACAGCACGCTGCAGATTACATGGACACAAGTACAAGAAGAAGAAGGAAATTTGTCAAGTTATGTGCTGCAATATGTTTCTGCTGCTGCACGCTTTTTTCATTCTGTCTCATCATGTTCATGTTGCTTTCTGTGCTCTGTCATCCTCTTTCTCTCCAATTCACACATTCCCTCTCAGAGCTCTCTCTCTTCAGACAAGAGGGTCTATTGTACTTCCTAAGATGTCTTGGAGTTCCAGGCCCAGCATGCATGTGCACTGTGTGTGTGGGTGTGTGTCTCAGTTAGAGAACAGCTGTCACATTCAGCCATCACATGCCGCACAGCTGAGACTGACTGCTGCTGTCAACTTTCTCTGTTCATCTCTGTGCGCATTGAAGTTTAGATGATGTACTTCAGTATGTGAATAAATGGCAGAGTAGGTGTATAATGTTGTATCAACACAATCCAACATAATCTGGGTTTGCTTTAGAGTTACACGCTTTGGAACAAACCAGACAAAGTACATGTTGTGTAATTATATATGTTGATTATCAAGTCCTCCTCACTTACCTGTCCTTTATTTTATACTGTATATATTCCAGCCTTTTGTCTGCTCACACATTAAAAGTTATATAAACTCTAGTATAGCTCTTGTTCTACAGAGAAGCATTCATCAGCCACAGAGACAAAGTATGGTCATCAGTGACTTCATAAAAGCAGAGTCTACCCTATCACAAAGATTAGTGTGCAGACTGTGGAGGTTCACAGACCCTTAAGGAAACAAACAGCAAACAGCATGACTTCTTTAAGGCCTCAAGTTAGGGCTGGGCGATATGGCCACAAATGTTATCAGGATAAAAGTTTTTGGTTCAATCAATATCAATAATTATCATGATAAATTTAAAATCATAATTTATTCACGTTTAAAGGCTCCTAAGCGAAAAACATGACAAACACTTGATGCCAAAAACTGGATCACTTAACAAATCTGAAGTACAACACTCTAAAATCTTTTTAAAGTCATTTTTTGTCAACAAAATAAATACCTTAGTAGACAAATTCCCTATTTTTTGTGATTAAAATGAATTAAATCAAACATTTATTGAACATTTGTTATACTGTTATTGAGGAACATTATATTGCAATAATCATCATTATTGTTTTATTGCACAGCCCTACCCCTACCTCGAGTAACACTTGTAGTTGTGCTTAAATCTAACAGATACAAGCCTCCACTTGTAAGAGCACACAAACATGGGTAACACAATTGTTAAACTATTTCAACTAACACACACACACATAAACACATTTAGTAACAAGTGCTTAGGAATTTCTCATCAGTCCACACCTATGGTCCACAGATTGTGTAAACCTGCCATCTCTTGTCTTAGTAACACATTAGCGTGCACGCACACACACACACACACACACACCACAGCTATGCTAATACCCCATCAGAATATATTGTAACCTGACTGACACCCAGACCCCCTGGTCACTGAGTTTGGTAATGCAAGCTCACCTCTAATGACCTGGTGGAATCTCTGTCTGTCTGTCTTGTCAAACAACACGTGCTGCACCACTAATCACCTTCTTATATGTTAAAATCCGCTCTTATCCCTTAAATTGCCTCTCAAAACAAACAAGTGTGCTGGATGACTGCTGGATAGGTTTAACAAGCAAGCAAGACAAGCTCGCTCACGTTCCAACCTTACACTTAGGGGTCTAAAGACCTTAGGAGCATTACGAACAATAGCCTAACTAGCCACATGATGACAGACCCCACTGGATATCTTGCTGGAGGTTACTGAAAGAATCAGTCAGATCCCAAATAATTCACTAAACAGTGACAATCAGTGCAAGCGCCCATGGGGAACAATATCTTTGCTTTTGTGTTTATCTGACCATTCAGGACTGGGACATAAGAGTGTGGTAAGGGATATTATAATAATAATGTAATTAATATTTGCAACATAAACCAGATGCTGTGCACTGGGTAGTCCTGCATCGATTCTAATTGGCTGGGTCCTGTTTGAAACCATTACCATTAGGCACACAAAAATAACCATTGAATAAGCATAGGCTATATAAACTATATACAAAGAATTAAAGAACTATGGGCTAGCCTATATAAAGAAGTGTTACATTACATTGCTTACCAGAGAAATACCATTTGAATAGCACGGTTATATGGATATTTGAATCTATTTGCCTTGAGCAACGAGCATGTCAAATTGTACTCTTTCTGATGTAATAGTGAATCCCAGCTTTTTGTGGAAGCAAACCGCTGCTTGACACCGTGTCTTCTAGTCTGAAGGGTGCAGTGCTAAAACTGTTTTTGTAAATATCGTCACGTCGTCTCTAACCTCTGCTGCTTCTGGTTTCACCGCAGCTAGTATATAACGAGCATTATTTCGCTCTTTCTTATCAGTAATATTAGCGCTGCTGCTGCGTTACCTCTGCGTTGAAGGTGCCGTCATCCTCCACTCCACGCGCCCCAAGCGCACACACGGACAGCGCGAGGAAGGTTCGTCTCCAGAGCAACCAGAGGCAGCTGTCCCGTGAGGTGGAGGCCATGGTCCTGGTCCGGCTGAACTCTTCGTCCGTCGTGGTTCAGTCTCGACGGTGTAATGCGATGTCTGTGACTCGCAGTATTGCTAGTTTATGCGGTAAAACTAAGACTGCAGTAAACTATTCCCCAGCAAGAACGCTACAACAGCGTTACAGTCTAACTCTCCATGAATGTCGGTGAGTTGTCTTCGCTCATAAGCGAGCCCGTGAGCTTTCTCCTTGATGTTTTACAGTTTTACGCCGTTGACAGTTACTCAGCCTCGTTATCTCTAGCGGGAGTTACCCACGAGAGCGCGCGTCTCGTTTACTTAACATCAAAGTCGTTGCCTAAATAGTAGCTAACCTTGAAAGTGCACTTTACCGAAGCGCCGCCGCCTCTCCAGCAATGTCTAAGTAACTATCAGCAGAGCGGGGATCCCGCAGAAATGCTTCAGTACATTAGTTGCTGCCAACATGTTCACCACCGACCGGGCAAATAACATCCTCTCGTGATAATGCCAAATGAAGGTACCCTGAGAAAGTTGCAAACTATAAAACAAGAACCAAATAATAAGCCCAAAGTTCACCGCACTTGACCGACTCCTTCAGCAGTAATTTAGCGCCCGGCAATGTCGTGTGGAACACGGCTGTTTAAGATCGCGACCTCATTTGTAAACATTTTATTTGACGGTTTGTCTGCCCTCTATATCCAGTTTTCCCTTTTCCCAGGGGAAATCTTCTCTGAAACCGGTCCCTAACTAGTTGCTATTAGTCTTGTCCTAAGTGAGTGGCTCTGTTGTCTCCCTACAGGAGCAGGACGGACAGTGGTCCGCTGTTCGTGGTGTTTCGGCACCTAACGTGAAGATGCCAGCGTCAAGTTTGACAGCGCGGGAACGATGTCTTCCTGTCCTGACTTTCAAAATAAACTTGTTGTAAACATATACGGCTGTGGAGATAATGAAAATAGCCTAGACGTAAAGAGACATATGTTAAACTACTACAGAAAAGGTTGTTTTCTCACACACAAGTTTGCTTTAATGGCTTTCTGCCACAGAAAGCTAGTTTTGGTGCCTAAACCTAACCAAGTAGAAAGCCTCAAGGGCAGACTTCTCCCATGAGAGATTTTCACCCATCAAAAGTCTGACTTATCTTCTTCGCAAATATTGTCCATGTTACAGCAAATATTAACAATTAAAAAGCTTAAAATGTTTATGGGTGCTCATGGAAAACATTATTGCTTATTTGATCAAACCATTTTACACATATAATGTACATTATCCCTTTGCTGTTAACTGCAAACGGCATGTCTTTGTTTTAAATCGACAGTTCAAAGTAATTTTTAAAAAAAGGTTTCCTCTCAGATGTGATTACTTTGTCTTTTATTTTGATGGCACCCCATATCCGGCAATGTCTTGGCTTTGTGTGGCTGACTTTAACTGACCACCACAATGCTCTTATCAACCGGACGGATGGAGGTGGAAGAGGGGAGGGTGCAGAGAACAGGCCCGAGGTAGAAGCCAGCAAGTATGACCCTCCCCCCCATGTGTTTATAGCTCCACCACACCGAGGTGATAGACCACATCACACACACACACACACACACACACGCGCGCGCGCGCGCTCACATAATCTGAATATAACAGGAAAGTACTGATAAGATATGAGATTGAAAACAACCATGTTTGATAAACTGATATAAACTCATAAATCATTAACCATATGGGAATGTTGTAATGTTGTAACTTCCCTTGGGGCACACAGACATTTGCACTAATATACAACACACAAGGAGGTTGCGTTTCATGTTTGCAATGGCATCTATTCTATGTCTGTTGTCATGTTTGTAAGCAATAATAAGCAACTGCGCCATTAACTGCATGTATATTTACATCACTTGGAAATCAGAAATAAGGTAGCCTGGTTTAGTTTAGAAAAATCTTAGTTTCTCAGGCAGTCCTTGTCATTTGCTTCGTCCGTGTGATGGAGTTTGTGGGGTGTCTATGTAACCAGTGGACTCGTAACAGCTATTAAATAATCAATATACATTTCTGTAATTCATGTTTGGGCATTTGTTATTCATTGAGGACTCACAAAAAAGGTTTAAAGAGGCATATGTTGGTATTGCATGTGTCATGCATTCAAACCCCCTCAGCATGGGGACCTCAGGGTCCATATGGTCTTAAGCCATCAGGCCCAGGACAGATTTTTTGACAGTTCACCATTGATGCACTTACTGTTGCTCAGTATTACAGAGCAGTATGCCCAAACCATTCACTGATCTTTGTGGCCTGAGGTCATTACAGGGAATGAGGTGCCATAGTCTGCTGAACACACACAATAGTCACTGGTAAAGCTCCCTAAAGTGCTCCTCCTCAATATTTTAATCTCAGTGCGTGTAGTAAATTCTAATGTTTCTCAGCTAGTGTTTCAGATGTAAGTGCAGTAGCATCACTTTGTGTTGGGTGGTGGGGACATTAGGGCTCAGATTAGGGGTGTGATGATACTTGGATCACGAGACGTGACGATGCACGAGAACAAGACGAGAAGATTTTTAACATTAATAGGAAGAAATAGGAAATTCTGAAATATATGAGTTGGAGGTCTGGGGTCCTATCCCAGAAAATTGGAGCATTAAACACTTAATTTCCTGCATTCTGGGGACAATCTCTGCTCCAATTTATAGTGGAAAAGGAAACAATACAAAAAAGTCAGCTGGCAGGTGACAATTCATAAATGTAAAATTATAACGGAATACAATGCAGTAATCAGCTGCTGGCTTTTTTTAGTTTAAGTTACTTTTCTCAAAGCATTTTCATTTGTCAGTTTACATGTTTTCAGTGCAAGGTATTTTCAGAACATTTTTAACAAATGCTTTCAGAAAGTAATGGGGACATGTCCCCAGCGTCCCCAGTGTAAATAACACCTATGTGTAAGTGTGTACAAATGAAAAAACAAGGCTTGAAATGCGAGGCGAAAAGCAGCACTAGATCAGCAAACATGTAGCTAAAAGTAAGAGTAAGAGACACCTTTGGAAATCCCCATCCCTTAGTATATAACATGAAATACAAATAGAGAGTGTGGTTTGATCACCCAGGGTTTAGTTAGTCACAATAAGGATCAACACCTGCTGTGTGTGAGTCATTCTGCTTCACTGGCCTCTTTTTATCCAGGTGAGGAGTCTGATGGTTTGTCACAGGTAGGATCAAACCCCAGAGGCTAACGTCAATCAACCCTGCCCCCACACCAGTGATCTCAGCTGTTTTGGCATTACCCTTCTATACACAGGGGAATCCCCCGCAAACAAACAACATCCTGATCAGAGTTTTAATACTGTACTCATTGTTTTCCTTAGTTAGTGAACACATTTGTCTTCCAATAAAAAAACGTAACACAATGACCTTAAACTTTTTTTATTATTTTTTTTAGTGTTGTCTGTGAAGTAACTTGGCATTTTTCTTGGCATGGCTTATGCTAATTAAAAGTAGATGTCACAGATATGAACCAGAAGTGTTGCAATATGGCTTTATTTTTCTAAACTAAACTATTACTAATTGACATTTTTTTTTCTGTTGCTATGGTACTATTGACAAAACTCTGTGGTAATATTTCACCACTCCCAGTACAAAAACATAGCAGATAATCAAAAAGGACCTTTTTTCATATAACATCTGACATTGACAGAGTACAACAAAAACATGTAGAAAGACATGTTGCGCATTGACATAGATTAAGTTCATACAAAGTACATGCATAACTTTGGATACAATTTTCTTCTCTATTGTTAAAATAACTTTTACTATCACTATGCTCATTGTTCCTAATTGATCATCACTGAAACATTTGCTTATTATACATGTATGTATTATTGTTTCTTGTGCCTGATTCAGATTCACCACGCTAAGGCAACCTTAGTGCAAGTAGCTTAGTACTGTAACAAACAGAGCCACAGAGGACCACTGCAATGATTACAGTTTGTTCAATAGAATGCTGTGAATACGCTACATGATTACCATCCATAATTATTGTTATAGTATTTGTTACATTTAGACAAACCTATATGTTGCAATACTGTAAAATACAGTACAGTACAGTAAACATTTATTTCTTGCATAAGTGATTGGAGATGTCTTCATTGATCACAACTTGATTACATATATGATACATATTATGGAAATGATAGATTCTGTAAAGGTTGGATAATGCAAGCGTATTGCCTTATGTGAAAACAGCGTAATCTGTTTTTTACAGTATACTGTAGCACGCTACTTTCAGCACTTCTAAGGTGATTTGAAACATGTATCATGCAGTGTTTGTTATTAGATTCACTGATAGTTAAAATGACTGAAAAGATATCATTATGGTGTGTGTGTGTGTGTGTGTGTGTGTGTGAATATATTGAATGAACCTTGAAAATATTGAATGAAAGTCTGAACATATGGAATGATATCTGACGTCTTTAAGGCGCTGGCGCCATCTTGTGTTTTTAATGTGATTAATCTTTGTTTTCTGCATTTGGCCAAAAGTACTCATCCATATCACACCTTATGTCTTCTTTCTTATGTACTCTCTTGCCCCCTTTCCTCCATTAGCACTGTGAGGAAAGTCTTAAATAGAGGTCACATGAAATTAGGCACTCGGTGTTGGTCCAATTTGATGTTTTTATTATATTTATTCCTGTTTTTTAGATGTAGAAGTAGCACAATGTAACAAATTGTCTAATTGTCATCACTTTTGTGTTATGTTTAAATTGGTGTAAACATGTGCATGAGTGAGAACTGCCTCTATGCGGTGCTGGCCACCTGGCAGGAAGGCCACCTGCATGCCCAGCCAGTAAACTTTCTGATGGATAAAACACAGGCACAGCCATGGAATGCATGCACAGCATCACAAGCTACAGCTGTGTCCATAAACACATATAGGTCTGTCATGGAATCAAACAGGTTGCTTGAATTCAGCTTCCTGTGACTATACTACCAACAAACACCATCACCATCACTTCTTCAGGTCAGTGGCTCTGACAGCTTTAGACCGCCAAAGTGTTCAATATAAAATAAATAAATAATTGTGAAATAAATACATAAATATAAACGAAAAATTACTAGAAGTAGGTAAAAAAAATACTAGAATCTAATCAACTGTTACTATTAAAACGGGAATAGTTGCTAGTAACTAATAAATACTAGTAGCTTTTAAACAGCGACTAGTAAGTTTTAAAGAACAAATGTTAAAATGGCTTGCCTTATTAGCTGTATCTTAAGAGAGGCATTGGCTGGAGCCAATCCCAGCTGGCATTGGGCGAAAGGCGGGGTACAACCTGGACAGGTCGCCAGTCCATCGCAGGGCTCATTTAATATTATGTTAAAACATTTTATGATTCCATAGACAACGGAAATAAATAGAAAAATAAATAAATAAATCTAAAGCACATGGTTGGGAGATCATTTTCTTTATTTGTTTCATTGAATGTCACAATAAAGTGTTATCATGGGAGTAAGTAGAGCATGATTCATCCAAATCCTGGTTTTCAATTTGTTGGTCTAGCTAGAAGGAGCGATGCAGTTCAATTCGCCTGTTAGAGACAAATTTTTTTGCTATTACTTATTCTTTCAGCCTTTGGTTTTAACTTGCATCCTTGTTATAACAGCATACAAACATAACATATGCAAATCCCTTTCACTTGTTTTTTTGATGCGCTACTCCCCTCTGTTGGTGGAGTAGTGACGTGCAGCCATGTACCCTGTGATGGTCAGTATATCGACCAATTAACTGCTATGAAATTCAGTTCAGTTAAAACTAGTTTCTAAATAAAACCATGATTTAGTGCTGAATGTGTATCTAGTAATTATGTGTAGTGTCCACTGAGTATAATATTTACAGTATAGATACAGTAGATACAGTTAGTGTTAGCTTTCTGGCCGGTGCTGCTTCCTCTTTTTATCTCACAGTGTCATTTACATGGGGGTTTTTTTGTGGGGTTTTTTCAACTTCCTATGAAGCTCCTTGTTTTCAGCAGCTTCCTCACTTGCTTTCAACCTGGTGTCACATCAGCTGTATTCTCTTCGGACAAATTTATCTCTACCGGGACTCAGGAAACATGATAAGGTTGGCTATGTTTTGATTATCTTTAGGGCAGAAACACCTAATTTTGTTATCTATAGTGATGCTGAGGCCTGAGGAATGTCTATTGATTATTTAACCTAAGTGTATATGTAAACATACTAGCTGTTGTAGTACCAGTTAAGATCAATAAATGTGGTTGGGCTATAGCGTTTGTCTGTATGTTTATGCATAGCATACTTTCTTTTTTAATCTTCACTTCACAGGATGAAATGGGGGCTCCTCTTTTGGCTGGTCCGGTATTTGGAGTCTCAGAACATCACCTGTAAAATAAACCAAACAAAGTCAAGTCAGTGTCAGAATCATGACATAAAGTGTAAAATATTTTTTCATGTATGTTTTTTTTGGAAATATTCTATTTCCTTATTTTGAATATTAATAAATAATTTGTTATTACACTACTGTTTCAGTTTCAGATGCCCTCCATTATATGGAGCAAGTAGACAAAATGTTGGTTGATCATGGAGGATACACTAAAGGGTAAACATTAATTCTATATCAAAAATATTGTTTTTTATGTTTCTGCGTGCTTGTTTATAAGTAATTCCAGATATGAAAGATGAGATTTTTACATTTGTACGTTTGTAGAGGGATGAGGCTGAAATCAGATTTATGGTTAAGGCATTCTGTGGTCCCCAATTAATGATACTGTAGGTTTTAAGGAAAACCATGTTAATCAGTATGACGTATGTTATAAATGTTCCTTTTCGATAAGAGCTGTGAAGTGCCTAGAACAAGTTCTAGAGGAAACAGAGGTGAATGAGACTACCTTCATTTCTGCCAGCCATTTGGTGGCCCTCCTGCACAAACCCCAAAGACCCTTCACAAGCCTCGTTATACACGCTAGTAAGAGTAAGGTATGGATATATTTAATCTTGATTAGAGCTTATAGTCAGAATTACAATGACATCTGTAACTTACTGGTATATTTTTAGCCTTACTAGCAACTTGGTGCTAGGGATGGCAATGTCTGCAATGCCCACCATTTGGTCCAGATAATTACTGCATGGGTTCCTGTGACATTTTGTACAGACATTCATGCTTCCCAGATAATTCTTTGCAACAAATTAATGCATTTAAATGTTTATCCATTCTGCATGCCTATGAGGAATTTGTAGTAAAATGCCGGCTGCCAGGGCAACACTACCTACAAGAACTCTTCACCAGTTAGTTTTTTATAGTGTTGAGTATGTTTACCCATCCAAAGGGATGGCATTACATTATGTGTGTTTTTTTAATGGTAATTACTAGATCCCTCAAAGGAAAAATGCTCTTCTCTGCTTTGACCCTCCACAGGAACGTCAGTGTCAGCTGCAGAACATTACTCCAGATTGGTAGCGACTGATCTCAAAGTTATTTTAGCAAGCAGAATGTTCCAGCTCAGGCCTTCTGAATAAACATTAACCTGTGTTCAGTCAGCCTTGTTTGCAAATGTAAATTATTTCACTGTTGTTGATGTTAGATAGAAATCTAGCTGAGAGGATTGCATTATTCTGTTGCAGGTATTATTTACATGTAACACTTCTCTTGCTGTATTTGGCTCTGTTCCTCTGATATAGGCAATGTTAGACAAGACTTTCACCAACAGCACAGTGAGCGTTCAACTGCCGGGAGAGTTGAATGTTGGATGGAACAACACGATTGTGTTCTGCATGATTACTTCACCTGAAACCAATTGGGTCAGAGACTATACTTTTTTATGTAAAATTTATGTAATAATAATAATAATAATGATTTTTGCTTCACATGCTTAACATCCTGAGAGACCTACTGTAGCCCCTACTCTGCTGCTTCAGCACTCCACACCGACTAGCTACAGCAACCCAAAGGGTCAAAACTCAAAACTCAAAAAACAAATTAAGTAAAGTCAGCCATTTCAGTCAATTAGCATTTTTATGTGCCTTTTATAAAGACATTTTTATTATATATATATATATTTTTTTTTTCTGTCATTTTAATTTACAAACTGAAAAATGTGTCCTGCAGAATTGTACTATTTTCTAACAGTTTGGATTTGCAGCAAATAAATACAGAAAACTTTTTCACGGGCATTTTGTATACATAATTAGACATTTTAGCATTGTCTAGCGATATATCAATTATCGCAGAATTTCTGTAACGTGATATTATCTTTATAATGAGCCGTGTATTGTATCGTATCGTATGATATTGTGAGGTACCCTGTGATTTCAAACCCTAATATATATATATATTACACAACTAAATGACCATTCTTGATTTTGCATTTTTACACCATTTATTTTAGCAGGCCCAGCCTTGGTCTTATTTTTTTGTTAGTTTTATTTAGTTTAGTTTTTATTAGTTATGAAACAACATTATTCACTAGCTTGATTAAAGAGACTCTGTTCTGAGCCTTTATTGCCATCTGACCTCCTATTCAAAATGTTCTAGATATGCGCCTGACCACTAGAATATAACTTTTATATACTGTACAATTCAAGTAATCAGATTTTGTGTTATCACAAAACACAACAAATTATTTATTATTATTTTAATATAAAAAAAATATTTATACAATTATTTCCTGCATTCTGGGCAGCCATTGGTTTCTCTTAATTTCAGCGTTACTGTTAATATCAACAGAGACAGCGGGTATTTCACAGTGAACATGTCCTTGTGTTTTGTCAGTAACATTTGAATGGTGTCATGTTATTTCAGTTTTGAGCAGGAACAGGTTTATTTGCATTTTAGCAGTTTTGCCATTACATTTTAACTTTAAATTCCCATCCTTTGTTTTTTGTGGTTAAAGGAGAAATCCACCCTATTGCACTTTTATGAATCATTTTGTTATCAGAATAAAGCTTCTCTCTAATGGCTGCATTATTTAGTAAATGGAGTAGGTGTGCCTAGTGTGTGCTTAGTAAAAAGAGGAACACTTTGAAATACCTCAAATCAGGCTTCATACCTGGCACGTGATTGTTGGTACTTAATATGTTGAAGATCGTTGATCTTCGAATGACCACATGGTTCCTCCTCCAAATGACCTGCAGTTACTCGTGTTAACCACTGGAGGACAGTGTCAAGCTAAGTTTTTAGTGCCTCACTGTCAAAAAGTGAAGTTTGTTCAAATGTTCAGCAGTCACACATGCAGAACTCTTTCACAAAAGAGGAAGAGATTTCCATTTCTGACTAAATACAATATCCTCAAATGTAGTTGGTGCAGCAAGACAGGTTTTTAGGAACAACAGCTCTTCTCAATTAGAAGAGCTCTTCCCCATTGCTTTCTGGGGTAACATACAAAGTTTATAACAGTTCTCAAGAAGGACAGAAATGTAAATAACTGATAACATTAAACAGTGTAACAGGATCTCTGGGTGGCTTTCTTCTTTAAACAATGTAAAGTTACTTGATTGACTGTATGTTGTACTGTAGACCACATGGGGAGCCTCAGATCTGTATGAGGGCAGACTGGTTGGACTGAGTGTGCGCGGCAAGAACATTACAGGACTACAGGAGCGCGTCAACATCACCATGACTCTTACTATGGGCATAAATGTAACTACATCTTTATTCCACAAATCATTTACCACTACTTTAAACTTGTATTATTTACCCGACAAAACTCAGGTAAAATCATAATACATATCATATAAACCTAATTTAATCCTGCTACATTGTTGTGTGGCAGGAGACCCAAAAACCCACTTGTGAGTTCTTCAATTTTACAACAAGTGGTGAGTAACTAGTCATCACATCTGTCACTATGTCTTTAAGATGATTAGTTGGGTTCAACAGTGAGTTGATGTAATTAAAAATCGACACAATAATTAGTGTAATGGATCTGTCTGTCTGTACGTCTGTTTGTTTGACTTACCAGACTTCAGCAGGAATGGCTGTCTTACCCTTTGGGAACGTGATGAAAGTCAAATCACCTGCTCCTGTGACCACCTCACATACTTTGGTGTGCTCCTGGTAAATGTATATTGAATTATAGAGAGACAATAACAACAAGAAAGTGATAAGTTTATTGAAAATGAATATTCAGTAGAAGAGCATTTGAAAAAATATAAATAAAAAATATAAAAAAAATTGAATAGCATACGTTTATCATAAAATACAGTACAAATATTTTACAATTCACAGTAGACTTTTGTTAAAGTCAAAGTGTGGAAAAGCACAACATTTAAAGCTTACTTTAATGATGGCTTCAGGTGTCCCAGTGAGCCATGACAGTGTAATAGTGAACCAGCATCCACCATACCTGGACCCTGAAACTGAAGCATAATGGAATTCAGACATTTGTTTTGTTGTTTTGTTTTTTACACCTGTGCTTTTTGTGCTGTGACAAAACGTCTTCTGTTAAAAATTTTAATTTAAATAAACAGCAAACTACTAGTCTGAGTAGATTTATTAATCTTACACTCACAAAGTAGTAATGTAAATATACAAATACAATTACATAAATATCATATATACTTATATAATAGTCATTATGCACAAGGGTGCACAAGGGTGTATGATCATTTGTATTTGATTATTATAATTGATGCATTCACATACTGGTTAATTAACAAAAGATTATCAGCACTGAAGTTGTGAAGAGTGGAGCTAAATTTAAACTACATTATATGAATATGGTAAGTTTAATTAACTATGCACCCTAATTGTTCATACGTGTATATTTTGTAAATCCTAATCTGCTTCACCAGTAATTATACAGTATCTAGTGTAGCAAATAAATATAATGAGGTAAAACCACAGCATTTCCTGTAAAATGTAATCTTTGTACCTTCTCCACAGGTAGATGCTATCCTCCCTCCTACTGACCTGAAGATTCTGACACTCATCACTCAGATTGGCTGTAGTCTTTCTCTTTTTGCCCTGGTCATCACTGTTCTGCTCTTCATCACGAACAGGTCATTTATTCGTCCCTGGTGGACTGGTGGTAATGGCTCTCTTCTCATCTTCTCATGTCCGGCATCCCTGCTTACATTCAATCTCTCCTCTTCCCTCACGTATTTTCAACATCCCTTGGTCCTTGCTCCCATCACTTCTTCAGCAACTCAGCTCTCCACTTCCTCCCTTTTTTAACTTTTTCTTGCCATGCTTCATGTCTTTGTGGGTTTGTTGCCTGTTTTGTTTTATTCTCATCTCTTTATAATGTAATGTGCTCTCCCTTCTTTATTAACATATTTGCTTTCTCCTTTGTACAGTATATTTCTCTCATTCATCTTTCCCTTCTTCCTTCCCTTTACATGTCCTAATTTCATTGCCACCATGACATAACCAAGAAATCTGCACATAATTTAACATTCACCACAGATCAGTTCTCCTCTGTCTGACAGAAAGATCAGAGCAGATGTCTCTATGAGGGTCCACATCAACCTCACCATTGCCCTGATTCTCCTCAACCTGCACTTCCTCCCAAGTCAGTCGGTGGCAGCACAGTCCTCCTCTGGGCTTTGCGTTTACATGGCCCTTGCTCTTCACTATTCCCTGCTGGCCACTTTCAGCTGGATGGCCCTGGAAGGGTTCCACATCTACCTTCTCCTTGTCAGAGTCTTCAACATCTATGTCAGGAGATACTTGCTCAAACTCAGCTTGGTGGGATGGGGTGAGTAGAGTCGCCATGGCCATGGAACTACAAGTTGCTAGCATCAGTCATCAAACTTTGGAGTAATTGAACCCTTTAAGTTAAAGGTTCAGATATTTGATAAATCCTTGTGTTCCAGGTATCCCTGCAGTCATCGTGTCCCTGGTGGTGATCATAGACAGAGGCACATATGGACGTGTCTTTCTGGACTTGTCTAACTCCAACAGCAATGCAATGTAAGGATGAAGCAGGAACACATCTGCAGTTTCTATGTATTTGAAAGTTTTTGGAACTGGTACACAAACCCCACTCACAGACAGTTATCATAAATTATAAGAAGGAATAGCTGGGATGTTCAAATATAGTCTATTTCATGGGCAGAAAACCCCACATCACCAAGCATCTGATTGGCTTAAGTTCATACACTGAATATCTACTAAGTCTCGCAATACTTAAAGTATAAAGCTGAATCTTTAGTCAACTGAATTTCCATTTTGATAACAGAATTCATATTTGATGTAGCAGTGTATGAGATTAAATCTTTATCTATACCCACTGTCTTTATAGATGCTATATTGGCAATAACATGGTGAAGATGGTGACTACAGTGGGAGTATTCTGCTTGGTGTTCGCCTTTAACGTCATCATGTTAGGGGTGACGGTCCGACGCGTGGTGAGCCTTGGCCAGCGCAAACAGGTTCGGATCAATCTGCACTCTTTGCATTCTACTCTTTTTTGTCTTTAAAATGGATCTTTATATCTGGTTGTATTCTGTGTGTGTGTGTGTGTGTGTGTGTGTGTATGTAGTATATATATACATTCTTCTTGATGTTGCAGTCACTTGGGATTGCCACATCTATCACTGCAGCCTTCTTCTGCTGCTGTTTGTTGATCAACAAGATATCTAGTTGGTTAGCTATCACTAGTTTGTCAGTCTGGATCTTGAACACCCACAGGATGTTAGCTCGGTCATTCTCTACTATTTTAGTAGGTGTCTTCCCTTTTGACCTTGGGACTTCCAGCCCATACTCATGGCAAATGTGCCTGTACACTATGTCAGGTACCTGGTTATGGATGCTGTTTCAGCCTGCAGGGGCATCCTTGCACAGTCTTCACCTAGGGTCCTGCGTAGTGTGGTAGACTCCAGCCTCTATTAATCTTGTACTGAGTGCTTGTTGTTGTGCCACCAGGATTTGTGCTTCTGTGCTGTCCTCTCCAGCCTTTTCTAGCCGCTGGAAGGATTTCTTGATATCTGTTCATGGTACATGCCATGCAGCGGCTTGTCTCTCCATGAAGGTTCTTCCTCCTCCTTGTTAATATCCTCAGGTTTCTTCTGCCTGAGGTATTCACTTAGCCCTTCATCTTTGGAGGCCATCTTCCTGATGTACTCCTGGATCTTTCATCCTGTGCCTCCCTCGCTCCTCTTGGTGTACAGTGGTGCTGGATTTGGTGTGAAACCCTCCTTGCATTTTTAGGAGCTTTCTTGTCTTGATAGGAGCTGTTTTCAAGATTACAGTGTTTTGGTCTTTGGTGCTGACTACTCCATTTCATTGTTTCTAACTGTTGTGCTTGTCTATGACCTGCTACTGTGTCGTTTTACATCTTTTGCAAGTCAGTTTGGGCAGAGTGACAGTGACAGAGCCAAGCGGGACATCTGTACCCTGCTGCGAGTCACCATTCTGCTTGGCATTACCTGGGGCCTGGTCTTCTTCTCATTTGGCTACCTGACCATTCCAGGCCTCTACGTCTTCTGCATCCTGAACTCACTGCAAGGTCTGCACAACCTCCACATTTTCAGCTCTATCCTGCAGTGATGTTACTGTAAATATGACGGGAAGGGTTGTATAAGGCATATATATAAATTAGGGCTGCAGTTAACGTATTTTTATCACATTAACGTATTAATTAATTAACGCCGACAAATATTTTATCTCACATTAATGCCGTTTTTATTTTTATTATTTTGAAAGTCCGTTGCTCACTGGCTCTGAATACACATACAGTCAAACCATGGGTCATAGGAAGGGTATAAAATATATAATAATAATATATAATAATAAATAATAATAATAATAATAATAATAAAATAAAAATAAAAATAAAAAAAAAATAAAAATAAAATAAATATTTTGGTGAGGTCGTTGCAAAGTTGATTGTCTCAGTTTGACATGGATGAGGAGAAATGTATTAGGGGATGTTCAGGATGGGTAAATGGGTGTGGAATAGTGCACTGAAAGCTGAACATATCAAATCTTTACATTGCTCCATATGTTTATACCTTCTCTAACTTGGGTAAGAACAGGAAGTGTAATGATTTGTCCATGCCAGACCATACAAGCCACCTTGGGAATCTCCCACTGTGAATGTGTAAAGAAACACAAATTTTTACAGCCACATGGATAGCTTCATGTATCACAATAAATGGCCAAAGTATCTGGATTTTCAACCATGACACATGTTGAGGATTTGTATTCCTGTTGCAAACTAACGTGATTACTTAAATGTCAGGGTGAAAAATTGAAATCCACTGTCCACCATAAAGCCCTGAATATATTTGCTTTTTAACAATGCGTAGGCGTAGACAGGCGTCGGCGACGCAAATGGCATTGGTCACATTCTTGCCTGCGTACTTTGCGTGCACCTGGAGGATTAAATGAATCCACTAGGGGGCAGACCAGGACCGGATCATCCCTCCCACATTTCCGAGGATGTGCACGTCAGGCGACGGCGTAGCCTCTGCGTAGCCACGTAGCTTACGCCGTCACCTACGCCGTCAATTGAACGCAGAAGTATAAATTACACTTACATAAATTACACATAACGTAGGATAAGAATGTCATCTTGCGTACGCGAACGCTTAGTTTAATGCATGTATATCCTTTAATGGTGCATGAGATACATACTTTTATGTTTAGTGTATATTGGCCGTACTATTTGTATATTGATAAACAGTGTCCTGCCACAGTTAGATTATTTATCAGTGACATTTGGATGATTAGCATGATCCCCATACTTCCTGTACTGTCTCTAACACACTTCTTATCTCTTTCTCTCATTTAACTTAGGTTTCTTCATCTTCCTGTGGTTTGTGATGTCTTTGAGAAAGATTGGAAATTCTGCTAAGACGAGTAGAGAAACACAGAGCACCAACAACTAAATCTAAACCGACACACCAAGACATATTTCTTGCGTCTATGTGCATCTGTGTGTGGTGGGAAGATTTATTATTTCATTATCTTTATTATTATGTTTTCATTTACCATTATTATTGCTGATTTAGATTATGATGTTTTCATGTACAGCAATGTAGCAGAAAAGCAAATTTGCCAGTTAGTTACAAATATTTAAAAAACCTCACAGTTTTAGTTCTATTGTTAATCTCATGCCACAATGTGCCTATAAAAACTTGAGGGGTTTATCCATCCTCTATACTTAGCAATTCTTATACCTCACTCATCATGTGCACATCTGTGCATACATGATAAGAGCATACAAACTCCTTACAGAAAAGTATGAATTTGGAGACAGCATGACACATGTTTTCTCATTGATTTTAGTGAAAGTTTTAAGATTGAATGATGCAGTGAGGAGATTCTAGAATGACTGTTTAGGAAGACAGATAATGCATCAAGTCTGTATTGTGGCAATGACACATGTGCAAATGCATCCACTCACACTGGAGTTGTCTAGGGGTGGTAGAGAAAAATATGGTAAAAACTGTAAAAACTGCATTCATTGTTTTAATTTTAGTGCAGTTTTTTAAACCTTACTCATTCAAATTTTTATTAATTAATTTTATTATTATTTAAAGGCTGACATAACTGTAATAGTCACCTATTCTGCCTTCATGTACAGCTTGGTGATGGCGAACATGCTTTGTGTGTGTTGTTTTTTCTTTCACATGTAAAAAAGAAACTCTCATATCAGAGGCTTTAAAAGGTTTAAAATAATTCAATGTTTTTTAATTAAAATATATGTGGTAATTTACCACCTAGATTAGGCTATGTGGAGACTAACATTAACGTTACCATGAATCAGCATTTATTGTGATGGCTGCTGGACATTTGACAGCTGATATTACATTGTCTGTCTTCAAAGGACAACACAAAAACTATTGTTATTGTCATCTGTATATCAAGGTGTTCCTCCCTTGATCAATTTTCTCTCAAATATATGACATCACAGTAGTGTCAACCAAGCTGACACATATTTTATAGTTAACTTTATATTTTACATTAACTACCTGCAACCATTATTACTCATTAATTTTTCTTCCATAGTCACATTGTGTACAGATGTCCCACCTGGTGCCAATTATGTCTTTACTACTGACTGAAAATGTTAGATTTCAGTTTCAGTTTCAGTTCCTGCACAGAGTAACAATGAATCCAACTAGATGGTATCATTAATTGTGATGATGCAAACTCTGAGGTGTCAGGGTCGAATGCACCTGTGGTAAATAGGTACATCTCTACAAATGTTAGATTATACTATAGTCAATTAAGATAAGAAACTGATGAATGAAGAACATTGTTTTATTTTAAGTAAATTTTGTAATTTTATATAACAAAAAATATTTATAATACTAAAGCAAAAGTTTAACACATTAAAACCTTACACTCAAGAAGCAAAACATCAGCCCATATTTGCACAACTATAAGCACATTGTCAACCTCACACTTGTTGCAAAACTCTACACACAGTGATTTGCAAAACACTAAACACACTTAACATACATTACACACAAAAATCTATCATGAAGTCACTTCCTTGCAATACCAAAGCACTGACTGTCAAATTACCGCACCGTCCAACAAATTGGTTCAACACAGTCATCAGGTGTGGAAACACTTGTTTGCTTTTGTAGACACATTGTAGACACACCAATCAGGGGTATAAGCACTATAAAAAGCAGCAGGTGAGTTCATCGGTCTTCAAGCACAATGGAAAGAATCAGAGAAAGAGTAAGACAAGGAGGAGAACGAGGAGGAGGACAAGGAGGAGGAGGAAGGGGAGGAAGAGGAAGACAAGAAGGTGCTCAAAGAGGACCGAATCTGACAAATGAGATCCGCGCAACACTGGTTGACCACGTTGTCAACCACGGCCTGACGCTGAGGGAGGCTGGACTGCGAGTACAGCCAAATCTAAGCCGATACACAGTGGCAAGTGTGATAAGAACATTTCAACTGGAAAATAGGTATTGTAAAAATATCATCATATCAAAAACATCTGCACGGTTTCAGTAACTGCTTACAGTACTGTATTCTATGCACTATCAGCACTTCTGTTACCTTTGACGGTGAAATTACTCTACTATTGTATACCGTTTTTATTTTTCTACATAGGATTTAGGGTCAGGAACGACAAGGGGGAAGCCCTCCTATGTTCACAGAACAGCAAGAGAGGGAGATAGTAAACATGGTTTTGGCCAACAATGCTATAACACTCAATCAGCTCCAAGCTAACATTGTCAATAACCACGCCAGTTTCAACGATATCCATCAGGTCTCAACATCAACACTGGCACGCATCCTAAAAAAAAAAGCAAATTTATGGAGTGCCTTTCGAGCGCAATTCCGAAAGGGTGAAACGACTGCGGCATGATTATGCAGAGGTATGTATTCACTTTAGCAGTGTGATCTTGCATACTGTCTCATAATCTTTTACTGTACTGTAATATGTATACTAGATCTACACTGAACTACACAATTTTGCCTGACACTGTTCTTCAGAGAGTTTTACGAATGGATGGAGAGGAGATCCAGCATGAGTTCATTTACGTAGATGAGGCTATGTTCAACCTGACGAGAACACGAAGGAGGGGAAGAAACATCATTGGCCACAGGGCTATAGTCAATGTCCAGGGTAACGTACACAGAATGGGGTCCTCCACCGCCATGCCCATATGGGCCCTTACAACACAGCACTCATACTTACATTCTTGGACCAATTGCACAACATAACAGCAGCATGTCAAATCGATCATATGCAATACCAATACATTGTTGTCTGGGACAATGTGTCTTTCCACCGCTCTGCTCTGGTTCAGAACTGGTTTCAGCAACATCCACATTTCACTGTCCTATATCTTCCACCATGCTCTCCATTCCTCAACCCTATAGAAGAGTTTTTCTCGGCATGGCGGTGGAAGGTATATGATCTCAGTCTCCAGGCTGAGGTACCTCTCATCCAAGCCATGGAGGAGGCCTGTGACCAGATGGAGGTAGCAGCAATGCAAGGATGGATTCGTCATTCAAGACGTTTCTTTCCAAGGTGTCTTGCTAATGACAACATTGCCTGCGATGTTGATGAAATTCTCTGGCCAGATCCAGCAATTTTTTATTTATTTTTTTACAGTAAACTTAGAGTACAATCCGTAAAGTGACATTTTGTTACAGTATTATGAATCTCCATGTCAACATTTTGGGCGTGTTGAGAAATAAATGAGTTTCTTCAGTCTGCAACACTGGTCTTGTGTAGTGTTTGGTGAATTTACATTATATTTGTACTTTGTTGATGGTAGCCTACTCTAATCATAGGGAAGTTGAAGTGCTAAAACTGTTTTAGGTTTATCACAGCGTGTTCGAGTGCAACTCGTGCAAACAGAGTATAGTAATGTGAAACGTGTGTGTTTCATATGGTAGCAAAGTGTGGTTTTTAAACAGAAGTGTATAGTTTTTACAGGAGTGTTTAATTATCCAAAGGATCTGTAGTGTTTTGCTATTTGGGTGTGTGGTTGTGCTAATTGTGTGTAGTGTTTTGAAAACACGGGCCCTGTTTTGAAAATCGTGCTTAAGCAATCCAAAAAACTGTATTGTAACAGTAAATATAATGACAGGACCTATGTATAGGAACCCAGTGTCGTAATTTGAAATCAGTAGAGTCCAGGTGTTAAAGTAAAACAAAAACAAGGCTGAACAAAGCAGTAAGCTGCAGGATCTGGCAGGGCCACATTGGAAGCTGGGACTTCTGTAGAGCTGGACTCTGGTGCTTTTCATTTGGAATTATGTTGCCAACAGCTCCTCTGGCTCCTATAAACACAACAATGGTAAAAAGTTAGTGACAGCCTCTTCCCAACTGCCATAAACCTACTGAACTCTGAGATCGCCTCAGCGTGGTAACATCTCTGGCATGTAACAGTAATTGTGGCAATGTGCAATACACAGTTTACTGATATGTGCAATATTAATCTTGCTGCTGGACACCACTTTATCAGTCAGTCAGCTCTTATTGTATATTCATTATTTTGGTCTTATGTTAAATTACTGCTGAACTGGTACTATTTGACATATGTTTACAGAGACTTGTAATGCACCTTTGGGTTGTTACAAAAGTAATCTGCTACGCAATAACAAAAAAGGGCTTGAATCTGGAATGTAAGCAGGGCCTCACAGGTTATATTACATGCAGCTGGAGAGCCTAGACAAAGTCAGAAGTGGCTGTCATTCAGTTAATTTCTCTACATAACTAATATTACTTTGTCATGTCTTTACTGACACGACAACCGCAACCACCGCCGCAAACCCTTCAATGCTCAGCCCCGTCCCTTAGTCCAGGTGGAGCCACTTATTCTGGTGACATAAGAGACTCTGTTAAAGTAACTTTAATATTACTTATCCAAATCTGAAAATGCTGGTTTGGCAAGTTTACCGTAAACATTGCATAATGTCAGCTAACTGAGGAGGTGGGCCATTAATGTTACTTTACTACTAAAAGCAGATGCCTTCATCAACGCTCTTCGTTCATTCATCGCTAGGGATGGGAATTGAGAACCGGTTCCAAAAATCCATAAGGTTCGAGCTTGTCAATACTGCTATCGAGGCTTGCGGGTCCTATGATGAAACGTATATGTCTTGAGCGTCAATTCAGTTTTATTTTGCAACGCAATGGATAAGAAAATCATGAGGCTGCAGTCTCTGCCTGCTCTCTGTCTGCTCCTACATACACACACACACAGACACACACACATGCACACACAGTGGCAGCAGAGCGAGAGGCTGTGCCGTCGCGGTGGAACACAATGAGGGTTAAGTTAGATCCAAACTACTGTAATGATAGTTGATGACAGCGACGCTCGTTACTGTAAGTATGTGCAATAAAACCTTTGCAAGTAAAAAGACAATACTTTATCAATACAGCTGTCTGTAAGTTAACGGTAAACATGTAGAAATGGTTAATTTAATCATCTCTGTCCTCAGTATGTCATCCTGTACGTTTTATACAAGCACAGCTAACGCTAGCTTGGCATTAGCCAAATGTTAAAAACAAGCTAAATAGAAAGCTGTCTGTCTGGAGCACAGACTGGTCTGTAGTCTGTAGTAAAAACTCAGCTGCTGGCTGAGACAAACCAGCCTCTCCTCCTTCTACCTGGTAAGGTTACCTGCAGGAAGCGAGAGAGGAGGAGGGACTGATACAGACTGATGTTGTTCTTTCTAAATGTCACTCACAACTTGTGATGTCAGATAAAGTTATTGAGTTACTTTGCTGTTGTAAACATTAATGTTGCTGCTCTAGAAACAACATTTGGCTGTATTTGAAATATTAAATTAAAAACAACCAGACAGTTAATATTAAGTACACTACACGCCTATAAAATTCCGTGTAGCAAAAAAAAAAAAAAATAATAATAATAATAATATATTAAAGGGGGAAACGAGTGAATGTGTGAATGCATGGAAAGAGCATTCCATTAGGAGTGATCTTCCATATAAAAGCAGTGGGGTTGTAAACAGTAAGACTGACGTGGATGCAAAGGCAAGAATTCTCCACTCGTGAGAGTTTAAGTGAGAATTACCACGACAGAAGGTTCATTACTGTCCCACTGATTGAAAAACCAACGGTAGAACACCCTAGGTGTTAAAACGTTGGACCAATATTGAAAAATGGGGAAAGGGGCCAGTAAGACCATAAGCAAAGACAACTTAGCATGTAAAGACTGGAAATATGTTGAAAAACTGGATCCTAAATGCACAAAACACCTCGAGAAATAGATAACTGACTACGGGTTTGAATTGCAGGATGCGATAGTAAAAAATACACAAAAAAACCCCAAAGAAAATGAAAAAAGTAGGCTGGGAGGATGTTGAGTTGTGGAAAAGAGGGACATTTTGCACAAATTTGTCCAGAGAAAAAGGATACCTCCGCATGACTAGAATCAAAAAATAAATTAAACACGAACCCTGAGCCTGCCGAACCTTCTGAAACAAATGATAAAGAAGCCATGATAAACTACCAAGATCTTTTAGCAATGGACAGTGTAAAACCCGAAGTGACATTGTCAGTAAATGGAAAGCTTATGACTTTCCTGTGCGATTCTGGAGCATGCAGAACTACCTGCAAATAACCAATACCAAATTCTAGGCCTGATGGTCAGCAAATTGTGGTACGATCAGCCAGTGGTAAACTAACTGAAGTACCTGAATCTGAACCCGTATGGCTAAGGGATCCTGAGGGTCTGTCATGCCAGATGTCCGTTTTATTGTTTCCACAATGCCCAGTCAACCTGCTAGGAAGAGATGGCCTTCTTAGACTAGGATTGGCGCTAATACCATCAGCTGAGGGACAAATAGTAGTAAAGAGAAAAGCTGAACTATTGAACGGAGACATATGTGTTCTCCAAGAAATTGGAGAACCGCGATACTACTATTCCCTCGACATTCCAGACAAGCCACCACGAAATACGGCCACTGCCCTACTAAATGAGCGAAGAAACGCAATATCTAAAACACAGGACAAGATGTCAGCTGACAATTTGCATGTCACACTGTGGTACAGACATGCAGCAGGCCCAGACAGAGAATATGAGGAAAAGTTAAAGCAGGCCACTCCTGCCAAAATCACCATAAACTACATGTATTCCGATGCAGACAGCACATCAGTCGCAGGAGTAACCCTGACCAATAAAGTCATGCAGCTGTATAAAATGTGGGTGCCACCACACGTTTCCCTGTACAAAAGCAAAAACCTACAGTGGAAAGATCTGGGAAAAATGGTGCAGCAGGGAGAGATTGCTACTGATTGGGTGGCCACATCTGTTAATACGTGGTCAAGTGCTAAAACGGGACTGACCAGGAAAGCTTTGTTCTGGTCAGCCCAGGTCCAAGAAGGAATACACCTCCATTCTATAGATGAATGAGAAATAATGGTGTTAACGCAGGAAGAGTAAGAACTGCTACAAGATGTCCCAGAGAAGGTGTGGTCTAAAGGGCCTAGTGACGTAGGTCTAGTAGAGGGAGCGATCCCTGTAAAGATAAGACCAAAATCAGATTATAGACCCCGCATCAGACAATATCCTCTAAAACAGGACGCACAAGATGGAATAAAGCCAGTAATAGAAGATTTACTCAGAGCAGGAGTAATAATTAAATGTGAAGACTCTTCTTGTAACAATCCCATCTTCCCGGTGAAGAAAGCACTCCCCTCTGTGGGATGGCACATGGTGCAAGATTTGCAGGCTGTAAATGATGCTGTTATACAGAGAGCACCTTGTGTCCCTGATCCGTATACCCTATTGAACTCTAAGACCCGATGCCAAAGTTTTTACTGTAGTGGACATTAGTAATGCATTCTTCTCAGTACCAGTGGACAATGATAGTCAATTCTGGTTTGCATTCACTTTTGGGGGACAAATACGTATAGCAGGCTCCCCCAGGGTTTTTCCGAAAGTCCAACTGTTTCTTCACAAGTTATAAGCGCAAGCATGGCAAGCATGTGGATGATGTCCTGTTAGCATCCCCTGATGAGGAAACCTGTAAGAAAGACACTGTAGCACTACTGCAACATTTGGCTAGAGAAAGCCACAAAGTGAGCAAAAATATACTTCAGCTGTGCAAAAGGGAAGTGAAATATCTTGGTCATAGTCTGAGTGCAGGGGGAAGGACACTTCTCGAGGACAGAAAAGCAGCTGTCCTCCAAGCACCCAAACCGCAGACCAAGAAACAAATGATGTCCTTTTTAGGCCTAACAAATTACTGTAGGACTTGGGTGAGGCATGATAACCTCTACAGGGAAGCCAGTAACACATGCCAAAATTCTGACTGAACTGCTTGATGCCGTATAGCTCCCAGAGACAGTAGCCATCTGCAAATGTGCAGCACATACATCTGGAACGGATGAGGTGTCTGTAGGAAACGCTTTTGCAGACAGAATGGCTAAAGCAGCAGCTACGGAGAAACACAATGTTCTTGCAGTAATAACACACGACGTATTAGACCATTCGATTCTTAAAGACATGCAACAACAAAGTCCCCAGACTGAAAAAGACGTTTGGTTACGTCATGGCGCACAGTTGAAAGGTGACCTCTATGTCTGACCAGCTGATGAACCTATAATTCCTAGGAACTTATACAACTGGGCGGCGATATTGAGCCATGGAGTAACTCATGTCTCAACAGGAGGGATGGTAACACAAGTACAACAATATTACACTACCTTTGGTTTCAATACCTTTTCAAAAAAATTCTGTGGAGCATGCCTGACCTGCGCTAAATATAATCCACAAGGTAATTTACGCCCAAAGAGAGGTCGGTTTCCTGAACCCCAATATCCGTTCCAAATAATACATATGGACTTCATAGAGCTGAGCAAGAGCGATAATAAAACTGGCACTATAAAAAATAAATTGAAACAGTGCATGGAAGAAACAGGAAGACCATGGACTAAATGCTTGGATCTTGTATGTATATATACATCACGAGCACAACAGGGTTAACTCCATACGAGACTCTCTTCGGGCGACCATATAGACTACCACAGTTTAAAAACCAATGGGAGACAGTTGAGGAGTCATGTCTGGCTGATTATATGAGAAAAATCAACCAGGCACTTGAATTAGTGGAGCCAGACGATTGGGTATTAGTAAGAAGTATAAAGAAGAAGCACTGGCACTCGCCAAAGTGGGAAGGACCTTTTCAGGTACTGTTGACCACCCCCACAGCAATTAAAATAGCTGAGAGGTCTACCTGGATTCACCTCACTCACTGTTACAAGCTCCAACAAGGAAGGCAAGCCAAAGTCTGATAATAGGGTGGATTCAGGCGTTTAGAACCTGAATAGGCCCGAAAGTCAGTGAAGAAAACCACGGGCTGCCAACCTTAGTAGGCGAGCAAAGCGGGAGGAATGGCCCATAAGGAGTGGGTGGTAATGCCGCTGACGTACCTGGGGGTTTGGCCTTTACCTGTATCAGAGACAGGGTTTTGCCAAGAAAACAATTATTACACACGTGGACTACAATTGTGCATTCCAACCAATACCAGCGTGTCAGTTGTGATCCCCTTTTCTAGTCTCACTAGTAAGGGCATAAAAGGCAGTGAATATGCCACCTATACGTGGTATATGACAAATGATCAGAAAGACACGTCATGGTGACCTCAGCCCTAACATCGCTAACAGTCCTCGTTGTGGTTCTGACCTTATGCGGATGTTGTTTTATCCCTTGTTTGCGGACGTTTTTGCATCGACTCATTACCACCGCTATATCACCTGTTGAACACAGAATGTTTCAGTTGTATCCACTCTTTGGTGATATGGATCACTCGAGTGATAGTGATACAGATAATGAGGGTAATAATCCAATAGAGCTCCTTTTTTAGTCTCCTTTGTATAAAATACAACATAACTCTGAGTGTAAACATATATGGGCTCATAAAAATGACCTTGCAGTCGAAAATCTTGAAACGAAGTGACTGAGCTCAAGTGAAATGAGAATGTGAGCAAAGATGTGAGTTCATCATGAACACCCCAGCTTCAAGTCATATGGGTGGCGTCTGGGAAAGACAAATTCACATCAGAAGTGTCTTGACGTCAGCCAGACAACTTGACTGCTCCTCACTACGAACGTTTCTTTATGAAGTCATGGCTGTAAATAGCAGACCTCTGACCGCTGATCATCTGAATGATTCATCCAGTCCAGAGCCCTTGACACCAAACCACATCCTGACCATGAAATCCACGATCATCTCTCCACCTCCCGGAAAGTTCGTCAGGGAAGATCTGTACCTCCGCAAGAGATGGCGCAGAGTTCAACTTTTAGGACACGGTGGAAGAAGGAATACCTCCTCAATCTCCAACACAGACAGAAGTGGATCAAAGACCGCAGAAACGCTAAGGTCAATGATATTGTTATTTTGCAAGATGATGCTACACCACGAAACCAGTGGAAGTTAGCAAAGGTTATTGAAGTGTACCCAGGAAAGGACAGAAGAGTGAGAAGACTCAAGTTGCTTATCAGCGATTCAACTCTGGATGGAAGAGGAAAGCGCACCTCCAAACCTGTTCATTTGGAGAGGCCCATCCATAAGACAGTTACATTGTTGGAAGCAAACTGAAGACTCCAGCATCTTCTAGCCACTCTTTCCACTAGTTCTTAAGTTAATCGATAAGTAAATAGTTAGTATTTTGAAATTAATATTATGTGCAGTTTATATGCAGTATGTGTCTCTCTCTAAGCTGTTCAAAGAAATCACTTGTGATTTGGTGGGAGTGTAACTGCCTCACATTTTGTAGTTAAGTTTTTTACTGTTTTTGGTTCCTATCCGAAAATAACAGGAGATCGTAGAGGCGGAACTAATTAGCGCCGATCTTATCGTAATTAAAAGGGCACACCTGAAAGTGAAGCGCTAAAAACATAGCATGGCAAGAGCTCTCCAAGCTAAGTAAATATTAAGAATATAAACATATCTGGACGTATATTATCTGAGGAGAAAGAAGACAAGGAAGAAGACTTTAAGATTTAGCCCCTCTTAAGTAGAAAGCAGCCTACGAGGTATCTTTCTTTTGTATCCGGTTATCTGTGATGTGTGCATAGCTTGTGTTAACTAGTGTGTAACTAGAGCGGCACAAACTGAATTCAAGACATGCATTTTATTTATTGTATCCTTTTATTTTATCTCTCTTTCAAGCCAGTTCTCACTGGTTGACATGATATGTTGTAGAAATAAAACCACATTTTTTAAACAAGACCTCATGCTTCGTGTTGACTACTGGCTGACTACACCCAGAGTTATTAGTTGGAGGAGCGGCAGCTCTGTTTGGGATCTACCGGAGGCGACAAAGGGGAAAGCATGCAGGTGCACTGGTTAAACTGAGACAGCGGGGTTTTCGCACTGCGCTCCCTTCTATCCACCTGGCGAATGTCTGCTCTCTGGCCAACAAAATGGATGAACTGCTGCTCCTCAACAGAACTAACTCAGACTTCTGCAGATCTGCCGCCCTCTTTAGTCCTGGCTCACTGAGCACATCACATACAGCGCTCTTCATCTACCGGGATTTAATCTTTTTCAGGCGGACCGCATAACGGCGCTCACAGGAAAAACAAGGGGAGGCGGAATTTGTTTCTACATAAACAAAGGTTGGTGTACAGATGTCACAGTGTTGAAGAAGTCATGCAGCCCTCACTTAGAGACATTATTCATAAACTGTAAACCGTTTTATTCACCGCAGGAGTTTTCCTCGTTTGTTCTGGTCGTTGTTTACATTCTTCCTCAGGCCTGTGTTACTACACCTGGCCGACCAGATAACTAACGTGGAGAAAGAACATCGAGACTCCCTGCTCATTGTTCAACAGAGCAAACCTCAGCTATGAACTTCCAAAGTACAGACAGCATATTAAGTGTCCCACCAGGGACACTAACACACTGGACCACTGCTGCACTGCATTGAAGGACGCCTGTCACTGTCTGGTTCATCTTATCCCGACTTACTGGCAGCGACTGAAATCTGCTAAACCTGTTGTAAGAGTGTGAAAAGATGGACCAACAAGTCAAAGCTGGATTTACAGGCCTTCTTTGACTGCACTGACTTGAGTGTTTTTGAGGATGCAGCCACTGACCTGGACGAACTAACTGACACTGTGACATCCTACATCAACCAAAACAACCAAAAACCCTGGTTCACAGCGAAACTCAGGCAGCTTCATCAGACCAAAGAGGAGATCTTCAGAAGTGGGAACAGTCCTGTATAACCAGACCAGGAACACACTGACTAAAGTGGTCAAAGCAGCTAAGAGGAGCTACGCTGAAAAGCTAGGAAACATCTTCACAGCCAGCGACCCTGAGTCAGTGAGGAGAGGCCTGCGGACACTTACTAATTACAGGTACTCAACGACTGGCTGACGAGCTGAATGGTTTCTGTTGTAGGTTTGAGAAGTACACAGTACCTCTCCCCTGCTCCAACACCATCTTCAAACAGTCACCTTCCCTGACTGCTACGCTGTCATCTGATGTGATCTGTGAAGAGGATGTGCGCCAGCTCTTCCAGAGGCAGAAAATCAGGAAGGCTCCTGGCCCCGACGGTGTTTCAATGTCTGCAATGTTGTACAATGTTTATGTCTCTTTTGTGCTATATTTGGGCTGCATTTCTGTTGTATTTATACTAATTGCTGCATCATTGCAACATGCATGCAGGAGTAGTAGCTAGTGGGTTTCTGTTTTGTCACTTAAAGACCAGTTATTCTGCTCGCACATTCGCCACCAGTTTCTTCAGTGGAACAACAACTTTTACTTTAGGCTGTTTCCATAAAATTACCAGTCCTAAATTTGGGAAGACAATACAAGAAACCCAAAAATTGCATTTGAAGTTGTGTGTGTAACTTGTCCCAGCTTCATATAATTTATTGTAACAGACATGTCCACCAACCGTGTGACCGCATTTGCCGGAGGAAAGAAACAAGTGTTTTAATCATCCCGACAGTGACTCCTGATTGTTAAACTGTATATTCTACTGAACTGAAAAAATTTGACATAACAAACTTAAGGATGTTTTAAATACTAACTAATCTGTCATATGATCCCGAATAAATGGAAAATGTCATTAAAAAATGCTTGAGTGAATTTACTTTCTTGATTGAAAACAACTTTTTTGACATGTATATTGTTTTAGCATAAGCCAAGGAATGGCGATGTAACACGATGTCATGGATGTACTATGCTTGAAAACTGTTTTCACAGGCATATAGTTTGCTCACATTTTTGTTTGCATGTATGTGTGACTTAGAAAGAGCAGTGAAAACGCCTTTCATCGTATTTATTGTAGCAAATGTCTCTCCCTCTGTATGCAACCTCATCCCATTATTGCATGTTACTAACACAACTTCTACCCTTTCCGGTAGTCTTGTGCTTTCTCGTCCCTCTCCTCTCTCCTGCTATCACTTCCTGCAGGTTTTCTGGCTCTGGAGCTGTGGAGTCTGGATCTGTGGTTGCGGGTCACCTGCTGCCCCCGTGTTCCTGCTCGACACCCTCTGCTAACAACTATTGTTACTAGTCCTATTGTTATTATTGTTATTATAATCATTAAAATTACGACTGTTACCATTAACACTACTATAAATATCTGTACCATTTTTCATTTAGTCTATAGCAACATCACCTTTACTCTCTGTACCTCTGTGTGTATATGTTCTGCTCGAGGTTTCTGCCTCTTAAAAGGAAGTTTTTCCTTGCCTCTGTCGCCTAGTGCTTGCTCTTGGTGGGAACTGTTGGGCTTCTGTAAATAGCATCACAGAGTACGGTCTAGACCTGCTCTTTTATGAAAAGCGCTGTGAGATAACTGCTGTTGTGATTTGGCGCTATATAAATAAAATTGAATTGAATTGAACCATGGACAGAGAACGGAGGTCTAATGATCATTAGAAAATTTGTCATTTGTTTCTTTAATTTCACAGAAAATAAAGAAATGGATTAAATTGCATGCTTATTTGTAGTTATTTTTTCCAGAATAAGTGATGGCTGGTGCCTACTGAGGGAAAGCCGAGATCATTTTCACCAGAGACATTCTATCAAATGAGTCCAACGTCGGGCATATAACAAAGAGCAAAATGAGAATTAGAGAAGATATAAAAAGAAAGTCATGCTTTGCGCAAAGAGAGGATTCTGTTAAAATATCAGAATCAATAGATGTCTACATTTGTTCTGCAGACTAAATGGTCTTTAATACGCCATTAATGGAAAGTGAAAGTATTTTTGCCAGCTTGTGAAAGGGTGATACACGCTGCTTGCGGTTGAGTTACATTAGCAGTACAACCACACCTGAAATTTAAAAGGTATTTACCTGATTATCTAAATGTTCATGCATCTGGACAGCTTATTCTGGTACAAGCGCACAGGCTAAAGCTCTTTTGCCTTACCACGTGCACACAGCTTGGATGACAGCTACCAATTGCTTTTTAACTGCAGTTTTTGTCTCAATTGACCCTTCGCTAAACCATGACCCCCTTAGTAACTGTTGCTAAGTTCGACCTGTCGGACTTTTATCATCGCGCTGCCACTGTCTATGATCTCACAGAAATACGTGAAATGAACATGACCCCTTAACCCGGCTTTACGTGGTGGTGGCACGTAATGTGTTAAAATTACGTGTCAGCACCACAAAAACAACACCCATACAAAGTCAATGCTCATTTGTCGTGGTGGACACACGAATTCCCTGGTTCAACGTCATACAGTCAGCGGCAGCAAATGTGGTTTTCTAGTTTACGAAACGTCCTCCTTTTATGATTTATTATAGTGTATTAGTTCCAGTTTTTCTTGTCTAAACAGTAACTTGTTTGTGATTATCAATGGAGTAGTTTTAAAGAACGTTAAATAGATTGTTCCCTTTACGTTATTAAACCCTTTACAATATTTTATCATTTTCAAATGTATTTTCTTTCATAGCAGCGAATAATATAATAATAAAATAATTATTATTATTATAAATCAGAAGACTTTCAGTCGTTACCACGGCAACTATACGTCACGTTACGCACGCTTCTTACCCATAATTATTGCGCTTTTACCACCCATTTCACCCGCCACCTGACTACAGTAAGTATCTCAACCCAAGGGGTGTTTGTTTGTTAAAAAGCCTTTGCTTTTATTTCTTTAGTTGTAGCCTGATCTGTGTAGCGTTTCATCCCTGGAGAGGTTGAATTTGTTAGTATTGCATTATCTTTGAGACGACTACCCGCCGAAGTAGCTAGCTAGCCTGCCAAATGACAGCTGTCCCCGGCACAGCTGGATTGTGGCACCGCCAGCTACCAAAATCAGTTTAAACTCATGTATTTGTCCACCTGTTGTGCAGACAACAATTAACCGCGTGTTGTTAATTCAATTCAATTCAATTTTTCAATTCAATTTTATTTATATAGCGCCAAATCACAACAACAGTTATCTCACAGCGCTTTTCATAAAAGAGCAGGTCTAGACCGTACTCTGTGATGATATTTACAGAAGCCCAACAGTTCCCACCAAGAGCAAGCACTAGGCGACAGAGGCAAGGAAAAACTTCCTTTTAAGAGGCAGAAACCTCGAGCAGAACCATGGCTCAGGGTGGGCGGCCATCTGCCTCGACCGGTTGGGGTGAGAGAGAGAGAGAGAGAGAAGAGAGAGAGAAGAGAGTGAAAGAGAGAGAGAGAGAGAAAGAGAGAGAGAGAGAGAGAGAGGGATGTAAGGAGAGAGAGAGGGGAGGGAGGCAGCCTACACAATATACACACAGAGGTACAGACAGCGAAGGTAATGTTGCTATAAACTAAATGAAAAATGGTACAGATATTTATAATAGTGTTAATGGTAACCATCGTAATGTTAATGATTATAATAACAATAAGACCAGCGACAACAGTCGCTGCAGTAGAGGGTGTCGAGCAGGAACACAGGGGCAGCAGGCGACCCGCAGCCACAGATCCAGACTCCACAGCTCCAGAGCCAGAAAACCTGCAGGAAGTGATAGGAGGAGAGAGGAGAGGGACGAGAAAGCACAAGACTACCAGAAAGGGGAGAAGTTGTGTTAGTAACATGCAATAATGGGATAAGGTTGCATACAGAGGGAGAGAAAGTAGAGGAGAGAGGAGCTCAGTGCATCATGGGAAATCCCCCGGCAGTCTAGGCCTATAGCAGCATAACTAAGGGATGGTTCAGGACTACCTGAGCCAGCCCTAACTATAAGCTTTATCAAAGAGGAAAGTCTTAAGCCTACTCTTAAATGTGGAGATGGTGTCTGCCTCCTGAACCCAAACTGGAACCTGGTTCCACAGGAGAGGAGCTTGATAGCTGAACGCTCTGGCTCCTAGTCTACTTTTGGAGACTCTAGGAACCACAAGTAACCCTGCATTCTGGGAGCGCAGTGCTCTGGTGGGGTAGTAAGGTACTATGAGCTCTTTAAGATAAGATGGTGCCTGACCATTAAGAGCTTTGTAGGTAAGAAGAATGATTTTAAATTCTATTCTGGATTTTACTGGAAGCCAATGCAAAGAAGCTAAAACAGGAGAAATGTGATCTCTTTTCCTGGTTCCTGTCAGAACACGTGCTGCAGCATTCTGGATCAGCTGAAGAGTCTTAATGGACTTTTTCGAGCAGCCTGATAATAAGGAATTGCAGTAATCCAGCCTAGAAGTAACAAATGCATGGACTAGTTTTTCTGCATCATTTTTAGACAGGATGTTCCTGATTTTCGCAATATTACGTAGGTGAAAAAAGGCGGTCCTTGAAATTTGCTTAATGTGGGACTTAAACGACATGTCCTGATCAAAGATAACTCCAAGATTCCTCACAGTGGTGCTGGAGGCCAAGGCGATGCCATCCAGGGAAACTATATCTTTAGATAATGCGTCACGGAGGTGCTTAGGCCCCAGAACAATAACTTCAGTTTTATCTGAGTTTAACATAAGAAAATTACAGCTCATCCAGGTTTTAACATCCTGAAGGCACATTTGAAGTTTAGCTAACTGATGAGTTTCATCTGGCTTGATCGATAGATATAACTGAGTATCATCTGCATAACAATGAAAGCTTATGGAATGTTTCCTGATAATATTGCCTAAAGGAAGCATATATAAAGTGAAGAGGATTGGTCCAAGGACAGATCCTTGAGGAACTCCATGAGTAACTTTGGCGTGCATGGAGGACTCATCGTTAACATGTACAAACTGAAATCGATCTGATAAATAGGACTTAAACCAGCTTAGAGCGGTTCCTTTAATGCCAATGAAATATTCCAGTCTCTGCAATAGGATCTGATGGTCAATGGTATCAAATGCAGCACTAAGATCTAATAAAACCAGTACAGAGACAAGTCCTTTGTCTGATGCAATAAGGAGGTCATTAGTAATTTTCACCAGTGCTGTCTCTGTGCTATGATGAGCTCTAAATCCTGACTGAAAATCCTCAAATAAACTATTGCTCTGTAGAAAGTCACACAGCTGTTTAGCAACTGCTTTCTCCAGAACCTTAGAGAGAAATGGAAGGTTAGATATAGGTCTATAGTTTGATAAAACATCCGGATCAAGTTTGGGCTTTTTCAGAAGAGGTTTAATTACAGCTACTTTAAAGTACTGTGGTACATAGCCTGTTGATAAAGATAGATTGATCATATCTAGTATAGAGGTGCTGACTAAGGGTAAAACATCTTTAAGCAGCCTAGTCGGGATGGGGTCTAAGAGGCAGGTTGATGGTTTAGATGAAGAAATTATTGAAGTTAGTTGGTAAAGATTGAGGGAAGCAAAACAGTCTAAACATGTATCTGGTTCTACAGCTGTTTCTAAGGTTCCTGAGTTTAGAGATAAGTCGGTGCCAGTTGAGGGCAGGTCTTGGTGAATTTTGTCTCTAATAGCTAGAATTTTATCATTAAAGAAGCTCATGAAGTCGTAACTACTGAGAGCTATGGGAATACTTGGCTCAATAGAGCTGTGACTCTCTGTCAGCCTGGCTACAGTGCTGAAAAGAAACCTGGGGTTGTTCCTATTTTCCTCTATTAATGACGAGTAGTACGCTGCTCTGGCATTACGGAGGGCCTTCCTATAAGTTTTAAGACTATCTTGCCAAATTAAACGAGAATTTTCCACTTTGGTGGAACGGCAATTCCTCTCAAGTTTCCGTGATATTTGCTTTAATTTGCGAGTTTCAGTATTATACCATGGAGCTAACCGTCTTTGTTTTAGTATTTTCTTTTTTAGAGGGGCTACAGAGTCGAGTGTCATTCGCAGCGAGCCAGCAGCACTATCAACAAGATGATCGATTTGGGAGGGACTGAAATTAGCATAGGAGTCCTCCGTTACTTTGTGACTAGATAATGTATTTAGAGCTGATGGAATCGCATCCTTAAATTTAGCTATAGCACTATCAGACAGACATCTTGTATAGAAATTTTTGCCCAATGGCGAGTAGTTCAGCAATACAAACTCAAAAGTTATCAAACAGTGGTCGGATAAAGAGGGATTCTGTGGGAACACCACTAAATGTTCAATTTCAATACCATACACCAAAACAAGGTCAAGGGTGTGGTTAAAACAGTGAGTCGGTTCATGAACACTCTGAGAGAAGCCGATGGAATCTAACAAAGAGATAAACGCAGTACTGAAGCTGTCATTCTCAACATCTACATGAATATTAAAATCCCCTACAATAATAACTTTGTCCGTTTTAAGGACTAAAGTTGACAAAAACTCTGCAAATTCAGATAAGAATTCAGAATACGGGCCAGGTGCTCGGTACACTATAACAAAAAGAATTGGTTGCAGTGATTTCCAACTTGGGTGCGAAAGACTAAGAACAAGACTTTCAAATGAGTTATAGTTTAGTTTAGGTTTAGAGCTGATTAATAGGCTAGAGTCGAAGATAGCTGCAACTCCACCTCCTCGGCCTGTGCCTCGAGGAATGTGAGTATTAATATGACTGGGAGGGGTGGATTCATTTAGGCTAACATATTCTCCATCACCCAGCCAGGTTTCAGTAAGACCAAATAAATCAATATCATAATCTGATATTAGTTCATTTACTAGTACACCTTTAGAAGAGAGAGATCTGATGTTTAAGAGTCCACATTTAACTCTCCTATTGTTTGCACTATTGCTCTTGTGGTTTTAATTTTTATAAGGTTTTTATGCACAGCACCTCTTCTGTTTACCTTTTTAAATAATTTCGATGGTCGGGGGACAGACACCGTCACTATAGGGTTTTCACTAAGTAACTCCTGAAATGGAGGAGCAGAGAAGTGTGTTAGACTGCGACTCTGCGTAGGGTTTTGGGTGGGTAACTGCTGAAAAAGAAGGGCAGAGAAGTGTGTTAAACTGCGACTCTGCCTCCTGGTCTCAACTCTGGGTTGTCATGGATTTGGTCCACTAATAAACTTGGCCAGATTTCTAGAAATGAGAGCTGCTCCTTCCCAAGTGGGATGGATGCCGTCTCTCCGGATCAGACCAGGTCTTCCCCAGAAAGTCTGCCAATGATCAACAAAGCCCACATCGTTTGCTGGACACCACCTCGACAACCAGCGGCGGAATGACGACATGCGGCTATACATGTCATCACTGGTCAGATTTGGCAGGGGTCCAGAGAAAACTACGGTGTCCGACATTGTTTTTGCATATGTACACACCGACTCAACATTAATCTTAGTGACCTCCGATTGGCGTAACCGGGAGTCATTACCGCCGACGTGAATAACAATCTTACTGTATTTACGTTTATCCTTAGCCAGCAGTTTCAAATAAGACTCAATGTCGCCCGCTCTGGCCCCAGGGATGCACTTAACTATGGCCGCTGGCTTCGCTAAATTCACGTTTCTCAAAATGGAGCTGCCAATGATCAGAGTTGGTTTCTCAGCGGGTGTGTCGCTGAGTGGGGAAAATCTGTTAGAAACGTGAACAGGTTGATGATGCCCCGTGGACTTTGAATGCTTACTATTCCTCCTTCGGACAGTCACCCAGCCCCCCTTTCCTGGCTGCACAGGGGATGCCGGAGGACGGCTACCAGAGGCTAACTCAGGCCGTTCCGCACCGACTACCGGGGACTGGCTAGCTACAGTAGCTAAAGACTGATCTACCAGGGTGCGGAGCCGGACTTCTAACTCACTGAGCCTCGCCTCCATGTCTATAAATAAACTACACTTATTACATGTACCATTACCGCTAAAGGAGGCAGAGGAGTAACTAAACATCTGACACACCGAGCAGGAGAAAGTAGGAGAGAGAGAGGGAGAAGGAGAAGCCATCGCTAGCTGCTAAGCTAAAGTCGCTAACGGCTAAGCTAAAGTACTGTAGCGTCAGTTACCAAAACTTTAGAACAACTATGAGATTGAACAGCAGTCACTAAAAGATGGAAAGAACTGAGTGCTTAGGCAAAATTACTGTAAAGAATAAGTGTTTAGCGAACAGTTGGCCGCTGTAATCTAACAAATGTAACTGTTATTTAGCGAGAGCAGCACAACACGGTACCAACACACAAGCACCGGAAACGGAAATGAGTCGACACGCTTACCGCAATACGTCAGCACGTCATGCAGTCCCCCAGAATTAATGTGGTTAATGTGGTTAATGTTTTATTCAAAGTGCAAAGTAAATGTCAGAAGTGTAACGAAGGAGAATTACTGCAATCAGGGATGGAGTGGAATAAAAAAGTGTACCTGGAGTCTTTGCAGAGGATTTGACTGCTCAGTGCGACTCAATGTCACTGAGCGTTCATACCTGATATAATTAATGCATAATTAAATAGAGAGACGACCCACCACTAACTTATAGATAGAATATCCTGTAACACCATGGTGCCATACCTTTGTAAGACTTTTTGCCATTTATTAGTTGGAGGAGCGGGAGCTCTGTTTGGGATCTACCGGAGGCGACAAAGGGGAAAGCATGCAGGTGCACTGGTTAAACTGAGACAGCGGGGTTTTCGCACTGCGCTCCCTTCTATCCAGTGCCATTTTAGAAGACACTGAAATCATAATGAGATAAGAGGGTTATTGTTACTAGTTATTTGTGACATTGAGAAGAGAGAACAGTGGATATAAGAAGCAGTTTATGCAACAGGACAGAAGACCACTGTTTCCATTATTTGTAGGCCTAAATAAAATTAGATTTGTGTAGGTACTTGTTTGTGTCAAGTGAATGTGGTACTGTGTAGCCGTGTGACTTAACCCCTACCACCTATATCCAGTCACCACAACAGGAAACACCAGCCACACCACAACAAAACCAGGCTCCATCCATTCACACACCAGCACCCCAGACTTTATCTGTCTGCATGTCACCCCACCCGGCTCCTTCCTACCACACATCACCACAACCAGCTCCATCCTTCCACGAACCAGCACACCAGGTCCCAGCTGTGCAGCCACTACTGCAGGGTCCACAGCAACATAAAAGAGCACAAAAAATAAAAGGTGTTTTAGTCCTATGCATGGCATGTATTGTGCAGACATTTTACCCCCGCATAATCGTCATGTTGTGATTTTTGTAAACCGTCTAAACCTTATTGATTTATTATGGATCAGATTCAGGATTGCATTTATACGGTATGCCTAGATGCTATATTGTGCACATGCCCTATGAAGTACATTTATTTTGAATTTTTTCTATAAAGAATAATCGAATTGATGGTGGTGCCGTGGTGCTGCAGTGGTTAGCACTGTTGCCAAACCCCAGTTGCCCCGGCCTTTCTGTGTGGAGTTGTTCTCCCTGTGTCTGCGGGGGTTCTCTCCGGGTGCTCGGGCTTCCTCCCACCATCCAAAGACATAGGTTAATTGGTGTCTCTAAAGTTGTCCTTAGGTGTGAGCGTTCATTCTTCATGGTTTTTCTTCAAGCTTGTTGCAGCCTCTTTTATCTGTATGGTTTCAATAAAGTGCAACAGTCAACAGACTTAACATTTCTTTAACTTGAAGGACCCCTATATAGATTGTTTTGTGGCCAAGAGACCATGGAAAAGTTACAGTTGATCATATTTTAAGTCAGACAAGCTAAACTATAGGCAACAACTACCAAAATGTTCAGTCCACTGATGACAGACACAGTTGGAGTGCTTTATTGGGGTACATAGCTCAATATTGAAGAAGACAATGTTTCATTTATGATTTCATATTGAATAACCTCCACCAAAAATAATTCATGGAAATATAAAATTAAACTAAATGAGTAACTTCCCATTTTATTCACAGGCTTCGAAATGCCTTCATTTGGGAAACAAAAATGTGCTTGAATATGTTTGGAGTTGAGGAGCTCCGCAAGTGGCTGCGGGGGAAGCCTGCGCCAACCCGCGGGAGGAGCGTGTGAGGCCGGCGAGCCGCCCGCTCACAGTACGTCGCTGCGGTTGTGTGTGGCGTTGCTAAGACGACGACTATCTCTGGGTACTATCTGCAATGGAAAACGGAGCAGGGCCGAGTAGAGTCGAGTCTATCGATTTGCGCTATGGTAGCATTTTTCGGCAAGGCAGCATAGATCGTCAGAACACCGGCAACAGTTCAATGTTTAGTCCTAAAAGGCGATGCAACTCCGACTCTGTTTGGGCCTGGAAATTCACAATCACAACCTGTAAGTAGGCTTTATTGGTTGTGAATTATATTTAGAATAAACAATGTAACTTCACAGACTGTTCAAGTGTGGAGTTGTTGTAAACGTTGGCTAACACAGCTAAAATTATAACTATAATGCTAATATTACACCCGATGTGAAAACTACTGAGCAAACGTTCAAATTGTTTAGCTAATTTTTATGTAAAATTGAGTTGAAATAGGGTGATTTTTGTAGTGGTTTATGGTAAGATGTGGAACAATGATGTTGTGTGGTTGTGGACTGGAATAACTTATACCATCAGTCTGAAGCGGCTTTGATTTGTATCACACTACCTTGTTTCTTATGACCCGCCCTTCTCTGCTTCTGATTGGCTAGAAGTCCTTACCTGGGAACTGCGCATGTGCAACTCCCAACAAAGATTTTGTACAAGTAAGATTCATCACTCTGTAGCTCAAGAGCGGAGCGTACAACACACAGGGTGAAAAGAGGAACTGCAGCAATGTGCAGTATGACAAAAAATATGGTGTTTTTTGAAAATTAAACCATGTAAACTTGTTCTGGTTCAACCCCTAATTAAGATTTTGAACCTGAAAATGACCATAATACTACCTCTTTAAGATATACAAACACTGACAAGGGAAACACATTCATTCTCTCTGTGATTATGGACCATCGCCAAAACTGCCTGCCAACAATGATATCTGGCCCGCTGCCAGATTATGGTGCTTTGATAGAGGCAATAAATATAAATAGATACTTTGATAGCGGTGCTGAAATAGCTCTCAGTCATGACAGCAACAGTTACTCTCATAATCACTTCCTCTTTATTTTTTATCTGCAAAATAAAAACATGAGAAGACTCGAACACTATTTCATCTGTGTCACCGTTCAAAACACACTTGTAAAGACAGGCTGCTACAGATCAGACCACAACCTTTAGTAGCTCACCTAGAGTCCACTCACAAGCCTGTTGTGAAGCAACAATGGCCATAAGAAGGACTGTAAAGGTTAGGTTCATCATAAGTCTAAGAAGTTTTTTGTGACCTCTAAGCATTGGTGTGCTTCAGGCACAAGTTCATAGGCACGTAAGATAGACGTTTTGATAGTTTCATAATCTCAGCTCGCTTCTACAGGGAGCACGGCCATGGCATTCTGAGCTTTACCATGCATTTTATTCTGAAGTACAAGCGTCCATACTTCAGGTGGCCATTGTAAAGCAGCCGCAATCCTTTCAAATACACTGAAATAAGAGTCAACTTCACTCTCTGAAATGCAGGTACCAAAGCCACATGCTTACTAATATCAAACATTAGCCAAGCCTAGCCAAGACTTTTAGCCACGCCTCGATATGGCCAATACTATTCTGTGGGGATGGATCATACTTCCCAGCAAACATGAGATGTCTGCTAGACGTGCAGATCATGTCTATATATCGTCGGTCGATCCAAGACCATATCTGTCTGTATGACGTGCAAATCATGTTCAATATGATTATGATACTTATTAGACGTAGGCATGCAGTTCAAAATTTGAACGTTTAGCTAGGAAATTTTTTGGGCGTCGGTGGACGTGCAAGACAGGTGCAGGTGAAAATTTTAAATTAAACAAAGAATGTATAATTCATTAGCAGCATATTTATTATTATTGGAGTGGGAAAGATAAAGCGAGTGACTGTTTGGTGTACTAAAAGCAAGCTGAATGAAATATTGTCGCTATCTAACAAGTAGGAAATAATTGCACAAGCTTTGTGCACGACATCACCTTCTCTCAAACACAGTAGGCCTATCTGCATAAATGTAAACTAGATGTTATACAGCCACTGGTACTGTAGGTGGCGGTATATGCACCCTCGCCAAAAACAGACGAAGAAGACGACTCATGAGGATCTTTTAAACAGACCCACAGACCTTTGCAACAAAAACAAACTCACTGCTAGCTGAACTGAAGTAAGAAAAGTTAAGTTATGTTTATGAATTTGCTTAGTGTCTGCTTTTTTTGTAAACCAACTGTAAACTCCTGTTCAGTCACATCCCCTGCATTCGTAAGATTCTTCCAGAGCTTTTCGCTTAATTTGATAAATAATTGCTCCTTTAAAAGAATTTAGGTTAAAGTGTTGTTGGCCAATTTCTTAACATTTTAAATGCACATTTTCCTCGTCAAACTAACTTGTGTAGGTGTCTGTATTTTACAGATGTCTTTCTTAAGAGCATGGCAAAAAGAGAACAAACAGAAATGGATCATCTTCTGCAAGATTCGGACAGGGGAAAAACACTGAGCTGCAGCACACAGCTCTCCTCTCCCTTCCAAACTCTAGCTACCCTCCAGGCAGTCAGTGGATATAAAGTTGCTACTGTGATGTAGAGACAGAGCTCAGTTAAAACTTTATGGATAAAAGATACTTTTGTTACAGATTAATAACTCACCACTCTGAAACTCTTGATCCAGTCTATGTTGCCAAGCTGAGGGCTGTTTCACAAAACCAAGATAGCTGATTAAACCGGGATTTTCCAGATATCTTGGCTGAATTAAGTCTTGACTCGGTTTCACGAAAGCAGTAGCACATAAGTTACCATGGCGATTTATTCTGTGCCGCTAGCCTTCTCCAGACCAGGCCAGCCTTAGTTAATCCTCGTGCCTTATCTGTTCAGTCAGCGGTCACGCTGATCAGAAACCAATGTGTTTTGCATATGTTTCATTTGCCTGTATTAAAATAGCAGTTTGTGTTTGTAAGGTTTCATAATTGGAGAAGACGCGTGCACAATACTTTGCACACAACGAGCATCAGTGAGTAGGTTTACGTGGAATGGAAGCACATGTAAAGAAAAATTATAAATAAAAGAAAAAGTAACTCGGGTACAGTAATAAACCAGCGTAAGAAAGTGTGGCAGCCAACAGTGGACCGACTGAATGTGTGAGTAGCTAAAAATATCACTGCTCTTAACTGAAACTGTCATAATTGTAATGTTATATTGAGCCTTAAAAGTGTATGGCACACGCACTATATAGAAGATACATATAGGCCTATATAATTTTCATTAGGTTTCATAATTGTATAATACTCCCAAATTACAACAAGGAAGAGGACACCACAATGTTTTTTGACCTGTTTTTTTTTCTCCCTGGGATCATCTGCCACAGCTTGGGAGAGAAAACAATGATTAATACATTATGCTACAGTCATGCTTAAACTGTGCTTTGCAATGATCACCTCTCTTTGTAGTTGCTGGATTTCCAATTTCCTCACTGCTTCTTTTTATTTCCATATCTAGGTCCAACAGGTCCCTGTTTTTTATTTAGTTATTTTTTTCAAGTGTGTGCAGTTCAGACATCTGACAGTTTGTAAAACACATATCAATTAGCACAGCAGGAATTGTTCACGTGTGGGTGTCCTTCAGGTAATACTAATACATTGCCAGACTGGCTGTCAGACTGTAGGACTACAGCCTCAGGGTCAAGTTACAGAAATCATATAGTATTTTCTATGAGCACCACATCACTGACTTATTATCTATTATCCATATTGCCTAAACAAGTACACCATTTTCACACAATATATATATATATATATACACACACACACACACACATACATACACCATACTAAGAGGAAAAGAAATACTTGTTGTGAATTGCAGCTATATAAATAAAATTTAATTGAACAGATAGTATGTTGATTAGTGGTTGTAATTAATACATTTGCTGAGTGACATATTAACGTCCACTGCTCACTTTTAAGGTCTGACATAACGTTACCATTCATGGTAACATTATAATTAGCACAGTTTCAGTTAGGAGCAGTGATACTTTTAGCTACTTAGTTATTAAGTCGGTCCTCTATTGTCTGCCAAGCTTTTTCTCGCTGTTTTAATACTGTGGCTGTGTTTCTTTCTTTCTTTTTTTTAATATTATGTGCATTTTTACATCATAAACCTTCTTTACACAAAGTGAGTAACAGCCACTAGCTTCTTTAATTATTCACCTTTGTAATAATTACCTTATTTATTTGTCCGTTATAATCTTCAACTTTATTTATTAATTACTTATTTTTTAAATGTATATGTGTTTTAATATTTTTGTCAGTGTTATTCTTCCGTTGCATTTTCTACCCTATTTATTTTCACCCATGGTATTTATTTCTGCCTGTCCTTTTTACATTTCTCTATGCATTTCTGCCTCATTATGCAAATGAGGAGGGGCTGTGTCTCAAGGGGTGAACTTCTCTCCTATTGTCTTCAAACAGAGTTGCTAAACACCTCAGCGCACTGAAGGAAGCCATCTGACTGTGTCAGGAGCAAGCTTGTTGATGTGTGCAGGTAGAGAAGGCCTAGAGCTCTCCCGTCTGACTGATCCACCAATAGGAGAGAAGTTCATCCCTTGAGACACAGTCCCTCCTCATTTGAATAATGAGGCAGAAATGTATAGAGAAATGTAAAAAGGACAGGCAGAAATAAATACCATGGGTGAAAATAAATAGGGTAGAAAATGCAACGGAAGAATAACACTGACAAAAATAATAAAACACACATAAATACATTTAAAAAAGAAGTAATAAATAAAGTTTAAGATTATAAGGGACAATAAATAAATAAGGAAATTATTACAAAGGTGAATAATTAAAGAAGCTAGATATATACATTTATATCTCCTTGTATAATTTAATTACTGCTGGCATTTATTTATTTACTTTTATTTTTTTGTGCATTTAATCAGATGCTTATTTATTTATTGAGCATTTATTTATTTCTGTATTTATTTCTGAATGTGTCAGGATCAGTCCTCCATAGGTTTGACCTTTGTGAAACTGATAATGCCAGGATGCACTGATCACACTAAGTCAAGCCTAGCTTTATCTCTTATCCTGGATTTCTAAATTCTGCTTTTGTGAAACAGCCCTCTGGTCGGCAACATGTAGCCTACAGCTGAATCGAAGCTGTTTACTGGCTTCTCACTGACCCGCCCTTCTCTGCTTCTGATTGGCTAGTACTCCTTAACTAGAAACTGCGCATGTGCAACTCCCAACAAAGATAATTTAGAGACAAGATGTATCACTCCATAGCAAAAACAAAGCGTTCAACACACGGGGTGAAAAAAGGAGCTGAAGCAATGTGCAGTATGAAAAAAAAGGGTGTTTTTTAAAAATCAAACCATGTAAACCTGTTCTGGTAAAACCCTAAACCCTAAATAAGATTTTGAACATGAAAATGAGCATAATACTAACTCTTTAAAAATAGTTTTGGCAGTGACATTGCCCCCGGGCACTCCTTACAGTTTTGACTTTAACACTGATGTGGAATATGGGTCTACAGACTCAGAAAAAGAACTAAACGATCAAGTTGAAGTGAATGTGACAGTGGACCAAAAAATGGAGACAGAGATGTTTCAGGCTCTGAAAATCCAGCCTAGTCTGCTGTTTTTGTTTAAGAATCAATCATGTTAAATGACATGCAAACCTAAAGAGAGCTTGAGGTTCTACATGCAGGCACAGCGACGGGTCCAGGGACAGGCATGGTGAGTTGTCCAGAGGTTGCAAGTATTCAGTAAGCATGCACCAGGGAGAAAGGAGGAGGTGGACACAGGAAGAATAAAGAATTTTCAAAAAACTTTTAATTTTCATTTTATATAAATTGTGACTGAGTCCTATGTGTTGTGAAGGGTCTTTTCTAGGTGGAGGAGTAAAATAGAACTTTTTTACATAATTTTTTAACACACAGTCTAAGGAGCACATTCATCCCCTCACAGGTCGAACAGTCTGGCCAGATGGGGCTGCTCCATTACTCTGGCTGGCTAGAGTGGACGTCACAAAGGCAGGCACACACACACATACATACAAGGCTTAACTCTGTAGAGTTAATGGAAATGCAATTTAATTAAATAAAAGTTTTAAATTAATATAGTGTGAGACTGTGGTCAGTCAGTCATGTCAGTATAAATGACATAAAATGAGTCTGCAATTGACGTTGAGAATACGTCCACAGCGTTTAAAAGACGTCTTTTAGAGGTATCTTTGCTCAGTGGGTTGGGCAGAGTAAACAGGGTTTCACTCACTCACCTGCCCGGTAGCCCACCCCAGAGACTGTGGGTGTCTCAGTGGACCACTCTCTTCTTCTGCTGAGGAGCTGGGAGGAGACACAGACTCCAACTGCTGTCCCAGAGTAAGCACACACTGTTCCGCTATTCTCAATGTGCCGGATCAGTGTGGTGGTAACATCACCATGTGTGCTGCCATCTCCTAGAATGGGGTCCTCCACCGCCACATTTGTCCTTACAACACGGCCCACATACTCACATTTTTAGGCAGACTACATGACATCACAGCTGAAAACCAAATGGATCAGATACTGATGAGATACATTATCATCTGGGAAGATGTATCTTTCCACCAATCTGCTCTGGTCCAAAACTGGTTTCATCAGAATCAGCATGGTGGTGGAAGGTTTATGACCTCCAGCCCTATATCACGATGCCCCTCATTCAAGCTATGAAGGATGCTGCGACCAAATGCATGCACCATCTGTGGATTCGGCAATCAAGACGATACCTCCCTCGCTGTCTGGCGAGAGAGGACATAGCCTGCGATGTGGACGAAGTGCTATGGCCAGATCCAGCCAGGCGAAGAGATAATTAGGTTTTGTTTTTGTACTGCACAGTACTGTACTTCATGCTTTCTTTTTTTGTTACCCCAATGGTTTTGCTGAAAAATACATATCAGTCTGCAGTATTGTGTGTGCTGTGACTGGTGAATATATCCAAAACTCTAACAATACTGTATTCCTGAAAAGTCAAATCCATACTATTTCATTTGAAAAGCAGACATTTAAACATTTAAATGTGCTTTAGATTGAGCATAGCAGTGTTTAAGTGGTTCAAACTGGAAGACAACGAGGGGCTTGTTGCAGATTGATAAGCGTTTTCAGTAACGTTAGCGAATAGCTTTACGCCCCTAGCCCGTCATGAAGAGTGAGCAGTGAGTGAACACTGCAGCCGGACTGGGACCAAACCCAACACAGCCTCCCAGACCGACAGATGCCAGTTTGACAACAGGGAATACAGGACCGAGGTGGCTTTCTTGCCAGGTTTGGCTCTTCGCACCCCGGGGATGACTCAGCTAATAGGGCAGCTACCAAGCTAACTAGCCACAGAATCAGACAGATCAGTTAGCGGTTTAGCAAAAAGTAAATGTATCTGTTCATCAATAAACTCTGTTTATCACCTCGGTACTATATTCCCTGTTGGTCTCTGCATTTGGTCTCGTTCATGCTGTGTTCTCTGGGAGGCTGCTGAGCCCAATTTTGTTGCCCGCTCGCTCAGCTCCGGTTCTGGTGACGTTATCCTGGCCTGAAAACCTCCCGTGCTTGAGAAGCGTTGTAACGTTAAACACAATTCACTCCCCAGGTGCGCCGAGCTCCCAGTCCGGGCTGAGTCAGCTATGACCACTAGGCTAACTGAGCTAATTATATAACAGCAACTAATTAGTCGAGTTTAGCGGATACTTTAGCAACAAATAGCACTTTTTGTTCACCAACAAACTCTGTAAATCACAGAGAGTTGAGGCAGAGCAGCCGGGGGACACGGGGAACATTAATATTAATTTTATGACGTTTAACAGTTTTAGTGTTGCCTTTGTAGACAGTGGAGGACGCAGGTATTTGAAAAGGCAGATTGTGGAGACATTTGCATTGAATGTCACAACAAAGTGATCTGATATGAGTAAGAATTGCATGATTTGCAGATCCATGATTTGCAGATCCATGATTTGCAAATTTGTTGGTCAAGCTCAAAGGAGAGATGTAGTTCAATTTGCCTGTGTAATACATTTTTGCTATTATTCCTTCAGCCTTTGTTTGAACTTGCATGCTTGTAATAAAAGGAAATGTACACACATATGGAGAGATGTCAGAGCGAGGGGGTTGCCACTCAGTGCGGAGCCATGAGCAGTGGGGGGTTCAGGGGTTTGCTAAAGGCCACCTTCGGTAGTGCCCAGGAGGTGAACCTCTCCAGCTGCCAGTCCATACTCCGTATCTCTGTTCTGAGGTGGACTCGAACGGGCAATTTTCCAGATTCCATCCAAGTCCTTATGGACTGAGCTACTGCCGCCCCAAAGTATTACTGACAATATTAATATTACAATTAACTGTTGTGAAGTTCAGGATTAAAACTTCCCAAACAAAACCATGATTTAGTGCTAAATGCGTATACAGAATTTATGTGTAGTCTCAACTGAGTATAATATTTACAGTACAGGTACAGTAAACACTTATTTTTAGCTTTTTGTCTGTTGCATCTTCCTCTTTTGTCTCACGGTATCATTTACATGTTATTTGTTTTTCAACTTCCTATGCAGCTCCTCGTTTTCAGCAGGTTCCTCACTTGCTTTGGTCCTGGTGTCACATCAGTTGTATTCTCTTCAGACAAATTCATTTCTACAGGGACTCAGAAACATGAAATGGTAGGCTATGTTTCTTGTTTTTGTCTTTAGGTCGAACCACCTAAATTTGCTATCAATATTGATGCTGATATTAGGCCTGTGGAATGTCTATTGATTATTTAATGAAGTGCATAGGAATTACTTGCATAAACATAATTGCTGTTGTAGTCCTAGTTAAGATCAATAAATGTGATTGGGTGATTGGGTTTGGACTTAATTATGTGACAGTCTGGAAGGCTTATATAGCATACTTTTTTCCTTACTTTTAACTTCACAGGATGACGTGGTGGCTACTCTGTTGGCTGTTCCAGTCTTTTGACATAAATCAAACTAAACCGGAACAAAGCATTGGCGAGTGTTGTGAGTCAAACCAGCAGTCCCCCAGGCCCAAACAAAGTCGTAAGTGGATATCAGCACAGAGTGGAAGATATTTTGTTACAAAACAGTAGGTTGATAAAAAAAAATATCTGCACATTTGGTGGTTTTGCAACAACAGGAACACCTGGAAGCCGATTGGCATGAAATCTGTAACACAGCCTCAGAGGTGCATGGGAAAGTACTGGCCCAAGTTTCATCAAAGAGACCCATGTGGAGATTTCACTTCCCGTTTAATTGTAAACCACAGGAAGTTGTTACTTTATAACATTTTTTGATTATCAAAATTATTTTAATATCTCTGGATCATGAGGTTAGGCTGATTCTATTTGCAAAGTATTGTGCAGATTGGTCTCTCTGTCTAGGAGGAGTTTGAAAAATATTATGTTTCACATTTTTTATGATTTTGTGAAGATGTAATAGGAATATACAAGATATGCAAAACCTTATTAACAGTTCATTTTTAATTTCTAACTGACAACAATCCAACAATGTAGCAACACAAAGGCGGCTGTTTACGGTCTGTTGTTTACGGTTCAACCTGCAGTATGACTTATACTTACGGAAGGATAAAAAGGGGAAAAAAAAATAATAATATGAATCTGACCGATTACAATAGGCTTCCCAGCATTCTGGTACTGGGATCCAAGCTGTTTGCATGTGTGGCCCCCAGCCCCCACGGGCTTGGACCCCTAATAAAAGGGTTGTATCAGTGTAAAAATCACAGTAGAAACTGTAATGTGTTAATAAGAAGAACAAAAGCTGAGATTCTTTACTAAATGTTTTTTGGTAATGTACTATTTGTGTATACATTGAATATCAATAAATCATTCAACACTAATGATGAATTGCAATTTCAGATGCCCAATTTTGTACGGTTGAAGTAAACAACATTTTCAATCAAAAACAGACTAAAAAAGGCTATCACAACAAGGGAAAAGACAATGACACTATCAGGTAAACATTTTAATTCTATATCAAATAATTAATTTGATTTTTATGTTCGTGGGAGCATCTATGTTTGTGTGTGAGTAATTCCACCTGAAACATGATAGTAAAAACAAGGACAATATAAAGAATTTGCTGAGGGTTGAGGTTGAAATCAAATTAAATTAAGGCATTCTGTGGTCCAGAATGAATGATAAGTTTTAAGGAAAATAACTGTTATTCAGTAACATGTATGTTTAAAATTGTGCTTTTCAATAAGAGCTGTGAAGTGCCTAGAACAAGTTCTAGAGGAAACAGAGGTGAATGAGACTGCGCTCATTTCTGCTGGCCATTTGGTGGCCCTCCTGCACAAACCCCAAAGACCCTTCAGAGGCCTCAACATACACGCTAGTAAGAGTAAGGTATGGATATATTTAATCTTAATTAGATTTTATAATCTGAATCACAATGACATTTGTAACTTGCTGGTAGATTTTTAGCCTCTCTAGCATCTTGGTTCTGGGGATGGCAATGTCCACCAATTTGGTCCAGTATGAAATCTTGATAATTACTGCATGGGTTCCTGTGACATTTTGTACAGACATTCATGCTTCCCAGATAATTCTTTGCAACAAATTAATGCATTTAAATGTTTATCCATTCTGCATGCCTATGAGGAATTTGTAGTAAAATGCCGGCTGCCAGGGCAACACTACCTACAAGAACTCTTCACCAGTTTGTTTTTTATAGTGTTGAGTATGTCTGAATTACCCATCCAAAAGGATGGCATTACATTATGTGTGTTTTTTTAATGGTAATTACTAGATCCCTCAAAGGAAAAATGCTCTTCTCTGCTTTGACCCTCCACAGGAACGTCAGTGTCAGCTGCAGAACATTACTCCAGATTGGTAGCGACTGATCTCAAAGTTATTTTAGCAAGCAGAATGTTCCAGCTCAGGCCTTCTGAATAAACATTAACCTGTGTTCAGTCAGCCTTGTTTGCAAATGTAAATTATTTCACTGTTGTTGATGTTAGATAGAAATCTAGCTGAGAGGATTGCATTATTCTGTTGCAGGTATTATTTACATGTAACACTTCTCTTGCTGTATTTGGCTCTGTTCCTCTGATATAGGCAATGTTAGACAAGACTTTCACCAACAGCACAGTGAGCGTTCAACTGCCGGGAGAGTTGAATGTTGGATGGAACAACACGATTGTGTTCTGCATGATTACCTCACCTGAAACTAATTGGGTCAGAGACTATACTTTTTTATGTAAAATTTGGGAAGAAAATAATCCAAAGCGCTATAATCCAAAAGAATATATATTCTTTGTGCACATTTAAATTGTAAACTTAAATTAAAAGACCACTCTTAGTTTTTCATGTTTTAGACCAATTAAGATTTTAGCCGACCCAGCCTGGGTCTTATTTTTAGTTAGTTTTATTTAGTTTACTTTTTGCCAGTGGTTATGAAACAATATTATTCACTAGCTTGATTACAGAGACTCTGTTCTGAGCTTTTATTGCCGTTTGGCCTCCCATTCAAAATTTTCTAGAAATGCTCCTGAGTCTGACCACTAGAATATAGCTTGTATAGCACTATACATTTAAAGTAATCAGATTATTTATTTATTTTAGGTGAAAACCAAAATGGTCATAGTGCTTTTCACAGCTATTCCTGACTTCGACCTGCAGTTTTTCCCTTGGTTGGGTGAATTCTGATAATTGGGTTGAACAGGTGTTTTTTAGAAAGATACCTGGTCTCATGCCTTAGACACATCTGTAATCAAGCTAGTGAGTAAAATGTTATCACAAAACATTATTTATACAATTATGCATTCTGGGCAGCCATTGGTTTCCATTCATTTCAGCTTTAATGTTAATATCAACTTGCAGAGACAGCGGGTAGTTCACAGTGAACATGTCCTTTTGTCTTTACAGGTATGAAACCAGAGAGGTCCAGTTTAGTATTTAGTAGCAGTTTTGCCATTTTAACTTTAAATTCCCATGCTTTGTTTTTTGTGGTTAAAGGAGAAATCCACCCTATTGCACTTTTATGAATGATTTTGTTATCAGAATAAAGCTTCTCTCTAATGGCTGCATTATTTAGTAAATGGAGTAGGTGTGCCTAATGAAGGAAGGGCCGGGTTAGTAAAAAGAGGAACACTTTGAAATACTTCAAATCTGGCTTCATAACCACTGGAGGACATTGTCAAGCTAAGAGAGAAACAAAGGGCAACGGTTCGTTCATTTCAAAATGCTGATAATATGAGCCACACTGTTATTAAATTTCATTATTTTAATTTAATTAAATTGTATTAAACAGGTTGATTTACTAAAACTTGTATACATTGCATTTCTGGGAACACCTTCTCTGTAATCTGCCTCACTGTCAGAAAGTGAAGTTTGTTCAAATGTTCAGCAGTCACACAGGCAGAACTCTTTCACAAAAGAGGAAGAGATTTCCATTTCTAAAAACATTTACTATTTACTAAAAACAATATCCTCAAATGCAGTTGGTGCAGCAAGGCTCTTCCCCCATTGCTTTCTGGGGTAACATGCTTTATAAGTTTATAACAGTTCTCAAGAAGGACAGAAATGTAAATAACTGATAACATTAAACAGTGTAACAGGATCTCTGGGTGGCTTTCTTCTTTAAACACTGTAAAGTTACTTCAGGATAGTGATCACATTTTACACAATAACTGTCTTGGGTAAACTGTCAAACTAATTGATTGACTGTATGTTGTACTGTAGACCACATGGGGAGCCTCAGATCTGTATGAGGGCAGACTGGTTGGACTGAGTGTGCGCGGCAAGAACATTACAGGACTACAGGAGCGCGTCAACATCACCATGACTCTTACTATGGGCATAAATGTAACTACATCTTTATTCCACAAATCATTTACCACTATTTTAAACTTGTATTATTTACCCGACAAAACTCAGGCAAAATCATAATACATATCATATAAACCTAATTTAATCCTGCTACATTGTTGTGTCGCAGGAGACCCAAAAACCCACTTGTGAGTTCTTCAATTTTACAATAAGAAGTGAGTAACTAGTCATCACATCTGTCACTATGTCTTTAAGATGATTAGTTGGGTTCAACAGTGAGTTGATGTAATTAAAAATTTACACAATAATTAGTGTAATGGATCTGTCTGTCTGTACGTCTGTTTGTTTGACTTACCAGACTTCAGCAGTAATGGCTGTCTTACCCTGTGGGAACGTGATGAAAGTCAAATCACCTGCTCCTGTGACCACCTCACATACTTTGGTGTGCTCCTGGTAAATGTATATTGAATTATAGAGACAATAACAACAAGAAAGTGATCAGTTTATTGAGAATATTCAGTAGAAGAGTTTCTGAAATGGTTGTGTGCTGCTTTGTTTAATATGTTAGCATCCATAAAGAAATAATAGGAAATGTTTATCGTAAAATACAGTACAATTATTATCAGCACTGAAGCTGTGAAGAGTGGAGCTAAATTTTAAACTACATTATATGAATTTGGTAACTTTAATTAACTATGCACCCTAATTGTTCATACGTGTATATTTTGTAAATCCTAATCTGCTTCACCAGTAATTATACAGTATTTAGTGTAGCAAATAAATACAATGAGGTAAAACCACAGCATTTCCTGTAAAATGTAATCTTTGTACCTTCTCCACAGGTAGATGCTATCCTCCCTCCTACTGACCTGAAGATTCTGACACTCATCACTCAGATTGGCTGTAGTCTTTCTCTTTTTGCCCTGGTCATCACTGTTCTGCTCTTCATCTCGAACAGGTAATTTATTCATTTACACGCTCCGGTATGCAGTACCGGCACCTCAACATTTTACTCTTTGGTGTACCGGGACATTTTCTTGCATTTTTGAAAGTTTTTGTTAAAAAAGTTCTGAAAAACAGCCACAAGAAATGGTAAATAACAAATGAAACAATGCACAATAAGAAAACATGCAATGCAATTGAAATATAGAAGAAACAAATGTGCATTGTCCAAAAACTGATTAAAGCCGATTACTGCAGTACCGGCACCTATTGTTTTCCACTTCAAGCACTGCTGGTGACATACGTACTAGGAACACTCACCACAGATCAGTTCTCCGCTGTCTGACAGAAAGATCAGAGCAGATGTCTCTATGAGGGTCCACATCAACCTCACCATTGCCCTGATTCTCCTCAACCTGCACTTCCTCCCAAGTCAGTCGGTGGCAGCACAGTCCTCCTCTGGGCTTTGCATTTACATGGCCCTTGCTCTTCACTATTCCCTGCTGGCCACTTTCAGCTGGATGGCCCTGGAAGGGTTCCACATCTACCTTCTCCTTGTCAGAGTCTTCAACATCTATGTCAGGAGATACTTGCTCAAACTCAGCTTGGTGGGATGGGGTGAGTAGAGTCGCCATGGCCATGGAACTACAAGTTGCTAGCATCAGTCATCAAACTTTGGAGTAATTGAACCCTTTAAGTTAAAGGTTCAGATATTTGATAAATCCTTGTGTTCCAGGTATCCCTGCAGTCATCGTGTCCCTGGTGGTGATCATAGACAGAGGCACGTATGGACGTGTCTTTCTGGACTTGTCTAACTCCAACAGCAATGCAATGTAAGGATGAAGCAGGAACACATTTGCAAACATCTATTTCAATTTCAATTCAGTTTCATTTTATTTATATAGCGCCAAATCACAACAACAGTTATCTCAAAGCGCTTTTCATAAAAGAGCAGGTCTAGACCATACTATGTGATGTAATTTACAGAAGCCCAACAATTCCCACCAAGAGCAAGCACTAGGCGACAGAGGCAAGGAACTTCCTTTTAAGAGGCAGAAACCTCGAGCAGAAACATGGCTCAGGGTGTGCGGCCATCTGCCTCGACCAGTTGGGGGTGAAGGAGGGAGAGAGAGAGAGAGAGCAAGAGAGAGGGCAAGAGAGGAACAGAGAGAAAGAGAGAGAGGGATGGAAGGAGAGAGAGGGGAGGGAGGCAGGGAATTGCAGTAATCCAGCCTAGAAGTAACAAATGCATGGACTAGTTTTTCTTCATCCTTTTTAGACAGGATATTACTGATTTTCGCATTATTACGTAGGTGAAAAAAGGCGGTCCTTGAAATTTGCTTAATGTGAGACTTAAAACAACATGTCCTGATAACTCCAAGATTCTTCACAGTGGTGCTGGAGGTCAGGGCGATGCCATCAAGGGAAACTATATCTTTAGATAATGCGTCACGGAGGTGCTTGGGCCACAGAATAATAACTTCAGTTTTATCTGAGTTTAACATTAGAAAATTACAGGTCATCCAGGTTTTAACATCCTGAAGGCACATTTGAAGTTTAGTTAACTGATTAGTTTAATCTGGCTTGATCGATAGATATAACTGAGTATCATCTGCATAACAATGAAAGTTTATGGAATATTTCCTGATAATATTGCCTAAAGGAAGCATATATAAAGTGAAGAGGAGTGGTCCACCAGGTTGATGGTTTAAATGAAGACATTATTGAAGTTAGTAGGTAAAGACTGAGGGAAGCAAAGCAGTCTAAACATATATCTGGTTTTACAGTTGTTTCTAAGGTTCCTGAGTTTAGAGATAAGTCGGTGCCAGTTGAGGCAGGTCATAGTGAATTTTGTTTCTAATAGTTAGAATTTTATAATTAAAGAAGCTCATGAAGTCGTAACTACTGAGAACTATGGGAATACTTGGCTCAATAGATCTGTGACTCTCTGTCAGCCTGGCTACAGTGCTGAAAAGAAACCTGGGGTTGTTCCTATTTTTCTCTATTAATGACGAGTAGTACGCTGCTCTGGCATTACGGAGGGCCTTCCTATAAGTTTTAAGACTATCTTGCGAAATTAAACGAGAATTTTCCAGTTTGGTGGAACGCCAATTCCTCTCAAGTTTCCGCGATATTTGCTTTAATTTGCGAGTTTCAGTATTATACCATGGAGCTAACCGTCTTTGTTTTATTATTTTCTTTTTTAGAGGGGCTACAGAGTCGAGTGTCATTCGCAGCGAGCCTGCAGCACTATCAACAAGATGATCGATTTGGGAGGGACTGAAATTAGCATAGGAGTCCTTTGTGACTTGATAATGAATATAGAGCTGATGGAATCGCATCCTTAAATTTAGCTACAGCACTATCAGACAGACGTCTTGTATAGAAATTATTGCCCAATGGCGTGTAGTTCAGCAATACAAACTCAAAAGTTATCAAACAGTGGTCGGACAAAGAGGGATTCTGTGGGAACACTATTAAATGTGTTCATTAAACACTCTGAGAGAAGCCAATGGAATCTAACAGAGAGATAAACGCAGAACTGAAGCTGTCATTCTCAACGTCCACATGAATATTAAAATCCCCTACAATAATAACTATGTCCGTTTTAAGAACTAAAGTTGACAAAAACTCTGCAAATTCAGATAAGAATTCAGATTACGGACCAGGTGCTCGGTACACTATAACGAAAAGAATTGGTTGCAGTGATTTCCAACTTGGGTGTGAAAGATTAAGAACAAGGCTTTCAAATGAGTTATAGTTTAGTTTAGGTTTAGAGCTGATTAGTAGGCTAGAGTCAAAGATAGCTGCAACTCCACCTCCTCTGCCTGTGCCTCGAGGAATGTGAGTATTAATATGACTGGGAGGGGTGGATTCATTTAGGCTAACATATTCTCCATCACCCAGCCAGGTTTCAGTAAGACAAAATAAATCAATATCATAATCTGATATTAGTTAATTTACTAGTACACCTTTAGAAGAGAGAGATCTAATGTTTAAGAGTCCATCTGCAATCTAGACTAATAATTAACTTAGTGCTTTTGCATGTGCATTAGAGTTTTTGTGTATTTGAAAGTTTTTGGAACTGGTACACAAACCCCACTCACAGTAATGACAGTTATCATAAAATATAAGAAGGAATATCTGGGATGTTCTGATATATTCGATTTTATAAGTTTTCATCTATTTCTGTTTTATAAGTTGATACACTGAATATCTTCCAGCTCTCGCAATACTTTTACTGTCTAAAGCTGAATTCCCATTTTGATAACCAAATTCATATTTGATTTTACAGAGAATGAGATTAAATCCTGATCTATACCACCTCTCTTTTTAGATGCTATATAGTCAATAACACAGTGAAGATGGTGACTACAGTGGGAGTGTTCTGCTTGGTGTTCGCCTTTAACATAATCATGTTAGGGGTGACAGTCCGACGTGTGGTGAGCTTCCGCCAGCGCAAAGAGGTTCGGATCCATGTGCACTCTCTGTATTCTACTCTTTTTTGTTTTTAAGTCTGGTGATATTCAACTGTATATACATATATAAAAATCCAACTCTATGTGTATGTGTATATATGTATGTATATGTGTGAATATGTATATATATGTGTGTGTGTCTGTGACCTACAACATGCTGTGACAAAAACTACAGTGGCCAGCTGTTTTAGAAATTTTCTTATTGTAAAGTTTAACTACATATCTGCAGCCCATTTGCCAATATTTGCGTCTTCCGTAGAAACAAATGGGCTTGAGTGCCATAGACATGGTAGGGAAGTGGGAAAGTATCGATAGACTGGCCGACTAACACGTTGTTTGTTTTGGTCCTTTCATTGGATTTGTTGACAATTAAATAATTGTATATTTACACTTGTATTTTTTTATCTTCGTCTGATATTTAAATGACTCCTGTCTGGTAAATGCGTTTAATATTTACTCATTCAAATCATAGCTGTGTCCTTTAAACGTAGAGTTTGTAGAGTAAGTAAAGTCTTATAAGGAACATATCCAAACTAAGATTGATGATGTCAAATTCGATAGAATTAGAGATGATCATCCATGCCTTCATATCCTCCCGTTCATGCATGAGTAATAAAGAACTCACTTGGCTCCAAGCTGTCCAGAACTCAGCTGCTAGACTCTTAACACATACAAGCAGAAGAGCGCACATTACTCCAGTCCTAGCCTCCCTTCACTGGCTGCCACTTCATTTTAGAATTCATTTTAAAATGTTGGTCCTTACTTTTAGAGCGTTACATGGTCAAACTCCCTCTTACATCTCCAACCTGTTACAGCAACATACTCCCCCCCATAACCTAAGGTCATTAGATCAGAGGCTGTTGGTAGTACCCCGTACCCACTTTAAGGCCAGAGGAGACCGGTCTTTCCAAGCAGCTGCACCCAGGTTGTGGAATGCACTCCCCAGTTCGTTACGCACCTGTGTTGTTTCTTTGAAAAAGCAGCTGAAGACTCTGTTATTCAAACAGGCGTTTGCTAAACATTAAGCTTGGTTTTAAAGTTGTCTGTCATATGTCAATGTGTTTCTGGTGTTTAGCTAGAACTGTATTTTGTTGTTTTATTTTGAAGCACCTTGTGATTTTATCTGTGAAAAGTGCTATATAAATAAATTTTACTTACTTACTTTTACTTATAGAAGGCACTAGAAATGATGACAACATATTGTGTAAGACTCCTGAGAGAACCATTTTAAACAAATTGAAGAAGATAAATCTGCTGCAACTCAGGAGCTGTTTTCAAGACTACAGTGTTGTCCTCAAAAGCAGTTTTGGAGTTTGCTGACTACCTACATTTCATTATTTCTAACTGTTGTGATTGTCTATGACCTGCTACTGTGTTGTTTTACATCTTTTGCAAGTCAGTTTGGGCAGAGTGACAGTGACAGAGCCAAGCGGGACATCTGTACCCTGCTGGGAGTCACCATTCTGCTTGGCATTACCTGGGGCCTGGTCTTCTTCTCATTTGGCTACCTGACCATTCCTGGCCTCTACGTCTTCTGCATCCTGAACTCACTGCAAGGTCTGCACAACCTCCACATTTTCAGCTCTATCCTGCAGTGATGTTACTGTAAATATGACGGGAAGGGTTGTGTATTTTTATATAGATATAAATACACTCACCAGACACTTTATTACATACACCTGTTCAATTGCTTGCTAACAAATAGCTAATCAGCCAATCACAGGGCAGCAACTCAAAGCATTTAGACAAGTAGACGTGGTCAAGACAACTTATATATAATATATATAAACAATAAGCCTCAGTTAAGCTGTGAATGTGCACACACGCACACACACACACACAACTCGACGATCAGTCGACTATAGGCCAGACTTGACAATTCTGATTCAACTTTGTAAATTCTTTGTCTGGGACTCCCCTAATACAGACACATCTCATAAAAATTAAGGAAAAACTTAAATTACGCATCAGATCTCGATGAACGAAATAGTTCTAAGTTTTGCCTTTCTTTCACCTGTTGCATGTGCTCAGTGTGAACCTGCTCTCATCTGTGAATAAAATATGGTGCCAATGGTCACACTGTCAATTCTGGTGTTCTCTGGCGAATGCCAATGAAGCTGCACGGTGAGCACAGATCCCACTAGAGGACTTTGGGCCCCCATGCCACCTTCATGGAGTCTGTTTCTAGTTTGGACAGAAACATGCACACCAGTAGCACCAGTGGAGGTAAATTTATAGGACTCTGGCAGTGCTCCTCCTGTGCCTCCTTGCACAAAGAAGCAGATACTGGTCCTGCAACTGGGTTGATGCCACTTTATGGAACTGTCCTGTCTTTGTTGTGTAACAGCCAGTGTCCTGGTATCTCCTCCATGCTCTTGAGACAAAGCAAACCTTCTTGCGATGGCACATATGGACGTGCGATCCTGGAGAAGCCAGACTACCTGTGCAAACTGAATGGGCTGCAGGTATTGCTTCATGGTACCAATAGTGACAAAGATACCAGCAAAAAACAAAACTAGAGAACAATCAATCAGGAAGAATGAGGAGAGAGCCATTGTCTGTGGCCACCACCTGCAAAACCATTCTCTTTTTGGGGGTTGTCTTGTTGTTTCCTTTCCAGTGCAGCTGTTGTCACTTTTATGTGCACCAAATCAAGTGACACTGATTCACACTTGCTTATGCTATTTATTGGACCTATTGATATCTGTGAAGATTCACTGACATGATGTTTTACTGTGATGATTAAGTGTTCCCTTATTTTTTCAGTATCAGTTTTATTTGCCAGGTATGTGTACACATGCGAGGAATTTGACTTTGAATTGTACATATCTCACACTGTGCTTACTCATACAATAATAATACAATAACACAATAATAAAATCACACACAGGCTACAATATAGAGAACACAAATATACACAATATAAACAGAAACAAAAACAATATAGACATATTGACAAATATTGCAGTGAGCAGAGTGCAAAGGATGCAGGAGTAAATTATTATTATCATTAATTATGTACATGTCAGAGGTGGATGTGATATGCAGGTATACATACACATGTATGCATACATGTACACATGTACACAGTGCGATGGAGCATATTGCAAGGATGCTGGAATAAATAAGTAAGTGTTTGAGGTAGGTGGGTGCACAGGAATTGTTCCTGACACTGAGTCAGAAGTCAGCTGTACATCAGAGCGATGGCTTGTTGGAAGAAACTGTTCCTGAGTCGGTTGGTTTTGGCGTACAGTGCTCTGTAGCGCCTACCAGAAGGGAGAAGCTGGAACAGGTTGTGTGAGGGGTGAGATGGATCTGCAGTGATGTTTCCTGCCCTGTTTCCTGCCCGTTTCCTGACTCCGGAAATGTATAAGTCCTGAATGGAGGGCAGGTTGGCACTGATGATCTTTTCTGCAGTCCTGACTGTCCATTGTAGTCTGCTCCTGTCCTTTGTAGTGGCAGATCCAAACTAGACAGTGATGGACATTGGTTGTGTAAACTGGATTAGCAGCTCCTTACGCAGGTTGAGCCTCCTGAGCTGGCGCAGGAAGTACATCCACTGCTGGGCCCTCTTGATGATGGTGTCAGTGTTGAGCTCCCACTTTGGGTCCTGGGATATAGTGGAACCAAGAAACCTGAAGGTTCTCACAGCAGACACAGGGCTGTTGGGGGGCAGTGTGGGGTGGCTCCTCTTGAAGTCCTTGATCATCTCCACAGTTTTGAGCATGTGTAGCTCCAGGTTGTTCTGATACAGATTTTGAGCAATGTATAGGCCTACATACTGTATATAAATGAATGGGGAACTTCATGGGCATTGGTTGCATATTTCAGCTTTGCAAAGTTACTTGTCTTGATGTGGAGAAATGTATCAGGGTACGGTCAGGATGGGGCACAATGGCGTGTAACTACTGAAAGCAGTAATAAACTATAAGCAACTTCCATCATCCAGAATAAATGGTGCATAATACATACTTTTTTGTTCAGTGTTGGCCTAACATATCATTTATCAGTGGCATTTGCATGATTAACATGATCCCAGTTTTCTGTACTCTCTCTAACACTCTTCCTGTGTCTTTCTCTGCTTTGACTCAGGTTTCTTCATCTTCCTGTGGTTTTTGATGTCTTTGAGAAAGACTGGAAACTCTGTAAAGACGAGTAGAGAAACACCTAGCACCAACAGCTAAGTCTTGTATCTGTGTATGTTGGGATGATTTATTATTGGATTTATTATATGGATTTGTTGACAATAAAATAATGTCAATTATCACTTGTATCTTTGTCTGATATTTAAAGGATTTGTCTGGTAAATTTTGTTTAATATTTACTCATTCAAGTCATAGTTGCGTCCTTCACGTGTAGAGTTTGTAAGTGACATCTTATATAAAGCACATAAAGTAAGACTCCTGAGAACACAATTTTCAACTTATTGAAGAAGATAAATCTACTGCCACTCAGGAGCTGTTTTCAATAAATTTCAATTTAAAGACCTTAATTTATACGTTAGGAACTTCATTCGTGCTGAGCCTCAGCATCAGTGGGTGTACGGTTCCACAAACACAGTGCAATGTAGCACACACACACTCACACACATTACTTAGAAGTATTAAACAGTTTTATGTAAATAAGTAAAGCTTTCAAAGTACAATAAATACATGATAAATAGGCAGTAAATATTAAAAAGATTGAGTTAAAATAGAGAAATAAAGAAATAAAATAAATCACAATCCTCACACACACGGACATACACATAGATGAATAAGTTAATCAACCATTCATGTTTCTAATGGACGTAGGCACAAAACTGGTCATAGCTGTGAGTGATCTGTATCTCTGGCCTGAGGGTAGAAGACTGTAGTGGCTTTGCAGTGTGTGAGTGGTGTCTGAGGCTATTTGTTTGTCTTATTCCTTTTAGTTTAGTCCTCCTGTTGTAAATACTGACAGGGGGTTCCTGCAAATGTCCGATTATTTTACTGCTCATTGTTGTGATTTTGTTTAGTGTGTTGCGATGCATGTTTGATAGTGATCCAAACCACACTGATATATTGAAGGTCATTACAGATTCAATGAAGCATTTTTAAAAAGCCATCAGGACTGACTGGTGAACTTGAAGTCTGCAGAGCTTCCTCAAGAAAAAGAGGCGCTGCTGACAATTGGAGAAAATGTTTTCACTGTTTGGTTGGAAGGTATGTTTGTGATCAATTATTGTCTCAAGGTATCTATATGATTCAGCCATTTCTATTGGCTGGTTGTTAACTAACAGAGTTCGGATGATGGAAACTTACTTATTAATCTTTGCGAAGTCAACAGTTCCTTTGATTTAGAGGGGTTGAGGTCAAGACAGTTCTGCTTGCACCACTCCGCTTGGAGCTTTTTTTTATCCCATCAGATGAGGTTGCACTGTGTTAAAAGCACTAGATAAATCCACAGACTAGTCTAATGAATGACCTGGGCTTTTAACGGTTGGAATTAATGCCATGTAGCAATGTTAGTACGCCCCCCAAAAGAGAATAAGCCTTTCATTACCAGAGATATTAATGCCACAGGCCGGTAGTCATTGGCGGGATTGCTCTTTTTGGCTCATCGACAGATGATTTGTGATTTCCAGGTTGATGGGATTGAATATTCTGACAGGGAGCGGTTGAACAGATAACAGAAAACACCTGCCAGCTGGCTGCAACAGGCCTTCAGCAACCGGACACAGATCTGATCAGGTCCTGGTGCTTTGTTTAGTTTCATCATCTTCAACATGAGTTCCACCTCCTCCTGCTGCAGCTCCAGATTTGCTTGGGCAGGTATCACAGGAGTGAGCTCAGGTATTAGCTCCTTCTTCTCTTGTGAAAAATCAGACTGATCAAACCTGGAGTAGAACCATATAGAATTGATTGAGGTCCTCTGCCATGTTGACAGAGTCTATTTTCCCGGATGATGCTGAGCTGTTACTGCGGAGGCCAGCCAGTGTTTTAACTCCTCGCCAGGCATCTCTAGCTTTGCCTTCCCGAAAGAGTTTCTCAGTGCTTTCCTTGTATCCTTTCTTTGCTGTTTTTATTTCCTTATTCAGTCTGTTTTGAATGAGTTTGGACTGAATTCTGTTTCCTGAGTTGAATGCTATTTTCTTTTCATTCATAGGTGTTTTTCCAGGGTTTATTGTTAGAGAATACTTTCACAGTTTTTTGCGGGAAAATCATATCCTCACAGAAGGTGACATAATGGGTAACAACTTCAGTGGTTTCCTCAAGGCTGCTCCCCTGAGGCCCTATCCACACTACTCCATTTTAGTTTACGGAAAATTAAAACAAACACTATCTCCGTCTACAGTAGCGTTTTAACTTTTAGAATTGATCTCCGTCTACATTAAAATGACTAAAAAGCTTTTGCCCGTTCAGGAACACTGGTCATGTGTGTGCTGGTGTAAACATGAAGCAGACGGGCTCTTCCGTATTTGCAGAAGATTTGGCGAAAGAATAAAGAAATGCAGATGAAGAATCAGACCACATTTTTTTTGTATGCACCAATAACGAGCTGGGACTGTCACTGAATGTAATACGGGACTGTGGCAGCGGAAAACAGACTGGAGGTCTTTGCAAAGTAAAAGCGGCGACATGCACAGTAGCCTACAAGTGTTATTTGCACGGTACAGAATATTTTAATAAAAATAGCAACTCAGAAACTCTGTTAGTAGCATTGTGTTTCTGCTTTGCAGGACTTATTAGACCCAATCAGAGAGCCGATCGTGAGCGTCTGCGTCATCATTTCTAAAGTCCTCTGTTTTGGCCCGTCTTCACTAAAACGCCCTCTGGATTTTCGGCAGCGTTTCCAAACTTCTCTGTTTTAGGTCTTTGTTTTTGCCATTTTAGCCTGGACAGGATTCATCGTTAACATGTACAAACTGAAATCGATCTGATAAATAGGACTTAAACCAGCTTAGAGCGGTTCCTTTAATGCCAATGAAATGTTCCAGTCTCTGTAATAGGATCTGATGGTCAATGGTATCAAAAGCAGCACTAAGATCTAATAAAACCAGTACAGAGACAAGTCCTTTGTCTGATGCAATTAGGAGGTCGTTAGTAATTTTCACCAGTACTGTCTCTGTGCTATGATGAGCTCTAAATCCTGACTGAAAATCCTCAAAAACAAAAACAAACAAAACCATGATTTACTACTGAATGTGTCTACATTGGCCAAACTCGAGCCTTCAAAATGGCATTCCACAAACCAACGGGTGACGTCACTATGACTATGTCCACTTCTTATTTACAATCTATGGGTTAAGGTCGTAACTTTATATAGCTGGCCAAGGAACTGTCTGTTTAATATGTGCATGTATCAAATCTGTCCTTCAGTATCACACTTTGTACTTCAGCACAATAAAAAAGTTTCATGTTATACCACTATGTCACCCGTTATGCTGAATAAAAGCTTGCTTTTTGCATTGTTTGCCCACATTTTCACTAGTTTACAAAATTTAATCAGGCAATTCATCTTTACTTGTTGTATGAATACTGAATATCACCATAAATAAACTATTTAATGATATTTTAAAGAGGTGGTATTACGCTCATTTTCAAGTTCAAAATCTTATTTAAGGGTTGTACCAGAACTGGTTTACATGGTTTAATTTTCAAAAAACACCATAGTTTTTGTCATACTGCACATTGCTGCAGCTCCTCTTTTCACCCTGTGTGTTGAAGGCTTCGTTTTAGCTATTGAGTGATACATCTTGTCTCTACATGATCTTTGTTGGGAGTTGTACATGCGCAGTTCCTAGTTAAGGACTACTAGGCAATCAGAAGCAGAGAAGGGCGGGTCAGTGAGAAGCCGGTAAACGTGGCTTCGGTTCAGCTGTAGGCTACATGTTGCCGACCAGCTTGGTAACATAGACTGGATCAAGAGTTTCAGAGTGGTGAGTTATTAATCTGTAACAAATGTATCTTTCATCCATAAAGTTTTAACTGAGCTCTGTCTCTACATCACAGTAACAACTTAATGTCCATTGACTGCGTGGAGGGTAGCTAGTGTTTGGAAGGGGGAGGAAGTGTGTGCTGCAGCTCAGTGTTTTTCCTCTAGTGTTTTTGAGGGCCTGTCAGACTAGCTGCTTGGCAAGCGTTATGAGGCGCATTTGAGGCGCAGCGAAACGGCTGGACTACAAACGAGCTGTTTTCGGGCAGTTCACAGCAGTGTTTTCTGTGGGAGATAGGAACTCCCCTTGGGGTGGACTTCTGGCTTTTTCACTTTGCAAACCTGTTACATGCACAAAAAAGATATATAACTCAATAAAGGAGAGAGAAAAGGCCAAAAAGCATAATACCTCTTTAAGGTATTTCAAGGCATATTATCTTTATACTGTAGATGTCAATGTCTAATAAGGAGAAGGCTGCACTGACAGAAAAAAACAACAACTCCGATCCAGTTGCTAGGGAAGTATTGTTTTTTAATGTTTTCATGCTGTAGTTACACTATTATACTATAGTTAAGTATAGTATAGTTATAGTTTTATTGCACTGCAGTTGAGGTATAACTGATGGATTATATTAGTTAATATTACACACATACAATTATGGATTAAAATGGATTATGAATAATATTAGTTAACAGCTACTTCACATTTGGAGACTCCAGTATGGCGAGTTCATCTAGACAGCACATTTTTAACATCTTATCCAGTTGTTTTTTGTAGTTGTTGTTTTTTTTATGTTTTTTTTTTTTTTTTTTTTTTACAGTTTTATAGGTTTTAATAGCTAAAATATTAAAAATAAAAAATACTACTAAAATACTATAGCTGCTACTAATAATAGTTAATTGGATCAGCATTGTTATAGCCAAAGGAATCAAATTTAATCAATATTTGTGGGCCATAGATACGTGTCATTCAGGGTAACAAAATATTGTCATACAGTGTAACACCAGTATTTTATATTAAAATACAATAACTTTGCTTTATTAACTCTGAGAGATAAATATGAATCTCTTTTAATTAGATTTTTGCATTTCCTTCAGTGTAAGACAGAAAATTGTTTTGAAAAACTACTAAATTTGAGGGGGGTTTTTGTTTTGTTTTTATTTAGTAGCACAAAAGAGAAATAAAAATATATAAAAAATACACTGTATGAATTATGCATAAGAGGTAAGAAACCCCCCAAAGGGCTTAACATACACAACACACATACTTAAATTGTATTTTTTCATGTTTGACTGACAATGATGGACAAGCTATTATAGAAAGGGGAATAATATTCCAAAGTGATGGTTCTCTGTATTTTATGAAATATTGTCCAAAAGTTGTATGATAATAAGGGAGATGAACATTCTTTGCTTGAATGGACATTAGAGTTAGTTAAAACGTTACGTAATCAGGATACAAAAAAAAGTTACTGTATTCCGTCACAGTACAAAAAGTAAAGATGTAATTGGATTACAGGTACATTTTGAAAAATCGGGAATTAAGCCTACTCATAGGGATTACTTTAAGCAGAAAGTTTCCATGAAACAGAAAACGCAGTGCTATTTGCCTCCTTATAGATGGTATACTGTATGTACGTGTTTCTGTAAAAATACAACAAAACCGGGGAGGGACGTATCGCAAGTAGTGATTGGTGTTTACAGTCGCCAGTAGTGCTAAATGTGTGTTTACTGTTTTTACTGTGTTTAACCAACCAAGCTAACCAGCCAAAGATACAGGCAGATAGGCTACAGTGAGCGTTTCAGCAAAAAGTAAAGCTAACTATATACATCAAGAAGTTCTGTGTAAATCATCTCAGTTCTGGATTTCCTGTGTGTCTTTGAGTCTGTTCGTGTTCATGCCCTGCTGATTCCCAGTGAACAGGGAAGCTGTGGAGCGAGGTTTGATGGTGTTGCCCGTTCACCATCAGACGCTACACCCCTCAATCATTCCCTGGTGGGTCCCCCTGCCCTTGGCCTGAAAACCTCACGTTTTTGAGTAAAGGTGTAAACACCTTTATAAAGTAGGGTGACTAGATGTCCTCATTTTCTGTATGGAGCTGTCCCTGGAAATGTCCCTGTGTGTAACTGTGTTAATCATAGACTGCATAAGGTGTTAACAGACCTGAAATCAGATTTTACGTGGCCAGAAACACTGGAGAGCAGAGCAGACAGGTGTCAAACTGATTGCCTTCTGCGGGAGAGTGTAATGTATGTAATGTTATCGCCCAGTCTCTTTACAACTACAGCTGCTTTTATCTGGATCAAACAGACATAACGTGCAAGTAAACATCACCTTATGTCCGTGGTAATAGCAAAGGTATGTCTTAACAGAATAATCACAATTGTAGCCAAATAAAAGTTTGCAGTTTTTAGTGTTACCAGGCATGGCATTAACGTGATTATAGCAAATTATAGAAGCCTGTTGTTGCCGATGGATTATGTGTTTGCTAGACCTATGTCTAATATCCTTGTTTATATTTGGAAAATGGAATGAAGCCTGTAACTAACATGACTTACTGCTGAGTTATATATAAATAAAGACATGATCTCTTTTGCAATCATCCTTATGACTCTACATTATTTAACTTGCTGTGTACCAACCAATCCAGTCCTTTTTACCTGTTGAAATACCTTTAAATGGCCAATACAACCCATAACATACAATATTCCACTGCCAGAAAGTGATTGCAGCTTCTACTTACTGACTGAAAGGTAGATTCTGCCTCAAAATGACTTCATTTCATTCAGAAGGGTTATATTTGACAGATTATAAAACCGAAATTGTCCCCCCTTTTATTTCATATATAATAAAATTATATTTTTTAATGACAAATTGACCACCAAACCAAAAATGTCCCTGGTTTTAATTTCAGAAATCTGGTCACCTTATTATACAGTCTATGGTAAACACTAACACACCTCCAGTGCTCTGAGCTCTTAGTAGGGGCAGAGCTAATCTGACCAGTGGTTGCACAGCTAACTGAGCTACTAACAGCAGCTAGTTAGCTGTTAACTAGGCCTAACTTCAGCAACAAGTAAAGCTGTCTGTGCATCAGGAAACTCTGTAATTCACAGAGTTGAGGTAGAGCAGCCGGGGGACATCAGAAAGAATATATTTTCTCCATATACACATGCTTCAGCAGCTCATTTTGAGAACTCTTTTCATTGGACGCTAAATGAATACAACAAGTGCAAAATGAGTCATCAAGATCTTAAAATTATTTTTCACATTTTCTTAAATGTCATCAAGAAAACAATGTTTTTTGTCATTGATGGCTGAGATACTGCCATAGTGGTGACATAGTGAAAACCATATCATATAAAAACATTTAAACATGGATTTTGGGAATGGGAGATTTTGTTATTCCATGTTTCTCTAAATATACACTGAGCAGAAAACACATCATTGATACTTCACTTTTGCCTATTTGCATTGAAGTAATCCAAAAGTAACTAAAAGTAATCAGATTATATTACTTTTATTTTGTGGTACTTGGATTATATTACTGATTACATTTTTAAATAAGTAATTAGTCATTGTACCGGATTACATTTTGAAAGTAACCCTCCCAACCCAAGGTTGACTATAATGTCAAACACTTCTCTAGATGTAGGGGGATCAAAATTACACAATGTGGGGAAGCAACCAATAATTGAATCAACTGGACATCATCTGTACAAACTATTTTTTCAGCAAGATTTCTAACATTGGCAAAGAAGTTGTTAAAGCCATTCGCTATATGAGAAGGGTTGGTAAGAGAAATACTATCATTAAGAAAATTAGATGATATTCATTGATGATGTTCCACATGGATTTTATGTTGCTAAGAGGCTCTTATATAAATTACTTATATATATATATATATATATATATATAAATAGTAATTTTTAACCAGGCACTTTACTAATTTCCACCTTGTCGCCGTTGGTGCTCCTTCTCCCGAAAATTAATTCCAGAGTTCTGACTACAGAAAAGCTGATGATAATAATGATAATACATTTTTTGTTACATTGGAAACTCTAAATGTCAGTTAGTTTTAGCTTTCTGTCTGTTGCTTCCTCTTTTTATCTTACGGCATCATTTACATGTTTTTCAACTTCCTATGCAGCTCCTTGTTTTCAGCAGGTTCCTCACTTGCTTTGGTCCTGGTGTCACATCAGCTGTATTCTCTTCAGACAAATTCATTTCTACAGGGACTGAGCAACATGAAAAGGTAGGCTATGTTTTGATTGTTTTTAGGTCAGAACCACCTAATTTTGCTATCAATATTGATGCTGATATTAGGCCTGTGGAATGTCTATTTATTATTTAACCAAATGTATGGAAATGTCACAGTCCTGGTCTCAGTCGGTGTTCTTATCTTAGTTCTTGTGTAGTCAGGCTTCTGTGTCAGTTCTTTGTCTTGGTTCTTAGATGTGTTTAGTAGTTTCTTACCGTTTTGAGTCACATGTATTCTGTGTTTTGTTTTACTCACCTTGGTCCGTTGGTGGTTGTTCTGGTTTATGTCCACTAGTTGGCCTGTCTTGTCTTGTGTCGTTCCCTGCATGTTCCCTCCCTCTTCCTGTGGACATTTGGATTTCCGTCTATGGATTTAGTTTTGTGTTTTCTGACTTTCCCTGTTTGGACTTTGTTTTACACATTTGGATTGTCAGTTTGGATTACTTGTTTTATTTGGACTTGTTTGAACTCTGCCACTCCCAGTAGTGTAGAAGTTTTTTGTTAATAAACCTCTAGAACTGTTTCTGCTCTGCTCCTGTATCTTACGTTTGGGTCCTCAACCCGTGCACACTCTGTAAACCCTGACATGAAATTACTTGTTATACATTTTTGTACAAGCTGTACACTCAAAAAGTTGTCACATGAAAAGATATAATCAAATATTTACAAAAAAGTGAGTGGTGTACTCACGTTTGTGAGATAATGTATGTAGCATACTTTTTTCATTACTTTTAACTTCACAGGATGACGTGGTGGCTACGCTGTTTGCTGGTCCAGTCTTTGGTGTCTCCTTTTATCACAAATAACACAAACAGTACTGAACTTACACGCAGGCATTTTGATACAACCCCAGCGGTGCAAGACAAGACCGACGTGCGGAGGTGTTGCAAGTCAGACCAGATGTCCAACGGGCACGGCCAAAATCGTAAGTGGATAGCAGCACAGAGACTGGAAAATGTTAAAAACAGTAGGTTGACAAAATAATATCAGCAACAACAGTAACACCAAGAAGCCGATTGGCATTAAATTTCATGTCCAAGTTTCATGTTAATCAAAGAGACCCATGTGGAGATTTGACATCACTTCCTGTTTAATTGCAAACTACAAGAAGTTCTTACTTTATAACATTTTTTGGATTATCAAAATTATTCTAATAACTTTTGACCATGACTTGATTTTTACAGCATCCCCTTGAGGTCAGAGAGTGTAAGTATATGTACCTGACTAGTGGGTGAAATTTTCCAAGATTAATGCTGCACAAACACTTTTTAGCAAAGAAAACTAAGAAAGTGTTCAATAGGAAAACTTTGACTTCCTATGATCTCAACACCCCCATCGTTGACAAGTCGGACTTGGTGACCCGGGGATATGAACCCTGAAACTTCAGATCCCTAGAGTAGGTGACTTAGTGACTGAGCTACTGGTAAAAGGCTGTTTCCTCACACTTTCTCGTAAGTTGAGGCAGTGACATCACGTGCCAGATATTTTAGTCAGTTTAAACTTAAAACGCTTGCAACAGTCAAAATGGTGTTAGTAAAATTATTCAAGTCAATTATTTTGGTAGAATTTGATCCAACGCTGAGGAAAAAAGAAAATGTTGTGCATACTGTACTGCAAGTTATGGCAAGATACTGAATACCACTGCAGACTCACCGTTTGACCGATCTGAAAACCCTTTGAAACACTGGATATCAGATGTCTAGAGAATGTCTGTGTTGATTTTGGTAGTGTATGGAGAAAGACTTGTGGAGATATAGATGTTAACTGAATTAACATAAAACATACATAAAAATATACAGTGTCTGACTTCGGAACTGACCATAGGTTGCAGTGAGGCAAACATTAGTCACAAATCAGTGGATGTGCTGAAAAAGTATAGCTCTCTAGGACGTACGGTTGGTTTTGATTAGATTTTTCAAACTTTGGAATGAGAAATGCCTAGAAATTTACATTTTCTGTAATGAACCATACCCACTTTCAGCAATCATTAGCAAATTTTATGCATCAACTGATGATCGTACAAACTGAATTTTATACAAATCCAAATGGCAAATTAAGAGGTATAAACATTTTGCATGGTGCCCCCTAGTGGAAGAATATCCCAGGACTGCTCAGCGAAGGTCGGACCGATCATCTGAATGGATACTTCAACTTTGTTTACAATAGTTAATGAATTTGATTTATAAGCATTTATTTAAAATTGTACATAATGATACAAAAGTGACATTTATGAAAAAAATAACGGATTGACAAATCAAAATTATTTGAATAACTTTTAATCAGTGACGTTGATATATGATCCTGCCAAAGTTTCAGGTCAATTGGCCAAGCGGTGTAGGGCGAGTTCGCAAAAATAGGTTTTTGAGAAGAAGTTGGACTCTAAACAAAGCTGTTTGTTGATTGTTATAGCACCGCAATATAAGTGCTGTTTTCATCCAGCAGTTTTTGCTGCAGAAACACTTTTAGTGGAGAAAAAGAAGAAAAAAGAAAGAAAGAAGAAGAAGAATGAGAACAAAAACAATAGGGTTCCAGCCGCTTCGCTGCTTAGATTCCACAAAATCTGACCAATTACAACAGGCATTTACAATTACCCCTAATAAAAGGGTCAAGCCAGTGCCAGAATCACAGTAGAAACTGTAATATGTTAATGAGAAGAACAAATGGTGAGATCCTTTACTAAATGTTTTTTTGTTTATGTGCTATGTACTTGTGTATATATTGAATATCAACAAATCATTCATCATTAATGATGAATTGCATGTTACAGATTCCAGATGTTGTATGGATGAGGTCAACAACATTTTCAACAATCAAAAAGATAAAGATAAAGACACTATCGGGTAAACATTTTAATTCAATGTCAAATTATTAATTATAAATGACTGATAACTGCTGGGACTTTTATGTTTAGCATGTAGCATATTAGCATCTGTGTTTGTGTAATTCGACATATCATAGTGAAAACTAGGGCACTATGAAGAATTTGCTGAGGGCGGAGGTTGAAATCAGATTTAAGGTTAATTCATTCTGTGGTCCAGAATAAATAATAGGTTCTTAGGAAAACAATTGTTAATCAGTATAATGCATGGTTTAATTTGTGCTTTTCCACAAGAGCCGTGAAACGCTTACAACAAGTTCTAGAGGAAACAGAGGTGAATGAGACTACGTCCATTTCTGCCAGCCATTTTGTGGCCCTCCTGCACAAACCCCAGAGACCCTTCAGAGGCCTCAACATATATGCTAGTGAGAGTAAGGTATGGATATATTTAATCTGAATTAGAGTTTATAGTCACAATAACATTTGTTACTTGCTGGTAGATTTCTATCCTTTCTAGCATCTTGGTTGTATTGATGGCTGCAATGTCCAGAATGACTGTGTTGAGTATGTCTGAATTACCCATCCAAAAGGATGGCATTACATTATGTGTGTTTTTTAATGGTAATTACTAGATCCCTCAAAGGAAAAATGCTCTTCTCTGCTTTGACCCTCCACAGGAACGTCAGTGTCAGCTGCAGAACATTACTCCAGATTGGTAGCGACTGATCTCAAAGTTATTTTAGCAAGCAGAATGTTCCAGCTCAGGCCTTCTGAATAAACATTAACCTGTGTTCAGTCAGCCTTGTTTGCAAATGTAAATTATTTCACTGTTGTTGATGTTAGATAGAAATCTAGCTGAGAGGATTGCATTATTCTGTTGCAGGTATTATTTACATGTAACACTTCTCTTGCTGTATTTGGCTCTGTTCCTCTGATATAGGCAATGTTAGACAAGACTTTCACCAACAGCACAGTGAGCGTTCAACTGCCGGGAGAGTTGAATGTTGGATGGAACAACACGATTGTGTTCTGCATGATTACCTCACCTGAAACTAATTGGGTCAGAGACTATACTTTTTTATGTAAAATGATATATATATATATAGCACATTTAAATTGAAAACTTAAACTAAAAGACCACTCTTGGTTTTGCATGTTTTAGACCAATTAGACCATTTTTTGTTTTAATGAAACAATTTTATTCACTAGCTTGATTAGAGAGATAGGCCTAGTCTCTGAGCCTTTGACCTCCCATTCAAAATGTTCTAGAAATGCTCCTGAGTCTGACCACTAGAACATAGCTTAGCACTGTACAATTAAAGTAATCAGATTATTTATTTATTTTAAGTGAAAACCAAGGAACTAAAATGGTCATAGTGCTTTTCACAGCTATTCGACCTGCAGTTTTTCCCCATGGCTGGGGGCGTTGGGTGAAATTCTGATAATTGGGTTGAACAGGTGTTTGTTAGAAAGATACCTGGTCTCATGATACATGGTCTCACTAATCAAGCTAGTGTTTAAATGTTATCACAAAAACACAACAAATTTATTTATTATTATTTTATTATGATATTTTAAAATATTTATTCAATTATTTCCTGAATATTTGGCAGCCATTGGTTTCTATTCATTTCAACGTTACTGTTAATATCAACTTGCAGAGACTCGTTTACTGTGTTGTGTATTTGTGTTTTGGTTTTGGAGTTTAGTATTTAGTAGCAGTTTTGCCATTACATTTTAATGGGCCCTATCTTGCACCTCTTAGATGGTCAGGCAAATTGTTGGCGCATCGCTATCTTGAGGCAGCAGAGAGCCACTGCACCACGGACCAATAAAAAAACAGTCTAAAGTCAACAACGGCGCATTGCTCCGATAAAAAAATAAAAAAAAATTCTATGCGCATTTACGCACGAGGCACAGCAGCGTAACTTAATTGATTACTAAAATCTCCTGACATGCTGACAGGATCGGTCAGGATCTAATGCTACTTCATGTTCTGTGTTATTCTACACAATCAAAGGGTCTCACACACAGTCCAGGTTCATACATTGAAGCTGCCTGGAGTAAAGCAGTCGTCCTACTGATCAATCATGAGCTCAATCAGAGTTTCTAAATTATTTCAGAATCTAAAAGTTGAATTCTCTGTCCTCTAGAGTTTTCCTCTGTCTGTCCTGTCATGTTTATAAATAGTTTTTTGTTGTTGTTGTTTCGCTGCTCAAATACCCCACGATATTTGTTGGGACTTTATTGCGCACATGGAACCGTTTAAAATGACTGACAGCAGCCTCTCTAAATCAAAGAAAACATACATAAAATAACATAAAATAAAGAAACGGAAAAGGGGGGAGGGTTCATCATAGTTTATATTAACGCAGCGCAGTGAGGTTCCAGACGTTTCATAGGAAACAGTGTCTGTCTGGAGTTCTGACACTTCACTGATAAACCACAGAGCTGCAGAGCAACAGGGTTCGTGATCAGAGATGGTTTTTATATCACGTCCACATTTTTTGTCCATATCCCCTTCTCTGCCGCGAGTCTGTCATTCAATCAGTCAATTGATGGGTCTTTTTTTATAGTGGGCCATTCATCCGCAATTATAATGCGCAATGCGCAAAGATGCAAGCGCACCTGGCTTTAAAAGGGAATGGGAGATGACACTCTGGTGACACTCCGCCGTCGAACTAGCAAAATTGCAGTTGGACACGCCCCAAACGCAACTGCTTGTGTTACTTGTGTTAACCACAGGAGGACAGTGTCGAGAAGTTTTTTAGTGCCTCACTGTCTGTTCTGTATTTGGAAAAGTGAATAGACACCTGGCACTACTTTTTGTTAGTTAACACAATGGTCAGTATACCTGTCAGTACCTGAAGTGACAAGGCTGAGGAGTGATACCTGCATGATTGAACTGGCACCTGAACAGTAACGACGTTAAACAGTATCTCCTGGTTTAACTCATTTATAGCTGTTAATGTCAGTGAAACACTGTCAAAAAGTGAAGTTTGTTCAAATGTTCAGCAGTCACACATGCAGAACTCTTTCACAAAAGAGGAAGAGATTTCCATTTCTGACTAAATATAATACCTCAAATGCAGTTGGTGCAGCAAGACAGGTTTTTAGGAACAACAACTCTTCTCAATTAGAAGAGCTCTTCCCCATTGCTTTCTGGGGTAACATGCTTTATAAGTTTATAACAGTTCTTAAGAAGGACAGAAATGTAAATAACTGATAACATTAAACAGTGTAACAGGATCTCTGGGTGGCTTTCTTCTTTAAACACTGTAAAGTTACTTCAGGATAGTGATCACATTTTACACAATAACTGTCTTGGGTAAACTGTCAAACTAATTGATTGACTGTATGTTGTACTGTAGACCACATGGGGAGCCTCAGATCTGTATGAGGGCAGACTGGTTGGACTGAGTGTGCGCGGCAAGAACATTACAGGACTACAGGAGCGCGTCAACATCACCATGACTCTTACTATGGGCATAAATGTAACTACATCTTTATTCCACAAATCATTTACCACTACTTTAAACTTGTATTATTTACCCGACAAAACTCAGGTAAAATCATAATACATATCATATAAACCTAATTTAATCCTGCTACATTGTTGTGTGGCAGGAGACCCAAAAACCCACTTGTGAGTTCTTCAATTTTACAACAAGTGGTGAGTAACTAGTCATCACATCTGTCACTATGTCTTTAAGATGATTAGTTGGGTTCAACAGTGAGTTGATGTAATTAAAAATCGACACAATAATTAGTGTAATGGATCTGTCTGTCTGTACGTCTGTTTGTTTGACTTACCAGACTTCAGCAGTAATGGCTGTCTTACCCTTTGGGAACGTGATGAAAGTCAAATCACCTGCTCCTGTGACCACCTCACATACTTTGGTGTGCTCCTGGTAAATGTATATTGAATTATAGAGAGACAATAACAACAAGAAAGTGATCAGTTTATTGAGAATATTCAGTAGAAGAGTTTCTGAAATGGTTGTGTGCTGCTTTGTTTAATATGTTAGCATCCATAAAGAAATAATAGGAAATGTTTATCGTAAAATACAGTACAATTATTATCAGCACTGAAGCTGTGAAGAGTGGAGCTAAATTTTAAACTACATTATATGAATTTGGTAACTTTAATTAACTATGCACCCTAATTGTTCATACGTGTATATTTTGTAAATCCTAATCTGCTTCAACAGTAATTATACAGTATTTAGTGTAGCAAATAAATACAATGAGGTAAAACCACAGCATTTCCTGTAAAATGTAATCTTTGTACCTTCTCCACAGGTAGATGCTATCCTCCCTCCTACTGACCTGAAGATTCTGACACTCATCACTCAGATTGGCTGTAGTCTTTCTCTTTTTGCCCTGGTCATCACTGTTCTGCTCTTCATCTCGAACAGGTAATTTATTCATTTACACGCTCCGGTATGCAGTACCGGCACCTCAACATTTTACTCTTTGGTGTACCGGGACATTATCTTGCATTTTTTAAAGTTTTTGTTAAAAAAGTTCTGAAAAACAGCCACAAGAAATGGTAAATAACAAATGAAACAATGCACAATAAGAAAACATGCAATGCAATTGAAATATAGAAGAAACAAATGTGCATTGTCCAAAAACTGATTAAAGCCGATTACTGCAGTACCGGCACCTATTGTTTTCCACTTCAAGCACTGCTGGTGACATACGTACTAGGAACCCTCACCACAGATCAGTTCTCCTCTGTCTGACAGAAAGATCAGAGCAGATGTCTCTATGAGGGTCCACATCAACCTCACCATTGCCCTGATTCTCCTCAACCTGCACTTCCTCCCAAGTCAGTCGGTGGCAGCACAGTCCTCCTCTGGGCTTTGCATTTACATGGCCCTTGCTCTTCACTATTCCCTGCTGGCCACTTTCAGCTGGATGGGCCTGGAAGGGTTCCACATCTACCTTCTCCTTGTCAGAGTCTTCAACATCTATGTCAGGAGATACTTGCTCAAACTCAGCTTGGTGGGATGGGGTGAGTAGAGTCGCCATGGCCATGGAACTACAAGTTGCTAGCATCAGTCATCAAACTTTGGAGTAATTGAACCCTTTAAGTTAAAGGTTCAGATATTTGATAAATCCTTGTGTTCCAGGTATCCCTGCAGTCATCGTGTCCCTGGTGGTGATCATAGACAGAGGCACATATGGACGTGTCTTTCTGGACTTGTCTAACTCCAACAGCAATGCAATGTAAGGATGAAGCAGGAACACATCTGTAATCTAGACTAATAATTAACTTAGTGCTTTTGCATGTGCATTAGAGTTTCTGTGTATTTGAAAGTTTTTGGAAGTGGTACACAAACCCCACTCACAGTAATGACAGTTATCATAAATGATAAGAAGGAATATCTGGGATGTTCTGATATATTCGATTTTATAAGTTTTCATCTATTTCTGTTTTATAAGTTGATACACTGAATATCTTCCAGCTCTCGCAATACTTTTACTGTCTAAAGCTGAATTCCCATTTTGATAACCAAACTCATATTTGATTTTACAGAGAATGAGATTAAATCCTGATCTATACCACCTCTCTTTTTAGATGCTATATAGTCAATAACACAGTGAAGATGGTGACTACAGTGGGAGTGTTCTGCTTGGTGTTCGCCTTTAACATAATCATGTTAGGGGTGACAGTCCGACGTGTGGTGAGCTTCCGCCAGCGCAAAGAGGTTCGGATCCATGTGCACTCTCTGTATTCTACTCTTTTTTGTTTTTAAGTCTGGTGATATTCAACTGTATATACATATATAAAAATCCAACTCTATGTGTATGTGTATATATGTGTATATATATGTATATATATACACACACAGTGAATATATGTGTGTGTGTCTGTGACCTACAACATGCTGTGACAAAAACTACAGTGGCCAGCTGTTTTAGAAATTTTCTTATTGTAAAGTTTAACTACATATCTGCAGCCCATTTGCCAATATTTGCGTCTTCCGTAGAAACAAATGGGCTTGAGTGCCACAGACATGGTAGGGAAGTGGGAAAGTATCGATAGACTGGCCGACTAACACGTTGTTTGTTTTGGTCCTTTCATTGGATTTGTTGACAATTAAATAATTGTATATTTACACTTGTATTTTTTTATCTTCGTCTGATATTTAAATGACTCCTGTCTGGTAAATGCGTTTAATATTTAGTCATTCAAATCATAGCTGTGTCCTTTAAATGTAGAGTTTGGAGAGTAAGTAAAGTCTTATAGAAGGCACTAGAAATGATGACAACATATTGTGTAAGACTCCTGAGAGAACCATTTTAAACAAATTGAAGAAGATAAATCTACTGCAACTCAGGAGCTGTTTTCAAGACTACAGTGTTGTCCTCAAAAGCAGTTTTGGAGTTTGCTGACTACCTACATTTCATTATTTCTAACTGTTGTGATTGTCTATGACCTGCTACTGTGTCGTTTTACATCTTTTGCAAGTCAGTTTGGGCAGAGTGACAGTGACAGAGCCAAGCGGGACATCTGTACCCTGCTGGGAGTCACCATTCTGCTTGGCATTACCTGGGGCCTGGTCTTCTTCTCATTTGGCTACCTGACCATTCCTGGCCTCTACGTCTTCTGCATCCTGAACTCACTGCAAGGTCTGCACAACCTCCACATGTTCAGCTCTATCCTGCAGTGATGTTACTGTAAATATGACGGGAAGGGTTGTGTATTTTTATATAGATATAAATACACTCACCAGACACTTTATTACATACACCTGTTCAATTGCTTGCTAACAAATAGCTAATCAGCCAATCACAGGGCAGCAACTCAAAGCATTTAGACATGTAGACGTGGTCAAGACAACTTGCTGAAGTTCAAACAGAGAATCAGAATGGGGTAGAAAGAGGATTTAAGCGACTTTGAACGTGGCTGGTCTGAGTATTTCAGAAACTGGTGATCTACGCACAACCACCTCTGGGCTTTACAGAGAATGGTCCGAAAAAGAGAAAATATCCAGTGAGCAGCAGTTGTGTGGACGAAAATGCCTTGTTGATGTCAGAGGTCAGAGGAGAATGGGCCGACTGGTTCGAGATGACAGAAAGGCAACAGTAACTCAAATAACCAATCGTTATAACTAAGGTATGCATAATACCATCTCTGAACGCACAACACGGCGTAAAAAACATGAAAGCATGGATCCATCCTGCCTTGTATCAACAGTTCAGGCTGGTGGTGGTGTAATGGTGTGGGGGATATTTTCGTTGCAGACTTTGGGCCCCTTAGTTCCAACTGAGCATCGTTTAAACACAACAGCCTACCTGAGTGTTGCTGACCATGTCCATCCCTTCATGACCACAGTGTACCATCTTCTGATGGCCACTTCCAGCCAAGATAATGCACCATGTCACAAAGGTCAAATCATCTCAATCTGGTTTCTTGAACATAACAATGAGTTATGAGTGAGCACAGATCCCACTAGAGGACTTCGGGCCCCCGTGCCACCTTCATGGAGTCTGTTTCTAGTTTGGACAGAAACATGCACACCAGTAGCACCAGTGGAGGTAAATTTATAGGACTCTGGCAGTGCTCCTCCTGTGCCTCCTTGCACAAAGAAGCAGATACTGGTCCTGCAACTGGGTTGATGCCACTTTATGGAACTGTCCTGTCTTTGTTGTGTAACGGCCAGTGTCCTGGTATCTCCTCCATGCTCTTGAGACTGTGCTGGGAGACAAAGCAAACCTTGCGACACCATGTAAGGACTACCTCACAGTACTAATAGTGACAAAGAGACCAGCAAAACACAAAACTAGAGAACAACCAGTCAGGAAGACTGAGGAGACAGCCATTGTCTGTAGCCACTACCTGCAAAACCATTCTCTTTTGGGGGGTGATCTTGCTGTTTCCTTTCCAGTGCAGCTGTTGTCACTTTTATGTGCACCAAATCACTTGCTTATGCTCTTTATTGGACCTATTGATATCTGTGAACATTCACTGACATGATGTTTTACTGTGATGATTAAGTGTTCCCTTATTTTTTTGAGCAATGGATAGGCCTATATACTGTATATAAATGAATGGGGAACTTCACAGGCTTTGGTTGCATATTTCAGCTGTGGCCATTGCAAAGTTAATTGTCTTGGTTTAACACTTGATGTGGAGAAATGTATCAGGGTACGGTCAGGATGGTGCACAATGGTGTGTGACTATTAAAAGCAGTAACAAACTATGAGACTTCCATCATCCAGAATAAATGGTGCATAATACATACTTTTTTGTTCAGTGTTGGCCTAACATATCATTTATCAGTGGCATTTGCATGATTAACATGATCCCAGTTGTCTGTACTCTCTCTAACACTCTTCCTGTGTCTTTCTCTGCTTTGACTCAGGTTTCTTCATCTTCCTGTGGTTTTTGATGTCTTTGAAAAAGACTGGAAACTCTGCTAAGACGAGCAGTGAAACACCTAGCACCAACAACTAAACCTAAACCCGACATACGAAGACATATTTCTTTTGTGTCTGTGTATATTGGGAGGATTCATTATTTCATAATCATTATTTTGATGTTTTTGTATAACACTATTATTTCTGCTTTACATTATGTTGTTTTCATGTGCAACAATATCGCTTAGAAGCAAATATGCTTGCTAGCGCTAACTACTGTAGGTAACATTTATGTTAAATGTGAAATATTTTAACAACTCACAGTTTTAGTGCTATTTCTAAAGTTTTCCCAATCCCAATGCCCTGGTGTTTATTTTAGTCCTTTCATTGGATTTGTTGACAATAAAATAATCTAGATCATCACTGGTTGTATTCTTTATCTTTAAATGATATTTAAAGGATTTTTGTCTGGTAAATGTGTTTAATATTCAAGTTAAAGTATTCATTCAAGTCATAGTTGCATCATTCACACGTAGGGTTTGTAAGTGGATGTCTTATATAAAGCACTCAAAATGGTGATGACACATTGTGTAAGACTCCAGAGAGCACAATTTAAAATTGATTGAAGAAGATCAATCAAGGTTTTTGGTGTTCGCTGACAACTTACATTTCATGATCTCTAACTGGTGTGTTTCTGATTGTCTATGACCTGCTACTGTGTCGTTTTACATCTTTTGCAAGTCAGTTTGGGCAGAGTGACAGTGACAGAGCCAAGCGGGACATCTGTACCCTGCTGGGAGTCACCATTCTGCTTGGCATTACCTGGGGCCTGGTCGTCAGCTCTATCCCGAATCCTGTAGTGATGTTACTGTAAATATGATAGGAAGTGTTGTATGAGTCAAATATATTGTATATATCTATCAGTATATAAATGACTGGGGTACTTCATGGGCATTGGTTGCATATTTGTGTTCGTTGCAAAGTTTATTGTTGATTGGTTTGACATGAATGAGGAGAAATGTATTAGGGTGTGTTCAGGATGGGGAAAAATACTGTTTATTCCTTCTCTTACTTGGATAAGAACAGGAACTGTAATGCTTTGTCCATGCCAGACCACACAGGCCACCTTGGGAATCCCCCACATTTTTAACCATGACACATGTTGAGAATTTGTATTCCTGTTGCAAACTAACATGAGTACTCAAATGTGAAATGGTGAATAAGAATTCCATTGTCCACCATAAATGGTGCCTGATATTAAAATACAAACTTTTATGTTCAGTGTATACTGGCCGTACTATTTGTATACTGATAAACAGTGACCTGCCACAGTTAGATTATTTATCAGTGACATTTGCATGGTTAGCATGATTCCCGTTTTCTGTACTCCAACACACTTCTTATCTCTTTTTCTCCTTTGACACACATTTCTTTATCTTCCTGTGGTTTGTGATGTCTTTGAGAAAGATTGGAAATTCTGCTAAGACGAGTAGAGAAACACAGAGCACCAACAACTAAATCTAAACCGACACACCAAGACATATTTCTTGCGTCTGTGTGCATCTGTGTGTAGTGGGAAGATTTATTATTTAATTTACCATTATTACTGCTGGTTTAGATTATGATGTTTTCATGTACAACAATGTAGCAGAAAAGCAAATATGTGAGCTAATTAGCTAGTTAATAATGTAGCTGACATTAATATTAAATGTGAAATATTAACAACTCACAGTTTTAGTTCTATTTCTAGTTTGATTGTTGATCTCATGCCCTAGTCTGCTTATAAAAACTCTTCATCCATCCACTATACAAATTTTTCTACCTCACCCATCCTGTGCACACCTGTGCAAACACTGTTTTAATGTAGTGCAGTTTTTTAACCTTACTAAATCTAGTTTTTGACCAACTACTTCTCTAAAGGCTGACATGTCAACATACCTAATATAAAGAATGGCAGCTGGAAACTTTACAGTCTTCAGTGGTTTCCCAAACCATGAGGTTATTGTACACGATATCACATTTCTGTTGACAGACCTGGTTTACTGGAACATAGGAGTTTAGACTGTGACATCAGTTCTCCACATGTAAAGATGAAATAGACTCACCGATTTGCATAAAACAAACTCCTACCAGCAGATTGAACACAAGCACCTTTGTATTTTACTTTAAGCTCCAAATCATGAACTAACTCAACCAGCACGGCTCACGAGGCAGATTCATCCTCCTCACGTCCGAGGTAAGAGAACTACACTATGTCCACTTAGTATTCATGTGTTCTTTGAGTATTACACTTTGACTGTACTGTGTAATTATTTAAGTCTAAAGATCACATACAGCAATTTTTAGGAACTGGATCTAACCAGAAAAGTGGAGTTTAAAATTAATTTTATAGCTATAGATTTGGAAGAAATCTTGGTGTTGGATTTCAAATTTCCCTTTAAGGTGAGCAGGCTGTGTGAAATATTTTCCTCTGTTTGGACAATGCTCTAATTCTGACTTGAGTTTTAAATTTGTCAGGAAATTTGACCCCATATTTGTCTTGTTATTTGGGAGTGGACTAAGAGGAATAAGTCGAGAGAGAGAAAGATGGGAAAAGAAAAACTTAAGTTGTTGTGTTGTACTGATTTTTTTTTTTTTTCAGAAGAAAATCACGAGCAATTCTTGATAAACTCGTGACCTGTTATACCAGAAAACAGGAGAGTAAGTTCATATTTCATTTCCTATTACTTGTTTAGAAAAAGAAAAGGCATTTTGTTTTTATTATTGTCCATTGTTTTTTTGTCTGACTTTATAAAGGAATGTAAATGGTCTTACAGCTGAGATACACTGAACACATCTGCACTAAAATGTAACTCACTATTTTTTCCATCAGTCACATATTCAGAGGAAGACAATGGTTCCCTTACTGCTGTCACTGCTGCTGCCCGAATTGCTGGCTAACCAAGGTACGAATGTCAGTTTTAATAGGTTTTTCTTTCTTTTCTAATAAGTGGAAATAGATTATTTATTGATTTATTTATTTATAGCTATTTTTGCTATATAATTTTACTTCTCATAAACTTAATGGAACAATGTGCCTGAAAATGTAACTTTTATCTAAACAGGCAGCAGTAAAATAGCACGCAGTGGGTTATCTATCTGAATATAACAGAAATGGCCAAGAGACGGTTCTGTGCAGTTCAAAAAGGGAAAAAAAAATAGTAACAGTGCTGCATACTCCAAGTACAAATATTGCAATGACAACCGTCTGGGAGAGAAGTATCACATTCTTAGAACTGTAGTATAGTAGTAGTATAATGAATTATAAGAAAAAGTACTTGCCGAAGTATAACTTAAACCACCCATCTGTGTTTCCATTAGTTTTGTCTCATAAGCCAAAGGTTTATTGGTGCTCTCTTGAAGAATGTTCTCCCTTTATTAATGTAATTTATCTTGCTGTTGTTTGTACTACCTACCACTAAATCATGATTTTGAGTTCAACATGGTTTCCTGCTTGGAATTCAGATTTTTTCATAACAAAGGCCAACAAGTAATTTTTCACGTCATTAGGACAGAAGATCTGTGAAATACAGTGATTTGTATTTGTTTCTTGCTTCTTGCTCATCTTCTGTTTCTGTGTTCAGTTTGCCTCCAGATTTCAGACGGTGACATTCGTATTAATATGACCGGTGTTAAAATTGTTGAAGTTACGGAGTCTGATACTGTGACATGTGTTGTGGAGGGAGCTCCCTGTGTCTTTCTATGCACGTACAGTACCACGGTGTGGCTCAGTGGATCATATGGTTGCGTAGAGGCTGATGTGACACAATGTGCTGCCAAGGTTGAGTACAGCATGAAACCATGTAAGTGTACTGTTCTCAACTTCTGTCTCAAGTAGACCACTGACTCTCTGCATATATGTCTCTAAAACCAGTCAGTGCAGTCACCTAGAGCAGTCGTCCCCAACCTTTTGGTCACAGTCCTGTCAAGTGAACTGACTTTATCGATTCCCAACTCGATATTGTTACAATCATTTATTTATACTTTTTAACTGTTAAATCCTTTTAGTTAACTATTTGAAATATTTATCCATTACTCATAGCTAATCATTTTAAGTGTTCATTCATTACTATTAGCTATTTATTAAGCTGCTTGAAGCTGAGCTGAAGAGGGTGCAGCCGTTTGCAGAAAATGTGGCTTTTGGTCCTGATATAGCACATCCTAAACTCTAGCCATTTATTTCAACCATTTATCCATTACTTTTAGCCACGTGTTTAGACTTCAATGCTCACTTGCTAATTTGTGTTAAAGGAGACATATTAAGCTTTTCCACATTTTATGACTTGTCTACAATGTTACAGTGTTGGATCTTTATGTTAAACATGGCCAAAGCTTCAAATAATGAGGTTAAAGTATTTAAAAGAAATCCCTGTGAGCCAAAACTTCAGATTTCCTCCTGTTCTATACGCTCCGTTTTCAACTGCTACCAATGGCTCCATTTGACGACACATGGAGCTAGACGGAGCTGGTGTGGTGTTCCATACATGGTCATTTTCTCCGCACAGCCATGGCACAGCAACACTCAGTCTGCCTGTACCGCTCAACGACAATAGCCTGGTAACATGCTTCAGGTCTTGGCCAATCAGAAGTCAGTGGGCTTTGACAGTGGGGCCCTTTAAGAGACAGGAGCATCTACAGTTTGTTTCAGATAGAGGCTGAAATGACGCCCTACATGAAGAACCAGTATAAATATAAAATATTTATTTGAACTTTGAATCATGCAAAGCTGCCATACAGAGTCACAGAGCTACAATATAGGACTGGAAAAGCAGTATAATAGGTCTCCTTTAATGCATAATTGCAACAGGTAACACAGTGTTTAGATGTTACATCTACCTTATATAAATTTAATCAAGTCATAATTTCTGAATTTTCTACTTTGCAATCTTTCCACTTGCCGCCTGGAAACTGTACATGTAGCCTACCCCTGGGTGGGAATCACTGGCCTGTGTGGCTGAGTCATATCCTCAAACACTCTATTGTATGTCTGCATCTTAAGTGTGATTCCCCTCTCACTTCTCAGATACAACTTGCATTCTATACCTATGTAACGACACAGTCATCTTGCCACTGATTCTTTCACTGGGAAGTGGCAGCTCATATACGAAGGAAATGATACAACTCTTCCACATAAAGGATTCATGTCCAGAGCTCTTCAGTAGTAACACTGAAGTCAAGAAGGCCTTTATGAAGTAAGTGTCAGACCTGCTACAGGTACTGCTCTGTCTGCTGCTCTGTCTCTGATTGTTTTCTGTTACACCATTTTTAACCATGCAAGTGGCATGACTCTGGAGATGTCGGTGTCGGCCTGTTGGGAGTCAACCACTTTGGTCCACATCGAAATATTTCAACAACTATTGGATGGATTGGCACAAGGAGACATTCATGGTTCTCAGAGTATGAATGGAGTATGATGTAGTCCTCCAAAGCAGACACAAAAATAACACATTTAGCAGTGTCAGTAGTATTAGAGGACTACATCTAGATAAAATATTTATATGTAAAGCACAAATCACAAAATTTGGAGGAGGGGGGGGAACCAAGCGGGAAGCTTCCGGTCAGCAATCAGATTCGAACGTGGAACTCCCTGAAACCTGCATTCTATTGAACAGCCAGCAGGGGGCGACTCTTCTGGTGGCAAGAAGTAGTCCGGCTCCATTAGAAATAACAGTAAAACCATGTCTGGTGCCGCTGGTTGCAAAAACTCAACATGGTGGCGCCCTATCGGCCAAACTCGAGACTGCAGTCCACAAACCAGCGGGTGACGTCACGATGACTACGCCCATTTCTTATATACAGTGTAGAACTCCAGTAAGGCTGGCAGGGCTATGTTATTCACTTGGAACATCAGATGAACTGATTTTTTTCTCTTTAATACAGATGATGCTGAGTCATTAATAAAGTAATCATGACAAAAAAAAATTATAACCGATTGTTTGGTAGCTTTCTCAAAGCTTGGTAAAATACTATGTGGAGGATGCAAGATAATTAGGATAATATAATTGCGTGGTTAATCTATGAACCTAAGTCATATTTAAACAACTATTGCTTTGTGTTGTTGGCAAGATAAAAAAGACAGAGAAAAGAGTATGTACAAAAAGTCATGGCAATTTGGTAAAACAGCAACTCTATGTTACAATAATAATAGTGTACACATATCCTACACAAGTACAATTTTTGCAGTATAACTTGTGTCCCCTTCAAAAATGTAGCCCATTTAATGGATTGGAACATGGTCAAAGACGGCAGACCTTGAAAAAAATTCTCGGCCAGGGGCAAGTTAGATGCTAAAAAAAAAATGTTTTTCTAAAACAAAGGAATAATGTGAGAGACAGCCAAGGCATAACAATCATGGAGATATTTGTTGTGAGAATATAATTGCCTGTAGGTGAGGTAATGGTGGGTGCAACAGAGGATGAATCTGGACATTAAAACCTTCCGGCATAGCTCAAAATGAGAAAAATATGGCAATAAATATAATTAATTCTAAATAGCTAACTATACTAATTTGTCTTTCTGCAGTGTGGAAAGACAGATAATTCACAGCATTATGAGAAGAACCTCGTTCAAGACTGAAAGCTCCAAACACTACAGCCTGAGGGCCTTGTCGCTTAATGTGGTCAACATCAGTGAGGCTGACCTGACAGGAAACCACAGCAGGTTCCAGATACAAGTACCCCAGGTACATAGGCTGGGATGAAGATGGTGCTGATGAATTTAGAAGGAACAGCGATGATTGAGCTAATGTGATACTGAATATGATGATGTCTTTGTTACGACTTGACTTTTGTCAAGTCAGTCAATTTTGTTTTGAGTGCAAACCACTAACTGCCCAAGCCTTGCTCTTGTTCTTCGTATCCACTGTTAGCTGCTGCCTCAGAACAGTTCATTTGTTCCTGAGACTTGGCTGCCTGTGTATGCCCTGCACACCATCCCAAAGGAGAAGAGGATTATTGGTTTGGTCAACTACATGCAGCACAGCCACTTCCAAGTATGACCTATGACCCTATTTCTACTCTTGCTCCGTCCCTCAAATCCACATATCTGGAAAAATGTAGTCATGGTTATGAATGTTTTCATTATGGGTTTGCCATATATACAATATATACTGTACATGCACTACTATGTTATAGTGCTTTTCCTTTCATGATTGCACTGAAACTGTCTCCTCATCAGTTTGAACAGGAAGCTATCTCATCAGTGGTTATTAGGATAGAGCTACTGGAGGAACACCACCAACACCTTCACAATCTGGCAACGTCAATCAAGATGATTTTCAGAACTGATACACACAGATATTTGGATGTAAGTCTGTTTGTTAAAAAGACGCTTTAATATTATAAGAACATCAATCACCTGCAGGTCTAAGAGTAGAGAGGTCTGCACACTATTCAAATATATAAATAAGATTGATTTGACTTAATTTGACTGGATTTTGATGATGGCACATGGCAGGCACTAAATGCGTTTTTGAAATTTGGACATTGTTTTAATGCTGGTTCCTTTGGTATTTAAGTAACTTGGTTTAAGCTAAGTTTTGGTTTGAATGGGAACTGAGGTAATTTCTGTCCTGCAGCCAAGCAGCCCTGCTTTGACCGTTGTGTGTAATTCCTCACTCAGTTGTAAGAAAATCATGGTACTGAACACTTTCACTTTTAAAGGGAATGAAAAGAATTGATTTCACTAGATTTTATCGCAGTATTGTGCCACTGTTTGTTTGTTTTTTTGACTAGGCAGCTTGTCCCATTGTTAACTTCAATGTAGCTCAATATGTTTGTATTTTTACAGAATGACTCATGGTTACAGTGCCACTACTTTGATGAACGAGGTAGGTGTATATGAGTTTTTGCTTACGGCAGGAGAAACGGGCTGACTGACTATGTGATAGTCCATCTTTGTCTAAAAATTAACCATGTTTAAAATCCATTTTCAGAGTCGTGACTCTTGTGTATCAGTGTTTGTCAGTCATGAATGATCTATATAAACTTAGATTCATTTTACAGCCAAAGGGCCTTCAACAATTTAGCATCACAGATCGTGCATCTGCATGTGAAGTAACACATATGTCACAGATTCACTTTTATTATGCAGAGAGAACATATTGATTGTATGCAATGAAGAGAGGTTTTTTTGAAAATGTGAAAGTGAAATAAGGTGGCATGTTCTGCCCATTTATATACTGTAATTTTTTTTATGCCTTTTAAGTTGATTTTGCTATTTGGACAACCAGCAGAATTAAACGTGATTAAGTTAACTAAGCTGTAATGTTTCCAGACTACCTCTGGAAAACAGATGGATGTGAGACTCACTTTAACAGAACCCAAGCTGACGTCATTTGCGACTGTAACCATGCAACACCCTTCGCTGTCCTACTGGTAAGAAGACCCACTTGATTTGACTTGACCAATAACTCAAGCATTTATTCATTCAGCACCTTTCATAGAGGAAATAAAATATACATATACAGATGATAGTCATATTTCATCATCGGTATTCATGACTGGTAGAGTACTGGTGTTAACCCAGTATGAGAAATCCGTCTCTGACTTGTTCCTAGATGTTAAAAAGTTAACCTGTAAACTGCAAATAGCTACCACTGTTCCTTATCTTTTCTTCAGATGAGAGAACCAATTTCAGAAGTCCACTGGAAAATACTGTCGTACATCAGTTACCTAGGCTGCGGCCTGTCCGCCTTCTTCACTGCTTTGTCCCTTGTGATATATGTCTTCAGTCGGTAGGTGACAACAAACTCACTGAAGCACACTGGGTAGGGGTGCGACGAGACCCTTAACCCACGAGACGAGATTCAAGATTGAGTTCACAAGATTGAGACAAGATTTTAACACTATTTTTAAGAATTCTTTAAAGCTGAATTATATGAATTTTTTTTTGTATTAATCACTTTATTTCCTGCATTCTGATGATTTGTTTCTGCACCAGTTTATGGTGATTTTTCTTTAAATTTATGTAAAGAGAAACATAATTCAGGAGGGCAGGTGACAATTCAAAATCTACAGCCCAACAATAACAAAACATAAGTCAGTGCAGCTCTCAGTCATTCTGTGTTGCTTTCGGGTTTCTCCTGTAGATCAAAGTTCCTTATGTAACATCCAGCCTGCTGAGTCATGATTTAGTCTTCCCTCCTCTTCTGTGTCTTGGTTTGGGGAAGTAACCTCTTTCAATGTGGCACCTATTCACCTCAATGAGAAATTATTAAATTTTTATTCAGTTAGAAATTCCTGGCCTTTAATAGCACCTGTGTTTCAGATTTTCTGCTCATGTTCAAAACTTTCTGCACATTCAGAATCTCTCCCACATCTCTGTGTTCTCTGACATGTCTAGAAAAAAAGTCATAATATTAAAAGAATAACGCCATCATTTGATAAGAAGTCTACCTGCCCTTTACTCTGCTGTGCATTATCGGCTGGTAGTAACGTTATCCCCTTCAGACCATTTGACCGACGCAGTTTGAGACTGCATGTTGCACGTGAAACAGAAAGTAACTGTAACGCTTTTGATCAGGTGGAAATCTCACCACAAATCCGCACACGTTAACTTCAGCAGCTCTGATAAAGTGCAGAGCGGTGTGGTTGATTCATAGATGGTATATTATTGGACGAAGCCACTCCGCTGATTTGAATGTTGAGCAGTGAACCAGCAACCCAGTTATGGACCAATAAAATACTACTACAGGGCTACTTCCTGTTGGCACCAGCAGTTTCATGTCTCAATGTGTTTGTCTGACTCGGATTGTCACTGATTAATCTTCCCACCTACGAAGCACCAACGCAGCGTCACTGATGGCTGAATAATTTTTTTTAGATTGCTGAGAGCTTATAATCTAAGCAATATGGTTACATCTCTCATGTGCAACGGGGTGTCACAGGGTTTTGACGTCATTTTTGGGCCTACATGGATCCCTCCATGCAGGCTTTGGTCGGCATCACTGCCCGATCTCTAGCTTACGCCTTTGGGTTGATTACTATCTTATCAGTTATACATTTGCATTTCACTGCATGAGAAAATTAATGTGTGGCTTGATTTACAGCATGGGAAAAATGTCAATTGCGTGAGTCTCGCAAGACAGTTTTTTACCTGACGAGATATCGCGTCACAATTTAATCTTGTGCCACTAGATCTCGTCACACCCCTAATACTGGGCTACTACAGCTGGAAACTCTCTGTGTGGTCTAAACACACAGAGGCAGCTACAGGAGGCCCTGAAAATGTCTTTTCTCAGTTGGCTTCTTACACTGCACTGCACTGTACTACGCAGTTTAGATTATCTCACTTGTGAGATTCTGGGCTGTTTTAGTACAAGATACAAGCTAAAATAGAATAAAACAGTTGCATTTAAAGATGATTCAGCTTTCTTTGCATTTGTTTTTTTTCTAAGATCATGATGCTGCCGATACATATCAAGACACGCACAACCAAATGCTGTCTGATTATCAAGAAACATGTATCTTGCCTGTGTACCTGTCACTTTTTCTCCTTCTTTCCGTTCCTCAGAAACCACAGAATGGATTACTCCATCTCTATCCATGTGTCTCTGAGCGGTGCCTTGTTTCTGCTCAATACAACCTTCCTGTTGACTGAGTGGGGGGCCACGGTGAAGCCAGACTGGGTGTGTGTGTTAGTCGCAGCGCTCATGCATTACTCCTTGCTCTGCTGTTTCACCTGGATGGCCATAGAGGCACTTCACCTCTATCTGCTGCTGATAAAGGTCTTTAACACCCACTACAAACACTACCTGGTCAAACTGTCTGTTGCTGGATGGGGTGAGTGCTGCAAGAGTGCATACTTTATTTGTCACTTCCTGAGGTGGTGTATCAGTGAATCAGGGCTTCTTTTTTAGAATGGCACCAGTTTGGCACATGTTTCAGTTTTTCAGAAAGAGTAGTAGAGAAATTTATTTCAGTCAATGACAATGAGAAAGATACTAAACCAGGAGCAAGGTAGACGATGACTGGGACATCTGTATTGAATGTGAACAGATCTCTGACATTTCTGTGATGCTTTTCTTCTTATATGATTATTGAAAATTGGTGCAGGGTAATAAAATAAATGCTCTTCTGGTAATTGAATGAATTGAAGTTTTGTGCTTTTAAAACTCCATTATAGCATCAATAGAACTATCTTGATGTGACGCAATATTATGTGTGCCTGGAATATGAAAAGTCCTACAGGAGCAGGTTAACCCCTTATTAACATGATGTTAAACTCTGTCTTTATGTGTGATTCTCAGGGATACCTGGTGTTATCGTGGCAGTCTCTTTGGGAGTGAAGGACTTCAAACAGTTTTACGGAGTTGCAGAAATGACAATGGCTGATACAAACCAAACTAATGCCATGCAAGTGAAATCCTAACTACTTTTGGCAAGACAGCAGTATTTGTCCATTTTAATTTATACACTTTTTTACAGGATCATTGTGTGTGTATTTGTCTTACGGAATTTTTGCCATTTTCATACAGCTTTAGCATTTCTTCCAAGTTACTTATATTTACTTGTATGTATATTTGATTTGTATACAAGAGTATTCTGCATATAACATATCATACATAATGTATACGATAAGGACCTGATTTATATGAAATATGCTCTGTATCACATTCAAAACATGTTACATAAATATAATGTATTTGCATGAAAAAGGTCTTAAAATCATCGGTGCCATTTACACTGGGGATGCTGGGGACATGACCCCACCACTTTTTGAAATGGCTGATTTTGTCCCCATCTCTTTTTGAAAGCATTTGTTAAAAATGTAAAAAAAAAAAAAAAAAGAAAAAAAAAGAAGAAGTTTGCACCAAAGAATGAACTCATGAAATTGCTTTGAGAAGGTTTATTTACGCAATGAGAAAACCTGCAATGCAATTTAAATATAGAAGAAACAAATGTCCAAGAAATGTAACTTAAGCTTAAAAAAAGACAAGCTACTGATTACTGTTATGTTTTGTTATATTTTTATATTTATGAATTGTCACCTGCCAGCTGAATTTTTGGTATTCTTTATTTAAATAAAGGCATTTCCACCATAAATTGGAGCAGAAAATGTCTCCAGAATGCAGGTGTGTTTAATGCTCCAATTTTCTGGGGGAGGACCCCAGAGTCGCTCATATATTTCAGCATTTCATGTTACTTCAAAATAGTGTAAAAACTCTCCTCGTCTTGTTCTTGTGCATTGCCATGTCTCGTGACCCAAGTGTGTCATGACGCCCAGAATGTGAGCCCTTATGTCCCCACCACTTTTCAACACAAAGTGACACCCTTGCTTAAAATTACAATCTTGGTTATTGGCAGTAACATCAGTTTACAGTTATGAAAAACAGTAACATTCTCTGCTATGTTGATGTGAAACTATATTCTGACATTGGGTGTCCTGCCTGTCCCACAGCTGTTGGATCACAGATGACTCCTTCTTCTACTCCCTGAACCTGGTGTATTTCACCCTTATATTCATCTTCAACTCTGGCATATTGATGGCAGTGGCCTCTGGCATCTGTAAGATGAAACAAGCGCTCAGGAGCAGCTCAAAGTTTCGGGCAGAGACTGAGGGAAATACTTGGAGAGACCCCGAGAGGATCAGTGTTTCCTGCAGGAATAGCCTCACTGTGTTAGGTATTACCTGCCTGCTGGGAACCACCTGGGGACTGGCCTTCCTGGGCTCCGGATATGTCAACTACCCAATCCTTTACCTTTTCTGCATCCTCAACTCCACACAAGGTCTGCTGTCACTTCTGCATTGTGTTTGTCTCTACATTATTTTAACTTGTCAATATGAACAGGTGTTTCTATATCAAATGGGTTCAGATTCCCTTTTACCAGCATGGTTTTATAATGTATGTGTCTTTTTGTACAGGTTTCTTTATCTTCCTATGGATATGTCTGTCAGCCAAGAAGCAGAGGAAGAAAGAGATGGAGGAAAGAATGACTTCACTTCCTGTGAGGACTTCAGGAATGAAATGTGATTAGAACCTCTTTCCTGCCAGTGTAATTCACACTGGGGATGCTGGGGACATGTCCCCACCACTTTTTGAAATGGCTGATTTTGTCCCCACCGCTTTTTGAAAGCATTTGCTGAAAGTTTTCTGAAAATTAACTTGCAACAAGAATCATTAAATAACAAATAAAAATTCTTGAGAAAGCTTTACTTGCACACTATGAATGAATAAATAAAATGCAATGTAAAAAAGACACAGATCTGCTGTGTCCAAGAAAGTAACTTGGGCTAAAAAACCAGCTGATGATTAGGCTACTGCATTATATTCCATAATGTTTCTTATAAATACCATTGGAGTATCTTGTTGTCTTGTTCTTGTGACTCCAATATTGTGCATTATCACGTCTCGTGGACTAAGTGTTTCGCCACACCCCTAATATGAGCCCTTAAATGTCCCCACCACTTTTCAACAGAAAGTTGCGCCCTTGCCGCCGATAGAGTTTATTTAGCAGGCAGGCGAGAACAGGAACGGGTGAGCGTCACGTAACGGCAGCGCCCAGAGAACCTGATATGGAGAGGGCAGAGGAGAGTGCCGGCGGCTTGGAAGAAGTCCCTGAATGCAATGTCGAGGTGCCGGTAGTGCGTACCGGTGCGTTCTGGCCCACTTTAAGCACTGCATGATAGTAGCTGGTTGGAAATTCCCTTTACTGTCTTTTGACCTCTATTTAAAAATGTTCCACTGAGAGGTGGGTTAGCTCGGCCACAAGATTGCAATTCAAATTTTTAGGTTGCGGTTGTTTAAATATAAACATTGTTTTCTGTAACTTTTAACTTTCCTCACATGAACATAAGTATTTTTTCTTTAACTTTGAACCTATTCTTTAAAGTAAACCTGTTCCTTCACTAACCTTCTGTAGAAATATTGTAAGTGTATTTTTGAATAAAGTGTTGACATATCAGTATGGACAAATGGTCATGTGTTGCTATTTGCAAATGGCTTATTAGACCAATCCTTGAAATCATTTGCATAGCTTTGAATTATTCAGATGATATTAAAGTGAATTACATTTTCATTTCCCAGTGTGTGCTGCCAACTTTGGAAAACAGTATGTTGTGCATGAGTTTCGCTTCCAATTGTGTCAGTTGACTTGACCAGTATGACCTGACTATTTCTTTTTCTTGCGTATATCGGAAGACTGTAACATTTGGAAACTTCCTCTTTTCTCTAGGCTCTTTAGTCTAATGCAGGAGATTTAGTCGTAGTAAAATATTAAAATGATTTGTTTCTATGAACAACCGGGGTCACACTGTAAGTAGTGGAGAATTTTATGTAAATCCATAGTGACTTTACTCTCATGGGCAGGAAACTCTCAAGAGTTGAGTTGAATCATGATTACACACTTTAAAACACATCTGATATGAATCACTTCCTGTGCACCCGAGCTGTTCAACCCCCGCTCCACTCCACCTATGTAATATTTGTAGATGTGAAACTCCCTGCTCACATCATCAAGCAAACGTCAAACAGGCAGAACAACGCTGTGTCTGGAAATGTAACATCTTCGCTTTGAAGAACAGTGAAGCACGATGTGGATTACTCTTTATCTCCTCACACTCGTCTGGTTTTCTAAGATCCAAGCTGTCGGTGAGTTGTTCACATTTGTTTAATGTGTGTTTGTGGTTAGTGTTTTTATGGGGTGAATACCCTTTGAACTGTTGACATATGAAGGCCCTGGATCATCACATCAAGAGAAAAGTAAAGTCACTCATTTTCCTTTGCTACCCGACGTTAGTGATTCTTACCCAACCACTTGTGCAACACTAAGTCGTACACTACAACTGTACTATCTCTGACTATTTTGCCTTCTTTGTCACTCTGACAGACCTTTGTGAAAATGTCATCGCCGAGTGTCAAAAAGTTGATCTCTCCTGGACCAGGTAACTCAGACAGTGGATACTAAGCTGATACTGTAAATCTTCACTCCTCTTTTTGAAGACTAATACATCTTTCTCATCCACTAATAAATTAAGTGTGGTTGTTCCCTGCTGGCTAATAAATGATGTGATTGTCAGACTGAATCATAATAAGCGCATAAACACTGAGCAAATCATTGATTATGACAGGTTGTCAGCTCTTCAGGAACTTGTGACTCTGCATTTGCCTCTTTATACCGCAGTGGAAAGTGTGTACAACTTTCCCACCCTATAAATGACCATGTACAATAATCACTGAAGTAATGTCAAAGGCAGTGCTGTTGCGTATAACCCAAATACAACTCAGCTGTGTTGTTTGTTCTCCGAAAATCAATACTGATTAAAGTAGTTACAATGGTGGGCTATAATAGTGTAGTTATAATGTTGTATAACTCCTTGTTTGGATTAATGAAATATGTGAAATATGTTTTGTTAGATGCTATGAGGACAGAATTGCATCCTGTATACTAGGACGCCGTTTTCCTCAAAATTTCAGCCGTCAGATGGTGAACCTATCTCAAGAGGTGAGGTCATTTTTTGGGTAAATGGCTCCCAGCTTTTGTCTGCGCTAACAAAATAGCTATACAGGAGGAAAACTGTACATTATATGGCGCAATGGATAAGACTATGCCTTTGGTGTGAGAGACCTGGGTTCAATCCCACAATGTGACCCATCAACCATTGGGTCCCAGAGCAAGACACTTAACCCCTAGTTGCTCCAGAAGCCTGCGACCTCTGACATGTATAGCAATTGTAATTCGCTTTGGAAGTGTCAGCTAAATGAATAAATGTAATTGTTTATTATACTATAAATAATTGTTTAGTTTATTTATCATATTAAAAACATATTTTCCTTGGTGTGTGAAATAACATGGGTAAATATTTTTTGCATGTTTGTGCATGTGCTTATGGATTTTAGGTCACGGTAAGTCCCACTCTTCAACACAGGGTTCACATTCCATCCTCAGCCCTTCAAAGAAGCAGAGGAGCTGCATCTGTGGAGGAGGTACTTGTGGTGGCCACTGTGATCAACAGCACTTTGTTCAAGGTAGGTAGCTCCAAAGATAATTGCAACCACTTAAGTGAATTAATCCCTCCTTGAATGCCCATGTTAATTCACTACTAATCACAGACAAGTAGGTGAATTAAAGTATTTTTTATCTTTGGGAAATCTGCAAGTGTCTGCAATTCAAGAGGATGGATAAGGAAGATGACCTTAATATTTTTGAACACTGACACTGGCTTAAACTTTAAGTTGGCTCTCTCTGTATAATTAGGTGTAAAAGGTAACATGTTCCCCTCTTGCTGATTTGCAATGATTTCCATGAACTCTGAGTGCTCACAGTTAGCTGTTGTGCACTATGAAAATCAAGAAAAGGTTGATTCCGTAGCTAATGCCGTTGCAATTCTTTTACAAATTTTATGAAGCAGATTTACCTCGAATTATTCTCATCCCAGCATTATGTGTCCCCTCTGTCTATCATTGCAGCTGATTCCTCCTCTGCAAAAAGGAAGGGGGAGAGGGTTATTGCCAAATCAAGCTACCAGCAGGCAAGTTATGGACGGATTTGTCCTGGCAGTGAGGGCAGGGAGCGTTCCTGTAAAAAACCTTTCACAACCCATCATATTAACCTTCAGACGCAACGAACAGGTAAAACCATCTGTGCCAGCATCAAGCAAGCAGCTTGAAAAATGTAACGTGTAATCTGCTTCCCCCTAATTCTGAATACACTTTTGAATATGTTTCAGGTAATAAATGGGACCTGTGTGTTTTGGGAGGAGTCAGCGCTGGAGGATGGAACAGGTGGGCTACATATACCACCTACAGTATTTTTGCTCCTAAATAAAAAAAGATAAACTGCGATTTATCCATTAAATGTCTGTGTCCAGGTACTTGGAGCACAGACGGCTGTGTTACCACTGTCAACAGAAAAGAATTTATTTGCAGCTGCAACCACCTGAGCTTCTTTGCTGTGCTTGTGGTAAGATGGTAACATCTTTCTGACTGAGGCGTACGGGCAATTTAACTATATTTTATAAATTTGTTTTAAATTGTTACACCAGTGTTTTATTGAAAATGTGCTTAAAGTTGAATGGAAACACACTTTGAAGCATAGAATGTAGCTGTACTACAAATCTAATCTACTACAAATGTACAACAAATTCTAAATCAAGTAATAGAGTCTGCTGAAGAGGCTTCCATCAGACTTCTGAATTTGAAATAAAGTTGAAGTTTTATTGTTTTATTTTGTCTGTTCCAGAACCCTGCAATATCAGTGGATACAAGGAATGCTGTGAACCTAAGCTATATCACCTACATTGGATCAGCTCTGTCCGTCTTCTTCACAGTGATCAGCTTGATTATCTTTATATGTCTACAGTGAGTTTTCTGTTTGACGTAACATACTTTCCACCAGACCAAGTGTGTGTTATTATTGGATTTATTTTTGTCTTCTTCCTGCAGAAGTCAACATTTAATCACTTCTTGTTTGTTAATGTAAGCGACCACAGAAGAGCAACTCTGACTCACTCAACCCTTTTTAATCGCCATTCTCTCTGCAAGAGAGATTCCAAGCAGCTATACACTTTTTTCTAATGATGACATTGGACGACATGCGACACAAACTCTTAAGCATGCCCCTACCTTTAAGCTCTGAGGATGCAGCCCCTCATTGTCATGTAATACTGTATGCCAGAAAGCAGAATTACATCAAAGTCTTAAGCCACTGTTTCTCTTTCAGACGGCGGCGTCCAGAGAAGGCCATCAGTTTGCATATGCAGCTAACAGGCGCGCTGCTCTGCCTCCATCTCAGCTTCTTGCTGTGCAGCTTCTGGGTGTGGCAACTGAAGGAGGATGAGGAGGGCTGGGTTTGTCGGATTCTGGGTCTTTTTTTACACTGGTCCCTGCTGGCAACCTTCAGCTGGTCGGCTCTGGAAGGATTCCACCTCTACCTTCTCCTAGTCAGAGTCTTCAACATCTACGTTAGGAGATACCTGCTCAAACTAAGCTTGGTGGGATGGGGTGAGTGGAGTCTGAGAGGTGTATGAATTAGCTCTCTTTTCATGCATGCACACAAGGACAGGGGTCTCGTGATGAAGTGAGGAACACAAACAGGCCAAAGCAGGCCCCAGAGCCCAAACACCCTAGATTCATTGGTTGGTTTGTGGTCTTTGTGGGCAGATGCACTATTAAAGCACAACATCAAATGAAATCTTTAAAAGCTTTAAACTTGCAATGGATCTTCTGGCCAGCAGAAACAAGCTGTAAACTGACACATTCTTACCTTTTAAGTTTTAAACAGTTGCTTATTTACACATCACTTGGAGTCAAATTTTCTGACTACCTGACAAATGTTACATAGGATAAGGCTGCCCATATTCGTCTTGTTTATGTGTTAAAATGTTTCTTATTGTCCTCCTCAAATACCAAAGCCAACAATGCATTAGTCTGTCACTTAGTACTTTCTGACGTCACTACCCTGTGGCTCTCAGCTCCAAACCCACAGATTCCTAATGAAGAAGTAAACCATTTCCTAGAAAAGCTGGGCTCTGTAGCTGTTACCAAACATTATGCAGTTATTATTAACATGTTGTTGATATATGAGAAAGGATTATTCTAATTTAATCGTTTTGAAGCTGTACAACTGTTACAGAAACTGTGAGCTGAAAGTGAGCACGTACACTTTGTGTCTACATTTGTGTGTGTGTGTGTGTGTGAGAGTTCTGAGGATGGGCTGTGGTGACACAGAAAAAATAAATAACGGTAGTCACTACCACGACAGTCATTTCTCACACCTTAATGATGTCAAATACTTGAAAATAATCAAACTTTAGCACAGTGTCCAGTAAATATCTGCATGAAACCAAGTTTACCAGAAATGTAAACCAAACAGCCACTCTTCTGATAGGGAATGGCAGACACACCACAAAAAAAAAACTGAATCATATTTTATTGATGTAGAATGTAACCATTTCATGTCACATTTGGTGACTTACAGTAACGAGTGGTCCTTATTTACATAAGCAGGCTGCTGTGGGGTCGGCTCAAAATAATATACAGTGCCTATGTACACGGTAATGAAAGAAGGTGTTATCCAGGGCATTGGTGTGTTTTTGGACAGCAATGAGGCTCTGTCGAACAGAAGAATAAACTTTACCAGGCTTTGGTTACACTGTCAATAACTGTTGGTAGGATACATCCATTGTTGGTTTTGGTTCCCAATAGGACATGATGATAATGAAAAATGTACAATATCATCAGACCTTTTAACACATTCACACAAAGAGAGAGTCAATAGGCGACCGCAGCTTTTATTTTAATTAAATTGTTTTTTTTTTTTAAATCTGTCCTGCCCCGCAGCCAGGTATAGAGTATGAGAAGCTGGATACCGTGTTGTACCAGAAAGGTTTTACTTTAACAAGAGAGTATTAATATACTCCTTTGTCTATTTTATCATTTATTTAAATATGTATTGATTTGTCACCGGGCCAGAAGTGGGGGAAAAATGCGGTTGGGGGGCACAAATACCACACAAACAGACACGAAAGCAACAGGAAATAGCAGAGGAAAACACTAATTGCAAAAAGCAACGAAACCTGCAAGAGAACAGGCAGGGGGGCTTGGGGTGTAGAAAATCAAGCAAACAAACAAAAACAAAACCAAAGAGACAACCAGCCGCACAGCAGCAATAAACAGCTGACATAAGAAAAGAACTGAGGGAGAATGAAAAGGAGAAACAGTCAAGCAAAATAAATACACAACACGGCACAGCCATGAGAGCTGGAATAACAATTCATTTCAATAAGTAACTTAAAGAAAAGCAGAAAGGCTAGTTCTACCTGTTGAAAGTTTAAAGTCTAAAGTGTATGTCACAAAATGTAGTTGTTAGTGTGAGTTAATGCTTTTAAAGCAGGTATGACGTTTGACACTGGAGTTGATGAATTTTGATTTCCTTACAGAATGTTTGTTCTATATTCCTCCGTAAGTGGTCCAGTGGAGTTTGATTGATCCCACAGCTTATTTTTGACAGTTGAGGAAACCAAGTGCTCACGCAGGCAGATTTTACCGCAGTCGCGGATTCCTGAAGTCAATTCTGTATCTTTCTTGTCTTTCAGGTCTTCCTACACTGACTGTAGCAGTTTGTGGGATTTCAGGTGTTTATGGCAAAAACAGTCTGGGACTGACTGATAACAACAACCACAGTTCAACAGGTCAGATGTAAGAACCCAAAGTTTTTGTTATGATTTGAAATATTCAACCTCACATAATTCTTAGCAAATACATACTGTGACTCTAATTCTCTTTATTCACTGCCAACAAGCAGGTTATGTGGAATTCAAAGTGAACTTGATCTAAATCAAATATGACTTTGATTTGTGTTTGGTTTTAACATCCTGCAGATGCTGGATGAGCAGCACGTTCCCACACAGGCTTGTAGTCAGCTACATCACCACTGTGGCCTTCCCGTGCCTGGTGATCCTGTGCAATTCTTGCATGCTGGGGCTGGTGGTGTTTAAGCTCTGGCGGCTAAGGGAAGGGAGTGAAGGCACTAAAAGCTTGAAGAAGATGAACGGAGAGAAAGGGACTAGGTTATGGAAGGACTGTGCCACATTACTAGGCCTCAGCTGTATGCTGGGTTTACCTTGGGGATTAGCGAGCGCCACCTACATGTCCCTCCCTGGGATCTATGTTTTCACTATACTAAACTCCCTGCAGGGTCAGTATGTGCATCATCCTCATATAAAGCATGCACTGTGCCTTTATGATTTGCTGGAAGTATTCACAGCCTTTCTTTTTTTTCTTCTCAGGGGTATGCGTGTTCTTCTGGTCTGTGGCTTTGACCTGCAAGTCTCGATCTGACAGTAACTCCTCAGTCGGAGACCCCTCCTCTCAGAAAATGATGACAACCAGTTTCAATAACTGATATTCACAGCTCACAGAAATATATTACCCATTTCCTATATTAGGTGTTAACTAGACTCCAGCAATGTGCAGTTAAATTATAACTAACAATAACTTTATTTGTTAATGTCTTGCAACTCCTTTAAATAACTATTGCAAATAAAAGCATGCATCAATTGTGATTGTTATGGTTACAGTACTATCAGGTATGGACAGATGGCAAATACTTTTTTGGCTTTTTTTAATAAGCTTCCTCCATTTCAAAGGAAGAACAATAGGCTACACATTACATTCAGGTTATATTCTTCTCCGTTTCAAATTATAAAAAAGAAACTTTTAGAAATTTGACCTCAATCTTGTTCTCTGTTAATGCACAATTTGACCATTAAATGGATTAATAAATAGAAATGAGATTAGATTAGATTTGAATAAGATCCATACATCTATGCATAACATAGAATAAATGGGTAAACAGACGGATGGATGGATGGATGCATGGCTTCAAATAAACTTCAACAAATCAAGTGATGTACTGCAGTAGTAACACGTAATGCACTATTACAAAGAAAAATTAAACAAAGAGTAGCTCAGTAATCATCAAGGACATAACTTGACTTTATGTTTGAGTACTGATTTCCAACTAGTGTTTGTACCCCAGTGGGTGTTTCTGCAGTTGTCAAGGAATTCATGGGAAGATCAAACAGTAGCTCAACTATTAAAAAACAAACAGAAATATTACTTTTTTGTATCCATAGCTGTTAACAGCTGAACAACATGCATTGCCTGAGAGTCTGTGAAAACTATGGGAAGTTAGTCTAAACAGTTAGCTAAAAATAAGGGATAGATGTTTAAAAATAACATAGATAAAATAATGAATAAACAGTTCAAAAAGTTAGCTAATAAAAGCTTAAAAAAGTATTGGCTATAGTTAAAATAATTAACAAAAAATACAAGGTACAAGCTTGTTTATTAGTCACTATACAGCGCAAGGCTGCATAACGAAACTAAATTTGTAGTTCCTTCATGCTAAACACACAATATATAATTAAGTGTAGGCCTATATTAAAATATGGTAACATATAAAATAAAATTAAACAATATATGGGCCTACAGTTATTTATATACAGACATGTAAACACCCCGAACATTCCACAGTGCATTTTTTTTATTTGCATCTGCGGTGAATGCAAACAGCAGCAACCAGATGATAATATAAAGGTTTTATCTCCACAATAAACAGTCTAACATTTAGGAAACAGAGTCCATCTTGACTGCGTTTGTGCACTAAGCATCATCAATGTAAGTGAGTTCACCTCCTCTCATCTTGCCGGAGTCTTGCGCCGACAGCTCAGAACATGGACCACCTGCCGAGCGCTTGATCATCTGACCACCTGTGGATGTTGATGGGACAGGTCTCTGTAATGATATGAATTCCATTGTCTGGTCAATATGAGTCCCATTTTGTCTAGACCGGATCTTTAGGAGCAGAATCAAGTCCAAACTGGGCCAGCATGGCTCCTTTCCTGGCTCTTTCCTCTCCTCTGAGTGATCATCGCACCCGCCGTGGTGCCTGGTCCGGCTGTGTGGCCCGGGTGGATTGTGGTCCGCTGCTCTTTAATCCCGTCTTCATCTTCCAATGACTGTATTTATGTCAGAGGTAACACGTGTTTTGACAAGCGAGGTGGAAAAAAACAGATAAAAACAAAAGTGTGGCAAAGTTTGAAGGAGCTACCGGCTGCTGCTTCTACAGGCACTGCCGGTTGCCATAGCAACATGCTAAGTAATGGATAAATGGGTGAAATGGTTAGCTAAAAGTAGCTAATGGATAAATTGGTAAAATGTTGATTCTGCCACTAGTAGTACAAATGCAAACTTGACCAAACCAACCAAAACACTGATGATTGTATGAAAGAAATATTGCAACAATATCCCCATTTACAGTTAATAGTGTTAAATAACATCCAGTTTAAAACCAAATGAAATTAACACATTTGGAACATGATGGGTGGTGCTGATGAGGTATACCGAAGTTTAGCTCATGGGGCAGTGAGGATGTGTCGTTGGGAACAACTGACTTAAATGACAGGAAATCATTTCTGGAAAAAGAAAAAAGACTGATTCAATTCGTCTTACGGACAACAGAGATTCTGAGAGGAGCAGAATTGTCACCACCGTCGTTGAAACAGGGACTGAGGAACGGGTAGAGTTTTTCGGTGAAGGAGATGCCAGTGAAGGAGTAGATCATGTCTTAAAAGGCATCAACGTCATAAAAGGAGACCAGACCTTCCTCATAATCCACAAACACTCCCACCTTCTGAGGCTGCGATTTCAGAGAGAGGACGACATCAGGGTCGGTGAGAGCCACGTACTCATTTCCATTCCTCAGCTGCAGAGACCAGTAACCAGCCTCCGGGCTTGATATGATTGGTCCTTCTCTGTTGGCCGAAACACTGACCACTCCTGAAACCCACTTAGTTTTCCCTTTAACCTCGACCTCATAGTAGAATCTGCCAGAAGAGAAACTCTGCTTTCCCAAGACAATGACACAATATTAAAATCTCTCGGGATTGTGTGGGACATTCCTCTCCACACCACTGTGATTTACTTGTCTCTCATCATCAGACAGAACGAGTTTAGGATGTGCTGTGTCAGGATCAAGAGCCACATCCACAGCATACTGTTGCACCCTCTGTAGCTCAGCTTTAAGCACAGGGTAGCACTGTCTACCCTGGATCATCTGCTGAAGTTCTGCTTCTGTCTTCCCCATTTCTGTCTTCTTTCTTTCGAATTTTCATTTAAGAGGAACGACGTCATGCGACTCATGGTCTGACTCAGAACAAAACAGCTCAATCAGTTCATTATGCTGTGTACACATCCTGTTTTCTAGGTTTTCAAGAGGCTCAATGAGTTTATGCCTTTTTTAGGCCAGAAACTGTCTGAACTGGGCAGCCATTTCAGATACGAAAGTATTGACACACACAGGGCACTGGTATTTACTGTTAATTCTGCAGTTTTCAGTGATGCAGTTTTTGCAGAAGTTGTGTCACACGGTATGGTGACAGGAGTGGTGAACACATCAAAGCAGATGGAGCACAGAAAGTGTTCTTCAGACAGCAGACAGGTGGCAGCTGACATGTTGAACACACTACGGCCAAATGTAAAGATATAACAACGTCAGTAATGACTTCTTGAATATGGGTTTGATAAATATTAAGTTTAGATTATTAGAATATTAGCTAAAGTTATTTGGAATTACTATCTTTCAGAAATATTCATTTGTCAAGGGAAATGATCCGAGTAAATGCGTACTTACCTGTGTAGAAAATAGTATTATTATTAAAATGCTGGAAGAACCAAGATTCAGTTTTTCTACCTTGGGACAGGGACTTATACTGAGTGTAGCCTGCTGTCACTAGGAAACCTCTAACTACACTGAGGGGATGAGACTCTTTCAGCGTGACTCCACCTCCTCATACATATAAACTGGTGATGTGACTACACCCAGAGCAAGCAGCCAACTGTCTTTATAATGACCAGTTCTGAAGGCACATAGCCCTCCTGGCATGCACAGTATGTGTACAAAGCATGATAACACTGCTGGAGCCGTTCAGCAAGCCCGACCAGATGTGTGTTCATCAGTTAATTCAGACCCCCAATCACAATACATTGTTCTACTGAAAGAACGGAACAAAGGAAAGAAGCCAATTTAGTGTCAAGAGTGTGCAATCAATTTAGAATAATTTATTTACACTAAATATTTAATATAAATTGTTTATCTTCTGCTAAGTAATTGTACTTGTTATATTGACTTAAAGTGTTAATTTATAACTGAACATTCTAAATTGATTTTAAAAACAGCTTTGAAAAGGGTTGTTTCTTTTCTATAATTTTTAAAATATATTCCCACCACTAATGTTTGTTTGTTTGATGGCCACTGGCCAGTCAAAGGTTACTGCTGTAGCTGCTCTGTAGGCTGCACTTCCTTTAAGGCACAAACGGTTGAAGACAAATACCATATGGTTTTACTGAATAATTAAGTAAATATAGAGCAACAGGGATTTTATTTATGTCAAAATGACATTGCAGGAGGAATTCAACACCACCTACTTTTTCAAAAATAAATTCTGGAATAAAGTACCATAGTTTATCCTTTCCTTGGATGTCATTTTTAATCCACTTGACCTTGAATGTAGTGTACAAAAATATAATACATTTAGATTAGATAGCGTTTTCAATCAATGGATATGACATGACTCCCTACCTCCCGGCCTGCGCCGCTCCAAGTATATCCGTGCAGTGACGTTTGTGGCACCCGGAAATAAAGGCGGAGTTGAGAGCTCTCCAAGTGATCCAGACAAACCAGACCAACTCAGACAGAGGGACGACATGGATCCAAACACGACGATTCTGCGAGTCAAGAGAAAAAGGGGGACCGATCCCGCAGACGCTTTGTTGCTGGCGTGCAAACGTATCCGTCCAGAGACGTCCCAGAGCTCAGGCGAAACGGTACCGGAGCCCAACGAAGCCGAGGTGGAAAACTCTGTCTTCAAACTCGTGGCGACCGTAGCGACACAGGTGAGAGGCCCGCTGCTGCTGGCACGGTGTTAGCTAGCCGAGCTATGCCAACGCAGCTGGCGGTGGAAACGGCGAACACACAATAGTTTGCGTCTCGGTATAAACTTAGCGATTTTGAACGGTTGACTGGCTGAAGATTTTATGAAATTAGCTCCTTGAAATAATGGGAAAACAATGCGCCGTCTGTGGCAGTTGTTGTTAGCATAGCACTCAGGCTAGTCAGCGTTATTGGCCAACGTTAGCCCACACTTCGTTAGCCCACACTTCGTTAGCCTGTGGCGTCAGTTAGCTCATTTTGTTGATGTTGTGACGTGTTTTCAGGCCTCGGAGATGATTTGACTTCATCCAAAAACAAAGCCGTCGTGGCTCTAACGTTATTTAAGTAGTTACAATGTTAAACATTTCAGTAACATAACACGCAACATAATTATCTTAGCTGTTAAACATATTTTGGTATATTATTTTACAGCCTTCACTTTTTTGACTAATGTTATTTACAAGCGAATTTGGCTGGTTTCTACCTGCCTTTATTTAAATAACGTTTGTTAGATGCTGTAAATGTGTTTCTGTTCGCTGTGACATTTTGAGAAGGCCTCTGTTTTTCAGTGTGTTTGGGTTTGAAAGTGGCGACGCGTTTCTAAGGATTGTCTTGTGCATACTTAACGTTATTATCCTTCAAATTAAAGCCAGATATCTTCTCATATCCATGTAAGAGCCCTAAAGATTCTCGCCGTTTGTCATCTCCTCACCAGGATGCTCCAGTTCAGACACACGTTAGACAGGCTTTGGCTCGGCCTCGCATGGCCCACGCTCTGCGACCCTCTGCTGCCAGTTCACAACGGATAATTGGGGACCTACGGAGCACGAAGTTGAGCACCAGGAGGGAGGAACGCTACAGAATACTCTCTAACCACCGCACAGGCCTGGCAAGCCCAGCTGAGCAGCAAAACCCCCAGACAGATGCTTCTGAGGGCGTGGAGCAAACTGGGAAAGAGAAGGACAAATGTTGGGCTGTCGGTGAAATCCAGGTGGTTGATCTCATACATGAGACTGTAGAGGAACAGGACAAGTCTGTTGGAAAGGTGAGTTGAGTATTACTGTAGCTGGTTAGAGATGAGCCTATTTATTTTTTTAGGATTTTGTCTGTAATGGAATCAATTACCATACTAGTAAGAGAGACCAGATATCCGGCATTTTGAGATAATCACATCGGTCATACCAGCACTCACGAGGCTGGTATACAAAAAATGTCTGTAGACACAGCTGCAGGAGCCTGGTCAGTGTGGCTGTGGAACTATGTTAGCATTCTCTCATCTGCGTTTTGGGATGGCGGCCCCTAAATTCCCTAAGTCACCATCATCTTTTCTAAATGTCCCGTCCATAATGACAGGAAATCTAATCTTAAACAATGATTGACTTGTGTCAAATATGTATTATACTGTGGAGAATGATGCAGCTGAATGACGTCACTTCTGACAAACTGTACCCCTTCAGCACCGGTCATAGTCTGAAATCTATAGCATTACCAAATGTATTTTTCTACTTTATTAATAATGAATAAAACTTCCATAGATAATCACTTATGTCAGATTGTGCTCTGCGTGGAATAATGGAATTATTGATGACTTTTCTTTGTTTTGACATCGGCATTAAATATCGTGCATCAGCCACCCTGCTCTCTAAATATCTGTTTCGGCCATTGAAAAACCCATATCGATTGATCACTATACCAGTCTGCTTACTGAAATTGATTCTTATGAATAGTCCAATTAACAATATAACCATAATTATGAGTAAAACCTGCCCAGAAATGTTGTGACTTTCAAAAAACAGAAACTTTTCAATTGTACAATCAGTGCGGTGTAAAACAAAGGAACATAGCAGAGAGAATGACATTCTAATGTGTGGCCACATTTTGATTTCATCGCAATATAATTTTCCACTTACAATTTATCGATTTAATTCTAAAAAGCTTCAATGCTTTATTTAATCCATTCAACTGTTAGGGGTGTGCGTCTTCACTGGTGTCATGATTCGATTACGGTTATCCCGTCTTCGATTCATCACCTCAGGGGTGGGAATTTCAAGGCACCTCCTTACGATTATGAGTGCTACGATGCGAATGTAAAACGAATAGGCTAAAGATGTATTTTTCTCACTGTGTGACTACTTGGTACTTTTAAAGCAAAGTATTTGTAACAATCCAAACGAGTAGGTAGTAATGAAGTGCAGATATTTAATGTTACTTCATATAAATGTAACATTGCTTAGCATTATTACACTATAACAGCATTATTACTGACCTCTGCTGCTGCTATTTTTATTTCTGATGCTGCTGTTATGTATTAGTATAGAGTCAGATGGGGGTTGAACTATGCATTTTACAACACTCCAGCCAAACTACGTTCACTCCATTTTAATATATGTTCCTTTTTTTTTTTTTTTTTTCTAGTGTAGTTACGTGTTTGTGTTTTGTAAGTTGATTATTGTAATCTTGTATTGAACACCATGGGCCAAAAGACGTCCTGCTCAGCTTCCAGACCGCAGTCTGAAGAGGAGATGTTAGCTGATGTTAGCTAATGTTAGCACTAACTGCCTTCACTTTTCCAGAAGTTGGAAAATCATAGACAGACTTTAACACACATCAGCGTGACCTACACTGTACATTTACAGCCAGACTGCAACGTATCACTCGTATTTTCCTCTGCTTCGCTGTTTTCACCGTCCCTTGCTGCTTCTGTGCTGCAGTATACGGTGAAATGCATTGATTTTATTGATCATGTGAAAGTTTAGTAGCAGTAGTCGTTTATTCAACAGCGGTCTGTCTGTGCCGAACAGGGAGAACCACATGGGTCCGGAGCTGCACTTCCATGTTTACTTTTTCGGTCCGTCAACATTACGTTATCAATTAAGCCATAGATAATCGATTATTGACATTTGTGAATCGATTCTGACTCGTCCAAGTCTGCGTCACAATGCATCTAAAAATCTATTAATTTCCACACCCCTAGTAACTTTATAGCCACTGTTTTGCACAGACAATTATTTCTGTCGCATGTTGCGCTGACGCTGATTGTAATGGTGCTGTTTGCAAAATGGAGGAAGAGCGAGAGAAAACAGCAAGGGATGAAGAAGGAAGTGTCCAAAGTATGGGATAATGGGATTTGAAACAAAAAGGAAAAACAAAAGTACTTATACTAGTATATCCTGTAAAGTACTCGATGAATCGATGAAATGATCTATAGAACAATTGATTTGCTAAAATCAATGTTAGCTGTAGCCCTAAATATAATAAATCTTTACTTTAATTTATTTGAATTACAAATTTATCAGCACTTAATTTTCCTATTTAGATACTTATTTTGTTGAGGAAAAGGGACTGAAAAAGGATTTCACTTTAATTTTACTCGCACATATTTATTGAAAAAAGATTATCATTTTAATTATTTTGAGTGTTCTACCTCAGATTTGTGAAGTGGTCCAGTGTTCGGCATCAAGTGTTAGTACTGATCATGAAGAAAAGTTTCTTCAACTTTCAGTCAGGAGCAAAAATCAGCCTTTAAACTTGAAAGAATTAATGATTTGACATTTATCGGGATAATTATCCTACAAACCGTCCAGCACTTACCAAACCAGCTAAACCAGCCAACATTAATTTGCTTATCTTACTGACCACTCAACTGAATGTTTTCTTTACTTCTATCACCAAATGCTTTCAGCAGAAGACAGTAAATATAATTTAATAGCTTAATAATTTTAAATGCTGTTCAAGCACAAAGCATAGTTCTGTGTGGTTTCGACATAAGGACACAAATAATCCTTATTGTATGATGTCAACTGCCTTTGTTAATCTGTCGTTAACAATGCAAGGCATTAGTCATCATTGCTAAATTTATTTTCACACTGTTTTTGTAAAGACACTGTCCTCAGACCCAGAAGTGATCCTGTGTAACAACACCAAGCTGCTGCGGGAGCGTCTGAGCATATCTGGAGACAGACTGTCGGAGGAGCAGCAAGACACAGACTACGTCTACGATGTGTACTACCAGGAAACTGTCGCATCAGGTTGGATCGAGGACATCGTGTCTGTCAGGGTCTACGCCGATGAGGGAGAACTGGTGTGTGTGGATGGATGGACGGACAGATGAATGAGTGCTTAAATCTGAGTGAGTGAATGTAGACATGGGGAAATTTGTAGCTGGATAAACTAACAAGAGTGAGCTGCCATCTGCTGGTTTTGACTATATTACAGGCCTTTGCTAACTGTAAATTTTGCCCCTGCTGTTAAGCTTTTATGTTTAGCTTATATTTGCTTTCTAAACTCAAGCTGTGGCGCTGAATCGAAACGCGCGTTAGGCCAATCACTAACGTATGAACTAGTTTTGCCACACGTAGCTATTCTGATGTGGCAGAAAAGCCAAAACAGTAAACACAGGTAAATTTTGCAAATATATTATTCATATGTGCTCAGAAGAGTGGAACAAAGTGTTCTGGTGTATAGCTTGCATCATAAAGCTGGCTTTATTTTAACGTTATTATAATACTAATAAACAATTTCTCCCAAGACACTAAAAGCAATAATGACTTGTCACAATTATGTCATAATGAGGCTGTCAGGTAATAGGTGGTTGTTTATCCCAGGTGCCTGACTGTGTGGTTCATGAAGAGGAAGTGTATGACGATGAGGATGATGAAAATGAGGAAGGTAACTGGAGGAATGACTACCCTGATGAGGACAGTGATGCAGACAGTGACAGAGAGGAGCGCTATGGTGGTAGGTATTTACGTATTATTGTTAGTCATAAGTCACTTAAGTCTATTTACTTTGGTCATTTGGCAGGTATTAGTTTTCACGTCAAGTATTTTTCAGTTTAATCAGTGGGACAAAAGCTGAAATGACACCCCAAGTGTGTTTTGAATGGCATTGACAGCCACAATGACAGCTGACTCAAAAGTAAGGCTGACCTAGTGTTTTTGTGACACCGATCTGAAATTGGGCATGACCTTTTATGGCTTCTGAAGGAGGGCATGACAAAAAACGCTTTCTTATTGTGTATCCTAGAAGTGGTTAAATTAATCGCCAACTATTTCAATAATCAGTTTCAGTAACTTAAGAAAATAAAAAAATTCAGATTCCAGCTTCTTAAATGTGAATATTTTCTGGTTTCTTCACTCCAATGACGGTGAACTGAATATCTTAGGTTGTGAACCAAATAAGACATTTGAGGACGTTATCTACCAATCAACATTTTTTTTTTTAACACTTTCTGACATTTGTATTAACTAAACAACTAATTGATCCAAGTAATGAACAATTAAAATAATTGTTACCACTGTTGCGCGATTAGGAATGTGACTTGGGTGTGACAACTGATATGACCTTGTAGGACAAGGTCTGTTCCTGTGTGGGACACTGTTGAAATAAAATTAGAACCTTTTGTGAAATATAAATGTTATGTAAATGTTCTCAAACTGTTCCCATAAGTTGTTAGGAATAATTGGGCTATTCCAGAATTCACACGCATGTTGGGGCGACACAATGAATGTAAGTCACTTTTAAGAACTCGTCACTTAAAACACCAGATTAATATATTTAATGCACTCAGTGTTCCAAACATCGTTGTAACTTAACATAAAGCAACAAAACGAAAAATCCATTCATTCTGTAAAAGGTGCTCAAATAGTGGTTGAAAGACTATCTCAGCATTTAGGCTATTGAAAACTCCCCACATTACCTGCGCCCACACATAAAACTAACTTAATTTCAATGAACTCATTTATTTTAATGGCTGCGTCAGACTGTGTGAAACGGACTTGAGAGCAAATTAAAAAAAATAATAATAATGTAAAACGCATTTCAAGTCTGTAAGTAGGCTTACAGTCATCTTAAAAGCCTATAACAAGTAGTAGTCAATCAGTCCCTGTAGGATGATATCGCTATACAAAGCTTTCTCTGCATTAAACATAAGCAGCCTATAAAACAGCCTGTGGGATCTGCTAAGGATGGTGATGTCATTTCCCAAAAGAGCTGATTAGCCATAAATTATGATGGTGATCTACTCCGGTAAGAAGTGAACCACCGTTGTGGTACTGTAAACCCAGGGTTAACCCCAAAGTTACCTCGCTAAACTCAAATCCTGCTTCGTGGTACATGCCCTGGCTGCTGTCCGTGTTTTTAGTACAAGAGCACGTAACCATTTGTCAGATAAGTACAGACTTATCGCATCCTCCTAGAAGACTTGACATTTCCAAGATCATTCAATATGATTAATTTCTAATGGATCAGTGTGTGTCTAAAGAGACCACATTGACTGCTTTTAATTATTGCAGCACCAACATCTTTGAAAGTGTCGAACTGTGATGAGCAGCTGTCATTCATTGGCTGTTGTGTCTCGTGTATGCAGGTTACTGGGAGGAGGAGCACTCGTACAGCCGGAGAAACTGGCAGCGCTACCAGAGGGAAGTGCTGCATGAGCTGGGCTGCCGTGGGGAAGATGAAGCGGAGGCGGCGGATGATGATGATGATGCAGACAAATATTGTTCTGATTGAGCTGTCCTTTAACCCACACCTGTCAGTGGATCTTCCCCATGCCCCCTTTACATTAACCCCATGCTCCATAGACCTCTGTGTAGGTGAGAGTGGAGGACAACAAGACTGGCACATAGAAACAGAAAATATGCCTGAAATATGTGCTTCAAGAAATCCCACCGCAGCAGTGTAGCAATTTATGTGTAGCACTTATCAGATATAATGAGTGACTGAAAAAACATCCTGTTCTTACATCAACACCAGTGACGATACCCTAAATGTTAAATGTCTTGAGTCACAAAGTTTATCGACCACTAATGGTTCAGAAAGCCTCAGCGCTCTTCGGGTGTAATGCAGCCCTCTCTACTACACAGATGAAAATGGAGTAGGTGTTATTTCCAGCTCCAGAGTGTGGTTTTTTTTTTTTCTCCCTTCTTTTTAATATATAACTATGGTGGAGTGAATGTGTGGGTGTGTTTGTTCTAAGTGTGTGTGTGTTAGAAATGTTGCATATTAGTGTTAAGTGCCTGGTATGCTTTGTGCCGTTAACACTTCTGTTAGTGAGACGTCTTGGGCCGCGTGTGGTTGCAATTTAGGGTGTTTGCATTTTGTGCATGGTAGCGCGTGTGTGTGGGTATAATTGTGCGTGTTAAGAGTTCTGCATAATGTGAAAGCGTGCATCATTGTTGTGGTGTGTGTGTGTGTGTGTTTTGAGTTTGGTTCAGAAATTCCCCATTGAAGTTGATCGTTTCTCTTGGATGCTTGTTGAAGTTAACCTCTTTTTGTAAATATGTAGATGTGTATAAAAAGAGCTTTCAAAATAAACACCTTTGTCCTGAATGACACTCACACACTACTCACAAGAAATCGGTAAGAACAACCTACCTAGATGACAAGTTTGAACACTGAACCTGGCCATCTCAAACAAAGTATGCAGTCCAGTGATCCACAACACAAGAGTAAAATTGAGTTTTGTCTTAAACACAGGAAGGGAAACAAACCGGAAAAGACTCAGCATGCCTGTTGTGGCTGGAGGTGTTGATCTGATTAGTTTCTTTGCTCAGTTATTTTCCTGAGACAACGAGGTGTGTGTTTTTTTTTTTTTTTAAATTAGGCCATTGTCAACAGTTGGGGAAAGTTTTAAATGTAAGGTCACAGTCTTGGAAATGAAACTCTGTTATCCAGAATACAGGAAAAGCTCACCTGGTAGTGGGTCCAAGCAGACAGGCGGCAGACACCAGAGGAAGGGTTGAAGAGTTTGAAAGAAAGCTTTTAATAGACACAGCTTAACTGCTCCATCTCCAAAACTGCCTGCACAGTTTGTCTCTCTCCATTTAACAAACAGCAGTGATTCCGTCAAATCTTCAGTTCCCTTAATATTCAACATGACTTATTATCTACATCAAATTGTATTTAAATCATTCATTGTAAATTAATTTAAAACTTTAAAAATGATTATTCCATTTACACTCTGAAAACTTATTGCAAGCATTCCAGGCAGTGATTCAGAGATGCAGTACAGTATGTTTGGGGTGAGGTATAGTTTACCTGAGACCGTTTAGAGGTAATTTGTGAATGCTACACAACTGGAATTACAGATGGAACACTACAACGGATACAGAAATTGCTGTTTTGTTGTTGCCTTGAAGACAGCACGCTGAACGTTAAAGAGTTGAGAAATTGATTTAGTGCTATAAACATAAAGAACAGGAAGTCTACAGCTTCCTACAACGACGGAGTGGATTCAGCAGACAGGTAACCAACCTCAGGCTTGAAACGTTCACATTTTTCCTATTTAACAAAATGGCATTAAATACACCAAATGAGGGGGAAAAATGGTTAAAATGCAAAAACAAAAATTAGACAATGGCCCCAAAAGTACAAAAAGGCAATGCAGTTAGGACGATGACTGTAAAACTTCATGTAGCAGCAGACAAAACACATTTTCTTCCCTTTTTTTCCATTTAGGAAGTGAGTATGACAGACCTGTTCTGACACTCGGGAGCCCATTCACACATTCTGCATATAATATCTGTCAGTTAAAGTCAGTTCTATCCATGTAATATTTGCTATAATATTTGCTGATACAAACACTCACTACAAAGGAAAAGGGCCTGTGAGTGCTGTTCATATTGAATAAACAAAAGAGGACTTAAAGAAAACAAGGCCAGAAACCAAAATAAAAATAAAACCTCAGTTAAAACCGCACCTCATTCACCCATTACCAGAAGTTACAGTGTGGCCCAGTCCCCAGGTAGCTAAGTAGTGTCTGGTTCTAATTTCACAATCAACTGGATCGCTAGCAATCTTATACACCAGGGGTTTTCAGAGTCTGAGACTGTAGGCCTCCCCTCAGACAAAGCTTGGTAAGGCACCCCTCTGTAGTTTACTTAAATTCCTGGACACCTATGGGATTGTGATCATGTTATTTACCTAATAAGACCATAATACCGCTGTTTGACACAACTTCAGACTACACCAAATACACAACAAAGGTCTGCCCTAGGGCATTTATTAGTTTCTGACTCTGGGAAAGTGAGAAAGACAATAAACTTCCCCAAAGCCGCTGTATCTCTCTTTAACCAAGTCTATTCTATGTGATCTCCTTTATATGATAACTAATGTGATATTTTTTTCACTTCTATTCCCTGTGACTCTCCTGAAACAGGTCTGGAACCGGGAACATGCACACAAGAACACTAAAAAGGGTTAGACACATGGGGAGGGTGTTGGCTGCGGCCATAAAAAGGTCCCTTTGGTCATGTGCAGCACCTGTAAAATCTCACAGGCACATAAAGGCATAATACATTAACCTGTAGAGCTAACAAGGCAAATCTAAGTAATTAAATAATTTGATGAAGGAATTAAACTGTAACAATATCCACAATATGCAGTATAACAGCACTGTCTTCTCCTTGAATGTCCTTGAACTCCAGCATATATCTGCAAGTGAACGTGTGCATAGTGTGGCAGCATTTTCAGTGTTGTAAACAGGTCAGTGAAGTCCAAACGCTTCAACATGGCGTACAGTACAATAAGAGAATCACAAAAGAATCCCTTGTCTGATGCTCACTTGCAGAGACTGCTGGGTAAAGTGTACTGGATGCTATTCACTTTTGTCGGCCTCTGTCAGCACACAGTAGCAGCTGTACTGGGTCCAGTGAGTCAGAGAACCTGCAGTGGGAGACAACAACATGTTAGCCCCTGTTGAGCCTACGACTCCGGCAAAGGTGAGGAGGGAGGCGGCGGAATTGACCGGATGCGTGGTGAACTCACGCAGTAGCTTGGTGATCACAGGCGGCCGTTTGGACTCTGGTAGGTAGACACCCAGGAAGTAGACGGGGACCCCTGACATGGCAATGGCAATGCCGATCAGAGAGTTGAAGGTGTCGCTGTAGAGAGGAACTGCCACCAGGAAAACAGCACATAGACAGAACACCACCGGGTACACCATAGACAGCTGCAGAGAGAGGAAATAGTGGGGACACTGTCAGCCAGCCACAAATCCTGTTGTTATCCTCACCAGTTGAATAAGATAATTTCAAAAGACATATTCAAATAAATTATAATATAAAAATGTACAACAAGCTGCTAGAAAAAGGTACAGACTGATGTTACAGTCAGTCTAAAGCCGATCACTTTGGTAATAATTATGCCAACAGGAAGGTTTTTTACACTAATCTTCCTGCACTTAATTCATTAAACGTTAGTGGCATTAAATAAAATACAGCATATACGGTAATGCAATAGCAATAAGTCTATTTACCTATCTCCTTATTTTTAGTTTACCAAAGTTGAGCTTTTCCGTCTGTTTACAATACAGAGCTTATCCACGATCCATCAGCTTGGCCGATATGAATAAGGAAATAACCAGTTTTTTAATGTGCACCATTTGTTTTTAAAAATTCATTCAATAATTCAGCTGCATATTTAAATAGATCACCGAGGACAAGCCTGCATTATCTGTCATAAAAAAAAAAACATAAAAGGAACACTCCCAGTACGTACATATTCTTCAGCAACAAACAAAACAAGCACACAAATGACACCAACAAAGAACCAGCAGCTGCAAAGTAATCAACAGTGTCTATAGGAAATGCATTGGTCATATTTGCTACGACCCGCATAAGCGGCAGAAAATGGACGGATGCACGCATTGGGATTACACAGGTGTGTTTAATTGGACTTACCTTGAGAGGTCTGGGTCTGTCGGGCTCTTTCCAGCGGAGGTAGATCTGCCCGGCGACGGACAGACCCATGAAGAACCAGTAGCTAAAGCTGTAGTAGTTGATGAGCTGGAAGACATCCTCCACTGTCAGGTAGATCAGTGACATCACACACTGCACAGTCGACGGAGGAAGAAAGGGAGGATGAAAACAAACAGATACAGATGTTAATGAATGTTGAAAGTATTCACTGCAATATGATTTTTTCCTTTTCTTTGAATGGAAAATAAGTTTAGCATCAAATAAAAACAAATATTTAGAATGCTTTCCAACATATATAACTAAAATACAATGAAGGAGACTAGTAAATGAGAAGTCTCCTGTACTTCCTCTACTATACAGTAATCGATCCAATTTCGTACATTGAAGATCAGAGCAGGGATCGGTGTGAATCTCTGTATGTGGATCATGGACAGAGCGTCTGGAAGGTGACCCTCGCGAGAGCCCACGAAGAACAACCTGAACACAACAAACGTAAATTAAGACGGATAACACAACACACCGTGCAAAGTGCGGCCTTTTACACTGGCCATATGAAAAGAGTAAATGATAACTACAAAATATCTACTGCAGATTTTTTGGCAGTGCTGCTCAAATCAGTGCGTGTTTGTGTTTGCGTTTGCGCGTGTTCTACCTGGATGCAGCTATAATGGAGGCGTTAAGGCCTCCATAGCAGGACAGAGCCACGGCAATGGGTATGGTCCAGCTCATCACACCGAGAGTGTGATCTGCAAATGTCTGAACCAGAGACAGAAACCGGTTTAGCGACTGCACTTTTTAACTCCTACGCGTGCATCTCATGCTCCATCTCACTGTTCTCTACTCACCACTGCCACTGCATCACTGGCCAGGATAGCACTGATGTCCATAACAGCATAGTAGGCCACATTGGTGAGGATGTAGATGATGGTGACAATGGGCATAGAGATGGCGATGGCCAGCGGCAGGTTCCTGGAACAACAGGACACTGCATCCTTACCAGGCTGATTCAAGTGTAAGTTTGTTTTTGAGTTTTGGTTTGATTTGTCCAATGTTCCACATAGACATCTTATTTAATTTAATAATTTGGTTTACTCTGATTAGTGTTTGGAAAGCTGCTCTGAACTGTTGGGTCTGACTAAATGTCCTTCTAATTGCATAAAATGGTCTACATGCTTTTGGTTTCATTGCGTTCACTGCCACTGCCCCGGGTTATCATAATATAGGGTGCGATCTAGGTGGGTGACTGATTAAAAATGAAATCTGGATTGCTGATATCAGGTCTTCTGTTGGAAGATCATGCTTTTAGATATGTTAAAGTTGTCGGGACCCAGTTCTGACAGTTCTGCTCCAGAAGGTCCAGGTGCTGCTGTAGTCCTTGTTATGTGGGTAACATCAACACCAGGCCATCAGCACAGAGCAGGGATTTAACTTACTGATTGTTAAAGGGGGGGTTCCAGATGGTTCCAACAGTACTGCTGGGTCCTTCATGTAGATGTTAAATCGAGTACATACTTATTTATTCCAGCATCCTTTGCACTATGCTTCATTGCACTGTGTACATGTGTTCATGTATGCATGTATATGTACCTGTATATCACATCCACCTCCGACATGTACATACTCCTGCATCCTTTGCACTCTGCTCACTGCACTATTTGTCAATATGTCTATATTGTTTTTGTTCATAGTGTGTGTATTTGTGTTGTCTACAATGAAGTCTGTGTCTGACTTTATGTCATTCTTATTATTGTGTTTTTGTATTTTTGTTTGATTAAGAACATCGTGAGCAATGTGCAATCCAGAGTCAAATTCCTCATACGTGTACACATACCTGGCAAATAAATCTGATTCTGATTCTGAGTTGGAGACAAGCTGTTGCCCTGAAAGACACCTCTCCCTGGAGTGATGAGATCTGTAGTTTTATCTTAGTACCCCGTACACCGATTTGGAGAATGCCTTCTTTTCTTTCATTGTAATTAAGTAATCTAGGATGTTGATTATTTTTGATTGTGACTGTTGTTTTTTCATCTGTTTTATTATGTGTTTGTATTCCCCCAGTTTTCAAACATAATTTTGTCTTCAAGTCTGTGTTTTGTGTGTTTTAGGTTGGACTGCTGTTTTATTTTCTTTCTGACATTTTTGCAGTGCTTGTTGTACCACTTTTCATTTGTCAGTGTCTGTTTAGATGCAGAGCTGTTCTTAGTAATACGTGCTTTACTGGCTGATTTATTATAATGTTATTTTTGTAACAGCCAAGTCTAATTGGTTTGGTTGAAACTGTATGTGGGTGTCTTCATCATCTCGATGTTTGTCATAATGTGACAATATCTTGACTCTTAATGTTAGAGATTAATTCTGGGTCTGGGCTCTTCAGTCCAAAGGCCAACCAGAACAGATCCTGAACGGCCCATGAACATCCCATTGACCTGGATTGATTGAAAGGGAAAAGTTACCTTTCAGGGTTTTTGATCTCCTCTGTCACAAAGTTGAGGGTGTCCCAGCCGGAATAGGAGAAGAGGGCAGAGTAGAGCGCCAGGGCAATGTTACCGGGGTCTGTAGACGATCCCTGAAAGGATGATTCAAAGTTGGTTGTGTAACCTAAGACAGAGACAAATCAGGGAAATCGTATAGCAGCCGTGTACAAAACAGTTCAATAATTTAAACTTTATATAAAATCTATCTGCTCGCTGCCGTTTGAGCCCACAGCATAGAAAAAACAATGTGACAAGGTGAATGTGGGAGAGCCACAACTCACCCTGGCACAGCTTGACGATGCCAGTGACGATGATGACGATGAGGGCTGCCACCTTGGCGTAGGTGAAAATGTCCTGCACGCGGGTGCCCCACTTCACATAGGCAGAGTTGATGAATGTCAGTAAGCCTGGGGAGAGAGGAGAGTTTTGAAGAGGTGTTCTTGGTATTGTGTCTGCAGGAACAGCTAGACACACGTGAGCGAGCAGCGGTGTGACTCAGAGAAGAAGAACTTACATATACACGCTGCAGCGAGGAGCCGGGCTGCTGCGTATGGAGGTTCGCATGTTGGAAAGAGCGGCTGCACCAGGTAGTTTGCAAAAGTGATGGCAATGACCGCCTGGCTGGTGGGCTCAATGATCAACAGAGAGGTCCACAGGCGAATGAATGCAATGAAGCCACCGAATGACTCCAGGATGTACGCATAAGACGCCCCTGATTTGGTGATGGTGGTGCCCAGCTCAGCGTAGCAGAGGGCCCCCACCACAGAAAACAGGCCCCCGATGACCCAGATGACTAGTGACAGCCCGTAAGAGGCGCTGTAGTTTAGCACACCCTTGGGGGAGACGAAGATGCCGGAGCCGATCATGTTTCCTACGATCAGGCTGACGCCGTTGAGCAGCGAGATCTCCTTCTTAAGCTGCATGCTCTCTTTGGGTGGCTCCAAACCAAGGGACGAGCGGTCGGCACTGCCGTTCAGCTGCTTGGATTTTTCACGGTCGGCCATGATGCCGTCGTCTCAGGGCTGAACCAGCCGGACCCGAGGACCGCCTGTGGACGCTACAGGCCCTTGTCCCTTTCTGGCAACCACTGGAACACCCTGTCCAACAGAGTCAGATATGTACCAAGTCATTTTTGGGGAAGGAACAGGGAGCTCAATGTCAAAAGGTGCATCCTGTGGCTGGCTTTTAATCTCTAATGTGTGAAACACTGGTAAAAAAATAAAAAAGCCATGACTTGAGCACCGAGTGGACAAGGAGACAGATAAGAGGGTTGCGATAAACAGACAGACAGCATCAACAAAACAACAGAAAACGTTGCTAAATAGTGACATTATTACACAACAGTGTATGATGCATTTTTGTTGCTGCTGTTGTGTTTTCTATGCTAACTAGCAAAGAGGCAAAGTATTTTTTGGAGAATTTCGGAGTGTTTAAAGTCGCAAACTTTTATGAGATACGTCGTTACGGAGCTCTGGGACAACATGTGCTGTTCGTGGTTTTATATATAACCGGACAAAACTAATGCAGTGGCTTAAACAGGAATGTTTTGAACACAAGCCTAAAACCAAATCGGAGTGTTCCTGCCAGCGATGGTACAGTTTCCATCGCCTCCCAGAAGACGACGAATAAAAAAGAATCTGGCTTAAGAACTTCAACTTAAAAAAGCCCCCCACGTTTGTGTGCTTGTTTCACTTTGCTGACAAGAAGCCAACACAGGATAACCCGTACCCAACGCTCTTTCTGGGTTACGAGAAGCCACCGGAGTAGAGACGGCGACCCAGGACTCGAAAGGTCACAACAACAACAACAGGTAACGTTAACACTAATGCAATGTCAACTAGCGTGCCATTTTTGTTTATACAGAGTTTTTTGGAAAACACCTTAACTATTCTTGAATTCCTTGTTAATAAAAGAAAAACTGTCTGCTATGGTGGGATAGACAGGTGGCCTGATATTTTTACCTCGCACCTGGCAGGTGCTAATTTCATTCCCTCTTTTTGTTAAATTTACAAAATATCTATTTCGAGAACATTAAACGCAGTCTATGTCTCTAGATGTTTGTATGCAAGTTAGATTATTGGCCAGAGTGCTGATTTGCTGTAAGAGAATAGTCTTAGAACAGCTACAAATAAGGCAAAGGCAAAGTGTTCAAAATGTTTTTAAATGTAGTAGTAGTTGTTGTTGTTATGCTTTTCTGTGTACTTCACAAATAATTTCATGATCTAAAAACCTGTGTTGTAAGGGGGAAAAACAGTAAGAGGTGAGATTGGCCTTAACCCCTTTAGTTTATTTACAATCAAAAAAAATAAGCTTTCAAGCTGATGTTAAATTAAGTGAAGATTGTTAATTTGTCAAAAGGTTCCTAGGTACATATCGAATATGCACCAACAGGCATTGGGGGAATCCATGTGCTATATTGGCTTGCAGTCTGCAAGGAAGAAGTGTGATGCAAATTTGCGACAATCAGCGTCAAGGGGTTAAGATGGTATCATTTCAGAGAACAATCTGAGCTATCACATAGATGAGGGAGGAGCGGGCTGGAATAGCAGAGGTAGTGCTGTATGGACCGGTCTGTGTGCGTGTGAGGCGCATGCTTCAGTTCAGTCACCAGGCATCTGTTCTACATGCGCAAACCTTGCACCGCACCACCTGTTTGTCTGATGATAGCAGACCAATCAGATCTGCTGTTAACCTGAACCTCATTACTCAGCAACAGACACTTACCCCCCACACACAGATCAGCAGCAGCATGCAGTTCGCTTGAATCCTCGAGTCAAAGCACGGCTCGTGTTTCAACAAGCCAGAAGTGTATACTATAAAGAGTACAACACCTGTGGCCTCAATTATAAAATGGATCAATTTGGATCTTAAGTATGACGTAGGCAGAAAGTATAAGCAGTTATTTATAAAACCTTACTTTGATGTGGAAATGATCTTATCTCCAAACAGAGTCTAGACTTCACCTACGTGATTTTCCAGCTGGTCAGGAAGGGGTATTGCAGTTTGGGACACATTTGCGTGCAAGCCTGTGGTGAACTTTGCATTAGCTTTATGAGCAACGTGACGGCAATTATCATTCTCAAGCAGGCACGTGCACAAATAGCTAAAGCACCTGCTCTTTTGGCCTCTGACTGGATAAGTGGCCTGTTTGCGAGACATTTACAACATTCACAGCCGGCTGCTGTAAAACCTCGAAGAAGAAGAAGAAGAGCCCCCTGCCCTTCCATCTTTGACCTCCCTTGTCGCATGAGCCACGTCCTCCTGACCTGCCTGGTAACGATAGTGTTTGCCCCAAGCCTCGGCATTGTTTGTCACTGTCTTGAAAATAAATCAAAGGACACACTGTGTCGCTCTGGTACAGTATTTGTCCCTTCCAAGTACAAGGCCTCCCTCCTCACCCACCAGTGCATTATTATTATTATTATTATCATAGAATATCATAGAATAATATTATTATTATCACTTCCATGTACATAAATGTATATTTTCATAGTTTAAATGCATCCTTCCATAGTTACTATCACACATATTTATAATATTTTATTTTTTCTGCTCACACTGAATACTCCCCATCTGTACGTTCTGTATTCTTTAGGATTGCTGCTCTTGTCATTATTTACTTTTATCTTCTTAGTGCTATACAGTATATTGTGTTTTAATACCTTCTGCGTGTAGCCATGTCACGAGATTTTCTCTCTTCTGGACGGTTCAGTGTTATTCGGTGCACCACATATGACAAATAAAAATGACTTTGACTTTGACTCTGCTTGGATATGTCACTTTGATGTTTTGTTGAGATCATAGATCCTTTACATGCTACCCAGAAGAAAAAAAACATGCTCAGCCAGTCTTGTTCACTGCTGCTGGGGGCTGTAAAGGTCTGAAAGGCCTAAGATGCTTTTCAGGTGATAAGGCCACATGACTGAATTTGGCCATCTTTATTATTCTGAACTTGTGTGTGTGTGTGTGTGTGTGTTAGCATACATACAGAATGTTTGTGTCTGAGAACACCAGATATCATCTGTGCCTGGAAGGCACTTGACAGTTGACACTCACTGAGACAGACCCAGCCTAGGAGGAGCTGCAGCCAGCTAAACATGACAGAGACAGGCACGCGTACACAACATTTGATATATGTGAATGTAATGTGCTTATGTATATATATATATATATATATATATATATATATATATATATATATATATATATATATATATATATATATATATATTGAAATATGCCCCTTTTTCACCTATATTTAGTTTTACCTGTCTTTGTTGAGCCTTGTTGTCCTAACTGTTTGTCTCTTATGCTCCTGTAACGTTAAATTGTTTTCGTAGTGTGTACACTGAGTGCCTAACTGTACCTGTACACATGCCAAATATAGTTGATTCGGATGTAGCCAAGTGCAAAAGTGTGGGCTAAAGGCCAAAACTAATTATATTCTAATATGAATCGTATGGCATGCCCCCTTTACAAATGCCCAAATGTTAGCTCATTTCAGTTTTAAGGCTATGTCAGTAGAGTATTTACTGACATGTTGCTCGATATATATTGGAAGACTCGTGTCTGCCACATAATAATGAACGTGACCCTAAAAAATATATCCTTTAACGTTACAAAGCATCCCGGGTCAGCGTATTCTCCCGACAATAGCCGGTATCAAGTAACGGAGAATTACTACGCCCGACTCCCGCTTGTGACTTTCAACATAAAGTAAAAATGGATACATGTCACAATTTTGGTGGATTTCACCCCATATCAAACACGACTGAATATGTCAAGTCAAGTTTATTTGTATATAGACTAAACGTACATAACGTTATGTCACATGGACATATGGGTGTTACGGGTCACCAGGGAAATTCCACGGACAGCTGTCGTGCAATAGCAAAACACTGAGAAAATAATTTGTTGTTAGGTAGCTATAACGTTAGATAAATCTAATAACAGGCTTAATGAGCTCTAATACTAACAGTCCGGGTTTTGTACCATTTGTAACATCCCTGGCTAGCATAAAGGTGAACACTATTCGTACCAGTTAGGTTAGCTTAACGTTTCTCTTTGATCTAACGTTAACCCACTGCACATCATGGCTTTGACTGGGGAAATGTGTTCGCATTCACCTCGCCTCAATGAAATGACACAGCTAATGCCGCAAAATAAACAGAAGTGATACATTGCAGATGATGGCTTTCATTTTGAATGTGAACATCCGGTCTTATCTCGGCTACCAGCGGTTAGCTTGCCGCTCCTCCACACAGACCTGATTTCCCTTTTGTACCGTAGCTTATAACGTTACCCAAACTCAGGTCCATCTGTCTTCGGGGGATACGCAGGGATTGTTTCGCGAACCAAAACATTTCCCCAGGGCATCTCCGGTCCTACCTGTGCTGATGAGCCTCCTGCCGTGGTTTTGACAGCCAGCCAGCACGGCGTCCCTTCTCAAATACATCCAGTCTGTGATCAGCGCCCGTAAACAACTGGCCTGCTGCTGCTCGGAGGAGACGTCATGTGACGCTGCTGCAGGAGCATCCTATGACTGCAGCCTGCATACAGATATGTTTATAGATTATTTTCAGAACCGAACATTTCTTCACTGGCTGACAAACCATTTTTGTCATTCATTGATTTCTTTTTGTGATACTGTAACGTTAGCTGTTCGGGAAGGTCATTATTATCTGGGAATATATTATTTGTTTATGTATTCTATTTTCCATCACAACTTAAGTGGTAAATGTATAAAATGGACTAAGAGTCTTGAAATAGTGGAGCATAGCAAATAAAAACTGCCACATCGCTTAAGTTCACTTAAAGTCAACACTGAATTTTGATTATGTTTACTGTCATAATTGTTGTCATTGGCTGATTTGCCTTTCCCCCATCAATATCTCTCTGATATATTAACATTAACAGTCCCATGAGGTTGTCTGACACTGCCAGTGTGTGAAGAACAGACATATAATTAGAGCGGTCCTGCTATAGGAGCATGGGGCACAGGGACCCTTGAACAGTATGTACCATTATCATGTCAGTGAGGTGTCAGGGATGATGAAACTGACGCGCACACACACACAAGCTACAAAGTGGGGTTGTGCAGAGTGCATCACAAACCCAGCGTGCTGGAATGGATTCATAAAGTCATGCATTTTAATGCATGGGTAAAGAGCTGAGATGTGCTGGAAAGTAGCCCCGGTTTCCCATCTCATCTTAGGTGGTGGAAGTTAATGACACAGCATTTTCAAAGGGGGAAACAAAGCAACTCAATTATTTAAATTAGAGTAATAAATATATATTTTAATATGAAATGTCCATTTTAATGTTTAATTTTAGTTTACATGTTAACTTCTTTCCATTGTGGTCCTTGTCAAGAGAGCCAAGATTCAGGATTCCAGGTTAGTCACTACACACAGCCACGATGATTGGCCAGGCCTTGAAAAGAGTGCCACCTGCAGATGCTGAAACAACACATAGTGATATTAGCACCAGTGATAAAGACCCAATGAAAAGAAAAGCACAGTACCATGCAATTATTTTTTATCAATATACAGTTTCACAGTTGTCTTTCAGGTCATATTGGTGGAGGAGAAGCCTTGTGATCTTCCTTCTGTCTGACCCCAGGGTCTGGTGTGAGGTCATCTTTATCACACAGACCTGGCATGTCTGCATTGGCTGGCAGTGTAGATAAAAAATAAAGAGAGAGAGAAAAAAAATAATAAAGAGGTTGTTTTAAGTTTTTCTAGTGACTTTTGAGCCAGTTTCTTCCAAGGCGGCACGTAGTATCATGCTCTTGGGGGTGAATAAAAATGGTAGGCACACAGAGACACTGAGAATTTCAATGGCAAACAAGCAGCATGTTTGTGAAGAGAACAACAATCTAAAGCCTCCAGGGAGGAAACACGCAGGCAAAGATAAGGAGGGACGGCTGAGCAGGAAAACAGCAAGCCTCGAAAGTGCTTACTTTGCACTGGTGCACACTCACATTTAGACACACACACACAGCCATTACTTTCTTTGTAACCAAAAGATGTTTTTATTAACACTTTTTATACATCCACAAAACTAATATACACAATAATTTGAGTTACATAAAATTTCACTTTAGAAAATAAAAAAGTGCAAATATCACAGTCTAAAAACTCACTTACTGGAGATGAAAGAAATGTTTTAACCAAATGTAGAGTAGTTAAATACTGCATTTTGGTCCATTTTGAAAATTACTTGACCATTATTACATTTTATGTGAATTATTGTGACTGAATGTCTGAATACGGTCTGGTTTAATAAAAAAAAATACATGCAGCTATTATCTTACAATGCATACATAATGCATATTAAATCTTGTTATTATGCACAATAGAGCAATACAAGACTCATTGAGGCTCTATAAGTCAATTTAAAAAAGTGCTACTTTAAAAGAGGTAAAACATTAGATCCAAAACAAAAGCTTACGCAGTACAAAAGTAAAACTAAAAAGCTTATCTAAGGTTCAAGGAGAGCTTCAATAATAATACATATATATATATAATTTTTCTTTACAAATAATACAAAGGAAATCACAGCACAGCAACCTGATATCATTTAACTCCCCCATGTTTCCCTATCTGGAATTAAAACTTATCCCCAGCTTACAATTTAAAATCTTAAATAAATTCTTTCCCTTCTACAACTAGACCCAGTCTAGGTTTTGTACAAATATAGGCTCCAGGCCTGTATTATGAGTTCCTGAGTGATGACGTTGTTGTTTCTCCACTGTCCCAAAGAAGAAAAATCAAATAATCAAGTTATCTGTTTTGGCTACAAAGTGGATGGAGTTGATTAAAATACTTCCAGCAAGGCGTTAATATTTCGCTAATTGACAGCCATTTGCTTTATGCTCATGAGTGCCATTTGTAGCTCAAAAAAAAAATATCAATGACTGCTAATAGACTTTCTAGGGGTAGAAATGCTGACCTCCCATTTTATCGTTACCTCGACAGTAATACTGAATTAGTGGGTCTGAACAGCACCAAGAGGTAAGTGACTGAAAGTCCGTTTGGTCTGTGAGGATATGATGATCGCTCATTGGTTTTTGGAGTCACTTTGAACTTGACTCTACAGCTGTGACAGACATAATTTCAATTTAGCAAACAGTGAATTTAGAGTGGCAGTCAATGGTGGTACATTTACTTTAAAATACTGTACATAGAATGCTTGCCTGCCGCAGCATTGTTTTTTTCCCCCCTCTACTGTACGTTTTCTTTTCAAAGGCCCATTTAACTCTTCTCCTGGGCCTGTAGCATGTGTTGTCTGGTAGATCCAGTGCTGGTGCTGCCTAGAATGGAGCCACCAGCATGTTTCCGCATCCAGTCCAGCATGTAGAACCGCAACATCAACAGGAAGCCTGGGGGAACAGACCAGAACCAAGGTTCAATGCTTTGCTTTCTTGAACTTCCACCTAAAAGCTCTCTGAATATTATTTAACTGTAGAATATTGTCACTTGTTTGATTTGATTTGAAACAAATGAACCTTCACTGTAAAGATGTGAGCTAAATAAAAAAAAAAAAAGTACTCCACTGGCCTTCTTAGCTGTCACAGGATGCTGGTATGTGTATCCAAAACAAAAGACTGAGAGCATTTCAGATACATTTAAGTTTTGCTCTGCTGATAAAGGAACAGTTTGCCAATAATCCCTGCTTTTCCAGGAAGTGGGCAACCCGCTCTACGCCGTGAGCCACAGAAAGTTTGGCTTTGCTTTAGATTTAGTTTTGGAATTTGCCATTGTTTTACACAACAATGCAGTTTTACTGCAATAAATAAGGCGCAGGTAACATAATGTCAAAATAGTGAATATGTGAAGATTTGTCTAAATAAGGTATTCAACATGTTGGCAAATACCTTTCTAGATGAGAAGATCTATACATCTCTTTCTCTCCATATCTGTGCACTAAATCTGTCAGCTAAAGCTGCAACCTGGCCAAGAAATAGTCCGGCACAGAACCCCAAATAAAACCACAACTTGTCATGTTCACTCATGTTTTTGTACAGATTAAACAGCCAAAACGTAATGTGGTAATTAGTGAGATTTAGACGTGCTGGCAGGTGGAGGTGTCTACAGGACAGAACCAGGCTAGCCGTTTTCCTGTTTCTAGTCTAGCTGAGCTAAGCTAGCCAGCTCCTGGCTGTAGTTTCATATTTAGCAGACATACATGAGAGCGATCGATCCCTTCATCTAACTGTCAACAAGGAAGCGAAGTGTATTTACCAACATGTCTAACTATTTCTTTACACATTATGTGTAAAATCCTTATCTGATGTAAAATTCTAATGAAACGACTGAACATAGGCCCATGTAATCTGTAGATGTAGGCCTATAGAGTAACATTAGTCATGGCACGTTAGCCAGTTGGTACAGAAAATGATCCCACTGAACCACCATTGTGCAGCAAAAATAGGGTTAATAAGTTGCATTTTTTGGACTTGAATCAAAAACAAGTACGCTGCATGTGAGAGGAAACAGCTTTTCTTCTGATAGGCACCAGTAACAGAAGGCCTTGATTAACCATGGCCATTGTCTCATTCCCACACTGATACAATGGGCCACTGGCTCAAAATACACAGCCACCAATCTGTGAGGCAACAATGAAAATAGCCCTGTCCAAAGACTTGCTACATGTAGGTGGCGATGATACATGTTGCTTGTTTTGGTTTGTTTAACGCCTTTTTTTCCCTTTGGACCAGTGTTTTTGGACCAAATGCCATATAAAGTCTGGTGACACCGTTTAATGCCTGAAAATGCCAGTCTCTCTCCCGTTGTAATAGTCCTGTGGTATGGCCACTTATTAATGAGAAAAAGAACAAACCTTCCACACAAGTTGACAGAAGCCCAAGCTCCTCATGAATATAACAACACAATATAAACTCCAAGTGCAATCTGGACTGACTGAAACCTGTGTGTGTACAGTAAACCACAAGCTCAGACCTTGAAAAGAGTTGAGGATGCAGAAGAGAAAGAGGACAACGTCAGAGAGAGGCCCAAAGTCCAGGAAGGCCAGACTCCAAGTTGTCCCAAACAGGCAGCTGAGGCCCCAGATGCTGAGAAAAGCCACACGATTCTGCCTCCATTCATCCCTGATGCGGATCTTCCTATAGACCAGGATGAGCATCACAACGCCAGAGGATACCAGGATGACCAGGGCTGTCACACTGGTGAAGTAGTGGGCCAGCAAGGCCTTTTTGGTATTTTTCATCCAGCACCTGGAAAAAAACGAATATACTCAGAGAAGGAAAAGCAAGTAACCTCAAAGAGAGACAAATAAGATGCCAAGTTTCCTGAAACATTACACCACTCCTCTGCTGTCACAACATGGGGTGTGTGACTTTGTGATTTACTGTGCTTGCTTTTATTTGTACATTATCTAGGCATCACTGCACAATGTTTCTCCACAGTAAATATCTTGGTCCAAATAATCCTGCTTACATCAGATAAGGACTGGACATGTCATCACTCGACTCCACCTCTCTCACTCCATAAATGTCACCTACTGCAGCCAGGATGACAACAGGAACAGCAGGGAGAACTGGAAAAGAATTTGCAAAGGTCATATGTTAATCTCATCTTTACTTCAAATGTACCATGAAGTCTTTTCTTTTTTTTTTGGAAATGTTGCTTCACACACTCACCGAAGCCGACCGGATTCCATACATAGGGCTTTGGGGAGGGGCTGAAAACCATGCAGACTAACCAGAAGGTGTGGAAAACTTCTATGCCCATCCAGGTGAAGGAGCTGAGCAGGCTATAGTGGAGGCCCGCCCCCACCCAGGGGCACACGCTCTCCCCTCCCATATTGGCCAGGACTCCAGTAAAAAAGAAGAGCAGATAGAGGAAGGCAAGAGAGACAGCTAAGCCCAAGTGGATAGGTATGGACTGCTCCTTCGATCGCCTGCTAGAGGGAGATTGGAATGGAGATGAATGGGTTACTTTATTGTTAATAATGACTTATATTTTTTGATAAACCGCGTATGCAAAGTAATATTACCTCTTCCTGCAGAGATAAACAATGAGAGCCAAACAGCTGAAAAACGACACAGCACAGCCCACAAATGTAATAGCAGTCAAAGCCAGGAGGTGGCGCACTGGGCGAGGCTCCACTTGCTGTCGAGACACAAGAGCAATGAGCAGAGCACCACAGGCCTCACACACCAAAATATGAGTTGATTTTTTGAATGTTTCCTCATTATAAACTGATATGTGTCTCACCACTAGCACAGTGAAGTAAGTCAGATGGTTACAGAGGCACTCGGTGTGTTTTTCTCCCTTCGGTTTTGTCTTACATCCGTCCACCAACCACCTGACCTGCAGTGGATCTGCACAAAGAAAATAAGAGGTTTAAACATACTTAGTTGTCATCTATGGGAGTTACACTAAATCCACACGGACACACAGATGCATTTTGTATGAATATTGTTTATGCTTGATTCTGAAGGGTTCCAACCTTTCCTGGTGTCCCATGAAACACATTTCCTTGGATGCGTTTTCTGAAACAACGAGGAGAGATAGATGTGAGCTGTAATCATTTCCCATTAAGTTTCAGGTTACTAAGTAACCACTTCACCATTTGATTCATTAGTAATTTAAAGAGCTGCCACAGAGTAATAATGATACAGATTTACAGGCATTGCAGAGAGGAAGCAACACGCTAACCTAAGCATATAAACGCCATTTGTTTTCACAAGATGTGAGGTAAGGAAAGAAACCTTCAAGTGGTTTGTGTACGTTCTCTGTGTATGAAGAAGACAGCTTGAGGCAGACGTCATGGAACTGAGAAGGAGCTTCTTTTTTTCTTAACAGCATCCGCAGCAAACCCACATTTGAGAGGTTTGTGAGTTAAGAGACACATATAGCACGCATGTTACATTAACAAAAGAACCTTTGATCTGGGCGTGTTTCAGTTTTAGAGAAACATCTGAGTTCTGCAAAAATATCCAACTCTATTGTTTATAAAGGCAATATAGTTCAATGGCCACCATTAAATAGTGAGCGAGACGTGGACCACTGTAATGTAGCATCAAATACATGCTAAATTTTTAGTGTTCAAGAGATTCCCTACCATATTTTGAAAACTGATTTAAGAATAAAGTTTGAAAGTACAGATTAAAGACAATAAAAAGTGACACTGATCACGCTTATACAGACAAAAGGGCAGAAAAAGCAAACCAACGTACAGGTATGACATCATGGTGAAAGTCAATCTTCACTGGCGCAGACAGATTAGTGATGACCTCGTTCTCCACAGTGATTCCCACCACATCATCAAGAACCCTGGACTCCTTGTGACCCTCCTGGAACACACACACACACACACACACACACACACATCTTTACCTGTCCCCCATACAATATAGCCTACACCAGTCTTTTACCATCCCTGTCAGCAGAAGTGGTGTACTGTTTCAAGTCTAAGCTCAGATCAAGATGTTGAAGGCCAAATTGAGTTGTACCTGGAACAGGGAGTTGTTTTTGAAGAACGTGCAGAGGACTTTGCTGGTCTTTTTCGCAGCTTGTTTTAGAGCGGGGGGGATATGGACATTGATAGTAGACTCTGCAGATACACGTTCAGGGGCCTGGGAAACAGAACAGATACAGAGAACATTGCACAGTGAGAGACGGCACATTGGGGGTTTGGGTCGATTCACTTTCAAGTCAACACATGAAAAATGAACAGGAGATACACTCGCCACAAACAGGCTAATCATATCAGTATCAGTTCTTAATGATTTCATTAAATACAGGATGTGGGAACAGTGTCAACAAGGACATGACGTGCACCACCCCGCTGCTCTCACAACACCGTGCTGTACAGTTATAATTGGTAGATGTGCATGAGGATTGCTGGGCACTTACACAAATGGCCCTATTTTAAGATAGTTTGGAAGAAGAATGACAGCTTTCAAAATCCATCCTCTACTTGTCAGTAAAATGTTGGTATAATTCACTTTCATGTGGCTAACCTCTCACCTAGTTTCTCAACTAAATCACCACTACCCTCAGCTTAAATAAAAATGTTGAGACAGTTACTCGTTCAGTGGGTTAAAAACCTGCTATAAAGGAAGCCCCTGATTAAAAATGGACGCACACAGTCACAGGAGCGAAGCAGCCTACTCATTTGAGCTGTAATATACTGTAGAGCAGAGACAAGTCAGTCCACCGCTACAGGGAAAAGAGACTTTGAGTGAATGAAGGAATATGTTCGTGACTTCATTTCAGAATCAACTGATTAGATCATAACTGAGGCTTTGTACACATCGCTGCCACAGACTAAGAAACGTTAACCTCTTATTTAATCTTTGTACTAGCTACAGCAATCTCTGTTTTCCTATACAAAACTAGTTTTAGGAATAGCATTAAGTTATCAAGTCACTAACCAAGTAATAATCAGTATTATGAATGACTGCCTATAAAACACTAAAACATGCTGTTGCATGCATGCTGAAAAAATCTTCCCTTTTAGTCCATGGCTCCAAACAGGGATAAGGGCATATATAACTTAAGTTTCTGTTTGTGTCTCAGAGGAAATGTGCTTCATTTTTTTTGAATATGCAGCTAAAATGCAACTAAGACGGAACTCGTGTGGTCACAGCCTTTGCTGATGTGGTCTGTATAGACTACAGCGTAGGTGTATGACATTGTAGTCTCAATCCTGAAATTCGAAGTTCATTTTTGACCAAAGGACGGCAGTTTAGACGTTGACACGACGATTGAAAGCTCCAGAACAGCTACTAAATGGACCTTGTGGTCTTGACGTCTGTTTCCAAAGGTCCAAAATGAACTTTGAACATCAGCTTTTAAGACAACATGGACATGAAGTCCTTAATGTGCTGGAAATGGAAATTTGATCATCTACAATTCAAGATCATGTCATGTGTTTCTAAATGGACCTTGTGGTTAGATGTTCTTACAGACCTTACAGTAAATGAAAGTCAACTTTCAACTCTATTTCTGTGTGTTTGTCTTACAGGTGATTTGACGTTGTAGCCTCTGAAATTCTCCTTCATGTCCACCTCAGTGCTATGAGCGCAGGGATGGGACCTCGCAGTGTCTTTACTCCTGGAAACACATATTAACACACACCACCATGATCTGGTCAGATGACAATTTAAATAAACCTCCACCCTAACCTAGAATAAAGCTTAGCTTCCTGTTTATGCTCTTGATTACATAAAGCTGCACAGCAGTGGGCTTAGCAATTAAGACATATGAGGAGTGATGTTGATAAAATAAAGACCATGTCATGCTACTTCAGCAAATGGGATGGTGCATTTGAGAAAAAACAGAGAGGAAATTACATGTTGACTTGGGTGGGTCCCTGGTTTGCTTGATCACATAATGCTTCTGCAAAACAACAAAAAAAGAGAGCAATTTTGAATTTGACATGTTAAACTCTGAACTGTGACACTTGAACAGTCATTTCTTGACTGAATCTTTGGATTTTGAGTTGAATGAAGTTTTGACACTTTTTATTTGAAAGTTTATCCATCCATCCTTACATACAGAAGGACATTTTACCAATCAATGTGGAAAAACTTATTAGAGGAGAAAACAATAAAGCAAATTTTATGTCCAATCAGTAAAACCTTTATCTTGCTAATTATATTCCTTAAACAAATACCATAATTTTTCTCTTACTGCAGTCGGTGGAACTTCCATTGAACGTGTAGGCTGTCAGTACTTTGTCGGTGATTACGTCATTTTTGATCATTCCATTGGTGATGCCGTATGGTGCTTCGGGGGTATTTGCGCCATGAGACAGATCAGTGCAGCAGGACCCCTGCAGGCTGGCAGGCCAGCACAGAGTAAGGTTATTTCCTCTGATCTGTACAAAAACAGAAGAACAACAAAACACAAACAAATTACCAACATTCGTTAAGGTCTTCAATGGGGAATGCAACTAAGCTACAGTAGCACACAGTGCTGTATGTAAAGTACACATTACACACTGTTCTCGCAATTATGCTTTTCACTTGGTGTCACTTGAGTCTTGCACATTTCATGTACATGCGCTTTAGTAAGACATACCGTATTACTATCGCACTTTCAGATCTCATACTTTATAGAGTGATGAGCTTTGAAAAGGCAACATGTACTGTGTTACTGAGCCGGATGAAGGTGTGAAAAACCTCGGTTATATTAGCTTGTTATCCTCAACAACATCTTAATCTCCTTCCTCCTTCTTCTGATTTACCTCCAGCTTCAACTGGTCCAGCAACGGCTCCCAGTACAGACAGAAGTGACTTTTCTCCTCTGAATCAAGCCCAAACTTCTCCAGGGAAATAACTTCAGACCGCTTGCACTGGGCTGTGATCTGTCCATTGATGGACAGAGAGCTCCTATTGGCTGAGACTGAGATCCCATTACAGCCTGTGGACAGGTCGACGTTCAGGCTCAGGGAGCCGTCCCCATGGAGCCAGGTGCCACAAAAGTTCAAGTACAGGTCATTTTCACTTGAACCTGAAATAAACAAAAGTCCACACACATTGACAAAAGATGGCTTGATGTTTGGTGTTCAGTTAAATGTAACAACATTATTTAAAAAATATTATTCAATAAGAGTTGTATGCGCCATACTGAAACAAACACTGGCTCTTCGCATACAAACCCACAGACAGACCTGTCTCTTTGTGCTTCACATTGTTTTAATACTGATTTTTTGATTAATATAGGTTTCAGAGTGCTAGGGACCTGTTGTTTATGGCTCCATGGGGGGCCTACACTATCAATTGTATTTAACCTATTTAACTAAGAATGATAGTGCTAGAGACTGATGAAATGAATTTCTTGGGACCACTGGGTAGTAGGATTAGGGTAGTTTGCTCTTAGGGCTTTCTGTCTGTAGGTTAGAAATTATACTTCAGATTGCATGTGCCTCATTTATTTGTAGTATTTATTTAGACAATGTGTTAATACCTCAAAAATTTGCTTAGTGTTTGGGCCCCTATGCATAAGCTTCAGATAAAAAGGGTGTCCCTTTTCACAAATCTGCATTATTTCTAATGATTGTAGTCATATTTTAATGTTTTGTGAAAAAACTAAACTGAACTGAGCCGGGCATCCTGCAGCGACAAAGACTAAAACTAACACTGAAACTAATAAAAACTAAACTAAAACTAAGCATTTTCAAAAAATAAAAACTAAACTAAACTTGCAAAACAACGTTAAAAACTAATTAAAACTAACCTGAAATTGAAAACAAAAAGCCAAAACAACATAAAATTAAAACTAATGAAAAATCCCAAACTATAATAACCTTGCTTGTTTCAAGAGTTTTTTTGAAACAACATTCTTTTGGGCTCAAACAATGGCAAATAAGATTTTGGACTTGTGAAATGACGTTCAGAAAAAACATTCAAAGCCTGTTGAAACCTGTGAAAATAGTGTGTAGTAGAGAAAGGACTTTACTAATTACTACTTTAGGTTCACATGTCAGTGAATGCACGGTTCTTATTCACGTACACGAAGAGAAAGGAGCCCTTCCATAAAAAAAAAACTGACATAGCAAATCTTCTGTTCTGAGACGTTTATCTGTCCATCTGAATCTATCTTTTATACTTACTTCTAACCCTGTGCATCCAGATAGAAGATAACAGTACCAACTCCCTGTCTTCTCGCAGCAGACCACATATTTTCCCGCCCGATAAGCCCTCAGTAAAAAGTACTAAGCTGTTAGTATTCTGATTGACTGTTACAATATTAACCTTTAGCTGCTAAGTCAGCTGTAGCAATGTGAAAATGCACAAATTCTATAACAGTGAGGTTTCACAAAGACAAAAAAGAACTGCTGACTCTGACCACCGAGTGCAAAGCAAACAAAATAGGTTCTACTACTGCAGAAACTGTCAGTTCTTTGAAATTAAGACTGAAGACTTTTCTTTTTACCGTTGCTTTTAATTAAATATTTAACATTTTTCTATTTACCACTGCCTTTAACTAGTAGATTGAAAACTTCCACTGCACTGTAACTTTTACTGTCCTGTTTTCTTTTTCTTTGTTTTTAGCTTTTTACCATTGCTTTTAATTAAATATTTACACGGTGAGAAATGAGTAGGTAGGTAGTAGGAGTGAAGGAAGTGGTCTTAAATCTCGCGCCCGAATGATTTGCAGGAACCTCTGTCCACCTGTAAACGCGCACGTGGGTCCAGAGTATAACTGGATCAAAGTGGCCTGCAGACAGACATGTCCTGGTTTCTCTGTAGTGTGCGAGGGTTTTTGGAGTTTCAGTGGACCCAAAGATTGCTATGGACCCGAGTACAGACTAGCTAGAGAGAGTAGATTAAGTGTACTTCTCTGTTTATTCTCTTTTCAAAATAACTGTAACTCAATTATTTGCTCAACCCCTCAGCCTGTTTTTATTTTCCATTTAACTCTTAACCCTGATTGTACACTGCACTGTAACTTTTATTATTTTTTAATGTGTATTTTTTCAATTTCCCTATGTTGCTTTTAAACTTTGTTATATTTCCCTGTTGCTTTTATGTTTTGTGTAAAGCACTTTGAATTACCTTGCTGTTGAAATGTGCTATACAAATAAACTTGCCTTGCATTCTATAAATCAACAGGTGTGGCATGAATCACAGTCAAACGTGTCCTGCCCAGTTAGGGGTGTGCTACAGCACTTTTGGTCATTTAACGGCCAGGCTTGCCTCATGTAGCCCACTTGGATGCAGGGCAGGATCAGAAAGAATACATTATAGGTGGGTATGTTGGAAGCTGTGGCAATCATGGCCAAACATGATCTGTTTGGGAATCCTGAGAGTTTTCCTCAGATGAAACGGACTGTTGTCCGGGACATGTAGAGTTGCAAATATGAACACAGCAGCTCAAATATACTGCCAAGAGAAGGTGATGTTGTTTTTAAAAGTTAAATTCACGTGTCTGGTCATTGGTCACAATAACAAATGATAAAAGTGCACAATTTGATTTGGCATCTCAATGACTCGTATAATAACCATGTGCCGATAAAAACAGTTCACTTCAGATGCGACTTTCTACATCTCAAGTTGGTGCACAAAGTGGTTAATATAACATTTAACCCGGACAATGTCATCACATCCTGTTGATAAAGACAGCCACAAGTACATGTACTGTGTGTAAAAAATGCAGACTGGTGAAGATGAAGCACACAGCTGCTGCCCCTGAAGCGTTTTGGACTGAGAGGATAGGTAGGAACACACTTTTTTTTTCATGAGACTGTGTGAACTGTTTACGATACGTCGGTCTCCAACACGCCCGTAGATTAATTGTAAACCAGGTTGCTGAGGTTTATGTGATGAGCCTTCAATAATTCACATTCGCGCTCCACGCATGCCGCACCAACAGACATGTGTGACACTGAAGTCACACATGCGCACACATTTAAATTACAAGTGCAAAATTCCTCTTGAAACTAAAATCTGTGAGCGTGTGTAACACTGAGATTACAGAGTGGGTGGATTCATAGTATTCTTTTTTCAGATATAAAACCACAGATATGATTATAAATGATTTATCATTTGACAACCTAAAGGTCTTACTGATCCATACTGGAGCCCATTTAACCTGCTTTAAGATACTGACCCTTCAAACTGCACTGGTGGCAAACCGAATTTTCTTTATGTCTTTATTTTCCTTGTTCCCAACTCCCACAATGCCACACTTCTCATGATATATTAAACATAACACACTAGGACAACTGGGTCATTAATTGTACTTATTTACAACTTTAACTTGAGATGTTGCAGCGGTTTAAAGTCACTGTGTTTTCTTCACAAACATGCAAATGTACGCATCAGATCATCTACCCCACAGAGGAAACATCTGGTGTATGTTTGAAGTTTCTATCAATTATTGCTTTTGAATGTCTCTCCTTGAATATCCCGACACATGACAACATGTACCGCATACAGAAGCAAGCACGGGGGAGCTGCAGTGCGTAGCGACGCAATTGTGCAAATGAATAAGAGGCAAAAAATGTGGTTATCTTACCTGTGCAGAGGAGGGTGATCAAGATGAACACAACATTCAGATTATCTGTCAGTCGAGGCTCCATTGGTAACAACTGCCAAAGAAAGTAAAATACAGTTGTAAAAGAGGAACATACCTATAATTTATTTCTGCATAGGCGCGGAAACACGTCAGTCGGCAAATAAAAAAATCCCACCCCTGCTGATAAAATGAAGTAAATGAAAAAGCTTTGTGTGTGTTTGCTGCCAGTTTATAACTGTCAAAGGCAAAATTTCAATGAAACACAAGCATATCGCTTACATTCTTAAACACACATCCTATATAAAACAAAATGTCCCTATCTAGAGGTAGCACAGGTTTGACATAATACGTTTTTTTAACGATACTGTTCTTATCCAGGCGCCTGCTTTGTTTTTATATTATTATCAATGAATACAAATGAGTTCAGGTTCAAAATACACAGATAACTTTCTGTGCTGTTAACAATGGAAAGAGTCTTCCCCCAGTCAGTCCATCACCAACAGCAACTTGATTTTTTCTTGCTCCAAAGAATAAAGTAACATAGCTGATATTTGCTGTTTCGATATGAATACACAGCAGACATTCCAATATTCAGATTAGAAAAGAAGACAATGAAAAAGTGTTGCATCATAATAAACTTCAATCATGTCATACCAGACAGAAATGTGTCAATTAACCACACACGCAGTTTTCTCATTTTCAATTTCCACCAAAAATACCAACTCATTTCAGACAGTCTGTTCTTCACGTGGGCTTTCAAGGTTTACTTGTTGCCCATGTGATAAACCACTTCCAAGCTTTGTCACAGAACTGGCACATTCACCCACGGTTACACGGTGCAATCTAAAATGCAACAAATAAACACTGACTGTGTAGAGTTACTGTAAAGTATGTGTGACAGCGAGAACTTGTGTAGAGATGTAGACGCTGATTTTGTAGGGGAAACAGGGCCGCCGCGGTTGTCCTAAAACATCACAAGACAGACAGGAACCGGCTGAACCACAGACAAAGCAGAAAGGCAGCAAGACAAAAGAAAAAAAGACAAAAAGAACAAGAGACATACGTGTAAACCTGCATAGCCTTGGTCGGTCAGCTGGCTATTTATAACTACGTACTGCTGCAACACACACCTGACACTTGACCAGTACCTTGGACAACCGCACAGCGACGCACAGAGAGAGGCTGATAAACACACACACACACACACACACACACACACACAGGGAAGGATGTTTAAGCAACACAGAGCAACAAGCTACAGTGAATGTTTCTGCTCTGAAGACATTGCAACACTGTGTGAGGTAGCAGAAGGTACGTAGATATTCAAAGTGTGTAGAACAGACCAAGCCCTGGTCCCACTGAGGCTAGCTTTCAGGCTTATAGCTAAACACCAGGTTTAACTAGTGTTAGCATTACCAGCCAGACTCACAATTTGACAAAGGCTACAGCTGCCTAATTAAACATTTAATCCCAGTTCAGGATTAGACTGATTTTCATTTGTTAGGCTCATTTAGGCCACGCTTCCACATTAAATCCAGTGTTATCTAGCCTCCTGTCACCCATCATCTGATAACAGGCGCAGAGCTGATGGCTCATTTCAGAGAAGGCGAGGATCTCTAACGGGCCCTTATACAGTGGCACTTTCCCCCCCCCCACACTTTTATTGTTAACAAACACAGGAGGGAAACAGAATTCAGCAGACAGGCTGCAAGCTTTTAAAACTCCCTAAGAAATGGCGGGGGCCCTATTAAATTGGTGGAATCAACAACAATACAAACAAGCCACATGTATTAAACTAAACAACACAAATACATGTTCAGTCAGGCAGACCGGGCTCAAGGTGAGACCCTTTGTAACTGGAGAGAACCGTGGGCCCCGGGCAGCCGCACCCTCTGCCTGAGGGTCTACAGTCTGACAAGTCTGTTTCTAGTATGACAAATCCAACTTCCTGATTATCCGCTGTTTATGGCGTTTACTTTTACCCGTTTCAAATGTACACTCCAGAGACCTGGAAACACAATTATTATTCAACCATTTGATTAATAATAAGCTAATTTAAACAGAGCTGCTTTCTTCCTCTTAATTCCCTTCCCTTCCCATTCTCTGCGAGGCAATTCTCTGCTACACTGAAGAGAAAAAGAGATAGAGGGCGCTCTGGTAATGATAAGGCCAGTTTGTAGTCAAGTGTCATCTCTATGTTAACCTGGGCTCTCTGATGCTACATACAGTAATTACCTACTAGGATTTCACACATTACGTTTTTTATATCGGTTTGACTAAAGTACTTCTGTTGCACTGAACATCCCCAGCTGAAACACTGCATAAATTTATAGTTTTATATTTTTAAGACATATTCATTACTTATTCAGGGCAAAATCAACCAGTACCATAGAGTATGAAGCTGTAATCAAGATGGACAAACTCAGAAATGACTGTATATATTGTTGGGAAAGTAACTTTATCTACCTGTTAATATACGATTACATTATATAATATACTACTCTATGAATATACAATATGAATCTAATAAAAAAGGACAATATACTATAATAAATATGATAGCAACTACTTTCACTTCAGTAAACATTCACAAAGGTTGAGTGAAACTGCAACTACTATTTTTTTCATGACATGACTATGCTTTCTGGTTTTGGCACTTCCCTTTTTGACAATTTTTGGAAAGGTGCTAAGGTTTGAATTCACACTGGTTTTATGATAAGGAACTAATATACTATACACACACACACACACACACACAGACCAGTATAGTGGTTCAGCAAGCTACAATGGATGTAACCTGTGACTTCTAAAACCTGGTAAACCGCCATAGTAAATGTGGGACAGAGGCTACAAGCCCAGACTGGGTTCTTGCCAAAGTGGCTCTACAGTACCTGAAAGAGTACACCATCGAGCAGCCCTGTGGTGGCAATGAAGACACAAATGTGGTGGCGGTCTACTATGTTAAGACATGCAGAAGCTTCCTTTGCCCGGCACGAACCTACCCATCAAGGAGAGGGTTTATTCTGAAGTCACAGTATATGTGGTGTGTTGAAATATCATATTGAACTGATTTTCTAAAATGTTCCGGAAATTCGAACTTAGTACTTAAAAAAAACTTTACTGGCTTTTTCAATCACATCTCACTGTCTTGAGTTTAGTTGTCATGTCGATGGCCTAAGAATGAACCTTCCATACCAACTGAGCAATCTCCATCAACTCACTGTGAGACGTGACTGGCGGCTCCAGATAAATCTATAAGTGGGCTTGGGAATGAGTGTTTTTTGTTTCATATTGAGAAACTGTTTGTAGATAACAGCTGGATAAGAATGTCTATTTTTGGCTAATTTTTAATTTAAACCCATAGATGTAAAGACAATTATGCCTAAACATAAGGCTGTTTGCTGACTTTGGAAAACACAAATGGAATGGAAGTTATTTCAGGATTAGGATACATAATTAACATAATATGATCAGAATCAAAATGTAACTCCAATTTGACCAATGTTGGACTGCTGAAAGTTAAGACAACTTTTCCCAGATTGTCCACCCTAAAAAAGGCTCTGACGCCATTCTGTCCTGAACTGTTACAAATTCATAATACTTCAGCAGAATCTATATTGTAATAAAAGCCACTAGTAATAATACAAAATTACATTGTAGCAATTTTTGCATTGGGCTCAAAGCTGCATAGTAATTGGCGAAATTTAGACCAAACTGAAACAATGACCCATTACTCAACAACAAGACTGTACAGCATTCAGCATCACACTGGTGGTGAATCACTAATGAAGCACTAATGTGTGACTCACGTCAGCCTTCACCAGTTCCCACAATTAATGCCTCTCTGACTATGTACTATTGATGAAGAAGACATCTAGTTGCACTGAGGAAAACAGTAAACCAGTGTCACCCCCCACACAGACAGTTATGCACACGTGTGAACACACAGTGCAAAGCTCAGTTCTCTAGAAATGCCCCCCTCCAGCAACACAAAACTCTTCTGTGTAAATGTGTGCCCTCTGTAATGTCCCACTTTCAAAGTGTTAGCACGCTGTAGAAATATTCTACACCGGGTATATTTGCTAAAACTGTATAAATGTAACATTTCCTTTGTATGGGGCTTCATAACAGAACAACTACTTACTCTTTCTCTGCTCAAACCACTATATTCTTCCTCTTATTCACAGCGTTTCAACTTGTTGGCATGACAAAAGTAAACTCCCCCCCCCCTATTGTCCCTGCATGGCGCCCAGGCATCAAGTCAGCGCAAGAATTTCCCCTTTTCTTTCATTTCCCCGTTCTTGTGTGTGCGTGAGAACGAGAGGCGCTGACCAAAGACTGGCACAAATGGATGGATGTGTGTGTGTGTGTGAAGGATGCAGACTGGAACACTGCTCACATAGTGTAGAATTAGCATTTCTCATTTTTCAGTACCAAGCCCAGACTCATCCTGAAACTTGTTGCTCCGCTGCACTCGTCACTCCTACATACATACAGGATGACATAGAGCCCTGATATGTGTTCATGTGTGAGTGATTGCCGCCCACGCATGTGTGAATGGGACACGCCAGTGTAACCCGGTGACCTTCCAGTCTGACGCTTTGTATTTTCCAGTAAAAGTTCCCCTGTGTCTTCCTATATCTGCATCATATAGGGGTCTGACTCACACCGTCGCACTCAGGCAGGCTTGCCTATATTAATCACCTTCACAAGTCTTTCTGGCAGCCAAAACATCGTGTGAGAAACAGCAGATGAGGGTGACAGACACAGAGAGAGAGAGAGAGAGAGAGAGAGAGAGAGAGAGAGAGAGCACGCAACTCCCAGTGTCTGAGCCGTTTGAAGATTTGATATGGAGGTGTAGAATTTTTATCTTCATCTTTAGCCACTGTCAGTTGATCAGTCCACTTTTGTCCAGAATTAAGGTATCTTAAAAACATCTTACCATTCCTGTAAAATTTGCCTAAAATGCAAATGCAAGTTAATTGAATGCTGGAAAGTCCCTGTGAATTTATTGCTAATTTGTTTTGAACTAAAGTTTTACAGGTAAGTCGCAACAATTTTGATTGTAAGTGGGTGGTATAAAAAGGGCTCTTATTGTACCCGCTGTGGCGATTGTATCTTGAAATGGTTTGCATTGGTCGAGTAACAAAGATTTTTGCTTTCCAACGGTGTATCAAATGAGTATGAACTTAAATGTTAATGTAAATGCTCCGTATTTGTATAGCGCCTTTCTAGTCTTTTCGACCACTCAAAAACACTTTGACACGCAATCAGGGGAGAGCCAGGGATTGAACCGCTGACCTTCCGATTTACGGCCAACCCGCTCTACCTCCTGAGCCACAGCCTACTTGCTCTGGGCCTTTGCTCTGCATGAAGAGTAGGCTGAAACATGAGAGCACAGACTGTCCCGTAAAGCATCCCCTGCTTTATGGTCTATTTTACTCTACGTGGGACCATCATTTACTAAATGAGCATCATGCTGTATTGAAAAAGAACTGAATCTAGTGACTGAAACCATAAAGTCATTAGGAAAGTGTTTACTTGGTAATTAAATAAGAAGTAGGTTTATTTTCTCATAGGGCCCGTGTCCACCAAAGCGAAAACGCCACCTGCTGTTCTGTGAACGCCCAGCAGGGAGCGCTAGGGTGCAGTGTTTTTTTTCCCGAGACGCTGTGGTTGCTATGATACATAATTTCCATGGAGGCGACGTGTTGCAAGTAGGGTAGCCTACTTAATTTTAGCAAATGTAAAAATGTCACCACAAAGCATGTAGGCCTACTTGTTCTGGCTCTTGCTCTGCATGAAGAGAAGGCTGAAACCCGTACGCGGGTTCATGAGATTTTGCGGCCGAGGAAACACCTCAGCGAATAGGCACATCGTTTCATTCAAGATCGGATGTACTGTGATTGCACGGCAGGGTAAAAAGTGACAGTGATGAGCGCAGCGTTTTTCCCCAAAGTTGGACATTTTTCAACTCTCTGCGACCGGAAAAAGACGCTCAGCGCCTCGTCACGCTCCTGGCGTTTTTTTACCAGCTTGGCCATTATAAAGAATGCAGGTATAGGTCATGACTTCACTTTTCAGACCCAGAGGCTACGTCCACTACTTACATGCATGCAATGCATATAATTCATGGTGTTAAGCACAGTAAAACTCAACACAGTCACATTGAGGAAATAGGTTTCTTTGAGGTTTTTCTTCCGAGGTAACACCCTAACCTCACTTTTTTTGTCATTTGTATTGTTGCTAAAGGTGCTGCCGCTGTGAGAAGATTGCACTGGACTAATGTTGTGCACTGCTGCCGACATGGCTACAAGATAAGATTTGCTGATTTACAACCGTGAGCAGTTCAGGACTTGTGTGTCATATCCTGTGCAGCTACTGAGGAGGCTTCTGAAGGTGAGACTCCCTGCTGGCCATTAGAAAGAATTCAGGTTTAAGGAACTTCCGCATTGGCTTCACCTTTCAGACCCGGAGGATATGCCGCTAACAACAAAGCCCAACACAAAGTATATTTTATATCACACATTTACAGTAGACTGAATTTGCAGTTTGGATTTTGCCCCACAAGAGTTTCAGCTCGCGTTTGTGCCACTCCTCTACAAGCAGCAGAGTGAAGGAGCAAAGAATGTGCATGGAAGAGTAATTCAGGGAACAAAAGCTGCCCTTTGTTGTCAGGCCTTAGAGCCAAAGTGACAGCCAGCGTGAATAAGGGTCAAAGATCACCGGCTGGTTTGGAGGCTGTTTAAGCCAATGGTTAAAAGACGTTCACACACATACACCAGTACACACACAAACAGCTCTCACTCTTTGCACAACACTCAGCCACAATGACAGGCAAGGCACAGAGACCACAAAATTATATTTTACAATTGTAAAATGAGTCAATTTCGATTGGTGGACAGTTCAAAATGTCTGTATTTGGATTTATTCAGCTCTTGAGAGTTTTCCATCAAGAGTAAGGATGGCACAGCAAAGCACAACACATCCACCTTGCGAAAACTGGTCTCTTTGCACCTTTCTTCTGAAGCAACACTCTGACCCCATTTGTCTTCTCTTTTTTTTGGTTTGTGTTTTCGCTTAAGGTGCAGCTGCTAGGAGAGGACTGTGCAGTTGTGCGCTGCTGCCAAAATGGCCACAAGATAAGATTTGGGTTTGTTTTCCTGAGCCTCAGCACAAGAAGCCACTGGCACGCCATGGCAGCTGTGAGACACGCTGACTTATAGCATGTAGCATGAGCAGTTCAGGACTTGTGTGTGGGGAAAAAAAACAAAACAGTTTACAGTCATACACTGAGCAGCCACTGCGGACGCTTCCGAAAGTAATACTCATTGTGAACCATGACCAAATTGAAATTGTCCCTAATAGCTTCTTCCTTCTCTGCAGATCCAACAAACAGCAATTCGCATCAAAGTTTTCAGCACAGAAATGTTCCAAGCTGAAGTGGAAGACTAGATGTAATATGGCTGATGTGGAATGCTCCCTAGGCTACACTTATTTTTCATTTTATTTTTCATTTTATTTTTCTGGAATTCTTTGTGATAGCCCCATAGTGATGCAGTGTGCGCATCTGCACGGGTGTGTGTATGTTCCTTTATCCGTATCTTGACGTCCCCTGTGAGGAAATTGCAGGAGCAGGTGGAATGCTGCAGATATTTCCTTCGGGGCTATGAATAAATCAATAAAACAGCACACACACAGACACATGCACAGACAATAGCCCACATATTATTACGTCTGAATCATGTGGGTCACGAGGTTCAGTTTGCCATCAGGGGTTTTCTTTTCCTCATTATGAAAAATGATGTCAGCACAAAGGAGAAGGGTTTTCTGCAAGTGCTTCTCTGATACCCCTGTGGTGCTTTCCAACACTGGGGCATTGCCCAGTTCTTTTTGGCTTCTTCACACCGTTTTTTTTTTCCGCTCTGAGTGAAATCTTCTGATTGTGCACAGAGGCACAGTCAGGAAACCACATACTACAACTGTAAAAAGAGCAGAGCAGAGCCATAAAGTCACTACTCCCTGCCTTTCATGTATCCTGTAGCATACAACACCAACATGACACAAAACATTATCTCTAACACAGGTAAGCTTATGAGGGAAACGAAAATAATACACAAGGCACAACTCTGCTACTGTAAATAATCAGGATGCCTTCATGGCCCCAGCCCCAAACATAACACATAACACAAACATAAACACACACACACACAGAAATGTAAAAATATTGTCGAAATACATGTGAAATAAATTAATTTGTAAATGACTATGGTGGTGCTGCAATATAACACCAACATTGCAAACTATTATTCAATTTAAATGTAATTGATTAATTATTAGTCCAAAATAGTTTTTACAAAAGAAAAAAATATTTTTCCATAAGAAAAATATCTGAACAAAATAGAATTTAATTGCGATACCATAATAGACAATAAAGGGTCACAAATGGAGGTGCTCATTAAAATCAGACGCTAACATGAATTGTATAGCATTATCACGTTATGGTGTCTGCAGCAACATGACGTGAGTATTTGTCCTTTGGCTTACCTTGAGTAGTTTTTCTGTCTGCAATCGAGGTTTTTGTTCCACACAAATGGGCAGAGTGAGAAATAAAAGTTATACACCACAGTCACAACCTGGGACAGAGCTGAACTTCAGCCAATTACTGTTACATAAACCGGCTGACCAGAAGGAGAGAGACAAAAAACTTCACCAGAGTTCACTTGTCGCTTTTCAGGTAAGTTGTGACGCTTGAGACGGCTGGAGGTATTTTTAAAATGGAGAGTCCGAAGAACAAGACGCGGGGCTGAAGCATCGACTGAAGCTGTTTCACACAGAGAATGTCAATGCGAGGCTATATGGCAAGCCATTAGTGCCAAAAAACGTCACCAACAAAACGGCGTTTAAAATGATAATAAGCTCCGCCCTGTGGATTTTACAGCCACTAAATTTGAACTGTTGTCACCCAGTCAGTACAGAAGAAGAACAGACCACACTAATTCAGCACTAATTCAGCACTGATCTACTTTACTGTGATCGTAGCCACCCAAAGGCAGAAAGTAACCACAGACAAACATGAAAAACTCAACACAAAAGACCCAGACTGATCAAGTAAATTGATTACATTTACTAAAATTTGAGCTACTCTAGGTTATAGCTTGTAACATCTATTGATTGATGATTTTAGATCAAATTTGACATAAATAATTAATTTGCATTTTATTTATCATCACTGTCAGATTAAAGGATCTCCTAAAATAGAACATACAAAGAAAGTAAGAAATCACCATAAGTGGAACAACTATCTTTCCCCTTCAGTCGGTGTACTATTGATAGCGAGCCTACCCTTGTTTCTACAAAGCTTTGTTTTACCATGTCATCCTAAATCATAGCCACATCAAACCATAAGGCTACGGTACGGTAACGTAAGCCGCCAAATGCGAAACCGTGGGCAAGCCAGCCGCCGTCTGATTTCTGTTGCGCCTAAAGCAGTGTTATTATGGTAAGGTCCTGAAAGATACATGGGCGTATTTTTTTTGTGATGTTCTGAGCATAGACTGTATATAAAAAGGTTCTGAGTGATTATTTGAACACAACTACATACCACGGTAATAATATTATTAATATTAATAATTATTAGTAATTATTACAATTGCAAAATGTACCTTTTCTTTGTTATTTTGTGAACATAATTCATGTGAACTTTGACTGTTCACCGATGTAATTCCTCAGCAGTTACTGCGCCATTGTCACAGCTTCTACTTCCTAGTGAGTTCTTCTAAAATCCCTCCAACAGCAAAAATTAAACAGACTAAAACTTTGACTGATCTTTGACCTTTGACCAAAACAATCTCTTAATAGGTGACGTCACCCTTTTCATATCTTCTGCTTTCTAGTGTCATCTACTATAACTGATACAAATATTATAACATTTCACTGTACCAACTATGAGATTTTGCACTCAAAACATCCCTCAAACAGCAAACCAACTATGAGATTTTGCACTCAAAACATCCCTCAAACAGCAAAACTGAATTAATTACTAATCAGCATGCAGTGTGTAGCTATCCAGTTCGCTGTGGCATTTGATCGCTTGTCTTGCTTTTGTTTATCTACTTCTCCCACACGCTGCATCCAATGTATAATCCAAATAATAACAACAACAAATAACAACTGCGTTAAAGTGAGATAAAATAATTGTCTGCGTTAATTAATTACTGCAATAATAATGTGTTAACATGCCCGGGCCTAATTTATACTATCCACTGACTAAATTTGCGCTTTAATTTTGAAGGAAAAGTCATTTCCCGGTTTTATTCTCCTACCTGTGTTGCACTATCCAGTAGCAAGGTGTAAAACAGGGAAGCTAGAGAAGGCAATTTTGCACAGAGGAGCGTCTGCACGGGATACGTGACAGTACAGCCAGTCAGTTTCCTTTCCAGAGCCACTCCCAGGCGCATAACATAACCTTCAGTGTTTGTTTAATAAAGAAATAACAATAGCCCCTCATGATATCAAGTTGTATAGTCCCTCCAAAATGTATAACTTCATTGTTATTATTCACTCTGGTGAGGCTTGTTCCGTTTAGCCCTTAGGTTGAGGTAGAGCTCAATTCAGGATATTGCAGAGGTTTTCAAAGAAGTGCTCCTCCATCAGTGCCTGAATACTTTGGGGGCCTTCTCAACTTGTCTCTGGGTCTACCTATACAAATTGCTATTTGGTTATCTCCGATAGCCTTAACAGTGGCCGCTGTGCATCATGTATTTTGTTCTTTCTGTGACATTGATATCTAAAAGCAACATAGTGTTAGATCTGTACTACTTCAATGCCACAGGCAGTTGGCACTCAAGTTTCAGACGTTACCACAGACCACAGCTTCATGTTGAGGAAGCTTTGAACTTTGAAGGGGAAAAAAACTGTTTTGAGATCTGCTTCTGAAAAACAAGCATTGACTGGCAAACATCTCTTGGGTGATGTATGAAAACACTTTTTAAACGGGCAGCTGTAAAGCTAATCATGAATGGCACAAGGCCTAACTGAAGTCTCAGTGAGATATTTAAACTGAACAGCTAACAGAGAGCTGAAATTAGCCAGCAGCTTCATCTAAGAGAATTGCTTCCTTTTATGAAAAAAACAACAAAAACAGGTCCTATTACCATAAGAGCATCACTGGGGCCACTAAAACTGCACATTGTTAAAAACACTTATTCTTACTATAAACTGAGAACTTGTGATGCCGTTTGCTGCAAGTAGATTAAATTACTGCAAAGCCGTCTTCTATTCAACAGCCTTAGTCTTTACCAGAAAAACTGAACTGAAAGTGGTTTGGCTGTAGGTAGGTCTTCTAGTAAAAAATACAGCGACTTTATGGCTCTGCTGTTAGAAAGCTCCCAGTGGCACCACAGTAACCAAACATTGAAGACAATGAAGGCGAGGACCATTGCACATGTATGTTTGTGCATGTGCAAAAGCCCACTGTGTCCACTGCATTGCATTTGTATTTTATTGCATTTGTATTTTATCCAAAGATTTATCTACTTTCTGTTGTGTGGTGCTTTTTATTGTTTTATGTAAAGCATGTGTTTTTTCCTTTCTAATGAAATGTGTCCTAGGAATAAGAAGTTAACTTGAATTAACTTGACTTTGAAATTTATTTGTATTCTGCTTCACATCCGTGACGCACCTGCAGCTGCAGGTGTTTGGTTAATGTTTAAACGGCTTTATATGCAGTCTATGCCCACAGCATTATCTGCTGTCATTGTTCATGCTCAAACAACAATGTAAAGTGCATTTGTGTATCTCTGATTCCAGAGAGAGAAGAAAGAAGAGTATTGTTAGAGACAGAGGGGCTGGAGAGGGAGGAGGGGCAGAATGAAAGAAAAGGCTTGTTTCAGCACCTGGCTGTTCAGCTGTCAACGTGTGTTTGCGTGTGTTTGTCTGGAGCAGGATTTTTCAGTTGAATTGCATTGGGACCTCAATTTTCCTATCAGTTACTGCGCATTCAGGTTCAAGTCCCCACCAGGATATAAAAACATGAAACACACGCACACACGCAAACACGCACACTGACTGAAAGTGTGTGTGTGACCCAAAATATCTGCTGTGAAATTTGTGTAGACAGGGACAGTGAGAGTGAAAGACAGGTTGGTGGAAGAGTGAGACAGAGAATAGAGAGAAAGAAAAAGCAAACAAAAAGCATCAACATCAGGTGCAGAGACTCAGAGGCAGCAGACAACCTCAAGCCTACACAAGTTAGTTATGTTATCATTCATCACCATGTAAAAACCACATCTGACTGTTTGGAAGATTGAAGCCCTTCCTCAATAGATGAACTATTAGGCCCGCCATTGGCAGGGTAAGGTGCAACAGAGCAGAAAATGTCTGTGCATGCTGGTCAGCCTCAAACAATGTCCAATAGTTTAATGCTGGCCTGTGAGTGTGTCTCCTGTCAAAAGCTCCAAATATGGGCAAAATAATATCTGAACACAGTTGCTTTTGTGGCCTGCCATGTGACACGGCAGTCAGGCGGCAGGAGTGTGGGCATCACAGGAAACAAAACGCAACACTCAGTCACTTAGTAGTTGATCTAACATCGTGCAATTATGGTTTCCCATGAGCAGCCAATAAAGGATAATATCCCAAAGCAAATTTTCTTAAACCCGCCACAGGTGTTACTTTGGGATAAATATCAGGTGCTGTTAATATGTGTTTTCTGTGTCACTGTGCAAATAAGCCACGCCGTGAGAGGAAGCGCTCGGCGTCTTAGAGCGAGACACTGCCCAAGGTATTAACAATGATACATTGTATGCTGGGAAATGGTGTTACTGCACTTGTAAGGACCAGCACTGATAACTACAGCACACTGTGCTACATGCAAGGCCTTGATGAGTTTACACAAATCTGAGCCTGTTTCCAAATCTGAACTTTGAACCTAACCCATACCTTCCCCTTAGCATAAATGTAACGTCATCCCAGACTCCTCCATATATGTATTCAGCCTTAGCCGAGACATTTTCAAACACATGGGAGGACACCCACAGCAGCCCTTTCTTGTAAAATTCACCAACAATAGTCTCAGAGCCTTTTGGGGTCTCAGAGCTACACCCTTTATAGTTTAAATGACTTTACAGGACGGTCATAAAGGCAAAAGGCCAGCATTCTCTATGAAAACAACAGCTTTATGGGGGTTTAAATCAACTCTACACCTATCACAAGTTCAGCCATCCATCCTTTTGTATTCAAGCACATTTCACCCAGTTTTGTTGCAACCGTGTTGTTTCCAGCTATGTATTTATTATCACTTTCTTTGCAGTGTGGGTGTCTGTGGTTCTTATTTTTATTCCTTTTGACACAAGTGTCAACTTGTAGGTTGCTGTGGTATGCAGACAAACTGACCTGGTTGTAAGCACGAAGCTGAATTATGGCACAGACATCTGAAAGCAGTTTTAGGTGTCTCTGAAGAATCTGTCCTCAGTAAGGAATCTAACAAGAGAGAATATTTGTCTTACTTTTATCATGTAGACCGAAACGCAACTCTGAAGGAATGCTAATGTGTAAAAAAATTGTAAAACAGTTTGATCACAGCTTCGCCGTATCAACTTAAAAGATAAAAATATATCAGTGCTGCGTAAGTCGCTTGTTACCACATCGCTGAAGTGACCAAAAAAACATTCAATATAAAAGACTTCATATTCAGACTTGAACACCTACCAAAGAGAAGTAATCAAGCCTGAATCAATTAGACCTGATTCAGTCATATAATTCAAGAAAGGGATGAGTGACATGTAATTTTCTCTCATGTCTAATTTGCTGATCCCGGATTTTCTTTTCTTCTTTTCTTATTTCTTAGTTTTAAACAGGGGAATTCAAACCTCATATATTCAGAGGATGTTTCAATTTAACACATTTAAATGTCAAAATCAAATATTCAGTAGTGAAAATTAAATTTCAAATTATTATGACCTTTCTTGCTTATAGTTAGTGCATGTCTGGCTTTTAGCCCTCTAGCAGAAATGCAAACGTTATCACAAACAGTGAACTGAACAAACTGCTTTTATTTAACCCCCCCATAAATAAGAACACTCCTTACCCTTTGTTTCCTGGCAGCCCAAACACTCTGTGATCTTTGTTTTAATGTGCTTATCTGTCATCTAGAATTTATCTGGAATACAGGCAAGAAAATTTTCACACCCACCCACACACACACACACACACACACACACACACACACACACACACACACACACACACACACACACACACACACACACACACATACACAGAGGCCCACCTTTATGCATTATTAAAAGATTGTTAAAACCAAGCAACACACACACATGAGTCTTCATCTGCTGGGCTTTGTCACCATGGTGACAACTGTCTCCCCGGCTAGAGACCAGCTGGTGGAGGCTGACTGAGATGTTGTGATGGGGGTTAGGTGAGAAAGAGAGCCGAAACAAAGAGGGAACACACCATGCTGCACTGAGAATTAGTCCATTCATTGAGCGGCTTGTTTTTCTCATTATATGCCTGGACACACCTGAAACCCACAGAAGAGAGAAAAAGCACAGCAGACATGAGCATATTGATCCCCGTATTGATTGCTAGTTGCAAATGAGTATTTATTCTCCATTTCATTTCAGCATTCAGTTGTGGCGGCAGTAGTGTTGACACGCCAGACAGCACACCATCTGTTTCCAGGAGCATGCAGAGACGTGTCTGGCTGTCTGCTCGACAGAAGCAGAGCTATGTGTTTGTCTCATTTAACGTGATTATAGACTTTCTACTACCAAAGCATCCCAGGCTTTCTTTCCTGCCATTCCACACTTACTTACTCACTCTCTCCGCTGACTTTCTTCTCGCCCCCTTCCACCGCCTCACATTCAGCTAGAAAAGCATAGTTTGTTCATGTAAACCGTTTATTAAAAGTCACACATAATGGCACTCCTGTCTGGAAGGATCATCCACGTGAAAAGGGCTGAACACGGTGCTGCTCTCCAGTCCGAAGTGAAGGCAGCAGCGCCCCGTGAGCAGCTTACAGACACATTACTATCTCCATGTTTCTGATGGTGACCACGGATCTCCCAGTGGAGGGGATAAACATGTAATCACCACTTTTTACAAGCATTTTAGCCTTTATTAGGCAGTTCATAGTGGAGAGCTGGCAGGAAATGAGGACTGATAGAGATGGGGGAGGAAGGGAGGGAGGGAGGGAGGGGTTGGTGGCAACAGGTCCCCACAGGTCCCCAGCTGGACTAAAAGCAGGGATGTTAGGGTTACGTTGGCGACGCCTTGAACATCGAGCCATCAGGGTGTCCCAGATTAAATTTAACGGAGCAGATTTAAGAACTAAAGATGCACACAGTGGTGGACGTGTCACAGTGTGGAGTTCAACCCAGGTATCTCTCACCAAAGGCATGTGTCTTATCCACTGCACCATCACCAACCCCCTACCTCTCACATATCGTATCTGATATATGAGAGGTATCGACCTTCTCGTCTAAACCTTGCCAAGAAAGTGAATAAGCATTTAACGTCAGGCGTTCTTTTCAACATGATTATGTGTGATATTAATTGCAGCATCCTGTTACGACTATATGAATAAACAACAAGTAAGTTGGTCACATATATAAAATATTTCACCGGCCATATAACATTTGCTGGTGTTATTGGTTATGGGTTACAGTTCATAATAGGCAAAATAAATACATATATAACACAAAGTGGCCTTCACAGGGACAGCCTCTTCTATATTGCTTGTCATTCTGTTTAGTGCCTTTCCACTGACAGCAAGGTGTGCTAGTTGTAAACTTTGTATTTCAAGGGCAGCTGCTCAGTGGCCAGCAGATCATAGATCGGTTGGGTTGCGCAGCTTGCACATGCGAATGTGTGAAACCGTGTGAATGCTATCAGGGCGTTCCTGCAGAAGAGAAGCTTCCTCTCTGTGAAACTTCCCTCAATAAATAAATGATGAACAAATTTAAATGAATACATTTTGTTTCCTTTCTAGTAGATCAGTTTTGATATGCTACAGTGCATTTCTTGAGTGAATTTTGTTCCTTTCTAATTTCAGAGAATTCAGAAGGGTGTAAACCTCCAGAAAACAGCGCTCATATTTGAAACTCTCGGCAATTCCTACCGAATGGTTTATTGTACGGAGTTTCACCATTTTCATTTTGGTAATACATAAAAACACTTGTTTTGTTAGTGTTTATTCTACATCAATGGGTGGGGACTTCATGGGGAATCAAATTAAATGTACAAGACAAGGATCTCAAGCTTGTTTTGTACTGGTACAAACAAAACATAAATATGCCACATTGCAGCTTCATAAAAAGACTTTTTACTTTTTTTTAAAATCACAAAAACACTATTTTATCATTTTAAAAGTTAAGTCACCCTGGGCTTTGTTTCTAATTTAAACATGATGTATATTGTCCATAATAAACAGATACATATTTATGAAAGGATGACAGATAAAACAGAAAATGTACAGTATTTTAAGTAGCAGAGAAACAAAACAAAGCAGACATGCACACGGGTTTGTCAAAATGCAATACAAAATGTAAAATGACAAGCAAGTGTACTGAAAGGGAAATGCAACGTGAAGTTTAGTGTAGTGTTAGAATCAGCTTTATTTACATAAATCTAACTTTACATTTGAGTCTACTGTAACTATACTAAGACTTTACTGTACAACCCACCAGAAAGCAGCAGGGGAAACAGATAAAACTCAAACAGGCCCTTCCTCTATTATAAAATTCATGGTACTTGTACTGGAGTGCCCTCTAGAGGATTTTCCCCGTCACAATGAGACAGAGTAGAGGAGAGCATGTTGATAAAACCAATTTAGGAAGGAGCAATAAAGTAGCACTGTTTACTAATACACCTGAACATAACCACTGTTGCCAGCAGAGGCTACACACTCTTGCTGTTATTGGATCTACATCTTCATCAGGTACAAGAGAATGTTTACATGACAGTAATCACAGTTGGGTGGGGCAGAGGATGTAGAAGTTCATCCCCTTGTGCATCGCTGGTCATCCATTCTGGGCCAGATCACCGTACAGGAGACAAACACAGGGGCTTTGTCTAGTTTTCATCAGCCTGGAGCATCTTCTCGATCTCTTGATCCCACTGGTCGTCTTTGTTGTCTGACTCGGACACCACCTCGTACTCCTGAAGCTCCTGCTGCAGCTCCTTCTCCCAGTCTGCTGACTCATCTGAATATAAAAAGGTTAAAGGGAGGATTATGAGCGAGATGCTTATAGGCTGAATATGTACAATACACCTTTGGAATACTTGTAGCTGTGTGATGTGAGCACCTAAGAGTTGACATTTAGCTGAAGAATTAATAAAATCTGATATAGCTAACCGTCAGGAGAGGGGACGCTCTCCTTCTTATCCAGCACCAGCTGCTGCATCTCTTTCCTCAGGTCCTCCTGGTTGATGGCCGTCGAGTCGAAAGCGTCGCTCACAAACTCGGACACTCCAGGACTTGTCGACATCTCCTCCTCTTCTTCTTGAGGTGTCTGAGAGTCAGACCGTACGGGAAAAGGCGGCTCACTGTACAACTCTCACATGTTTCAGAAATATCTAGATGTGCGTACACACGTCTTCAATTCAGCACGCTTACCTTCTGTATGTCGCTGATGGAAACTGGTGGAGTTTTTGGTCTGACGTTGTCTACAAAAAAAAAAAAAAGAATACAGTGCTATTAGTAAAATTACAGATTATAAAAACGACTACAATTACACTAACGTGAGTAAATGTTATTCGCTACTTTCCGCTTTAGGTCATGCATTCACCTATTCTCCGGAGCAGGTTACAGGTGATATGAAAAGGTGCAGAAGACATAAGGATAGAACACTGTTCATTTAGCGAATTTCACTGATTATCTGATATTTTTGCGCAGCATATTTTCTAAACAGGGATTAGTAAAATGTCCGTCAAAGGCGCATTTATAAATCTGATTGAGATTTCGTGTGATTGAATTAGGATTCTTTTACTGGAGGAATCGTCTAACTGCCCTTTCTTAACGCTCATCATGTCCTCAACTGTGAAGCACTTTTCAAAATCTTTCACACGTTAATCAGTAATGACTGATGATTTCACCGCAAATGAGGGTTTCCAGGTACATGCGACGAATTCATGGAATAGCCACAGAATTTCACTGACAGGTCTAACGAGCGCTGGAGCTAAAGAATTGCAAACACATGTGATGGAGGGAGCGTCTACATCCATTTATGGCTAACTGTTGAAGCGGATGTGTGTGCGTACTAGGGCTGGGCGGTAAAACAATAATCATAATTCATCATTAACAACAAAAAAACTATTCTGTAAATGTTCAATAAATGTTTGATTATATTCATCTGATTCAAGAACAAATCAGCGCTTCACTTTTCTATTAAGATATTTACTGAAAAAAGATTTGACTTAATTGTTTTGAACGTTCTACCTCAGATTTGTTAAGTGATCTCCTGACATCAAGTGTTTGTTCTGATCATAAAGAAAAGTTTAAAACCACAGTTAACCATCAGGTCATCTTCCATTCAGGAGCAAAAACAGCCTTTAAACTAAAGAAATAATGATTTGACATTATCGTGATAATTATCGATATCGAATGATATGTCATCACCCAGCCGCCTACAGATATTTCAGGAGGTTTAGTCATGAATCTACAAGTTTTACGCATCCAGCTGCTCTGAGTGTTCATAGGGATTGGCATATTTTATAACTTCCACCCGTGTGAATGACATGTACAGTTCTAAAAGAACCAAATGCAGCAGTGGCGTCTGCTCATGTGACTAACAGGCCAAAGGACCCCGTGGAGCATCTCTGCTGTTGTTAAAGCATGGATGAATGTCTGACCTGTTAAGACGATGTCCTCAGGTGAAACGCTGGCCCCTGTGTCCTCACCGTCCTTCTGCTGCTGCTGCTGCTGCTGCTGCTGGGCTGCCAGCGCTGTGAGCTGAGCCGACTGCTTGATCAGAGACACCCGGTAGAAGTAATTCCTCCAGAAGACCTCCTCCTTCACACTGTCCCAAAACAAAACACAGCACCGTCCATTTTATAATATCATTTAAATGTTGATGCCACATGCAAACACACGCACATACAATCACATGCATGTAAATGGTGGAAGTCTACTGACTGTTTAGGAACCAAGTCAAAGCGCATGCGGTTGAGCAGCTGGTCTTCCTCCAGCATCACTGCAGCCAGAGGATACATCTGCTCCATGTCGAAGTGGAACTGAACGCCAGCGGGAGGGTCTCGCAAGAAATTTCTCTTGTCCTAGAATAAGCAGCCAGAGAGTGAGTTTCCAGAGATAAGTATTTATTTATCAAAGACAGTGATAATGTCACAGGCACATTGACACATTCATAAAATGTGTTTGGTCTCTGTAAGTTGGTCTCTTACAGCTGACAGAGCAAGGATCTGTTGCTGGATTGTCTCCTCCTCATTGTAGCCGACCCAAGGTGGGACTGCTGAGTCTAGACACAAACGCCAACACACACACACACCCCTTCAGTCACATGCTGTGAAAAATTCCCTTTGACACAAAGTACACAAGACCATCAGACAAAACTAGGCTTCAGAGAGGTGTTTCATCACTCGATCGCGAGTCTTATCTCTGGGATACACACAGGCATACACCTGGGTCTGTGATAATAGAAGCTGGTTGGCACGCAAGTTATATGAGCCGACAATATCACGATAGCATCATTTGTGCAGCGAGCCCACCGCTTCTCACAGACATGAACATTTACCACATGTTCTATCAAGATTGGCTAGACAGCAATTTGAATTTATTTTGACATTACGGTGCAATTCACACTTCAGTTTGAATTCATTCCAATTTTGTGATAATGGTAATATAATCAGACAAAATGAAGAGTAACTGACAATGTGCCTTACATTTCCACTTTTCAGTGTAGTTCAACATTGGACTTTATGAAACTATTTAAATTCTATTTTACTTAATTTCTTATTTCACTTTAACTCTCTAACTGTTTATATTGGTACCATCTTCAACTTGAAAGGTGCTATACAATTGACGTTTTGACAGAAAAGACTGTATTATACTTGCAAAAAAGTGAGTACTACCTATTTAAAGAAATTTCTTGCCAAGAATACTCAATTTTCTGACGGGTATTTGGGCAACGCTTTTAGCAAACAACTTTGTGGACTCAGTCTGGACATAAACTCGCATAAATAACTCAATGATAACCAAGCTTTTGTTATTCTTTGTATACATCTCTGCCAGCTACAATACGTTATTTAGGTGTATATACTGTATATGCATGAATAAATGTTCCTTACATACTGTATATGCTACATGTCTTTATCACAGTTTTGTTCTTTTTTTTTTTCCCAAGCTGTACATTTCACCCTCATAGGATATATTTTTCACCAGGAAATCTGTCATGTGACCCTACATCAGTATGTTTCAGTTTCCCCAAACACTTTGACAGACGTAACCGGTGTTGCATATACTTATTTGAAACATTGAACAAGGTAGCACAGGTACAAATTGTGAAACTCAAAAGCCTTTAAAAGGCCTTTAGATTGCACGGCCCAAATGTTTTTGTTTGGGGCAGATTTGACCATGTAGAGTCTATTTTTTCTAACTGTTTTGTAATGCTTCATGGTGAAACATAAAATTCAACACACCACAAACAGGAGTTTCACCATATCCCATTATCAAGGTTAAGACCTTGCTTTTCAGAGACAGTTTTGAGATGGGTGGGATCGTTCGGCTAGGAGGGGTACATCAAAATACAAAACGTAATTTATTGTTGCCAGTAGGTGGCGCTGTGACTGATTATTTGCAGGTAGCTGTCTTTCAAGTGTCTTATCAAACGTAACATCTGGGAGACATCTGACCATGTACAGTCCAGTTACACTACTTCCTGTTTCATGGCAAAACATAGAAAATTCAACAATATGAACAAACGAAAACTCTAAATGTTGACATTTTGTAGGGGGCACTATTGAGCCATTTTGCACCTTTGAGACCCACATCAGACGTACAATGATTCTAATATTGACAGATTTTGGGAGGTGAATCACTTTAAGTAGTTGTGAAAACTATAAATCCTCATGAAGCCAATAAAGCTGTATCAATACTGGTAGTTACATCGTCTCACTTCACCGTTACTTACTACATTACTGACACTTTCCCACTGTTTCATCATTTTCTAATCATGGTCTAGGAATCCTAGTATTCCCACAATAAGAAGATTCTCGTTTTCCAGCCAGACTGTACCTGATTTTTTTGCCTTCTTCTCTTGGACAAACTTCTCTTGCTCCTTTTGGAAGTCTCCTAGAAAAGTCTGCAAACACATGCGTGTTAAGTTTGGTGAAAAGGTCTTGGGGGCAACATGTCTAATGGAATATTGCCACGATAATGTTTGGCTATATCATGCTGAGCAAATTACGGGACATGACAATAACATGTAAAACTCCGGCAATTCCACAGATGAACGCTGATGGGTTTTCTACATGCTGCCAAACTTGTCAGACAAGCCAAAAGAGCCACATGCCTTGTCTATGATGCCGTCGATTTTCCCCTCTTCCACAGTCTTCTTGATGGTCTGAGCTGTCTCTACCACTGACTCCGAGATCTTCTTCGTGGCACTGGAGGCGAAACTGAAGATGAAATCTTCAGATGGAAGAGGAAGATGAGAAGATGGCGTGGTTGACAGCAGCACCGTATTGTGTTACCAAAAGAAACAAAACATGGCCCCAACACCGCAGCACAAACACATCAGAAGACTCCTGCAGTCACAGACCCTCTTGTTGTCAACAAACACCAAAGCTGAAGACGAAACGTACTAGGCTAAATCTCTTGTAATATAGCTAACTTTACAGTTCAAGAGAATGAAGAACAACGGGATGGAGAAACATTTAACCCACATTCTTCTGATTTAAGGGGTTTATGATGAGTTGACATAAACAGACTGACGTTAACGTCACTCTGAACTGCACAACTACAGAAGCAAGCTTGCTAATTAGCTAGCATGACGTTGTATTTCGCAAAAACAACAATAATTTAGGGAAAACGGCTCCTTCTCACCACTAAGTCCTTTGCCCTGCTCAGAGTTTTCCTGGTCCGCCTCTGGTCCTCCATCCTGGTCAGCTGGCTGCTGTTTGTTTACCTCGTTCTGTGCTTCCACCACCTTCTCTTCCTGCTCCACAGACAGGTTTTCTTTGTCGTCCGGCGTCTTCGTGTACGGCGGGTTCTCCAAACCCAACCACGTCCCTAAACCTTTGAACATATTGGTGGAAACAAAATGCCTGTTTAGCTTAACGACGAGAAAACCAACAACCTGGACAGAGTTGAATACCTCACTTTATGCAACCAGGAACTAAACCGACAGGGTAAATTCTTCTTCTTTCCTTCAGTGAAACTGTGTGTTACTGCCGCCCAGTGGTCAATAGGCTGGTATTACAGCATTACTCATTGTAGGAAACCCCCCACACTCCTTTAAAATATGTATACATATATGTATACAAGGTAGTATAATGTATAAGTATTAAGCCTATGTTTGTATGTGGCAGTATGGGAACGACTTTTATAATAATAACAATTATTATAATATAGTTAAATAGTAGTTATTATAAAAGACTCCAACTGGCGGTAAGTCACCAGAAGGTGGCGGTAATGAGTCCAGAATTGCTGCACATTTTGTAACACAACAAGAAGACAGACAGACCGGCTGACAGATGTCAGGAAGGCTGAGGTTAGTTTGCCGTTGATCTCCGTTTTACCTACGATCATGTGTTTTATGTCTCCTAACCTGGGGCGTGGTGTAGTGTAGAGGACACCGTAATCCTTGTTGTCTCCCATGAGCCTAATCTGAACCGTCAGAGCAGAATTTTAATGGAAGGATCGATTAGCCGGGTTGCTAGGCTGTTTACTTGTATAAGGCGAGAGAGACGATTACACCGGACTTCTTATCAATAATTAGTCACTTAAAACATAGCGAGTTTAAGCTGAACTTTTATAATTAGTAGAAAATAACTTAAAACACCGCAGGATTAATTGAGGCGCTGTGGTGCAATCGGCGTGCAGAGTAGAGCAAAGGGAACATACTGTAATTGACTAGGTGAATGTGAAAGTAACCTGTCTTATGTCTTTGTAGTGGTACCTATTTACCAATATTATTTGTGAATGTAAAGTTGTGTGAGACTCAATGTCAAGAAACAAATGTTTTTCAAAATGACTCTGGTGGTATAACGTTACTTTATTGGCATCACTCACTGTTTATGCTGCTGAAAGATAAGTTGGGCGTAACAGACTGAACAGCTGATAAATTCAACCAAAACCTGTCACCACTAGACTGAGCAAACATGTTTATCTAAAGAAAATATTACATAATGAGCTTTATTTATTTATTATGGTAAATAATAATAGATTTCTTACTCCAGGTCTTGGTGCATATTGTTCTTTATATGAAACTGTTACGTATTTATCCAGGTGAAAAATGAAGACGCTGATGGTGTTTGATTTTGACCACACTGTGGTTGATGATAACAGTGACACCTGGGTGATTAGGTAAATACTATACATTTTAATTAATCTCTATAAAAGACATCACAAAACACAAGCAACATCACCGCCTTTGTTTTCTCTCTTCACAGATGCCTTCCAGGTCAGACTCTTCCTGACTCTGTGAAGAGTTCCTACAAAAAAGGCCACTGGACTGAGTTCATGGGCAGAGTGATGAACTACATAGGTGAGAATTCATTATTCTACTTTGTAGGCCGTTCATACATTCATTCATACGTCCATAAAGCTGCTCATAATATTGTACTCTGACATTTTATTGCTACCTCCATTCTTCAGTCCTCTGACTTTTTTGTGTGTCCATGCAGGAGACCAGGAGGTCAGCCCCGACACGGTTCGCAGCGTGATGGAGACCATCCCCTTCACAGCTGGAATGACAGACTTGCTGACATTCATATCAGAGCATAAAAGCACCATTGACTGCATCGTCATCTCTGACTCCAACACCATGTTCATAGACTGGATCCTCAACTCATCTGGACTCCAGGCAGCTGTCGATCAGGTTTTCACCAACCCGGCTAGGTTCAATCAGCTCGGGTACATGGAGGTACAGTGCCACCACTCTCACGACTGTGATCGATGCCCCGTCAACCTCTGTAAGAAAAAAGTCCTGGAGCTGTACCTGTCGGAGCAGTCTGATGGCGGCGTGGAGTATGAGCGGATATTTTATGTGGGGGACGGTGGGAATGATCTCTGCCCGACTTACTGTCTGAGAGGGCATGATGTTGTGATGCCCAGGAAGGGGTACACCCTGGAGAAACTGCTGGCCAAGCTGGAAGGTCAGGAAGATAACACTTCTCTAAGAGCTAAAGTCATTGCCTGGAGCAGTGGCACTGACATCCTCCAAGAACTGAGAGGAAGTATTCAGTAGTAGCCTGGGCCATGGCGATTTGATCCACTTAAATATTTTGCACTCAAATATTGAGTCTGCACTATCGAGGGCACATGCTGCTCCCTGTAATTGTTTAAAAATAAATTTACATTATCGACATGTGTCCATTTTAAAGTAAACTTTTGATGGTAAAATTATTGAATTTTTGTTACAAACCCTTGAAAATGGCTGATCTGTCGGCAGGGAATTTTATCTTATTTGACAAAACAGTAACAACCCCTGAAACAAGGATGGACGTATAAGGAGTCATGGAGTTATAATGAAAGGTTTGTCTTTTATTCAGAGGTGGAGGTTTCGAGTGGAGGCATTTGGGCCCAATTACAACACAAATACATTACAAAATCTATGGTGGACACCTTATAATGGCAACCCATTAAAAGATTAGTTCCACATTTTGGGGATTATGCTTATTTATTTAGAGTTACGTTGATCCTGCTTTCATGTACACAAAATGTAAAGCTACAGCCAGCAGCCAATCAGCTTAGCTTGGCATTAAGGCTTGAAGCAACAGGAAACAGCTAGCCTCCTTCTTTTCAAAGGTAAAATAAAAAAGAGTTATAATAGTTATATTATATATAATAAATAATAGTTAACAATGTAATTTTATGGGTCACCCGTTTTAATGTAACACCTCTACATTAACTGAATAATATGATTTGAAGAAATTAAACAGTATTTTCACCGTGTAGAAAAAGCAAATCTTGCCAAATAAGATGTTGGTAAAATGTCATAGTTGTTTAATGTTAACTAAGCTTACAACGGAAAGTATAAGATCACTCCTGAAAGTTCCATTGCTATAACCCTTGATTTTAGGATTATACAGTCAGTGGGAGAACAAATAACAGTGCTATTTAGGCATTACCCATATTTTGGATTTATTAGCTTATTTCAGTTTTTTATACAGTGTATCTCATGTGCTGCTCTGTAGCTGCTCGTCAGGGATTTTAACTGATGTATATGTACTGTATATCTCAGGTCTGTGGCTTGTAGTCGTACATGTGAAGCTATCTTGATTGTTTAAACCAGGTTTGGATTCACCTGATCATGTTCACTCTGATTTCGCTGTATTGAACAAATGTTATCTATTTGTTAAAGTTAAATGAACAAAAGGGGTCTTGTTATTCTACACCACTCCCCAGGTTTACTGAGTTATGTGGACAACTTTGCTGAGTAAAATCCAGAAGTGTTGTTTATACGTGCGTCTGCACAAGTTTTGAGAAGGTTCCAGGTTTTATTTAGTAATATTATCCAAACAAATAGGAAACATTCTTAGATGGTATTAGGGTAATCCTTGGAATTTATTTTATAACAGCCAGTTGATATTACCTGAACAGAGTATTGTGTTTTCTACTTGATGTTTATGGAACCACACGCGGAGATTGTCATGTCATGTCATGAAGCTACATGTGAAATATTGTTTGTTCTTAATCTTGTAATTGTAACAATGCAATTAAAACCAGACACCTCTTGTATCTATGATTTTTATTATGTTCTGTTCACTGAGTGACAAGAAAAAAAGACCCCTGTACACTGCAATAAACAAATCCAGTACTTAAGACACCTTTGTGAAACTGTAATGGTGTGGTGTTTGATTACATTATATTATATAATTTTTTCTTTCATTTTTGCTTTATTTATAGAAATGGAGTTGACAAAGAGACAGCTAATGAAGTCCAGCTGATGTATAAAAGGGGCGTTGGAGCCATGCAGACACCTCCACAAACCTCCACTTTTGGACAAACAATATACAGTTTAATCGCCTTTGATAATCATAGAGAATAGTGGAGGTTTAACCTGCTGAGAAAATCTTAGTATCGAGTCAGTCTGTCTCTCACCTCTCACTATCAGATGAAAGGAAAAAGGAGAAAAGTGAGGATGACGGAAATGGTGATGGAAACCGTTGTTGAGACATTTCACTCAAAATCCCAAATGTCCACCTCATGGTGGCGCAAGAGGGAGAGGCGCGCTCACCTAAAACATCAGAATACATCTGGGAACCCTGGATGTCCATCTTAGATATTTCATAGGATAAGTCAAACCCTTCACCTGTTGATGGCACTTGAGGAAAATTCAGGGGATCACCAAAGTCAGTAGGCTTCATCCTCTGTATAATATATATATATATATATATATGAGTTAGTAATGTTTATTGATATATCATAATTTTTTATCATTATTATTGCAAATTAGTATGTGCTGTTGCTATACAAACTTCAACCAGTGGTTAGCTGAGGCCCCATCCACACTACTGCGTTTTCGTTTTAAAATGGAGACCTTTTGCTACATTTGCACTTCCCGGCAAAACGCTGCCGACTCCGTTTTTCGCTTTAAAACTCCGGGTGGCGTTTTAGGACTTTAGATATCTGTCATGCAAAGCAGAAACACGATGCTACTAACAGAGTTCTTAGGTGTGGTATTTTTATTTAAATATTTTGTACCGTGCAAATAATACTAATAGCCTACACTTTTACTGTGCATGTCGCCATATTTACTTTGTGACAACTTCTAGACTGTTCTCCGCCGCCACAGTCTCTTTGTACTCCCTTGTTACAGTAGCAGTCCCAGCTCGTTATTGGTCCATGCAAAAAAAATCTGGTGTGGTTCTTCGTTTGTAGTACTTTATTCTTTTACCTAATCTTCTGTGACTACGAAACAGACCATCTGCTTCATGTTTACACCGGCGCACGCATGCTCAGTGTACCTGAACGGCACTAGATGTGCGTTTTCAGTCGTTTTAATATAGACGGAGATGAAACGCAGCTAAACGCTGGTGTGGACGGAGATAGTATTTGTTTTAAAACTAAAACTGAGTAGTGTAGATGGGGCCTGAAGAACTGATTTATCCTCTCTTTTCAGATGCATCAGTTGAATCATGTGAAGATGCAAAGAGATCACTTCCCAAGACTGACAGGAAAAAAAGAAAACATCTCTAAATTGGCACAAATGTAGAGGGCTTTGAAGAAGGATTTGGAGAGGGATGCAGAGACACAGAGACAGACTCAGCAGGCTTTGTTTACTTCTGGAATTCACTCTTCAGTGGGCTTTAGATGAGGCTTGCTGTATTAAGGGAAAATGCTTAGTTGCATAAGTAACAGCCAGGCTCAATAGCAATGCTGTCAAACTGGGATACATTAAGTCTTGGGAGTTTAGACTAGTTTGCTCAGAAGGTTTGGTGTTCAGGGCAAAAAGAGGGATCAAAAACAGCTGGTGTCTGTGAATGACCAGAGGTTTTAGTCCATCATCTTGGGGATTATTGCATTTATGTCATGATTGTGTAACTATAATCAGTTTTTGGGTAGTTACATACAGTACTACCGTTGGATAAACCTGCTGTTTGTGTCTACACAGTGTGAAGAAAAAAAAAATCCTATCTAAAATAACAGTTTGTGGCCCATAGTGTCCTCCATAGACCAGAATGCAATGCAGCCATAAGGTATTTTTAAGTTTTTATTAAGGAGCTGTGGGCAATTTTTCCACACATCCGTAAAAAGTACAAGCTAGGTGCAAACAATTCACGTTCTCTGAAGCATGCTGAAAGGCACACAACATGGAGTATCTAACAGCGGGCACTTGGATGGAATTTTCTTTTCATAGAACATTTTAAGCCATTATCTTTGTTTCATACCATTTCAAAGCTGTTCCTTTGCACAGTTAGCACTGTTGGTGCTAATTGGAGCGTTGGTGGAAAAAAATTGTTGCTAAATTTGTCATTTCAAGATATTTCTTGATTTCCACTGAGACGAATTATCGGTACGGTAGTGTACATTATTTGTTATCATGTGCCGAAGTCCACTATAGCTTTCAGTGTCAGAAACAGTCAGGCTTACAAAAGAATGTACAGTACTTGTGATGACCCTCCTGGGCGTACTGTGGGTCCAGTTGACGTATTTGATTATTGTGTAGAAACTTTGCATTGACTTCTTACTAATAGTTGCCCATGTTTTCACAAGACTGTGTACTATATCATCATCTTCAGAAGAATGTACGTAGTTGGATAAAAGCACAAAACACAATAAAATTACCATAAAACTCAATGAGGAGCACTAGATCATTCGTGGCAACATGACTGAGCTCTTTAAAAAGCATTTTTTTAAAAATGATCCTAGTTATGATCTATGGTGAGTTCTGTTGGTAAGGAGCTCCACATATAGGTTTAATACTTTGATACTGTTTATTTTGTTAGGCTACACCATGCATATTCCTAAAATGAACTGAGCTGCATTAATTAGTCAATTAACTGATTAGTTGATCTGTAGAAAATCAATCGGCAACTATTTTGCAAATCAATTAATTGTATTACGATGCTCTTTTTACAGAACAAATGTTCACTAATAAAACATTCACTAGTTGTGGCTTCTTAAATATGTATTTGCTTGTTTTCTCAGGCTTCTTTGATTGTAAACTGAATATCTAAGTTTGAACTACTCCAAATTCTTTCTCTCTCCCTGAGAGAAGGAGGAGGGGGTTTGGATTATCAACCCTCTACAGACAGGCCGAAGCGACTCCAAGGAAGAGGTGAAAGGTTTCTCTCCCTAAGTGCTGTTTCTGGCCAGTCTGATTGTAAAACTTGCCACCTCTGATACCTCAGCCAGATAACGCGGAGCCTGTTAAAATGACAAAAGAAACACTCACCAGAGACTAGCTTTCTCCTGAACTCTTCTCTTCGTAAGAAAGAGCTGGAAACCATAAACTGCCCCGCCCCCACGTAACCATGGCAACCGACCTGGCGCAGCAAAGGCTTGTTCGTTTCAAGCCACACACGCGAAGTGCCACGACCTCAGCTTTCCCTCGTTTCCAACAACTTTCCTTGCGTTTGATTTTCTTTGTTTTTGTTTTGTTAAAAGCTATCAGTCCGTTAAGTTACACTAGTTAATTCAAGAACGACCAAGTTCTTTTTAAGCTTTATGCATCGAGCTAATCCCACGGAGGTCGGGGCCCTGCCACGTAACCCAGCAGTAACAAAGGACACCTGAAAGAACAGCCTAATTGCCAGACCGAGGACGGCCAACCCTTGAGGGTTTTTCTCCATTCCAGACACGGAGAACCCCAGAGAATTCCCTAGCAGAAAGCCAGGAATCGGGCAGCTAGCGTGGGACCCGTGCAACAGGCCAAGGCAGGCCGCCGACCCGAAGTAAGGCAAAACCCTGCATTCTGTGATCAGTGATGTCCAATAGTCTGTTAATCCATTATCTTTAGTCCTTAAACTCCAAGACAAATTTAATCGAGTTAGTATCATCTAATTGCGTTCATTAGCTGCCGTATGAGTCAAATCCTCCCCACAATAGAACTTATTTCTCTGATGTATTTAACCGCATTTTATATCACCTTAGTTAGTTAATAAATTCACTGTAATCAAAGGAATTGTGTGTGTATTGCCTGTCTCCAAGTCCCCGCCAAGAGAATTTACCCCTTCGATATGAGACTGACTGACTGATTTAAGATAATTGAGCGATTATTAACTAACTGATCACTAGTGAATAATTGTATAATTATTAAAACGCTACCCAGAGGTCCAGAGACTCCGGGTTAATAAAAACTCTGGTGGTGCCCCGCAAAACGAGAGATTTATGGATTAATATTATCTGAATATTAAAATTCATAATTTGGTATTAATTCTCATACATTTATTAAAACATAGTAGACATGCAACAAGTACCAACACTGTCAATGTTGCACAAAAGATATTATTTATTCATTTCTATGCACTAAGTGGTCAGATTGGTGGAGTAATTGAAATTTGTTGAGGCTAAATTTAACTGCTTAGTTTGACAGGTTACAATGCAATTTGATCAACTGATAAAATTTGTTGTATGTTAATAATTAATAACAACAGCTGTTGAGTAAATGTAGTTCAGCAAACACATCAATTTCGATCTGAAATGTAGTGGAATTAAAGTTTAAAGAGGCAGTAGACTATAGAAATAGCCCCCTGAGTGTTAAATAAAGTATACCACCAATTGCACAGCTGCAGTAGGGAATTATTTTTTTTAAATAACTTTTTGTAGAATGAGACAGATATCATGTGGGGAAAAAAATCAAGCTCAATATTTTTAGCACAGCTTCAGACGTTTTGCAAACACAATGACTGAGAAACATCAAATCCTGTGGACCATGTTGATCAGGTATGTAATGGCCATTGTCCATTCACATTCAAACGTCTGCTTTTTCTCCAGAATGTATTTTACCACATATGTACAAGTTGGTTAGCAAGGGGAAATGAGCCAAGGAGTTTCAAAGCTAGAAATCAGTAATAAGTTGATGTCTCTGAGGTTACCTATAGTATTATTAATGATTTTCTAATGTTTTTGCCATGTGTGTTATAATATTAGCAAAAGCTGTTTTAGGGAACACAGATCTATGGGAGAAACTCAACATCATTATTTAACACCACAAATGAGGCATGTACATGTGTGATATCACAATAACACCATTTATTATTCATGAAGTGTTGATAAATATTTAAAACAGTAATCCATGAATCCAGCGGGCAACTGTCTCATTTGCACACCGAACTGAAGAGTTGGGTAAGAGACCGTAGGGCAACAATTTACATCCCTCTTTTCTATTGCATTATACTTTTACTAAAACACAGCATTTCATCATAAAACCCCCAAAGATGTTGTCATTACAATCCACGCGCAGAACAAGTGTAATTTTAGAATTTGTCATAATTCAACTGACAATATTCAAACCCATTGTGATTACCATGTGACTGTTTACATTACATTACGTTTAGCTGATGCTTTTATCCAAAGCGACTTGCAATTGCTATATATGTCAGAGGTCGCATGCCTCTGGAGCAACAAGGGGTTAAGTGTCTTGATTAGGGACACATTAGAGGATGTGTCACAGTGGGGAATTGAACCCGGGTCTCTCACACTTATCCACTTCACCTTCACCATTGTTTGATTTTGTTCCTTTGGCAGAGTCAGACTTTGTAATGGCACAGGCAGACTACAACCATGTCATCCAGAAGGCCCCACAATGTAAGCCACCCTGAGGAGATGCTGGATGCACTGGGAGGCTTCAACTCTGAAGGCCTGCTCACAGACTTTGCCCAGCAGTGCTCCTCTGTTCAGGTCCTGCACTGCCACAAGGTGGAACTTTGAGAACACAGCTCATCCTTCAGGGTCATGTTCACTGCTGGCATGAGGGAGAGGACCAATAGCCTTGCCAGGTATGTGTGAAGATGTGAGAGAAAGGGAGAGGAAGCGGTCATCATGTAATGATCATGCCAATTAAGTAAGGATGAAGCACTCGTATTTCATGCCCCCCTGCCATCTGCAGGCAATCAGCATTGACCCACCTTGTGCATCTGCATCAACCCAGTCACGGACCAGTCACATGTCTACCTCGTCTCATTGTGTAAGCAATACAAAATATTTATGGAAGACACTCTTGTATGCAAATGTGTGTGGATGAGTGACTTAAAAGTAATTAGGGCAATGTTGAATGTATGAATAAGAAATGTCAAATCATCCAGGAGTATACTAGTTCGTATTGTGGCTTACAGCATCGCGAACACCTTCTTGGCATTCAGTCATCCAGCTGAGGAAGTATTGCAGATTTAATGATTTAGTGATATAAAGGGCAGTCATTCAAGTAGACAGCATCGGTGCATGTTCTGTGTTGCTCGTATTGGCAAACATCTGCTGAGCTGTACTTACCTTTAGAAGTCAGCTCTCCCTGATCTCTGACCTCCCTATAAGAGAGGCGGAGCAGAAATGAGAGAAAATTATCACAAAAACCTTTTGAACCCAACATGGTGTAGGCACAGTGTTCTGTGTGTTCTGCATGAGCAGATGATAATAGTTAACAGGGGAGCTGGGTCAAGAAGAGAAAGGGCTTCAGCTAACCACTATTGTAAATTTCCATCCATATCGTTCCACATCTCAAATTATTGTGAAGAATGTGGATGACCTAATGGATTTCAGCAGCACTAGGGAATAATAGTTCTAACATCTTGCAGAGGTTTGAAACGGCAAAATGGGGTTGCTATACATTTTTTATGTACTAATATCATCCTTTATCCTTCATAAACTGACCATTGTGTTTCAGTACTGTATGATTTACTATTGTCTGTGTCAGAACAAGATGATACACTTACCTAGCTTGGCCCTCACTCTCCACTCTTTATCATGTGCCGATAGAGCCACATATAACCTGCTGAGGGTGACAGGCAATACATTGCCTGTGCAACTTGTGAAATACACAACAATCAATAACTAAATTGAGACTAAGATGTTGCCTGTGCCCTTACCTTGGAAGAAGTTAACTCGGTATTATCAATATTGTTATCATGGCAAAGGCTGCAGAGAAACTGAAAAAGACATCGAAGGAAGCGAGGAGGAGAGAAAAGAGAGAGTGGCCGAGCTAGAGACCCGAGTCGTCGCTGCAGCCCCTCAGGCTCCTGATAGCGGTGCTAGTTTTTGTATTAATGTTTGTTTTTCTCTAATGTTAGTTACTGTGTTATATGATATCTCGTCTTGTTAGTTGTTTAATCTGATCTTGGTTTTAGCACTGTGGACCGTGAGAATCAGCATTTCATTCATTTGTGAACTTGGTATGTGGATGAATGACAATAAATGAACTTTAACTTGGATAAGAGTACATATCAGACTGGCTTTTACTCGTTGGCGTGAGCTATAAGAGTTAAGGATGCAAGACAGGGGACTAGTAAGTAATAACTTATTAACTGGTGTGCTATGTCTTGCTTGATGTATGCCTGTGTTAGCGAAGTTATCGACTCGAGCAAAATCAGCCAGACGTTTCAGCAACATAACTTGACTTAGCAGCCCAGTAGAGGTGAAGAGAGAGTACGGAAGAAACTAAGAAGAGAGAGAGTGACCAAACAGAGGCCCCCAGATGTTGTTAAGAGCTTCGTGAAATAAAGGCACCGAACTGGCCTTCTTTCTTTTGGACTAGTAAGTAAAATTGTTGTCTTGTGTTGTGTTGATAAAAACAAATGCACATGTACAGCTGTCCTTTTTTTACGACAGCAGTGAATTACACTCTGGAACGGAAGGGGCGCCACATCGCACAAAATACCAAATCTTACATAAGTTGCTTTAACACTCCCTGAAAATGTTCGTTTAACTTGCTGCAGCAAAGGACAGGTGTACTCCTTTGACATCACTGTTGGCCGTAGTTACAGGTTCAACACAGCACACTTCTGACCACACTTATCAGTGATGTTGGGTGTGGTACGTGTGACATAATTTCCAAGAAAGAAGGGACTGTTGGTAAAATTTGGATAATTTAATAGGCAAATTGGGGGATGTTTAAGAGTCTCATATTATGCTTTTTGTCTTTTTCCTTCTCCTTTATTGAGTTATATACCTTTTTTGTGCATGTAGTCCACCCCAAAGGGAGTTCCCATCTCCCACAGAAAACTCTGCTCTGAACTGCCTGAAAACGGCTCGTTTTGTGACTCGTTCTGTGACGTCACAGGGATGAAAGCAAAATTTGCGTCATAACGCTCGCCAAGCGGCTAGTCCGACACGCCCTCAAAAACACCGGTGGAAAAACACTGAGCTGCAGCACACACCTCCTCCCCCTTCCAAACACCAGCTACCCTCCAGGCAGTCAGTGGACATAAAGTTGTTACTGTGATGTAGAGACAGAGCTTAGTTAAAACTTTATGGATGAAAGATACATTTGTTACAGATTAATAACTCACCACTCTTAAACTCTTGCTCCAGTCTATGTTACCAATCTGGTCGGCAACATGTAGCCTACAGCTGAACCGAAGCCGTGTTTTCTCTACTTGTGATTGCCTGGTCGTCCTTAACTAGGAACTGCGCATATGCAACTCCCAGCAAAGATCTTGTAGAGGTAAAATGCATCACTCCATAGCTAAAACGAAGCCTTCAACACACAGGGTGAAAAGAGGAGCTGCAGCAATGTGCAGTATGACAAAAACTATGGTGTTTTTTGAAAATTAAACCATGTAAACCTGTTCTGATACAACCCCTAAATAGGATTTTGAACCTGAAAATGAGCATAATACTAACTCTTTAAAATTACAAGTAAGCTCATTATTTGGAATAAAATACCAGATTGAATTTGGGCATTGAGACATCACTTAATCCATTTCACTTTAAATGTGTTGTTTAAGTCAATAAGTTCAATAATTCAAAACCACCTTCCTTTCTGGACAGAGATAGTATGTCTTTCTTCAGGTGATGGTGTCTGTTTTTCCAAATAAAATTAGTGAGTATGTTATTGATTTCCCTGGATGTTGAGACCTGGGCAAACACTTTTGATGCTTATCTTTCAGAAACAAAACTGTATTATCAGCCAGTTGTGTAATTTGAATTTCACTTTGAAATATAGATAAACCATTTATACTGGGACTGTTTAAAATCTTTAATGAGAGTGACTCTGCTACAATAAGGGGAAATTTGATAGCGTTGTACTGTCAAATGTACTGATCTATTGACTGGAAATCTTTTGGAGGTATTGGGATATAAAGGTGTTCACAATGCTGTAAGCCACAATAGGAACCAGTATACTCCTGGCTATGCTGTTATTATTTTGTCATGATTTCACATTTCTTATTCATATAACTATTGATGTCCTTGTATAATAACGTTACCATGGAAATAGGTCCAGTTTTCAATAGACATAGGATCTCTGTTTGGTTTAGGCATCAAACTGATTAATCCTTGTTTCATTGTTGTTGTCATTTTCTGATTTTTAAAAAACGTTTTATACACTAATATAATTGGGGCTTTGATAACATCCCAAAAGTGCAGACAGAATTCAGTGGATAAACCATCAGTCCCAGGAGATTTTCCAGTTTTCATGTGTTTCAAGGCTTCCACAAATTCATAGTTTAAAAGGGGCTTTTCACAATTGTCTTCAAACTGCTTCGAAATAGTAGGAATATATTCTTTAATGTTATTTAAGAAGTCTTCAGTGTTTTTTATTTTTATTATTATACTATATATATTTATAGTTCTTCATAGCAAGATCCTACATGTTCTACTATTTCTTTGGGATTAGTACTGATGTTATTATTTATGTTCAATGCTGAAAGATTGTTTTCTTTAGAATTGCGCTTTTCCAAAGCAAAAAATAGCTACTTGTTTTTTTTTTGCCATTTTCTGACCATCTTGCCCTGGATCAAATAAAGTAATAACATTATTTATTTCATTCTGGAGTTGCATTAGTTTTAACTTTTTTTCTGGAAGATATTTATTTAGTAAGGGTCTCAAATATTCCATAGTTTCCTTTTCCTTTGCAATCCTAGCCTTCTCAATGTCCTTGCTAAATCTAATGGCTATTTCTCTAATCTTAAATTTGCAATAGTCCCATTTTTGAACACAACACTTTTCATCTTTTCTAAATATATTGTGTACCATTTGTTTAACAGTATCTTCTTTGAGTAAGATATTATTTAGCTTCCAGTACTTGCATAGTTTATTGTTACTTTCTTTATAACCTATTAAATGTATAGAAATAAGCTTATGATCAGATACAGCACCATAGCAGTGTGAAACCTTAGAGAATATAACAAGGAAGAGGTGGAATTAACCATACCCCATTTGTACAGTTAGCATTACACCAAGTAATCTCTTTGCAGCTTGGATTAAGTCAGTTTAGGTAAGAGAAACAATTATTTTAAAGCTGAACTAAAATCACTTATTTAAAACAATAAGATTCACAACATCTGAAGAACTAAACTAACTTTAAGTCTATAAACAGAAAGGGCTTGTAAGATTTCACAAGGAGTGCAGAATAGAGATTCTTGGGGTTTTGAGCACCAATGTAAGGACGAAACCTTTTAAACTGCTAATGGACTATTGTCCAACTGTCCAACATTTTGTTAACTTTTCTAATGTATAATACCTAGACCAACCTGTTGTCATTAGATCAGTCTTGACGAAACCAGAATATAAAGTAGGATCACATAATCAAGTGATCAAGTGATGCTTATACAATGTCTTTGACCGTGTCTGCAGTAACTCTTCATCCATTGACGATCGCCTCAGGGCCACCGCAAGTACTCTTTTTCTCCTCCTTGCGCGCTTTGTCAACCAGTGGCCAAAGCTTTTTCCGACACTGTCTCTCCTCATACGTCAAGTCCTCCACGAGTCAAAGCTTCTTCTCCTTCATCACAGTCGAGCTCACTGAACCCTTCCAGATTTTGTGCCTGAAGGTGCGTATAGTGAATTGTATTATCACTGGATGTGGGCTCCTGTCTTCTCTGGGGAGTCTAATCCGTAGTACAGTATCAATGATAATTCCTAACCGGCTTTTCTCATCTGGAGCAATTTGCCCAAAGACTTCAAATAATTCCTTCCATGTATCCTCTGCAGTTTCATTCACAGCTTCAGGGAGGATAAATGGCTTTAGATTCCAGTGTTTGCTTCTTTGACATCTTGTTCAGAGATTTATTTACTCTCATTAGTTGTTTTCATCTGATGATCCATCTCTTCCACATTTTCTGTGATAGACACGATGTCTGCTGTGTTTTTGTATATTTTTTGTTCGAGGGAGGTAAATATGCTAGTCAACTGCTGGATAGCTGCCCACATTGGACACTTCCTTCTCAGGTTAGCTTGTAATGTAAATAGGCTAGCTAGCAGAGCTTGGTTGCAGCTATCAACAAGTGACAATAATGCGTCCATATTAGACTGACGTTACTACATTTATCTTGCTTACTCACAGACTGTGGGGTTTGTCTTTGGATAAAGAAACTGTTACTCAAAACCTTCCAGAGCTTAGAACCACACGTCTGCACTGGCTATCTTGGAGATTCTTTCCCAGCCTGGTGTTAAGTTACTCTGAATGTTGGACCATGATGAGGTTACAAAATCATGGACGTCGTACACATCTTGAGTGGAGGGAAACTTTACCGTAAACATCCCGAGGTAAAAATCTGATACCTGTGATAAGCTGGCTGTAGCAGAAAATACTGTCTGGGATGTTAAGGAGTCAAATTCATGCCTGCGGTGTCGCTGACATGACACCAAGCAGAAGCTGTGTGCAATGGAACGTATAGTTCCATGTATCCAAAATGTAGTGAAGTTATGGCTATGAAAATATATAATATATTAATATCAAAGCAAGATACTATTTTTATTTAATGTTCTTTACCATTGATTTGGTATTCTTTTATAATAATTGTTGGTTTATAAGTTGGTTAAATACCTTACTTCATTCAAAGTTCTACACAGGCAGACATCTTTCTCACTTCTCCCTCTTGTCAGCCTTGGTAGACTAAATCTACTCCTCCAGGCTCACCATAACCCAGCTAACCCGCAGGCTGCTAGCAGGCAGGTCAGAGATCAGCTCTCTATACCTAGTGAACTTCTTTTGCAGTGTCAAAATTGTAATTTTTAGAACTAAGACAAAATGAAAGCAGACCAATACATTTCTGACTTGTAGTTCTTGCTTTCATGTCACTGAATATTTTTTCCACTGTGCTTAAAAAGGTCAGTCGGGCGTTTCAAAGGAATTTTACACATCAACAAATGAATGCAGACAAAAATCTTGCTTCTTATTTAAGTGCTCTTTCACAGGATATAATTAATCATACTAATCTACTGTAGTCCCACTATGTGTACATATTTCTGCTACAAGCTATGTTTGCCAAAGTCTCTATGAGATATATAAGATTCCTTAAGTTATTTAATTTCAGGAAGGCTAACTCTGAACACTTTGCTGTGGGTTTCAGGAGGTGATCAAAGAAGAGGAATTTCTAAAACTTGATCTTGACTGCCTGAGGGTTGTCCTAATGCAGGAGAACCAGGAAATAGTTGCGGAGTCAGGGGTCAGGTGGCGTCATGATCCTCTCACTTGAACAAAACATCTCTCCTCCCTGGTACTGGATATTAACCTAACAAACTTCAGTATGCTTTGCTGAAAATGCGTGGTTACTATGAGCTAAATGACTTGGAAAACCACCTTAATGCCCATATCCAAAGAAGCTCTCCATGGGGCTTAATGGGATGAGATCTAGCTATAAGATGATAGTAATTTGGGGTTATCACTGGCACCCATTGTCCAAGGCTCAGCGCTGGAACCTGTCAAGTGGGGAGTGATGCAGGGTGAAGACATGCTGGATCACACCAAAGAGAACTATACGATGACTTTACTGGGCTGTACAATTTATGTAAACGGGGGATATCGAACCAACACCAGGGAGGTGTTTGATACAGTATGGGAGTACAGAATTGATTCTGATTATTGGACTTCAAGGGCAGCCCAGTCTTATACACTGCGCCATCACCACCATTTTTTGCTTCTATTTTGGATATACTGTTTAGACTTGGTTTTAAATTTGGTTAATACCCACTGTTCCATGGCCTGTTGTGGCTGTGTGTAGGTTATGGGACACTACAGAAGAGGTTTAGCAATGCCGCGGATTAAACTTTTTGAAGAGGAGGTGGATGGGTGTAACTAATAAGGTGCAAGGTCTGTTTCTACAAGTACGTCGTACATTTGATATTCAGTTGTCACATGGAGATTAGGTTTGTCCAGAATTATCACAAGATAATCAAAATGTTGAACCTAGGGAAATTGTTGTTTGAATGTAGGCAAATTTCACAAAAATATTTATGCATAAATTCATTCAAAATGTTTCAGGACAAACTCACAATCAATAAGTATTTGCAGACTTGGCTTTCAATGAATGATGGGTGGCAAATATTACATGTGAATACCACCATAGAATTCATGAAAACAAGTTAAGCTAACATCAGTGGAATGAAACCACAGCTAGCAGGTGGTAATTATGGCTTTCAGCGACAGCAAGACCAACTTCTCAAGCTCAATAAATCACAACTGTTACTTGTAGTTATAAGCCTTTATACTTCAATAAATCTATATTCAAATATAAATGCTCTGATTGAAAGCCAGTTATAGCCATGCCATTCCTCCCTGCAGAGTATGGGATGTGTCTGGTGTCTTTGAACAGCAGCCCGTACCTGGTAGGGGGCCAGACCACCCTCGTTGAATGATTCGACCCATTCACAGGAGAATGGATCATGCTTGCCAGCATGAAGGAGAGAAGCATAGAGTGCGGGGCAGTGGCCATGCTGCGCTGTGTGTACGTCACTGGGGGTGATTCCTGCTCTAAAGGGACCTCCCTGCAGAGCATGGAGAAATATCACCCTCACACAGATACAAGGGACATGGTCGGAGATCTTCCCAAAGCAGCAAGTTTGCATGGCTGTGTCTGTATTTATAATGGCATGTAGTGTGGAAAGGCAAAGGCAAACAACATGATACTGCATCATCATCTCATCTTGGAATGAGTTTAGTGCCAATTGGGTGAACTGGTATAATCACTCTCAGTCAGGCAGTGATGTAGGAAATAGCTGACATTTTGGGAAATACATATATTCACTTTATGTTTTCCCAGTGTGTTCAAATATAACAAAACTTACCAAACCAGCACCTCGAAAGCTCACTTATTCAACCCAATTCAAAGTTACCCTCTGTAAAATTGCAACATTTTAGATGGGTTTTTGTAGAGACTAAACAAAAGAGTTAATAAGGCAGATTTGTAGTGTATAGGTATACCATGCAATGTGAAGGTAAATTCCCCCTTCCCTATTTTTAATTCAATCTGCCACCTCATGGACAGTTTCTTTTTTTACGCTTTCTAACCTTAAAGCATGTTTTTTAACAGATTTTTTTCACATCAGACATTTTAACTTATGCTGCCTCAGATGGTTCTATTTCCCGAGTTGAGAGGTCATTCTGCCGAATTTGGTGTGAGCTTTTAAGTCGTGATGTGGAAACAACATGGATGTATTTGTAAAGCGTATGGGTGATGGGTTGTTATGGATGCGATGTTGCTATCCAAGTATGCTGAAACAGTTCAAAGCTTTGTTATTTTGTCCCAGATGTGTTGCTGCACCTGTACATTCACTAAAATCACTAAAATATTGCTTCACCTGGCTTTTTTCCTGAGTCTTAATGCAAATAAATATTTTATGTAGGTCACTCTGCGTGGACAGCAACTAATGGATACAAACTAATACCATATTACAAATGTCAAGTGATCAAAAAATTTACAAAAGCATTGACAAATATATGACGTCAGCTTGGTACAAGTTGTGTAACAAAAGTTTCACGGACTTTCCGAATAGTAGAAAGGGGCGAATATTTCAAGTCAGGGCTCATTTTTCCAATAATTTCAACACCACATGAATGCAGGGTTACTGTAGCAGGAAATGTGCAGGTGTAAGTAATAACACCGGTGAAGGCTCAGCTCCAGTAAGTATTCCTGTGTATCAGCATGCACAATATGGGATCCTGGAACTGGCTGACCTAAAATCAGAGTTCAACCATATCACGACATTATCTAACATCACTATGGGCACAAGTGGCAATTACAAGATAACGGTAAATGATCAAATGTAACAGCACAAGTACAGGAAAGTTCTAAGTTTGCTAACATTAGCTAATGTTAGCCACACATTTTGCCACAATTTATTTATTTTTTTATCTGTTTTTTTCTGGCTTTATTGCCAAACCCTGCGTTACCTCTGCCATAAATACAGTGATTGGAAGATGAAGACGGGGTTTTTGGATTAAAGAGCAGCATGATCCACCTGGCCCAATCAACTGGACCAGGCGCCATGGCGGGTACAGTTTTCGCTCTGACGAGAGGAAAGACAGCCAGGAGAGGAGCCACGCTGGCTCAGCTTGGACATAATCCTGCTCCTAAAAATCCGGTCTGGACAAAATGGGACTCATATTGACCAAACAATGGAATTCAGAGACTGTTGTGCCCACATCGTTACAGAGACCTGCCCCATCAACATCCCGGATCAAGCACTTGGCTGTGAATTCAACCCTTGATGTAAGGGCATGAATGTGTTATTTCTTCTTTCAAAAGTTATGTAGTTTGGCTTTAAAGGGTGGAGCCAAAAAACTCCTGCAGGTCAACTACTCCTGTCAAACAGGAATTACAGAGACTGAACTCAAAAAAGAATTAATTATGGTAGCATTCACAATCAAGCAAGGTCAGATAAACAGGCTAACAAGTAACCATACAAGCATAGCAGACTATGTCTCTTTCAGTAGTAGCAAAAGCTCAAAGACTCCACGATATAGGGCTTTTCACCATTTCACCATTTCGGCCCATCATAACCAGAAGTGTGTAATTAATACTGTTAACAGTGCCTCTGTTGCATTTAAGCTTACCAGTCAGCCATGCCAGAGAGGCAGAGCTAGCCTACGTGTAAATGGAGTGCAACCCTTGATTATGTTATGTAATTACACCATTGGTTTTCCTATTATGACATGTCAAAATGTCTGCCCTGAGAAAGGCCTTTTGTGCTTTCCTTCTATTCTTTGCCTGTAGCGAGTATGTTAGATTTTTGTTGTTTCAATTTGTTGTCACTGTTTTGTTGACTCGGACTCAACAAAATAGACAATATAGGGGATCCTGAAAGCAAAATGAAAGTTGTAGCGTGGTAGGGTTAGGAATTTAAGAGCCCTTATTCTGATTCATTCATGAGATGGCAAGTTTCATGAATAAATCCATTATTTGGCTCATTTGTAGCTACCACCTGGCTTACCTTTTCCTCTGGGTTGAAGACAGACAGAAAAACGTAGGCTTTGCTCAGTGAGGTTGAACTCAAACGTAAGATAGATTCTGCGCATCAGAAAAGCTCCTCCAATAAGGCCAATCAGCTTGGCTGGACCTGGTTACTGGTTATCCTGGAGCTAATTAATTTAGTTACTCCTAATCAATTACTTATCTATTCTGAAAAGGAGATGCCGTGTGTGTCTGTGTGTGTGTGTGTCTGTCTGTCTGTCTGTTTGAGTTAACAAAGTAAAAGAAAGATATATGAAGACAAACTGACAGGCAGTCCAGCAGATAGTGAGGCAGACAGAGACAGACACAGAGGGACAGTCTCCGGTCATCTGTGTCTTTCTACCTCATCCTTATCCTCATCCCTATCTGAGCTCCTGAATCACAGGGTGTTTCTGTCTGTACAGTCTCACACTGATCATCACAGAGAACTGATTCCATCCAGATGAAAGTAAAAGCAGTTCATACTTAATGACTTAAAGTCTATGTGGAGCTTCATTTTATGCAGTTTTAATTTGAACTTGATTGCCAATCATTGCGGCACTTAAAAATTGGTTCAGATATCTCAACAACTATATGTATTTCCATGTAAACCCAATGATTTTGGTGATCCCCTGACTTTACGTTTGGCACCACAATGAGAATGACATTTTTGTTTATTGGTGAAATGTCTCAGCTGTTGGATGGAGTGCCATGATGTCTGATGCAGAAATCTGTGTCCCCCAGGGGATGAATTGCAATAACTTTAGCGATACCCTAAACTATTCACATAGCGCCATCATCAGGTCAATATTTAAATTTGTCCTTACTTTGGTTTATCACCAAATACCTTTAAGATTACAGATTACACTAACATCAGCCTTAGCTGTACTTCGCGTACAGTCGATTAACAATTAACATTGATCTGTTTGGAAATGGAATTGTTAATAATAAATTCAACACTGTTGCATAAACAAATTAGACGATATAATTCAAGTCTTCCTTGTTTTAGTCTGTTGTGTTTTAAACTGGAGAAAGAGGGTGTCTCCATCAAGCAACTAAAGGGTGACACATATTAATTATACTTGGGGATAGCAAATATGGCATTGGCTGCAATAAAGCAAATATGCCTTTGTAAATTGTGTGAAACCCTATTAGCTATGCACAGAAGCCAGTCTGAACTAACATGACAAATGCCTACCCTTTTCTACCAATTACTCCAAAGTCTATGCTCATTGTTCTCTTTGACAATAATGGCCCAGATCTAAATCTCCTTGACCCATTTGATTTCAAGTTCCACTGCTGTGCTCTGAGGCCTGCATTACTCTGCTCTTTCTTACAAGTTTGGTGTCCTGTGCAACACAGTCTGTATGGGTAAAAGGAACAGTAATGAACATAATCTGCCAGGGGATGGCAGTGTTGCTCTATAAGTATGAGTAAGAGCGTTGGTACCATGTACCATGAGTTTTTCTTACATTTTGGAACCAAACTCAGATGAGCTTTGCTCTTGACTAGCAAGGACACGAACAATCATAAAATCAATGAAAGAGCTGATGGACAAGAGAATCTTGGTGAATTACCTTTGGATGTGGCCTGAGTAAGTGTTCATCCTTCATCAGTTATGTGGTGGAGGGTAAAGCCCCCTCATCTAAACAGCTTTCACTTGCAGAATGCAGTTTACCCACCTTGTGAAGGCTGGGACGCATGTAGTATTCACCACCTTCTCAAAGCCTTTTGTAAAGTTGCTCTTGAGCAAGGCTCTGAGCAGCAGTACTGAATAGGTTCTTTAAGGGATTTTGATCATACTGGTGACTCTACCACGACTTGGCCAGGTGCTAAGCCCCTTCCTACTACAGCACACTGCGACAAGGGAGCACCATGTGTCATAATATGTTTCTCCCACAAAGGCTAAAAGTGAAGATGTTTTTTGTTGTATCTATTGATTGTGGTGATAATGGCAAGCCAGCGTGGCTCAAGAGGATAAAAGGGTTGAGGGACTTGAGTATAAGCAGATAAGATTGGTGGTAACTGGCTGTCAATAGAAGTTGATAAAGGTCACACATTATTTAATGTCACTAAGAAAAAAAAGAACAAGGAAAGCCATTCAGAAATCCATTTCTTTTACAAACCCAATATACTCCTCTCATATTTCCCCCTTTCTTCTTTCCTCTTGTCACAGCTCTGCTCAACGCCCTGATCCTTGTTGTTTTCACCCACTTAAAGCTGATAATGAAATGTATGCACTGGGCGAAGCAGGCGATTAATCAGAGCAGATGTGTATCTAGGTGAGTGCCAGAGCAAGTCTCTGGAGCGCAGCGGCCTTACGGCTCAAACTCCACATCGGCTTTAGTAGGGAAGCCGAGCCCTTGCCTCTCACCCCATGGCTGTCATTGCCAACGTACGTGCCAGCCTGCCTTATTACAACTAGTTAGCTGGTGTCGAAATGTCCTCACACTTCAGAAGCGATCATGTCTCCGCCAATGAAAAGGCTGCTGGTGGGCTGTTGTGATGTTTGCTGGCCTGATAAATCTGTGATGACAATTTACTAGCACAATAGTGTGCCTTTAACACAGCAGTCTTCCAGTCATATTTTACACTGAAATGATAATATTGTAGTGGTTTGGGTGGTCTGGGTCTTGGGTGGATATTTTCTGTCCCACATGATATCCTCATAATATTTACGTTATTACAATGACATCTGGTATATTAATAATATGCACTTAAGTACAAGTACCCTATAAAAATGTGATATTGCTTTAAATAATCTGATATTGCACATGTGGGCTGTCTGTACTGCAGCATGGCAGCAATATGGCACCTGTTTTTGAGCTTCTCAAAATGTCCATATTATACCTTTACAATATTGCAGGACATTCAGAATAATGTTAAGACAAAAATGACAAGATGAGGCTGGGAAAATTCACAAGCAAAGGCACTGTGATTTGAGCTTATCGAGGTAATTTCGGGGTGGGTTAGATTACCATGGTAACTTACAGTGTTGGGCAAGCTACTTAGAAAATGTAGTAAACTAAGCTACAGCTACGTGGCAAAAGTATCTTAGTTACATCTAAGCTACTTTTATATATATATGTATATATGTATATATATATATATATATATGTATATATATATGTGTGTGTAGCAGCCATAGTAGCAATGGAAGAAAGACTAAAAGCCTGCTCCAAACAGCGTGTCTGTGTGCGAGAAAGAGCTGAATGAACAATCAACAAACGGAGAACCATTGTTGTTTGTATAAAGTTACTTAATTATCACATTATTAATTACTTACTATATTTTTTATTGTTCATATGTGAATTTGTGCTCTGGAAACATTGCAACCTCAACAACCTAAACATTCATGGCAACTGGCGAGAAAGAGAAAGAGAAAGAGAGAGAGAGAGATCTCATCTCATGAAAGTTTCTGCCACTACATTTCAAAGTTTCCTCCTCACTAGAGGAAGAGGTAGCCAGGCTGGACCCTGATCCTTCTCACAAGAGGTGTTACAATAACTATCACTATCAAAGTAAACTCAATCGTGTCTCAAACAACCAAAACGCAGGCAAATGTCTGCTTTGCATCAGAAAGCTAATGGTTTTTTCACTTCCCACATATGCACAAACACATCCTTTAGAAACAAATTGTTTTTCCAACTGACAAGCTATTCATCACACTGACTTATAGATGATGTCAGCGAGTGAGGGTGGGGGTCAGGATGGGCATGGAAATGAGCCACCCTTAACACAAACTGCATGCATTTCTGGTATCATCTAGTACAGATATTGTGAAGATATACAGTATGACACTGATGGCAACGCTGGGTAGTCAAAGCTCAGCCCCTCACCTCACCACCATTCTCTGGTGGCTCAACTGAGACTCTGTGGCCCTATTACGATTTGTGATCTTTCATGGGAGTCACAGCACACAGATGTCATCTTTGACTGAGAAAGATCATACTGTATGTAAGGGGCAGTTCATATTGTGTGTTCTGTCCGGACAACACCTGGATTACTTGTACGTAGACCTGGAGGCCTGGACCATGAAGCAAGTTCAACATATCCAGGATATCTTCTCATTATCCAGTTTTACTAACCCTAACAATCGCAATCTGGATAAGCGGTTACATGATGCTTTTTATCAACCCAGGGTTTCCCAAATCAGCCATGAGTGCAGGTACGCATAAAAGAGGTAGCGTTAGAAGCAGATGATCAGTCCATTGGCAGCAGGACGTCATATTTTACAAACAAAAAGCAAACTGTAATATTGGACAACAGCCTAAGTAACAAAGCTGCAGTTGACACATGAAGGAAGACAGAAAATTACAGTTGGAAAAACAATTTGTTTCTAAAGGATGTGTTTGTGCATATGTGGGAAGTGAAAAAACCATTAGCTTTATGATGCAAAGCAGACATTTGCCTGCATTTTGGTTGTTTGAGCAATGACTGGAGAGGCCAGTTTTGAAAGGAAACACCAAATTATGTAAGTTATTTTGGTGTTATTTCCTATCACATAGCATTAAGTTAATAAGGTACCAGCAATCTTCTCTTTCCCTCATTTTCTTCTCTGTAGGCTCATCTGTACCTCTGTGAACTCATAATCACTGTCACTCCTGATACCCAAATCCACACACAACACATTTGTATCTTATGGTACTCTTACTGTATTTTCAATGCAAAATTCATGCAAACTGGTGTCAGCATTTCTCCAGACTAAACTTGAAGTACAGCGTAAACACTCCCCAGGTAGGCCTTGCTAATGTCCTCATCACTTTTACAGCACTGTGCATAATGTGGTACGTAAAATATAGACCATGGGTAATGATCAACTTACCAATAGCCAGAGGTGGGACCAAGTCATCGTTTTACAAGTCCGAGTCAAGTCTCAAGTCAAGTCCAAGTCTTAAACTTTGGGTTTTGAGTCCTGAACAAGTCATAATGCGCACTTCACCAAATTTTAAAACCATTTAAAAAGTGTTTTCAAGTTAAAAATAAAAAAATGTATTGATTGAAGCTTTAGCCTGTACAGAAAGAAGGAAGAGGTGCAGTTTCACACAACAGATAATTTCATGAATTAAATTAAATGTTCATGTAGGGCTGCTAATTATTTTGGTCAATATTGAGATCACAATTATTTAACTTACTTATTACTCATTGCCTTAGGAAACATTAAACTACTGAACTTCTAAAATGTAATACTTTCTTTTTAAAAACTATTATATATGCATTACTCCAAAATCTCATATAGCCCATGAAATAAGAAACAATAATCAACAACAATAATAATAAAAAGTTAATTATTAACTTTAAGCAGCATCTATAGTGCAAGAGCACAGTTTCCCCCAAGTTGACAGCTTTGGGTGACGGATGGATCACTGAGGGGACTCTCTCTGTGTGTGTGTGTGTGTGTGTGTGTGTGTGTGTGTGTGTGTGTGTGTGTGTGTGTACACGGAGGGAAGCAGAGCAGGTGACATGTGAACCACACGAGTTGACGAAGTTACGTTACAGAACGCTGAAATAAAACCGTGGTGTTTTGTCAGGATATGCAGTGACAGAAACCAGCGGAGAGAAAACTATAAATCGCTATGATGTTAGAAGATGCAGGCACTGTGGATATTTTACAAGCACCGATCAGGTAAAGCAACAATGATCACACCTTTTAGGGAGGGACGAGAGCCTCAGCTGTAAAGTAAAGAGGTGCGCTGGAATTATAAAACACAAACATGAAACATCACCCAGCGCTATTATCGTTTTATCTTAATTAACTTGTGATAATTGGTGGAAGCAGCTTCACGCAACAGCTGCAGAGGCCTCTTTAACTGTTTCGACCTGACCTTTCTTTTCTCTGTGAGGTGGAGGAATTTAGAAAGTTGTGTGGCGCTGCGTCAGGGCCCCAGCTGTTGTGCATGCATTAGCCTATGCGTAAAATTCATCCAGCCAGAGGGAACGATCACGAACCGTTCACAGCGCGCTGGTAGGCCTACTAGGCTACACAACCCATTATAGGTCCCCGGAGAGGGAGTGGGTTGCTGGGGCGTAAATGGCCAGGAACAGGAGATTGCGGAAGAAGACACATGCTCCACCGATATGTTGATGTGCTGCGCAGTTTTTTATATCATAATTTATATTTGGGCATGGGGAGTGCCAAGTCAGCTCGAGTCAAAAGGCTCAAGTCCGAGTGAAGTCACGAGTCATTGGTGTTAAAGTCAAAGTCGAGTCGCAAGTCTTCTTTGATTTTGTCAAGTGGAGTCTAAAGTCATCATTTTTGTGACTCGAGTCTGACTCGAGTCCACACCTCTGCCAATAGCTGCTCAATTCATATCTAAATTAGGAAGCAGGTCTATTTCTGATGCAAGCCGCGAACCAGGCAGGTAATCAGACACTGACTCCGTGCCGTAGCCGGGTTCAGTGGATTCCTGGCATAAAGGCACAAATGAATATTACAAAGTAGCCAAGCAGATGCTAGTGAAATTATTTAGCTGATCAACAGTAGCTAGGGCAATGACAGAGGAGAAAAAGCCCTGGCTAAATGTGCTGATGGTTGATGGGTTATGGGAAAGTGTGTGGGGACAGACAACTTACTAGGAGAAGCAAGTAGATTCTTAAAAAATGCTAAACTGTAACAATAAATGTAACCTAAAACATAACCATTTCAAATGAGTAGCTTTACAATTTCTTTGGGACAATCATTGTTTTTGATATTATCGTCCTTGAGTATCTGCACTGTAGGTTTGTGTGAAGTTTATTGTAAGAAGTAGCCACACATGCGATTTTTTTCAGGGCAGTCAGGGCTATCCAAATCTGCCAATATTTGACCTGATATGACTTGCATATGTTTTATATTAGCCTTTTAATTTGTTTCTTTATTTATTTATCTTTATTAACTTTATTAATAGTTCTAAAATACCTTTGGTATTTGCTAAAAACCAAACCTGCCCCTGTAATCCAAGCAAAAGTAAGTTCTATTTTGACCTTGAACATGATGATGGTGAACAAGCAGCATATTTGACTATTAGGAAGAGATGATTTGCCTGGTTCCCTGATTTGCCTACCAAATAGAACTAAACAAGTTTATGAGCATTGTGGAACACAGTCAGTCCATCCAAGGGCATCACTTTGTGTTGAAAAGTGGTGGGGACAAAAGGCCTCAAATTAGGGGTGGGATGATAACATCTGGATCAAGAGATGTGATGAGGCACGAGAAGAAGACTAGAAGACTTTCAACACTAGTTTGAAGAAATATTTGATGCTGAAATGTATGAGCGGGTGGTCTGGGGGTCCTCCTCCAGAAGATGTTGAGCATTAAACTCATAATTTCCAGCATTCTGAAGACATTTTCTGCTTTTTTATATGAAGGGAAACTAACTACAGTATATTTAAATTGCATTGCATGTTTTCTTATTGTGCAAATAAACTTTTCTCAAAGCATTTTCCTTTGTTAGTTAACATTTCTTGGTGCAAAAAGTTTTTAGAACATTTTTAACAAATGCTTTCAAAAAGTGACGAGGACAAAATCAGCTATTTCAAAATGTGCATGTGTGACATGTCCCCAGCATCCCCAGTGTAAATGACACCTATGTATCAATCTACTGAAGAACAGTGCAATTTTGAAACTCCATGACAATTATGACTATTTTTATTCACATTTAAATATATAAACTTGACTTTGTAGCAGTTGACGATGGATGGATGGAAACTTTGTTGGTTGTTGTGGTTTAGACATTTAACTCTAAGGGTGACTTTGAAACATCTGTCAATGGATGATGAAACACTACAGATGTATAAAAGCATCTGGTACATTTACAATGTGCATTAATGTGAACTGTCCCTAAATAAACCAATAAATATATTTATGTTATCTCCATCTTCACTTACTATAACATTATAAGAAGAAGAAGAATACATAACAATATGAGAGGTCTCATTCTGCCAACATAATAGTACTTTTATTTTTAATACTTAAATTACTTTTAATTAGTTTTAGAGGTAAAGGTAAGTAACCCTAAGTAAAATGTTCTTACTTCACTGATGTGTTCTAATTCCCTCCCTTATGAGTGTGAGCCGCATAATTGGTTAGTTTAACCAAGGGGCTGTCAGGGGAGTGATGGTAGGACTGTCCAAATGAATTTCAGGCTCCTTTCATTGGTGAACCTGTGGCAGTTGGCAAAACCCATGCAGATTTTATTTAAATAGATTTTTGTATTTAAGTGGAGACGTTGAACAGACTATAGCGATCTTGATGCTGAAAGTCAAAGGTGCCATAGAGCGAAGTACAGTCCTCTGGGGAATCATGTTGGCAAAGAGCAGCTCCACCAGTCTCTTCATTGTCATCCTCAACTTCATCATCAAACTCTCTCTGTTCATGCAAGACTTTCCGCAAAACAGAAGGTATGTTCACGTGACACAGCAAATGAACTGGTCTAAGGCCCAAGAGTACTGCAGGGAGTACCATATTGACCTGGCCATTTTCACAACTAAGGACGAATTTCAAATACTTGAGAATCCATGCAAAAACCCTTGTTGGATTGCTCTCAAACGGGACAGAAATTATGCTACTATCTGGAAATGGTCTGGCAGAGAAGAAACCAGCTATTCAGAGTGGAATAACATCAGACATCTAACAACTGAAGGTGAAAGTGGGAATTGTGTTGCTACGGGACAGGAATATTGGTTTGATTTGAAATGTGATGAGCAAAAAGAATTTCTGTGTTACGATGAGCCGATCTTAGTAAAAAAGAACAAGACATGGGAGGAGGCTCTAGAACACTGCAGGAATCTTAACACACCCTCCAATCAACTCTACGACCTCATGAACATAGACATTGGAGGCAACAATTCGAATGCCAGAGAAGTGATCCTAGCTGACCAGACACAAGAGGTGTGGATAGGTCTGCGTTTTCTGGCAGGACACTGGGTGTGGGTGAATGGGGCCCCTCTGCTGGAACAACTGCCTGTCTGCCCTGCACCTTCAATGCACTGTGGTACAATGTCGAAGACGGGGCAGATTTTGCAACTCAGGAACTGTTTAGAGAGGAGGCCTTTTGTTTGCACAATAAGGAACTAGTACATGTACTGTAGATCAGAGCCTGCATATGTAGATGCATGTTTATTAATCACAATTTTAGCGACATTCTGTATTTGTGCTTGTGTTGGAAGAGGAGTATATATAGCATCTGTAACACATTTAAGAAATATAAGTTATATATTTAAGAATGCTGAATCACAGTAGTAATTGTGTGGTTATTTGCTGGGTTTTCACTCTTGCTTACATATGAAACTGAAATATGCATTTAAGTGAATATAATTCCAATTGTGAACATAATTTCTTTTGTCTGGCTTCAATAAACTTCTTGTTGATGGTAAGCAAGCATTTGCTTAGCAAGTGTCCTTTGAGATACATTCAATTAAATTCAACACAATATACACACAGAGGTGCAGACAGTAAAGGTGATGTTGGTATAGACTGAATGAATAATGGTACAGATATTTGTAGTAGTGTTAATGATAATAATCATTATGTTATTGATAATAATAACAATAGGACTAGTAACAATAGTTATAGCAGAGGGTGTCGAGCAGGAACACGGGGGCAGCAGGTGACCCGCAACCACAGATCCAGACTCCACAGCTCCAGAGCCAGAAACACCTGCAGGAAGTGATAGGAGGAGAGAGGAGAGGGACGAGAAAGCACAAGACTACCGGAAAGGGGAGAAGATGAGTTTGTAACATGCAATAATGGGATGAGGTTGCAAACAGAGGGAGAGAAACCTCAGTGCATCATGGGAAGTCCCCCGGCAGTCTAGGCCTATAGCGGCATAACTAAGGGATGGTTCAGGACTTCTGGATCAGCTGAAGAGTCTTAATGGACTTTTACGAGCAGCCTGATAATAAGGAATTGCAGTAATCCAGCCTAGAAGTAACAGATGCATGAACTAGTTTTTATGCATCATTGTTAGGAACAGAATGTTCCTAATTTCTTACAATATTACGTACCTCATAGTGGTGCTGGAGGACAAGGCGATACCATCCAGAGTAACTATATCTTAGTGCTTCCCATACATTGATTTATTTGTGACGGCTCGCCACAATATCAACGCTGACTGCCACACGTTGATTTTTAATTTGGGAAACACTGTAGATGCATTGCTTATTTGACATAATAACAATTAAAATCTCGAAGTGACATTTTGGCTTCAATCTCATACTAAATATAACCAAAGCTGGTATCATTGATACAAGTAATAATACTAAACTTTTCATTCAAAGGGGCCATGCGTAGTTTTCGGTGGCCTCTAGCGGTGGGGTTTCAGATTGCAACCACTGGCTTCCCAAGTGTGCATGTGTGCATCCTCAAACTAACGAGCGAACCAAAACCGAGACCGACACAATGGAGACAGCATCACAGAATATGCTGGAAAGTCAGGTAACCTCCAACTGCAACATTGCAGTAATATTTTCATTAGCTCGACGTTGAAGTAATCATAACATGCTTCTTGCATGATAATATAACATTGACTGCATTTAGCCGACATCTTTTCAATGACTATTTGTGTATCTTTCTCCAGAAAGGCTCAGCAATATCAGCATAGCTAATTATTATATGATATCAAAAATAGTTAGTAAAATGGGTTAAATGAGATTATTGTTGTTACTGAATGGATCTAGGCAACCCCCCCCCCCCAAAATCAAAATGATAAAATTTATATATTTACAGGTTACACTTAAATCGGATAGTCTGCCTAGTATGTGTAAGATTCTTAGTTGAGAGTCAACAATTAAACAGTTTCGAAAATAAAACCATTTTCTGATATTACACAACCGTGGCTGCGGTTTGATTAGGGCTCATATTAGTGTATTCATTATAATTTCAGATATCAGTAAAGACTAGGCTCCTATATAGCTTATCACTAGTAGGCTACAAAATTAATTCCAGTTGGACAAAAGAGCCGTTTCATCCATGAACAGATGTTACAAAGGCACCTTTGGAGTTTATATATTTATAAATGAATAATAACTGCAATAGTCAAATAATTGTTATGGAGTTTCAAAACTGCACTGTACATCAGTAGGTGGACTGACTAATCACAACCTTGTTTTGTTCTATTTGTTAGGTAAATCAGGGAACCAGGCAAAGCATCATTTCCTAATAGTCAAATGCGCTTCTTTAAGATTACAGAAAGAAAAATGGAACAGCTGTAACTGGAATCCCTTATTTTCGAACCCTGTTTTAAACAAATGCTTTCAAAAAGTAATGGGCACATTCTGATTCTGACATTTCCCCTGCGTCCCCAGTGTAAATGACACCTACGGCTGTCAACATTTTTTAAATGCCTGCCCCATCCAGGCTGTGATTAGTCGGTTCACGAAAAGTGACACTGATGAGCTACTTTATGCACACGGCTGCATGAATGGCACCCGAGCTTCTTCTTTGTCAGCCTTCACCGACAGAGATTAGCAGGCTGGGGAGAACGAGAACAGGTGAGCGTTACATATTGTCCAGAGAACCTGATGTGTAGAGGGCAGTGAAGAGAACCGCCAGCTTGGGAGAAGTGTCGGCACGCAAGAAAAGGCCTGGTGCGCTTAATAGTACAATGTATGTGTAAGTGCCAGTGCTGCATACTGGTACGTACCGGTTGCACCGGTTGGTAACACTGGTTGCATTATTATATATTTTGTGGGTCACAAAAGTTACAAGCCGAAGCAGGAAGCTATGTATCTGAGTATCGGTAAAACAACAATAAATCTAAAATGAACATTACGAAGCAAACTGATCCATGCAAATATAGTAGGCTGACTTGATGATTTCAAATGATTTGCAGTAATGTTAGTTGACCTGTCAAATAGGAGGAAAGCCAATATGGGATTGTTTTTCGTAACCAGAGAAGATCTCTTCATGACTCAAATGCCTTTCTGATATTTACAGTGTTTTCGCCTGACGCTGACCTGATTCTCATTTGGCCTGACGGCCTTAAGCACATTAAGCTTTTTTGGTGTTTTATATCCTTACATGGAGTTTGTGTTGAGGTCTGTGTTGTGCGTGGAGCCAGTCGTTCCCCTTCGAGGGAACTCGAACTGCGTTGGTTACGACACTATGGGAACGCCTCTAGGCGTAGCAGGTCTGAACGTGAATGAAATCACTCCAATCCTATTGGCTTGTTGCTAGAACTGTAAGGTGTGACGGAATAACCGGAGGAGTATAAAACACACCTGTACACATTCATCATTAGCTTTTTTCTATTCAGCAGGCGCTCTGTATGTTGTTTGAAGGAAGCTCCAGTCCTACAAGCAGTGTGTCTTACCTGAAGAAGTCTACCAGCATGTCCGGCAACCAGATGTACAGAAGGTGTGTTTTTCTTGCCCTCGGTACATCACGGATGGAGATTCTCATGAGATGTGTGTCTCATGTTTGGGGATGGAGCACGCCCGGGCAGCTCTCGAGGGGGCTGCCTGCGGCCATTGCGAAGCCCTTTCCGTGCGGGTACTGAGGTACAGCATGGCTCTCTTTTCCGAGGATGGCCGGATGTGTTCTCCCCGTGGTGCGGGCCCTGCGGCCGCTGAGGCGGCCTGGCGGCTTCACTCATGGGGCTCACAGCATGATCTGTCGGAGGATTTCGGGACGGCTGAGGCTTTTTCCCGACCTTCATCCGCTGGCTCCAACGCTTCCTTTCCTCGTTCGGGAGCCCGTTCTCAGCTTCTCCCGCTCGCGGTTTGGATCCGGAGACGCTGCAGCAATCCGACTCCGAGGAGGCGGACGTGCTCAGCGTAGTGGACGATGACTTCCGGGTGTCGGGGGGCGGCGTCATCAGGCGGCGCCCGACTATGACTGCTGGAGGTGGTGACTAGAGCCGTGGCTAAGCTCAACATCAACTGGCCACAGGAGGAGCAGACACCACAGGCTAGTGGTAGCTTGATGAAAGGTTTCTTAAGCACCACGCGCCACCTCCACGCCGGTCTCTGCCATTCTTTCCTGATTTACATGATGAACTGAGTAATCATGGGGCAGACCCTTCTCTACACATCTTTCCACACCCCTATCACTGAACTACAGTAATGTGATGGGGGTTAGGGACCGTGGTTATGGGAGGATGCCTCGGGTGGAGGATGAGCTTGCGAGCTATCTCTCCCCTCGACTTGCGTCCTCCCTGGAGAAGCCGGCGTTACCCTCCAAACCATGTCGCACCACATCTACGCTCGTGGGGAAGGCGTACATGGCAGCGGGCCAGGCAGGTGCGAGCTTGCACACCATGGCGGTGCTTCAAGCCTACCAAGCCGACCTGCTACAGGAGATGGTTCAGAGGGGGGGTCCCTCTGAGGAAGATCTGGCGGAGCTTCGCAGAACCACGGAGCGTTAAGACGCAGGGCGAAGCGTTCCGCCAGTACCTCCCTCGCCGGTCTGGACCCAAGGCAGCTGAGGCTGCCAGGCGTAGGTCCCTTCCCTCTACGAGCTCCTATGGAGAGGAGAGGAAGCAGAGTGCGTTTAGCAAACCAGGAGTAAAACAAGAGATTATTTGCTCAAATTAAAGGCAGTTGGACTCGACAGTGATCCTTACTGCTTACCAAAGAACCAGCGATCCAGCTCTTTCCCGTTTTAGGTGTGTTGTTTGTGTTTTAGCTGATTCAAGCTAACACTGCTGCTCGTCTTTCTGCCACTCAGTGAGCGTAACTGCGTTTTGTGACATCATGCCCATATCCTCTATAGTTGCAGATGTGTATGCTCTTTCTCAAAATAAATGTTGGTATGTTTTAAAGAGGTCATATTACGCATTTTGGCTTTTTCCCTCTCCTTTATTGAGCTTTTATATATTTTTGTGCATGTAATAGGTTTGAAAAGTGGAAACGCGCAAAGTCCAGCTCAAAGGATTTCTCAGCTCCCAAAGAAAACACTGCTCTGAACTGCCTGAAAACAGTTCATTTGTCCAGCCTTTTCTTCTGCTTCCATGCGACGTCACAAGAAAACACGAGTCATAATGCCTGCCTAGCGGCTAGTCAGACCAACACATTCTCACTCCCAACTCGCAACATATTGAAGCTTGGTCAAGGCCCTTTACCGTCACCTTTTAATGACCTGGGTACCCCTTTTGAGCCATTTATTAACGTTTAGGGCTCCGCGGTCAAATTAGCAATGCTTACCAACAACAATATACAACTTCCGGTAACAATAAATGTATATATAAAAGTTGTGAAACGTTGCAGTTTGGTTAGGTCTAGGCGCAGAAAGTACTTAATTGGGTTTAGGCAACAAAACTACTCGGTTAAGGTTAGGAAAACATAAACATACATAAAATATCTACGTACGTCAGTTAAACACGTAAGTTAACTAACGTCACTTATGTCAACTCGCATAACTTAAATGAAAATCTTTAATGTTGACTTTTTGTTTCACACAGGACACAAACCCTGGTCTCCTGGTTCAAAGTTAGGAAGAGTCTAAGACAGGATATTTCTCAATTTCGTATTACAGAAGCAAATCCTAACTAACTTTAGGAATCATATTTTATTATCATATCTTACTTCATCCTATCAGGTTAGGAAATCCTAAATACTCAATCCAACATCGGTTATCAGCTTTAAGAAAGTAAAGCTGACTGCAGAGTTGTTTTTTTTTGTTTTTTTTTGTTTTTTTATTATCACTGTCTTTGTTACTCTGTTATGTGATGTTTTTACTTTTTACTTTGGGGATTAAGTTGTGAAATATTAAGCTTATCAAATTGTATGCTTGTCAAATGTATCACTTGCTTGTTTTGTTAAAATTCAATAAATATAATGTTAAAAAAAAAATCTTATCTTACTTCATCCTATCAGGTTAGGAAATCCTAAATACTCAATCCAACATTGGTTATCAGCTTTTATGTCTGTTACCTAGCAACTGGTGCCACTTTACTCATCTCGCTGAGCTAAACGGCTTTTATATATATATATATCGCTGTTTTTTGGTAGTTTTTTTAATGAAACATGCACTGGAGCAGAAACAACAACTTTCATTGAACTTCAAGTCAGATGACTTAGAGGTGTTTGTAACCTCCGTCGAGAAATCCAAATTCACATAACGCTTAACTCGGGAGATTAAAGATAGAGAGGGGGCTAAAATAGCGGACACAGTCTCCGCCGCTTAGCCGGCATCCAGCGGAGCGATGATGCTGTCAAAAAGAAGTAGAAGAAGAAGAAGTCCATTTACAGTGATATGAAGACACAGGCAACTGTTGTGTCCAGAGAGCAGATAAAACTGCTGGTGGCTCCTCCTGTGCTCCTTCACTGACCCCGGCAGAAGGCTACTTTTCTCTGGAAAGTTAATAATGACGGTAAAAAAAAGAAAAGGCTAATAATAATAATAATAAAGGCTGCGGGCTAACATCATCATGTTTTCCATGTATTTCTTGAAAGCAATTAAAGAGCAACCACGTGGATTAAACAAGATAGCAAACACTACGTAGTGGAAAAGTAAAAGTTAGGACAGCTTAACAGTTCTCCTAAAGTTAGGAGAGTTTATTCAGGATTTTACGAAGTTGGGATGCTTCTGTAAAACACTTTTCCTATCTAAAGTTAGGAAAGGAATATTGACTTAGGAACTGTTAATCTGTAATGGCCTTTTTCCTAAATCAGTTCCTAACCATGGTTACCAAGCAGTTAGGATAGGATCTGCCAGTTAGGAAGTTTCTGTGATACGGCCCCTGGCCCTCTATTCCACCCCAACCACCTCCATACGCAGTGTTTTCAGTTAAATATCATATACCTACCTTTACCGTCAAAAACCGACACTACAGGTATCCCCAGTACGTTACAAACTGACGACGATGGCTCTTAACCATGCGTGATCAGTCAGGGAGTGAGAACGGGGGGTTGGTCAGACATGCCCTCAAAAACACGGAAAAACGCACTGAGCTGCAGCACACAGTGACAAGATGTCCGCCTGCTGCCTCCCCGTTCCCTTCACAACTTTAGCTACCTCCAGGCAGTCAATGGACTAGGTTTTTACCATGATGTAGAGACAGTGTACAGTTAAAACTTTATGGATGAAAGTTACATCTGTCTACCCCACCGCCTCAGTCAGCTCCTCTGCCCACTCCTATGGCTCAGTGGCGCAGCAACGGGACCCCCGGCAAGGCCTGTTATTGGTCGATCCCCCCAGACAATCCTGGGATGCCCAGCAGGTGGCAGTGACTTCTTACCTCCATGTTTTTGAAATAAAACAAACTGTGGTGTAGCCTGCACAGCCACACCTCTTTCCCCCTTAGGAACACAAATCCCACCGTTTATATAGGGTGTTCAATTCACACCCAAACTGCTTCAGCCCATCCCATTCTGATGCAGGTTGATCTACTCCATAACATTACTACCTAGACGTCTCTTAACATTTGGAACTTTGTTACCAGTTCACTCCGCGTCCACTGACTAGAAAACAGTTCAGGGATATTTACACATTTATTTATAATGACCAAAAACAACCAAAAGTAACATTCCTATAAAGAAAGAAAACCCTCTACTTGGTTTGGCCCGGTGATTTCATCCATGACCACCCTATTCCTATAAAAAAGGAAATACTTAGGCCCGCCCATCCCCAAAGAATTAACACAGGAAAACAATTAAACCATGTTTAAACTTGCAACCTAATAAAATGGAACTGAAACTAACTTTGACTGTGTGTTTACTTTAACTTATCATATGCTTTGCTGTAGACTGTAACATAATGCAAACAAACGACCCGGGATAGTAAGTGGTGCACTTTTACACAAGCTATGGTAAATAATAAAACACTTGTATAAACTAGAAGGTGTACTACAGATAAGAGCTAACCCACTTTGTCACACAAACAAAAATGTTCCTCAGCTGTGACTAGTCATGTTTCCATCAACGTTTTTTATGCGCATTTGGAAGTATCTCTTTAGAAAAGGTTGAAATTTGAAAAACGTGCATACTGTGTATGCAGTTAATACGTTAAATGGGAGATGTAAACACATTCCTGAAGACCTCTCCATTTCTCTCAGATTAATGGCATTTAGATCCATGCAACTGGTTTTGTTTCTGAATTGCAACATCTACTTGTTGTTTATTACACTCATGGTTAATGTCAATTTCTGACGCAACTACGCTTTGCATACCCTGGTTTATTTGCTCCAAACACGCTAATAGAAATGCATCTAATTCATTTTTTTGTGACATTTCAAAGGTTTGCTTAAAATTCGCTAGACAATGAGATGGAAGCATGGCTACTGTCTCTGCGGAGTCAATCAACAATGTTTCTTTTCTTCCACACTGTATGAGCCAGCTGGGGCTAGCCAGACAGCTATCACGCAGCCTGGATTCACTGCCAAAGCAGCACATACTCTCTGCCTCCCAGACAGAGACCTCCATCCCATGCCCACTTCCCCCAAATGAGCACACAAGCGCGGCCACACTTTCTCGTGCGGACAGTCCACAAATCATGTCATGCTGAGAGCCTCATCTTCCTGCCTGGCAGTGTGTGAGTTCCCACATGCCTCCCTCTCACCGTATGAACTCAGTCTTCTTCAACGGCCGAGTGCGGGCACTAGGGGGAAGGGAAAACAGATGAAACAATCTCATCCTCCCTTACACTCAAAATCAAATCTCCCGCTAAGGAAAAGGGGATTCAGAAATAAGGAGCTTTCTCAGGACGTCTGGAAGGAAGCTAAAAGTACAAAAAAAAAAAAGATCGGAATTACAAGAAAGTTACAAGAAGTTTTCAGAGAGCGTAATTACAAGAGAGCGAGACAAAGGACAACTGGGTCTTTTATCTATTCTCTTTTAGAGACATTGTGACGTCATTTTGGAGTGGGGTTTCACTGGGGGCAGTAACGTATGGGTCTCGAAGTTTTAACATTAAATAGACAAAAGTATATTTGCGTTTGTTTTCAATTAATCTCTTCTCCACAACATCAACATTTGAAAAAAAAATTGAAAAAGGCAAGCAAAACAAGGCCACACACTAGAGGGTTAATTGTTTCTTAATTGTTATAATACTTAGCAGGCATAACACAACTGAACTACATATTTCCAGTATAAAATTGAAGGTTACATGTTTTAACTCAAAATATATGTAAGCATTGCAGCAAAGAATCCGTTATATAGGGACATTGTGAGAAATATTCAATACTTCTTCTCATCTTAAGAAGAATTCTAAACACTGTGTGCTACCTTTTCTGTCCTCTTGGTGGAGCTCTGGTTTTATGAAAGGACAGTGGGTATTCAATTTTTAAACTCACTACTCAACTGGGAACTGGCAAGCGGATTATACCTAAGAGGAAAATGCGGATGCACACTAAGAAATTATATATGAAACATTTAGCTAAAGCATTAGTTAAGCTAAACAGACAGTGATTAATAGGGAATAATAAATTAGCAAACTCTTCAAGATTTCTTTTCTTATGATTCTCTAGTTTTCAAACATCACTAAAGGATAACAACAGGGTAATTACTTCTAAACTAAGGCTACGTTCAGACTGCAGGTCTTAATGCTAAATTTCCATTTTTTTCCCGGATCCAATTTTTTTTGTTTGACAGTTCACATTATAGTTTAAATGTGGCCCACATCAGACTCCAGTGTGAACTGTCCACGGCCTGAAAGTGACCCGCATGCGCAGAAGAATAACACGACGTCACACACAGCACGCTGTTGCAGGCTACAGAAGTAAACAAGGTGTAACATAGCTCCGGTTAGCATGCGGGGGACTCCCGTTTTTCATTGTCCTCTCACAGGTCACATTTCTTACGAATTATGACAAGTGTTCACAACTTTCTGTTTTTATCTTAATGATTTCTGGCGCTGCACAACGCAACTGCCCCACAACTCACACCGCCCCCCCCCCTCTCTCCCCAACTGTGTCCGCTCGGACAAGTAGCATTCACGTAACTCAGAATAGAGCTCACAGTCCGGTGAATTTTAGGTGTAAGAAAAGGAATTTGTGAGCAGATGATAGCGAGGTAGAGAAGGAAGAGAGCCACATGTTTAATTATGGCTTTTTGTGGAGCTTTTTCATTCAGCATGGCTCCGTCTGCAGCAGAACAGCTGCTCTACAGTGACGTCAAAGTCGCATCAAATGCGACCTGAGTGTCCAGACTGAGGTCGCATTTAAAAAGATCCGATCTGTATCGGATTTGGACCACATATGGAAGTGGCCCAATTCCAAACTGGAAAAGATCAGATTCCATGTGACTTGGCCTGTTCACACTGTCATAATAAGATCAGATCTGAGTCACATATGGGCAAAAAAATCAGATTTGGGTAACATTGGCCTGCAGTCTGAACGTAGCCTAAGAGGCAAACGCCACTACTAACTTAACGAGGACTATTATTTAAACAGAACAAAACACAGTTTATAATGAAAACATTCTTTTAGCTCACAAAAGCATGACTTGTTAGTGTCCCTTCTTTTCACATTCCTGTGGCTTATCACGTTCACATCAGCTAGAAACAAAACAGAGAGTGGTGTTTTATGGCTTCAGCCATTCTGTGGGAATAGAAACAGGGTGAGAAGGGGCTGCATGGTACTTTTGATGTTGATGGTAATTTGTGGTTGGAAAGGGAATTACATGCCCCTTTTGCTGTCCTGTGACACCTTTACAGCGAGAGTGGTTGGATATTTCTTGAATACACAATCCTTAAGCGATGCATGTCTGATTGAGTCTATGTAGGTCTTTAACAAAGTGTTAAGGGATGTCTCTAGTTTGTATATCAAAGACCAGCTCCAGGGGAGGAAACCCCCCCCTTTGTAAGAATCTGATCTCACCTCCTCCTTGAGGTGAAAGGCTGGTTGATCCACTACAACGGCTAAAAAGTTGAGTGTGACACTATGGACACTTCTCACCCTCAGTGACTGCCATTTTAGCTACGTAGCGGGACCAACAACACGGGAGAAGTGGGAGAGAAGCAGAGAGAGAGGCGAAAAATCAAATGTGTAGATGTCGAATATTGACAGTTTTATGAAAAGTGATGGTGGATTAAAAATATGCTTGAATGTTTTTGGAGTTCCGAAGTTCCACAAGTGGTGGCGGGAGCTTGCCAGGCCGGCCAGCCAGCTGTTCACGAACAGAGCCAACGCAGCAGAGACTCCAGCAACAACGGCAGAGAAAAACACAGCTGTAAGATAGTTTAAATGTTGGTACTGCTGTTATTCTGTTATTACATTTGAGTAGTTTAAATTAAATGAAGATCTAGATCGTGGTGTACAGGAAATTCTTAAAAAATTAATAAATAAACAACAGAAATAGTATGAAAAGGGGACTGTCGTTACTTTATTTTTTAAATTATTATTATTGCTGTTTGGAGCTCCGCAGGCGGCCTCTGTGCTGAATTAAAATTAAAATTATCATGCAAACTTGAAAATGAAAATGTAATCCCACAATATGTATGTGTTATTTAGAAAAAAATTTGATTGAAAATGCAATCATTTTCATTTTCACATACTTGTGTGAGCATTCTAGGACCATATTAAAATGAAAATGGAAACGGCATTTGACATTTCATTTTCAAAGACTTAACCTGCTCTATAGTGGACATTATTCAAATGCAATGAGTGAAACAGCGCCCCCAGTCTATTGCATTTACATGTCCATGTGCTCATGGTCTTTTTAGGTCAAAATTTAAATTAAATTCCCTTTTTCTAACTATGTGACAATGAAAATAGAAACAGCATTTGACATTTCATTTTCAAAGACTGACTCTGCTCCATAGTGGACTTTATTCAAATGCAATGAGTGAAACAGTGTCCCCAGTCTATTGCATTGCATTTACACTTACAAGCAGCTTTCCAAGGGACACAATGAAAATGAAAATGCAATCTGTCAGTCCTCTCATCAAGGCGGGTCCTCAGTTAAGACTTCACTTCCTCTTCAGTTGGAAGGCCATTGCAGGTTCTCATGGTTCAGTTGTGTATCTACCATCACACAACACTAGGCTGTAACTTCACAACCAAATGAAATCTATCAACCGAACAGCTCAAGGATGGATCTATACCGACTTCAAACTTGGAACCTGTAAGTTTTGCCATTTTTATGTAGCTTTTCTGTTTTTTGAACACTTGCCTGTTGCAGCTAATGTCGCTAACTGTAACGCTACGCTGTTTCTGTTGTGAATTGTGACATTAAGCCCACATGCCGTCGCCTGAATGTGTGTCTGTTGCTGCAGTAGCCTATGTAAGTTTACCTGGTCGATGCGTGGCACGTGCAAAAAACGTTAACTTGCTCATACCCGAAAGCTGTAACATCAGTGTCCTGCTGGGCAGTGTAAAGCTCATTCTAATACAAACCCATTCTCATTCAAAGATATACTTCACATTACTGTAATACTAGTATTAGTGACAATACCGTAGCTGTAGACTGTACATGCAGCTGTAGAAACCAGGAGCCACAATACCAATCTGTGTAAATATAATAGTGTCAAATGTATTTCCTTTAATAAAATGTTTTAGTGAGTAATGTTAGGAGCAGTCGCAACAGGTAGTGCATTTCTGGCACATGTGTCTGAACAGACCTTAGACCTGGAAGAGGAGGAGGGGGAAAGCAGGACTCCTCACTCCTCCTCAAGTACAGGTTAGTACTTAGCTGTTGAACTCATGTCAATACTGCTATTTATGTCTCTGACATGATGTTAGCTTAGTATCTATGTATTAACTCTCACCATAAATATACACTGTCTTTTATGTCTTTACAGGTAGCCTACATTTGGGAGAAGTGGGGTGAGTGCCGTGAAATAAAAAGTAGATAGAGAGGTAACATATGAAAACACGGAGGTCTACAGTTATTGTTAGGGTGTGGTGTCAAGTAAGATATGAAACAAACAGAAGATGTGAAACATTAGTCAAGTACTTTTCTGGTAAAAATACAGATATTAAACAAACAAAAGTGTAGTGATTACTGTGGCCACCCCTTGTCTTATACACATGTACACACATGTGGCAGAAATGAGTGCAACATGCTGTAAGTTACCATTTCAGCACAACTGAAGGTTACTGATCTTTAAGACTGCGCTGCAGCAGCACCAACCGGAGTGCCAGCGTTTGTATTTAAACTCAAACTTAGTATTTCTTATTTGCTTGCTGGAATTCAGAAGAGAAGGTTTTAGTTAAGAAATGGACTCTTGTGGACATTTGAGGTAATGACTTAATTATTGGTGGTTGAACTGTGGGTTTTGTAATGAGCACTGACTGTGTAATACACTGTAATGAACTTTATGTTTATTGTTGTCAGTAGGTACCTGATGATTTATTATTTCACTCCATGACTTGACTCTTAAATTAACTTTCAGAGAAATTATGTGATACTTCTCCACTACCACTATCACCCACAACCCATTTTACTGTCCCTTTCTAATCTGCATCCAACATGGCTGACAGATAAAGTAAAACTAATATATTCATCTAGGGCTGCCCATAACAATTATTTTTAGAATAGATTAATCTAACGATTACTTTTTCAATTAGTCGATTAATCTAATGAATGATTTTTGTGTATTCTAAAGCGGAAAAATGTAGCCTATTACTCAATTAATGTAACAATTTATCCAAAATAAATATAAAAAACGAATTAATTAATAAATCAGTATTTTATTAAATCATCCTTAGAATAATGGTAATAGTAGCATATCTTAAAATTAATCCAATTTCCACATCACTGATGTGTTGTGATGATAATACACCTGGACACACCACCGCTCACTGAACAGATCTCTGCCTCACTGCCACAAATAACTGTCTCCACCTGCTGGCATGTAAAGCCGTCCGCTCCCAGCGCTGTTCCAAAGACTTCTATTCCTATCATCATCACGCATAGACCAGTAAACCGAAATGTGCACATCCCACACAGAAATATTAGTAATCTCTTAAGGATTAGGACAACTGCACCAACTCCTGCACCCAGAACAAATTCATTTAAAATGGCTCTCTTCAATGTGAAATCACTTTCAAGTAAGACTTTTATCTTAAATGATTTTATCTTGTCTGTAAATCTATATTTTATGTTTTTAACTGAATCCTGGTTGCAGATGAATGACTATAGCCAGCTATCTGAACTGTGTCCGCCCTCAATATGATTGTTTTAGTCAACCAAGGGTCAGTGGTTGTGGTGGTGGGCTAGTGAGCGTGTATAGGAAAAATTTAAAATGTCGTCAAGTATGCTGTGATGAATTAAACTCCTTTGAAGTTGGAGGGCTGCAACCTATCATATTTGTTATAATTTATCGCCCCCCAAAACCGCCTGGAGGATTTTTATCAGAACTTCCTGAATTTTTATCTACACTAGTTTTAAATTATGACAGAATTGTTCTTTGTGGCGATTTTAATATTCATGTTGATGACCCCACCAATGTTAATGCAACTAACTTTTTAAATATGGCCACTTCTTTTAACTTCAAACAACATGTCAAAGGGCAAACACATAACCGTGGTCATACACTGGACTTGGTTTTTACCCTGGGTGTCAGCATTTCCTCTGTGGAATTAGTGGACATGACCATATCTGACCACAGATGTATTGTTTTTAGCTACGATTCGCCTGTTACTCATGCCGCCTCACCAAGCTCCGTGTGTTCTCGCTTCTTTAATGAACAAAGTGTTTCAAAGTTTTGCGCATTCTTTCAGAGCCAAAGCCAACACCGGTCTGATTCCAACACCGACAATCTGGTCGATCACTTCAATCATATCTGCTTGTCGTCACTAAATATTACTGCTCCTCTAAAGGTTAGGCCTACGTCTAAAGCTAGTAAGCAACCCTGGATAAATGACAGCATTCGCAGCCTAAAAAGGGAATGCAGGAAAGCAGAGCAAGTCCATTACCTCAGTCTGAAGGATTTATTAATTAACTACAATAACATGGTTAAGGATGCGAGAACACACTATTTTACTGAACTCATTACTACACATAAACACAATCCCAGGTTTCTGTTTAAGACTGTGGATCAGCTGGTAAACCCAACCTCTCCTTGTGCCTCAGCTGGAAGTAATGATGACTGTGAATTGTTTTTAGCTTATTTTACCAATAAGGTGGTGTCAATCAGAGCCTCTATTACCCCCGCGGCCTCTTACTCAGAGGTTCCTCACCAGCAACAAGGGAGTTTTAACCAGTTTTATCCCATCAACTTGTCTGAGCTTTTGAAAACAGTAACACAAATGAGAATGTCCTCCAGCCCACTTGATGTAATACCTACAAAATTTTTACTGAAAGTAATAGATTCTGTTGGGCCCCATTTGATCTCTGTTTTCAACAGCTCCCTATCTACTGGTTGTGTCCCTGATTATTTTAAAACGGCTTGCGTGAACCCACTTTTAAAGAAACGTGGTTTAGGTCCCTCCCTCCCACATCATTTTAGACCAATTTCAAAACTGCCTTTTATTGCAAAGATTCTAGAAAGAATTGTGTCCAAACAGCTGCTCACTGTGTGGTACTGAAGTACCACAGCACCTTTTAATGTCTGCTGATGAAGGCATGTGCTCAGTCCTAGTACTCCTGGACCTTAGCGCTGCTTTTGACACCATTGATCACAACATCATGTTAGACAGACTGAGGCACTGGGTGGGGATCTCTGGTACTGCCCTAGAATGGTTTTCATCCTACCTGTCAAATAGGAAGTTTTGCGTGTCTGTAAACAACTATATCTCTTCTTTCTGTCCAGTTAAATATGGTGTGCCTCAGGGGTCGGTCTTAGGACCCATTTTGTTTTCCTTGTATCTGTTTCCCCTTGGACATATTATCCATAAACATGGCATTTCTTTTCATATTTATGCTGATGACACACAAATATACTTGCCCGTCAGATCCACAGACCCTGCAATGCTGAGTTCACTTAACAACTGCCTTTGTGAAGTTAAAAAATGGATGTCAAATAATTTCCTCCAGCTGAACTCAAAACAGAAATCCTGGTCATCGGGTCCCAGCAGATGGCAAATCAAATACTGCCATCTGCTGGTTCGCTAGTAAATCACATTAAGCCTCTGGCAAAGAACCTTGAGCAGCACACCACAAAGCTTGTTCAATCATGTTTTTATCAACTTAGAAATATAGCTAAAATTTGATCTGTGTTAACTTTTAAGGACACCGAGACCATTTTACACGCCTTCATCTCATCACGCCTGGATTATTGCAACAGCCTTTTCACCTGTTTAACCCAAAAATCTATTGATCGACTCTAGACTGTCCAGAACTCAGCTGCCAGGCTTTTAACCAGAACAAAGAAATATGACCACATTACTCCTATTTTAGCTTCATTACACTGGCTCCCAGTATGTTTTAGAATTTACTTTAAAATCCTATTGATCACTTTTAAAGCTCTTCATGGCCTCTCGCCTTGTTATATTTCTGACCTTTTAGTCCCATACGCACCAGCATGCACCTTGAGATCCTCGGGCAGAGGTCTGTTGTCTGTTCCAGAGTCTCGACTGAAAACTAAAGGGGACAGAGCGTTTGCTGTCAGGGCCCCGAGGCTCTGGAACAGCCTGCCCGAGGAAACCAGGTCAGTTGAGTCAGTGAACCCTTCTTAAAACATACTTTTATAGGAGAGCCTTTCCCGATCTTATTTGACTTTATTTTATCCCTTTTATTTTATTGTATGAATATTGTATTATTTTATATTTATCTGTATTTTAGTCTTTTCAATGTTTTCATGCTTTTATCTTGTATTGTTTTTTGTATTATTGTCTCTTGGGTATTATTGTCTTTACACTTGTTAAAGCACTTTGTAACTTGTTTTTGAAAAGTGCTCTACAAATAAGGATTATTATTATTATAATAACTATAACAGACATTAACTAGGCTAATTTACTTAAAACTTTAAATGTTTCTGACCTGTATTTATTTCAACATAGAGTAATGCAGTATGATAATCAAATATATTTCTGCATCAGCATAGGGCAAGGAAAACAACTGAAACGATTCACAGACTGTATAGGCAGTCAAAGACTAACAGTATGTAATGTTGTATTCAGCGGTGACGTTACTGTGTTGCGACTGCTCCTAAAATGACTCACTAAACAGTATACTCCCTCTAGTGGTAAAAGTTGGAAATAATGTCTACTTTATGTTACAGAAAAATACACAAACAAAGAAAACCCACTGTTAATAGCAGTATTAACATGAATTCAACAGGTAAGTACAAACCTGTACATGAGGAGGAGTGAGGAGTCCTCTGTTGTCTTCTGTCAGCCTGGCAGGAAACACCTCTACAGGCCTGCCTGCAGGAAACGTTTCGGGTTACGTAACCTTGTTCCCTGAGAAGGGAAACGAGACACTGCGTCGGTGACGACACTAGGGAACGCCTCTGGGCATGGCAGGGCTGAAATAATGAATGAAACTACTCCAATCCTATTGCCGTTGCTAGAACGGTAGCGTGTGACGGCGTAACTGGAGGCCTATATAAGCATGCCGGCACACCAGACACATTAGCTCTTTGCTATGAAGCAAGGCACTCCAGGCGGGGCGAGGTGTGGTGGACCGATGCAGTGTCTTGTTCCCCTTCTCGGGGACCCGAGACGTTCCCCTTCGAGGGAACTCGAACTGCGTCGGCGACGACACTATGGGAACGAGATACCCATTTAGGCCGCGCTGAAACCCTGCCTGCCCCCAGCGTGCAAACCTGAGACAAGACTAAGAGGAGAGCGCACGGGTGCCGGGTGCAGAAGGAAGGTCCAGACTGTAAAACCGGATGAAAGTGTGAGGGGTGGCCCAGCCAGCCGCGTCACACAAATCCTGGAGCGACGCCAGTGCCTCGAGTTGAGTGCGCCCTTACGACTATAGGTGAAGGCAAACCGCGCACCTGATAGGCCAGGGAAATAGTCTGAACGATCCAGTTGCTGATGGTGTGTTTAGAAGCAGGGAGCCCAGCCTTGGGGGACCCGAAACACACCAGCAACTGGTCTGCTTTCTTCCACTGGGAAGACCTCAGAGTATAAATACTATACGCTCTGACAGGGCAGAGCAGATGAAGTCTCCCGTCCTCCGCCATCACATGAGGTAGGGGATGAAACGCATGCAGCACCGTGGACCCTGCCAAACTGGACGGAACCTTAGGGACATAGCTTGGACAAGGGTGCAGGATGGCCCTGACCCTCCATGGGGCAAACTCCAGGCATCGAGGAGAAACCGAAAGTGCCTGGAGATCCCCCACCCTCCTCAGAGAGGTGATAGCGAGGAGAAAGGCCATCTTAAGGGTCAGGTGCTTGGCTTCAGCCGACTACAGGGGTTCGAAGGGGGCCTTCAAGAACCACTGCCAGGTCCCAGGTGGGAACCCTGGAACGAGTCACGGGCCTCATTCTCCGGGCTCCACGGAGGAAGCGCACGACCAGTGGAAGCCTCCCCAAGGGCCCATCACTTAGAGGAGCGTGGAATGCTGCAATGGCGGCCACATACACCTTGAGCGTGGAAGTATCATAATTACCGAGCAGGTAACTGGGTCCACCGCCCGTTCTCTACACCAGGTGGCGAACACATTCCATACATCCTTCTCGTGGATGGGGCTCTAGAGCTGAGTAGTGTCTCGACCATTCCTGCCGTTAGGCCTGCCTCCAGGAACTGCGCCCCCTCAGGGGCCAGACCCACAGCTGCCACAGGGCGGGGTGCGGGTGAAAGATCCGGCCCTCCGCCTGGGACAGCAGGTCTCTCCTCAGAGGGACCTGCCAGGGCGGGCCCTCCAGGAGCGATATTAAATCTGAGAACCACACTTGTGTCGGCCAAGTGCTGACGCTGTCCTGACGCTGTCCTGACGGACCACCCCGTAGAATCTGGGGGGGGCGAACCCGTAACTGCAGCCTGTAGCCATCCATTACGGTGGAGCAACCTCCACCAGATGCAAGCCTAGACCGTGACTTTCATCTCCTCCTGGCATGCCGTGGATCATTTTGGCACTTACATCAGTCATCCACCTCTGTGTTGCTAGTCCACCGCTAACTGCTATCACGGAGCTCTCAGTCCCTCCGCTCGGCATCATGTTCAAATACTCAACTCTGCAGCTGGTCGAATTAATCAACAACTCCATTCCATCCTTCTGGTCTCCTGCACGCTCTGTCGCACCTCTCCCACGTCATCGGAACGCTTCCCCCACTGCATCACATAGAGCTGAGTGCACCGACAGGCTGCACAAAAAACCCGGACTGGACTACAGCGCTATTCACACTTCACCTATACCTATTCTCCAATCATTTGCAAATTCCCTCGCTGTCCCTCCTCAACTACATTACCCCCCCACACGCACTGTTAATTGGGACAACCTCAGATCTTTCCAGCCTGCATCCATCTCACCACCCTCTCACCATGCCAACTTTGCCCTCCTCAACACCCGATCGATTAACAATAAAGCCCCTGCCCTCCATGAACTAATCCTCGAAAACATGCTGGATTTCCTTCTGCTCACCGAAACCTGGCAACAACCCAATGACTTCTCTCTCAACCAAGCATCCCCCACTGGCTACAATTACATCTGCAAACCCCGCCCCTCCCGTCGTGGTGGCGGTCTTGCCGTCATTTACAATCAGAACTTCCGGATCACCGAACTCACCCTCCCCTCAATATCTTCATTCGAATATCTTGCCTTCAAAGCTCTTTCCTCCATGACAGTTATCCTAATCTACCGGCCACCTAAACCAAACCCTTCCTTCCTCTCTGATTTTACAGAACTCCTAACTTTAGCCTCATCTTTCTCTTCACGTCGGCTGCTACTCGGTGACTTCAACATCCATATAGACTCCCCCAACTGCAAGCTGTCATCAGAATTCACCATTTTACTGGAAAACCTCTCTCTCATCCAACATGTCACATTCCCCACCCATGACAAAGGTCACATCCTCGACCTGGTCTGCTCCACTAACCCACCAGTGCTCGATCTCCATCCATGCCTCTTTCCCCTTTCTGATCACAAACTGATACGGTTCTCCATTCCTTTTCCAACCACACGCCCCCGCCTCCTTCGAGCAATCACCTTCCTCAGGCTTAAATCCATTGAGCCCCACCATCTCTCCACCTGGACTCAACCCTCACCTCACCTGATGATCTCACAAATCACCTCATCTCCACTTTGTCTTCCTCCCTTAACACTCTGGCCCCCCTCAAAACAAAAACCGTCACCTTTAACACCTCGTCACCTTGGTACACACCTACACTCTGGAAAATTAAACAAACTGGCCACCAACTTGAACGTCTGACAAAAAAATCATCTCTCACAGTCCACCATGAAGCCTATAAACTCCACTTCATTGCCTACAAAGATGCCCTCATTGCTGCCAAATCTGCCTACCTCTCCTCCATCTTCTCCAACCCCTGTCATAACCCTAGAACCCTCTTCTCCACAATGAACAACCTAATCAAGCCTCGGACCATCACCCTCCCTACTTCTTCTCCGGATCTCTGCAACTCATTCCTTCACTTTTTGGCTGATAAAATCAACACCATTTATCAGTGTCTATCCCCTGCATCAGACCTCCCAGTATCCACTCCAGCACCTACCACAGACCCTCTTCCCCCTATCCTGCCTGACCTCCCTCCTCCTCCTCCACACTGCCTCTCCCAGTTTGACCTGGTCACTACCCCTGAAATCTCTAAACTCATCAGCTCTTCCAAACCCACTACCTGCTCACTTGACTCCCTCCCTACTCCTCTCATGAAGTCATGCCTCCCCGTCCTTTCCCCCTACCTCACTAACCTCTTCAACTCCTCACTGTCCCTTGGAACTGTCCCCTCTGATTTCAAAACTGCCGCTGTCACCCCAGTCCTTAAAAAACCTGGTCTGGATCCCGCTTCCCTTAATAACTACCTCCCCTTTCTGTCTAAAACCCTCGAACGCATAGTCGCTTCACAATTACAAACTCATCTCCATGCCAATAACCAATTTGAACCCTTCCAATCTGGTTTTCGCCCCCTCCACAGCACAGAAACTGCTCTCCTCAAATTCTTCAACGACCTCCTCACTTCTGCTGACACCGGTTCCCTCAACATCCTTATTCTTCTTGACCTGAGTGCAGCCTTCGATACTGTGAGCCATAACATCCTGCTCACCAGACTCCAAGACCTTGGTATCGAAGATACTGCACTCACCTGGCTCCATTCCTACCTTTCCAACAGATCCCACTTCATCTCTCTTCATAACCACACCTCTGCTACAGTCACAGTAATAATAATAATAATAATAATCCTTATTTGTAGAGCACTTTTCAAAAACAAGTTACAAAGTGCTTTAACAAGTGTAAAGAATAATACAAAAAAATAAGAGCATGAAAATTTAATATAAAATTTGTAAAATACAATAGAATAAAAGGGATAAAATAAAGTCAAATAAGATCAGGAAAAGCTCTCCTATAAAAGTATGTTTTAAGAAGGGACTTAAAAGAGTTCACTGACTCAGCCGACCTGATTTCCTCGGGCAGGCTGTTCCAGAGCCTCGGGGCCCTGACAGCAAACGCTCTGTCCCCTTTAGTTTTCAGTCGAGACTCTGGAACAGACAACAGACCTCTGCCCGAGGATCTCAAGGTACGTGCTGGTGCGTATGGGACTAAAAGGTCAGAAATATAACAAGGCGAGAGGCCATGAAGAGCTTTAAAAGTGATCAATAGAATTTTAAAGTCAATTCTAAAACATACTGGGAGCCAGTGTAATGAAGCTAAAATAGGAGTAATGTGGTCATATTTCTTTGTTCTGGTTAAAAGCCTGGCAGCTGAGTTCTGGACAGTCTGGAGTCGATCAATAGATTTTTGGGTTAAACAGGTGAAAAGGCTGTTGCAATAATCCAGGCGTGATGAGATGAAGGCGTGTAAAACAGTCACCCAAGGCGTTCCCCAAGGCTCCGTACTTGGCCCCGTTCTCTTCATCATCTACATCCTCCCCCTTGGTCAGATACTCCGCCACTTCAACCTGAACTTCCACTGTTATGCTGATGACACCCCCCCCCCCCCACTCACTCACACCCTCTGTTGCTGAAAGACTCATTCACGCCCTCATCTCTTCACGGCTGGACTATTGCAACTCACTAATCCTTGGTATCAACACAATCTACATAAAAAGACTCCCAACTGGTCCAGAACTCAGCCGCACGACTCATCACCTGCTCCAAATCCTGGCACCACATCACTCCAGTTCTAAAACAACTACACTGGCTTCCCATTTCTCACCGGATCACATACAAAATCCTGGTCCTTACCTACAAAGCCATTCACCACCTGGCCCCTTCATACCTCACTGTCCTCCTCTCCCCCTACCAACCTTCGCGGTCCCTCAGATCCACCTCACCGCAGTCTTGGGGAAAGAGCCTTTTCCAGGGCAGCTCCCATGCTCTGGAACTCCCTCTCCCATGAGACCCGCACGTCTGAGTCCCTCACCATTTTCCAGTCCCGCCTTAAGACCCATCTCTTCTCCTCTGTCTATCCCTAGCTATTTTTCTGTTCTTTTTTTTTTGTCATGTTTCTTTATCTGCTCTGTAAAGCGACTTTCGTGAAAAGCGCTATACAAATTAAATTTATTATTATTATTATTCGAGAGGAATAATAATAATGGCGAGGAAAGAATGGCGAGGACCGGCGCGGGGGCGTAGGCCCGGCTCCCGGAAGTCATCCTCCATGACGCTAAGCTCATCTAACTTGTAGAATCAGACCGTGCGAGCCTCTCCAGACTCATACCTCGAGCGGGAGAAGCGGAGAAGCGGGCTCCCGAACGGGGAAGAGAGGAGTCGGAGCCAGCAGACGAGGAACGGGAAAAAGCCCCATGACCGAAGCCGCCGCGCCGCCGAGCCACGGGGAGAGCGCATCCGGCCGTCTTCGTAAAAGAGAGCCGCAAGGGGCCTCAGCACCCTCAGGGGCAGGGCCTCGCAATGGCCGCAAGCAGCCCCCTCGAGAGCTGCCTGGGCATGCGGCATCCCCAGACAAGCCACACACAGGGCATGAGTGTCCCCAGCCGTGATGTAGCGCGGGCATGGAAAACACACTGCCTGAACTGCTCACCAGCCATCTCCTCTGCCAGACTTCCTTCCAGGTAAGAAATTTCCTCTCGTGGTTGTACTTCTTTTGTAGTCTCAAACATGCCAGAGTGCCTCCTGAATAGAAAAAAGCTATTGTGTCCGGTGTGCCGACGTGCTTATATACAACGCCAATAGGATTGGAGTAGTTGCATTCATGATTTCAGTCCTGCCACGCCCAGAGGCGTACCCATAGTGTTGTCACCGACAACAGTTCCCTCGAAGGGGGACACTTACAGTTTAGTCCAGTATCATCTCAAGTGTGTAGTTATGATAACGGTTTTGCACTGTTCATAGCTGTAACTATTACAGCTATGTAGTTGATATGACAGAAATATATATATGACTGTTCCTACAACATTAACTGTGATGGAGCTACGGTGTTGTCACTAATACTAGTATTGCAGTAATGTGAAGAATATCTCTGAATGAGAATGGGTTTGTATTAGCCTGGGCTTGACACTGCCCAGCAGGACACTGATGTTACAGCTTTCGGGTATGAGCAAGTTCACGTTTTTTGCACTTGCCATGCATCAACCAGGTAAACTTATATAGGCTACTGCAGCAACAGACACACATACAGGCGACGGCGTGTGGGCTTAATGTCACAATACACAACAGAAACAGCTTGATGTTACAGTTAGCCACATTAGCTGCAGAACATGCTAACAAGTTCAACAGTCAAGTGTTCAAAAAAACAGAAAAGCTACATAAAAATGGCAAAAGTTACAGGTTCCAAGGTTATTTTATTATCTTCTTTTTAGGGCAGGGCACATTAACACGTTAATGCATTAACGTCAACGCAGTTTTTAAAAAATTATTATTATTTTGAAAGTCCGTTGCTCACTGGCTCTGAATACACATACGGTCAAACCATGGGTCACAGGAGGGGGGAGGTGTTGATCAGCCTGCAAATCACCCACCCAAACAAGCAGCGGAGGGATCGCAGCTGGAGCCGCTTGCTTGTTAATGACACAGCCTATCACTTCTCTGTTGGACCACACATCTTGAAAAGGTACTGCCTAGTGACTGTTTCTGCTCCGGTTGGAGTGAAGGACTATTAAACACTCCCTTGCAATGTTTATTTTACTTTATTTTTTCTCATTGTGAATTTCTGCCATCTGATGTTATGACTGAGCTGCACAGCATTTAATCACTCTGATGATTCAAGTTAAAGGTGCTAACAAGCAGTGTTGTTGTTGGGGTGAATTAAATAACGGTATGGTCAAACTGAAACTGTGAAAACCCTTGTTTGAAGAAAAATAGTGGAAACACTTTGACTGTTTAAGTTTACATTCAATTTAATTGATCTTTTTTCATTCCGTAATGGTTTTCAGGTGTGGTTATTATTTTAGTAATATCAAGATTTAGACAGATTTCTAACACATCACCTTACGTTATTTTTCTGCCATACCACTAACAATACTAATAACTACTAGTTCGGAACCAAGAACTCAAGGCCCCTCTACATATAGGGACTGTAGACGGGTTAAAATTTATTATAAAGTATTCTTCAGTAGTTTAATTGTTTTGGAACATCGAAACACTTATTCACCAGTATTTAAAGTGCCTTTCCGAACCCAAATTCAGTTTCAGCTTTACTGTGACAGTCAGGTAGAGTAATGGGTTCTATAATCCACTCTTCGATCTTGTAAAGATCCTGCTTTGTAGTCCTTTGTTCTTGAGTTAATAGCTCTCCAGCCATCAACAAGCCCCAACTCCTCCAACATATATTGCATAGCATGCTTTGGATTTCTTACTAACAGGTCCATATTCCGAGGGCAATCTGTCTAGTTTCATATTTAAGGCTCAGTTACAGTCTCCCCCTCTAATGATGGTACCTTTAGCTTCCCTTGGAATGCAGAGTTGACTGGTTTTAGCCCCAAAGATCTGTGCACCCTCTCAATTTGTATATTCTCCTGTTGAAGTTGTAGCAAGGTTTTAATAAGTTGTTTCTTATTCTTCTGGGTCTGGTCCCATAGGTCCCCACACAGGTTAGTGAGGGTTACCTACCTACAAGGTAGCACAGCACCCTCTTGTGTCGCTGGCCAAGTTACACTAAGTCTCCATAACGAGGCCTTAGTGTCAGAAAACGACTCTTTGTCATGATTTTCTTTACTCAATTCTCTCAACTCGCTGAGAATTTCAGCAGCATTCATTATGTCCTCGTTTCCACTAGCCTCATCCTAAGAGGATATCTGCCCATTTTCTCTGTGACTTCTTTTTGAGAGCCTTATTGTCTTTCCGCGGGTGGCTGTGGCTCAGGAGGTAGAGCGGGTTGGCCGTTAATCGGAAGGTTAATCCGTGGTTCAATCCCTGGTTGCTTGTCGAAGTTTCCTTGGGCAAGATACTGAACCCCGAATTGCCCCTGGCGGCTGTTCCGCCAGTGTATGAATGAGTGTGAATGTCAGTTTCCGTATGAATGTGTATGAATGGTGAATGCAGAAGTAGTGTAAAAGCGCTTTGAGTGGTCGAAAAGACTAGAAAGGCGCTATACAAATACAGAGCATTTGCATTTCCGCAGTCTTCATAGCTCTAGATGTGCTCATATTTTCTTCTAGCACTTTGCTTGTTCTTGTTGCTCTTAAACTATTCTAAAATATTACAAACAGCCAAAAACAACCATAGCTAGCATGTCTCAAAGCATGGCGCCACTGGGAGTCTGACCTTAAATTATTTATTCAACAGAATCTCACCGCCCTTCATTATTGTGAATAATGAAAGGGATGTGTAAAAACATATCCCTTTCAGACTGTTCATGTTCATGGAATACCCCCAGTGACATCCAGCTGGTGCCTTTGGATGTAGACTGGCCAACAGTAATTCTGAGACAGAAAATCTGCTGTACTGAGTTGTACAAGACGATCTAAGAGAGCTTACTCTTGTGAGCGAGCATGTGTGTAAGTGATGCCCTACATAACCGCACCCCTCACCTTTTCTGTCATTTTACAGGACAGGCTTACCTGGAAGGCCCTGTTTAACAGTGAAAGGCGCACACAATCCTATTTGAAGCCTGCTCTGTGGATTTATCCACTTTTTAAATTCAAATCACTCACACCACGGTGTCAGGACAAGAGGAGGGTGGGAAGGGGAAGGTGGACTTAATATAAAACCCAAATCCCATTAGAGATGGGCCGCAGGAAAATGAGGGGTTGGCACTGTGTCGCCTTACCACACGATGTGAAGAGAGAACTCTTTGATGGGGGTCAGAGATGATGTCCCATATTGCACACCTTTTCCTTTTTTTGTTTTCACATTTTCTACCCATCAAACTGGAAATTGCCAGAAGTGAAATGTATCATTACAGGATCTGTGTCCGCAGAGGAGCAAGGCTAGAAGGAGTAGGTGACTTATCTGCCATAGACGTAGGTCTTTGGGGTAATAAGGCATGCATGAGAAGCTGTTTCCCTCCTCTGAATGGGGTATCCATGTCGCTTGGTCCCTGTGTAGCCTGCAGACTCTCTGAAGTGGTCGACTTAGCTTGGCCTTCTTGTATAATTAGTCTCCTGAACCATGTAGGATGTGTTTCACCTCCTCTACTTTCACTTATACCTGTTCATCTCTCTCCTCTCTTTCTTTCTCACCCACTCTCCCCTTCTCTAACTCTCTCAAGACCACACACACACACACACACACACACACACACAAAGATGTAGCCATGGTCAAATCTAAACACAACCTCCCAGATGTTCAGCGCTGGTTTTAATTGGTTTGTTGCTACTGACCTTTGTATGATAATGAAACCGTAACACAGTAGATAGATGTTGTGTTGAGCTAGCTCTGATCCTTTTCAGCAACTTCTTTTAAAGCAATGAAATGTTTTTTGTGAGTTTATGCTAGGTGCCACCGTTCCTAGGTGATTAGGAAACTCCCAAGAGTTACAAAGAGGGGGGTAGGGCTGTAGGGACAGAATGAGCCACTGTGGAAATATCATTTTACCCTTTTCTACCCATGTTTAACAGTTTCCTTTTAAGTGGTTGTGGATGCATTATTCTGTTATGCTTTAAGTAGGAAAAACATGGAAAATTTGAAAGACCTCAGTATCCTGAAAGTTTAGAAGAACTGCTGAACACAACTGGCAGTAGCAAATGAATGGCACAGACAACCCACAGCTGGTGTTGAGGGTAGACACAATGGACATCTATCTGAAACATGAAGAATCATTAATCACAAGTTCAGTAAGTAATAATAATAATAGCTGCCAGTTGCCGCATCATGCAGCAGCTGGTAGCTCCTTCAAACTTTGCTACACATTTTTTTTTTTATGTTTTTTTTCCCTCGCTTTTTTGCTGAAACACATATTAGCTATGACAGAAATGCAGTCATTGGAAAAGGAAGCCTGGGTTTTGGATTAAAGAGCAGCAGACCTTAGACAGTGTCCCCAGACAGATCAACTAGATAAGACACCACAGCACTGGTAATCGCCCAGAGAAGAGGAAAGAGAGCCGGGATAGGAGCCATGTCGGCCTAGCTTGGACTTAAGGCTGCTCCTAAAGGTCTGGTCTAGCCAAGCAATGGGAAATCAGAGACTGTTTCGCCCACATCTTTACAGAGACCTGCTCATCAACATCCTGGATCAAGCACTTGCTGGGGTGGACCGCGTTCCGAACCAACCAAGATGAGAGGAGGCGGACTCTGCGTGTTACACTGATGATACTTGGTGCTCAAACACAGTCAAAAGTGTGACACTTTCCCAAATATCAGACTTTTTTATGTGAAGATGAAAGTATCATCTTGTTCCTGCTGCCCCCCCCCCCCGACGCAAATTCAATAAAAATACACTACGGATTATTCTGGCTATATATGTGTATTTAAATATGTATAAAAATTACTGCAATAAACATTGTTTCATTTTATTATGTTACCATATATATATATATATATATATATATATAATATATTTTTTTATTATTTATTATTTTTTATATATATATAAATTTAATAATCTGTTCAATTCTGTGTGTTTAGCACAAAGGGACTACAAATGTTATTCAACCTTGTGTTGTATAATAATAAATAAACTACCTTGTAAAACAAGATAATGATAATCAGGTTATGTGTTAAGCCTGTATGTTTAAGATTTTTATTCTATTATCAGTTGTTGGGGATTAGGGTTCAAATGGCATCAAGATTTATATTAAATAATGTAATAATTACACTGAACAAAATTATAAGCGCAACACTTTTGTTTTTGCCTCCATTCATCATGAGTTGAACTCAAAGATCTAAGACTTTCCCTATGTACACAAAAGGCCTATTTCTCTCAAATATTGTGTCAGCTGATGCTGATGGGAATGACATTCGTTTTACAGGTATTTAAAAGTACTTGACATATTTAAATTTTGACCTAAAGTGCTGTACAAGAGTAAAATATTAGAAATAACAGTCAATAAAACATAAGCAATAATATACCTGAAAACACACAGACTTTAGGTATAGAAGGGTGAAACATTCAATGGTTAAGGCAGTAAGATCTCACTTAAATCTGACAATAAAATGCCATGAACACATTGCACTTATCACTCTCCTGTAAATCTTATGCTTTGACCTGTAATTACACACAGTGTATCTCTGACACCCCTGACAATCATCCAAGAGCTGCAGGAAGAAACACAACCACAGAGGTAAAAGCAAGCATGCAACCCCAAGGTTATCTGGTCCAAACCTGAAGATTGGCAGGCATAAACCTCTGAGTAGTAGGCAGATGAGTCACTTTCTGACCTTCGTCAAAAACTCAGGTGCCTTTAAGCAAGGCCCTTTAACCCCCATCATTGCCAGTGGAGCAACAATAGGAGATTTTTTTTGACTCTGCAGCACAGACATGTGGGTGTACATTTGAATACACAATTGTTCAGCACAGAAAAAGAATATTTCTGCTAAGTCTCCCTGAATACATTAAAACACACAAAACAATCATATGTATTAGAAAATTGTCGCTTGGTGTGCTATTGCACAGATTAGCCTAGATTAGTTAAAGAGGACCACTCCCTTGGTCACATTTACTCTATGCCCCAGTACGACTGAGATTGTTTCTGAGTTGAGAGAAAATGAAGAAATAAATGACAGAGGCATGGGAGGAAAGGTGGGCAGCCTGACTTTGCTTGCCTGCCTTGTTAAAGGAAAGAATAATTACTGGAGCATTACACAGTAATGCATCAAATGATCATGTCAGTTTTTACTGTGCACAGGGAATGATTAACAAGCTAGCAGAGCTGTCTCACAGTCTGAAATGGCCACTGGGCAAAAAAGGACTTTAATTTCAGGTTTGCACTTTCCTTTAAGGTAATAACAACACACAACATTTTTAAATATATAAATGTCTGTGTTGCTACTCTAATCGATGTGAGCTGTGTTACCAGGAGAGAAAGGGACAGCAAGTTGTTCATACCAGAACCCTTAAAACCAATACAATTTGATTTATTTATATGGTCCATAGCTTGTCAATTGGAGTACAAACCCACCTTCTTTTCTTACACATACAGTGTATGTGTGTGCGAATGTATATATGCTTAATTCAGCGGATATTTCCTCGAGGTTTGCAAGCTCTCCGTTTTGTGTCTGGTTTTCCTACACAGGCCTGGCTCAGTAAATGAAAAAACAACGAATGGGCAGAGTCCGCCTCAACTCCACTCTTTCTCAGTCTCATCGTTGTCATTTCCAGCCGCAGAAAGCAGCTGGTGTCAGATGTTGTCTGCAGCTGCTGTCAGAGCCAGATTTTTCCCTCAGGAGTTGGTGGAGACCAAAACAGACCTAGTGAACATTAGACTCAATTTGCCAGTTTGACAGAAAGGCAACTCTGAATTAAAGCTGCAAGCAGCGTTGGATGGGCCCTCACGCAGTGACGCAGTGGCTAAAGGTCAGGAGACACAGCTCTGAATTCTCTGAACTCTGAATTGTTTCAGATGCCTCACTAAGGAGTTAAATGTCAGTTCCTGTGTTCCTTTTGTGACGTTATGTCTCATTACGTCAAGTGTGGACTACACTGACAAAATCTGAGATAAATTAAATGAGGATTGAGATTTAGAGATTACTCCCTGTTTCCAGTAGGTGGTGCTATGTAATGTAGCCCGGGGGCTGCTTTTTAGGGGGTGCTAGCAAGACATTTTGCCCATGCATGAAAACCAAAGTTTTGTGAGTTTTTTAACACCTTTAAGCCATCAAAAATGAGATTAATTTGGGAAAACTAGAGAAAATACTCCTTCAGGTTCAATAGGGTCTTCGCATGTTTCATGCTCAGGCCCTGCTAATGTTGCTCCATGTCTGCTAAATCGAGCACATATAGTTGCAACTATTTATCTAACTGTATATACCATATCAACTTATAAGGTGATATATAAAAATTGAGTTCACAGCTTGTCCCTAAGTTGCCAAAATCTGTTATTGCAGGTTTAAGTAAATGTATACTATATAAAATCTTATGGTCTAGTCTTAGTCTTTAAATGCATCCAATGTACTATTCATTTTGGGAACCATTTCTGTAGTCCATACAATAGCAGGAGAGCTGAGTAGCTCACATTAGGAGTGAAAGCAGAACAAAGCTTGTGGGGACGGGGCTTATATCTTCAGATGTGGTAGTGAAAAAAACACCACATACATACAAAATAATCATTAAAACACACTAAAGCTCTACTGAAAAGACAGTTCAACTCACAAACAATCCCAGTGACGTGAAGTGCAGAAACACCTCAGCAAAGATGGAGACAAAATATATTTTGACATCCAATGTAGACCAATAATAAACCATGCCTTTATTAATAGACAATGTATGTCATATATGATGCATGCATAATGCTGGGACAAATATGTTAAGAATCAACCCATGGAATCTCATATTTGATATTTATGTCACACCGCTTCAGCGAATCCATCTTTTCTCCCTGTAATCATAATCACAACTCTACCACAGCCCAAATGACACACCATCCCATCATCGTACATATTGCATTTATTGCTGGAGTTTCGAGTGGTAAATGTTCCCTCAGCTGGACTTATATAATGTATTTAAAGCACGGAATCCTATCTTACTTCTTTAATTAATTCCATAAATCATTATTAATAACCTTTAAAGCCCCCCATCTGCATGGTTATAATCACCATAGTCAATCTTTGGTGTCAGGTTTGATTGCCAATCCATGTCCTTTTCTAATTGACCTTGTCCAGTGAGGGAAGAGCAGACAATATTGCGTTTTCCCACTGGTGCCCCACTCATTTCTACTCCAAATGAAGACGGCTCCCAGTTTGTTCAGCAGATTGAATTCCATCACTTTATCCTTTAAACAGCTGACACACAGGCTACTTCAATTTAAAGTTATTGAATGTGCGGAATTCTTTCCAGAATCTAATAAAAGTATATAAACAAAATTGTCATTTTAACACTTACAACAGAAAATGAGTTTGTATTTGTGTGAATGATATCTTTAATTTAGCTGTATCTGTTAGACAGGGGATAAAGTAGAGTATATACCAAAATATGTTTAAATGTGGCATCAAGCTGCACTGCTAGCTGACTCAGCATCCATTTTTAATAGTGTAGAGGGAATGTAGAAAGTCATAAATATATTTACTACAGTTTTCACTATGCTTCATAAAATACTAACAATGACTACAGTACAGGCAAATACAGAAATGTTGTTGTGAGTTTGATAAAATGTATTTGTCACTTCCCAGTCTGTCCAACTGTATGATCTGTTCTACCAATTCCAGCGAAAAGGATGAATTTCAGTATGCTTGGCAACTTTCACTCTTTCTCCTTTTAACAACTCTCATCAATGGAGAGATTTTGTCAATATAAAAAAGTGTAATGAATATGCAGTTTCAAAAAAAGTGCGACATTCTTATCGGGAGAAGATCAAGGTGGGCATATAAAGCAGAGGACTTGGACATGTTTTATTTTTTTTATTGCTTGAAAAATTCTCTACAAATAAATAACTTAGTTTAATATTGAAACAGTCAAATGTGACTTGAAGCCAGAGGTGGGATATATTGACAATTCAATATTTAAACAAAATCTGTCCCTGATTTTAACTAAGAGCTCAACATAACAACGATTATATCCTTGATTTCTGCTGTCATCCGTCCCGACTTCGTCTGGCTTCATCGTGTTTTATGTGTTGAAACACATCCGTTTGTAAGAGTTTTATGTTTTGTTGTATGTTTGTAAGAGTTTTATGTTTTGTTCTAAGGAAGCGCTGAATATCTAGCAGTATCTCTGCCATTGTCATGTCTTTTTCGGGTTTTTGTTTAGTGACACAATCACTTCAGAGGAAGTGATTATGTGAGTAATTGTTGCTGTCATGACTGAGATCTATTTCAGCACCAGACGCTATCAAAGTATTAGTTGGGGTTTTTTGGCCAGCGGGCCGCCTCTTGCTGACCACTGCTGTAGGTGAAACCACTGTGAGACCTACATTTTAAACAACACTTGACTATGAGCCACCAGTATATCTAGCTTTTTGACCCAGTTCTCTTTTATGTTCTGAAACACAGAACATACAGTAACTGTGAATAAAAAGTACACATCTGTAATGGGAGGGGTAGAGAAGGGAGGCTGCATAGTAGCTGTTGTCCTGATATAACACAGTTTTCTAAATTGTAAACAGTTTTATCAGGCCCTTATTATGCTGTTTGTTAACATTGTCCCTCGGGGCTCAACCATGCTGGTTTCAGTATGGCCCCATCATCCTGAACCTCAGAGAAGGCTGGTGGAAACTGTGGCTGCAGTATAGTGGAAACACAAACTGGGAAGTGTGCTTCAAGCAAAAATTAGATTAAAAAAAAAAGATATTCTCCACCTCTGCTTGTATTTTAGGTGTCAAACGACTGTGTGTAGTCTATTCATTTAGTCTCTTCATGGGAAATATGGTGAGACCTCACCTTTTGAAACAGCTTGTTTTAATTGCCTGCAGAGTGTTTGAAATTCAGGTCCCATGACAACAACCTAAGAGCATTTAAACAGTTAATATGTAAACCACAGGGTCCCTGTTCAGCTCTGGGCCCCCTAAACTATTTAGGGTACCTCTCACTCCTGTGGCGTCCCTGATTGCTGGAACTGACTGTGTCTACTGTGTATTTAAGTGGCGACATTATACTATTTGATTCATATAGACAACTATCAAAAGGAGCCAAAGTTTGATTAAGGATAACACATGATGCCCATATTTACTCTTGATCATTTGATTTACTGTACAATGACACAGAAGTCAAAACTGTGGCTGCGCTGTGTGCCCTTTGAAATTTCTTACCTTGTCAAACACTATGGTTAACAAAACAACTTTTCAGAAGTGACCCAATAACTCGCATACACACACACACGCACACACACACACGTGCGCACACACACATACACGCGTACCTATCCAACAGTGCACCGTCGGAGTAAACTGCCAAGTGTGGACCTGTGTTTCCAGTCCTTTTGAAGTAAAATAAATATAATACAAAATTTGCTTTTACTGTCTTTTAACATAATATTACTGCAAATTTGCTTTTTTTGGCTTTTTAAAGAAATTGCCAAGAGGGGACTTAGATCCTTAAACGATAGCTACCTATCCAAGAGGGGACCTCCATTGTTATGCAGTGGAACTGTCTGTGCTCATTCTCACCTAATGAGTGTTTTTACCTTCAAAGACTTTCTTTGTTTCTTTGAAAAATGGATAATTTAACTTTAATGTGAGCGATGTGTAAACATTTCACCGTGATCCAAACTTTAATCACTTTAACTGAAAATAAATAAACTTTAAACTTTAATTCAGAAGTAACTTTGCTGCATGCATTGATATCAAGCACTACAGTATTACCAACAAAAATTACTTGATCTAGGTTTCAAATACCGTTTAAATAATAATAAAATATCTTATTACACTAGTGCACTTATTTTAACTTTCTCTTAGGGGAATTCATATTCTTCTGTGTGGGATGGTCATTTTTATGACCTGTGTGGAATGGTGATGTATGCATTTTAAAGAGTTACTTTGTATTTGCTCTTAATAACTGAATCTTAGACTGGTTTTGAATCACACATCCACTACACTCTGTTAAGGCTATTTGGATATCTTTAAGGGCTAAAGTCATTTATGAATATAATGAGGTCAGACAACAGATAATGAGTTATCCTTTTTCTAATAAGGATAATTTGACATTCAAACTATAGCATGTATGACAAACGAAAGCAAAAACAATAATACTTATGAGAAAAATATAATCTCAACTAAGCAGTCTGTTGACACATGATTTGATAATATGCTTTTGAATCAAAACTTAAAGGCTCAGCAATAGTAGATTTCCTAACTAGTATTAAGCTTCAGACTGTAAGATAAAAGGCTACCCAAATAAATTGATGTCCTGATGAGTTTTCATCAGGAATGCATGGTATTTTCATGTTTGCATTAGGCCTACAGAAAAAAGGTCCACACTTGTATGGCATTTAATGACATGAATCCACTGTTGGTTGCTACATAACGACACATGTCCCCTCTTAGATAGTATGGAGCAACAGTCACACTCCAACATCCAGCATCAATAATTATTCCGCATGTTTTTGTAATGAAATATAAAGTCTCAGCTTTAATGGATGGCTTAAACATTTTCACTCTTGACACTGTATTATAATGAAGGGCTGCCCACAAGTTTAGGGAGTCATAAGTAAAACTTTACCAACTTAAACCTTCAAGAGCCTGAAGTTTGATCCTCCACCTGAGAAGCTGCTGTCCTTTGCTAAGAAATGTGTAACCCACATTACCCATGAGAAAAAGACTATTACCGATGACATGACATCCAGAGGCAAAGTCGATCCCTTGTTGAAGTGTGGAATGAAAATGCTGGTTTAGTTACAGACTTGCAAGCTTAGATGTACCTGTGTACTTTATGGACAAGCCCTAATATAAAGGGCTACCCAAATTAATTCATGAAGCATTAATGTCCTGATGAGTTTTCATCAGGAATGCATAATATTTACTGGTCCACATTGCCTACAGAAAAAAAGGTCCACACTTGTATGGCATTAAATGACAGGAATCCACTGTTGGTTGCTACATAACGACACATGTCCCCTCTTAGATAGTATGGAGCAACAGTCACACTCCAACATCATTAAATATTCCTCAAGCATGATTTGTTATTATTGTTTTGTAATGAAATATGATGTCTCAGCTTTAGTTGATGGCTTAACCATTTTCAATCTTGACACTGCATCAAAATGAAGGGCTGCCCACAAGTCAGGAGAGTCATAAGTACTTTAAGATAAATAAATAAAAAGTAGGAACAACATGGTCAGCAGCAAGATACTTTGTATTATTTTTTATTAATTGCTAAAAACATATTTATTAAGTTTTACTAGACCTTTGAAATGGTTTAGCCCCCAAATCTTCCAAATATGATATTGACCAAGTAGGACATGATTTTAATCAATTTTACAATGTACTTGTTTGTTTAATCTATATTTATAGGTGTGCATTTTGTTTGTTGATTTGCATTACAGAAATGTCCACTGTTGGCTGGTATATAATGACACAAGTTCCCTCTTAGATAGCATGAATCGACACTCACACTGCAACATGGATGAGTAAAAAAGAAATGTATGATTCTTAAAAGAAAATTATAATGTAACCTAAATAGAATCTTTAGTTATACTTGTAAATAAGGTCTATTGTTATGTAACAAGTAGTAGTTTCCAAATAACTCTCAGTTAAGTCTTTTCCAACTCATAATATGTTCTTCATTCAAAAGTATTGCTCATAACTAGTTCACTGGTATTTGACGCTTATTGACCCACACACATTCCCTATTCTGAACTTGCCTCCTTTCTCCAAACAAAACATTAAAGCAAAAAACTTTACCAACTTAAAAATTCAAGAGCCTGAAGTTTGATCCTCCACCTGAGAAGCTGCTGTCCTTTGCTAAGAAATGTGTAACCCACATTACCCATGACAAAAAGACTATTACCGATGACACATTAAATGACAGGAATCCACTGTTGCTACATAGGGCACATGTTCCCTCTTAGATCCTATGGAGCAACAGTCACACTCCAACATCATTAAATATTCCTCAAGCATGATAAATAAATTTAAATTAGGAAGTAAATGGTCAGCAGGAAGATTCTTAATGTTCTTTTTTTATTTGCTAAAAACAGATTTATTATGAACTTTCACCAGCCCTTTGAAAGGATTTAGCCCCCCAATTTTCCTAGTATATTGACCAATTATGACAATCACAGGATTTCAATCAATTTTACAATGTACATGTATCTTTAATCTATATGTAACGCAATGCATTTTGTTTGTTGTTTTGCATTGCAAAAATGTCCACTGTTGGCTGGTACATAATGACACAAGTTCCCTCTTAGATAGCATGGATTGACACTCACACTCCAGCATGAATAAATAAAAAAGAAATTGATAATTTCTAAGAGAAACTTATAATTTAAACTAAATATAATCTGTAGTTACTTGGGGTTTGAAGAGACACTAAGTTTACAAGACTAGGCGAGACACAATATTGGGTGCAAGTGTGAAATGTTAAGTAGTTCAAGTTCAAAGGCCTAACGATCATCATTGTTCGCAAGAAACCCTCCCCCACACTGCAGACAATCAGACACAGATTCTCACTGCAGACAATCAGACACACATTCACACCCCTCACCTGCTCCAGGTCACCTCTCAGAGACAGCACTCACACTTTCTCCAGGATTTTGTATTTAGCTTAACTCTGCATTGGATGCTAATTCATAACACAGTTTCCTACAACCACAAAAAGAAAACGGTAGCAATATATGTAGACATATGTTTAGTAAAAGTGCCCAAACACCCAATTCTAATAAAAATCTGATGATGGTACAGCCAAAGAGAGAAAATAAATACAGGAGAGAGGAGATGCATGCTAATAAGCCACAGGTTTGATTAGAACTGGGCCACTGCAGTAAGAACTCATTTGTGTATGGTGCACATGCTCCTGAAGACACACGCTCATAAACTGAAAGTTTCTTGCTCTCTTCTCTCTTAACTTTGACCCTCAATTTACTGTATACTGCACTATAATGGCCACTCTACATTTTGGGTTTCAACAATACGCTTAAAAGAAATGTATGCCAGTTTGTATAGCATATTTACAATATTGGTAAGCCTGAGAGAAGTTCTCACCACTGTTAAATTATAGTATCCCTGACACAAGTGGCATGTAACACAAAATAAATTAAACAATAAATCAATAAACACAATTAAGGCAAATAAAACAGAAGCCTTTTAACTACATAGCCTAAATACCTATGGTAGAAGCACAAAAAGCAAGGACAAATGACCAAATAATAAAAATCTGAGCAAGACAATAAGGCATTATGTTGGTTCTGAGACAGGCTGTAGGTAACTCCACCACTACACTTAATGTACGTAGAAGTTTAAATTCATCAGAAGAGAGTGACCTAGAATTTGAATGACTATGAATGCCTGGTTGACATTCATTGTAAGCCTTACATATTAAATGATTCCCACTGCTTGTAAACCTTTTCAGTGTCTTTAAGCATTGTTGATCATGTGTCAGACCAATCAGAGAGACCATCAGTCTTCCTTCTTTTGAGATAGATTTCCATCCAAATACACTATATGGACAAAGGTGCTACCCCTGTCCTAATAAATTTGGTAGGGGCTGTGTTTTCATGGGTTGTTAAGGGAAATCTTGCCTATGGATTTAGAATGGGATGTCATAAAAGTAATGCGTAGGTGTTGCTGTATTTTTGTCCATACTAGTGTAATAAATTAACTCCATATTATACACAATCGCTTTAAAATTCATTTGGTGATATTTTAAAAGTTATTCAACCCCATTATTTGGGGGGTGTACTAAATCGCACATATGTATGGTTATTATACTAATTCTTAGTAGATGTTTTCTGGTGTAAAACACCTTATTTAGCTACTTTTTGTGAGTAGCTTGTAACATAGGGTACATTTTCAACAAAAGTGGAGTATTGTACATCCGCTCTTTAAAGTTTCAAAATATCTCCCACAAGACTCCAGAGAAGTTGCATTACCAAAGGCCAAGTCACTGGTTTGCGATCTTGACGCCCTAACGACCATCGTCAGCAACAAGAAACCATCCCCCACGCTGCACACAATGGAGAACAATGACTGAAACTTCACAACCCTCACCCAAGATGACTTCTCAGAGACAGCTCTCAACATTTCAACCTTAAAACATTTGTGAATCACATAGGCTCTAGTCACTTAAATGTAGAGGATTCTTAAATCTACATCATTAACTGAAGACATGTGTAACTCTTTCTAAAAAATCCACAACAATACCTTCAAGCAGTATGTCTGACATGTCTACCACAGTAAACAAAAGTAAATCAAACCTATATCTAATTGCCAGAGAACATTTGCATTACTATGCCAGCAACATATTTCACCTGTGTTGTTCTTTTGAAAAACTTTTTCATCTTTCCATCCTGAAGACCAAAGCGAGAGGTAAGTTGAACATTTTTACCAATACCCCTTGTATGTTTTCATCAAGGCTGTTTGTAACTAAACTATCAAATTTAAATATAAACATGTACATATATATATATATAGTATTGTATAACATAGTATATTCTGACTGTATCAGATTGTACAGATAGTTTGTTATTGTATATTGATTGCTTAGTGTGTAAATATTTTTACACCTATGTAGAATGTTACCTGTATATTGTATATAGGGTGTATATAGTATGAATATTATTTATACTAATACATAGAATTTTAACTGATTCTACTTTTATTGTATTTTATTCCTTACATTCCTATATACATATATGTACACAGAAAAAGTACTGATAGCTTATATTGTTTTACAAAGTCACCCAAGTTATCATGCTGTTCTTCTCATTGTATAAACAATAATCTTAAATTAACTTGTTATAAGTCAAGACACCATATGATGTATAATATATTGTAAAACATTTCACTGGAAAATGAGAACCAGAAGGGTTTTTCCTAAAAAGGAAGCCTTGCAACTTCACTGCATCTGAGAAAGAAAAAGCCAAATTTCAGAAAGGATTCATCTACAAGGAGAAAGGTATTAGATCAGAACATAAGATTCTCTATTCAATACTGTATTTAACTACAACTTTCTTGGTTGCTAATGAATTATAAGGAAATGGAGCATTGTTAAGTGTGTGCATAGTATTATACACTATATATAGTTATAAGTTGCCATGTAAGGTGCAACCTGAAAATGGTTTAAAGGCATAGCTTGATTTTGTGTTCAGATATGAGAACAATATTGATCTTGTCATTCAACTCTCAGCAAGTCAGTCAAGCTAAGCAGGCAACAATTAAAATAAGAAATACCCACTGCCATCATACATAGTGTACAATTTTGATGTGTATTATATAAATGTAGATACAAATCCAAACCCTTAGGGTGACATTGCATAAGATCCTCATCCAGTGTTAGAACTGAGAGATAGTGTTGGTCGTTCATGGAATTTGATGACAGACAGACTGACAGATAATTCATTTATTCAGTATAAAAATCACCACCAAAAACACTGAGCCAGGAGAATTCTTGCAGGAATATATTTGAAGACGCATCACTGACTCCAAAGAAGGGGCCCGGTTCTGAGAGTACTCCTTGTTATGGTACTAAAGAAGTCCTCAACGATTACACAGTGGCATTAAAGTACTATAAAACAAATGTCTGGGTTTGATAACAAACCGATTCTCTATTCCCTCAACAGCCCAGGACCTCCACATCCAGCATCTTCACCACCAAGATTTTCTGAGACCAGCCAGCCGGACAGCTGCTGCAAGAATCGTTTAGCATCCTCAAATAATTTCTGCACAAACTGTCAGGAACCATCTCAGGGAATCTCATCTGCATGCTCGTCATCCTCTTTGGGGTCTCGACCTGACTGCAGTTTGCCATCATAACCGACTTGAGTGGGCAAATGCTCACATACGATGGCGTCTGGCACTTTGGAGAGGTGTTCTCTTCATGGATGAATCCCAGTTTTCACTGTGCAAAGCAGATGACGTGTGTATGGCTTCGTGTGGGTGAGCGGTTTGTTGATGTCCTAGTTGTGGATCGAGTGGCCCATGGTGGCGGTGGGGTTATGGTATGGGCAGGCGTGTTTCACGGACAACAAACACAGGTGCATTTTATTGATGGCATTTTGAATGCATAGAGATACCATGACGAGATCCAGAGGCCCATTGTTGTGCCATTCATCCACAACCATCACCTCATGTTGCAGCATGATAATGCACGGCCCTATGTTGCAAGGATTACAATTCCTGGAAGCTGAAAACATCCCATTTCTTGCATGGCCAGCATACTCACCGGAGGAATTGGGGCAAAAACAAAAGTGTTGCGTTTATAATTTTGTTCAGTGTAAGAACACAGAAGAGGGTGGGCACATGAGGAACTTTCAGTTTAGGAGTTTGTGTGTGTCTTAGCTTAAAAGCACATTCAATAAAGTTTGCTTCAACATAGTTCTGTATATTTTGTACTGTTTTCTATTTGTGGTTGAACAACTTGTGTTATGAATAGCCATCCAACGTTGTGATGGTTCTGAGATGATCTATAGGTAACTCATCACTATTTCAATGGCTATTAAAATCACTAACACACATTTAAACTGTACATGCTAAAGAAAGAAGTTGAAAATACTGAGATGTAAAAATCTATAAAGACAAATACCTGCCAAATATCAGTGTGAACTTAATGCAGCACTGGTTGTGTGTTCTCCAGTTGATGCAAACTCTAAGTTCCATTGTTACAATGCTGCACCATTTGACAGCCCTCAAATATGCTTCTCTATTCGCCAACAAATGTTTAACCCCACATTTCAAAAAGCTACAATGAGAACATTGCTGGTGACACTTTTCTAAAAAACAAAAACAACAACACTACAGCTTATATATTTGGTTTAGATTATAATTTTCGAATTGTCCATTTTGCTTATTTCATATTATTTGTAAAGTGTGTCTGAATGTCTCTGTGGACCTTTCTCTAAGGCTAAGAACAAATGTACTGCCGAAGCATTTTAGAAAGATTTTCAATTTTTCAGAGACAGGCTTCATTTAGCCCCTTAATTACCACATCATAAAACCTAAACACGCACATATGAACTTGTTCATTTGTAGCTAAACTAACCTTTTCAACATTTCACACTTTAGTTTCGACATGATGTGATTTCAACTGTACAAAAGTAGCTCATCTCGGCCACACCTACTGACTACCAGTTATGCACAGCGTTCTAACTTTGACAGCTGTATTCTAAAACTAACATAGCTATCCTTATTAGCTAGGCTCCTTACATGCTTGCTGATAACTTTTTTGAAGGTGGGTCTCCGACATTGACAACATTGTGTTGGATAGATTTGTGCAGCGGTGTTTAGGAAACTAACTATTCAATTGACAGACAGGTCTGTTGTCAATGTGTTTGCGAGCAACAACTTCCTAAATATAGATTTAGGACACATACAAACACTGGTCATGTATCATGATAATTAACAGCATTAAATCCATTGATTAAAAATTAAGAGATCTTGCAGCTGACCTTTGTATTCATTTTGTTTTTACTTTCACTTTTTTTGTGCTTTTAATATACTCATTCTGCTGTCTACTGGGTAGTCTATCATTTTAGTAGTCTGAAGCTTGAAACAATTTAGGAATTTCACTAAAACTCAGCCTTTGTATTTTGTTGAAAATAACTTCAATAAAAACTCAGGCTTTATATTTTCTTACAATAACAGATTATACCAAATAAAGACACTCTGTAATTAGTTTCTTCTCATAAGTATGATTAAATTTGCTTATTTATTTTTTTCTCACAAGTTGGAGTGTGATTATCGCTCCATGCTATCTAAGAGGGAACTTGTGTCATCATGTACAAGAGAACAGTGGACTCCTGTCGTTCCACACAGTACAAGTGTGGTCCCTTTTTCTGTAATTCAAATCAATAAATAAAATGCATTTCAAGTGTAGACTAAGCACATAGATATGATGACAAAATGTATTGACATTCAGTGGTTGTGAAAACTGGTCAGTTTGGTGTTTTAGGACTGAACAAGTTTAAAGCTGTAGTCAAAGTCTGATGTGAAATACTTTTTAACAATTAATTAAAACTGAATAGAAAGTATCTTACCTCTAATCATTTAATTCATAATTCAACTCTGGTTGTTTTTCTATTTTTGTTCCTTTTTTTTGGAATCTACAATTCATTTTACTCTCCAGGCCTTCAGTGTAGCCCTTTATTTTGATACATGTTGATCTTAAAACACAAGACATCCACTAAACCTCAGCCTTTATATTTTGTTTTAAAAGAATGTATAGAAAATAAAGAGACTATTTAGTTAGTTTATTTTGTCTCAAAAGTATGATTAAATTTGCTTATTTATTATTTTCACACAAGTTGGAGTGTGATTATCGCTCCATGCTATCTAAGAGGGAACTTGTGTCATCATGTACAAGAGAACAGTGGACTCCTGTCGTTCCACACAGTACAAGTGTGGTCCCTTTTTCTGTAATTCAAATCAATAAATAAAATGCATTTCAAGTGTAGACTAAGCACATAGATATGATGACAAAATGTATTGACATTCAGTGGTTGTGAAAACTGGTCAGTTTGGTGTTTTAGGACTGAACAAGTTTAAAGCTGTAGTCAAAGTCTGATGTGAAATACTTTTTAACAATTAATTAAAACTGAATAGAAAGTATCTTACCTCTAATCATTTAATTCATAATTCAACTCTGGTTGTTTTTCTATTTTTGTTCCTTTTTTTTGGAATCTACAATTCATTTTACTCTCCAGGCCTTCAGTGTAGCCCTTTATTTTGATACATGTTGATCTTAAAACACAAGACATCCACTAAACCTCAGCCTTTATATTTTGTTTTAAAAGAATGTATAGAAAATAAAGAGACTATTTAGTTAGTTTATTTTGTCTCAAAAGTACGATTAAATTTGCTTATTTATTATTTTCACACAAGTTGGAGTGTGATTATCGCTCCATGCTATCTAAGAGGGAACTTGTGTCATCATCTACAAGCGAACAGTGGACTCCTGTCGTTCCACACAGTACAAGTGTGGTCCCTTTTTCTGTAATTCAAATGCATATCTTTAAGTGTAGACTAAGCACACAAATATAATGAAAAAAAATGTATTGATGTCCAGTGCTTGTGAAAGCTGGCCAGGTTAGTATTTTGGGACAGAACAAGTTTAAAGCTCTAGATGTCAAATGTCAAATATTTTTTATTAATTAATACATTCTTTTTTATAATTAATTAAAACCGTAAAGAAAGTATCTTTATACTGACCATTTTATTTCTAATTCTACCCTGGTTGTTTTTCTATTTTTGTTCCGGTTTTTAGAATCTAAAATTCGTTTTACTCTCCAGGCCTTCAGTGTAGCCCTGTATTTTAATACATGTTGATCTTAAAACACAAGACATCGACTAAAACTCAGCCTGTATATTTTGTTAGAAAAAATTAAGAAATTGTGTTTCAAGAGACAGCTTTCTTTACTGAGTAGCTTGTATAATAGCCCCTCTACAGTCTGATAGACTCCCTGGGGCTGCAAGCCATTCACTCTATAGGGGAGTGTTAAGAACGACGTGTGTGAATGAGTCGTTAAAATCTTTGCTTGATCCACTAGAGGCACTGCTGAGTATGGACTTAAACACTCACACCTGCAGGTCCCCTCTTGACAATAGTTTAAAAAATTTACCAGATGGTTTTAGACATGATTTTAGCATGATTTAAAGCATGTCCAACAGGGGACCTAAAAAATGTCCCCTGTTCACTTTTTAGTCCCCTCTTAGTGGGTGTGTAACGACGTCGAGGTCCACTGTTAGATAGGTTGGTAAGTGCACACACACACACACACAAACAGTCACATCAGCAGGGTGATTTATTTTAAGACTCAGAGAGTCTAAGAATGCCATTTAGTAAAGATGGCAGTGGGTAATAAATCCTCATCAAGTCTGGTACATCCTGTTAGCTTCTTCTCTCCTCGTGACAGCTTTTTAATAAGCTGTGTGTGGTCCTGTATGTGTACTTGACATTTACTAGCTGACGTTACCCCTCCCTGTCCGTCAGCGCACATTATGCATATTCCACTAGAACCCAAGCAAAGCATTAGAATGTACAATAGCCATGTCATTCGTATTTTTCAAGGTCTAGGGGAACGGAGCTAGCCTGTTTGTTACCGTAATTGATTTCTTTTCAGCTGCGCAAATGAGTTTCTTATTTCTTTGGAAGTTATTTATATGGAAATGGTGTGATGTTGTGACTACATTAGTCGAGTTATTCTCACCTCCCTCTAAAGTCACTACCTCATGGGGAAACTCCCTTTGTTGCCATTTGCTGTTTTGCTGATTCTGTCAGCAAAAATTAATTGGTGTCCATTTTAACTCCCCTCGAGCCTTAATTTCTATGAGCAGAGAGATACCCGAGCCCAATTAGGTGGTGTAAATAACATTTGCTCTATAATTGCTTCAATAAAGATTTATCGCCTTCTCTTCATTGTCCTTATGTTGAGGCATTGCGAGGCTAGCCAGAGGAGACTGAGGCACGGCAAAGTTATCTGGTAGACTGGTCAAGACAGGGTCCTTTGCTGAATAGAGTATAGACTGTTCTTGCTGTGTCAGTTTCTATTATCCATGCCTAGATGTCAAAGGTAGATTGCATGGAATTGGGTATGGTGTATCATGCCTGGGTTGGTTGGGGAAATCTAAAAGGAAGAAAAAAGCAAATAAGCAAAAAGGACGGTCACCCTCGCAAGGACACTATATCCAACACATGCAGACTTGCGCTGAACAACAAATGCAGACTACAGTACGTCCTGAGCATCCCCAGTTGATCCTTTACCTTCATGACCACCTTAGTTTCTGTTGATGCCTGTAGCCTAACAGTGACACATGCATTTCAGAAAACTAACAGTTCCAGAATTTTGTGGATCATTTTTAGCTAGTGATCATTGACTTTTCTGGTTGAAATAACAACAACCTACAGTCAGCTGTAGCTGATTAGCTAATTACCATTAATTCCATGAGCTGATTTGGCGATGTTTCAGTAATAACATAATTATTTCCAAACAATAGTTTTACTAGGATAAAATATGTGTGAGATTAGCCTATTAGTTCTTTCCAACATATCCCTAGCAACCGGCCCACTTGCACATGTCCCACAATATTACGAGATGAGCAATATGCTTGATAAAAGTATGTCATGTAAACCTCTCCAAAGCAAATAAAGAGATTGTGGTAAGGTACATCCCGATTTTTTTTTGTCATTTTGTCTACGAATGCTGAAAATATTTCATGCACTGGCACAAAGCCAACCTATTGTTACTGCATTGTTCATTCTAAATACTCAAGATCGCACATGAAAGATTAACAACAATCTTAGAAAACCATTCAGGGTGATTGAAACTGTTCAAAATTATATTAATGATGTTTGGAGGTATGAAGATTAGTATCGGAGAACTCTTGCTGGCAAAAAGATCTAGTGTTCATCAGGGACCTCGGAAACATCAGTTTGGCACCGTTACTAAAAGCTACTGCTTGCCTATTCATCCATTTCACATGAATGATCCAAATAAACATGGCAGTGCTTGGTCTGCCAGGTGGATCTGGGGCTCACCACCTCCTCTCCTCTGTTCTTTTCCTTGTATTAATAGCTTCTCAGGAGAGCCAGAGAGGTCTGTATGTCAGGTTTTATCTCCAGAGAAGAACAGGGGGGAAACTAAATGAAGCCTGAACTTGAGAACAGCCCCATCTAAGCTTCTCAAGGGGATGCTCGGAGCACATTAAGGGAAACATCAGTAATGTGCAAAACAAATGGAGGGATGTGAAAACCCCCAAAGACTTTCCCCCACCAGCTAAGTTGAGCTGCTGCCATAAATCTCAAGACCCCTGTGCACACTGTTGTATCCAGATCGGGGACTAAGCAGCCAGGTTTCTTCCACATGAAAACTGTGTAACTGTCAGAAGGAGGCTTTTCATTTCAGCGCTTAGCTCAAAATGTGGGCTGTTTGTTGTCTCTTTGCCAAAGGCTTTACAGACTTGATGCACTGAACAGTTAGTCGAAAAGTTAAAGCAATTATCCATCGTTGCTGTCCGGAGAGTATTTCTCCTGCCTTCAATGACAGTCTGTTTGTAGCTACATGATTTGGATAAAGACTAATGGAGTGTGAGTAAAGCACAGGAGCAACGGGATTATACTAATAAAGATGTATTATGGCTGAGAACAAAAGGCCTTGGCAAGGTATCCGACCACTGGGGTTTGTGGGATGCTTGTGGATAGGGAAGGTGGGCGGTTTCGCAGTGAGCTGTACATTTTCCCTAATGAAATGTAGGCATACTTTGCAGTGATATTACAGATTATATTCTAAACACATTGGGTGATGGAAAGGCAGTCATGATGAAGTTTCACAATCAGATCCTGTGGATTACTCTTAAAAAATCAGTTATTTACCACAACAGTGTGGTTCTAGGGATGGCAATGTTGTTCTGTTGTTTGGTTCACCACCAGAGTGAAATATCTCAACTATTGAATTTGCACAAAGTTTTACACAGACATTCATGATCCCCTTTTCACCAACATATTATGGATCTCCGTGTAAATTAAATAGGGAAGACGTCATAGCTGACTATGGACAGCTCATCTAGTTTTCCAATCAGGTTTCACCACAATCAGCTCAGCCAATCATAAAGTTAATATCACTCTTTAAATCTGTTCTCACCTCTTTTATTATTTCAGTACAAATCACTCCTGGCTCCTGTGCACCAGATCCAGGCTAGCAGAAGCCTTTACCTCTTCTCTACCTTTTCCCCAGCATCTCTTCATCACCATCACACCACCACCAGTGTCTAGACTCCAGGGGGGGATTGCTGTGCATCAGCAGATCCACCCTCCTTTTATAGTTACCTCGTCAACACGAGGTAACTACAGTAAGTGTATTTGCCAAATGACTTCATTCAATGTACAGTATCTCACAAAAGTCAATACATCCCCTCACATTTTTGTAAATTTTCGATTATATCTTTGTGACACTGAAGAACATTGAAGAAATGACACTTTGCTACTATGTAAAGTAGTGAGTGTACAGCTTGTATAACAGTATAAATTTTCTGTCCCCTTAAAATAACACATCATACAGCCTTTAATGTCTAAACCGCTGGCAACAAAAGTGAGTACACCCCTTAGTGAAAACGTCCAAATTAGGCCCAATTTGCCATTTTCCTCCCCAGTGTCTGAAACTGAGCTGCACCACGGTGGTCAAGACCACACAGCAGTTCAACAGGACAGGTTCCACTCAGAACAGGCCTCGCCAGGATCGGCCAGAGAAGTTGAGTGCACGTTCTCAGCGTCATTTCCAGAGGTTGTCTTTGGGAAATAGACGTACGAGTGCTGCCAGCATTGCTGCAGAAGTTGAAGGGCTGGGGGATCAGCCTGTCAGTGCTCAGATCATATGCCGCACACTGCATCAAATTGGTCTGCATGGCTGTCGTCCCAGAAGGAAACCTCTTCTAAAGATGATGCACAAGAAAGACTTTACAGTTAAGACTAAGACTAAGGACATGGATTACTGGAACCATGTCCTGTGGTCTGATGAGACCAAGATAAACTTATCTGGTTCAGATGGTGTCAAGCGTGTGTTGTCACATGAAAAGATATAATCAAATATTTACAACAATGTGAGGGGTTTACTCACTGTATGTCATTCCAATAAATTATTATTGTTCACACTGTGAGGTCTCTCTCGATTCAACTGGTCTTAACTAAAAAGTCTCACAAAATATTGGATGGATTGCCATTACATTTGATGCAGATATCCATGGTTCCCAGAAGATGAATCCAGATGTCTCTATTGATCTCCTGATTATTTATCTAGCACTATCATCAGGTCAAAATGTTTGGGCCCAGATGCAGACACTCAAAAGTCAGTTGGAGGTGTTTCAAAAACAGTTAAGCTGTCCCAAACCAAACCAAAATTACATACTTCCAGAGGCAAGCAAGTAAAGGCCATAATGCCAAACATAAGAGTGTAAATCCACAAAATACTGGGACGATGAAGTGGCACAGAGTGAAAGGAGCATACCACTTATATACACAGGTAAGGTTTAGACAATGAGACACAGGCGATACTCATAAGGGTAAAATGCAACCAGTCAACTCAGAAACAAAAAGACAGGAAGTAAAACAAGACAAAGACACTAGAGGCAGACAAAAATACAAAGTAAAACAGGAAACACTGAAACACAAAACAACAACACCTAAGGATCATGACAATTTAGCCTACTTTGATTGATGACCACACATCTGCAATACTAATGACAATCAGCCTCAGCTGTACTTTGGGTTAGTGCCAGTATTTGTGAAGTGCTAACATCAGTAAAATCAGTGCGCTACTAAAAGTTCACACGATCATTAATATCAATGGACTGCTAACGATTTTCACTCTCACACTGTGTGAGCACGGTAACACTCAACGGTTGGCTAGCTCCTTCTCCTCATTCTTCAAAGGACATCTTGGTGAAAGGTGCTACTATAAGAGTAGCGCAACTCCTTCAAGGAATAGGTACGTGCGTAGCGAGTGTTTGATTGAGTGAATGTGAGAGAGTGAGTGACATGCACACAGTTACAAGCTTAGACTAAGTTGGTGCAAAACTTTGTCCTGTACACATACTGCATATCCTGATAGTTAAATTATATTTAAATTTTGTCTGAGTCTGAAAAACTGGCTGGTTAGGAAAAGAAAGGACTGTGGTGACTATGGAGGAGCTGAGGTTAGTAAAGCAAATTAGGGATGCAAACTAGTCACCTTTTAAGCTAATAAGTAGACGTTTCTTCTGGATTAATTGTACTAATTAAATGCTTGGTAAATATACAGATGCCTATTTTTTATATTAATTTGTAGAGATAAATAAAAGCTGTAAATTAAGACACAAAAGGCAAATATGGATAATCCTATCTTGGGCTTTGGTGCTGTACCATGAACCATGAACTAACTAAATGAGTTTTTCCAGATCTGTGCCATTATCAAAACACATTCTCACTCCCGACTCATCACATATTGACGCTTGGTCAATGGTCTTTGGCATCGCTTTTTAACGCCCTGGGTACCCTTTTTGCGTAATATTTTAGACATTTTGAAACGGCACGTTATTAAAGTTGTGAAACGTTACAATTTGGTTAGGTTTAGACAACAAAACTACTTGGTTAAGGTTAGGAAAAGATCATGGTTTGGCTTAAATTTACTTACATCAATTAACACTTACGTTAACTAAGGTCACTTGCGTAACTTACGCAATTCACGTACCTTGCCTAAGTTAAATAAAAATATTTAATGTTGTCTTTTTGTTTCACATGGGGCGCAAACACAGCTCTCCTGGTTCAAAGTCCAAGTTCTGGCCCTCCATCCACCCCAACACCAGCCTTACTCTTGTGTTAAATATCATATAGCTACCCTTAACGTCAAAAACTGACGTTACAGGGCTTCCCCCACTGCGTTGAACTGTGACACTATAGGGATCCCCGGTGCGTTATAAACGGATGGGTCTTGACCATGCATGCATATGTGACGAGTTGGGGAATGAGAACGGGTATAACACTCTCACATCCACAGAGAAAAAGAAATGAAACAGCGACGGGAGTCGACATTTCAGGACAATGGACAGTGCAAAGGTGGAAAAAAAAAATTAACTACAGACTAAATTGATAGTCTCATCACACAACAGCACAAAATAGTGAACTTTGACTTCTTGAGAACGTTGAACTAGTCCGGTGAAATGTTAGGCTCATAGACAAAAAAGCTGAAAGAATTTCAATTGCAACATGTACTAAATGTTGTATTGGGGCTTAATATGCAAGTATAAAGCAGGATGCACTTTGCACACAAAAAATTACAGCCTCACAGAACTGCTAGCAAGGCTGTAGACTGTCTAGTCTGGTTAAAATATTTCAGAACAATTTCACAAAAAGTCTGTTTTAACAAACAGACAAACAGACGGCAACAAATGGGGCTATCCATGATCATTTCTGCTAGCAATTCTTAGAAATCTGAATTAAATACCTTTGAATACCCAAATCAGCAGCAGTTAAAATGTCAAATGCTATTTGTCAAGCCAGTAAATGCACCAAAGCAGTTTGCAGATTGGGTATGAATTACCATTCTCCTCCTTCCCCTCTAGCTGTTGCTCATGCCGAATGGTCAGAGTGGCTTGCCTGGCCTCATTTGCTGGTTAATTGCATTTTATAGTTGAGCTAAAGACCTGTCATCTGTTTCTGTGGTTTCATTTATCTTACAAATAACCTAGAGAGGGTGGGTTAAAGTACCTGTGTAGGCCAAATAAGCTCACTGAATTTCTCACATAGCTTTTACTGCTGATATCACTTTTTCACACCCTATTTCATGCCCATGATGAGACAGAATTAAATTTTTAGAATTAATGCAGCTGAAAATATTAGGGAAAATGAAATATGAACAAAGGTATCTTCAGGTTTGTGAATTTCAGCTGTCAATTAGGCATTGCTGGAACAAAAATCCATACAGCATACATAAATGAATTCTGTCCCAGTTCTTGAGCTGTAAATTCATTAATTATCAACCCACCTGAAACATGAGCAATACAATATCAAAATATATCTGCTACTACAGCTTACAACACTGTGTTGCATCTTTTTTTCCCCTTCAAGGTAGTGTGTATTCCCACTGTGAATGGTGTCCCCATTCCTTGTAATTATGCAAATGACACATTAATGAGGTGTAATTGTGAATTCATAAAACAGCAGGGATAAACTGTATAAAGATGCCATGTCTTAATAGGGGTAGTGGGAAGCTTCATCATTGAAGGGCTGAATACGCTAATTGTTTACCCACCACTGCTACTTTAAGTAGCACATATTCATTTTAGGGGCATGAATCTAGCTATGCGTGTTTATATTACTTAATGAATGGTGTCGAGTGTTTATCATGGCAAGAGACATTTACTACACAAACTATACATTTTAAAAGACTCTGAGCCACTGTAAAACAGCCTGGAGCAAAGGCGCAACTATTTAGCCTTTACTTAATTTTCTTCTGTACTGCATGTGAGATAATTAGTTCATTGCAGTTCTGCTTATTGTGGCCTGTGGCCTTTCACAGTTGAGGTAAGTCAGCAGTTTCACAACCAGCACATTATTTAAATGCATCTGTGGTTGAAAGCTAAAGAAAATTTCTTTGAGCGCTTTGAATTTGAAAGACTTCTAGATGAACTGTCCATGAGTTTAAATACAGGTTTTCTCTGGGGGGCATGCTATTCACAACCTGTCTCATGTCTCCCTCTACTCAAAAAGGTCTTTTGCTTATTGTTACTTAACTTTGATGTTTGAGCTTTTCTGTGCAGAATCATGTACACATGTGTGACAAGCAGTATGTGACAGAATAATTTATAATTCACTTTGAGATCAAATTTATTGGAAAGCTAATTTCATGTTGATCTTATTACAGTTATTATCCATTTTCAGGACATGTAATTTCGTTTAGAAATAGTTAATGTTTATAAAAGAATGTATATTAAGTTGGTCACTGTTTAAAACTATACAGCGAATAATACTAAGAGGTGATAATACTGATCCATGTCTGTGGGTTAATTGTTCGTTGATGCGTTGGGAATGCCTCGGCGCTAGGGGGGTCGCACTTCTCTTCCTCATACCATACAGAGGAGTGCAGGAGAGAGCTGTGTGCGTGTTCATACTGCAAAGTTATGAACACATGTTGATAGTACATTTTGTTGTTACTCTGGCTTTATATGACGTTTTTGAGACAAAAGAGACGTTTTTGCGACAAAAGAGACGTTTTTGCACGTGAGTGTCTTGCTAACTGAGACAATGTGTATGCTAGTGGCCGAGTCCCGCCATATGCCAGTGTTTAGTTTGTCGGTGTGTTTACGCTAGTCACTGTAACGTCCATGTGTATTTGCTGTAAGGTTTAGGTGCATATTCATGTCATGGCAGTAACAATGAATGACAAGTTAAAAGTACATTTCATTTAAGTGTCATGTAATAACTTAATTAAAAAAGGATTATTAAGTAATGTGATAACTTTAAAACATAATTTAGACCATGTTAAAAAGATATTCATGGTGACTGTGGTCCTGAATCTGAGTGTGTGCATATGGAATGGATGTATGGCTTTTGAATTAGTGTTACTTCCATCAGACGAAATTAAACGAAATATATTTGTCATTTTTTCCCTAACGAAAAAGAGACGAAGACGATACGGCGACAATGTCCTCATATGCTGACTGTGACTATATTAACATGCAATATTGTTGACGAAAAATGACGAGACTAAAATGTAATCCACAAAATAAAAACGTTAATAAAATCTCTCTTTCTTTTTGTCAGTATAATGAGGAGACAAAATATTACAGGCCATATTTTCTCCCTCTAAATTTTCACTTGAACAGTGTTCATTCAGCGTTCCTGTGCTTGGAATTCTGGCTGAGGTGGAGTCGGGGCGACGCCTGGTGTGTGAGGAAAAACATTACTGTGGAGGATGCGAACTCTGGTGAAGAACAGAACATGCTAGGGAGAAAGAGGCGCTTAGAAATCAGCTTCCCTAAAACCGTGATTTGTGATGTTTCGGGGAGTCTCTAAAATATTGTCAGCTTGCTTTATTGCCATTAATCTCCATATTTCTCTATCATCATGCATCATGTGGAGGGTCAGACTTCATCCAGCCAGAGGGAACCACCTGACTGTATGCAGCAGGTCCCTAGTCCGTCACACTCCCTCTCCGGTATGGGTTGTGTTGCTAGTACGACTGACACGCTGAATGGTTTGTGATTGTTCCCTCTGGCTGGACGAATGTTACGCATGATCCATGTAGGCCTACTACTGCAGCTGGGGGCTCTCCGCAGCGCCACGCAACTTTCTAAATTCCTCCCTCTCACCGAGAAAAGAAAGGTCAGGTCGCAAACACAGCCGCAGCTGTTGTGTCAAGCGTAATCGTAGCAAAATGGCTACATATAAAATCATTATTAATATGATTATTATTATTATAAGACAAACCTGCCTGATACTTTCACAGTCAGCCCCAGGCCTACATGCTTGCAGCTATTAATGATTCAGCAGTAAGAATCACAGTCTGGCCCCCTCCTCCCCGTCACGGGAAAAAAAAAACTGAGCTCCCCGAAAGCTATGTATAGTTTGCACACTGATGTGGTTATAAGATTTTTGGAAAAAAACCCTACGAACTTGAAGCGACATATCAAGGCTAAGCACATGGGAATTGAGGTGAGTCTCCTTTGCAATAATGAGAACATATTATCTCTATTTTGGTTTGAGCAGATTGACCAAAATGCTAATCAAAATTATACTAATAAGTTAGAAAAGACTAAAATGATGGTTAATGACTAAAATCAGACTAAAATACCCGGACTTTTAGTCAACTAAAACTTGACTAAAGGCGAGAGCCGAGTGTTTGTTTCTTCCCGTTGCTATTCCCCTTGTTTAAGGCACAACATATGTGTAGAGTTTGACACTAGAAGGCTGTTTTCACATTCATCTACTGAAGTTTCTCTGTGCTCACCTTAAATCTCAGTATATGTACTATACAAACAAGCACGACATCACAGCTAGTTTGGAAGACTTTTCAATGAAGTAGGAGACATCTTGTGTCTAGTAGTTGAACTTTTGAAATAGAAAATATTTATTTATTGATTTTTTTTGTCTACAACATCTTCATCTACCTCAAGTATTTCTCTCTATTTTCAAAAATAAAAGTTAAAGGGCAAGGAAAAAAAAACATCTTGAGTTATTATGTATTTTGAGTTTAACAGTCAAAAACTCTAAACTGCTATCATCCTTCACCAAGCCTGTGTGAGCGTGCTCTGATTAGATTTGGTTGACAGTGGTCTAGCAACACAATGAAACAGGTTGTAAAGATTAACCGTACTTGTGTGTACCTGTGTGCACTCATTGTTTTCTTTACAGTATAGGTAGGCTCACTTCTAGTTTTACTTGCAAATAAAATGGTAGATAATCTGGCATAACTGTCATCTTGTTTACAACCTGTATAGTATGATTGTCCAACCAATCTTGTTTTCTTGCCCCTTTGGACCTGATTTAGCAATGTTGCCACATTCCGAGATCTTAGCAATTACTTTGGTCTGTTCAAGGTAATTGTATCTGATAGAACCGACAGAGCTAGGAAAAAAAAAAAGCAAAAAGCAAAAAAAACAAGAGGCTTGTTAGTATTCAAATATAGTTTTAAGGTGGCAATGAATCTGCTGAAAAACAGTTTTCTTTGGCTTTAGTCGAACATGTTACTCTGTGGGTGTCAGTGGCAGTGAGTTAGAGAGTGGCAGCGAGGACGTGCTTTTGCATTCGTGACACATACAGATGTCTGGAATCAACTGCATATGTCAGGGCTTTAATTAGTTTCAACACTAAATCGATGGGGGCTGATTAATAAGACAGGAGCCAGTGCGAAGGTTGAGGCAGGTTACTGAAACAAGAGAGCTTGCTTAAGGAGAAAAACTAATTGTATGAATTATTGAGCAAGCTGTCCATTCTGAGCAATGATGCAATTGGTTTTTCGGAGGGAAAAATAAATAAATAATAAAATGAAATGTATCCACTGGACCTAAAATTTTCTTTAACTTGATTTACTGTATGAGAACAGTGGTGGGTGAATGAAAATTTCTTGATGACTGCAGAAGTTTAATTCCATAATGAGTGGCCACGGAAGAACTGACTGATCGCTAGATCTTACTTGGATCACTCTGTGAAATCATTTCATTTTTGGTCTTTGTTTTGGTCTGAACTGCTGAACACTGTAGTCTGAGCAGTCTGGACAGAGAAAGGAAAATAAGTAGGTAGTAGTAATAGTAGCTGCTAATTATCATAGATTATTTGTCATATATTTAGCAATCCAATTAATGGTTTCAGATATATTATCTAAAAGACATGTAATTATGTGATACATGTGATTACTCATCTGTGAAAACCTATGAAAAGTAATCCCTTATTCATAACAGATGATTGTAAATTGACTGAAATCAGTAAATGACAACTTTGGAATACTTTCTGTGTGATGAGTAGGCATAATGCCCTTTTCATATTAAATACTTAAGTAGTTTTAATCCAATTTACTTAGTACAATTTACTGTAGTGACTGACTGTGAAAACCAATCTCCAGAAAATGTGTTTAACACACAACTTGAATGTCAGTAATGCCGCTGTTATTCAGATGGAAACCCACAGCATGCATGGTGAAAAAGAAGCTCTCTAAATACTTCAGGCTTATACAGCAGATGTAAGAAAGGGCAGCAGGTTCACAGAGACAATTTGCTGTTCCTCCTCTATCAAACAGGTAGTTAGAGTTTGAATACTTGAGTTTCTCACTTGACATCTCTTGCTTGATTATGCAGTGGGTCCTTTTATATAAAATTTTCAGTACGAAAAAATGTAATAGTAAAACATAATTAATCCAATTGTACACTTGTACAATAGTACATTTTATGATCATTGCAGTGTTTTAAATGGGTAATTCAGAAATCAGACATCAGAAAAACAATATGAAGACATGGTGAGAGGCAGGCATTGTCCTACATGAAAAGCCTGAGCCTGAGAATGAATATGAATGGAATGATGAATAACTGTTTTCTGTATTCTTCAAACAAAAGAAACAAACCTATTCTAATAGCAATTGCTTCTGTTTGGGGTCTCAGAGGACCCCAGCTGTAAATCATGGTTAAATACAGTGGATGTGCATATCTAGACCTGTGATCAGTGTTGACAGGTGCGGTGCTACCCTCTCAAATCCCACAGTATAGGATTGTTTGGATTCCTATTATTGGCATTTTACACAGCTTGTTCATAAGAGTTCAAAGCGACATAAGCAGCATAACTATATATAACATACTGTGAATGTATTTCTATGTGCCTATTTGGCCCCTGCCGGTGGTGCTTGTCCATGCCTCCCAAAATGACACATGTGAGTCTTAACTATGTTACGTAAATGTTACGTGCACTAGGTTTCGGAAACATTCGGTCATCGGAAAGTGCTCATTCAAGGACAATAGTCATGGAGAGGATGAAGGCCTCCAAAGTACATATTCAAGGTAAAAGATGTATGTGTGTGTGTGTGTGTGTGGCTGTTCCTTGTAAGAATGTCAAGGCAAAATGATGTAAGCAGATGTTTGCATTCCAGAAACACACTATCTGATGGTTGAATTTGATTCTCTTATATCTTAAATCATGACTAACAAGACAGTAGAAAAGAATTCCGTCAAATTCGCATTATTCTTTTTTTTGTATTGTTCATGTTTGTTTGTTGTTTGTCTTCTGGCTTTAGGTTTCTGACAGTAAAGCTTTTAGATTGAGTGGAACTAAACCTGTGGAACCTGCGTGACAACTGTTTAATTTGCTTAATTAGGAAGCCTGTGAATGATTGTGTATGCAACTCTGACAATGACAGCTTGCCCTTCAGAAATGTAAATTAAGGCTTATGAATAAATTACTAAAAATACAAGCTGGTGATGGGTCCTGCAAACTTCTATCTGTCCTCACAGATGGCCTCTACATATTTAAATCAATTACAGCTATATACAGTCGATCGTTTGTTAGAGTAATGCAACCGGTGCTGCCTTCAACCTGTCTCCCCACGTTGACTTTCGACTCTTAATTAGACAGGGTTAACAAAAGAGGAACGACCCCCAGACTTCACCCCTCTCTGGCATGTGCTGCCGCTGGAATGATGTTTTCACTCGCCAGCCCAGTGGCTACCTCCTGTGATTAATGTGTATATGTTGAGGGCTTCTTTTGGCAGGGTCTGTCTGACATGTCTTGAAAGTTCAATTGTATTCATGGTAAGCCGTGTTTAATTCAAATGAGCACATTGGAATTGCAAATGGTATTAGACGGTTTAGAAGTTCAAGTACAACGTCTTATTAGGTAGGGTTAAAAAATAGTTAGGACTGTATGTGTGTTAAATGCAAAGGAAGAAAGGTGTGGTAAAATGTGTGTTGTAAGGTAGAAGTATATCAGAAATGGCCTTGATTTAAAACAGAACAAAGTGGAGGATTAAAGGTTAAATTGTACCTAGCCTGAACATCATGTTGAATTTTTTTTTCCGATCAAGGCCAAAGACCCTTTGGTCAAAATGGACTCTCAGTCACCGGTCATGTCATCAAAATCTATTTCAACAGCTGCTTGTTCAGATCAACCTGTTAGGACTCAACCACTTTGCACTGTGTCATTTCAAGGGCTCTAAACTGTGGTAGATGGAAATAGACAATTCCACTAAGGATTGCCTGTTAAACACTTTGGCATTTTTCTCTCAATGTGCCAAATATTTCTTGGTGTTCAGAATTTTCATTTGCATGCTAATGAAGGTGAAGGGCAGAAGTCACTAATTACAATCCAGTAAAGGCCTGCCTAATGGTCCACTAAAGACATAGCATGGCTGAGCCCATAATTCCATTATGCAAATGCAGAGTCAGGAGTGGAAAACCCACAGTCATTGCAAACTAGATCGGCTGTTGCTGGACTTCTTCACTCTTGGTAAAGATGTAAAACAATATACTCTGTAGCTTCTGTGAATAATGGCTAGGCACGTACTGTAAAAACACTTTCCTTATCTCTACATCCAGGTTGTGTGAGCTGCTAAAAACTGCATTCTGATCAATGACCATGTGGATAGCAGTAGCAGAACTGATGATCATGTTGTCCTGCTAGTGTTTCACACAGTCCAACCACTCTGAAGCCCTGAGCAGTGAAGACATGTCGCACATTTAAGCACTGTGCCTAAAGATGTCCTGTGGGTTTTCTTGTAAACAAACAAAATGTATGTCGGTATTTTTAATTCAGCATTGTTTATATCCATGTTTACTAGCTAGTAGTTTTCTTCCCCTCTGACATTGCAGCATATCTCACCATTTTAACACCAACTGACAGAATCAGATACTTTACAAATCAATTTCAAAGATTATAACTTAAGGAAATATACAAATATTATACAAATGCAAATATTAATTTGGACAATAAAAAAATGCAGAAAATGACCATGTTTTAAACTGTAGACATATTTGTGATGAATGATCGCGGTCAGCGCTAAATAATCCTAATCATAATAATATTCATTGTGTTACTTACCTGTGACTGCTACACAATAAAAGCAACCCTGTGTTTTGCAAATTGAATGCTTCTGATATGCAGCAGTAGCAAATGTTGCTGAGGCTGTTATCAATGAGATACAATTACAGTAACACAATCCAGTTAAATTACAGTATCAATGGACGCATGCATGCATGCATCATTTCTTGTGAATCCTTTGTGTTTGTGAATGCAGTTTGAATCCATTTCCAGATTCCTCCCCCCCATTCAGAAAGTCTTCTAGCATTACTGCTAAGCCACAACATTGTCACCAGCAAGTCAGGTAAACAGGAGAGAGGTTTTACCATCCTAGAAACTCAGATAACATCAGTGAATGCTTCATTATTAATTTTACTGAGGTAGTTTGCACTTGTGATGGGTAATGAAGGAGCTATTTGCTTGCACCACAACTTGATTTACATGATTTTATTAGTGAAATAAGCAACACATGAATCCTGAATCTCTGCGTACAGCACAGAAAGGAATTAATGCTGTGTTTTGGATATTCTGCAGGCTTGACAGTTTGGCCAGCATCAACCCCCTTTTTGTATTCATGTATTCGTGTTTGGACACTCATTGGTCTCATTGAGATCCACACAGAAAGACAGATAAATAAAAAGAGCAACTTCCCCCGAGCAGCTATGGTTCTGTCATCGAGAGGTAGACAAGTGTCTGTCTGATTTGCAGCAACCTGCCAATGATCACAGCATCCCTGGGGGAGATACAGCAGCACAGCAGGTGACAGTCATTTAAAAATGTTGGCTTGGCTCTAGATCCCTACATCAAAGAATAAAAAAATGGGACTAATCTCTGTTCAGGTCTTGCTTGTGGCGTTCTCTGTGCAATTAAAGAGGGATAACATGGGCCTGGAACACTCCCTTATTCTGTATTGCAGGCCAACATCATAGTTTAACAAAAAAAACTATATCTGTGATTTATTTGACTTTTTTTCTCCTAATGTAAAAATATGCGACTGTGTTGGAGTTTCTTGCACTATAAATCACACACTCCTCGACTCCTCGAACAAGCATTATAAAGGAGTGCTTGTGTTCTTCCTGGGATCCAGGAAGCCCCAGGAGTTTGTGACAAAGGAATCAGGCAGCACCAGAGACTTTTTCTTGCTAGCGCTAGCTGGGGGCTTAAATTGGAGGGGCTATGGAATTTGTAGTAAATACATGAACACACAAAGCTAGATGTGGACGTGTGGCATTTGAAGGTCCTTTTCAAGTACTGCTATGTACTACACATTAACATTAGCAATAACAATTGTTTAAAAAAAGTTATACAGGGACACTTTACTTAAGTAAATTCATCTCATGTAACATGAACACCATGAAGTACACCAGGTTATTCCAGTGCATACAAGGTTGCTATGGTGATTAGGGGCACTATTGAAACCAATATACCATTTTTATAATTGCTTCTATATTAATAACCTGTTGGAAACAGCCAGCTATTTGCCCCTATTTCCAGGGAAAACGCCTAAAATAACATACCCAAAATGAATCAGGAATTACTTCTCAACCGTTTGGCCTATGCATAATTCTGGTCTCCTTTGAAAGGTCAGAAGTTAAGGAATATAAATCCATTGTAAATGAACATATTTATTTTACCATTACAGACTAAATGGAGATGCAATAAAGAAAAATATGATATTTTCTTCCTGGCCTGGTAAAAAAGCTATATTTTTAATGCAATAAACCGTTGAAACCATCATAAAATAGATTATAATGCAACTGAATACCTTCTAATACACCTGGAATGATTTTGTAACTGTAAATTTGATGAAAATAAACTAAAATACAGTTCTCATACAATATTTTGAAAAATATACCAGGCGGATGTCCATATTTTGGCAATATTTACTGTTTAAATGTTGACTTTTATTGGGAGTTATCTTTAAAACACTATTTACTATTATGCATGTAGCTTGAGAACGGAACATTCCACAGTGATCAATCAATCCAGATTGAGCCGACCTTTCATTTGATACCCTGGATGTCTATGTAGCTATTGCGGGTCGGCTCTGCAGAAAAGGCAAGAGATGGCAGGCACAGCTCCCAGGTGTTGCGCCCGGCAATATTTCTAGCAACAAATCAGCTGATTTTTTTTACTTAAAATGGCGACAACGGTAAAAGTAAGTAAGCGTTTTAAAGATTGCGTGCTGCTCCCGGTACCGGGGGCGTTGGTGTTTAACTGGGGAATCTGAGAAACAACTGCTGAATAATAGAAATCATAGAAAATCTGTCAAAAATCTAGTAATATCATGGTGGGGCTATAGCCCCAGCATAGTGCTGGTAAGGCAACTACTGAACTGAAGTAATTTCCATTTAGAACATGTAAAGGAATTACTAAATAACCACTGTAATCAAATATGTACAAATGTCAATCATAAAAGAAAAGAAATAACAAAAATAGCCATATGGGTCGCAAGGACAAATGTGACAATGGCAGATGACGGTCCAGTAGGTGTACTGGGATCTGTGTTTAAACACTGATAACGCTGCTGTTCAATAAAAAAATAAATCACCGTACAAAGTTGATGTTTTAAAGTTAACTGTTGATGGATAAGAACATACCCAGAGGGCATCAAGGGTGTTGGAGTGTAAACATCTGCACCCTCCATCAAAGTGAGATCAGGTCTGTTTTGGGGTGAGTGCTGACAACTGAACACACCTAAAGGAGGCAATGGAAAGAAAACTGTGACTGTACTTAACTTTCTAACCTTGGCATGGACTAAAATAGCATTATACATGGTATAGTAATTATGGTTGGAATCACCAAGGGAGAGATGGCAGTGTCTCTAAAGCCAAAAGTCTAAGACCCATGCACATCTGCTTTGAAAGACAAAAGAAACCAATAAAACTTTTCTTTCCAGTCCATATGGCCAATTAGAAGAGAAATCCTTAGTGAGTTTCGCTTTAATTATTTCTCTACCTCTCGCAATGAATGGAATCATTTTACCGTAAAGGACTTCTAATCAAGGAAAAAGTGTCATTATAGCTATTCATGGCAGGAGATGTTGCCCTCCCCAGTGTAGAAAAGTTTCCAAGTGCAGATGTGCTTAAGGGCAACCTGCTATAGACTGATGTAAAAAAAAACAAAAAAACAACAACAAATCCACTTGTTGTGCAAGTGTTGTGGGAATGTATTATGAATAAATAAACTCACTGTCAAATGCAATCCCTTTGGGTGGTTTACAAAGCAGCCTCTTGATGTGAATACATGATTTTGGTTCCCAGGATTGAAATCTGGAGAAGAGAGAGGCCTGCAGCAAGCTTTCATTAAGTTATCCCTCTGTATAACAAGCCAGCGACTTAATGTAGCTCCTCAAGGACTGTATCATATCAAACACATCTAAAAACATAAACACAGGTATACGTAGTCACACAGGTTTATGAAGCCATGAGCCTGATTTCCACAGATTTTGCACATTCTTATCCACACCGCCTCTTCTTATGTATTCCATTTTGACATGGTCTTGTCAAAATTTATTTGAGAAGCAAAACGGTCCATACAGCTCAGTTTTATGTTACAAACTGTGAAAACTAAATGTCTCATGCATTTGCCAACTGTTGTGAAGAATTACAGAGTGAGAACTAAAAAGACTTTTTTATATTTATTGCTTTCCAAATCCCTCCTGCTCTATACATGAGGGAAATCTCAGCAAGAACTGTCTTCCTTTAACCCCTGTAATTTAATATATAAAGAAAAAGCATTCCTACAGCTGCCTTGTTCTCTTTTTTTGGACAGCGATGAAGATTTAGTCTTTAATTAAATGTCATTTTTCCACTGCCAGCTTTTTCCCCCCTCTCTCTTTTTGTTTATTCTTTCCGGTGTCTTCATGAGACTGCTATCCAAGTCTGTTTTTCTTCTTTCACTAGACCTGCGAGTGTCCTTGACTGCGAGCTGCTTGTATGAATGAGCCATGTCATTTAGGGGATAAAGAGCAAGAGAAGAGACGTTTAACCTTGCGCTCCTTTCGTCTTTTTGCAATATAACCTCCCGCGCTGCAGGTCTCAACTTGCTTAGTCTGAAATGTAACACTCAGTGCATAGCAATAGCCCCGTCTTCATGTGCTGTTGGCCCATGCAATCCCTCTCAGTCATTCTTCATTACACAAGAGATGGAGAGGCTCATCTTATCCCATATTGCTCAGACTCCTTTACCAGCACTGGTATTAAGATGGTCTAATCTCTCTCTCGTTTTCTCTGGCCTCCAACATGAAAAGGTGTTTGAGTTTGGAACAAACAACTAAGCTCTTTTATTTTCTTTCTGTAGTAATCAGTTATTGTGAAAGAATAGAGGAATGAAATTAGAAAGTTGCTATTCTGCACAAGCGTGTGTTTGCATGGCGTTGAACCATGGTAACATGTTTTATGGCCGGTGTTATTCTATGTTTCTCTTATTACGAACAAATCCCAGAAGCTAACAATGTGTTAGTTTATCTCTCACTATTTGCTGACTTTCTTGCCTGTGGCGCTCAGCCTCAAACCTGTTTGCTCCTTCTGAAAATGTAAGGCTTTAAAAACAGGTCACAAATATATAGTTTCATATCTAAAAAAGGGGACTATTGGGGACTATTTTCAGCTGTGGATTAACATACATTTAGTGCTCTAGTGAGTGTTTACAGCAGCAAGATGGTGCGGGATTGACTCAAAATAAACTACAGTGTAATGAAGGAACATAGTACAAAGTTTTGGGTTCATATATTGATCTGATGGTGGAAGTAGCACTAAAGTAAAAGTCATGTCATCATCAAAGTAATTATGATTTATACTCTGGGGAACATGAATGTCTGTACCAAATTTCATGGCAATCCGTCCAATAGTTATTTATCGATCTTGACCAAAGTGGTGAACTGACTGACTGACTGACCTATATAGCCAAACAAAGAACCAACAATTATTTTGTTTAATTTATATCATTAGCCTTATCCTTTAAATATGGCCATGCATGGTATATTCTAAAACATTAACATTAATTTAACTGAGCAGATAGTATTTTTCTTCCAAAGACAGTTTCTCTGTCCAATACTACAAAAAACACTTTGACTCTGTGATTGAGCCGAGGATTCGAAATTGTTACGGACATTCCACGACCATCCATGCTGGTATGAAAAACATACTTATTTTAATACTGTTTCAAACACCAGTGTTCTATTTCACTTTCATTGCGTTTCTATGAATCTGACAAAACATAGTTGTTATACAACTTCAAATAGAAAAGCACTATTCTATGAGATGATTGCATGTGAAAAGCAGAAGGGGGCGTTTTGCTTTGATTTGAGACAGCTGTCTTAGCACGTAAGATTGTTTTAGTTCTGTTTTTCAGACCTAAATTGTGATGAATTCAAGCGTAATCGGTGATTCAATTTCTGACATAATCTCCTCACAAGCGTTTGAACAAAATGTGAAAATAAAATGGTAGTGACAACTCCTCATACATTTATGCAATAGATCAAATATTAGGGTATTACAACAAGTTGACACATGTGCCGCAACCTCCCTAAAGTCACAACACAATATTCATCTCCTACAGCTATAAATGGATCTGCAAAACGTCTGTTATTGTTTGATAAGTCCCACCATGAAGAGATTTAGGTGTGCCGTCTGACACAGACGTTGGATTAGAGTTGAACTGGCTCTGGAGTGACTAAATTGCACTTTCTGGCCTGCAATAGTTGAAAAAAAAAAATACAACTCCTTAATGCTCCTGAGCTGAACCCTCAAAATTAACCGCTCCCTGTTACATGGCGCTCCTCCATCCGTATTTTCGAGGCATGACAGCTGGATTGCAGTTGTTTCTGCTCACTCAGTCAGACGATCGCTACTTGGAACGGCTTTCTATTTTGGTGCTGGCAGTAAGTGCCGCCTGGCTTGACAAATAACCCTTAAGCGCTTCCCACCTACTTCCCGATCCAAGAATATGTGCGTTTCTGCAGTCCCTTGCTTGCATTTGATAAGACAGAAAGTGGTGAATATGCCTCCCGACAACTAAGTCCATCGACCCTCCTCTGCTAGTTTTGGGATCAGATACAAAGAGGCCAGTGGAAGTTCAGTGGCTGATGTTTTAAACAAGAGCTGGGTGGTAAGCTTTGACTGACAGTCCCTCAGTGTCCCCCCCTCCCCCACCTTCTTGGTCTCATTGATGGCTTAATGGTGTCAACAGGAGAGATAGGGTCCTGACTCCTTTATCTGGACAAAATCTTAGACCCATCACCTTCTCTGTTTGCAGTAATTGCGGGAGCAGTGTGGACTCGGCGGGGGGAAAAAGGCAAAGTAAAAGCCAAATCAAAAGGCTCAGCTTCAATCCACTTGACCGAGTGGGTCAAAGGAAATAAATGACTTTCCTTTGACCGCCTGTACATCCATCTCTTCACTGTCACCACTGTCAAGGACACGGGGGCCTATCTCTGCTGCACTCCTGCTCTGATAAAATGAAAACAGATCGGTGGTTAAAAAAATAAAATATCCCGTTGCCTCTTTCTGTATGTTGGGTCCCTTATCAATGAGAAGCTATCCATCTGTGGCCAGCATCACCACGCAGCCACATCACCTCCAGTTGTCGATTATCAGAGGCGGGAATAATGCATGAGGAAATGCACCTGATGTGTGAGCCATGAGGGGAGTTTACGGGGTAGAAAAATGTGAGATTCTTCTACAGTTACATTCTGTGTCTACACATCTGGCAATTTCAAGTTTGAGGTTATTTTAGTGTGTACATGTGTGCACAGGCAGTGTGCATCCACTCCACCTGAGAAATAGAGGGAAGGAGGTGCTATTGGCACAGGCAGACGTGGCAAGTGGCAAAGCAGATGGCTCTCTGCTTACCATCATTTCCTCTCCCATAATGCTTCAGGAGCGTAACGCACGGCGCACATACCACACTCTGTCTCCCCATGGGAAGAAGTAGCTACAGGGTAGTCATTTTTAAAGAGCGAACAAGCCCAAACACTGCACAGGAGTCCTAATTGTTTACCAGACACCCAGTTCCAGTTCCCTCGCTATTATTTTTTTTCTTTTGGAGCATCAAAGACAAAAAACAGCAGCAGAAAAAAAAAAACATTTGCGTGAAGAGTTGATGTTGCTGATAATACCTTTCCTCCCTGCTTAGCCACCTGCCTCGTTAGTCCCCTTGCAGCCGGTGCCAATGAACTGGACGACAAATCCTATTGGAGCTTTTCATGATGTTCCTCTTCTTCTTGGCTCCATCCAGTTCTCTATTCTTTTCATTGGCTGCCCAGGCACCAGATGGAGCCCGTCGTCTCTGCTCCACCCCAGGGCTCTTTCTCTCCTTTGAGTAGGTAGAGCAAGACCTGTTTACAACGGACAACACACACACACACACACACACACACACACACCTGTCTATCTCTTTATTTGTATCACTTTCACATGCTCACTTGGTCATATAGTAAAGTGTCCTAATTGTTCTGATATCATGGTAACGTGGGTATAGTTGTATAATTTAATAAAAAACACCCTGATTTTTACCACAGTGAAGTTATCACACTCTTCTGTCTGCATGCAAAATATTTTTTCTCTCGTTTGTGCTCATCATCCTGCCTCAGAATCTTTATTCAAGGTTACCTGAGGCTTGATAACAGAAAGGCAGAAAAACAAAACAATACTTTTTGTTTGTTTAGTCTGACAGAAACCCGTGCATTTTCTTTGTGCTCCTGCAACATCTCTGGTCCACACAGCAACAGCAACAGCAAAAGCAACACCACAAATAGCAGATGGTGGTCATCTGGTTTGGATACTTACACTCATCTGCTGCCCTACTTTTGCTGGATCCACTGATGCTAGAAGAGGACATCAGTGAATCTACATGTTTATTGATGCATTCATGCACACATGGGTGTTGCATTAAGGAGTCAAAAAAACCTTTATATTTATTTGCATCTTCACAAAATAGCTGAAAGTTATAAGACATGAGTGAGCAGACACAGGCTGGTATACTGCAGGGACTAACACACATAAAAAGAGGCATGTGCAGTGAAATCTGAGTCTTTTCAGCTGCTCAGTCTAGCACTTCCTTATACTATCTGTAGATGGCAGAGAAGAACGTGGACAGCAAAGTACAAATGTGCACATTTTCCACACATATCTGACTTTTGGCCATTACCACATAGGTGGCAACTGAACTTGGCTTATTCAGTCTCATTTACAATGCTGGGAATTATAATACCATGACATAAACCCTTAAATCTAAACAGGTGCAATGCGAGAAAGATAGATTTCTAAAAGATTTTCCACCTTTACATGAGCTTACTTAGTGCTACCGTCATTCAGTGTTATAGGTGGAAGCCAAAGTACTGCAAAGGACAACAACCTGCCATCCATCACTATTTTACCAACACTTGTATGATTACACAACCTGTCATTGAGTAGCATAAATCAAGAACTAAACCCTTGAGGTTGTAGAATAAATCAGCAAACATTAGCAAGGCCTCTCCATTTTTCAGATAATGAAGACAGGTTTATAATCATCTCACATTCAACCCAATATAAAACCCCATGGTAAATAAACCATCGTTTTTTTATGCACTCGCTAACTTGCCTCATGATGCGCCTGAGCTGTAAATAATTGTTCCATGTGCACACATCAATATATTACACCACAGACAGGTCAAAAGGCATTATCCTGCCTTCTACCGCAGCCAAGAAGAGTTGCTGCTGCAGGTGTTTGTCTGTGTGTGTGGGTGTGCGCGGCCCATTCTGTGTAAGTGCATGCCTGCGTGTGTCTGTGTGTGAAATATAACAGCTTTGACTGGCATAGCACCGCGGCGATGTAATTGGCTTTCAGAGAGAGGTAAACAGGACTGCAGCCACGTGGAGGGCAGCTGAAGACTGACCTTCAGAAAAGTGAAGGAAAGGAACGGATCGGTGGCTGCCTTGGGCACCTCACTGCGCTAGTTGTCATCTGACTGCAGCTTTGACACCGGTGCTGTTATTTTTACTTTTTTTTTTTTTTTTTCATGTTTGGGAGGGGTGGTGTGGAGAGGTAAGATAATCAGATCCAACCTCCAGTATCCCCATTACTCACACGGAGCACTTTGTAGGGAGGACACCTTCCTACAGGATCACTGGGTTCCTCGTGCGATCGGGTCATCCATGTTTCTCCGTCTGATAAGGCTGAGCAGTGTCTCTTGTCTGCAGTGGTGCACTCTGTGGCGCTGGAAGTGTGATTACTACACATCTGCAGAGGTGAAAGCAAGACACCCGCTGAGAGCTTCTAAAAGGTGTCAGAGGCAGGGTGACAGTGTTGTACGAGGTTTCAGCCAGGGATTTTTACCTTCCTAACCAAAGGGAGAGACCTCTCTCTCTCCGGCTGCTGGCACACAGATGATGACAGGTTATTTGTTGAATTAATTGCTCTATGGATATTGTAATGTGTGTCTGTGTGCTTTCATTTGCATGTACTTTATGTGCATCTGTGTCATAAATCAAAATTCTTGGCTTTGCAAACTCTGGAATAAACAGATATGGAGCTGGATTATGCTGTTTTACCCCCACCCGCTCACACACACACACACACACACACACAGTCCCCACTCCATCGCCATCTGCTTGTATATACAGTATTAGTGGGAGCCGATAATGGCCCTATGCTTGGTTGACAGTGACAGTTTATGATGGATGTTAGAGAGTTTAATTGGGAATAACGAGCCTGTTATTGGGACATCATTCCCTTAGCGTGTGGATGAAATGAGCACATGCTACAAGCATGCAGCCCAAGTGGGTCTCATACGGAAGACTAAAGGGCGGGATGGACTGGTGTTATCGAGAAAATGCTTATCATGATTATAAATGCTGCTAGCTGCATTACCGCCTTTCTTTTCTGGGCATACTCTTTTGATAAATACAAAGAGCAGTGAAGTGAAGTGCGCTTGATTAACTTTCCTCTAAGATGGCCAGCCCTGTACACTGATGACTTTCTTCCACTCAATCTTAATTAGCAAGTGGAGATGCTTCCTCAGGTTTGATGAGGTCAAAGCCATTCATTTTCCAGCTCAGCGGGGACCCTTCTCGCGTCTCCCTTTTGTATTGACACTCGGGGATAATCATATCGGTGACCTCTCTCTCGCTCGACTACGTCTTTGCCCCTCGCCGAGCAACACAGCGGCTGGTCTCGCCTGAACTGCGAGGGAATCAACGCCCTTCAATACCTCTACTGAAACAGAAAGAAATAGAGAGAGTGAATCAATCCAATCTAAGGCTTCTACGGAAAGAAAAGGGAGAGCGAGGGTGTGTTGGCTAATACCACAGCTGACAGATAAAGGTTTTGGGTGCAACAACACCTACAATGCATCTGCTTTTGTTACCTGCACATCAGCCATGACATACTGATTTCCAGGATGATAAATGCCTCCCGGGGATCACAAAGCACAGGCAGAGCTTTAAGGAGTACAAAATATTACAGCACAAAACACTAGGCATTTTTCTGCAGAAAATGTGTGATGTCACACAAATTGTGGCTGATGCTTTCATTCTAAAAGGCAGGTGATAGGTAGATGGTTTCAGTTTTAGCTACTGAGAGTTGAGAGCTGAGAGCATTGGCTTTAGACATGTTTGAATTATTTTTGGGGCATTTTCAATGCAGAGGTGATAGGAAATGAGGGAAAGAGAGATGCAACAAATGTCTACGGGTGAATTACATGTGGCGAAGTTGCGGCTGGTGGTCAGCATCTTAATCTCTACGCTGCTCCATTATTATATAACATTCATGTTTTACACCTCTGTTGGAGAAATTTGGAGGGCATGGACTATGGCAGAAACAATTTTGTTTCTAACTTCAATTCATCAGAATTCATCTCGACCACTTTGTGTTTGAGTCTGACTGATAGTAAAAGAGAGACACAGACAGAGTCTCCTGAAAAGGCACTTAGCTTTAGCGAACTGTACAGCTTAGCCAACACGCTAACAGTCAATTTGCCTGTTAGCATCAGTTTGTTAGCTTGATGTTTTTATGGTTATTAATACTCAGGCTGTCACATTTCCCAGAGTGTATCAATAACAGATTTACAGTAGCTACAATTATACCTTCATTTTACAGCTCGTAATGTAGACAAGACATGTTCTTGGGTATTTTGGCATCAAAAATTGACACTGAATTAATGTCAGAACGTATGGGCTTGGTGGTGAACTTCTAAATGTCAGTGATCCCAAATCAGAGTGATTAATTATGACATTCAGCTACACAGCTTCCAGCCACTGAAAAATGAAAAAACAGCATTAGTCTTGGATCTGAGACCTTACAACAATTACCCATCTGATTTAATGTTTCTTTTTTTTACTTGACAGTCAAGGCAAAATACTTTACCTCAACAGAGAGCAGTTTGCAATTTCTTTAACCACACATATTGCTATACACACACTCTCAAATCCTCACAGCTCTCTCTCTCTCTCTCTAACACACACACACACACACACACACACACCACTGCAGTCCTATATCTCTATCTAGCATTACCTAAAGACTTCTAGACACTGCTGGGCAGGCATCTCCCCCAGAGGCTAGTCTGTGCAGAGGGACAACTTGATGGAGTGAGGAAGGACAGTGGGGAGACCGACTGCACAGCCAGGGGGACTTGGACTGTGACATATTACCTTTAGAGAGCAGCAGCAGGGCCACTCACATGAAACCTATTAGCAGAGGCGTCTGTAGACAAACCACACACAGCTCAGGCGCACATGAAAAGATACCACTGTGGCATTACTGACGGCGTGCACACTCATATTCAGCCAGGCACTGCCTTAAAGCTTGGGTAGGCAATGTTGGAGAAGAATACAAAAATACACATTTTCATGTGCAATGAGTGCACAGGCATAGTGCGCACAGGTAGGCCGGTAGACAAGCAGGTAGGCCAGCCATTCGTTCTGTGTGAATTGACTGTCTGTACTAATTACAGTCCTGCCACAGTAACATATACTAGATTTGTTTCATTTTTGTATAATTTCAATCATTTTATTGATTGCTGTCAGGATGTAAAGAGAACTTTAACAAACATAACAAACTATGACATTTTAGGAAATATGCTAATTGGCTGTCTGTACATCTAGCAGGAGCCAGCAGCAGGTTAGCTTGGCTCAGCACAAAACCATCTAAACCTCAAAAAAACTCCCTAACAAACTGATGTCAGATGTCATTTGTTTGAAAAATACAAAAACCAAAGTGCAAAACAGACAAGTCACCTTTTTAAAGTCAGTTATTTCACTGTCATAGTCATACACACACACACACACACACACACACACGCACGTGAATACAAGCATTTGCCTGCTAGTGGTTAGTTGAGAGGAACACATTGAGCTTGTAATCATAATCTACCAAGCCAACAGCAGTGTCACTCCATTAATAACAGACAAGCCTCTTCACATATGTTGATTTTGCCAGTCGGCTAGCTTCTGACTGTGACGAAGACCGTTCCATTGTGTGAGCTATACATATGTACATACATCCCTAGAACCTCAAAACAGATTAGCATTGTTCATCTTGGACTATAAGGAAAGCAGGCAGTAGATCCAGAGAGCTTTGAATTATGTGAACTTCGAAATCACTGCAATGATATGGTAATCCAAAATCTAAATAGGACTGCTGAAGTATGTGAATGAAAGTGTGCTTGAAGTAATTATTACAGAGCACAATGCTGTTGTGCTTCCTTACTTACAAATACAGAACGGAGAGAGAAAGCATGTTTGGCTGCCCTCATGTGGATTTGACAACAGCAATAGATATGCGATGGGGGGGTGGGGGGGGATTACCATAAATTTGTTTTTGTAGGAAAGTATTAGGAATCGAAGAATGTAAAGAAGAGAAGAGATTATTACAATCTCTGGGTGTCAGGGGATTTCTCGCGTCACTGTGTGTTTCTTTTTTTTTTTTTCCTAGAGAGATGTGAAGACGGAATGGAAGTGCCAGAGAGGGCGGGGAGAGAAGGCACTCTCTCGTCTGAGCAGTGGAGAATATGAGCCAAAGATGTGCTTAATGGAGGCGAGGCTAATGTCATGATCAGGTGTTGGCTGTTGGCTACTGTCTTAAAGATTTATCTTTTATAATTCATTTTTCCAATTCACTTCAATACAATCCACAATTTCTGTTTTTTAAAACTGTTCTCCCTGCTGACATGCAGTTAATCTCACATTACACGATGTTTTAACCCAATATGCATTACTATTGTCTTGAAGTTTCTTTTATGTATTTATTTAGCATAAACCATAATTTCATTACAAGAAAAGCACCTCTGTATTACATGGATAATGCTACCTCACAGCATACAGTATGTTACAGAAATGAGTAATGCTTCAATAGGCCTTTTTTTTCATTGTCATTTTTAATTCAATTCCAAGTATGCAAATTCACTACATATACTTGTATAGGATAGCTACACGTATAGCTACAGAAATACAACTGTGCTAGTCAACACTGTCTTCTGATTTTGGCCCAAGTTCTTATTGAAAACAACAATTTATACTCCAACATGACTTCAGTCCAGCTGAATGCAATGTAGCCAAGGTATTTGTCTTAATCATGTACGCCACAACATTGGCAAACCACGGTAGTCAGCTAGCTTTATTTTTATTTTATCCCTTTTAACACCTGGAAGGAAACAAATTAGAAAGTGAAGCAAATTACTTTTGATATGTGACAGAATAAGGAGGACCTGTGGGAGGTTTTCCTTAAAGGGACAATGAAATGGAACAACTATTACAGCTCACATTCAAAGGCACGACACTGCAAGTGCATTGTAAACTCTACGGTCTGACAGTGATGGCTCATTACCACTGTAACTAAGCTGTACTGCTCTGGAGAGCATTATATTCATGATGTGTAATCCAGATGTATAAAAATCCTCGATATTTACAAAAACATCTGCAAATGAATGACATAGAGTACTGCAAAAATCATTACCAGCAGAAGGTAGCACGGCACTGGTTTCGTGACACTGTGTTCCTGCTGATGATCAGACGTATAATAATTGCTTGTTGCATTTTCGGGCCGCTTGCCCAGTCTGCCAATAAAGGCAGACGTCTATTGCATTGCAGGTAGCTTACAGTAGTTGACTATAGTTATTAATAATGAATGCAATGTGTTGCATATTTAGTGAGCTGGAATTAATTCACAGGATTCCCGAGAGTGATTGATGCAATATACTGCACTCTGATCAGCACAGCCCTTGCAGCAGATGCAGTGGACTTTGTGAATAAAAAATGTTTCCACATTCTCAATTATATGACATTTCATTGTATTAATGAAAACTCTCTAGTGTGCCTTTTTTGTCTTTATGCAGTTTTAGAGCGCTGGCATCTTACAATTATTGTAGTGTGTTTATGCCAGAACCTACACACTGGCATTTAAAGCAGCTATACTCTTGACTGTGTAATGTGAAAGGGATTCCTTGTAGAGACAAACCCAATGAGAAGCACCGCCCGGCTCTACATGCCCCTTAGCTCTTTGGAACTCTGCAGCTTCTTTTGGATTATTGTTTAGATTTTCCTGCCTGCACGCAATTTTACTGTTTTGGATCACTCTTAACCTCTCTCTTTCATATTCAGCCACAGCAGGAAGCTGTTTTAAACTAAAACGCTCTGCAAAGTTAGCCATTAATTGGTGAACATCGTGGAGCATTTAGCAGATAAAGGAGAGTGAATTGTACTTTCCCTGTGTCTGCTGAAACAGGCGTAAACAGGCAATATCAGCTGAGAAGGTGATAATATGTCTGTGTTGTGTTTAAACTTGTTTGCACTACTCCTAAGTGGTCAAGGATTTGCTCATGTTCACAGAGAACTTGTTGAACCAGTGTGCACTTTTTATATCAGTTACCGTAATTAGTTATATTAGCACAGCATTATTGTGATTTGATCACATTGTGGTGTACTCTGAAATGTGATAGCTTGAAATGTCAGCTCAGTTCTCTGATCTCATACTGCTGCTATGCATATGGCAGCTAAATGCTGTATCTTGCCGCAGCCCACTGGAAAACCCATTCTATGCATGCCTTTGTTTACGTTAGCCTTCTGAAGCATAACCCAATGTTATTATAAGTTTTACCATGGGTATTAACAAGACCTTACAAACTAATCCAAGAAATACCCTTGAATAATACAAAATGAACACTGTGCTTTGGGTCTCTCTGTTTATTAGAATGGTGTGTAATGCAGCATCAATCCACGTCTGTGCACAAACGATATGTCATTTTTGTCTCCTTCCAAATGCATTCATCGTCGAGCTTTGCAACGTGTTTTTTCTTCTCTCTCTTTTTTTTCTTTTTTTCCTTTGAAGAAGCGGCTTGAAGCTGTCAGGGTCTATGTGGCGATAACAACCTGGGGTGGAGAATGACACCTTGGGAGTGACAGATGAAAAGGAATCAAATTCTCCCCACAGCCAACTGTATGGAACTGATACAGGCTTCCCCCCATTTCTCTCTCCACAAACAGGCCACTGCATTAACTTATTCAAATAGGAGGTCAAGCCTTAGTTTAGACACCAGACCTGTCCCAAAGAGTAGAGCAGGAGGAAGAGTGAGAAGGAGTTGGGGAAAGAAAATTGAGTAATTGTACTTCTGAATTAATGCCTTTTAATCTGTCTCTCAGCCATTGAGTGATAATGAAAATGTAAGAAAAGGCAGCATTGAGTTTGCAATGCGGTGAATGTGCCTTTGCAAAGAGACTTTTTGACCTAATATGAGGGCTGCCAAACTGAGGCGTCTTCTGAAGAGAGCCCTTCAGAAACCCTTTTCAAGAGTCCCTTCCTACTTTAGCCGTGTGTTCAGAAATCAGACTCCTAATCAGAGAGGTGACTGGATTCCACGCTGCATACGCCCAGCATCATTCTGATATTTACCCCTGGCTGTGAAGGACACTCAGAATGAACTCATACTTCATCTCTGATCCTTCAATTAAGTGTGAGCAGGACACGGTGTTAGGCTAGAGTTGGTCTGACTTTTATGAAGTTGGCTGACATTATAAGCAATGCGTGTTTTAGTCCTTAAGATTGAACCCAAGGAAAATGTAAAGGTTGGGTAACTCATGCACCGCTGCAGAGCTCATAGATTGTTCCCCCTTGCCCGAGTGCTTTCCCGTGTACTCCGAGCTTCTTCCTCTGCCTCTCACTCTCCCCCTTATTTCTTCTCAGAGCGAGGTCCCATGCTGTGCTGCAGATTGAAGACACTGCGTCTGGAAATCAACTGCTTGGCTAGGTAATTTGGCTAATGGACTAATCTCAGCTAAACTTTTGTAAATGAGGGTTTTATGAGGTGACTCTGCGAAAGAAACATTTCGCCAATGTCATGGATGATAAACATGCAATTGAGCAATCACATTGAGATGAAAGCTGTACTGCAGCTGTAGGGGAATGGAACTTCGCATCCTTATATCTCCCCATGGTAATAATGACTAGATCTGTTATATGGATATGCAATCTCAATTTGATTTTTAGACCCAGTAAATCAAATAAATGATAGTGTATTGTTTTAGTTCTGGTGAAAAGGGGCACTCAAAACTTTAAAACTTTGTTGCAATATCTTCATTGTGAAGCAAATTTATTTCTGGTTATACTAAATTCCATTACATATTTCAAACTAATCCCCCAAATGGAAACGGCTAATGAATGTGTCTACATTTTAAAGACTTGTTTAAGTTTCGTTTGGGTAGCTGGCAGTGAAGACGTTTGTCATGTACCTGGGGATGTCTGTGTGGGTGTCTTTTTTTTGTGTGTGTGTTTACTCCAGCAGCTCCAATGCCTTGCTCACTGGCTCTGACGTGCACATTTGGACATTTTAAAAATGTCTAGATTTTGCCATTCTTGAAATAAAAAAAAAATGCAAATATCATCAAGCGCAGTGCCCAGCACTCATCTAATAATTTAAAAGCCCCTGCTTAGCTCAAAGCTTTATTGCATGTACATCTAGGTCACTTTTCTATTTACTGTATTCTTAGTCATTTTCACTTGTCTTGCTGAAAAGTAATGCTAGACAAATCTCATTTGGACATTTTAATGAATCCCATCTACCAATCAAGGCCAGACAAGAGAGATGGGTAGTGAGGTGAGGGAGAGAAAGAGTGTTCCATCTGATTTTAATTTAACATGGAAGCATTTCTGAATTTAATGGCACTGCCTTTGTGTGAGTTGTATCATTTGCATCAGTATTTTTTTTTAGCATTATGTCTATTATGACTCTACAGAAAGCCTTCACACACAGGACGGCAATTTATAGCCTCACTTTCACATTCTGTAACTCCTATTTTGTCCTTCATCCCATAGCTCAGAAAGCAATTTCTGGCAATAGCACAAACTTTGAAGCCAACATGGCCGCTGAATGAACTGACAGACAGACAATATGTCGGTTCTGATTAGCACTAACCGGCAGTGTGATAGAGGAGGACGGGGCCAGCGAGGTCTGCCACGCCGTCTCCACTCATACTGCTTGAAGGAACTCCAAATTGTCTCACCCTGGAGGTCAAAAGCACTCTGGATGCAAAGCTCTCTCTGAACACACACACACACACACACACACACACACACACACACATCTTGTTTGCCTGCTGACTGTGGATATTGCAGATCCGTGTCCGGTCCTCCAGCGATGGTCCAGTGATTGGCAGGTAAGTGGCTGCTCTGTTTACAACATGGCTGTCGTATCCAAGCCCACACTGTCCTTGACCTGAAGCTCTACCTGAGCTGCATAAATTTGTATTAAACATCCTCCCCATCAAAGCTACCCAGAAGACTTGACTCTTTTGTTTTCCATCGCAAAACTAACCCTGCACATGCACACTGACAGCACAAACAGCGCAGAGCTAATCAAAACTATAAGGTAACACATCATGGTTGCTCTTGCTGAAATGTATCCTTCTTGAGAATATATGAAATCTTTTGTTCCCTTCCATAATGAAATTTGTCAGTTTACTGACCAGCTGCAAATATGTGATGGGGTTATACACAAAGCTTTGTTTATTTATCATATAATTTATTCTATCCCTTGTCACTGAGCACTACCTTAATACAGACTGTTCATTTGACAGCATGGCACAACAAGCTCGTGTTTGAATTGGATACTCAAAGGAGTTTGACACAAGATTAGCCACAGGCTGTTTGTGTTAGGACATTTGTTTTCTTCATACTTAGTGCTATGTTCTTCTTTAACTAGTTAGTTAAAATTACAATACAGGCCAAAAGGCTGAAGAAGGGGGGGGGGGGGGGGGGGGGGGGTGGCAGCAGATTGACAGTCTGAAGAAAGGTGCCTGGAGGAGGTGTGTGTGTACAAAGAAGAGCGTGTGTGCCCATGGACACTTTGTGTGTATGTGTGTTGTTCTCCCGCAGGTGGTGCTCTGATGGCAACTGGAAGGCGGTTTACTGCCACTCAACCCCCTACTATCTGGTGGCCCCCAGGGTGGTACTATGTGAACACTCACACATACACACACATTATATACAAGCATGTCCCTCCACTGGCATATGCCTGCCTCCTACCTAGCTCAGCACCTCCATTACCCCCCGCTCCGTTCCCCGCCCTCCCTTCAGCAGGAAAACACCTGCAGTTAAGGTCATGGCTCTGACTCCCTGCCCCCTCTGTTGCTTTGCAAGCTTCACTCTGTTCTTTACCAACACTCTGCACTGCTTTTTGATTATTTGTTTGCATCACAGAATGCACTTTTATGGCACATAGAGATTCTCTGGCTTTGAATGTATCATCAGTCCTGCCCTCGGGGAAGTTCACTGCGCTCATCCACCAACTGTGGAACTGTCTGCAAAAGGTACATGTTCTTCACCTTTGAAATTTCAGGCCGAAGTCATGGTCTTGTTACCATTGACCAATGTGTTCCCCACCACTGAATGAAGTCTGCCAGGAGTAAGTTACATTAAATCACTGTTAACATATCACCCACAATTAAACATATTGTTTATAATGCCATTTTGACATTCTAAACGCACAGGTGTGAATAATAAAATGAAAGATGACTTTATTCCATTTAGATGCTTATTAGGAAACTTGAATACAACTAAGTCATCTGAACTGGGCTGGTGAATGTCTTTTGCGAAAGACCCACCCGTTCAACAGCTAAATTTCAATAATCAATTCTTGCTGAACTGTATCCAGTATCCAACATTTTCTTATCAGGAACACATACAATAACGTTGTTAAAACTCCTATTGGTCCATGAGCTAACCAGCGACTTAATAGCTAGTTGGTTACAGTGTTGCCAAAGATTTTCAATATAATGTAGCTAAAGTCTGCTTGCAAGTCGCTAGATGGTAGTAGAGGTCAAGCTAAACTTTACTGAATCCAACTAGCTTCATCAATAGCTATTATTATTTTTCAAATTGCTACCATCTTATAAAAAAACATTGCATCAACTTCTACTTCTAATTTCAAAATATTTTTCTGTTGAGTGTTTCGACGGTTGAAACACCATTTATATATGTTTGTTTGTTATGAAAGGAGAGGATCTAGACCATGCATCCAGGATCCAGACTCTGGAATAAACTTAAACGCACAGTTAGCAGCTTTGAGGAAAAAATAAATATTCAAGATAAATCCTTTACAACAGAAGCAAAGGAGAATGATTTCCCTGGACATACGCTGCTCTCCTCCACTCACTACACACATTCAGTCCAGAGCCACAGCTACATTAGAGCACACTCACTGAGAAATATCATCGGCTCTCTTCAAGGGTGAGGTGCCCTTTTGAAAAGTCACTGAATGGGTCTTAAAAGTTGCCAAATCCAAAGAGAAAGTTGTTAGAAAGTTGGCAACAATGGCTGGTTAACAGGTGGAAGAAAAAAGCTAGTTGTGTACCTGCAGACACAGAAACACTGATAGCACTGATAGATTTATTGGTTAATTGTAATTAATACAACTGAAACACAGAAACAGAGAGAAACACTAAGGCTCCTGATTTGTTACATTGTCAGAAGAGATGCGAAAGTGGCCATATTCATACGAAGTTCATCAGAGTTCTACATGATTGGACTATGTAGTCAAGAGGTGAGTATGTCCAGAGAGACTCACCGGTAGCTCTTGTGCCTCACTGGCTAGCTGCAGTCTATGTGTGATGAGTTTGTTTGTTCTCCATGTTTCTTTGTTCTGGGTTCTCTGGTTTCTTATTAAAACATGCAAGTTAGACCCAGAATCTCTCAATCTCTCAGTACCTGTCTAGGGTGTTTTGTTCAGAAAATCAATGCTGTGTGAGGTTCCAGCCTCCTCTTGACCATGAATAGAATTGAGCAGAGAAACTGGATAAACAGATGAATGGATGGAGCTATAACTGCAAATTGCATTTCTGCTACCAAATATAGGATTATTGGAGATAAATTGCAGATAGCATTAATGCATAAATACAGTAAACACTCATGTCACTACCTTGTCATTAGGGAGCAGTAGGCGTACTTTCCATTTTTACAACGATATGTCATCACATTGAATCTATAAAAAATAATCTGCTCACAAAGCTGCCTTGTGTCTCAATGAGCGCAATAAAGACTTAATTTAACTTGCATTTCATTTCTGTGATCCCATGCACTGCTCTCTTTATAAAATCACTTCTTTCACTTATTCATTTGATTGCAGTATTTTTTCTAAATCAGGATCTCGCAAGAATGATGGCATCTTTCTGTAACTGAGATAATGCCAGCCCTGTTCAGACAACACCCCCAGGGCAAATGTTAAATGGTAACCATCGCACATGAACTGATAATGTATATGAATTATACTACCTTTGTTTTTTGTTGCATTGGAGGCAATAAATTGCACAATTTGTATTTTAACTAGATCCAGAGCTTCACCACTAGCACCTTGAAGCTCAACAATGTTTAAAAGGAGTTTATTGATGGCTTCCTTGTTTTTACAGGGAGGTGTACTGATATGTAAGCTTTATTTTCCACAACCTTAATAGCAAAATTCTTCTCGATGAACAGATGTACTGCTTTACAGAAAACCACATTATGTTTCCGAGAAACAGATAGGGCTAATAGTTGAATGCCTTGCAACGTTAAACAGATTATTTAGGAGATACTTTTCCGCATAAATTAATATAAACGCAATATACTGTAGGGTTTGTTAGTCGGTTACTGTAAACCACATTATAATGCAAGATTCCTTAATTTTAAGCCAATACAATTAAATGTTTCTTATTTAAGACACATCTTGACTCGTGTGGTTTATTTTAAAGGGAGAGTAGCTTACTAATGGATACACCGGGTCATTTAAATTTGTTTTTGTGAATAATTATAAATGCAAACGCAAGATAAAATACTCTAAAAGTGGACTAACTGACCAACCAAGCCATTAAAGAAATCTAAAACCCATTAAAGGATGATGTGGTGTGTATGTGATGCAGTAAAGAAAAAAAGTTTGCAGATGGCGATGATGGTTTTAACCAAAACAGGAATAAGCTGTGGTTCTCTTCTACCTACCTGCTGTGATCTGAAGATACTAGTGTACTGGCAGTGTTTTCATCTGATGACTGAGAGTGGGATTATGTCAATAGTGTCTGTGCATGTAGTGTGTATATTTGCAAAGGTGACATGTGTGGGAGTACTTTGTATGAGTATAGGTACTGATGAATACCTTATTGTTTTCCCTATTTGTACTCAAGTGTCCCTGCACTATGCATGTTTATCTTTGCCTCACTGTCTAGTTTGCCTCCGCTTCATACTGCATGTGTTTTATGTATGACATTGGAGTGTGATGGCAATCGGTGGGCCTCCTGCGTGGTAACAGCATTTGTCATCTGAGACCAGACTGAAGGAGCACGTTCAACTGTAGGCGTATGTTACCTGACCATCACACTCCTAAAACCCTCTCATTTACATTTAGAGTGAATGCCATACTGTCAGTGAGGCTCCATTCCACTCGGACAAAGCCCCTCACAACCTCTTTGCCTCCTACTTTGCAGTACACAGAGAGTAAAACAATAGTCATCGTGATGGGGAGGCATCAGACACACTAATTTGGCGTTATAGCAAAAGCCCTTACCAGAATAATAAGTAGTATTTTACGGGCCAGATCGAAGAGACTAAATCTCAGTGTGTGTGGAAACCAGCAAAAAATGCTTTTTTTCTATGAATTTTAAAATAGAGCCAGAAGGAGTCCAAATACTTTACTCTAGGGGTACTCAAACCTTTTCATATCAAAAGCCTCAAAATGGAGCTACATTACAATTTAGAGACTATTTGAGAACATTTTGCTGCACAGAGGTTGATCATTTCGTTGAAACCTGGTCACTGCTTCGACTGTAGGTACAGAAATAACAATAAAAGAGAGATCGTAATCAGAAAACAAGACAATCCGATATTTTTGCCAGATCCGTCTTTTTAGTTTGACAGTTCACATTGTCGTTTAATATCAGACTCCCAAATGCGCAGAAGAATAACACGACGTCACACGCAGCACGCTGTCATACAGGAGTAAACAGAGATGCAGAGGTTAGCTCCGGTTAGCTCATACTTGCTAACCCTCCCAATTTTTACGTGAGACTCACGTTTTTTATTGTCCTCTCACGGGTCACATTTCTCCCGAATTATGTTGTGTGTTCCCTTTCTGTTCACACAGTAGAGATGCACGTAACTCAGAAGAGAGCTCATGGTCCGGTGGATTTCAGGTGTATGAAAAAGGTATTTGTGAGCAGATGATAGCAAAGAGAAAAATGAGAGCCATATGTTTAATAATGTGCTTTTTCGTGTTGTCTACAGAAGGACTGTGACAACAGCTTCTCTAGAGTGCACAGTAGCCTATCCCCTAGCCTGACGTGCACCTCCTCAAAAATGTAACTACACGGAGGGGCGATGTGGAGCGTAAGAACTGTGATTGCTTGGCTGGGTAGCCTCAGAATGCCACCGAGCCAACAGGAAGTGCTCTGTACTTTGAAGTAAATTATACTAGTGACCAATCCAGCGGCTGTTACATCAGGGTTCCTGCGGCTCCTTAAAAAGTCTTAAAATTCAATCAGGGAAATTAAGGTCTGAAATTGTCTTGAATTTACTGTAAATTTGCTGTAGGTATTAAATTTGCCGATGGTGCTATAATACACGCTAATTAGCGTGTATTTATATGATTTTTTTAGTATTTGACAATGTGAGACCCCGTCATTAATATAACCTTTATGTTAACGTTAGCTGCAGACGTCTGGCTGCGTGTCATGTTTCATTATTGTCAGTCGTGGCATGCAAGATTGGGAGACGCAAGTTAAAGTGGTTGGAGGAAGATCCGATCCTTCTGGCTTGCTCAAACAACTGTACATCACATCCTCCTTTCATTTATGAAGTTCCAAAAAAATATCTATAACTACGGGTTAAAATAGCTTTCTAAAGTGTGTCTTTCTTTTCACCGTGATTAGTTTTCCTCCATGGATTATCCATGTTTACCTCTGTCTTTAGCGGTGCGCCTATGTTAGCCCGGCCAGAGAGTGAAAGTGAAACTTAAATTCGGTCCGGCATCATTTCCTTGCTACCTTTCTTTATAATGTGTAGGCTACTCTTTTCTGTTATTTTAGTAGTTTATATTTACTTTAACACAGCAGTGCATGAGTTAGGGCTGCATTCTGTATTTTATGGATAACTTTATTTAATTTCAATGCATTTTGTAAAGTGTATTGGGACCATGTCTTTTGGTGATTTTGCACTATAAATAAAACCTGACTTGACTTGACTTGGTGGTCCACAAATGTTAGTGGGACTAAAAAGAAGATGTTCTTAAAGATGTTTTTTTACTTCAAGCCTTCAGTGCCTACAATAACAAATGAACAATTTGGCAATTTAAATAGGGAAGATATTGCTTTATGTATAAGTCCATGAATAAGTAGGGGTACAGAAAACCAGACAGCATCCAACACGTATTTAATTGTCAGTACGTGCCTCAGGTGAGTTTAATTAGTTCACTTAAAACCACTCTTCATAATTGGCTAAATATTACTTGTAATACTTTACTACCTTCTGGGAAAGCTGCTGTTTATACATCTGTCTCTCGCACCACCTGTGACCAGTGGCCTAGCATCACCTGAAGCTGAAATTATATAATATTCTTTTTGTTTGTGGATCACTGAATAATGTAACTTTTATTAGTTGTGTTACTTTTGTGGGTTGCAGAAACGCAGCAGAGGACCAAGGGTGCTCCGTCTTTGCAGGAAGCACTAATTATCCCTTGAAGAGATAATAACCGTATTTATCGTCTGAGGTGTTCGTTTTCTGAAGGGTTATTTATCAAATACCATGCGGGATTAGAAAATCAATTCAGAGTGTCACAAATTAATTTGCAGCCATCATCTCACTAGTTCCCATGAGACAACAGGCAGCAGAAGCACCTTAGTAATGTGGAGAATACTACTGAATTGATTTAGTTTTCCATATCTTCCATATCTGATGAAGAATGCTGATGTGAACCATGACAGAAAAATAAGCATGTACCTGTGTGAAATCTGTGCTGCTGTAATAGGTTTTCACTTAGTCAGCTTTAGGGGGGACGCGTAATTATTAACATGTTGACTCCTATTGAGCACATTATAAAGTTGAAGCAGGACCGATGAATTATAGCCAAGATGTTTTATATGTTTGCAGCCAAGTACAGTGTGAATGTTTTTCCTCATAATGTTCCTCATTAGATTAATCTGGTTTGATATTCTGGCATTTTCCATTGGATCACAGCCAAATGGATTTTGACTCGCACCGCAGCATCTCTGTAATATGACTGAATCCTTTAAGGTTCAGTTAATGTCTTACAGTCATAGAATATGACAAACTAGCAGATGCAGTCACAATTATTAAAAGTAAAATCTGTTGTGTCATATAGAGATAATTCGATAAAATTAATATTACAGATAAATTTATAGTGGGAGTAAAGAACAGTCAACCAATGATATATGGACAGAAGAAAAGCAATGTATATTTGATGATAAAATATGAATATGTTACACAAAATTAGGTTGTATATAATATGTCCAATAATATGTCCAAGAAGTGCAGATCTTTGTGTGCTTTATGTTGAGATCTTCTGGTTAGTGAAGAGATCTCTCCACTGAATGATCCCCCTGCTGTCAGGTTACGTGGATCCTTCTTGAAGACACACCGGCTTGCCCGGCCACAAAATCCAGTTTACAAAACAACAAGTAACAAATACTAACAAACAATTTACAAATTTACAAAATACATTATTTACATACCAACCGGGTCAAGGCGCTGCAAGGTGTAAAGGCCAAGCCTGGGACACAGAAGGGCTGCTCAAGAGAGTCCACAAGAAGGAAGACTGACTCAAGCATAACAGATAAAGGCCATGCAAGAAGCAAAGGCCAAACGTGTGAATTGGGTGGCCACTCAGGTCAGCCCACAAGTCGTTAAGCTGGCCAAGGAAAAAGCGGCAAGAACCTGCAGCAGTCACTGTGAACCAACATCCTTCTGCCAGAGCTTATGGCTAACAGAAACACTGTTATGAAGGGAAAAGCCACAACCCAAAGGGCCTCAAAGGGGGGAAGCTGAAGTTCACTAAAGACTATGTCCAAGTCCTATGGAGGGACTGATGGTCTAGTCCTGCAAAGTGTAAGCCTCTGGGCACCTTTGAGTAACTTGGAAATCAAGGAACAGCCTCTTCATTGAGTGTATACTCGTAGACACAAACGGCATTGATTGCCACCACCATCCCTCGCAGGGTAACAGCAGACCTACCTGCCTTCAGCTGGGTCTGCAGAAATAATAGGATGTCTTTGGCTGTAGATGATAAGGGATCCACCTGGTGAGCCCCACACTATGTGTTACACATAGGCAGACCTTGTGATTGGTGCCCGGGTCTCTCGCACAGTCTCACTAGAGGCACTGACAAGCCTAAAACCGGGAGACTGTCCCTTTCAGGGGACTGAACACCAGTCTGACAAACCACGGATGCAGGGTCAAAGAGAAGCCACCAAAATTGGCCTCACATCTTCCACCAGAACCCTCTCACGTCCTTGTTAACTACCAGTCTAGTGGGAATTAGCTAATAAAATACAACTAGTAGAAAACTTTACTAAGTTTCTTTGGCATGTTGACTGGTGCAACTGAAGGGAGAAAAGAGCACTACTCAGGTCACCAGTAACATTACAGAAATGGACAAGAGAAACCGCAATCCAGTGAGGCTGCCCGTAGCCCACACTATAACAGGTAAGTGGATTCAATGCTGTAACCCACACACACACATAGACACAATTTCTCTTTATTTTATATTTCAAAATCACAACAAGGAATATCCCACACACTGCGCCCTGACTTAGCTTATCGATCAAACACTAGCATATGTGCTTTATCGGTAAACTATGGGGCGTGGCCAAGCAAGCTGGTGTGTCTTAAAGAAGTCTCCATGTACTCTGACATGGTATCCTGGGCATCGTTCCCTGTACATATGAAATATGTAATGCCGTGTAGAGATTGTCTCTACATGATAGAGAACTGGTATTTTATCCTTCTTGAAAATGAAAGGTCAGTTTGGATGAAGAAAAGCAGATTTATTTATTGTGCCATCTGAATGCAGCCCTCTGTCCTGCAATTTATGTTGATATTGTATAAAGCTGTCCCAGTTACAGTGTGGTAAGAAACCTAATTGCTGCCTGGATAATGCCAAAAACATAGTACCTATTTGTACCACACAGAGAGCAGGACTGTGACACCAGATACCACAATTTGCATCCTGAGTCCCACATGTGGTTAGGTTCAAGCAACAAATGACCCTAACCTTAACCATTGGTTAAGGTTTGCCTCCTAAATATTATGTTTAGGTTGGTTAAGGTTGGCTAACCTAACCTTAACCTTTGGTTAAGAAAAAGTTCAATTGCTGTAGTTTCTATGAGTGGATATTGTTTTGCAAGAATGGATGCAGGGCAAACAAATTAACTATGTTGTCAGTGCAGATTTTACTGATACATTAAATAGGCTGTCAACATTTTACGTTACTTAACATTTGCTCATTATGTTCATAAAACAATTTTTGTTTTCTGTTGCAAATTAATTGTATGTTAACATAATATTTAGGAGGCAAACTTATGCACTGATGTTTTCTTTCCCGATGTTTCTATTTTGTGTTGTTTTTAACATGGATAGCATGAAGTTTGTTGTTCACATTCAAAACATTTACAGTTGCCAAATAACTGAAAAAGGGATTAGTCTGAAAGTCCTAAATCCAGATAAACTTTAGGCTGCTCTTTGGCGAGAAAGTAATTTGAACATTTTCACATCAATATTATTTAAAAGTATATTGAGGTGCTTTTAATGTTGTAATGTTGTGCCATTGGTGTAGGAGTGAATGTGAATGAATGTGAATTTATTTCTGATGAGCAGCTGGCGCGTTGCTCGGTAGCCTCTGCGAATGGGGTGAATGTGACATGCAGGGCCATGGCTGTAAGAACAGTCCATTTACCATTTACCATTTGAATAATGTGTTACCACAAGATGTCTTGCTAAATCTTTGATACTTTATATATGATGTTCTCTTGTAATCCAACTTGGGACCATGACACAGAAATAAAAATTATAACTATAAGCGTAGATGTATTCTCTTCTGGTTCTATTTTAACCAGTGGAAAATACCTGGATATGTAAATACTGATGATTTTATTCATATTTACTGAGTTCCCTTTATAAAAATGGTCTTTCTTGTCTGTCAGTCACCACTTTAACAAAGTTAAACATGCCTCCATTCCCCACAAATTGATATTATGTAGCCCTCAAACATTATTGAATTTGTTTGTTTGCATCTGTTTGTTGCCTGCAGAGCAAACATCATAATGTGTGCTACGTGTTTGTCGATTCCGATTCTTAGATAAAAGAGACCCCCAGTCCTGAGTTGAATGGACAAATCTGTTTATATTACTGCTTGAGGCCGTTTCTTTGAATTAGTGCTTTACTCAATAAACACTGTGAAGTGGGAAAGAAAGTGCTACTTTTTTCTTGATTGTGTTAGATAAAGATAACATCTGTCAAATGATCCCTTGTAAAATCCATTCTCTGAGGGAAAAAAACCCTCAAATCACGAGAAAGAAGCTGCATCTAATACACCGGAAAACTAATGGCATGCACGGTGCAGTACATGGTGGACAACTGAGTAACAAACCTCAAACTAGTAGTATTTCAGCAGTTTTTCACCAAGAGTGTTTGACAGATGTCCTTTTTTCAAAGCCACTGGCATAGCTACAGCCTTGCAGGCTTCATCTATTCGATACCACAGCCATGCCAAGACTCTGGTATATAGTCTCACACTGCATCTGAGATAGCCTTTGTGATTTCTGCAGTTTATGTGACATGAATAAGAAATATCATGTACACTCCACAGAGGACAGCTGAATAGGATGTAAGGTTGTCTTGCTTGGACAGGGGTAACAACAGACCAGAGGGATACTAGGCATATTTTTAAAATCGAGGTCCCACCACTGGCTTTTCCTGTCAAAGCCAGAGGAGGAAAGTACTATCCAACTACTGACCCCCCTACCCTCCAAAAACACACACACACACACATACACACACACACATACCGCCTGTGTGTCTGGGAAAGAGCTGAGCAGCTTTCAGAGCTCAGCATGAGAGCATTTGATATTCATAGAAGGGAAGAGGAGGAGAAAGTGAAACAACAGCGGGAACACTGCCTTACGCGTGATATTACATTGTAATTATGATTTGGATGCAGGCACTGAGAAAGCACTGAGGGCACACTACAAATGTACAAAAATGTATGCGCACACACACACACACACACACACACACACACACACACAGTAAATGTGCAGTAATGGCACACACTTCTTGGGTAGACACAACTTCAAACTGCCCATGCCCGCATCATTGCAGAAGTAATGTGGGATCAGGGACAGTGCATCCGGCGCTTGTTTTGAAAGCAGGGAGATGAGGTACACGAGCCGGCTCCATATAGCTATCGACAGAGCTGTTCTGATTGGTTTGTTTACCATCAATATTTGCAGATGTCAATCTGGGTGCCTTTGAGAAAATGGATTTTTCAGCATGAAGTAGAATGTTCACAGAAATCATAGGCATTAGAGAGAGAGAGAACGAAAAAGAGACAGAACTATATACACAGAGAGACAGATGTGGTACACCAGGACGTGCACATTTGCACCTGAAAATATCACTGATATCTACAACCAGGCAGTCAGACAGGCAACAAAGACAGACAGAGAGGGAGAGATTATGGACTGCCCACTCATATCCAGAAAGAGTTGGTTCTCTCAAAAATTACAGATTCTGAATGCTTTGTGTTGCACACTGGAAACATGCCAGTAGAATTTCAAATTCAATTTGTAAAGCCTTTTTTTTAGAATGGAAAAACAAAGAGCAAGCAGCAGCAGAAGACATAAATGAAAAGAGGGATTCTGGACTATACAGCAATATAACAAAGAAACAAACACATACATATGTAAAAATCACAAATGCTCTATAATGCATTTTGAAATCATTCCTATGGGATTTTTTTATTCGATTAGTAAAGGTTTTGAGGAGAGCGAAAGAGAGAAAGAAAGAGCTGTCAGACTACTGTGCTGGCACATCTACTCTGCCTCTTTTATCAAAGATAAGTAGTATTGATTTACTTTGAGGCTGTAAAAAGTATTCGTCTTAAGAGCTGACATTTAATAATCTCCGCCTAATCCATGTTTTGCTGGGAGCCTCTTGAGATGCTGGTGAGTCCTCTATTGTTCTCCTGTTCTCTCTTGCACCTACTGTATATCTAATGAAGGAGACTGACATTATTAACCCCTCATTGGCTCATGTATGCTGCACATAAAATGCAGGGGTGCAGTGCTTATCTGATGAAGGAATCCATCAACTATTAAATAAACTTTTGACTCACTGTGGTTTTATAAGATTTGCTGTGGTCGTACTAGTTTTTACTTTGTTCTGTGTGTGTGTGTGTGTGTGTGTGTGTGTGTGTGTGTGTGTGTGTGAGTGTTAGATTGTGTTTTAGTAGAAAGTAAATGCGATTTTGGATCATCTGTAAAACACTAGTAACCAAACTATTAGGCATAGAGATGAATATAGGGTGTAGTGAAACTATGGACAAAACTGTTTATTTATATTTGTACTTATTTATTAGGGTAAAAACATATTTTGTTGAATAACCCTGAAGAAATTTCAGGCAAGACTTTTTGTGTACATACCCCTCTTTCTAGCACTCTTGTGAAACAAACAATTTAAAGCTGGCATCTACACAGCCACGTAAGGTAGTAACAACGGGCCCCAGTGCAGGCTGTTATGATGGGCCCTTGGGCTACACCGCTGTTAGGAAGCACACTCAAACACACTGCGTTTGTGTCTAAAAGGTAACACTATATAGGCAAATGTATGTGCCTTATTTCCTCATTTTGCCACGGTTTAACAACTGATACAATTAGATGCAGTAAATACCTAATTTAAAGCTCATTTCAAGCTCATCAATTGATTTATTATTTCCATATTAACATATTAAATTCAACAGTTCTTTTTGTGTGCGTCTCTCCAACACACACGCTGCTGCTGCAGCAGCTGTGTTGCGTGCGCCTGGACGCAGCAGTCTAAAGTAAAGTACCATCCTGTGATGGATTTTAGAGTCAGACTGTGTCACCTAGACTTTTGTATTTGCAAAGTACAGAACTCAAAGAGAAAGTTATAAGGAGCATGGCCAGTGCTCTCATTGTCAAAATCCTGAAATGTCACTACAAGTGCAGCAGATGTCCACAGTGCTGAAAAGACACAGACTTTTTCGGGCAATTTCAGTACAATAACCTCCCGAATCACGACAACCACATTCCTCTTCAACAGAGAGGCAAGATATTATGGTGGTGAATAAGAAAGAAAAGTGGCCTACTTATAAAGCAACACCATGTTCTGGAACCAGGCCAGCTACAGCATGCACACAGCACAATTAAACAGGTAGGCCTACTCAGCGGTGACCTGCCCATGAAATGATAACAGCCTGTAAAACAGCGACACGGCAGCCACACCACATTCAAGCTGAAAAAAAGTACTTGTAAAGTTACTCACCTATTTGAATGGCACCTGACGAGCCTGCATTGAGTGAAATCCAAAACAATGTAATAATAATAATAATAATAATCTTTATTTGTAGAGCACTTTTCAAAAACAAGTTACAAAGTGCTTAAGTCAAGTGTAAAGACAATAATACCCAAGAGACAATAATACAAAAACAATACAAGATAAAAGCATGAAAACATTGAAAAGACTAAAATACACGTTTAAGATAAATATAAAATTAGTAAAATACAATAAAATAAAAGTGATAAAATAAAGTCAAATAAGATCGAGAAAAGCTCTCCTATAAAAGTATGTTTTAAGAAGGGTTCACTGACTCAGCCGACCTGATTTCCTCGGGCAGGCTGTTCCAGAGCCTCGGGGTCCTGACAGCAAACGCTCTGTCCCCTTTAGTTTTCAGTTGAGACTCTGGAACAGACAACAGACCTCTGCCCGAGGATCTCAAGGTACGTGCTGGTGTGTATGGGACTAAAAGGTCAGAAATATAACAAGGCGAGAGGCCATGAAGAGCTTTAAAAGTGATCAATAGAATTTTAAAGTCAATTCTAAAACATACTGGGAGCCAGTGTAATGAAGCTAAAATAGGAGTAATGTGGTCATATTTCTTTGTTCTGGTTAAAAGCCTGGCAGCTGAGTTCTGGACAGTCTGGAGTCGATCAATAGATTTTTGGGTTAAACAAGTGAAAAGGCTGTTGCAATAATCCAGGCGTGATGAGATGAAGGCGTGTAAAATGGTCTCGGTGTCCTTAAAAGTTAACATAGATCGAATTTTTGCTATATTTCTAAGTTGATAAAAACATGATTGAACAAGCTTTGTGGTGTGCTGCTCGAAATTTAAATTACTATCAAACCAAACACCAAGGTTCTTTGCCACAGGCTTAATGTGATTTACTAGGGAACCAGCAGATGGCAGTATTTGTTTTGCCATCTGCTGGGACCCAATGACCAGGATTTCTGTTTTGTCTGAGTTCAGTTAATATGGGAGCTTTGCGACCCTCTCCTCATGTTCTTTTCTCTCCTCTCTCTTCTTATAACTACTTTTATTTGTGAATAGCATCGACTTCCAGCTTGCACGTGTGGTCTGTTAGTCTACTGGTCAGATTTTGCTAGTCTTCTTGTCACATGATCAAAAAGAAATTTAAGATTGGGCAGTCATTTAGAATATTACCCAGCAATCGTCACTGCATATGTAGCTATGTGACTAAACTTCTGTTGAATCTGTGGAAATTATTTTTTTGTATTTCACCGTATACCTTATAGCATACTAGCAACTACTGACTGCAGTCTGTAGTTTTACACACATAAGTCTGTGGCATCTGACACCATGACAGGGGGACATGCACCTACAGGTAAAACTCGAACAATTAGCATATTGGGCAAAAGTTAATTTATTTCAGTAATTCAACTTAAAAGGTGAAACTAATATATTATATAGACTCATTACATGCAAAGTGAGATATTTCAAGCCTTTTTGATATAATTTCGATGGTTATTGCATACAGTTTATGAAATCCCCAAATTCAAAATCTCAGAAAATTCGAATTTTACATGAAATCAATAAAAAAAAGGATTTTAAATACAGAAATTTGATCCCTCTGAAAAGTATAATCATGCATATGTACTCAGTACTTGGTTTGGGCCCCTTTTGCATGAATTACTGCCTCAATGCAGCGTGACATGGATGCTATTAGCCTGCGGCACTGCTGAGGCGTTATGGAAGACCAGGATGCTTCAATAGCGGCCTTCAGCTCTTCTGCATTGTTCGGTCTCATGTCTTTTATCTTTCTCTTGGCAAAGCCCCATAGATTCTCTATGAGGTTCAGGTCAGGCGAGTTTGCTGGCCAATCAAGCACAGTAATCCCATGGTCACTGAACCAGGTTTTGGTACTTTTGGCAGTGTGGGCAGGTGCCAAGTCCTGCTGGAAAATGAAGTCAGCATCTCCACAAAGCTCGTCTGCTGAAGGAAGCATAAAGTGCTCTAAAATGTCCTGGTAGACGGCTGCGCTGACTCTGGACTTATAAAGCACAGTGGACCAACACCAGCAGATGACATGGCTCCCCAAACCAACACAGACTGTGGAAACTTCACACTGGACTTCAAGCATCTTGGATTGTGTGCCTCTCCATTCTTCCTCCAGACTCTGGGACCTTGGTTTCCAAATGAGATGCAAAATTTGCTCTCATCAGAAAAAGAGGACTTTGGTCCACTGAGAAACAGACCAGTTCTTTTTTTTCTTTAGTCCAGGTAAGACGTTTCTGACGTTTGTTGTTCAGGAGCGGCTTGACAAGAGGAATACGACATTTGAAGCCCATGTCCAGGACCCGTCTGTGTGTGCTGGCTCTTGATGCAGTAACTCCAGCCTCAGTCCTTGTGAAGCTCCCCCACACATTTGAATGGCCTTTTCCTGACAATCCTCTCCAGGCTACGGTCATCCCTGCTGCTTGTGCACCTTTTTCTTCCACACTTTTCCCTTCCACTTAACTTTCTATTAATGTGCCTTGATACAGCACTTTGAGAACATCCAACTTCTTTTGCAATTACCTTTTGAGGCTTTCCCTCCTTGTGGAGGGTGTCAATGATGGTTTTCTGCACAACTGTCAGGTCAGCAGTCTTCCCCATGATTGTGAATTCCACTGAACCAGACTGAGAGACCAATTAAAGGCTCAGGAACCCTTTGCAGGTGTTTTGGATTAATTAGCTGATTAGAGTGTGACACTTTGAGCCTACAATACTGAACCTTTTCACAATATTCTAATTTTCTGAGATTTTGAATTTGGGGTTTTCATAAGCTGTAAGCAATAATCATCAAAATTATATCAAGGCTTGAAATATCTCACTTTGCATGTAATGAGTCTTTATAATATATTAGTTTCACCTTTTAAGTTGAATTACTGAAATAAATGAACTTTTGCACAACATAATTAATTAACTAATTTTTCGAGTTTCACCTGTATGAGGGTATATATAGCATTTGATGATCTTTCTAAAACACAATAAGAGGTGAAAAGGGCAGTTACTGAAGATAGTTGAAATTCAATGCATTTTTAACTTGAAACTCTCATAAACCAGCTCATTACACGGCTGTGCCGCTCCGAGCCGTGAAGGGGCCCCGGTGCAGCTGCACTCTCTATACCTACGCCCCTGCATCTACAGTATACTGTGTGTTGTCAGAATATCTGCCTGAATGATGAACTGTGGTGAAGCACCAAAAGCAGCATCATTTTCTGTGGTTGCAGATGTACTCAGTACTTTGATAAATCAAACTGCAAACATACTTGTCAGGTTGCAAATCGGTTTATCAATGCCTCCAAAAATCACATATATGACCATTTACCCTAAATGACATATATGACTTTGAAAAGTACCAGTTCATGGACAGGAGTTCTGGACCTTAACTACATTACGTAACTAACATGACGTAAAAATAGTCACAGTTTGGTTAGGTTCAGGCAACGTAACTACTTGGTTAGGGTTAGGAAAACATTGCGGTTTGGGTTGAAGTAAGTATGTGAAGTAAGTCACATAAATCATGTGACTTATTTCACGCCATAACTCATTAATTGGTTTCACATGGGACTTGAACCCCATCCATCTCCTTACGCGGAGTCTTTCGCTCTTTATGCTAAGTTACGATATGGGTCATAATAAGCAGCTAGAACAAATTACGTACATGGTGTTTTTTCTGCTGAGGACAGGCTCCCGGTTGACTTTGCCACTATCATCTAACTGAATTGCTTCAATAAATGATACATTTGTGTTCCTGTTACCTGGTCAAATGTGAATGAAAACAATAAAGAGGTGACAAAACTATAACGAGTGAAATACAGATACAGCTCCAAGCTGTACATTATTAATTAGCATGTTTTTAAAGGAGACTTATTATACTTTTCCATATTTTATGACTTATCTACAATGTTACAATGTTGGATCTTCATGTTAAACATGGCCAAAGCTTCAAATACTGAGGTAAAAGTATTTAAAAGAAATCCGTGTGAACAAAAACCTCAGATTTCCTCCTGTTCTGAACGTTCTGTTTTCAACACAGTCTGTCTGTACTGAGTCTGTCTGTACGCTCAGCGACAACAACAGCCTGGTAACATGCTTCAAGTCTTGGCCAATCAGAAGACAGTGGGCTTTGGGGTGGGAGTTAAAGAGACAAGAGCATCTACAGCTTGTTTCAGACAGAGGCTGAAATAAAGGCCTACATGAAGGGCCAGTATAAGATAGGAAATTATTTTTTTGAACTTTTTGAAGCTGCCATTTATTCAATCAAATCACATTGTCAGACTTTGTTGTTTTTGCAGAATGACCCTGAAAGTCATACACCATCTTAAGTCCAAAACTAGAAACAAAGCTACATATTTACAGCCAACGAAATGATCAGCAAAGAAGAATGGAATGATAATGACAAATCTGTTCTTGCTTTCAGATCTCACCTCAGCTAATCAAGGCAGGTTGAATCATCCCTCCTTTTGGATCCTGCAGAGATGCCCACAAAAAGCCACAGTCCACAGTCTGGTAGAAAGATCATCAGAATCAAATGTCCAGAGAGCTTGCATGCCCCCCCCCAACACACACACACACACACACAAGACCATTAACATTTCCATCACATTTAATTTCATGATTAAAGTTCGTATGGGATCAAACTTTGTTGATTTCTTGTTAACAAAGGAGGTCAATCTAACAGTATGAAGTTTGATTTTGCAGACTGAAAACGGTGCAGTGAAAGCTTTTTATATCCAACTCGCACTAACATGCAATATGCCTCCTCAAGCAAATGCTGGAAAAATCGTTGAGATAGAGCCTACAGTCCACCAACACAAAGGGAAAAAGAGGAAAAAAGCTCTGAATGTCACTTAGTGTGTGTTTGTACACACCAGAATATGACTGAAGGGCCTGAAGAATGGTTTCTCGGCGGGGACAGTGAATTCCAGGCCTGGCTCCTGTCCATTAGCGAGGCTCTGCTTTCTCCCAGCTGCCCTCAGTGCCCGGTGTCTCAGTGGAGGAGCGCTGAAACGCAACACACCAAATGAGATGTGACTTGTGCCGCCATACTGTTCTATTTATACTGGATGGGACGACATTGAGGGAGAAATGTAACAAAGCGCTCACCTGCTGCTTGATGAGGTTTGGTGGCTCTCCAAGCCCACGGAGGAGTCTGTGTAATTTTCACCCTCACGTCTAAGGGTGTAAGGGAGACCTCACCCACCTCAAACACCCCTCCCCTCTCCGCTGGCCTCACCCACCTTCTCCCCCAAAGGCACAGAAAAACATAAGATAATTACCTGGTGTGAAATTTCCTCGTAGTCATGTGTTGGTGTCACGACATGCGGGTGTCACAGAACTCATATTTGACTGTGGTTTTGAGAATATGCAACAAGGCTATTGTGTTGATGCTTGTGTTGGAGGTGCTCTCCCAGGGGTGAAGGAGCAATTCTAAAAATAATGGTTTTCCTATTCCTAAAAGACAACAGGTAATAGCCCAGAACGTGTTTTGACTTTGAATAGATGTTAAAACAAAAGGCTGTGCTTTTGAAAATCTGTAGCATCAAAATGAAAATTGTGCTGATGTCTCTGCCTGTATTTATCAAACAGCTCAAACATAAACATAAAAGCTATTTATCAAATGTCTTCCAATTAAAACACTCCTGAGCTCTCAGTTCTTAGATGACTGCAGTATATAAACAGAGGTGAGCACAAACATTGTGAGTACAAAATGTTATTTGTCTTTATCAATATTATGTAAGTTGAAGCAATATGTAAAAATCAGAATAGGGCAGTTTTTGGCCAACTATTTGTATTTGATTCGGACATTTGGTGGGATGTTACACGACTTCTATCGGTGATGCAACCAACAAGAATATTCCTGGTATTGATTTTGTTTGCAGTCCCTTTCCATGCAACTTTATTGTCAGCGTGGAACTAAATTCTCCCTCTTTCATAGAGTAATTTCTCTGACCTTGTCTACCAGCAGCAGAATTAATTTCCTGCACAGGGTGGATTTTCTTTTTGTCTACATTTCAGCCAATTTCTATTTCATCTGTATTTATACATTATTTTTATTTGTATAAATTATAGTAATGATAGTACATTGGTATTAATTTCACATTCTGATTGCTACATGAGATATCAAGGATTTCACACATTAGATATTTTTTAGCAGAATTTTTTGTCCTTTTTTTATGAAAAATGTCGGCGAAATCCGTGGCTCTAATTGGCTATTTCTGCTCACAGAATACATGTGATTAATCATGTCATCCCATGAAAGTTGTTCCCAAAGGTTATTATTACACTTTGCCTTAAACACTGTTGGAGTTAGTCGCTTGGTAAGGGTGTCTTCAGGCACAGACTCGCAATAAATAACTTCTGCTAAATTGGCTGTTCAAAGTAAGAGTGTAATTCTTAAAATTTTGATAAATACAGGCCCTGGTCTTGTTTGCTTCTGCATCTAACATCATTTCGTAAAACAAAGGTGTGAACATCTTTATCTGCTGTGGATTCTCCCCTGTCATAAAATCTTGATTTCAGAGTGAACTTCTCCTCCTTGATGGCCAGCTCCACACCCTGCATGTGAAAAAGCCTCCATCACTCAGGCCTCATTTAGCCCATGCCCCTGTGACTTAAATGAATGCCAGATATGGGTAAGAAGGGGAAAGAAGTGGTGGTTGGGGGGGGGGGGGTTGATTAAAAGTGAGACTGCGGCAGGATTAATGATCAGAGCGGGGCAAACTTGGCTTTTGCTTGCATCACGTAATCAATGGTGTTGAGCAAGGCAGACGTGCCGGCCGGCGGAGGGGCTTGACGAGAGCTGCGAGAGCCGAGACTAACCTCCTCTCATTTCTCAACAAGACAGAGGGCCCCTCGCTGCCAAGCAGACAAGGTGAAACACTGTGGGGACCCCAGTTGAATGGCAAGGGCTTTTATATAGTTTAATGATTTTATTAATCTGAAGAGTCAAATGCTCGTGTCGTGAATCCCAGTGATATGTCATTTGTCTCAAGTGGCTGTTTTCACCAACTTGTTTTGCCCTTGACTAGGATTAGGTAGGAATGGTGAACAAACAGGGAAATAATAAATGATGCTTCAAGCTTGGTACAGAAATAAAAAGAAGCTCTGTTACAAAGAAAACACAACACTGAAACGGTAGCACTTTTGCTGAAAAAGGACAGGGGTTATCAAGTAAAACCAAAGCACATTTATAAATATGCTGGTTCTTTTCTGTCTTCAGTGAATTATTACAAAGCACATTTTCACCACGGGATTCTTATTTTTTTTCCGGATTTCAAAGACACGAGGCTTTGATTGACATGTTGGTTTGTTCCCAGTGTTTAATTGTATTTTCAAAGATCTCTCAGGGATCGTAAGGTTGACTAGTTGTTGTGTTTATCATGTTGTGCTGCTATCTGACTTGCCTTTGATCTGACTTCTTATGCTCTTGAATAAATGCCTGCTTTCATTTTGCAAATGCACTCTGGTTTCTAATTGAGGCTAAAAATGGTCCTGTGCAACTGCAAGACTTTTTTCCTTCATCATTAGTAGCCACTACCATTATGAGATCATTATGTTTTTTCAAATCAGAAGTAAAGGGTCACCATGCTGACATTTTCATTCAGCATGCTGATGCCTCAACATTATAATGTGTATTTATTTTATCATTATATAAAGTAGAGAAATGTTTGAACACCTGTATAGGACATTGAATTTACATGTAAATACACAAAGGTTGTCCTCAGCCGTACAGTAACATTTGTGGAGAGATAAGATCTCTCATTGTGTATAGGCTACCAGCCTGTTATTTACACTGATCTTGTAATCTACCCTGAAACAACAGATTAGAATGGATTACAAGATTTCCACAAGTCTTGTGTTTTAGAACCAAGTGAGAGTTAATGGTCGTTGCAAAGAGAGATTCCTTTGCATTACCTGAGCTCGGGGGCGGGGTTTCAGCTTGAGCGATACATTTGTGCATTTACTGGCCTTTTTGGAATCTGCTTCCTAAAAGTACAGAGTAAAGAGAAAAAGAGGAGGAACTGGGGGGATATACTGTAACCTAAAAGACTGGAGTAACTGTGAAGTTCTGAGAGTGAAAATCTGAGCTGAACACAAACACAATCCACACTAGGGGGACCATATTTTCAAACCCCCAAACCAGGACCCTTAAGTGTACCGGATGTTCAGGTACGCGCTTGTGATGCACCTTAAGCGTTTTCCATAGGATGGAGGACAATTATTTCAACCATTTGTTCCTGCCAGAAACTGTCTTCAATAGATAAGGATACCTTACAGATGTGTGAGCGTGTTTAAATTTCTATGAATTTTTTAAGTGCCTTTTTAGCACAGTAGGAGCTTCATAGCTAAAGCCTGACTGATGAATCTATGTCTATCTAACTGAAGAATGTTTCTCTACAGCCATCTTTCCTCAATGTAATATTTGCTTTGAATGTCGATCAGTGTACATTGTCCCTTTTCAAATAAACAAATAAATAAAACAATTAAATAAAACATTTTGAATTGTCTTTAATCATTGCTATAGAGGCTATAATATTTATACTGGAAGGCAGTCTTCAAGTTGTCATTCCACTATTCGGTTTTTCTCGAACTGGCAGATGTATGCAACGTGCCAGAAGGTCAATCTAACAAAATCCTTTTAACCTTAACTTGTTCTTATCATACAGCCAGCTGCCTACAAGGTGGGTCACAGTCATGATAAAGCAGCCATTAGCTTGAGCAGCCTGACCTTACAAAGGAAAACTGTCACAAACTAAGTTCTCTCAAGTATCCAGCCTCCAAAAACGCATGATCAATCGAGCTGACTCAAGTGTTTTTACGAGTGCGATTCTCAGTCAGGAGTGTCAGCGTGTGATTATACCTCCATCTATCATTGTGATGGGACTAAGTATTGGCTCCTTGTGACAGACTCTGAGGAATAGGACTCGACTTCAAGACAGACTTCACAGACTCACTAGATCAGCAGTCTGAGGCATTCACAAGAGACGACACGCCCTCAGATTTTTCCTTATCGTCTCAACAACCTCTTAATTTATAGCCCAGGGCTTCCTTTTCTGACTGTTTTGTTGCTGCTGTTTCTGTCCATCCGTGCCATGAACTCCCAATGCCCTCTCTGACTGATAGTGGTAATACAATGAGAAAGTGTTTAAGAATTACAGGAAACTATACAGATCTATACTGCAGTATTTTAATGTCTCTAGCAGAGAGAAGTTACAGTACTGTATATTTCAACATACACATCAAAATTGATAACAAGAGAGTTTATCTAACTTGTATGTGGGTGTATAAACCATTTACAGTACACAACACTGGATATTTACCTAAAGAACTTGTGACTTGTAAACCTTTTTTACAAGCCATCTACCACTTTCTCTCTTAATGGGAATAAGAAACAGCTTTCTGAAGAGACCGGCAGGATGCAAATTCCCCCTGAAGAATTGACGCTCATCAAAGTAACTATCCTCAGTGGTCTATTGTTACAATTAGAAGTTAGTGAAGCTATTCCTTACATATCGGCAGCTGTTGTCTATTTTCCTTTAATTTGTTGTAATTTGGAGGGAATCGACTTAATGCCTCGTCCGACAAGAACACGTTTTACTGATATGGATTGTTGTAAGGCAAGCTTAATTGATGCTGAGCGTTGCAGCAGAATTCTCAATGAAAAAGCGATGAAACAAGTGAATGCTTGACAACCTACCTCCACCTACAAACTACTCTTCTTCTTCACAATCACATTATTGGAGACATTCTGACTTAAGAGGCACGACGCATGCTTGGCCGCAGTCATTCTCTTGTCTCCTCAATCAGTCGGCACTGTCTGTCACTCAAGACAGGTGGGTGCTTGTCAGAACCACCATTTGCATGGTGACTTCATTTGAATAATAGGCAAGGAAAAAAGGGCTGAATACTCCACTCTTGACCTTAATATATTTCGTTTTTTGTCTGATTAAATTACATGTTTCACTGAATCTTAATTGCTTTTTTGTGAACCTGCTTATGTGATCTGATTTGCAATTTTCTGTGGGAATGGTATTGTATTACTTTGAATATCAAGGAAAGTCAGACAGAGCAACAAGCTTTCCACAATTTGCTCTTAGACTTTTAATGGCCTAAAACAGAGTTCAAAGGATTCAAGGATTATAATTGTCAAAAAATACAAGTTAAATTGCTCTTTTCCAAAAAAAGGGCATTAATATGTTACGTTTTATTTCTAACTCAACTTATTGAAATGGGAAAAATTACTGCTAGTATGCAAAGCCTTTGCCACATGTGATTTTTCCCTACACAGGATGGTCAATGCCTGGATGAAGGTCTAATGAATATATGGACGCTTCTCCAGTGATCATCTGCTGTGAGATTGGCGCTTAAAATGCATAATCAGCTGTAGTTAATCGAACAAAGTGATTAATCACATTTATCTCCCTCTCTCTGTTTGCATGCAACCTGTCATAATCAATTATTTGTGGGATAAATCGTGACTCTGGAGATAGGGGTGGCAGGAGTAGAGCGTGGCGCGTGATGAAGACTGATGACAGCCCCAAACATGGGACATGACAGTGGGAACATGGTGGAGATTGAATCTGTAACCCTCCGAGCACATCATAAATTATCTCTCTCAGAATAAAATGATTGATTTGCATCGCTCCTCGCTGCACCTGGAATTGCTGTCCTTCACAGGAACAAAGTGGTGAGCGAACACTACATGACGGCTAGTATTATAAGCTAATGCTGGAAAAGAAAATACTATAAAATGTGTTATTTGAGGCTGGTGTCTTTTTTTTATTCTTGAAGAAGCAGCAGTCTGACACTGAAATATAATGTGTGCAGGTCAAAGCAATGGGCAGATACATTTGCCTTCACTCTAACAACCTACAGTAAGTTCAACTCCCAACTCTTCTCAAAATCTTGCTCTGGGTAAGAAGTAGGTTTATCTTATTTGAAGCTGAAATCTGTAACTTTTGCACATTGTCACATCTCCAGAGGCGAGGGGTAGCTGAACTGACAGTGGAACTACAGGAAATAAATGGTTTGTAAAAACTTTCACTTTATTTAAAATCTGGAAAATGTGCCAGCGAGTCACATTGGTCTTGACGCTGTTGATTTTTAATGTGTGAAAATGAAAGACTGGTGTGAATGTGCTGGCTCTGTACGTTAGTGGCATTGTGTAAAGAACAGGTGTGACATCACAAACCGATCACCATTTCTCAATAGCAGAGTGTAGGCTTGTGTGCTTTCAGCAGGCCTGACTAACTAATTTGCTTTAGAATCAGCTTTATTGCCAGCTTTATTTTATCAAATAGATTTTAGTGGAAAAGCTGCTGCTTGAATTAGATTTATAGACCCTTTTTTCAATTAAAGAAATGCAACTCCCTGGGTCTGATGATGGTCATACACAGGATTCTGACACTGGATATCAGGGTTTAGTTAAATATTTAAAAGTCCACATGTCACATACATAATCCCTGACTGGGACCATTCATTAAAATGACAAAACAAGACAACAGTAACTTTCTACGGAGCCTGTGAAGTCCCTTAAGATGATTTTTTCTTTATCTTGTGCGCAAAATTTATTATCTTGTGGGAGCAAAATAATTATCTTGTGAGAACAAGATAACAAGTGGGAACAAGTTATTATCTTCATCTTGTTCCCACAATATAATAAATAAAAAATATTATCTTATGGGACTTCAGGAGCTCCGGAACATTCAGCATTTTTTGGCATCAGATCAGTTAAATAAATATTTCATACAGTAATGGAACAAGAATGACTAGCCACAGTGAGCTGGTCCATGAAGAGGTAACCAACTACTGTGCCTTTCCATTCGGTCAACTTTAACCAAGTGCTTTCAGTTGCCTAAGCATAGCTATAAAAACATTAATCATGCTTAGCCTCCATATCAGAAGAAAAAAACAATTATATATATGTTGACAATGCAGTTAACTATGGATATTTTGCATTAGAAATAAACAGGAGAAGGTGTTCAAATTTCCTCGTTATGTTAATAGAAAAGGTATTCTGTCTGGCAAATATTTTTTAATTATTTATAAATCATTATATCAATTTACACATACGTGTTCATGCTTTCATTTCATTTTCCCCGACTTTATTTCACTTTTGTTTAGTGCACACTCGTTCAATTAATGCCTTGATCTTCACAGGAGGGGAATGGAAACATTCCGCCTCTGAGCAAGATGAAGTGAAGGTCTAGATAAGCTCAGACAGAAGCCATGAGTTGGCACAGTCATGTTAGCAGGTCAACACTCAAGGCGCTTGAACACAGTCAAGACTGTCATCTGGTATCAGTACCTGCGTCTCTCTCATACACTTCAAAACAAGCCCTCACACCAGTTTGGACCATGTGAAATGCACGCGCGCACACACACGTGCACACACACACACACGTATACATACACATACAGTACATACACACAAAACTCACCACACAACTACAGAGGATTGTTGGGGCTGAAAAATCCAAGGGGGTTGATGGGTAGTTATGGCAGGTGACAGAGTGTGCTGCACACTTAGACAAATGGAGTCTGGCAGCTTCCCCTCAGAAAGACTTGCGGCTGTTTCTTATTTTTCCCTCTTTTTTTTTTTATTACTGCCTGACTGACTGTTTCTGCCTTTTACCAAACATCCATTGTTTACCTCTGTTCTGTTCAGTCTCACCTCAGATGACAAGCCATCCGTGGAGAGCCACTTCCTTTTCATTCTCCCTATTTTCTTCCTTTCTTTCATCCCCTTTGTTTCCTTCCTTCCTTTTGCCTCATTTCTTTTCAAGCCTTTTCACCATATCACGATGAATGAATTTTAAACTGACACGATGTCAGGTTTTCTCACATGGAAGTTCATAGTTTTATAATTAAGTCTGGCAAAGCTCACCACGAACTCGGGTGACAGGGAATAATATCGGTCCATGACAATCTCGGCTAATCCTAGCATGTGTTTAGATCAAGATAAAAAAAAAAAAAACACCTGGAATATCTGAATGGAATGAGATGCATTAGGATAGTGACTGATGGCATTTGGTCACAGATTAAATAAAGCTTGCAATGATATTGTGACCTGCTGAATATTATTATAAAATCTAAATCAATGTCACCTTTTACATCGGACTTTTTACGTGCACCAGACTGCAGATTATGATTTAGTCTGATTTCATTCACTGCAGACATTAAAATGCATCTCTGGTGTCCATGCTGCACTGATTTTTCTCTTGCCGAAATGAGATTGCCGGGCAAATAACTTCCTTTCACAATATTTACATCATCTTAAACATGCCAAGTGTTTGGGAAATCATATTATATGCAGTTTTTCTCACATTTCGACACATAGGAAGATGTTGTTTTACACATCCTGAAAGGCTAGTTTTATGATTAGCTCTGTCAGAATAAATTGACAGCCATCTCTTGCTGTACTTTACTTCCTGCCTTTGCGTGTTTGCCCGACTGTTTGATTGCCTGCCCTGCCCTAATTAATTTCACCTGTGTCTAGTTAACCTCTCATTACCTCTATATTTTAGTCTGTGTGCTCCCCTTGTCTGTTGCCATTCGTCTTTGTCGTCTTTTCAAGAGTTACAGTCTTTTTCCTGTATTTTGAACTAATGCTTTATTTCAGACTGTCTTTGGTCTTATTTGTTGGTTCTGATTTATGCTTACACCTTTTTTGGACTGTCTACCTGGTTTCGACCCGTGTCTGCTTCACATTGCCTGATGACTTATTAATAAAACTAACTAACCTGTATGACAAACTTCCAGAAACCAAATAGTCCAATGAGAGACTCAAACTCACCCAACAGACATTAAGTTGTATGGTTTTTTAAAAATGTTTTTATTTTTATTTACGTGTATTGAATCCAAAACCACAATTACAGTACTAAAAATGATCTCCATCGTCTCTTTTTGATTACTTTACATTAAATGTAGAAATGCATTACTTATACATGTCACACACACATACACATACACACGGGAGCTTTTTCCACGCAGCTATAGCTGACTAAATAATGTCAGCCTATTGTAATGAACTGAAATGTCATTTGGTTTTGTGGGTCATCTGTTATCCGTCATTGCGTGTATGACAAACTGAACTCACTTCCTTGTTAATCTCAGTTCTTCACTGGAGGACAGGATTCATCGGAATCTTTAACTTAGGGAAGCTGCCTGGAACCTGCAGGAGGAACATTTAATTGCATCTTTAAGATGATACTTTTATAATGATCAATGTTGCTCTCTGCTAAATTACATTTTAATGTAAAATGAGTGTTGGTGCTTAAATTCAAACAAATTTCGCAAACAAACTTCACAAACAAGACTTCCAGTCTCGTTGTTACAAGGCTGTCGTCACAGTGATGATGTAGGCTACTGGATTTTTTTCTCTTTATTTTTCTTCTTTTTTGTCTCAACATAAAAGTATCTTTCCCCTCAGTCTAACTCAGAAAGTCCACTGACTGCGTCTGTGCGGCCTTACAGCTGCCTTTTGTTTTGTTCTGTCCTCTGCCCGGAGTCAACTTCCACCAGAAGTGATTCGCCCCATGTTATTTACTTGTGGGTAATTTGTCATTTTTGTGCTTCAGCCACCTTCTCCAAAGCTCTCTGTGCCAATGTTTAGGTCCATCGCCTGCATATCCCACAGGGGGCATTTCAAGATCAGAGCATTTTACATGTTTTTGCTGAAATGTTTAAATCTGATTTATTTGGTAATCAGTGCTTACTTTTTGTGCTTCTACTATGATTGATATGAAGTAGGCTACGTAGGTAAATGGTTTCTTTTTTGGTCTGTTTTAACCGTTTTTATCATTGTTATATGATTGGACAGGTCTGCACAGGGTGTTTTATTTGAAAATATACCGGATTCTCTGTGCCGTTCTGTGTCTGACTTCCTGCCCGGTTTGATCTGCTCTGTGCTGCTTGACGCGGCTCCTGTCAAAAATAAACTAGCTACCTGTTCTCTGCAGAGTGGATTCAGAGGACTTTGAGGGTAATTCAGTAAATTGATCTAATCTGCTGTTTCCATTTTTCACATCCTTTCTCTCTCTCTCTCTCTGTTTTCTTTGTTTTTCAGAGGCCCTCTGAGTGTTGACTTTTCATTAAGCTTTTTTTTGACACCCAATAAAAGTGTCTTTTATGTCATTTCCATCTATAATTTTGTAAATGTATGCATTTTTGATAAATACATGGGTTACAGACAAATTAATATTTGAATCAAAGTGTATTCAACATTCTCACCAGCACCATGGATAGAAGATGTAAAGAAACTCTTGTTTGTGCAATCTCTCTCTGAAATGCTGCTTTGTGAGCATGTGTAAACATTCATAGAAAACACTCAAAATGCTATACAAAACCCTCTTAACCTTCTGAGATCAATTATTGAGTTGAAACAAATTCCCCAATCAGTATTTTCTTTTACATTTTTGTTGGCTGCACAGAGAAATTAAACCAGGGCTTTCAGACAACATTAGGGACATCATGTACACAGAGACTCTGTAACCACTTCCAGGTTAGGGGTTTTGTGAGAGAGAGATATCAGAGATTATGTGGATCTCAGAGCAGGTTTATTTCAGATTGGACAACCGATTGACTAAATTCATTTTCCAGCTGTGAATGAATATGTCCTACAGGCTAACAACTAATGCTAGACAGAAAACATACAGGTGTGCAGCATCACATCATCAAGTCCTGTGATGGCCAGTGAATGTCACTGAACTTAGACAAGTGTATTGATTTGTAGTAAGACTATAGACAAACAAGCCATTCTTCGGGTTGTCAGCATATCAATACATGTAAGCAAGTCATTATTGATGGTCCCTGACATTATTGATCTTATAAAGTTTCACTTTCAACCCTCCTTCATGTCAAAGTCATCTTTATGAGTAATACTCAGTCACTTCTGTATGTTTGGTTTCAGCTGACATGTTTTTAATTTTGTGGACACAGTTGTGTATTTGGTTTCCACTGCTTGGAAGTGGCAGAGGTGCAGGCTGGTCTTTGTTGGCTGTCTGTTAAGAGGGAAGGAATTGGTCACACCAATGATTTTGGTAAACAAAATAACAGTGTCTGTCAATCAACCAATCACAGTTCATATTCTTATATTTCTCTGCTGTCAGGGGTTTGAATAAAGACTATTTAAGCCTGCACTGATTGATTTCTTTGCCACTTGGGGGAGCACAACAAGCTATTAATAACACTGACATATTGGTGTGTTCTAGATGACTGTGGCTGAATCTCGCTGACTTGATAGTCAAATGTGAGCTGCCAGGGGTGGGAGATAAAAAAAAAAAAAAAAATTACTGTCAAGACAAGTTCTCCTTCCCGCCAAGTGCATGAACTTAGAACAATGGCTGATCTCGCCGCATTAACAAAGGCATATGCCGCAAGATCAGGCAAAAGCTGGAGAAAAGCCACTGTGGTCATCAGACTCAGAAAACTGCAGCCACCTTGCTCATGAGGTTTTAATGTCATGGGACATGGTGACGTTTCGCAGTGCCCGCAAAATTCAGACCACATTTTTAACCAGCATTAATTCCAGCATGCATCACGTTAAATTAGTGCTGCAAAATGGTTGCCGAATTGTCTGTCACTGTGTTACAGCTGTAGCAAATGTCATCTCAGTAATTCCAGAAAGAAGTCAGTTTTGCATGTTGGGGATATTTTCAATGAACCAGAGCTGGTCTGAGAGGCAGGCTGCCTGATATAGGAAGGAAGTCTCATTTAAGTTAGCAATATTTGGATTGGTCCTTGGCTACACAGTGACTAAGAGACCAGTTCTGAGATGCTTAGACATTCTAGCCAATTATATGGCAATGATAATGACGCACACCACATATGCTCACTCACACACCTGCTGATAGTTAGTGCAATGTTATGGATCTTTACAAGCTACAAGATTAAGTTAATGCAACTTTCTTTTCTCTTTTTGCACTCTGTTGATATGTCCTTTAAAAGTTCTCTGTGCAAAAAAGGTCTGCAACGCTTGAGGTGAAATACACTGCTAAAAAGTAATTTCTGGCAGGGTCATTAATGTCACTCAATATGCACATAGTTAAGAGGTGGTTAAATCAACCACATCAGGGTACTGATCACTATGGAAACCTTTGTAATCTTATGGTCTACTATTTTTGTAGATGCTGAACCTTGATTACTGCTTAAAAACCAAGAATACACACATGCAGTCACACAGCCATAACTTTTATTTATAACAATAGTGTGCGAATAAGGGAATTCCTAAAATACCATTATAAATAAATATATAAATACCAATAAAAACACTGTTACTCACAGACTGTGTACTGTTTAGAATCTGACTATATTTGGACAATTTGTTAACATTTTTCACAGTAAAACTGCCTCAATAGTTAGAAGAACTTAAATGGCACAGTTGTTTTGAGCAAAACTAACATCACCGTGTCATTTTCAAATGTGACTGTTTGCCATTTACATTTATATATATATATATATATATATATATATATATATATATATATATATATATATATATATATATATATATATATAGTTTCTCTAAATTTTACATACATATATACACACAATCTGGCAAGTGCAGCTTCATGTAAATGTCTTTATTAACCTATTATGACTGGGAGAAGCATTTTCGAGTTCATTCAAAAGGTCTCAGCTATGTGAGGCTCTCTGGGTGTTCAAAAAATAACCGCGAGCAGCTCATGCCATTTCAACTTTAGCTTCTTACTGAACAATAGACAGTTGCTGTGGGGATATTGGACGTTATCACATTTTACTCTTGCTGTCAGCAAAAAGAACAACGATAATGTTGCGATTTTTTTTCTGGAAGGACGCACCATTTCTCATCGCCTTTTACTTTTTTCCATAGCTGTAAAACTGGATTGTACAGATTCTCTAGGGAAAATCGAAACCCACCAAGCCACTGCTAAAAAAGTTGCTGCTACATCATATGTGAGATGTCAAATATTTGGCTCATTTACCTTTTCCTATTTATATCGCCTTAGTGATTTCCCAACCGGTCCACAGTGACAGTAGACTAAAGCTGTATTTTATCTACCTGGCTGACCTGCACATCCAAGCGAACCACCTGCCGACAGTAGAAACGTATCTAAACTGAGGCCTTTTTATCCCAGGGACACCTGGAGAAAGTCCTCCATATTTTTTTCTCATTTGGATTACTGTGACTCACTGTTTCTCTCTGCAGTTTCTGAAAAGTGTTTCTTCCTCCCTTACAACTCCTCCAAAATGCTGCAGCAAAGCTTGAAGGAGAAATGATCTCTGCTGCAGCTACCTGTGAGTTTCAGAATTGATTTTTTAAGATTCTACTTTCATGGCTCAGCTGGCTATGTCCCGTGGCTATATTACTATCCTTGAAGTCCTGTGCAAGCCAGAGTACAGTTTGAACTCCTTAGGCTGGGCTCTTTTGGTTGTTACAAGGTCTTGATTGAAAAGAATACATTTAGATTTTCTATAGGCAACTATGGACTGCATATGTGAGGAGGGTTAAAAAAAGGTTTAGTTATTTTGACATCAGTGCACTGATCCACTGACACCAGCATCGGCAGCAGTCAGGATGGCCCTACAGACGCATTGTTAAGGCAAGGGTTCAGGTGGACCCAGGAGCAGACACAGAGCAGAGAAGAATGAATAAAAGTTAACATACTTTTTTCGAAAATGTGCAGAGCTGGTGAAGACAGGTGAAGCTTGGTGTGATCCGGGAGCAGGCCGATTTGAGTAGGAGAGGTCTGGTTTCGAGAGGCTTGGCTGAAGATCCACAATGTGGAGTTGCTGGCAAACACACAGTAATCTTGAGGCACAAAAGGAAAAACAAGTGTTACTTGAGAAGCTAGTCACCCTATAAACAAGATTTACTAGAGATGCAGAAACAAGGAATAGCCTGAGTACTCTACCATGAGGAAGCTTGGATTGTTTAAACCATGGGTTAATTGGGTGATTGAGGACCAGTGTGTAGCCCTGCCAGGTGCCCAGATTGCGGTCATGCCCATGACACATATTTTTTTTCTGAGCTGTCTGTTTATGTCATTGTTTTCATTCTCCTTTTTTTCTCTTATATCCTGCGTAGCTAAATATTATATTTTATTGTGATTTTTTATTTTTGCGTTATTTTGTCTTCATTCTTTTTATCATTTTATCACCCACTGTGGTATTTCATGTCATCTCTCTCTCTGTCTTTTGCGAAACACTTTGTACATTGTTTTCTAAGTGCTCTATAAATAGAATTTATTATTATTATATAAACACATATACACACAGAAACTGGAAATAACCCCTGAGCCATTGCACTCATAGTTACATAGTCACGTTTTAGTTGATCAAAAGTAATTACATTTTAGTTAACTTTAGTCAAAAAGTTTTTACTCTCTGGAAGGTGCTGCAGTTTTCAGAGGCCACTTGCAGTGCGATTTTTAGATTGCAACCTGGTGTGTGCTCGTAAGTGTGCTTGAACTTATAAGGGACCATAATCCAACACACAGAGACCGAAACATCGGGAGAGATGCTGGAAACTCAGGTAAATTCTCACTACAAAGTTACAGTAATATTTTCATCAGCTTTACGTTTAACAAATCCATGCTCACACTAAAAACTCCTGGGTTATTTCTTCAACCCATTTTCTGGGTTAGTTGTGTTGGGTTAAAATTATGGGTTATTTCTGGGTTATAGGGCTAATATTTTGACCCAATTCCTGGGTTGTTTGGGTTTCTGGGTTATTTTTCAAAGAGTAACCCATGTTCTGGGTTAAAGGTTGGCTTTCTCTCTCTCACATTCAAATCCAAATTAGCTTTATTGGCATGAATGTATAGCAACCACCCCGCAGTTGTTCTGGAATTTTCTCACAACAGTCGTTTGAAATGAGTGTTGCTTCGCGCTCGATCCGTTTTGGCCTGTGCTTCTTTGGTGCAACTTCGTTGTGTATTCAAGGTAAGCGAGTATTTTCAGTGTTGATGTAACATAAACTTTTCTGTGTCCATGTCCCCGTTCCTAGTTTAGCACCATTTGCTGAAAAAATTACCATGGCTTAGTTGCTACGTTGAGACTAGCCGTGGTAATTCTGTGGTTGCCATGTACATCTAACTAGTTTAAAGTTCGTGTAAAGTCACACATGACATGACACAACCAACGTTTTAAGACTTTAAGCCTTAAGTTCAATCCATTTATTGAATGTTGTCGAATGTTTGAGAGTTGTTTTATTTAAAAAAAAATTTATATAGAGTTTAATTTAATTTAATGCAATAAAAATATAAAAGTGCTTGAAATGTGTAATATTGTCACAGTCACCCCTCGTCACGTTTTCCTTTGTTCTGTTTTCCAGTCACTCATCTGTTTCCATGGTTTCTGTCATTTAGTTCATCTGCATCACCTGTGTTAATTACATCATCATTACCTGTGTTCTATTAATCAGTGTTCATCTGTGTTAGTATTTAGTTCCTTCAGTTCAGTCAGTCAGGCATACTGGCATAGTAACCCAAGTTAGGTTATTTTTGACCCAACTCCTGGGTTAAAAAGGGACCAACTAATTTCTGGGTTATTTCAATCCAGATATTGGGGTTGTTCTTTTGACCCAGAAGTTGGGTTATATTAACTACAATGTTTTTTTTAACCCAACATTTGGGTCAGTTATTTAACCCAGAAGTTGGGTCAAAAAAAATAACCCAATTTTCTGGGTGTTCACAGCATACTGCTTACCACCATCATGAAAAGACCAGAAGCCTATGCATCATCAGCAACTCCATGTTTGCAGATTTCTCGTAAAACATCCCAGACAGTCTGATTAGGCTGTTGAGCAGGTGGTTCTTACAAATATAACCAATTAAAATCACACTAGTGCTGAAACAATTAATTTTTTAATATGCCTACTTGGCCTTTAGAGCTAAGAAATCATAAACAAAGAACATACATAGTAATACTTAGTGCTACATAGTAATTGTAATTCATGTTCAGGGCTTGCCATTAAGGCAATTGCTTATCCAAATATATAAATAAATAAACTTGCAGATTATCAAATGAGAGAGCCAGGCAAAAAGGTTTACTTTGACAAGTTATAACGCTAATTGTCAAGCCCTACACATTTCACACACAAGCTTTCTAGCTAGCTATATTCAATTAAATTTTATTTATATAGCGCCAAATCATAACAACAGTTATCTCACAGCGCTTTTCATAAAAGAGCAGGTCTAGACTGTACGCTGTGATGTTATTTACAGAAGCCCAACAGTTCCCACCAAGAGCAAGCACTAGGCAACAGAGGCAAGGAAAACTTCCTTTTAAGAGGCAGAAACCTCGAGCAGAACCATGGCTCAGGGTGGGCGGCCATCTGCCTCGACCGGGGGCAGCAGGTGACCCGCAGCCACAGATCCAGACTCCACAGCTCCAGAGCCAGAAACACCTGCAGGAAGTGATAGGAGGAGAGAGGAGAGGGACGAGAAAGCACAAGACTACCAGAAAGGGGAGAAGTTGAGTTTGTAACATGCAATAATGGGATGAGGTTGCATACAGAGGGAGAGAAAGTAGAGGAGGGAGGAGCTCAGTGCATCATGGGAAATCCCCTGGCAGTCTAGACCTATAGCAGCATAACTAAGGGATGGTTCAGGACTCACCTGAGCCAGCCCTAACTATAAGCTTTATCAAAGAGGAAAGTCTTAAGCCTACTCTTAAATGTGGAGATGGTGTCTGCCTCCTGAACCCAAACTGGAACCTGGTTCCACAGGAGAGGAGCTTGATAGCTGAACGCTCTGGCTCCTAGTCTACTTTTGGAGACTCTAGGAACCACAAGTAACCCTGCATTCTGGGAGCGCAGTGCTCTGGTGGGGTAGGAAGGTACTATGAGCTCTTTAAGGTAAGATGGTGCCTGACCATTAAGAGCTTTGTAGGTAAGAAGAATGATTTTAAATTCTATTCTGGATTTTACTGGAAGCCAATGCAGAGAAGCTAAGACAGGAGAAATGTGATCTCTTTTCCTGGTTCCTGTCAGAACACGTGCTGCAGCATTCTGGATCAGCTGAAGAGTCTTAATGGACTTTTTCGAGCAGCCTGATAATAAGGAATTGCAGTACCACCTCGACAACCAGCAGCGGAATGACGACATGCGGCTATACATGTCATCACTGGTCAGATTTGGCAGGGGTCCAGAGAAAACTACGGTGTCTGACATTGTTTTTGCATATTTACACACCTACTCAACAATAATCTTAGTGACCTCCGATTGGCGTAACCGGGAATAACAATCATACTGTATTTACGTTTATCCTTAGCCAGCAGTTTCAAATAAGACTCGATGTCGCCCGCTCTGGCCCCAGGGATGCACTTAACTATGGCCGCTGGCTTCGCTAACTTCACGTTTCTCAAAATTGAGCTGCGAATGATCAGCGTTGGTTTCTCAGCGGGTGTGCCGCTGAGTGGGGAAAATCTGTTAGAGATGTGAACAGGTTGGTGATGACCCGTGGGCTTTGATCTACCAAGGTGCGGAGCCTCGCCTCCATGTCTACAAATAAACTACACTTATTACATTGCTGAGCTAAAGTCGCTAACGGCTAAGCTAAAGTACTGTAGCGTTAGCTAACAAAACTTTTGAACAACTATGAGATTGAACAGCAGTCACTAAAAGATGGAAAGAAGTGTGAGTGCTCAGGCAAAATTACTGTAAGAATGAGTGTTTGTGACAGTTGGCCGCTGTAATCTAACAAATTTAACTGGTATTTAGCAAGAGCAGCACAACACGCTACCAACACACAAGCACCGGAAACGGAAATGAGTCAACACGCTTACCGCAGTACGTCAGCAACGTAGTAAGTTTCTTTGGCCAACCAATGCCATATATATGACTTTAGCTAACACATTAACCCAGCCAATGTTAGCCATTCGTTCATTTGCTACAAAGAAAATCTGGCTTCTTCAAAAACACTGGCTGGTTACATGTTGTTCTCTCTAGCAACTCCACCATTGCAGTGGTGGCAGAAACAATAGAGCAGAGATATTGGAGTTGATCACTGTCAGCAGTCGCCCCCTGCGACAGTTTAAGCCCAATATAAATGTGGAAGATCGTCAGTCTCAAAAGCAATAGTTTAAGATTGAATATGGCAGGGGGATGCCCAGCTGGCATTAGCTAATGTTTACAAATTGACCATAAATCAACAGTCCATTTCTTGCATTGTTATCCAATTAAATACATATTTTAATAAAAATCTGAAATACATGTGAAATTGTAAAATTGGAATTTCATCAAAGAAACTTTAATTCCTGGAATTAATAATAATTAATAATTAATAATCTATTAATAAGGTTATTAAATAATCATATTAATTCACCACATTCATCAACCACATTAAATGCTGGCTTTAAGAATTCATCTGCGCAAAAGAAACATCATTATATTATTGTTGGTTCACTGTGTGGAGTGTGTTGTAGCAGCGTATCATCTAAAATGACTTAAGCACTGTTTTATCCCGAGATAATACTCTTAGATGCGAATTATCTACTTATCGGTTAATCCCATCACACTTATTTTCTGAGGGCTACAGTGTGCTAACGTAATTCCAACATGTTTTGACATTTCCCATCACTGCATGTGCAAGCACACTCTCATGTTGAGCACACATGCATGCAAACACACCCACACATATAGTACTTATTCTGTCATCTTATTGTATAGCTTCCTTGGAGCAAACTGAATTCCTGCATGACTCAACAGTATCCCCACAGTCAAACAGGGCAGGGAGCTTTTATCTGTCGCCGTTGCTGGTGACAATTAATGTCAGTGATGTGATGTGTCCTAGCTCTTGGGTGGGGATGCGGGGGGAGAATGGTTAGAGGTGAGTATAGCCCAGATCTATAGACCAAGAAGTGGCGGTGGTGGCAAGGGGGTGGGGTGGGAGGTGCATGTCTGCTGGCTGAGAAACTGTGGAACAATGCCAAGTTCTCCATTAGGGAGCCCTGCAAGGTCACTCCAGTATGCAGTCCTTGTGCCAAGCGACCCAGGCTCTTTGGTCTGTCCTAGAGGGAGGGGCGGGGGGGGGGTGGGGGAGTGGGGGCTGAGAGAGCAACAGATAGAGAGAGAGAGAGACAGAAAGAGAGAGAGAGTTGGAAGAAGTGCGGGCCACAGTCCAACCCATCTGGGATGCGCTCCACAGACAGTCGGTGCCAGAGGTCACTGACAAAGCCGACCCCATCTTTGTAGAATGTCTGAAGGTTCCCTGCGAGAAAATGAGTTTTAGGAGGGAATAAAAAATGCCAGCAGACTGTTCTAGATCCTTAATCAGAGCAAAGGTCCACATGAAAACAAGGGTGTCGAAGCGCAGAAATACTAATGTTCCCCCTCCTTGCGAGAGTTTTTATGGCACCTTGCCAGCGGGGGGTTGAGATGGGGTGGGTGGCATTATAAAAAGAATGGACAGTAACTCTTTTGCCCTTGAGAGAAAAACAAGTAAAAATGCTTTGTTTAATGTATTTTTCTCTCTCAGCTTCCATGCCTATAGAATCTTAACTTGTTCCCAAGGGAGGAGTGATTTACACTTGCTAATATGATGAGGGATTTTCAAATTAAGAAGAAAAGGAGGGCCACTTCACAATAAATGCTGTTTGTGTTTACCACTTTTAAGTACCACTTGGTTGTTGCTTGTGGTGTTGAAAGTCTTGTGAGGAAGCCTGCACACCGCAATACAAGACTATTTAGACAAAATTGGAGCTCATTAAGAGTGTGTGTGTGTGTGTGAGAGAGAGAGAATGTGTGGTAGTATGTGTGGCATCCATATACCTGTATGCACAGGGGCTTTTCAGCCTAGCATTCATCCTAGCTGCTCTCCCCTTCAGCAATACTAGCTTTAGAGCTTTTAAATTGTAATGTGATAGGGTTCACCTGCAAAGCTACCACAATGAATTATTAAGCTCTCCACTATGGATGAGTGAGTCTCATTATAGCTCCCCTCAGTACTGCAGAAAGATAAGCATGGCTGATTATTTCTGGGTTCCCTTTTGCCGTGCTTTCTAGAGTGCCTGGAAAAGGAAAGAATTCAGCAGTACAGCTGGAGTGAGATAAGATTTCGAATGTGTATTCAGATGTTCTTTCACGCTCTGGGAACTGGATGCAGAAGAAAAGGTATGGCGGCGCGATTCGACATCTCCCTCTCTCTCCCTCTCTCTTCATCCCCAAGCCAACAGTACAGGCTGTATGGTGATAACTTTTCAAAGTGAACAAAGGCATCAAAAGGATGGAGGAGACCCGGGGATTATTTAAATACTAGGTGCATTAGAAGCCCCGGTGTGCTTTCCATCCCTTAAGTCATCAACAAAACCTGCTCCACTTTTCTCACTCTGGCTGAGGAGCATGTATACTACTGACAAAAGAAAGGAAAGAAGAGGATAAAGACGACACTCCAGCAACCTGACTTAAAAGTATTAAGCTGTGTTATACGAGTGAATAACAGAGCGAGAAGGACCTCTATCCGTGTGAAGATAACAAGAAAGTGACCATAATTGGGATCTTTATCTGCACAAGGATGTCCACACACGCAGTAGCGGTCTGGCCATCTAGAGTACCGTAACAAATCCCGGTGGGCCGCCTTCCTTAGCCTATACCTTTTTACTAATAATGAAAAAGTTGTCACGACCCTGTACGCAGGATAAGCGGCTGACGATGGATGGATGGATGGATGGATGGATGAAAAAGTTGGCAGAAGGTTGAGCGACACTCACCCACCCTGAAATTCGCTACACGTATTTATGGTCCAAAACTCTGCCTGTAAACAGCGGTGCTCTCAGTTAATATGCGCACCACATTGTCATGTGCTTCATGTGTTTCCCCAGTTCTGGACACTGACCATCGATGGGGAAACAGTTTTTCAACTTGAAATGAGGGTTGCAAAGGTGTAATCACATTGGTGTTATTTACACTGGGGACATGTCCCCACCACTTTTTGAAATGGCTGATTTTGTCCCCGCCACTGTTTGAAAGCATTTGCTAAAAGCTTTCGGAAAATTAGCTTGCAACATGAAATGTTAGGCTAAATAAAAAATACAAATTCTATGAGAACTACTTGCACAACAGAAAAGCATGAAATACAATGTAAATATAAAAGAAACAGATCTGCCTTGTCCAACAAAAGTAACTTAGGCTGCATTATATTCGATAATATTTTTATATTCTGATTTGTCACCGGCCACATGAATTTCTGCCTTTTTAAAGTAGTAGCCTACTGCCATAGTGAGCAATGGTTGTGATGCTGCAAGGTGGTTTATTAGAGGCTAGTCCTGTTTATAGTGCCTGCATTAGCAGGGCGGCCGTGGTGAAGTATGCAGTGGACTGTTCTGGTTTGGATCAAAGTCCAGGGCCATTTTTTTGCTCCCAGTCCGTCCCTGCCACCACGGAAATACAAACAATATGTGTTGTTTTTTCTGTGTTTACCATTACATTTACTAATCACATATATGGTAATAAAACAAAGATTTTCTCCTGGTTTCTGACTGAAAGTCCCTCACAGCATTCAAGCAGCAAGGTTAAAAAAGATTTTTGTAAGTGCCAATAAAAGCAGTACAGAAATTTAAAATTCCCTATCAGCCTTTGATCAAGTGATACAATAACATGACACCATATCGCAGGCAGAATCGGCTTGTGGCATAAATCCTCTCCTCGGTTTGGCATGTTGTCTGCCCCTGGTGGTTTATTGAGTGACGTATCATTAGCACTGGCTGTCATCGCTATACCCCGAGTCAGCACGGCAGACTGAGATCATTGTGTTTCTACATGAACATTATTGCCTGGTGAAGTCAGAAAATAATCACTGTAAAAAACAAAAACAACCTGTAATTTAGCAGATTGAGTGAATTGTACATCCTCTGGCCTGGTTGGCCTTTTTCAAAACCGTGTAAAATACATGGCCATCAAGCTAAAAACAGGCCTTTTTATTGGATATATTGGAGATAAAAGGTTCCCACATGATTGCAGTCAAATCTGTCTCTCCATAATACAGAAATAAAAAAGGGATTTTAGCCAGATGAATAAATTCTGTTTAGCAGAACATTTAGACTTGGGAATTGACATCTGATTTGAATGTAATTATCTTCAAATGAAAAAACAAGAATATCAAAGAGTTTACTAAATATCACCTTAGGTGACTGTTATCTGTTTCTAATTATGTTTAAAGGTGTAATAAAACTGTTTAAATGAAAGATGAATGACTTGTTTTTAGATGCAAGCAACTCAATACAGCATCTCAAAAGGCATTAATGGCAGTAATACTCTTCGCTCCTCAATCGATGCTGAGCAAAATTAATATTGGAGAGTAAATCTTTCATTTTCTTGATTGATCACCATCATTAAGAGCATTGATCAGCAGTGAGAAGAAAAAAAAAACAGTGAGTGGGTGGGGGAGCAGCTTGTAGTTTTTTATCTGCCTCAGACGACATTAAAGAGGCAAACAGAGGCTCATCCTCTCCTCGCTACTCTGTCTGGAACATAGATGTCAGAGAAAACTTTGCAACCGTCAAGGGAACGTTTTTATTCTGACCTCCTCTTGCTAAATGAACGCCCGTCCTTGATCGTGGGAAATAGATGCGTAAAGTGTATGAAAAAAGGAGAGATGCATGCAAAGTCTCCAAGGTTAATTTACTCTTAACTCTTATTAAGTGTTCGTCTGTTGGGGCTTCATTAGGGTGACATGCTAGGAGTGGCTGAGGACGAGATTAACCTTGCGAACGAGAGGGAGACAGGCTTTCTTTTCCCGTCTTCCATCTATCCTCCTACTGGATCAATCGCCGTGGGGAGGCTGACGCACGTGCTCAGTAAACATCTGTAGCGTATGAGGCATCTGGCATAACAAGGACAAGGAGGCAGCAACAGAAGCTCCCATGAAACACAGCATTGTGGGTCACCAATTCAGATTAATGTTATGAGCTTGTGAATAAAGACAACGCATTCACGGTGTATTCACTTAATTTTTGAAAACACACACACACACACACACACACACACACACACACACACACACACACACACAGTTGAGTACTCTAAGACAGAAGCTGATACAATTTCTAAAAAATACAATACCTTTAATAAAGTTTCATTATAATTCTAATTTTGTTTATTTCCTCCAGTTAGAATATGGCCTTTCTGGCAACAAAGAGGCAGGCAGTATTTGTAAGTATGTCTACAATTTAAAAGAAAAAAAATGCTAAAATTAGTGCTGGGCAACAATTACATTTTTTAATCGCAATTAATTGCGTGATTTTCTTGTGATTAATCGCATTGTTACGCGCAAAATTGAATAATGAATTCTAAAGTAGTGTATTGCACACTTTTTATTTAAATGTACTGCTATATACACAAAAGTGCAATAACGTGGTTTGAAAACACTTTAAACAAGATGCTTTTTACCAGCAGTATTCCCTTCACACAGTAGCAATAAAATATTTCTTGTAAATCTCAACTTAAACATTAATGTAATCAAATCAAATATTAAACCAAAGCTATTTGCCACTGCCAGGACATTACCTTTTGTCTAGCTTGTTTAAACAAGTTCCCGTCAGAGTCCAGTTTTCTTGGGATTTCTTCTGAGCAGGTATCAGCTGCAACATTTTTCTTTTATCAAGGAGCAGCAGAAACAGTCTATGTTCAGTAGCAAGTTTCCCTGTTACAGTGAAGCGAAGTGGTCGAGCACAAGGTGTAGGCCTACTGGGTGCGTTCCCGTGAAACTGTCGCGGTCGTGCTCGCCTCACCCACATGCCTGCCTGCTGCCGAAATTGAATTGTCTTGAACTTTTTGTACGCGACACGCAGCACAAATCATCGGAAGAAAGACTGATCTTCGCTGTTTGTGAGCAGGCCTATCAGGTAAAGTTAGCCTATGTATAATTTTAATTTAAGTTAAAAAGGCTACGGCTGTGTAGCGCACAGAAGCAGTTGCCATGGTTACAATCCATAAAGCGCCTGCCGTTCACTCGCAGAGGTCTGTCTCCCTTTCTGTTCACCTGAGAGAACCTGCCGAAGCCTCTCTCGCTGCTTGTTCGGAAGGGTTATTTGCAGGCTGATCAACATCCCACCTCTCCTGTGACCCATGGTTTGACTATAGGCCTCTTTGTATTCAGAGCCAGTGAGCAACAGACTTTCAAAATAATATTTTTTTTAAAACTGCATTAACGTGCGATAACGCGTTGTTGCAGTTTATGATTTACAGTAATCTTGTCACTTTTACACCCCGGTTGGATGTAAACTCCGTGTTGGCCTAGAAGAGTCACACCAGACAGTAAACTTACTAATACTGCTAATTCTAATCACCCTACTGCATATTAAATACATAAAAAAAGTAAAACAAAAGAACGCACTTGGCCTTCTCCTGACACATGATACATGGTTGTTGAATATGTACGCCTGCCAACCAATCCTCCCCAAGAAGGTACTGAACGCAACTCCAAAGTTGTTCAGTGTAGATATTGTGCGTTCTTAACAGGCTTGCCACCGGTAAGCTTACATTCACACGTTTCATGGTTTTGTTCGTAGTTGAAGGCTTGTGTGAACCTGGACCTTTCCTGTGAGGATGGTACCTCTGGAGTGCTGTGTGTTAGGGCTAACATTAAGATAGTTGAATATATCCAGTAAATACCTCCAGAATGCAGGGTGGCTGCTTGTTAAACCATAATATTTTATATATCTGCTCTTCTTAAATACAAAAGCTGTGACATGTGGATGTGGATTATTATGAGTTGTTTGAGTTGTTGAACACCTTGAATCAAAGTAATATAATCAGTAATGTAGTTAATTACCCTTGCTGATGAGTAATTAGTAAAGGAATGTAATCACTTTTTTCTTATTTAAAATGAAGTGAGTTAATTATTACATTCTTCAAGTAACTTGCCCAACACCGGTGCTGAGCTGGGTCAACCAGGGCCTTGCCTCTGTGTGGTGTTAAGGACATGTGGGACACTTAAACTTGAAACTCTAAATTACCTGCAGGTGTATTTTTCTGTCTATCGACCTATCGACCTGTTGAGAACTTTCTCTGCCTCCTGCCCAGTGCATGCTGGGAGAGGCTTCACCCCTCTCAACCTTAAACAGGACAGGCAGGTGTAGAAAATGGATGGATGGAATATGGAGCCAGTAAAAATAAAGAGGCCTGTAGTTTTATGACCTGCTGGTTTAATAAGGCCACTGGGAAAAACCCTTCACAGACTGGTTATTGAAAGTAACTGACTTTTTCATAAGCATTACCTTACGTGTAGGATCATTCCCATTACCAATATTTGTTTCCATCAAGTTGATCTGAATGTTTGAGGCTTTGTTGCCTCATTTGGTAAACAGAAACATGTTTGTTATTATTCCTTCAAGACTAATTAAATCTACCAAGAGACAAACTTGACATTAAACACGTTCCACAGCTGAAAAAAAAAAAAAAATTATATGCACATAGTTATGACCTTTCCAATGTTTGTTTTTCCCAGCGCTGTAATGTAATTTTTGAACTCCTCAACTATTCCAGGATTTCCAGGACTGTTGGAATGCTGGACATTGCTGACAGGTTGAAGAATAAATAACACCATTACAAACTGCTGAATGCACAAGATTTCCCATAGCTGGCAAATTTAGGGGTCACGTTTCAGCATATTTTTTAAAGCCTGGTTGCGGCCTTTTTCAATCAGTCATTTTTGTATCGTTCTCCCAACCCCTGATCTTTAAGTGAAATAAATAAAAAGCACCACCCAGAAACCTTTAGCTTTTGAGCACTGGCATCAATCCTATGGTGTGGGGTGCCAAAAACAACACATTTCCCCCCACCCAGGCAAAGGTGCTGATGCTTCAAAGTGTCAAGCCGAATCCACACTAATGTGGTTTAAGGTTATGGCTTGGATTCAGAGTAGGTCACGATTAGATTAGTGAAATCCTGCCTTTGTTTATGACCGTGAACTCCCCGTTCACAACATGCAAACTGTATAACCAGCACATATCCTAAGAATAAGAGATTCTGCAACCTCTTTCTGCGCCTACTTTCTGCAGGAAAATGATTCGCATTTTACTGTAATCAAGATATAATTGACCTGTGCACAGCAGGAGGCATGAAGAGAAGGGATTGATGTCCCACAGAGAAAATTCTTCTCCTTCGAGGTAGAGGTGGTAGTGGCTCTGACTCAGGTTAAATACTTAGGTATTGATCCCATCTATCCCCACCCCAAACACCGATGCCGCCGCTCTGTATTCACACCTTGCATTTTTCATGTCACTATCAATTATTTTCCTCTGCGCTTCTCTAGAAGAAGACACTCCAGTCTAAAAAAATTATTGGTTTCTGAGAGCTTCATGATTGCAAGAAATGGACTTGCAGTGTGCACTTACTAAATGTTTCAGCGGTAAAATAAGACACAATTTGTTGCTTTTTCAATTCTTGCAAAAGAAACCAACAAACTTACTGATCTATTATTATGCATATTATTGTGATTTCTGTAAATAGTTTATAAGCCTGATCAGGAAAGTCACAATGAACTAAATAAATCTAAAATCTAAAGGCAATTTCATTAAAAGGCTTATGTAGCATAACACTCTTTTTATCTTTCTTTTAAACCTTAACAATAATTTATAGTTTAAAGTTTGGCTACCTTTTTGTGATGGAAAAACTGGCAGGACCAGCTTCAGAGGGATCCCTTGACTTCTGACCTGAAGGTATCTCAATGTTAATGGGTTCTTTGGGTACCCACGAGTCTTCCCTTTGCACACATGCCCACTTTATGAAAAAAACATGCAATTTTTTGCAGTTGGTAGGTATAATGTTGGTATAAATGTGTTATTTTTACCTGGTGTATTTGAATATTTCAGCATACTCGGGTCCCTAAACAGTGATAAGACACATACTTCATGCCACCCCTGCAAGTCAGAGCTCCACTTGTGCCACCACAGTCAAAAAGGTCTGAACACACCCCTGCACCTGCTTTGCTGTAAAGGAGTACAAGCACATAGAACATCCCTTCAACACAGAAATCCTTCCTGTTACTAAAACCATTATTTTTTTGGTCTAACATTTATCCACTTGTTTAATTATGAAAACATTTGAAAATCTGAGGCTTTGCATTTTATTGAAAAATACAATTTGCGTGCATATAAAGTACATTTATTGTCACAAATATTAATTTTTTTTGAACATATAACCACCCATTTCTTTAAAATAAACACTTTATTGAGGGGACAACAAAGGGACTAGTTGACATGCTTTGAAATATGCTTTTTAAATGACACATGAGTTTTGGTAACAGGACAGTTGACTAAGAGTGAACAATACACATTCTGAATAGGTTAATATGTGTAATATGTGAGTGTTGAAAAAACATAAAAATATAAAGTGTTACTGATTTTGGTGAAACTGGTATTTTACGGCTATTTTATGGAGAAAAGGGCGCCACCATGTTGATTTTTTGCAACCAGCAGCACCGGACGTGACCATATTTGGACGAGACGGTGGAGCTAATGGTCGTGCGTGGAGCTAGCCAGCTTGCTTAGCTAAGTGCATCTGTAATTCAAGTTAACTGTCATTTTAATAGGGCTGACAACTTTGTCTAGCGAACAACAGTCTTAAAACTAAATGTACTCACCAGGGAAAGTGAACAGCCAACTACTAATAAGCTTTTTCAACAGCGCTGGTTAAATTTACACAGTGCCGTGGGTACAAATCACTCTAGCCTGATTCACAGGTCGCCATGATAACGACTTGTCAATCACAGATAATCCCGCCCTGAAGCATACTCTGCTTTATGGTCTATTTTCCTCTAAATGGGACCATAATTTACTAAATGAACATCATGTTGTATTGAAGAAGACATGAAACTAATGACTGAGACCATAAACTCATTATGAAAGTGTTTACTGAGGTAATAAATCAGGTCAGACGTAGGATCATTTAACCATTACTTTTAATGGACCCGGACTTATTTTTGCAACCAGAGGAGTCGATCCCTGCTGGCCGTTCAGTAGAATGCAGGTTTAAAGGACATCCACATTCGCCTCAGTTCTCTGACCAGAAGCTTCCCGCTTGAGCTGCCATTAGCAAGTTAGCTGAGTTAGCCATGCAGCTAATTTCCTATTAGCTGACCCTGCCCGACTGGGAGATCGCAACACCCGTTGTGTGTTAGTCTTTACACTTCTAGTACAGTTGAGTTGGGCTGCCGGGAACGCCGGTTTAGTCAGGGGATTTAGCAACAACTGAAGCTATCTGTCCATAATGCAACTTTGTAAATCACAAAGTTGAGTCCTTCACAACCGAAAAAGCACTTCCTGCGACTTCTTGATGTTGTGTTGTTAATAAAGTTTAAACAAAAAAAAGGTTGGTGCTTGCTGAGGGCGGTGACTGTGTTGTTACAACCTTACTGAAACCCTGAGGTCTCGTTTAAAAGGAAGGCTATCTGCCACATCGGTGGGTAAATAGATGCGGCACGATATTGCCACATCTATTTGACAGTAGCTAGCAGCAGACCGGTGTTCCTGTTTTGTTGTGTGTCGCAGTTAAAGTGGCCACTACTGTACCAAGGGATCTAAAATTGTGTAACACACAGATTAGCTGTGTTCACTTGTTGTTTTTTATGTTTTTTTCATGTTAATTGTGTTGAATGATAGGAAAAAGAACAAAGAACCAATAAAACCATTGATAGAGAAAGCGAACCGCATAGTAGTATGAAAAAATCCTAACAATACCCATCCCTAAACACCACTACACTTTGTCAAAAAACACATTTTAATGGGGACCCACTAAGATTACTCACTACATTGAAAACTTTTAATATTACTGAATTTGTCTAGAAAATCGATGGTGGTGATTCGCTTCTAATTTCCTCAAATATTGGTGGGGTCTTGGGCAGAGTCAAATTAATGTAACATTAATCTTGACTATTTGAAGAATCAAATAATCAAGGTTAACATTAGTAGGAGAACTTGTTTTCAGAAGGTCACTAAGCAGTGTCATCAAGTCTGTCATCAAGAAAATAATCAAGCGCTATCTGCAATCTGCATCTTTGTAATTTTAAGTAACTTTAGTTAGAGTAATGTTATGTAGCTTTCAGATTGAGTATAATCAATAAGAATTTGTTTGTAAGAAATCTGTGAATGTAATTTTTCAATGGTAATTCCTCCAGTAAAACTTTCTTTTTGCAGTATAGGACTTTCAAGGGGAAGTACAGATCACGTTACCTCTCACATCTTTGTTTCAAAAAAGTAAAACAATAAATGTACCCTTCCTAAATATCTGCCTCTATACAACCCTTTTCTAATCACGAAAACTATTTCAATCACTTTTTATGCCATAAAATTGCAATTTGCTTTTTTAAATATTGTCCTTAATTCATGATATTTCAAGATGGCACCATGCCTGCGTTAATTCAACAAATGTTCAGTTGAAACAGAATGTTGTGGCAGGACATTAAGTAGAGAGAGGCTGTTTAGAAGTGAGCAGGTGGCACCAGAACCAGCACAGATAGTGACTCAATGCTTTGCTCATACTGTAATCTTAAGCTTACAAAAGGAAATAAAAAAAATAAAAAGAAAGAAAGGCAGAAAAACACCATACACACAACGTTGCTGAGTCTCTTGGTATCGTTCGGAAGTTTCCAAGTTACAGACTTAACATTTTATGATGCAACTTTTATCAATACAGATCAACATTATTGGTTGGAATTTTGTGTTATCTGGTAAACTATGAAATAAGTATGTATGCAAGAGCAATGATAATCTAAAGAAAGCAATATTTTTGTTAGCATCTATTGTCAGTTAAGTGTACATTATTATAACATTCAACAGCAGCTCATCTCCCCGTAACTTTAAAACTCACTCAATAAAGCCAAATTCTCCACTGAGGAAATATGTGTCACACAGACAGCGCTGTGGGCAGTGGGACTGTACAGAAGCAGACACTTACATCAAGTAACTCACTCCCATTACACAGGTACCACTGTAATCATTAATATGCATATGGCAAATGATTAAATGTGCGGCAGATAAAATGTGACGCACCATAATGAATGGAAATTTAAAAGCACATATTCAAGCTCAATTAATCATTTAACACGTCGTAACGTCACGTTTATCAGATGGCTGCAGGAAATCAAAAGAGTGATGAAAAATTAAGATGGTAGAATAGCACATTGCTGCAGCAACTGGCCAAGATCCAAACCAGTGAATCTGTACAACTATGTATGTAAAATATAAGGTGATGTAAATGCACTTGAGGCAAGGACTTAGACATGTTATTGAATAGTAATGACTCTAATAACTATGAAAAAGTTGAGAAAAAGTGCCACAAAATCTTTTCCAAGAATAACATAAATTAATAAGTATAGTACAAAAACAAAGCTTGGGTTCATGATAACATCAAACTGTAAGAATTGCGTTGGCCATTGCTGTCAGCCTGTCACAGTCCTGATCTGTTACTGTCTGTCTTCTTGGGTTTTGTGTTATGGTGTATTGTTTGGGTTATTTCTCTGCCTGTTCGGTGTCACTTAGTTTTGATCTGATCTGTATCTGTTGTTTTGTCTTCTTCTCTGTGTTCTGTGCTTTACTGTTGTTTTTGTTGGTTTAATGTTTTGTTTAGTTCTGGTCTTTGCCTTGTCTGCTAAGCGTTAGTTTGGTTGTCTGCTCTGTTTTGTTTAGTTTGTGTTTTTTTAAATTTTATTTAATCAGTTTAATTTAGCAGGGACAGTGCACATTAATAAGCATAGATGCAAATGCGCCAGAGTTAGCCAAAAGACTATTTTTTATTCGTAGTCCCTGGACAGTTGTTACATGGTCACCTATAAAACTTAAAAAACAATTTGTGTGTTGTCTGTTCTATGTTTTGGATTCTACTGTAGTTTGATTCTTGTCTTGTGTTCTGTAAACCTGTCTGCCCGGTCTTAGTTATTTACCTCTCCCTGTTTGGATGTTTTGTGTCAGTTTGTTGTGGGATTCTGGTTTCAGACTGCTTCCATGTCTTATCGGGTTTTGAGCTGTCTGCTTGTGTTCGTGATTGTTTTGGTGTATTCCTTGTTCTGTTCTGTACATTTGTCTTATCTTGTTATGGTCTGTTGTGCCCTGTATATCTGTTTATTTGTGTCCATGTATCTGGGTTTTGTCTGTAGGTTTGTTAGAGATTCAGTTAGTTTTGGCCTGCTTGGTGTCTGTCTGTGTTTCTGTCTGTCCATCACCCTGCCTGCCTGTGTCTGTCTGCTGTCATTATTAGTATCACCTGTTTGTGCACCCACCCACCTCGTTAGACTGTGTTTAAATGTTTGTTGCTTCTGTTCAGCTCTTGCTGGTTCGTTGTGTGTCATCTCACTGTGTGTCTGTCTGTTACGTGTCTGTTCCTGCTCATTTTGGATTACCTTTGTTTGTGGACTTCCTTGGTTGACTTTAGACTTTTTCATAAGTTGCGCTCTTCACATCAATAAATACTCAGAAACTGTTCCTGTTCCGCCTCTGTGTCCTGCGTTTGGGTCCTGAAGCCTGTAACCTGCCTGAGCACACATCAGTCCTGACACAGCCTCCAGTCCTGTGTTGACTCATTCATGCAAATCTTTTTTAGCATTGTTTTAACTTGCTCTGACCACCACATGAGTGGGCTTTAATTTATCTAGGGAATTCAGATAATATCAAGGAAGTAATCCATCTCTTAATGTTGCCCTACATTGGCTTTCCTGTGATTACCTAACCTTTTTAGCTCTCAGGTTTTCACTTTGTGGCAAACCACACCCATTTGGGACCTAATTAGGCTAAAATGGAATAGCAAATAGAATTTGAGCCACGTAGGCCTATCTGTTACATTTACTTGAGAGGGTGCATTAGATGTATTTTGTAATGCCACCTCTTTGACAAGGTGGACTTGCTTAAGATGCAAAAAGGCCTGAATGTCACTTTTGTTTATTGATTTTTAAATCTTTTGGAAGAAATATGTTGCTGCTGGTAGTGGAGAATAGGAGCGAGGTGGGGCAAGCCGAGTCATTTGACCTATCAAGTCCATTTTAGATATCTGTGATGTCGACTTTCAACAGATGACTATCTGTTGAATAAAAAGTTACTTTGTTTTTCTAGAAAAAAGGTCATGGACAAACTGGTATTTAAGATTGAATGTGCACTCAGAAAGCAAGCAAACAAACACAAAACAAACTCTTCATTGCAACTCATTGTGTACATTTTTGAGAAAAGAAGAGATCAATCAATCTCAAACATCAATATCCGTTTGCATCCCTTTGGCCGCACACGTTTGCCAGCTAATGAAATCTGTGCATGGCTCCCCTGTTATCGATTCCAGAGAGGCCCTAATTTGCCGCTTGAGATCAGGCAGCTCACTCTCTCTCCCCTTTTCCTCCCTCCTTTCCTCCTCACCATCTTTTTCTCACTCCTATGCAAAGTGCACACACACACACACACAAACACACACACACACACACACACTTACATGCATCTCGTTGTGGATTACATAGTCATGCCCTGGGCAGCATATTGACGCAGGCTGCAGCAGTGGGGAAATCCTGTAGGGCAAACTGTTTAGTGCAGTATCTGAAGTCATTAGATATGATTAATAATGTGCTGAGAGGGGCTGTAAGGCATCAGACAGCTCATCAGAAGCACATATCACCTGGTAATCACATTTTCACATACATTTATATCTGCCATTTTGGACTGGAGATGCTTATCGAAAGGGCTTTACAGCGCTGTACAGAAACCCTGAGAGGCAAGTGAGATAAAAAAAAAAAAACTTTGTTCTCTCTTCGTTTATGACTTGAACAGGTCTAAGTTCCAACTTTTTTTTCCCACATCGTGTTTTTTTTCAACAGTTCGGGAAGAAAAGTTTGCCACGTGAAAAAAAGTTCTGCCAGGATAATTTTTTAAGTGTGAAAACAAAGTTTTGGAGTTTGTTGTTGTAATACTAATTTTGACCACACTAGGCTGAAGTGCACCACTTCATATTAGCACCTACTAAAATGCATTATTAGTCAAAAGAAAGACATTGCAGTAATGTTACACCTTGCTAACACATAATATACTGTATGCACCTTGTTTTGCTTGGAGAAATTAAAACTCACATGGAAGAAATTATGAATGCTTGTTGTCATATTTAGAAGAGCGGGTTGTGGTGCACTTCAGAATCTAGTGGCCAAAATGAGTATTACAACAACACAACAAAAACCTTTCACCTGATGAAAGAAATGTAATTCTTATCCTGGAAAAAAAACTTTAATTTTCACCTGTTCTTAAGTCATAAATGCAGGAGAGACCGGATTTTTTTTCCCCACTTGACTCTCGGGGCTTCCGTAGTGCTGTGAGTGGATGAACTTTTAGTGTGGGAAGCTGAAAAGGTCAAAACTGGATGACCCTGATGACGGCTATAAACCAAAACCCACTGGTCAGAAGAGAAAATTGTTTTTTAACTGGTGCTGGAGTTTTGACCTCTTTACTTTTTCTCTTCTCTTTGCACGTTGGAAATAGGTGAAGTGTGGGAGGTTCCAATAGGAATCAAGCTCATATTTAAATAAACAGGTCTTAGTATGCCTGAACAATTTGGGCAAGATGTTTTTAAAGTGTTTATGTTCTTGTAACCTCCAGGGCTGTTTTGATGGTATACATTGTACACTTAACATGTATTAGTAATACTAAAACACAGCCATCATGACAATTGAAGGCATTAAAACAGCTACATAGTTGTTGTCCACGCAGGCAATAAAGACATACTTTGACTGCGGCTTAGATACAGTAGATAGTCGGACTCCAGATAGTCATCTAAATCAGAATGTTGCACAAAGCACTGAAGACCCTGACTATCTTAAGTGGGACTACACTGCAATGAATTCTGGGTACAGGTGACACTTTTCAAAACAAAAAAAACTGGCGGATTGAGTATGGCCACCACTACCATTGAGCGGACCATCAAAGATATACAGAAAAGATTCAAGAACATGATAAAAGATGCCACAAAAGAAATATTTAAGAGGGATTATCCTAAAACAGGAGGAGACGGGGTTTCAGTTAATTCATCTGTCAGACTCAGGATAACTTCCTTGGGTAAATGAAACCGACCGATTAATTCATCATTGTTGTATATTTCCAGTGGGCCACTACTGTCCCTAAAAACTCTTTCCCTTCTCATAGCTCTCTCTATAATATCGTCAGCAAACCACAAATCATGAGCTATTTCCACTTTTTTTTGGCTGTTTGTAATGTAACTGATTGTTACTGGTCGTTACCAAGGTAATCTTATTATTTATTATTTTTGTTAAACAGTCAAACTTGCATTAGACTAGTCTATGAGCAAATTTTGGACAATTCTAACTATAACTATAACTATAGACCGGTCCTAAATAGCTTTGTAAATCTGGCACCTGGAGTTTTACTGAGGTTACCTGGAAACGAATATGTCTGAGAAGAACAATGGAAACAGAGTAGGCAGGACTTCCTGTATAGATCTGGTACAGATTGTGATCCATAGAAAGATAGATACAGAAAGATGTAGGCACCAAAGCATTAAATGTTAAGCAGTATCATACAGTAAATCACAACTCTGGGAAATGGCAATAGATACCGCAAGAGCATCAGGGTGCAGTTTTGTCTTTAATTAAGGTTGTATTAAAAGCATTATGGGTGTAAGTTTAAGTCCTTGAAAGACGGCTAAATAGTACAGTGACATCAGGGAGTGCCAGATGCTCACTAAACATTCCTGGGAAGCAGCCCCCCTGCCTGCATTGCAGTGGGTGGTCTCCAAATAAGACGAGATGCAAATTGAACTGAGACAAGTGCAATATCCGTGCAATGTGTCATCTTTTGGCTACGGCTGGTTTGCAGGAACAATGTGTATCGTGGCCAGCCCTGTGATGCCCAGGCATGTCAGTGACGATCATGACAGCTAAAGCTTTAAGTTTGACAATTAAAAAAGTCAAGTTATAAATTTGCCAACATCTTTCAATTAAGTTTTTACTATAATTTAACCCGTTAACAGTCATGTGCGCCTTCAACATGACATTTCTAAGTATCAGGCAACAACTAGCATGTCATGTACCACGAATGGGACAGTACACTTGGGGCCAATCACTGACAAACACTGTAACACCACTTTGAATCCAACATGGTAGAGAAACTTTACAATCATGAAGGTACCCTGCAGAGTATTTCACCAATAGTAACACAAAACAATGGGATGTCATATTATTTTCATCCCCCCCGTTCTTGCAACATGTGCATGAGGATGGACATGCACAGGTTGATATGATACACATTCCTATCCAAGGATGCATTAATCTGATTCCCTCAGTATTAGCACTGATACTGACCTTATTGTGCATATCTATCAGTAACAATGTGATCACACTAGTTTTTTTGTTAGTGCCATTTCAAAATCATGTGTTACCGCTAACAATCAGATTTATTCAGCCACAGCTGGCGGCAGACTTATCCAGCAGAGATAGAACAACATTCGCATTAACTTGTTTGTGCCCACCTGATGAGTGTATTTCCAATATTGGCTCTACCTACAGCTCTGTTGTGGTCAGCACCAACTCCTAAGGGAAATATATGGATATTTAAGTACTGAATGCTCTGCTAAATTCACCAACTAGTTTCTAACTTTCTAACTTTAAACAATGAGCTGAAAGAAGTTGTAGCTCAATAGAACTGAGGGAAACTGAACAGTCCGGTGATACGTCGCTGTGGGTTTGTTGCAATGAGCAACACCTCAACAAGTACAACTAGTCATGTGACCCATTGTTAAAATACAAATATTGAGTGCAGCCACTTAATGTTACATCAAGACCTTTAACTTACATCCGGTTACATTAAGATATTAAAACTAATAGGATCAGATATATTTGTGTTATTTATTTATTTGTGTTTTTTGGACAGACAAACAAACCAGAAGAACTTGCCTATTTCCAATGTCACTGTGAGAAATTTGCTTTTGCATTAGAGAAGTGCATCCCTTTTCTCATCATCTGAGATGTAGCTAGATTCATGGGATTTCTGAGTTTACATGCAAAATATTTAGACAGGCAGGTCTGGCTCTTTCTGCCATTTGGAGCAAAGACAGATTGATACTCAACTTGTTTCTCTTCGAGAACTGAAAGAAATGTCTTTAATTTGTGAGAAAATCCTTTGAACCCAGTGGATGCTGCATTGTAAATAAGATAATTATTATGAAGTTCTTTGTGATACCACATCTAAATATACTAAATTGTTCTGAGCCATATATCCACAGTCATATAGTATTGCACCAGTCAGTATGCTTGTTTAGAGTAAAAAATCCACATTCATAGAATCCAATTTTATTTAAAAAGAAAAGTGGACAATAAATTACTCTGAAATACTCTCTCTCACTCTCTCTTTCTCACCGCCTCTCACTCTCTTTGTCTCTTTCTCTTGGGTGTTATTGTCAACACTGTTGCTAACTGCCATTTTGTTCTATTAGTTGTTTTCCATACAGTGTTCATACTCCCCTGTTTTGCACAGCTCAAGTGCTATTAAAGGAAATGAACACTCACAGCGCACTGTGTTCCTTTATAAAATGCTCAGAAATGTTTTGAAAGTGGAAGACGAGTATGACTCAGTCTGCAGTGTGATGCATTTCTGTACTGACACACAACATGGGGGAGGAGGAGATGTGGCAGACCTCCTACAAGTCAGAGATAAGAGCAAAAGTAATGTGATTTTTTTTTTTTATTGCCCTCAAATGTACTGCCTGTCTGGTGGGTCAGGTGTTAATGATGTGTTAATTCATTGCCCAGCATTTGCTTGCTGTTCTCTTGGAATTACCGTCACTGTGAGCAAGCATGGGTGCATGTCTGTTGTGTGAAGATGGGAGTATTGGGACATGTATGTGTGGTGTGTAGGGGGGTGGGGGCGCAACAGCAGGCAGCAACAGAAGGCTGAACCTTTGGAGTAAGACTACATCAGGCCTGATAGCTGCTCCTCCACTGATTTCAAAATGAGAGCCCGTGAACAGCTGGATCCTTTTTTCCGCAAATGTAGCATATGAGCAATCAGCCTGTCTTTATTAAACCTGAAATGTCTCAGTTTCTGGTAAGAGTGATGTAATGCACCAAACTGTAGACTGCTGGCCTCGCTCCTATTGTGCATTTGGTGTCATTGTTGGAAACATCTTCATCACTGTAGACTGAGGGCTAACCCAGTAAGGCATTTGTCTTTAAGTGAGAGTTATCAGCACAGTGCACATTGCTAACTTGCCTGTTGTTAGTGTAACACGGTGATTCTACATCACAAAACCACCATCATAGTGACACCACACACTGCTTCGCTTCAACAAGATGAAACAGTGTCAGCGCCGCATTGTGCTGCCACATACTGAATAACAGGACAACATCTGGCTCACCAGTTGAGTCAGAGGATCTTTTGCTCACCTCATGGAGCGCTGACGGTAAAAAAAAAAATAAAGAGTTCTACCTTAGGTTAGAATTGCTTTTTCAGTCCCAAACATGTCTCAGCTTCTTACCCACTAAGTTAATGTTAAGAGCCGACTTTGTAACCAAACTGGTGACTGTAGGTAGTCATGGATGGAATGTATTTCTTATATGATGTCTAGCAACTGTCTGGCTAAAAGAAGGCAATTGGCTTTTGTGTGCCTCATCACTCCGGCTGCACCCGTACACTGACACCTCATAACACAGCACTCCCCGTTCTTGACAGCTAATTTTTAACTATCACATTTCATGTTACAGTACAATGAAAAGCTACCAGGGAGAACATTAAAACCAAACCTGAAGCCGCTATGATGATGTGGTGTACTCTATATGGCCATGTGTGGACAGCGGTTTCCACAGTTTGAAGTAGGCAGGGCTCGGTTAGACAAAGATGATCTCGCATATTTCCGTGCACCGATTTGGCAACATTTGAATCAAAATGTGATGACAGTCGGTGGGTTGTTTGCTGATGTTGCCAGGCCACTGTCACTGTAAATCTGATCGAACAACACCTACACAGTCCTGATGAAAAAGAGCTTCACCATCATCATAATAATCACACTAATATTCTGAACTGTTTGTTGTTGATTTAGTCATGAATATTCAATTTTAAAGAGAAATCCCTAAGGAGTGAAACCAAATTGTCTATATGCTTCCAACTTGCACAAAGCCAGATCCATCAGTAAATAGTTTTGCCAGTAATGTCTGGACTAACTTGATTGGCCTGCTCAGAGCCCTGACCTCAAACCCATCCAACACCTTTGGAATAAATTGGAATGCTGACTTTGCGCCAGGCCTTCTCACCCAACATTAGTTTCTCCACCTTACTAATGTTCTTGTGGCTGAATGCAAAAAGTGCAGTGGTGTGTACATGCAGGTATACATTAATTACCCACCTCTGAGCAGGAAGATTTAATGTATGCTTAGTGAATAACAGTCACAGATGCATATCAGTACAGGCTCCGACCGATCACTTTAGCATGTTTCATGTAATCAGGTAAGGAGCTTTTTTCAGCTCTTTGTTTGGCTGTCCTGTCACCAAATGCTGTTTTGGTTCACTGCTCTCACTGTCATTTTCGGCCACAACAGGCAGCTGTTTTCTGCCAAAAATCTCTAAAAACCCACTGTACACCACCTGCTCAGCAACAAATGGCAGACGGACACAGTTACTGACTAACTGTTGAACATAGTGGAGCATTTAGCAGCTAAAGAGCCATATATTTCCCTCTGGAGTTGGTAGAGACCAAAAACTGGGTTAAAAGAATGAATATTGGACTTACCTTTGCCAGGTGGCCAGATAGACAACTTAAAACGAATAATTATGTTGCTCTGTAACTGCTGGATGTGTAGAAAAGCAACTGTTTGCTAACAAGTTCACCATATCAGCTTAAAGGGTGACATGTCGATGTTGTGTTTCTAGAGTTTAAGTGATTATATTTTTAATAAAATGTGCAAATAATTCTGAAACAATGTTTAATGCTATATTATCCAGTATTTTTAAAATGATATTTTTGTGCATGTAAAACCTTAATGTATAAAGTACTATAGTTATATATAACTAGCAACTAAAGCTGTCAAATAGGCTAAATGCAGTGGAGTAAAATGTATATTTTCCGGTGAAGTGTAGTGGAGTAGAAGTACAAACTACAATGATACAGAAATACAGTTGGGAGACCACGGTTGGCTGCATGGGAGCAAATCCGTGCAGCTGGTTTCCAAAATCTTGTGGAAAGCCTCCCAGAAGAGTGGGGGCTGTCATAGCAGCAGATTAATGGCCATAGTCTTGAACGAGATGTTCAATAATAACACATGGGTGTAATATTCTGGTGTCCACATACTTCTGGCCATAGTGTATTTACCAGTGCCAGGGATCCGGTGCAGCAACCCACGCTGCTACGTGTTGCATCTTATATTTGAGATGATGCAAACACAAGTCCAGTCCTTTGTGCTCTTGCATTTGCTACTGTAGTTACACCTCTGCTTTATGCCTCTGTGGTGTCACATGGTGTCGGCGAGTTCCAGATGAGATGACTTGGAAACAAGATAGTGCACCTGGCCAACAGAGAATGTGGAGAGAATATGTAAATGGGCCAGGCAGCAGAGGTTATTTGGTATTTGTGAGATGAATGAAATTCTCCCCTCTCTTTTCCTCATTTCCCCTTTCACATTTGTGTGACTAGACTAGTTAAGTCCCTGTCACTCAAGCTGCCAAGGTCTATGGGGCACCAGAGCGAGAAGCCGAGTAATAGGAGGAAAAGTGAGAGAGAAAGAGAGGGAGAGGAGGTGAGAGAAATTGGGCCAGGGATGATTGCAAATTGTCTGTCTAATGGCTGCCACCCAGGAAGCCATTTCAGGTGACTTGTTATCCGTCATGAGAGAGGCAGACCTGCCAGGATCCCTCTTCTCACTCTCCTTCTCAGTGGGCAACCATACCAAAGAGCTTGAGGCTATCACCAGTGACCTCACCTCTTAAAACTCCTCTGTCTCCAATTTGAGATGCGTTTTCTCTTCTCCCTCTCTTCTGCTTTCTCCCTCTCCCACTTTGCCTCATCCTCCCTGCAGTGCGTCTTTCTGGCTCATGCTCAGCAGCTGTTGTTTAGTGATAGATCAGTGAAGCAAAAAATGATGCTGGGTATAAAAAAATAGATCTTGAAGCAAAGCACAGCCTCCCTGTTCTCACAACCTATTGTTCTGCATTAGCAGCGAGACTTTAGGGATTCATTCAGAGGTAATCATTTGTTACTCAGGGGCACCGTGTCTTTCAAGCACCAATGATGAAGTCACCTCTGAAAGGGCCACGAATGAAAGAGATGTCATTTTCCATGCTGGATAATTCATTGATTAGTGGGACTATACGATGAGAAACCTTCATTTTAACGTTTTTACCTTTAAATCTCTTCCTGTAAAACAGTTTGGTGACCATGTAAACACAGACACACTCATTTAATGGCTTACTGTTACAAGGGTGAAAACACCACTGATGCCTCCACTGCCTCAGATTGACATTAGAGAGGAAATTGACATGCAAACCAAGTATCCTGAAAGTTAATCTGTATGTGGACCGTATCACGTGGATCACAGCTCGGAGGCAGCTAGCATTAAAAGGAACCTGTCAAGCTAAGTGTGCTTCTCAACCTTTCTGCCATTACTCTGACATGTTTTGTGACCCGTGAATTGAAGTCTTGTCAAGACCTGGTCATTTTACCAGCTCTCAACACAGACGGGAGGACTCCTAGTAAATCTGCCTCTCCTAAAAATGCTTTCTACCTCTTGTGCACAGTGGGTGGCTCCTGCACATATCCCTCACTTGTCAACTCGTCCCTGTGATGGCTCAAGGACTGCCCAAGGAAACCTGGCATTAGCCACCAGCCCTGCCAATAACTTAGAGATGAAAAGAGATGCTATCAATCCGACTGGATGTCAACACATCCAGTCGATGTGAAAATTTCTTTCTTTCTTATTGTTTTTGCTTGTGTTTGAGTCATGCTTTAGTGTTAAGAATGCATTGCTTTACTGCATTGCTGTGTTGTATGAGCATTTGAACTGGATAAATAAATATTGGAGCCCTTGTTTTGATGTACAAAGATATTTTAGGGCAGAGCTACTTGCAGAAATATCCTCTTTGGTTGAATTAAGCATTGATAGGTGGAGCCAAATTTAAACTTTTCTGGTTAAATGATTATTCTGGTTTATTACATTATAGTTTTGACAGCATGTCATAGGGAGTATTTCAGTCAGTCCACAGCAGTTTAGCTGAACATGCAGAAATGTAAACTGTGTCTACTATCAAGCATACAATTCAGGTTTCCATTAGGTAATGAAAAATGTATTTACTTTACTTAGCTTTTCTTTCAAGGACATTTCCAATTTGCCAATAATTAGTACCAAATGATATAGTACTTACCAGGAAACCTTCTAAGAAATTTCAGAACAGTTTAGCAAGATTGTCTAAACCACTTTATTTGAAGGTAAAATCAGTTTGTGCATCCAAAATGTCGGTACAGCTAATGCCTGGTGCACATTGGAGGATTTTGAAATCTTAACTGATTTTAGAAATGTGGGGTACCTAATTACAGACTTAACTGATTGTTAAAAATGTTATCATAAATTCAGTCAAGATGCAGGACCAAACACTTGCCATTTACTAAACAGTTTCAGAGTGGCAATTTCGGGGACTCGCATGATCAAACGTGACTTCAGAAAATAAACATACATGGAGGCAGACTGTCGTCGTCAGCTAGTTGCACATGTGTGTGCTATGTTTTGCACAGAAAAACAACAAAATAAGAGAGAATAAAACTATAGATGAACTCGAGGCTGAGAAGAGGGAATCCGCATTGTTTTTACATTTTAAAGCAACATATGTTGGCGAAGCTTCTGGGTCAGTTCGCTCTCATTGGCTGTTGTGGGTTTCTGCTCAATATTCCATCGCAGTTCCTTTCACAGTAGAGGAAATGATCACAGCTCAAATTTCAGATTTTTAGAAGTCAGGGAGCCTCTGATCCACTTGGCGATGTTAAGACTATATCTGTAAACCTCTCACACTACAGGATCATTTGGGCTGATCATCTGTTCCAACCAGCCTCGGATCTGTAACACTTGATTGATGGGAGGGCCGAATGGGCACAAAATCGGCCCAGTTATCCTCTAGTGTCCTAGTCCTGCATAAAATTGCAACCTCCTATTGTGTTGTCAACTTAAAAACACAACATGAAAGAGAAATCCTCAAAACAAATAAAAAAATTAACATCAAACATTATATTCCACAAAGGCATTGATGCATCACACACACCCGCCACTACATAATCAGCCTTCACCTAAAGATCTTTTTCAAGCTAGCCACTCTGTAGACTCTCTGGGGATGGCTGGACAGCATGTTTTGATGCTTCAGGGCTCTCCAGGCATCTGTCCTGTGGAGCCTGATTGCCTCACAGCCCCCGCTCTGTAGAGAAAATGAGGTTGAGGTGGGCCACACGGGCCTCTCCAAGGCACAGAGCCATTGCAGTCGAAGTGGAGCCCTGACCCCCAGCAGATTTCTAATGGATTTTAGGCATCACAGGCAAACACACAGCTGGGCTCCAAACAAACTCATCAGAACACCCAAGATTTGTGGCTACCCCATCGACCCACGCACCCACCCACACAATCCTGCCTCCCTCACACTTTTTCTGTACTTGTGACAGGCAGTCACCTGATAAACTGAATCCACTGGTATTCTTTGTACTTTAGAGCAATGTAAAAAAAGAAATACATTAGCTCATTTTCAATACAATCCGTTTTTCATGTTTTGAGTATTTCATGTGTTTTTGTTTTCTTCAAGTATTCCATAGGGAGTTCGGGTAAGAAGTGATTGCAGTGTTTTTTAACTCACTTTTGCATGATTTCTGTGTGTTTGTATCTTCTCTGTCTCTGTCTGCCTCCTTCTCCATCAATGTGTGGGTGTATATTTGTACGTAGTCTTGTATTTGCCACAGAGACGGCATTTCACTTCACTTTCATTTAGAAAGTCAAAAAATAGCAAGGTGACGAGCTGAAACATCATGCATTAATCAGGGGGACATTTGTGTTTGTACAACAAATAATGGGCAGTTTGTGCAAAAAAGTATTCAAAGATTGCATATTGGTGAATGTCAGCTTCCTGAATGGACTGAAATGAAGTGAATTTGAACTACTACAGGCTTTGTTACTGTTTGATGCAGTAGTTGATCCAGTGTCTTTGGGCTTTTGCCATACATGGGAAAATTGTGAGTACATGACCCTGGCAAAGCGGCTCTTGGCTTGGCAAGGTCTTAGCTTTTGTCTCATAGAAGTCAGGGGTATTGATTCACGCTTGAGGTGTCTCTCTGTGGAGATTGGCCTGCTGCGCTAGCATTATCTTGGGTGGCAGTGTATTCATAGTGTACTGAACAATGGGGCTGAGGGACGATGAAGCTAAATTGTTCTGAATGACATTCATAAGCAGCAGGGGCCTGTGGGTTGTAGGAGAAAGCAGGCAATAAACTTTAGAGGATACTGAGGACAAGGGGAACTCATGCTCAAACTTTTTCCAAGTTGTACTTTTTTAAGTATCACAACTTGAAATTCCATTTTTACCCATGCCCAAGTTTTTTTAATGTCTCTGTTTGTCTCCCTCTGATTGTGCCAATATTCTGGATCCACTCATGTAATGTATAGATACACAACGACCAGTGGGTAGAGGGAAAGAGACAATAGTGTCGCATTAAGCTGGTGAGCTTGAGTACCCTATGGAGTTTTTTGCAAACAAACACAGTTAAGTTAACATTCACTGTTTCTCATAGACCGTGAGTTCTCACATTTTGTGTATCTTTACTCCATAAAGTTTGGATTTGTGGAATCCGATGGCATGTTGACCGCGTGCACAAGCACCCGCTTTTAAAAACATTGCTCCATAGCACTACCAGTGGCCAAAAACTCCAAAGGGTACCTTTACGTTATGGATGAAAATATTCCCATAAGGACTTAAGTTTGGCTCTAACCGTCTGGCGCAGACCAAATTTTCCATCACCAAGTCTCCATTTTAGGCTTGTAAAGAACCTCTATTATGTTTACCAATAGTAAGTGAAACTGTATTTCAGAGAAACACTATTTTTCATTTGACACTATAAAAAGTATCGTTGGAACTTTACAAAGTATCACTCTCTTTCTTGGCAAATTATTATTTGCTAACTTGCTTAGGGGCATGTGCTCAAAACAGCATGAACAGTACTGCATGGATTTTGACTGACATCTACCTTCATGAGGATGCACTGATAAAGGTTTGTAATTTCAGTCGTAATCTAGATGATGATGATGATAATGATGATGATGATGATGATGATTTTTAACTTGCACAATAAATTAAATCACTGAAGCTTGAATTAACTTTAAGTGTCTCAGTTTCCATTATTTCCCCAGTCGTAAGCTTCACATATTCATTATTTTTAGTCATTTTTAGTCAGTGCTTGAGATTAAGTTTGCCTTCATTTCTCCTTCATAACCTAAACTGACCTCCTGGCAAGCCCAACATGACATTCAGAGAATGATGATGACACTAAAGACAGTATTCCTCATTGAGGATATTCGAGTGATTTCCATCTTATTAACATGTCTTCATCTCTGGAACATTGCTTGTAGGCTGCCTAAGGCAGAAAAAAATCTGAATAAATGTGGCCCATGTGGAAATTGGAAGTCAAAAGTGCTATTTTAGACATTGAATTTGGCCATATAATTAAAAATGATGTGTTGAGCCACTGTATGTATTCCACCTGTCATTTTTATGTTGCATGTGCACAGTTATAGGTTTGTGAAATGTGATCTACATCATCGTCTTTGAAAAGTCAAATAAAACTTGTTCTGTATTTTGTCAATTGTCACTTTGGTTCATTCATCTATACTGCTGAATTGAAAGTCATTTCATTTGGTGAAAATAATAAATTAATAACAACACCTGCACAAAACTGATCAAAAACTGCCCAAAATATTTTAAAGCTAACAGCGATAATAAGTGAGAAAACGTGAGAAAAGCAGAATCACCATAGAAACAGATGAACAGCTCAAGGTGAGCTTTTCTCAAAACAAAGCAAGAGAAACAATGCTCTGTGGAGGTGGAGAGACAAGGCGCATTCTGTATATATGCATGCTTACCATATGTCTCAGATGGAGGCATCCTTCAGTTCAAGGTTTATGCTTCTGGACTCATTTTACCTCACTGTAAGTTGGACACTAATCAGTAATTTAAGTTTGCACTGTGATGAGGGCTATGTAACGTAAACAAAAGTGCCAAGTCCATTCATATTTGCAGATAATAGATCATTGCCATTGGAAATGTGAAAGCTATGATTTACAGATTCTATGTTTCTGCTGTTCTTTAAGCTGATTGACCCACATAGCTGAGAACCACTGCTGATCTGAAATCTTGTTTCCTGCGTGAATGAGTCTGGTGAACCAACAGCGTGTTTTACTCTCTGTCCTCCAAATCTGAGAGTATGACGTCGGTCCATATAGCCAGAAGCATCAGATTTCACAGTGCCCGCAGTGAATAGATAAAGCTGCGGAAACACATGATGCTTTTATAGCTTACCAAAATAACTTTAAGGCAGAAATTCAAATGCTTGTTATGCTCTCGTCACGTCAGAGGAGTATTTCAGTTCTCTTTTACAAAGGTAAAAATGACAAAACATCCTATTGTACTGTTGTACATAAAATCTTATTTTAGATTACCTTTGTATGAACCCCCAAAGTGTGCAATATTAGATAGAAAAATAAATTAATAAGACATTATAAAACAACTGATACAAATGAATTGAGTAAAATATAAATATTAAAAAAAAACAATTTAATTCATTTTATTTATACATATTTATTTAATTGCAGACATTTTCTTTTTAAAATGCTATTCCATGACAGAGGAGTCACTGACCTCTCATCTCGAAACTAATTATGCTCTCCTTACAGGCTTAGCAACCTCTCCAAATGTAGCCAGCTAGCTCCAGTTTGCTAGAGCAATGAAAATGTTGAGAAAAATGTCAAATATTAAATTAATTTAGGTTTCATTTTTTCGTAGCTTAATTATCAAATTATTTCCTTGGATACCAATAGCTTGATTGATTGGGAGATAACCTGGAGGGGCAATCCTGAGCTGAGAAGTTCGCGTGAGGTGAAGGTTCACCGAGGTGTTTCCGCTGTAGCCAGGTGGGAAAAGACGCAAATTTAATGGGAATTAGGGCCGGCAAATGTGCTCTAGTTAAACAAAGAAGGAGAAGGAAAAAACGATTAACAGCGATTAGTTTAAGTGATTGTTTAATGTGCTTATTAGTCGTGAGTCATGATAGCAGAGGATATTGTTTTTTTACATTATTACGTCATTCAGAGTGGAAATGTGAACATGATCAATTAAGTCAGTAGTCGATATAATGGTTATACTTGGAGACGCATGATTAACTGGTTTATTTAAAAGCTGTGGTTAAAGTTGAATTATTATTATTATTATTATTGTTAAGATTAATCTTCATTCTTAGATGAACAGCTTTATTTATTTGGATGTGATTAATAACTTTATTTTTGATCATGTGCTTTTTTTCTGGTTGCGTTTAAAGGTTATCAACCTATTAAACTCCATTGATGATGTATGAATTATAACTGATGTGTTGTGGAAAACTAAATAAATTCAAAGAAAGAAGATTTTAAGGAGCGAGTTGTCCAAGTGCCCTCTGTCATCTCCTAAGCCTTTTTCGAGTTTAAGGCAGTCACTGAAGCCACACCCCAGATAACTCGACAGACAATACCAAATTAAATACTGAATTGCTGCTGCTGCTGCTGCAAACGTACATGGTACACAGGAACAGCAACCAATCTCCACTTTTTCTTCTATTTAGCTCAACAAGGATGTAGATGCTTCCTAGCTTCACAGCTATCCATAAATGTCTGGAATTCGACTTTTTCTGTCTGCAGTCACCATTCATTGTGTGCGTTTTTGTACTGGACGCACCCTTGACCCAAACATTGTCCAAACTGCATCTCAATCATTACCCTCAGCACCACAGCGACAGCCAAAAGGCAGAGCAGCAGCTTGCTCATCAACAGTGGCGCATGGCCTGATCAGTGAAATAAATTCCTAAACGCAAATGAAAACTCACAGATCAATAACAAAAGAAATGCTGTGTTTTCATCTTAGCTGGGATATGTGTCAAGCAGATTGTGTGACTTGCAAAGCTGCTACGTATGTGTAAGTGTCAAATAGTTGAATGGTTGTGGACGCATTTGTCCAGTATTTATCCCCCCTGATTTTTTGGTTTACATTTTTTAGTTTCTTCATGGCCAAGGCACTGAATTGACAGACTTTCTGACTTAAGTGGATGAGATAATTTTAAAATAATCAATTTATTTAAGTTTTTATCAAAACTGCGTAATACATTTAAATCTAAACTTTTTTTGTACCCTTATTTAACGTCAGACAATGCTATGAACTGTGGGTTATTCTCTCAGGCTGAGTCTGCAGAGAAGCAGACTTATGGAGACTGTGCATAAAGGGTTCAAAAAGTCTGTGAGAGAGTGTGACAATTTGACAGTGGGACAGCCCTAAGCCCTCACACTTACCAGGAACGCGTGTATGTGTGTAGCATACATGAACAGCATACCATTCGATGCTACTCGAATAAACGAATCCTACTTCCTGTTTGAAAACGCCAGTTCTCCTGCAGCTTGTCGCCTGATTGTTTCAGCCCTGCAGTGGTCATGTACCTCCCGGCTAACTTGGTTCCAGTGAATTCTTTTGTGTTTTTGTGGTTGTTGCCTAGTGTTGCTGACGTGTGTTTTCCTGTGCTCCAGAATTGCTGCCCTGTGCCTTTCTTCATCGCTCACCACCAGCTGGACTACGGCAGACTGTCGTATGCTTTAGTCAGTCTTGCCAACACAGAACGTTTGTCAGTAAAGACTTTTACTATGCCTGTGTGTCCGTTTCTAGGTCTGCCTTAACTGAACCATGAACAACTTCCTTTTGAAAACTATACATTAAATAATATGTATTGAGCAAAACATGGTCATTATCAGGATGAAAGATGGGAATTTAAATGGTGCGAGAGATTTTTGTGGACATGTTGAGAACATATTGGCCCCCATTTTATTTATTTTTGTCTGAAATGACAGCTGTGACAGTGGCTCTCCTGACGTGTTAGAAGGGAAGTAATCTAGCCACCTTATTACGGTGGAACCTTTTTTTGCACTCACGTCTTCTCTTGCAGCCACTTTGATGTCAGACAAATGACTGGGGTAAAAACATTGTAGTTATGATTTAGCTGTAGCTTTCATGCCTTTTTCTTTATGAGCCGACACAGCTTTGACTACTTCCTCTCATCTTATGTTACTATATTAGCACAGTACAATGTCATCACTGGCTTTCCTCCCAAGTAATACTGTTTGCATTCAGTAACTTGTGAAATGTCACCATTTTAAAGCCAAACCTTTTCATTTTTTTAATAATAGCCTGTCTAGTTATCATGTATTTTTGTGGAGAGGAGATCACAAAGGAGAAATACTATGACAATTAATTAAGTTATAAGTTAGGTTATAGTGCCAGTGTTAGAAAAGAGGCAAGAAGGCTGTTGGAGGGAAAAAATTATTTGGTTCATTTTGATCTGAAAACAGGCTCAGTTTTAAACTCATGCACCTGCAGAGTAGTAGATGTGCTTTTTGGAGAAGGCACAATGACTTTTCTGCCAGAGGCCTCCTATGGGACTACCTGGTGTTAGAATAGACTGCAGCTCAACAGGGATCTGTGGCTGTAAAATCATTACGGCTACAATCCAGTTGCGACTATGCAATCCAGCTCTTACACTTGGTTCTGTTTTGTTTGTTTTTTGTTTTTTTTGTGGGGGGGGGGGTGGGTTGCCTGTGAAAGGTTTGATCAATACATATGAAGTAGTTGCAAGAAACAAGGTCTGAAAACCAGCTGAAAGGGCTGATCACCTGGAGATATCTGAAAATCCAAAATCTGACTTGTTACCATTGATTCACATGATTTATATGTACCAACAATCATCATGATTCATTCATGGTCTTTATTAGTAAAATCACTGTGATCAGCTATCATACACTGTATATCAGAGTCTTCCATGCATCTTCTTGAGGTTTGGTTTGTTTATATAGTAATACATTTTAGATGAATTTAAGTTTTTATGATCCCTTTAAAATCAATAAAGGTGTTGGCCCTAGTTTACATGTTGCAAAGCTTACTCTTAGATGTACAAGTAAAAGTATTTTCTCTGATTCAGATCTCTCTTAAGTCAAAAGGTAGTTCTATCTCCTTAAGATGTGACTAACGGCTCATTTCACACACTTTTATAGTAAGAATTCTTATAGTAAACATTGGTGAACAGTTCATGACACACCCGTAATGAGCCATAAAGGCGTAGATGATCAACACTGCTAATGGTCACTTAATTACTGCTGATTGTTAAAAAGTTAGTTTTAATCATTTACTTTTACAGCTTGTTAATTTTACATATTATACAGGCTACAGCTCAGTGACACTATGTGATTTAATACTAGAATGCAATATCACAACAACTGACATTGCCTACAGGGTATTACTATGTTCAGCAGATTCACATTTATATTTCATATACCTTATCTTCAGTTGTCCATTTTTTTCTTTTTACATATTTTTATGGATCAGTAAATCTTCATCAGTAAAATTTTAATCAATGTATCACTTTCAAATTGGGCTGCTTGTTATATCTGGGTATAATTACTGTGAATAAATGAGAATACTGTCGACTGGTAGCTCAAAGCAGTGAGGTAGTTTCTCAAAATTACAACCACTTTTCTCATAAATAATAGTTTATTTGTTTTTTATGCATGTTTTTTTGTGTTTGTGGAGGTGTAGAATGGTTTTACAATTTTGTAAAAATGCCAGTGCGGTACCAACCTTGTCTCCTACAAATGCATTTCTTTAAACATTTATATACTACAAAAAATACATTTCATAGGAAGTAATATTTCACTACTCAAAAAAACACCCATCAACACAATTCAGGCAGCAATAATATTTCCAATCAAAATCAGAATCAGCTATATTTGCCAGGGATGCATTACGGAACATAATCCAGAGGCAACAGTCTGCATTGCCATCTTGATATCACAAGGTAATTTGGAAAACTTAGTATTATATAAGCGTAATATCTAGAAAACAAGGTTGGTAATAGCTACCCTAAAAAAAATACACACTACAATTGCCAAGTTCATTTTCATGTGTAGAGGACACTGACATGCCAAATAATGTCTTCATCCCTGTACACCATACAAAGACTCCTCCTCCTTAAAACCCAAATTAGAACATATGCTTGAGTATGGTTCACTCTTATGTATAAAGTATGTGGTTTCACGAAAACCTGTTTGTTAGGTTTATTCCCACGTCAGTCCTTGACCAAGGCACTGGCTTAAATGTGGAGTTGGTCCCCAGGCACTGCACTGTGGTGTCATATTCAGCTCATATGTCAAGTGCAGACACAGGAAACAAGGAGAAGTGTCCAGAAAGCTGAGGAAAGGGGCTAGTGCTCTCAGGCGGACAAACAGAGGGTTGGACACGGGCAGAGCAGGACTCTTTAGGCGGACAACCTGGAGACAGGGCCGAAGATTAAATGGTTATTGCAGGACTGTCACGATCGCTGGGTGCTCAAAGCAGGAGTGTGAGCCCAAATGCAAGACACGAGGAGCAGAGATAGGTTCCAGGGTTTTTAATCAAAGGCAAGACAAACAGGCATGAACAAAAACTCACAGGTACAGGAAACTGGTATATCCAAAACCCAGAATGGGTAATGCAGCAACTTGCAGAACACACAACATACAACAACACTAGACAGACAGGGAATGAACAGAAACACCAAACATATATACACAGGGTCTAACGAGCAGGGTGGGAGCAACACAGGTGACCAGGATCAGGGCTAACGAGGCAGAGGGACAGCAGGGGAAAACAGAGAGGCAGGCAGGCAGGAAGAGAGATAACTGGGGGAACAGACATAACCTAGGTTCCTGGACACTAAACACAGACACAAACTAAGACACAGAACTAAACCTAAGATACATGACAGACAGGTACAAGGTGAGCTAAACAGAACCTGTGAATGAACAATGAAATAAACAAGGCTAAACAGAGAAGACAAGAAAAGGAACAAAACTCCAACAGAAAACATGGACCAACTGTTACACAGACTGGGGTAGGGAACAGAGACAGAACTAACCAGGAAACAGACAACACTCAACAAGAAACAGAACGGAAATAAGGAAAATACCAAAACACCACTAAACACTAGCTGACAGATAATAACTAGATGAATAATAACCCAGACTAAATAACAGACACCAAACTGATCAATAAGTAAACTCACAGTAAACTAAATTCAACAGAACGGAACTAAAATATAGATGCAAAACCCAAATCTTAGAATAAAGAACACAGAGTGGATAAGGGAGACAACATAACAGGACAACACAGACAACAGACAAGGATAACAGAAAAAAAACAGATTAACACAGAACCAAACGGACAACAAAATGGCAGAGATCACCATAAACAGAGAGCGGACACAGGACCGCAGACAAAACAGAACCAGGCAGGACTGGTGGTACCTCTATGGTATCACTGGATCTCTGGGGGGCTGGCCAGCATAGTCTCTAGAGTGCTGGATAGCTGAATCTCAGTCTCTGGGGTGCTAATCGGCTGAATTTCTGGGGAGCTGGACAGAAAAGTCTCTGGAATGCGGATCAACTAAGGTGGGATACTTGCTGGAAAGGAAAGCAGAGAGCTGGAAACTCTGGACTCTCTAATCAGCTCAGGAATGGGGTTGACTCAGGACCGGATGGCTGTACACTCACGACCCTGTGTCAGCTGGGTCCATACTTTGCTTGGATTCTTCTGTCATAATCAGCTCATATGCCAAGCACAAACATTGGGAACAAAGATTTGGATCCAAATGCAGACCTCCAGGCAGAACAGATTTGGTGTAATATATAACAATATGTAATGTGCACATAACAAAAGGTGAACAAACTTACATCCATGGTGAAACAAACAGTCCAAAACGTAAAGTCCCCAAAAGATCTGAAAGAAAAGCAATAACTCATACAGAGAAAGAAGGCAAAAATCAAAACACAAAATCCATAGAATCCAAAATAAACAAGGAAAACAGGCATAGACACTGAACGGAAATGATGAGATAATGAGAAGACACAGCCTTAAATACACAACAAGGAGGTGATTAACAAGGCACAGGTTGAACTAATTTGGGAGAAGCAAATAAATTAATGCGAAAATGACAATAAGACTTAATTTAACCTAAGAACATTTAACATCCCAGTCAAATCACACTATTATCCAGAAAATACAAGCTATATTGTATATATGCACATTGTGCCTGTGCAGCTTATTTAGCTGTCTGCTTATTATGTTCTTTGAAACCAATTGTGGAACACTTTTCACTTTATTCCCTTTTAACTGCTGAAAAAAAAAATACATTATGTCAGCCTGGCTTGTTTTTGCCAATGTGACATCTTAGCTGTTATTGCTTGGTCTTGTTAGTCAACCAAAGGCTATGACTTTGATAAACTTGGTTTCTTATATGCTAAAAAATATTATTTGTACTTGGAGTTCTTTGAAGCATAATTTTTTTGTTATACTGAGGGAGAAAAGACCATTACAAATCTCTAATACAGTAGGTCTATTATAAATGAGAATTAATTATGAATTTAAATATGAAAACTTTCCTCAGGGTCTTGACTTGAGAATATTTACTGACAATTTTGTTAGTGAGCCTGGGGTCAGACTGTTTTTTTCCAAGGCAGGTGTTTAAACATGCAGATATAAAGACATTACTGAAGACATTCACTTCTACTATAAACAGGTCTGTAACTGCATAAATTAATGATAAAAATACTGTAGGTGTAGTTCAGACAAATGCACAAAAAATCACAAACAAGTGTACAGAGTCTCTTTTTATGATCCTCTCTGGCAATGGTAAATAAGACTTATTAAACCATGTTTTCACACAGTAACGTAACAAAATCTTTACCTGTATACATTGCAGTCGTTTAATATGAGGTCATCTAATCTGTTATATTTAGAAGGTAAACAGCCAGATTTTCATGCTGAAATTGTTATAAAAAAGGTTTAAATGAAAGTTTTCTTCAAATTAAAGAAGGTTTTCACTGACTACTGCTGATTGATGTGCCATGCACGTGAGTTGCTGCTGATCCTGAGCAGTTTCCCCAGACATGTCACGTTTGACATAGCCATGGGAAGTAGGGGTGCTGAGGATGCCGCAGCAATCTCCACCCCTAGGTCATATATATGGTGGTACATTCATTTGAAATTATGATTCTATTTATTACTTTCAGCTCAGGTTCATATGCTTGTTTATCATAATGAAACAACTTCTTCCATCTTCTTTTGTGTACTTGTAAATTCTTCTTAACTTTAATGTAATTTGCTCCATTTGATTGTTCCCTATTATTTCTTTACAGTTGTATGAGTTGACTTCTGTAACCATAATTTAGTTAAACGTTTCAAAGCACAAATGACTTTTGTCATGGCTGTTGGAAGTAACGGTACACAGTATAGTCTAAATCTTACACAGATCTTATGACAGAGCTTAAAGAGTGTTTGAGCAGTGCACATTACTCCACAACTAAAGCTGCACAAATTAACACAAGCAGCATCAAAAAACTGCATCACAGCTTTTAAATAAAACCATTTCTTTTCTTTTATCTAAATATCTAAATCACGAATAATGTCAATGATTAAACCTGCTCAGGGATACCTGAATTTTGGAGAGAATGATCTATAAATACTTTTTGTGAAAATTGATTGGGAGCATGACTGACTAATTGTACATCAGGCTACAACCTGTCCCCTGAATCTTGAAAATGACTTTGTTTTCACTTTAAAAGTATTTTTGCAACTTGTTGCTGTTTTAAGATCACTTGATTTTTTCTTGTTGAATTGTATAATAGAAAGAAATGAAAGACAGGAATGTTAGTCTTGGTCTTGGTGTGATCTTAACTATCTTTTGCTGGTTAACGGTCCATTACTCTATTTATTTATGGTAGTTAAGTTAGTTATCTAAGTTATGCATCCTTTGTGGGTTTAACTATAATTAAATCATCTGACATGGTAGGCGAAGGACCTGACTGGTACACGAGAACTGTAAACTTAAACTCTGCCCAACCATATCAATTGGATAGTTCTTGAGCCGGTGGCAATGAAATAACTTTGTATACAATTACAAGGTAATTCAAAATTAATGCAGTATGTCAATATATTTTTAAAACCCAGAAATCAGAGGAAGTAATACATTAGAATTGACCTATCTATACATAATAAAAGTGACTCAATAAGTACTTTAAAAGTGCAACGCAAATACATTTCATCCCCTTTGACCCTTAAATCCACACAGAGAGACACTAATACAATATGGCTAAGATAAACTAAGGTGTTATCATGGAGATGATTACAGTCATCATGTGTATGCTAATGTATTATATATGCTGTGTTAGGCCATGGTCTGCTTCACACCCTGGGTAAGACAAGAGTCATTCATAATTGATACCCAACGTTTACTGCAAGCCCAGGTGTGTTGCAGGAAATAACCACTGACCCAATTACAGTTTGCATCCAGCATGCTTTGGTTAATTTGTGTAAAAGCCATAATTGCTCTTGGTTTTATAATTCATGAACAAGGGCGTGCGGCACTGGCAGAGCACCAGCATCTATTACTCAACCACCCATGAGTGCATCCTCGCACTGGCTCTACATAGACAAATAGTAAACATGTGCGTGTGTGTGTGTGTGTGTGTGTGTGTGCGTGCACTCACACACATGCATATACGCAAACACAAAGCCTGTGAATGCACTTGGGCTAAATGGTTGCAGATGTTAATATTGTGAGTGAGAAAGATTATGAACTTGAACTCGGGTGAGTTGCCACTGGGAGATACTAATGTGTTTTGACTGTTGTTGTTTTTTTTTCCTACAGGTGCTGCTGCCATCAGAAACGATTGGCAGCTGGTGGGGAGTCAACATGCCCATTGTTAACATCATTGGCCATAAAGAGAACCTGCACTATGTGCTTGAGTATGTAGTGTTTCTGGGTTGGCACAGATACAATTTCAGCGATTTACTGGTAAGTATTTTTTCCTGCTTCTCCACATTCCTTTGCTTCTTGATTCACTAAAGTAATATTTCTGAGTCAGTTTTCTGGTCTGATGGCATAGTTTTTTTTTGTTTTTTGGTATAGTTTTCTTGCCATCATATAGACAATGTCACATTGGAAAAAACAAGATGCTTTTTTGTGAAACAAATTAAGTGTTAATGAGTACCTAAAATTTGTTCTGACAATTAGAGAGCTTTCAAGTTGTCATGAATTTGAGTGTGGTTATACACACATTTTAAATTCAACTACTTGATTCCACCAGCCGCCAGAGCTGTTAGCAGCCATTGTAGACGAGACTTATTGTTGGGACATCACTTTATGGGAAACGAAGAAGCATGTAGGCCAGCATACATATAAAACAAAAAGCCAGGAACAAAAAGATGGCATCAAAATCTCTCTGGTCCATTACATCACCAATGATTGTGAGATTAAGTTGAATCAAAATACTAGATTCCTATTGGCTGAGCCCCTCAAGGGAGCACAGGAGCCCCCTGTGGTGTGGCCATGATGTCACAAAACCCCCAAAAAAGTGAATATATTCCACAGTTTCTTCACAGAGAAAAAGCATCATGTATTATTGCTGCGTGCCATTAACTGCGCTTTATCAAGACCAGCTGCTGAATGCAAGTTCACTGCTGGTTCCTGTGTGATAAAGTCTTAATTACTGTGTTTTAGCACAATAATTAGATTTTTGTGTATCCTTGCTTGTGTTAAGTCCTGACACTGTGTATAGAGCCAATAACTATATTTTATCAAGACTAAAGTCCAGTACCGGGTACTGTGTGATAAAGCGATAGTTACATGGAGTCTAGCTGAGGCAACCAGGATCTGCCTTTTTAATTCTTTCTCTCCTCCCATACTAAGGCACACACACACATGCGCACACACACACACACACACACACACACATCTTACGCGCATCCACGCGCATCCACACACATACGCATCTCAAACCCACAGATAGCCTGTGTAGCCTGATGCCAGTTGTGCCCCACGCCATCTTGGTAAGGACAGGCAGAGTGACGATCCAACCCCCTCTCCTCCCTCTATTGCCTAGCTCTCTCTCACACACACACACACACACACACACACACACACACACACACACACACACACACACAACTACATCATATTCCTGCTGATTGTTGTATGCTTTTAATTTGCTTAAAGTAGATGCCAGCAGTTTATTGGCTGAAGTTGTTGATCATTGATCTGAAGTAAATAAACCCTATTGTTTTAAGAGCCTCTGCTTATTTGTGTCTGGGTTGTAATAACGAAGGTTACGATATGGTAACCCTAGTTCTATAAGCACAGGCTCCACCCTCTACTGGACTCTATGGGTACTACCTCCTCCAATCACACGCACGCACTTGCCCACTGAAATTTTATTGTGCACGTAGCCGACCAATAGGATGCCGCTACCGATACGTGCTTGAAGTATAAATAGCAGTGTCCCTACTGCCTCAGCATCCGACCGCCTCTTCAGCAGACGGCGTCAGAGCGGCAGGGCTCATCGGTAGAGGGCTCCGCCTGTGCTTATAGAACTAGGGTTACCATATTGTAACCTTCGTTCTATCTCACACAGGCTCCGCCCTCTACTGGACTCTACCGCCCTAGCCGCGAGAAGCCAAAGTCCACCACACCCGACCACCACTTCACCTAGTGACAGAGTGGTGGTAGTCACTAGATCCTCACTTTTCAGATCCTAGGTCGCACTTGCGAAGGAGCCCGACATATCCAAGAGATAGAAACGCACAAACAGTACACACAGTAAGGGCCAAGATGCCATTGTGCAGATCTTTTCGACACACACCCCGCTGAAAAAGGGTAGTAGACACTTCCACACTTCTGAGTGGAATGTGCACTCACTGCTAAGGGTGGGTCTGTTCCAGCCCGTGTCCAGGCTTGGGAGATTCACTCACAAAGGCTCTTCTTGGACAGGGTTTTACTGACTGCACTATCACTGAAACAGACGAACAGCTGACCAGTGCATCAAATGGGGGCTGTGTGCTCTACATAGGACGTTAGCCTAGCACACATGGACACAACAGATGCACTCTCACCTCCCTGCACCCTAAGTGGGGTAGGGGGGTAGAAAGCATCCAGATTTATTGTCCTGGACCTGAACATGCTCCTTATGTTCTTAAGAACAAAGGAGGTCTGGTGTCTCAATCCGGCTGGACTGTGGACACCAAGAACCAGCGTGCAGCTGGGGTGAACCGACAGGCACACAGCTCACACACCTTCTTAGCAGAGGTGAGAGCAAGCTGCAGGGCTGTTCAAGAGATAGCAGGACTGCTCCAGGGGCTCATAAGGTGCAGCTATTAGAGCCACCAACACAAGCAGCAAGTCCTACTGAACGGGCTATAGTGTCCCTGAATGCACCAGGTGTTGCTCCCTGGTGTCTTTCAACGCACCACAGCTCGCTGCAACAGTGTCACCGTGAGCGCGTCGTCATTGGAGCAGTCAATATCAACACAGCTGCTGAGTGAAGCCGAGTCAGGACAGGGCATCCTCCTCTCCACTGCAGCGAGCTGCTGCTGGAAGAATGAGCCGCTGTTCTCTGTGATAAAGTGCCACAGGCCGCACCGCTGGAAGAGACGTATTGCCTAGATTGGCGTTAGCTCGACTCATGCCATCGCAGCTAGTCAGCTAAATGCTGCGCTAGTTCGGTTGAGCATATGTCGACAATGTGGTTGTGGGGTTTAGGAACCACACACACACACACTGTCAGTGAGCCAGCAATGTTCCCGTGGACACTGTCGTGAGTGCACAGGGAACGCAGAGTTAGCTCGCATTGCTGCATTGTGTCACCGCCATGGCAGCAGCCCTTCATTTGGCTGCTGGGCGATGTAGGCGACCCGTTGCGCGGGCCGGACAGCCGGCTAGCGAGGAGGTAGCCCAACACGTTCAACACGGCTAGCTCAATGAGATGGGGTTGGTGGTGGGGAATAGCACTTCTAAGAATGTAATGTGTTTCTAATAAACAGTTTAACATTCACAAGCATCACCACAGTGTACACACAAGCAGCACATGTTAGACCAGTGGCTTCGTGAACACAAGGCCGCAGGGCGAACCCTTAGCTTCACCCCAGGAGTGAACGTTAGCTCTTTGATGAGAAGTTAACTTAGTTCTTTGAGGAATGTAATTAACATGTTTGACTCAAAACTGTTTCCACATTCTCAAAAGCCTTACCATAGCTTTACACAAGCAGCACATGTAAAACAATGGCGTCTTGAACACCAGACGGGGGATTGTGGCAGCGTCAGCAGGCCTCTCTCCCTCCATAACGGTCACTTGGCCAGTCGCTCTCTCTTCCCCAGCCACAGTTCGGCTGGCGGGGGGGCCTGGACTCGTCCGGGCGGGACATGGGTCAGCTCGCCCAAGATCATTTTCTAGAATTGGCTCCGTGGAGGTGGTGAATTCAGTGAGCAGTTTGCCATTTGCTGAAGAAAAAAGGATGCTGAGGCAGTAGGGACACTGCTATTTATACGTCATGCACGTATCGGTAGCGGCGTCCTATTGGTCGGCTGCATGCACAATAAAATTTCAGTGGGCAAGTGCGTGCGTGTGATTGGAGGAGGTAGTACCCATAGAGTCCAGTAGAGGGTGGAGCCTGTGTGAGATAGAACAGCTGGTTGTGACGGTCAGTGCTTGGATTCACCCTTCAATGTCCACCTTATTGATATAAAACAGTGTTAAAATATTGACATTTACAGGTGGGAAACTCTTTGAGACTATTTTAAACTAAATTATGTTTTTTTTTAACAAAGCCAGCTCCAGATCCCATCATTGTGATTCCACAAGATGCACCGCAGTGTGTTTCAGAAGCATTCCAAAAGCATCCCAGAAGCATCTCTCCACTCTGCTCTGAAGAGAATACGCAGCTAGTTTATTTTTGACAGAAGCCATGTCAAGAGGCACAGAGCAGATCAAAATGGCCAAGAATCAGACATACAAACGGCATAGAGAATCCCATGGTACAAACATCAAACCGCAATGACCAAGTCAACATAATCAGGCAGGCAAATGCTTCGCTTCTGAAATGCCCCCTGTGAGGTATTAAGCAGTGCAGAGGACAGATCGCCGGGTCACAACTGTGACATTCTAAAGTTGTGTCTGGTGGAATCAAGAAAGAATTAGATGAACAGTGATAGTGGCTGCAGTTGTGACAACTCAATCACAGACAGTAGATCTTGGCTTTTTTGTAAATGCTGTTTTCTTTTTCTGTTTTTCAGAAAGCAATCTACGTTATGAAGTTTCTTTCTGTTGTTTCGATTAATTTGGCCTCTGCAGAAAAGTCCCCTGTTCTCATATCTATGCAGAATAAGAAAATATTACTCTATGATAAAAAATCCCACAGGGGTACACTTAACATGTAGTTAAATCAACTAATTTGTGTGCCTAAACCCAACCAATCCTTGGAAATTGTAAATCTATTATTTTTTTTTTTTAATGATTCGGAAACAGTTTTGGATTGCACTAACCAATCACATTGTTGCCACCACGGTTAGAAATTAGAATGCTTATATGGGCAACTGGGAGGACCTGTTGAACCTGTTGGCACTGCAGCTGCGCAGTGTGATGATACTGGTTGGGTTTGCTTTCACGTGCACTTCATCAGTAATTAAATATGTCCTTGTTTTCCACTAAATATGTATCAATTTGTTAGAATCTGAAAATTCAACAATACAAAACAGACCTTGAATGAAAGGTCAGTACGTTTTTTACTTTCCAACTGCCTGATTTATACCTATTGCAGGCTCTTGCCCTACAGCGTGGTTGACAGGTAATTGTCAATAATTAGCCGTATTTGTCAAAAATCAATGCACTATTGTTGGTCGGAACAGCATCATTGAGGCTAGACACGGCAGGCAAAACCACCGATTTATCACGCTCTGGTCAATTTTGAGATTTTGGCCTACTTTACTTCCTTAACATCTTCTTTCAGACTAGTGGCGAAAAAAGTCAGAAATATACATTTAGTAGAATATTTTACTACAGTTGTTTCTTTGGATCTGTAGATTTCTTGTGAGAGTTAGCTTTCTACCGTAACATTTCCTGCCGCTGTTGCTCTCTGCACCATATGATTCCCGGTACCGTTGGAAAGCTCTCTCTCTCCTGCACAAAGCTGTGGGATCCAAATATGGTAATTTTCTTTGTACCAGCAACCAGTCGTGAAAGTACAGAGACAAATTTAAGCTAAGCATGAAATCTGATTGCCTAGCGTCAATTTCTAACAACGTGATGGTTTTGATGCATCACGTGACACTTCCTGGTTAAGCTGTCCAAGGGTGTCTCTGTCTGTTTCTGTGTGTTTTGTGTGTGTAAGTGTGACTGTCAGACATGCTTTTACTCAGTCAGTTCAGTTTTGATGTGTTTGAGATGTTATGCACTGGCGTTGTTAAGAATTTGATTCAATATTGGGTCTGTAAATGTCGATTTTCAATGAAAATGTGTTGAATTTAACTTATCTTTGTAATAGTTATCTTTACAGGCAGTTTTCTCAAAATTACTTTGCAAAAAGGGCTCAAAATGTCAGCGAGAGAGCCCTCATACACTGTAGGATTTGACAGTGGGACAGCCCTCAACCCTCAGGGATTTACCAGGAACTTGCCTGTGAGGGTGGACATTGATGTTGGGCTGTACAGCTGAACAGAAGCCGTGGTTACTACTCTGCTTCTGATTGGCTAGTAGTTGTTAACTTGGTACTGCGCATGTGCAACCCAAAAAAAAGATCAAATTGAAATGAGCTGCATTACTTGGTAGAATAAACCTATTCTAGTATAACTCCTAAATAAAATGAAGAAACTGAAAATGAGAATATGACCACTTTAAATAATAATGTAATAATTGTAGTCAGATTTTTTTTCCTGCACACTAACAAAATGCCAAAAAATAGTATATGCAAATGAGTGCATCTCAATACTCATGCCAAGTATTTTGTCTAGTTGTAATCTTTTGCAGACAGCTCATAAAATCCCACTAAAATCACTCATGAATGTATGCACTACTGTCTTTCTTCTACCTCTTCTGTCTGCTTGCCGGTAATCAACAGATTTGTATGGTCCATGTCAAACCCTTGCAGAGTGTGACTTTGCTGGCATATTGGGACAGAACGGGCAATCACTACTCACATGGTTTTAGCTAGGCTGGGGGCTGATTATATACAGTATATCACAGTAAAAGAGCATGCACAAGGAAATGATGAGGACAATAGTGGGGGGAGTAGAGGGAGAAATGTAGAGGAAATGTATAAAGGATTTTAAAGACTCATTTGTCTGGCTCCTTAATGAGAGGAAGCGGAACAAAGACCCCGGCTAATATTCCGAGGGGTCTAATTAAAATTAGGTGTGATCCGATGGAGGAAGGAGCCACAGAGGTGATTTTAGTCACAGCCCAAAAGAGACCAGCTAATTAGAGAGAGTGATGGCCTTTACTTGAAAACCACTGGAGAGTCGCAGGGCACACACATTGTCCACATCCCTTTGGCCTGGCATGGAGTTTGCTGCCATACTCTTTGCTGCAACCAGGGCAGAGAAAAGAGGACACTACTGGGGAATGAGACAGGAACATCAGGCAACAACAGGGTCGCAGCAGTTGTAGGGCAGCTGTGGACTGTGAATTGACAACAGAGCAAAAATGAATTCCATCCCTGCCATTTTTTATTTTCCACACACACACACACACACACACACAACCAGCTGCTCTATTTCTGTTCTCCTTATCCATGTTTTCCAAGTCTTCTTCTCAAACAGGCTTCAGCAAGAAGTCTGCCTTCCTCAGAAAATGTTACCTGGTTGCATGGAGAAGTCCAGGATTTTACACTCCCACCCACTGTATCAAGAAAAAAATAACACTGATGCCTGAAATAAATGAAATAGATTAATCCTCACCAAATTTCTGCATAATTTCATTTTGGTGCTTGATCGGGATCCCCTCCAAGCAGTTTGAGCCATGTCACTCTCATTGATGAAGAAACATCAATAGCTATTTGTCAATGTGCGCATTATGTATATGAGCTATCGGGTTCTCTTTGATTTTGCCCAATGGCTTGTACTTGTTCATCTTACCTTTGACATTGAGGGAATGCCGTCTTGTTGTTCTTTATGAGACTGTGATAGCACTTGCCCTAATCTTAATTGATGGCAGTATGGCTCATCTGCTAAAAGCAGCCTATATTTATCTGCTCGAACTATATATGTGCACTAATAGCAATTGCTTTCTGCTGCCTGTCCTTGGGAAGCTGCCAGGAAGACTGTGAGAGGGTAAGAAGTATCATCCTAATGTCTCAACGCCATAGCGCACTAAATCATTCTCTTCATAATAAAAGCACATACAAAGATCACCTAGGTACAAGCACACACACACACACAAACACACAGTCAGTCTTGTAATTGTTTTGTTTAAAATAGAAGAGGTTTAAACCTGTATCCCTCAGTCAATAATCTGAGATTGAGATAATGTGTATGAGAGAAAGATTTGAGACTCAAAGTAGCTCTCTGCTTGCAGAGACACTTTAACCCAACCCAATAGCCATGGAATTGTCAAATGAAGTGGCTGAAGTGTTCATATCTGAAAATAGACTTCCTGTGTAAGGTGTTTACAAAGGATGTGTTGGCAGGACAAAGTGCACCCATTTTGTGTTCATCACCAAAGGTACAAAGTACAATACATTGTCAAGCACAGTTGCAGAGAATATAAAATGCCATGCTGTAATTATCATGTAATTGTCAACAAAAATAGTTGTAGTTATATATATAATATAGGATATTTCTGCTGTTTTTCCTGTTTGTGTTTTGGAGGCTATCCTTTACGGTGGCCCTGAAGTACAAATCAACAACAGCAAATCGCACAACCCGACCGCAAATCACAACATGACAACATTGGTGAGACTGAAATGTAAAGTGTAGCTACGTGTTGGACTGATCCTTGTCATGATTGGTTCCACGCCATTTTGTATCCTACTGCAGATCAGTTTTTTTTAATGTACCGAAACATTAATGTGAGTGAAATAACTCAAGATTATTTCAATGCAGGCCTCTAATGAGAATGAGTATGCTCACACTGATAATCCATTTGAAAGAGGCTGGGTTATTCCGAAGAAATAACTTCTCTCTGTTTGTGGATGTAAGGAATACAATTTTGATGAAGTTGCGTGGACCAGAGCAGTTGTTTAGTTACGGCACTATGTGGCAAGTGCTCAAGCAGAAGTATAAACTTAATGTTAAACAGAGTGCAGTGTTAAGGTTGCTGAAACTACTGAATCCATGAGGGACTGAAATTAGAGAAAACGTAACTTACTACAATTAAAAAGACCCAAAATAAACCCAACAACAAACCAAACAAACACTACTGAACCCAATATTAATCTAAAAACAAAATATCCACATGCTGCTGTGTTGTTAAGGATTTTGTAGTTCAGAGTCCCTCTGCCCAATGCTAGGAGTTGGTTCCTTCCACTTTCTGTGTTGGAGTATAAAAGGCAGTTTCATACTTTGCATGTAATTGTTTTTATGTGTTTTATTGTTTTTACACTTGTGAAAGCACTTTGTAACTGGTTTTTGAAAAGTGCTCTATAAAAAAGATTATTATTATTATTATTACTCCAGCTCCCCCTTGGCAGATGACTCAGCAGCAGCAGCAGCATGTGGAGAAACAAAGAACCGGTATAAATTACTAAACAATTCTGCTCAAATGAATACCAATATTAACCATTAATATTAATCATTTGTGCAAAGAACAAAAATATCTAAAGAAAATGTGTTTGTGGTTTATTTGTAGAAAAACTAAACCATTACCACCACTTAAGGTGTTGGCGGTTGATCTATCACACATAGGCGAGCCTACGTAATACGCATGTAGCCTATGAGTGCAATACTATACATGTGATTATAACAGTCCTCTCATTAAAATATATACAGATCAAATCAAAACTATGTGATTACAAACTGAACTATTGCAGTAATTTATATTAGTAGTTGAAAAACAAGACAGAATTCTACTAGCAATAGCTTTATGGTACCTGACATAACATTGTTAAGGTGTCCACAGAAACTCAGAAAAGCAACTTAATTTTAAGATTGTTCGTGTTTTGTATTTTAAAAATATACATATTGCATTTTATTGCATTACTGATTTTTTTTCCTGCACACTAACAAAATGACAAAAAATAGTATATGCAAATGAGTGCATCTCAATACTCATGCCAAGTATTTTGTCTAATTGTAATCTTTTGCAGACAGCTCATAAAATCCCACTAAAATCACTCATGAATGTATGCACTACTGTCTTTCTTCTACCTCTTCTGTCTGCTTGCCGGTAATCAACAGGTTTGTATGGTCCATGTCAAACCCTTGCAGAGTGTGACTTTGCTGGCATATTGGGACAGAACGGGCAATCACTACTCACACAGGTGTTGGCGGTTGATAGAACTATCACACATAGGCGAGCCTACGTAATACGCATATAGGCTATGAGTGCAATACTATACATGAGTATAACAGTCCTCTCATAAAAATATATACAGATCAAATCAAAACTATATGATTACTAACTGAACTATTGCAGTAATTTATATTAGTAGTTGAAAAACAAAACAGAATTCTACTAGCAATAGCTTTAAGGTACCTGACATAACATTGATAAGGTGTCCACAGAAACTCAGAAAAGCAACTTAATTTTAAGATTGTTCGTGTTTTGTATTTTAAAAATATACATATTGCAAAGTGTAGACTTTGTTGACAGACTTTCCCTTCACCATGACTTACCCTGACACTATCTCATGTATTGTTACTTCAAACCTACAGGTGTCCACTCTTTGTTTAAAGGCTCACTTTACAGTGTTACACTCATAACCACTCATGTGGGACATGATGTGTCCAGTGGATGGATCTGACAGGCTACGGGTGCCACAGCAGGTTTACAAAGACCTCCAATGAGAAATTGATCTGACAACCATTCAAGGGTAAATCATTTCCACGAGTTAATTACTTTGGGAGAAAAAAAAATTCAACTGAGGCATCTGTGCGGAGTGTGAGAGCCAGGTCTGTACCGAGGGAACACCACTACTCAGCAACTGATGGATCACACAAACTAACCTGTGTTTGCTGCTGTTTATGGATTATTCTAACTTTAAATAAGGAGTTTTTCAAAAACTCCATCACGCAGCATTGAGAGAAATTTTCTATTCTCATAATGCATTATTAAAACATTAAAAAATCTTACTCTGTTTCATCAGATTTATTCTTAAGAATGTATTGCTTTTGATTGATAGCCAAGATTAAGCTTAATAAACATCCTTTTTATTTCACCATGTTTTACACTCTGTAACATCTCTGCCTTTTAGCCAGCCAATTTACACATCGTCTCTGATTAGATTTGCGCATTTTAATAAAACCATGGGTGAACTCCAATCTCCTCTAAGTGACTTTAATCTGCTCAGATTAGTCAATTTGTGCCACATGTGAGTATAATGCAGTGAGAAGGGATGCATTTTTATGGATAAGTAGTCAATAACATCAGCATGTTGCTGCCATAGTGCTCTTTGGCTGAGATCCAACCTGTTAAAACCATACAACAATACTGGTAAAAGGCCTGTTGGCTTTGCAAATTGAGCCACTGTAGGCTCGCTGGGATCTGATTGGATTTCCCCCAGTCCTGCGGCTGGGAACATGTGTTTCTGCGATCCCCAGAGCGGCTGTCAGTGATGCTTCTCTCCACCCGTGGAAGGAGAGAACAGAGAGAGGGAGAGGCGGGAGAGGGAGAGAGACAGAGACGGAGAGAAGCACCCGTGGCTATTTACAAAACATTCATTGTTTTATCTGTGCGAGGCAGTCAGAGGCCTTCCCAGTCCTCTCCACCTCTCATTAATCAGTGACAAAGCCTTATTTAAGTGCTTGTTGTCCTGACCTATTCATGACTGACGTTGGCATTTAAGAAATACCAGCGTAGAGTGCTATGGTATCGGCAGGGTGGGTGGAACGGGAGGTACCACACGTAGCATTTTAGTCGGAAGCGGAGCCATTAATATGTTTCTCCTCAGAAGAAGTTGTCAGCTTGGCGACAGCACCTTTCTCAGACTCATCAGTCAGCGGATGTGGATGGAGCTCAGTGCGGGTTGAAGAGCTCAATGGGTGATCACCTTATGTAATGAGAACGACTGAGAGATAGCAAGGAGAGCAAAGCAGAGAGAGGGTGAATCACCTGTTCGGAGAGATAAAAGAAGGAATATACAGGCTTAAAAAGACATTGAATGAAAAATGCAGAGAGGAGAATGAGTCATCTGTTCACAGAAGCACACAGGAAGAGGAATCGTTGAGGAAGAAAGCAGAGAGGAGCGAAGAAAAAGACAGGATGACATATATGATGGCGATGAAGACGACTATAATTATTTTGGTGATGATGTCGATGAGGTCGATAAAAGTGAGCAGAGAAGTGGAGATCCACAATGCATTTGGTTGACAAAGGTCAACCTCACAACTCCCCCTCCTGACTCCTGTGTGGCTGCACATCAGTCTGCCTGGCTTAATCATTAACACGCTCCCTGTCAAGGCTTTATCACAGGTCAAGTTCAATGGCGCTCCTGGCAAATAAAAGCACTTCATAACTCAGCTGCTTTATAAGCATGACTGGGTGATTGACAGTGGCATAAGTGATGAAGCGACAGCAGAGATGGATGGGAAGAATAGTACAGATCGTCAGACAGCCAACAGGTGATATCACAGAAATCTAAAGGAAAAATCCAACCTGAAAAACCTATATTTTTTGTAATTACAGCAATTGGACATGGCACATTACAGCAGTGCTTTTCAATCTACTCTTGCTTTTTTCTCAAACACAGAAACCCATTCTACACTGCTGATATCACTCTCTCCACCTACATGTACACAGCACAGGGAGCCCTTCACTGGGAGCTTGTCAAAAACACATTTCTGGGAAGAACAATTTCACTTACTGGAGTAGATGTAGACAATGGAGGATGAGAGAAAGTACAACAAATAAATCCCGCTTTTTGTATAAATATTCACTTATCCCAGAATAACTACTTCCAGGGTAGAGTGGATTTAAAATCACTCCTATTGACTTTTTTATGCACATTTTTATGCACTACTAGATAAACTCATTTTGTTTATAAGTTGCATTAAGCTCACATTTCTATAAAAAAAGTGGAAGGATTAAAATAAACTAGATATGAAATCCAATTAAGGAGCGACCAAAAAATAGATGTAGAACGACCCAACAGTGCAATTTTGCTACCCTTTCACTTACTTGATATGTATATGTATATACATATATATATATATATGCCCACAATAAATTATCACCCAACTCTTTCAGCTTTATGGAGTATTTTTAGTATCCTTTAGTTCATTGTTTTAGTTATTTCAACCCACAACTTCACTGTTTTGGTTCTCTCTCACCGCTCTCAGCATCACATAACTCAACTTCAAATTACTACTAATATTGCCCTGTATCTACTAGATGTGGAGATACTCTTTGCTAACATATCAACTTTATAGAGAGAGATGACGTGATGATGTGTTTACAGCTTGTTTCCAATGTGGCCAAAAAAATCAGTTATTGAAGGTGCAAGAAAACTGGTGGCCTGTACTATGAAGCGGGGTAACTGGCTTATCCAGGTAACTTCAGGAGTAACTTCATGACATCGGGTGTAATTTATATATTTTTTTATATTTGTTCCACTGCGTTTGCAGTTGAAATGAAGTTATTCTTAACACAACAGCATTATGTTCAGCGAACCCTGCAGCCTTGGTGATTTTAGAGAGGAGATCTTAATTAATAAACGGGACAGTTTCTTAGATGTAGCCCATCTGTAGGCTATAATTGTGTTTCCACATAGTGTTCCACATAGTGTTTCCGTGAAATTAAAGTAACAAAAAATCAAAATTTACTCTGGTGACTCTGTCTAATTATCTCTCTAATAATCTCTCTAACTTTCCACTGCATGCATTATACACGGCAGACATGTGTGTGATGTTGCAGCCTTGCAAAGTGAAGTTTCTCTCACAAATGTGTGACATCAATGTCAGAGAATATTCAGTTTTTTTACTTGTAGATTAATCTTGGAAATTAAATTTTGTCTTGGATTATTACCCCTCTCCACTGGCTCCTTTTTCTTCTATTACAATGGACCTTATGTGCAGTTATACCTTTACATCTTAAACATATTACACACAAAAGAAGAGCCCATAAAATACATAATAGAGATTTGAACTACAATAAGAACACTGTGAAGATAATTAGGCTACAAATTTACTCAATGCGATGCCAACAAGCCTACCTGGATTTGTCGGCGCCACAATATTAGATTTAGCTGTTAACATGTCTTTACCCGCGACCCTGTACGCAGGATAAGCGGTTGATGATGGATGGATGGATGGAACACTCATATCCTGATACATTCAACATGCATTCTTCTGGAGAAATACGGAGAATGCGCCATTGCGAAAAAACTGCACGGCTGAACACACCCCTTTTATGCAAACGCACACCAACTCCAATTAAGTTAACGCCAGGTTAACACCAGGTAACACCGACTCAGCTAACCAACATCTTATTCACCTTCGTAGTACCGCTTAACACCAGTGTAGGCAGTCAGAGTTTGTCAACCCTGAGTTTGCCTGATGACCCTGAGTTAACTCTGAGTAGGTTGAACTCCCTTCGTAGTACATGGTGATGTGATGTGTAATGTAGTAGCCTAATCATTAGAAACTGAAATGTTGATAAAATGTAACATTTTTCTTTTGTTTTATAATTTTATTTAAAATATTCTGCATGGTACAACTACACAAGTACCGTTTTGGGTTTGATTTGCATGTCCTCCACAGCACTGGCAATACATGTTTGAACTCTTCATGGTTTTTAAACAACAACTGACTATAATCGTAAGTGTAAGTTTCTTTCTCATCTATGACATTCACCAACATTCTCTTCAAATGTCATTCTCCCAACAGTATTTGTCTAAAACGTTATCTGCTACCTACTAGGCTCCCGATCTGCTATTGTTACAACCATGTCTGGACTAGCTGTTGGCTGCTCACTTGAGATACTGACATTTAACTCACACAGCTCTTGGGTTTATAGTAAATTGCATTCATTAAAGGCAGTTAAATATAGATATGCAATTTAATAAACAAGAATATCATATTATATTCACCATCCCTGTTCAGACAAACTGTGAGCAAGGTCAGGGGCCAGTCTTACGCTTTTAGTTATTTTGACTTTGACAAGTTACTGTGATTTACTACTGGCTTACAACAACTTAATTTTCTTGTTCTGTATTTTAAAAGAACATATTTAATCTATTGTGCAATTGTATTATTTTAAATAAAATTATTTGGTTATGAGTATGTTTTATTAAATATTATATTTCCAGTGGGTAGTGGTAAAATACTCACAAAGTTATCAAATACTTCAGGGGCACAATAATTCTGTTAATAACCGGTGGAGATGCCCGTTGAAATTTGAAGTGTTCTTGACTGAATCACAGACAGGACTTCCAGTAGCTTGATGAGTTGCTGCTTTAGGCTCTCTTTCATCAAAATGAAGCCCTCTGTCATTTTATACTCCTCTTATAGCCATGGCAACTTCAGAGGTCATACACAATATCAGACAGTCTTCTAGTGAAGCTTTCAAAACAGTTCAAGGACATGAAAAATAAGCCAATGGATTGAATCTATGCAAACAGATTAAATGTCTCTTATAGCACAGCCACCAAACATTTCAATGTGTTGGTGTACTTTAAATGTCTGCCTCAAATTCTAGAAAATGAAACTTTTCCCTATTCGTAGTTAAACTGATGGAAGGTTCTCTAAATCCACTATGGATAAAAATGATAAAAGTGAATAAAAAAGTCTACTTACAGTATGACCACTGCATCCTTAACTGGAACATTACAGGTGTAATGCACCTTAGCTGCCCCCCTCCAACCAACCCACCCCATCCCGCCCCCTCCAAAATCCCCACTATTTCTCTCCTAAACCAATAATCCAATCCTCTCCCTGTTGGGTCCAATCCCTCACTTTTTTCCCACGGATCGCTACATCCCACATGTTGGTGTTTGGAAACCCTACTTGTCATCTAAGGCCTATCAGAGCAAGGCAAGTCTTCCTGTCAGAAGTGATTATTAAAAGATGTTGGGGAGGTGGGGAGGAAGGAGAGTTGGGGGGAAGGGCAGGAGAAGTGCAATGTGGAAGACAGGGGTGGGGGAGAGAGAGAGGGAGCGAGGGCCCGCAAGTGTCAAGCAGGGCCGAGTCTCCTGATTCAAAGAGGGATTTTCACATTATGATTCTGCAACAGTGTATTGCATACTTCAAAGACCTTATTACAACGGCCTATTAGCATTCATGCTGCCATTCACATCTAGAGTCCAACACCTGCATGGGAAATGGGGCAGGATTTGTGATGAGGAGGACTAGCTGGGGATCACAACGCTACGGCAGATACTTTTCCGAGTGAGGAGTCATAGGACATGAATTCCAATGATACCACTGTCTGAATACTACAATGTTGATGGAGGAGAAGGGGTCAAATTCCTAAGAACATGGGTGCTAATTTACAAAAAAAAATACTACAAATATTATTTTGCAAAATCCCTGGGGCACTCAGCCCTAAGGAAATTTCTTTATACTAAGGATGCAAATCTTTAAAGATGGGTCACAAATATTGTTTCATAGTTTTTTTAAAGACTAGTAATTTAAAAACCCTGACAGGATACTGTGATTTTTAGCAAACAATACTCCAAGATTAGTAATTGTGGACTATTTTCACCAGTGGATTACTACACATTTGGTACTTTAGTGATCATTTCCGGGAGCAGGACAGTTTATGTGGAGTTGACTCAAGAAAAAACCTACAGTGCCCATGTTCATCATAACGAATAAACATGTCAGCCAATAAATCTATTTTATTTACTGTATATATAGCAATTCAAAACAACAGTTATCTCATAGCACTTTTCATATAGAGCAGGTTTAGACTGTACTCTGTGTGATATTATTTACAGAGACCAAACAATCCCCACCATGAGCAAGCACTTGTCGACACAGGCAAGGAAAAACATCCTTTTAAGAGGCAGAAACCTCAAGCAGAACCATGGCTCAGTGTGGGCGGCCATGTGCCAGTTGGAGCTGAGAGAGAGAGAGAGAGAGAGAGAGCAAGAAAGAGAGAGAGAGAAGGGTTAATCTATGTGTCTTTATTAGGGATGCATCATCTGACGGCTCAGGTTGGTATTGGCCCAAATACTGACCTTGAGTGGATCAGACATAGCCAGTCAATATCCAACACATGAATATGTGCTGTTCTGCTCTCTTCATTTGCTCACTGTAACAAATTGACTATAGAATTTACAATTAATATCTGGCAAAAAAGTAGCCAATAATGTCCTGTAAAAATGATGCTAAATACTGTAAAAGAAATTGTATTACACAATATGTTTTACAGGTTTTTGCTGTATATAAATTACAGCAATTTATTTTTGTGTTTACAATATAACAACAATTAAATGTAATCTAATTTACAACACTATCTCACATTCTGTTCAAATGACATAAATTACCTGGCAACTAGAGTTGCCAGTATATAACTGTTAAAACGTCACAATACAGTATGTTACTAAAAAAATTCCTTTTACCGTTAGTTTTTGTTTTTTACTTAATAAACATTGTATTAGATTATCTAAAATAAAAACTGAGGAGTTATGCAAAAATATGACGATTAAAAAAGAAATGGTGAGTTGGATCCTTCACTCATGTCATTAGTATGTTAGTATGTATTGTATAGTTTGCCCACCAGAGGGCGCCCTGCAACTCCCCTGTCACCGCCACGAATGTAGCACAAAACAAAACAATCAGCTAATTGCAGTTAACCAGAGAGCCTGCAGAACCAATGACGGAGAGTATCTGTGTCCACAGTGAGTTGGTCATTTATCACGTGAAATACATGACATAACTTACAATAAAAATAGCCCTCATCACTTCTCCTCTAATGAAAACATTCCTGACCATACTTGCTAAACCTCACGTTTTTCATTGCCTTCTTCAGGTTTCCTCCCGGGGCCACAAAAGTATGTTTAACATTACAGTGGTTTAGTGGAGAAGGCTAAAGTTCGCTGTTGACAGACTTGATTGTGTATTTATTTTTGAAACAGTGAGCAGTTCAAACGTTCAAATCATTTCTTAATAAATCATCACTTCTAAATATTCTCTAATATCACAGCAGCAAACGCTGCCCAACGCTAGATTAGATTCCCCACAAAGCTAGCTAATGCTTTGTTTATCAGTGGAAGAGTGCCAAAGGTAATGAGTGGTTAAGCTATAGCCTTTAACGTTTTCTAAATACGGTAAATCTTCAACCAGCTCTTCTGTAACTTAGTTACAGTCACTGCTTCAGAAATGATTAAACCAGAGAGGACATACAAAGAAACAAGTATGAGCTGAACAAGCTTCATGCCAACAGTTGACGGTTGACAGCTGACAGTTATCTAGCTCCTCTTTCAAATGTGCAGTGTTGGTAAGAAATCTCAAAGTTGCAGGTCCTCGTTGTAGACAGTCATGTAAAGTATATTAGATCCATTCAAGAGCAGCGTTTCCTCTGGGTCACTGTATCTTAGATGGTGAGTGAGTGCTGGCAAATGGATAAACTAATTGTAAATATGCTACATTGGAACTAGTAATTTTAGCAGATTAAGTCTAAGTATCTGTAATATACTGTAAATATATGATAATATACAAATAGTATATTTTTTGCCAATGAGGAGAGCCCTGTTTATCATTGTAATGTAATATAATAATTATAACGATATGAGTAACGAGTAATATATGGTATTATTATTATTATTGTTAGTAGTAGTAGTAGGCCTAGTAGTTTTTATTTATCTGTTTAGAAGACACACAAAATACATACACTATTTCCGTTGTTGTTCATAAGTAGTAGTACTCTGTAGTTTATAATGGCTCTTTAAATACTTTTGTAGTTTTAAAGATCTGAGTCTTATTTATCAAAGCTTTAATATATTTTGTTGTACTTTTGTTCAGCATTCTGTTATGTTATATTGGTCAGGTCTCATAACATAACAAATATTAGGGATAATCTTTACTTTGTTTTGTGTTTCTGAAAAGAAGGGGAAAAAAATATTGGAAATTCTTGTGTTTCAGTTGCACACGTTACACAACTAGGAAAAGAAATAATAATAGAAGTTGGTAGGTAAAGAATATATATATAAAAAAATACATACATATATATATATATATATATATATATATATATATATATATATATATATATGGATATGTACAATATTTAAATTATTAACAGAATTGAGATGAACAGTGAGTAAATGCAGCAGAAAATACTGCACATTGATTAAAAGAGAGAAATTACACAGAATATGAAGTATTGCACTACAATGTCTAGTTTAATAACTAAATAAGTATCTGTGTGTCAGACACTTTGAGGGAGGAGTTAAAGAGTCTGATGGCCACAGGCAGGAATGCTCTGTGGTGCATTTTGGGGGACACTGAAAGTGCACCTGTGTTTGAGCAGCACGTCATGGAGTGGGTGGGAGACATTGTCCAACATGACATGTAGCTTGGACAGCATCCTCCTCTCTGACCCCACCGACAGAGAGTCCAGCTCCACCCCCACAACGTCACTGGCCTTGTGGATCAGCTTTTTGAGTCTGTTAGAGTCTGCTACCCTCAACCTGCTGCCCCAGCACACCACAGCAAAAAGGATAGCACTGGCCACCACAGACTCATAAAACATCCCCAGCATTGTCCGGCAAATATTGAAGGACCTCAGCCTCCTCAGAAAATAGAGTCAGCTCTGGCCCTTCCTGTAGAGGGCTTGAGTGTTCTTGACCCAGTCCAGTTTATCGTCAAAGTGCACTCCCAGGTATTTGTAGTCCTCCACAATGTCCACACTGACCCCCTGGATGGAAACAGGGGTCACTGGTACCTTGGCTCTCCTTACGGTATTGGTCTTAAAATCAGTCAGGCTCTAACATAAAGTTAAACAAATTAATTTTTTTCCCCATGAAAGCATTTTATTTCACCCCACTGCTAAAAGGTATGGCAATGAAATTAACTGGCATGGTAGATGGGGTCTTAGGTTCATTTCTTGAGTTGAAGAAAAGATTTGTACTGTTGATGAAGCAATATTATTACCCTTACCTCAACCAATGTGGTTGAATTTGTCCAACATATTACTCTAACAACAGCTGAAATTGTATTAGTTCTGATGACAAAAACAAGTGCATATCCAGTCAGTGCTATCATCATCAAATAGTTGGTGTTCATGTTCATTTGAAATAATAAGACAGACAACTCAATCCTATACAATAAACATAACCCTAAAAACACGATACTATTATGAAAAGCAAAGTCACCGTACAGTAGTCAATGTGATTCCTTTTCACAGTAGAATCTTTGTTATGTGTGACATCTTTTCTTTAGTGCAACACTGTTTGATACTTTTTCCCACTTTTCTTGTATACACGTCATTGGATTATGTCTGTTTTTCAAGAGCCTTAGGATATAGTTTATTCACTTAAGCGTGTTCAAGCCACCGATGAAGGGCTTTTGATGCAAGTGCTCTCTCTTGCTACACCCCACAAGCTGTTTGCTATGGTTCATTAGCTTTCTGTTGAGTTGACTGCTAACACTTGATATTGTTGCAGGCTTTTCATTCCACACATTTCCAAGTGCTGCCCACTAGCAGATCTCAATTGGAGAAAGAAAGTGCCTGCCATTATAATGGGACAAATGTTGTGTTCACAAAGTGCCAACAGAGCGAACAGTTCATCATGCAGACTGTGAAAAGGGGGTATGTCATTAAGAATGTTTTTCTTTTGTTTGGCTGATTGGTTGCTCTGGTTTAAAGTGCTCAGAAAAGAAAAGGTGCAAGACAGATATTTTTCCAGAAAAGAAGAGCTCTTAAAACATACATATAATAGATTGACAGAATAATAATACATTTAAAGCATGTCTATGCACGGTTGCCTGAAGAGCAGTCACTGTGGTCATGTGGTATTGCCTGCATTTACAGGATTATCACAGAATTAATTGCCTAAGATTCTCTTAAAGGTTCAGTGTGTAATATTTCTGAGTATCTATTGCCAGAAATGCAATATAATAGCCAAAACTGTGTTTTCAAGTAAAGATGTTACTTAATGAACTGTTGTGTTTTTATTACCTTAGAATGAGCCATTTCAGTCTACATAAACCCTTGCACCCCTTAACATGTTGTGCCGCCATGTTTCTAACATGTTCTCGTCCATTGATTCCACAGTCCGACTCAAGAGCACATCACATTCACACACTGAAGTCGGAAGAACGACTTCACCGCTTGGGAAATTGTGCCATCCGAGGAGCATGTGAATGCACCGTGAGCCGCTGGTTGCAATTTGTAATCCTCACCACTAGATGCCACTAAAATTTACACACCGAAACCTTAAATCACAAACACTTTAAATCGGTAATTTTAATGACGTCATCATTAGGTAGCCCACCATCTATGTTTTATTGTAAAGACCATAACTATGTGCAGAGAAGTGGGGGATATTTGCAAATCTGTCTCATGGTTGTAATTATCAGTCAGAGTTACCATATCAAGAAATTCTGGCAGCTACAAAATCTCCCACTTGAAGCAAATAACCACAGAAGTGTCAACAAACTGGTGGCAAAATGGTTGCAAAACCAATACAATAAAATCCAATATTTACAGTGAGACAATTGATTTCCACTAATCAAAAAGGAATACTCAAAAAGGAAAAAAATTAATGTGGTCTCTAGTGAGGTATGGTGTCTTTGATTCTTTACTTATTCTGCGTTAGCAGGTTTATCTGTAACATGCTAACACACAGACCAAGTAGAAGACTAAACTATAAGCAACATCTCTTTCAAAAACATTGTCTGGTTACACAGGATAATCCGCACAGCTTGATGCTATATCTATGGTAAAATGTAGTTCCAATGAAAAGTGCTGGTGATGCCTGTCGATTATCCTGAGTAACTGTCTGTTCTTTCATTTACATTTACATTTGAGTGCCACAAACAAAATTGCTTTCACCTCTATTTTATTAGGCACAGCAGCTATTTCAGAGGTGGATAAATATCTCAAAACCTTGTTACATTAAGGCAAAACTATCGAACCAAAAGTGCATTGCTAACCAACGGTTGGCAAAAACAACCATTTGCAAAACTAAATAACCAGAATATGACAAAATTACCTTGTGAACTGTGATGAGACAGCAGCACATGGCCATCAGCAGGCACCAGGAAAAGATATCCGACCTGGCACCAGACGTAAACACACACAGGGAGGACAGTTGGATGGATCAATATGGCTGCTCGGAATAAGAAGAACTGGGCTTTTAATACAGATTGCACTGCTAAATGGATGTGAACGTCTGCTCAAATACCTCCCAGTGTTAGTCAACTTAGTTGGAATCAGAGCCAAGATTTTTCTGTCTTTCACTCTCACTCATATTAAACCCTGAGCACTGTCCTGCCCCCATCAACATATTAGACATCTATGATCCATTTACGTATCTGCCTCTATTTATTCAACTGCCTCTGTGTTTGATTAGAAATTGGTGATGGGAGAGGGTGGCGGATCCGCGTTATTCTCTGTAATCAGAATCTCCATAGATGTATGAGCACTGGCCTCAACAAGAGAAAAGACAAACAACGATCAAAGTAGAATGAAAAGAGAGAGAGAAAAACAACCTGCAAAGTTAACACAGGATGTATTGCAAACGTTTTAATGAGTCTACTCTTAATTAGTGCCACAGGAAATCGATGGTTACCCCAAATGCTTGTCATTAACAAACAAGCAGACAGCTAACCCGTGGGACCTGTGCTGAATAACTGCTTTTCTGTCACGTGCTGCAGCTGAGGACCAGAAGGAATGTGAAATTTTGTGTGTTTTTGTGCATGCATTTGCTTGTGTGCTGGGCGGCCTGCTGAGCAAAGCAGAGCTGCTGACATTTGTAATGGCTTGAGGTAAGAAGATGATAGTTAATGTATCTGATACATAGGGAAGGCAAAGAACTATAATACAGTGTATTTTTATCTTGACTCATCAATTTGGTTTCAAAGTTGCTTTTATTTGTGTCTCATAATAGAAATAGAAAAAAGCCTTCCTATTAGATTTTATCCCCCAAAATAGTAACAATGGATAATTATGTTAAATTGAAGCTCACATAAAAGTCCAGTGAGCTTTCTTTCTTTGCTTGTTAGAGGGAGAAAACATAACATTAAATCTGAGTAGAATTACTCCCCCCCTCCAAAAAAAAACAGGCAATAAATTCCTGGTATGCCAGCTGACAGAACAGAACTTTATTAACAAGTTTCATAACAGTATTTAGATGCTTGGATTCATTACATGATGTTAAAGTTAGGTCCTCTTGCGTTTTCACTTCACAAGCTGTGTCACAAGTTCATACCACATACTAATTCTACTAAGCAGGTTTGGAATATCTAGTGTATTCACATTGAAAAAGATACAAAATGAAGTATACTCAAACTACACAGTATGCATACTAAAAGCCATCAAGTTTTGAGTAAATTAATAAATAAATAAATAGTTAATTAATAAAAACTGTGAGATCTTACTAAGGAATGAGTGAGGAACAAATCAGTAACAACCTGATAATTAATAAATTATCTCATTTTTGTGCACCCTTAAGTACAGTGGTATCATAACGAGTATTACTCAGTACTGAGTATTACTTAATATGATGCACCACTTTACCCTATAACAAGTTTATTTTACTCATTATTTGCTTTAATATTATTATATATACATTTTTTGGTACCGTATTGTAAAGTGTCACCAATTAAACCGAGGGTGGGTTGTGGTGAGACAGCTCCTGAAAGATCAAGGAAAACTAAAAAATACAGATCAGATCTGATGTATTCATTTTGTCTTCTCATTGTGAAATTTAATTGGCGGTCAAATCAAAGTCGCAGTTGGATTGACATCCGACATCAAACATTCATGTTAATGTGAAATGGAAAAGCAAATTAACATTCGATAAAAACAAAACAGCAAAAGAGGAACTGAAGAAAACAAATGTATATGAAATTTTAAAAAAAAACATATGAGGCTACTGTCACGTTTAGAAGGAATGTAGGCCTGTGACATCATCAATGATGCAACTGAGCAATCAACTAGCATGCCTGATGAAGGTTTTAATGTGAAACCGAAAGCTTGTCTCTGTTATTCTTCTGAGTGACCCCTCTTGTCAATGTAATGCATTTCCTCAGTGCAATCACCTCTACAGAATTTAACCTACAGTTCTGGGATATACAACCTATGATGTATAACAATTGACAGAAAGAGACTTTTATTTTTTACATTAAAACTCTTGAGATTGCAAAAAGCATCTAAACTTTTTTTTTTATTTTGGGTATATTAAACCAGCAAAGAAAACTGCATTATGTTATAGGAGCGCTTTGAAGATTAAACTTAACTGTCGTCTCATTCGACATTACAGTAGGTACTTTCATGCTCAGAGACAGCATAATTTATTTTCATCGGGATCTGTCAGTGTCAGTTGCAGGCAGGGTATGGCCTCTGTTTGTGATGGCTTTGACTAGCTGAGTGCTTGATTGGAATACACAAGTTTTAAAAGGGGGACAAGTCCTCTGACTTTGATGGATTTCCGGGCAATATTAGTCAGCGAGCATGTATCCCTCTAAGCTGTGGTGGAACTGATCGAGGTTGACCAAATAATCTGCCAATTCCCTCCCAAGAAATGCAGAGACGACAAAAAAAGGTCTAAGTCTCTCAAGCCCTCATCCCTGAGAGCTGGATCAGCAGTTGTGTCAAAAACTCCCGTTAAGAGCACAAGATTTTCAACTTTAGAGAGGATGGTGGGAGGACTTGCAATTTCATGGTTTCACTTTTAATTCATGTTTAATCACACAATCGTTTACAGGATCACAGAGTGAGTGCTGATGGAGTGTGACAGTATCGTTAAAAGCATCGTGAACAAATCTCACTGCGTTGGTATTGTTATGCAGCCTAAAATTAACTGTCACATCATTACCTTAAACTCTTACTTATTACTCAGGTAATGAGTCAATATTTGAGAACATTTCGATGTTTGTCTGTTTGTCGTGTCAAGGGCTGGCTTTGAAACTCCCGGCGCTCTCTCATTCATCTCACTTCATAAAGCTCCAGGCTTCAGAGCCCCATAAGTGCTGGAATAGATTGTGTTAGTGTGTGTGTGTGTTTTTTTTTAAGGCGATATAGCCAATATGGTTTATGAAGCTGAGGTCTCCCCAGGTCACGTGAGAGCAGGACATGAAAGCCAAGCTCTCGGCCTCCACTTCACAAACAAGCTGTCCCTACTTCAAACGGGTGGCAAAGCTGCCCCACATTTCTTCTCTTTTCACTTCCAATAGCCAACACTGCTAATGGCCGGGGGCTCTCTCCATCTCCCCTCTCCACCTGGCAAAAGGAGTATGCTCGCAGCCACAGCCAAAGGTAGCCTGAACCGTGACAGCACATTGCACAGCACTGGGCTTATAGACACAGCATCATCGACATCCACCTAGAAATTATCCTTTAGATTTTTTCCAAGATTTTTTTAAAGAATTTCTACTGAAGTTTACATAGTCTTCATGTAATCAGAAATCAGAAATACTTTATTGATCCCCAAGGGAAAATTCTTGTTTTACAGTTGCACACATTAGACTTCTAGGTAAGAAATAATAATAGAAGTTGGTATATATATATACATATAAAAAATAGAATATATGTATATGAGGAGTATGGATTTGTACAATATTTACATTATTAACAGAATTGTGATGAACAGTGAGTAAATAGAAGCACAGTATTGCACTACAATGTCAGTTTAATAACTAACTAAGTATCTGTGTGTCAGACACTTTGAGGGAGAAGTTAAAGATTCTGATGGCCACAGGCAGGAATGACTTCCTGTGGTGTTCTGTGGTGCATTTTGGGGGGACCAGTCTTACACTGAAAGTGCTCCTGTGTTTGAGCAGCACGTCATGGAGTGGGTGGGAGACATTGTCCAAGATGACGTGTAGCTTGGACAGCATCCTCCTCTCTGACACCACCGACAGAGAGTCCAGCTCCACCCCCACAACGTCACTGGCCTTGTGGATCAGCTTTTTGAGTCTGTTAGAGTCTGCTACCCTCAACCTGCTGCCCCAGCACACCACAGCAAACAGGATAGCACTGGCCACCACAGATTTGTAAAACATCCTCATCATTGTCCGGCAGATGTTGAAGGACCTCAGCCTCCTCAGAAAATAGAGGCGGCTTTGGCCCTTCCTGTAGAGGGCTTGAGTGTTCTTGACCCAGTCCCGTTTATTGTCGGTGTGCACTCCCAGGTAGTTGTAGTCCTCCACAATGTCCACACTGACCCCCTGGAACAGGGTTCACTGGTGCCTTGGCTCTCCTTAGATCCACAACCAGCTCCCTAGTCTTTGTCACGGTGAGCTGCAGATGGTTTTGCTCACACAGTGTGATAGTTGAAGTCCGTGGTGTAGATGGTGAAGAGAAAGAGACAGAGGACCGTCCCCTGTGGTGCCCCGGTGTTACTGACCACACTGTCTGACACACAGTTTTGGGGGCACACATACTGTGGTCTTCCAGTCAGATAGTCAACAATCAAGGACATAAGGGGGGCATCCACCTGCATCGCTTCCATTTACATTGATAAATTCAAATTCTTTTGTTTTTTTGTTTTTTTTAAACCTGGAAAAAACCTCCTTTGAAAACAGGAAATAGCAGAGGGAAACACCAATTGCAGAAAGCAACAAAACCTGCAAGAGAACAGCAAGGAGGCCTCAACCCGACCACGATCCAGAGGGCCGAGACACAACCACAAAACAACCATCAACCCACCCAACGCACAATCCTCCCTCACACAGGATCTCCGGACAGTCACCAAGCATCCAATCCAAGCACCAAAATAAAAACACCCCCCAACCAGCTCAAAAGGACCAGCTCGCACCCCCAACCCCCTGCCATGCGGCCTTCCAGGTGTAGAGGATAGTTTTCTTTGCGATGCGTAAGGCGGTGAGAAGCATGTATGATGTGTCAAACTCTAAACTAATGTCAGGTCCCCCAGCACGCAGATTGGTCTTCACATATCTTCTGAACACTTTTGAACAGGTGCACATTCCCGCATAGCATGCATGTAACTATCAGATATGTTATCTAAGCAGTTCTGGCAGATGTTTGACTGCATAAGACCCATTCTGAACATCCTTTGTCCTGTATAGTGTGCTCTGTGGAGAGATTTATACTGTATGACTTCGTAGATTGGGATTTGTAGTCATTCTAAAGGTATTTAAATCTTGCCTGAATTATGGATTTAAAATGTTGATATTCAAGAAATCTATTATTGCTAATTCCATATTGTTCCACTAGATCTTGGAATGGAATAAAGTTACTGCACTGTATCATATGCTCTAGATGTCTTATCCCTTTGTCATACCACAGTGGGGAATTCAGTGTTTTCTTATTTAGCAGGATTGTAAGTCTGCATGGGATAGGTGAAGACCCAGATATTTTGAGAAATTCCCACCAACCTGCCAAGGAAGAGCTTATGTTTATGCTTTTAAAGCAGCTATGACGTTTCATGCTGGAACTGATGTTTTTGCTGATTTTTTATTTATAGAGTTTAAGTTTACAGAGACAGTGCACATTGATAAACATTTCTGTAAATGTGCCAGTTTAGCCAGCTTGGCTAATGTTCGACTGTAGTCCCTGGGCAGGTGTTATTACAACTACATAAAATACACTTAAACAGGAACAACAGTACTTATACATATAACAAGATACCTTTCACAAGGACACGTAAAATACTTTAAAACAAGGACGACAATTTAAAAAACATAAAACATAAAACAAAGCACTCTTCAGGTGTTTCTGAATAATTCACAGACTATGGTCACACACTTGATTGTCTTTTGATTTTAAATTCAGTTTAAATGAATAATACGTTTCACAATCTCTAATAACCATTGGCAGACTATTCCATGTTTGAGCTGCTCTCACTGAAAAAGCTGGCTGTCCAAAGGCAGTCCTCCTCATAAGTATTATACAGTCTTCTCTTGCTACAGACCGAGTGTGTCTATTATCAGATGTTTTCTGCTTTATAAAAGCAGTAAGAGGGGGAGGAGCCAAGCCATGCAGAATCTTTAAATAAGACAAGCATCTGTAAATTTAATATAATTGTCCCAGCTCAGTAAATTATGATTGGTTAGACTGTGACAGTGGTGATGAGTATTTGGCTTTCTATCAAGCACCTTGGAAGCCTGGTGGTATACTAACTGCACAGGTTTGAGTGTTGTACAGGAAGCTTGTGCCCAACTAGTCAAACAGTATGATAATGGCATATTGGAAATCTTCATTGCCTTACAGAATGTTTGTTCTATGTCCATCCATGAGTGGTCCAGGGGGCTTTGATTGATACATTTTGAGATATATTGTAGTCTATTGGACAGGAAGTAATGAAATTTGGCAGTTTAAACCACCAAAATCTTTTGCTTTTTTAAACGGATTCATGGGGGTTTATTTTTCCACAAAAATTTAGAGACGTTTGAGTCCATAGATCTAAACCAGACAGCATTGGGTTGGGTGGGTAACATTGAAAACAGATAATTGATTTTAGGTAGGACCATCATTTTTATGGTGGAGACTCTTCCCATGAGTTATATAGGCAATGATGTCCATCGTGCAAGGTCATCCTCTATTGATTTAAGTAAAGGCGTGTAGTTTGGCCATGTCAGTTCTGACAGCCTGTAGGAAATATTGACACCCAGATATTTAATATTCCCAGACTTTAGCGGTGTGGTAGATATACTCTGGAAATCACACATTACAGGTAAAACTATGGATTTACTCCAGTTAATGGAGTAGTCTGAGATGGATGAGAATTTATCTATAAGTGTGATTGTCTCAGAAAGAGAAGTTTGTGAGTTTAGGAAAAGTAACACATCATCTGCATAAAGGCTTATCTTGTGGTGTACATTTTCTGTTTGAATTTCTTTAATATTTTTATTTTGTCTGATAGCAGTTACTAGTGGTTCTATAAAGCAACATGCAAGTACACCTAATTTGCTTTAATTTAATTACCATCCTATAGCATGTGGGCGCAGATATTTCCCAGAATTCCTTGTAGAATTCAGCAGGAAAACCGTCTGGTCCAGGGGCTTTATTATTCGGCATATGTAAGAGGGCTTCATGGAGTTCAGCCATTGAAACAGGTGAATCCAGAGCCCTGATCTGTTCATCATCTAACCTTGGCAAATCTATATTGTTCAGAAATGCATCAATGTTAGAGCTAGATGGATAAATTTGTGATGTATATAAGTTTTTTCTTTATTAAATTTCAGTTGGTTGGCTAAGAATCTGCTGGATTTATTGCCATGTTCAAAGTTCTCCAAGTCTTTACAACTGAAATTGGGTCTTTTTATCATTAACTTCATTTAATTCAAGTTTTAATTTTCTCAGATCATTCCTGTTCCTGTGGGGAGGCAGCAAGGGCAGCTTCTAATATTTTTTTTTATAGCTCTAATTCACGAGATCTCTCTTTTTTTCTCTTTGTATGGTGAATAGGAAATTATTTTACCCCTCATGACTGCTTTTGCTGCCTCCCAAAGAAGACATGGCGAAATTCCTGGCAGGTCATTAGTTTGCATAGCTATTGCCCACACCTTTCTGAAATAACTTATAAACTTATATACTTAGGTCTTTGAGCAATGATGCATTAAGTCTCCAACTTCTACTTTACCGTGTGACCCTTTTTTAGTAAGAGTGATAAAAAACTGGTGCATCATCACTGATAGAGCGAAGTACAGTGTAGAATACAGAATACAGTGTCTGAAAAGTCTGTCATAATTGAGCTGCTAACCAAAAAAATAGTCAAGGCGAGAATATGAATGGTGGACTGGTGGAAAGAAGATATATTCTCTGAGAGTGGGGAGGTGAGAACACCAAAGATCGCAGAGACCAAAATCGCTCATATATTGTTTAAGGGTGTCTGTTGATTGCCAAATACAGTGACTGCCTACTGTACTGAGCCTGTCGATTGCTAGATTACATACCAGGTTGAAGTACCCTCCTATTATAAGAGCTGTGTCTGAGAGTGTGAGGTGAAGAAAGCATGAAAAAAGGAGGGGTCGTCAACATCCGGGCCATAGATATTAGCGATGCATAAATGAGTATTTTGAATACAAATGTTAACAATAATAAATCAACCCTCTGGATCTATAGTAGTGCTATTATGATTGAAGTGTGTTTTTCTATTTATCATAATGGTGACACCTCTTTGTTCTGAGTTATAACAGGCTGAGTACAAGTGAGGGAACTGAGGTGAGGTTAGTTTATCTGCTGTCTTGGATAAATGAGTCTCCTGAAGTAAGCAGCCGATCCAGAACCAGTCTCTTCAGTGTCATGAAACAAAAACTACTCTAAGCTGCTAAAATGAGATTGCTCCAACAGAATTTCAATGTATGAACCCATGCAATGACAGTAAAGATCTATTTATCTATCTTGTCATTTACATTTTTCATTTTATATTGATAAATCCAAATTCTTTATAACGTTTGCTTCATGGATTAAGTGTTTAAAATAGATTTTCATTTCTTCCATGTTTTCTTTACATTACTGTTTGCTAGCATGGATTTGTAAGAATCTTCCAATAATAGCATACAAGAGTATAAAAGAAACACGCACACAACATACCTGTATGTTCGCTCACATGCAACCTGCAAAAGCTACAAGTTTATAAAGGAAAAATAAGAAATACAAAATTCTTTGTATAAATGCCTGTTCTCTCCTTTTCCTCACCCTATACAAATGGTGAAATAGTGTACAGTGGGTGGAACATGGGTGAAATGTCATAATTATTCCACGCATTTTTATGGTATGTGCTCTAGACTGAGGAAACCTACAGAACTGCCTCTCGAACCTGATTACTGTCACTGTCCTCAAGCTCACTGTACGATATAGGCGAGAAAAGGCCATACTAAGTCCGGTTCTTTTCAACCCCTTACACCATAATATGCGCCACAATCCACAGCTGCAAAGTGAATATAGGAAGGAAACACATTGGCTATGGTCATCATAAAACATGTCTTTAAGCTATAATTACAAAAAAAAGATGAATTGTTCTTTTCCAACAAATTATCTTGAATTAAGTGTTAAATATTCAATATTGTTTTGACCCCAAAATGCAACTTTATACCTAATTTAACAAATCAACTGATTAATCAGAATAATGTAATCAGATAGCACAATATTTAAAATAATATATATTAAATATTTATGAACGAGATGGTGTGAGGGTCGAAAACAATGAGCCCTACATATAATTGTCCTCTATTACTTACCACAATACATTTAAGCAAACAGTTTATGCATCACTTTCTGCTCATGTGTGTCTGTGTGCTTGACAACACACAGACACGCATGCCTCCCTTGCCTGTCTACCACCCCAATCATCTCTACTGGCCCCCTCCACCCAACTTCCCCACTTCAGCCCACTGCGTCGGGCCCCTCCCTCCCTCATTGTGCCGCCAATTTGACTGGAACAGCGAGTGCAGGCTGGGCAGCCTTCCAGAAGCCTTTCTAAAGCAACTGAATATTCATCTTCATTAGGGGTATCACCACCCCCACTCCGTCCGGGGCTGGGTCCTTTTAACAAGGAGCAAGTAATCCAAATGGAAGAGAGGGAGGTGGGGGTTGTACTCCAAAGGGTTGGTGGGAGGTAAAGACAAGTTTTTTCCTCTTTATTTTTCTTCTGTTTTTGTTTTTTTGTCAGAAGGCTGCGTAGGCAGTCTGCCCTTGTCAACATATTTTTAGTATTTTCCTGGTCTTGTTGTTTTGACACAGTAGGAAGAAGACCCGAGCAAAGATGGCTGCAAATAGTTTTTAGAGCTGGTGCCTTGGATTTGTCACTGCCTGTTGAACACCAACAATATGGGCAGAACAGTGAAATGTCAAGACCTAACAAATCCATTTAATGATAGCTCATCTGAATGACAATTAAATTCCATGTTATTGTTGCTAAATTTAAATTCCACACATTTAATGCCTTTTGTTTTGCGTGAAAAGATGGTTATTCTTGTTTGGAACGGAACATAACATTTTCTTGATTTGTCAGTTTGTTGTATTTGGTGTGAGGTTTGTAGCTTGGAGGGGATTCTGACTTCAGATGTGCATGGAAATCTATGTCAAAAGGGCAAAACACTATTTGAATAATTGTACAACTGATGCAATCAAATGAGGTTTGTTATGTCTGGTGCATAACACAACACATTGAATACCTGAACTAAGAAAAACTTCAGATTTTTCACTTATTGCAATGACAATGACTTAGGGGTGTGACGAGATCTCACACATTGAGCTCTCCCAAGATTAAATTATGACAAGAATTCTCGTCAGGTAAAAAGCTGTCTTGCGAGACTCACGCAAATGACATTTGCACACGATGTCAAGCCACAAATTCATTTTCTCAGGCAGTGAAATACAAATGTATAACTTACAAGATAGACTCACAGAGCGAATCAACTCCGCCCAGCTGATTGACACCCGCGTACACTGTGATAGTAATCAGCTGAAACCTTTCGCGTTGTGAGTCAGACCTTTTTATACAGTCAATGGTCCAGACAGCTGTGACCAGTGGTAACATAGCTGGTAGAGTTTTGCAACATAAACATCTAAAAACTGAAGCACAGCCTGCTGTTTGGGACTGTGAGCTGCACTTTATCAGAGCTGCTGAAGTTCACGTGTGGATTTGTGGTGAGATTTCTGCGTGATCAGTAGTGTTTCATTCACTTTCAGTTTCACATGCAACATGCAGCGCCCAACTGCGTCGGTCAAACGGTCTGAAGGTGATAACGTTACTGTCAGCAGATCAAAAATGTAATGCACAGCAGAGTGAAGGACAGGTAGACTTCTCATTACATGATAACGTTAGTCTGGTAATATTCTGCCTTTTTTCTGGACATCTCAGAGAACACAGATGGTCTATATGGGAGAGATTCTGAATGTGCAGAAAGCTTTGACCATGAGTAGGAAATCTGCTGAAACACAGGAGCTACTCAAGTCCAGGAGTTTATAACTAAATGAAAATTTTATTTATCCTTGAAGTTGCCACAGTCACATTTAAAGAGGTTACTTCCCCAAACAAAGACACAAAAGAGGAGGGAAGACTAAATTAGACTCAGCAGGGATGATATTAAATAAGTTGATCTACAGGAGAAACAGATCAGCACAGAAGGACTGTGTTAGGAATGTGGTTTTGTATTCATGTTTTCCTGTTTAGTCTGCTTTCATAGGTTTGGTTTTGTGTTCTGTAAGCTTTATTTAGTCCTTTACCTTGTGTATTCCCGTGTGCCTTACTTCCTGTATTCAGTTCTCATGTGTCCTTGTCTGGCTTTGTTCCCTGATTGTTGAGCTTTGTTGTTGTATATTTTTATGTTGTCAGTTTATGTATTGTACACAATATTCTCTTCCGTTGCGTTACTTCTGCACGGCACAGACCCAGAATAATGCACATGTATATATCTGTGACGTTGTTCTTCCATTCCATATTTATATATTTCTACATTTATTTATGTTGACTGTATGTTTGTCTACGTGTAGCACCTTATCACCACAGCAAATTCCTCGTATGTGTAAAACTTGGGGTTATCAGGCAAACTCAGGGTTAAGAAACTCTGACTGCCAACTCTGGTACTACGAAGGTGGATAAGATGTTGGTTAGTTGAGTCTGTGTTAACTGAATTGGAATTGGCGCATGGTTGCCTAAAAGGGGTGTGTTCGGCCGTGGAGTTTTTTCGCAACGGCGCATGCTCCTTATTTCTCCAGAGGAATGCATGTTGGTAGTGTCAGGAAATTATGAATGTAAAGAGAAGTTAACGGCTAAATCTAATATAGAACAAATCAGGATGGAATCTTAACATATTTTATGAAGTGGTGTATATGAATATCCTACTTCTCTTCATTAACACTGAGTACAGATGTGCTGTTTAGTCCACGGGAAGGGTAACCTCAAGTTAACCATGAACAAAACCTGCTCGGAGCAGTTTAGAGATGCAGCGTAAATTTCCGTGGCAACAGACCTCGGGTAACACCTATACACCTTTCGTGGTACGGGTTAACCGGGAAGTAACACCCGACGTCACGAAGTTACTCATGAAGTTACCTGGATAAGCCAGTTACCCCGCTTCGTAGTACAGGCCACTGGTCTGGTCCTTGTCTTATGAGTGTTCCGCCCTGTCCCTGCGTTTCTGGATTACCCTGCTTTTGCCTGCCTTTGCTTAACTCAGTTTGGATTTACTTTTGTTTGGACTTTGCCATGTACCTGTGAGAGCCTGTTTAGTTTATTGTTGGTTTAAATAAACCACCTGCATTGCATCCTGCTATTGTGTCTTGCGTTTGGGTCCTAACCTGCCTCTGCACTCAGCCAACCCTGACAGACTAAGAACTGCACTGACTTATGTTTTGTTATAGTTAGGCTATAGATTTTGAATCGTCACTTGCCAGCTGTGTTATGTGTTTCTCTTTGTATAAATAAAAAATCACCATAAACTGGTGCAGAAAAAATCTCGATCTCGTGAACCCAATATTGAATCTCGTCTCGTCTCATGGGTTAAGTGTCGTCACACCCTTAACAATGACACATCAACTGTATTGAAGCCGTTCCTGGATGCCACTATATCAGAGTTGATTATATTTATATAGCACCTTTCAAGACAAAATGTCACAAAGTGCTTCACATTAGAAAGCAAACAGCCAATAAGAGATAGAGCAACAAACATTAAATGCTAACATGCAGCTAATAACATTAAGAAAAATAAAACTAATCAAATACATGTTGAACAAAATCAAGTCACAAACAGATGGGTCTTGAGCTGCTTTTTAAAGGTCTCTACAATGAGTGTAACATGAGCAGTCCTGTCGATCTCTTTTTTGGATTTGGGAAGTTTACATTCCAGCAACTCCAGCCAAACTGTTTACCCAAAACAACATTACATGTCCCAAACTCAGTGGTCAGTCCTCATTCTCAAAGCCTACCTGTTATTGTAGTACTGAGTACCCCCCGTAATACATAAACATGGCAACCAACTCAGGGAGTTGGCATTCATTAGCTAGTTGGCCTGATTTTGATCATTTTGTGTGAAATCAGACCCTTTGTTTTAACAATTACCACAAATTTCGAGTGATAAATCTGCCACAGTGTTATTGTGAACTGCATATATGCCATATCAGAATGAAAGCTTGACAGGTGGAGCGACAGGGTGGAGCAAATGGTCAGTATTTGTCCACAGTAGCAAAAGACAACAAAAACATCAGACATCGGACAATCAGAGCCCGATTCTACTTTTTTCATCATACTCTGTTGATGAAGCATCAAACCTATTCACTGTTTCTCTTGTTTACCATCAGCGGAAAGGCCCTCCTCTGTTTTCATAAGTTTTGACAACAATAGAAAATAATGACAGTTACACAGGGTGCTTTTCTGCTGGGAGCGCATTAAGAGGATGATTTTCAGCCCTGAGAATACCAGGCATTTCCTCACAACTGCCAGGAGCAGGTAAATGTAAGGTGCCTGTGGTGCAAAGCCAGCATGCTACAGTATGCTTCAAACTCTTTTAAAACAATTACATTGAAAGGACACACCTTGCTGCTTTAAATGATTCCCCAGTGATCATGTCAGACCTAAATTATGCGACATATAGCATTTACAATAAGTGTCGAGATGATGAATAATGTAAGCAGTGAAACAGTGTGTGTTGTTGCTGAGGTAGCAAGTAAAAAGTGTTAAAAAGTTTATGCTGTAGGAACGGAGTAGGTGTCTTTAGTGTATGGTAGATCTCAGGTTGTCTCATGGACCTGAGGGCAGAGAGCTTCATGAACAGAGCACAGCTCCATGCAACCTTCCCAGAGTCAGGGCTATTTCTTAGTTATTGCAGTATGCGTGTAAATTTTGCTCCTCTCTCAGAACGAATGGAGAACTTCTGCAAAACACAAGGCTTCACACCCGAGACATTTTCTGCCAATTACATCATTTATTTCTCCCAGTTCTGAGTCTAAAAGGGATTTGCCATTTTTTGCTGATATTCCCTGATGCCTGTCAGATTGTGCATTGAGTCTCTGCCTAAACTCTTCCAACAGAACACTGAAATATACATTACAGCTTTGTTTAGGATTTGTTTTACCTCCCTGGCAATTAGGCACACAATGTGTCTTGCCACAATGTTTTATTGATACATCAGCCAGACTTGATTCCACTTACTTCTCTACCTACACCTCTAATTCCACGCGATTAGAGGTGAAATCATGTAAAAATGATTTAGACTGATGTGCAGATAATGATGTATATGTGCTGTAGTTTATATAATCCAGGGAAGTCTTTTTGCTTTCTTTGTGGGAGTCCACAAAATCATGAGATGTGAAGGATTCTAAAGTAGGCTAGAATGGCTGGTTATCAAATCACACTCCTCTGTTGTCTTAACACTTGAAATCATTTGCTTTAAGTCAAAGTGCTTACCTGAAAGCTTCGGAGACCTTAAACCAGATTGGAATATGTATGCCTTTTACAATTACTTGCCAAAATAGATCAGCATTTGTTGTGCTCAATTTTCTTCCAACTAAGACTTTGCCTCCTCAAAGGGAATTTTCTACTCCTCGGTGAACAGCCTTTTTCCATAAAAGTATGATAGAAATTGTCTGTGACAACCGCCACTCAAACTGAGCGGCCCATAACGACAAGAGAGCCAAGAACAGGCTTAATACTATTTATAAATCTCTGAAATGGCAGGGTTTGCAGTAAAGTGTGAAGGAATAAGGGATGGAGGGTAGGAGGTGGTATGTGTTTTTTTTTTTTCACCTCAAAGCTTCTTATGACCTTAGTGTTCCTCCAGTCTAAACATAGCCCGGCACCACATACAATGGGGCCTTCCAATCCAGTGCATCCCCTAAACAAGCATGCATTTTAATCGCTGTCACACTGCTATACTGCTGTTTGTGTTTAATGGGAATTATCTTCCTTAATCATTCGTAGTTTTGATATTGTGTTCGTCGTCTGTGAGCGAGCATTGAAGTTTTCTCCATTTCTGCAGAGTGTGCTCATTAATTTCCCAAATGAAATTTTCTTAATCCCAAAAATGTTTTATCCTGCACACCATAATATCAACTCTTGACTCTAAGGCTCCCTACTTTTCCAAGAGCACAGCAAGTGTTCAGTCCTACAACATCCAGTTCTAAGAAGGCCCAGAGGATTAGCCAGATTATTGAATCACGGTTTTAGATAATACCATCAGTTACAGTTTACTTCTGAGAACAGATGCAAAAAGAGGCAATATGGCAATGTTGTAATGATAGCAGCAGACTTTTCCTCCAAATAAGCAGATGCGGTGAAGTTTGAACAGCTGTCAAACGTGATGAGCGTGACACAAGCGCCTGCAGTGGAAACTGTGGGGCTTTTCCTATGATATAGCGACCACAACATAACATACCAGATGACAAATGACACTATCCTTGAAACACCTGGCACTTCTCTTTGAGAGGATATTCGGGATGCAGAGGAAAGACAATTCAATCAAATACAGCATACACAGGTCAAGTAAGTATAACAAATGAAAGATGACTAAAGATAATGATAGAGCAGACATGCAGCTTTATGTTAGTTTATACTGTAGACTAGAAAATGCTGTAACATCTGAAAATATAGAATAAATACTATATAAGACTCATAACACCTCACATGTGATGCATTGACTGTTCCTGAACATGGCACTGTCACATGGGACTAATTCAATCCTTGTGTCATTGGTTGTAAGCTGTTAATATAATGTGCAGATCATGTCATAACAACACTGTCTCTTTTAAGGGTCACTTCACACCAATCTGAAAAAAACCCCCACTTAGCTTTTGTGGTTATCTACCCATGCAGATTTGTGCCTCTATCCCAAAACAATGGAGGTGACGTGAGTTTTGTTTGTGGTGCTCGAACCATTGGAAAATTATATATGAAAGACTCAACAATACTTTATCCTTCCAGAAACAATGTTCCAGTTACTCCAGGTGATCCAAAGAGCATACAGTCAACCATTTTAGTTGGAGCTACCTTTTCCTGAAGAAACTGTTCCTTGCACCTTCATTGAGCCTATGAACTATGTTCATGTGCAACTTTGCATTAGTGACCTATTTTCATTGGAAACATGGAATACATGCTATCCATATAGCACAGTATAACACATACTAATTGCATACAGCATGTACTATATAATAATCTTTATAGTATTCTGTTTTTTGCAGTTGGTTTACAAGAAATCAACAGACTGTACAAGACAGGTAAATTGTGCATTGTATTGTGGGACATTAATCATCTCATAAATCAAACAAAAATCAAATGATTTTAGTTGCCTATGCATAATGGCATTTTAGGGTACTTAATTTGGGCCCTTTTCCAGTTCAAACACTAAATTTGGGACACAGCTATTGTAGGACAGTTTCAAAAAATGTACTCCTGGAAGCATTGCATTGAAAATGAATACTGAATACTGCCAAATCAATAAATTGATTGATCATTTAGGTAACTATTTTAACTATTTTAATAATCCCTTAATCAGTAACAATTTACATTACCCCCTATTTAGCAACAGCTATTCATAGTCTGTAAGTCACTGCAAGTTATCTTCATGTTTAATGTATTTGTCAGAAGATTTAACATCTGATCTGATCAGATCATAAGCATCTGAATCTGGTGCACAAACAATTAATGCATGCTAGATAATATCATGTAACACAGCTGTAATCATTTCTATGTATAGGTTAAATAGTTTATCTTTAAATGCTTCTTCTTCTTCTTCACTCTACTTGACACCTGAGCAAACACCATTTAAATTCTAAATAGGGGAGTTAAACTAAAGTGTTGTGAAATAAATGCTGCATAAAAATACCAAATATGAGTTTTTTCAACTTTTCTTGAATCTTATTAAGTGAATGTCTGTGTAATACTGGCCAATGATTTCATATTCAGCTCCATGGAACTTATAAAACACAGTGATGAACTATAACGTCTATAGAAAGATCAGCTATGTGTTAAAGCTTTCACAGTCAATCTGTAGGATGACTGGATCTCCTTCACCTCACATTCCCCACTTGACAAGCTGCCACCTCTGCCTCCACTGCTGTGTTCTTTTACAATTACAAGATTAATGGACAGGGTGGATTTTGGTTCACAGGAATTAATTGTGTCTCATTTTACTCCCGTGCCCCGACAGATGAAACAATCAGGGCAGTAAACCTGGTGGTGATTCTTGTCAACACAGGTGCAGATGCAAATTAATAGCTGCTCAACAGGCCATAACTTCCCAGAACAGTCTGGGCAGGTTCAGTGTATGGCGGATATGCACAAAGCCCTGTCAGCGTTACAGCAGTAAAACACTGTTTTGTTGGTTTTCTCCTTCACTTATTCTCACAGTTAGGGTCAACGTGTTGTGTACAGTGCATGCATCAGCTTATTGTCTCTACATACAGTGCAACCTCTACAAAACAACTCATTCACTTTATTCTGTTCATTCACATTAGTGATGAAGCATCCATTGGTGAAAATGTCATTTCAGAATAGTACACTAGACAAGCACCATATTACATTCCGACTGGCCAATCTGATAGAAACACTAGATAGTAAACAATGTTAACACTTACTGCAATTTGAAACACTTTCCTCGATAATAAAATGGGAAGCTTTGATATGCTGTTAGATGCATTCCATGACAGTGTACCAACAATCAATCGCATCTTTGACACAAAGCTATATATAACCAATCAAACTATATGGCAACCTTTTGGGAACACACATTCCAATCTCAAAACAGGCACAGCAGTGTTGGTTGAGCTAGCTAAACACACCACATGCTATTATTGTGTATCAAAAGTCAGACAGAAAGACAGGAGAGGAAACTGTGACAGCACAGAAAGATTCAACAACCTTAAATGTAAAGTGCTAACTACGTGTAGGTGAAAGGGGTTGTAGTGACAAACCCACAGATAATTCTAATCTGAGTAAACAGTTTGCCCTCAGCTAATTGCGGTTTGACTTCACAGCTCATATTTTCAGTGAAAAAGGTGTTAAAAGCCACTGTACTCTACCTGCCCAGTACCAAATGTGATGTGCTAGTGAACACAGCAGAGCATTTAGCAGCAAAACAGCCAGGTATATCCCTCAAGCAGGGTCTGAAACTGTCTGCCACTGTGGTAGGCAAGAATTCTTTGTCTGCCACTCAGAAATATTATCATCCATTTTTGAAATAAATGCACTAAATGAAGGAATAACATGCATGTTTGCATTTACAAGGATCCCATGTATTTCAGTATGACAATCACACCACCTTATTTAACAACCAGGTATTTCAAAACTACCTACAGAACCACATCACAGTGTATTATACAGTCAGTGCTCAATGAAAAAACCCAAAAGTTCCACCACCAATGAATGAGTCTCAGTTAAAATCTCCACATGAGTGGAGAAATAGTGAAAAGTAAAAAATACTCCATTACAATACAAAAGTTGGCTAACGAAAATAAAACCAAGTAATGCCTCTTTCTCATAGACAAGCTTGGTCAAAACAAAAACTTTTATTGCAATCTCAAAATCCAAATCCTACCCACAAAAAATACATGCCCACAAACACACATGCATACATACATACATAGAAGTATTAAAACTTACTATTAGTATTTTAAAAAGGTCATTGTTGTACCAGGAGACAGTTGTACCAATGTTTCCTTCTAAAAAAGTGAGGCTAATAAGGAATAATCCTGCATCCTCTCGAAATGCCACCAGGGGGCGACTCCTCTGGTTGCAAAAGAGAAAATCCAGTTCCATTAGAAACAATGGTAAAATGACCCTACTTCTCACCTGATTTATTACCTCAGTAAACACTTTCCTAATGAGTTTATGGTCTCAATAGTTAGTTTCATGTCTTCTTCAATACAGCATGATGTTCATTTAATAAATTATGGTCCCATTTAGAGGAAAATAGACCATAAAGCAGAGTATGCTTCAGGACGGGATAATCTGTGATTGACAAGCCGTTACCATGGTGACATGTCAATCAGGTGTGTGTGTCTCGTACCCACGGCACTGTGTAAATTCAACCAGCGCGGCTGAAAAAGCTTATTAAGAGTTTGCTGTTCACTTTCTCTGGTGAGTACATTTAGTTTTAAGCCTGTTGTTCGCTAGACAAAATTGTCAGCCCTGTTAAAATGACAGTTAACCTAGCTAACCAAGATAGCAAGCTCCACACAGACCTGTTGGCTCCACAGTCTCTGCCAAATATAGTCAAGTTCGGTTGCAGAAAATCCACATGGCGCCGGTCCAACTGCCAAACTCGAGGCTTCAGAACGGTGGTCCACAAACCAACGGGCGATGTCACAACGAGTACGTCCACTTCTTTTATACAGTCGTTATACGTAGTAGCATGTAGTACTAAGCCGTATCAAGTCCAAAATTATCTCATTCAGTGATTACTGATTCTCCAACAACACAGTGCCCTCCCATAGTCTGATCGGTGCTGCTGGCAAGCAGCGCACTGGCTGTCAGTCAGGTCGTACTGGACCTCTTCCACTGTGGATTTTGGTTTGAAGCAAAGGTATAGATATCCCCTGAACTGACTGGTGGGTGTGTGTGTTGTGTGTGATGCAAACCTGTGCAATACGCTAACCGTACTACATGTGTCATACAATTGTGCATTTTCCCTGTGGTGGATGGCCCAAAGATTTTACCCGCCACTAGCAACAATTTACCCACATTTGGTGGGTGCTAATTTCAGACCATGCCCTCAAGAGTTGGTTGAGACCAAAACAGAGCTAAAAGGAGAGTGAATATTGGACTTACATTCATCAGGTTCCCAAAAACACATCTCCAAATGAATGCTAACATTGATCCATGTCTGGTTGATGTGTACATGACTAACTGTCTGCAAGTTGCTTGATGAGTTAGCCTAAGCAATTAAAAAAGTGAAAAGAGGTCAGAGAGGTTTTCTCTGCCCCCACTTGGACAAGCTTTGTTAACTTTACTGAAAATCTGTGCAGACACAGACTGCGTTTATTACCTTCAAAATTTCCCTACAATAAAACACACACAGTGCTTGTGCACTTACACTTACTTACTTACATGTTCTGAATCTACCACAAATAATCTCTACAGATATATTGAGTGAATTTATATCAGAATGATTGTTGATATCAACTCATATTAAAATGTATACATAAACAATTGTTACCATTTCACCCAGCCCTAGTCGATGAATAGAACAGAAGATGGATATGTGGGTCAATAGGTATGTAGCTGGATATATATCAAATTAACATATTTCCAGACAAGAAAACATCAGATCTCCTCCTAACTTTTGCTCTGATGCTAAGAATACAGTGACACTGGCCTTGGCTTTACCTCCATGGAAGAGACTGTTTATCCTTTCATTGTGTGTGGAGTCCAAAACAATCCCCGCCTTACACAGAGAATCTCCTAACCTCCGGCCAGCTCCTGCTTCTGCAGAGTTGGAGAATGTCAAGGATCTTTTGAGCCATTTTGAGTTTCCAGTGATGGATATTGGCAAACAGCTTGCCTCTGTGAGTAAGGATAACCTTCCATTTGATCAATCTTGCACCCGTCTCTAAGACTATACCCTCCAATAAATCAATAGCCTAGATGTGTTTGTCCTGGTGCTTTCCATTCTCCTCAAGCCCTTTCCTTATGCCCCTGTCTTGAAGTATATTTCTTTCCTTTTGCTGCTCTCGACACGTTGTCTTTGATATCCATGTCCCTTTGTTCCTCTTTAACATTTTATTTTTTAAGCTTATTTGTTAGGCATGATCTAAAAGTTGTTGCAAATTGTGTCGTCTGCTAATTTGTCATGATACAGTATTTCCCAGTGTTTGTCATCAAACAAACTCACACTTGGCTGTCTGTTTTGGTTAATTTTATAGAGAACAAAGGCAACTTTCTGTATGCAGCACCAAGGGAGAAGCCTTTTTGGACTGTGGAAGCTACAAGATATGGAGAACCAAACACAGAGGGAATTTGATTGAGAGTTGGGACAAGTGGCAATTTATCATCAAACAATGACGTAAGTCACTGAGAACAACAGGACTATGGGTGTTAGCATTAATATTTTTTCCATTAAGATTATTCCAGCCTGGAGAAAAAAACAGTTTTGCTTTTAATTTCATGTTAGAACAGAGTCATTATTTTGTAATACTCTTAGGAACAAGTTTGTAGATGCTGCAATTAAATTTCCTGAACAAAACACTTTTGGTGCGGCTGTGCGATCCCTCCAGGATTGCTGGTCGCCTTCTTTCAGTGGAAGGGGGTGTTTTCTAATGACTTCAAATAATCTCAAAGAGTGTCAGCCACATATACCAATTATTAATTAGAAACTGGAAACCCCTCTGAGATCTCGTCTTGGTGCGAGAAAAAAAGAATTAGGTAGTCCCATAGTTGCCAAGCTGCAAGCCATTTCAAGTCTGTCTTCAAATGCAGATTGTACTGCCAAGTACCAACACGATATGTATAGATAGATGAATAAAAACATCTTCACTCATATTATATAGTGTATGTATATACACTGTCACCTTCTGTTTAACTGCCTGTTACTGCATCAACGTACAATTTTCAAATGTCAGTTTAAAAAAAAAAAAAATAATAATTTCAAATCAATATAAATCATTATTATTTATCATTATTATCATTATTATCACACACACACACACACACTTCTCCAAAAGTAAATGTTTTTATTTACGTTGTGTTTTGCCATTTTTATCCAGAAGAAAAAAAATGTCTTAGCCAACCTCCTGAATCCTGGACCATCAGATCTGTCAGGACATTTTTAATTGAAGTAAACTAAGTAAGTTTTGTCAAGAGGGATATTAAGTTGTACTGCTTACAATCATTGTACATGAGCATGATTGTGGTCAAGGACTAACTGAACAACTCTATTCTAATTACTTAATGTAACGACACATAGAGAAACTCTAAATTGAATGTTTCTGTAGTTGCCTCATTGCACAGTTATCTGTCCATAGAAAGACATAACCTGTTTGGAGTCATACATATTTGTGTTTAGTGCAAAAAAAATTCAGCTGTCAATGTGCATTTATTACACACAAACAAGGATATCATCAGTTTTCAATTGTGACCTTATTAAAATGTTAGATTAAAACTTTTCAAATGACAACTTAATTGATAGTTGTAGAAATGGGAAACAACCCCTGTGTTGCTTCTTCTCACTTCTCACTTAGAAGTTAGTTTCTAATTCCATTAATAGCAGCCAGTCTGATTGCCCTATACCCCACAATAAAGAAGAAAAAAACAACAACAAAATATTCGCAAGATCTGGGTTGCTCATTGTTATTTAGTGATATGATTTCAATTGAGAATGAGAATACGTCTTTGAGTGCGCGCCCCAGACTGACACCCCATTCAAACTTTTCTAGACCTGCCTGGTTTGTAACCATCTGACTTATACATTTATACCTCTTATCAGCAAGGAAATTCACACGACCTGTCCTCTGTCTCTGGCCAGATGACAAATGTCAGATCTCATCTCTCATCATCGTTAACCAAGTGGCTAGTCTTCTTAATGAGCACTATTAACGATAAAGTGTCATTATCGCCACACTATGTCTATTCATTACAACCATCTATGTCTACTGATGTCTGTCTTCATCTAATCATAGAACTCTTCTGCTAGCACTTGCCGTCATCTATACCCACCCTCTCACATTACACCAGATTAATGTCATATTGCCTCCTTTTTGCCCCCTTTCAGTTTTGCTATTGTATCCGCATGCTCATAAAGCATCACAACTGTCAGAGAGGCTGACAGACGTGGACAGACAGCCTTATGTTAATAGAGCTGGTTAATGTAAAGTTTTGATGTAGCTCTCTCTTAAGTCTTCCATAAAGAACTACCTTAAAACTCAATGGTGTTTAGTGAAACAAACGTGCCTTTAATCAAATCAATGTATACAAATGGGTTTGTCCATTTCAACTTACAGGTGCTGTCTGGAAATTTACTTCAGAGCTTGGAATCTTGAGTTGGTTGTAGTTTGTAAAAGGCTCCAATGGGGAAATCATACTTTGGTTGAGCCATATCATAATAACAGAGAATTGGAAATATTGTCAAAGAAAACTTTTAAATGTGACAAAAACTGTGTCCATTGCAATATTTCATTTTCTTGCCATCCTGACAGTCCCCTGAAGTAGTTGTAGTCAAGACCGCCCAAACCGAGACCAAGTCAAGACCAAGACCAGGGTTTATCAAGACCGAGACAAGACCAAGACTTTTAGGGGATGAGACCAAGTCGAGACCAAGCCCAAGGGAGGGTGAGACCGAGACAAGACCAAGACCAGTTCCCCACATTACATGACACACAGTAAAATGTAAAACGGGATCATAGGTACTTCTCAAATTGATCTGAAAGATCCAGATTCCCATAAAAACACCCACATACAAACACTAAGAGCTGAAATCAACGTAAGCATCTTTATTCAACGCTCCTTTTCCATGTTTACCATCGTGGGGAGAGGTGACAGTCGTCAACGGGAACAACACATTTTTATTAGGGTTATTGGTTGCATTTGAAGCAATATGTTTTACATCCACTCAAAATTAGGATGTTAACAAATAAATCAGAAAGTGCAAAAGCAATTTATTGATATTCCCAAAGTTATGGTCTTGACTGGTCTTGAAATAAAGTCCTCAATGTCTGAGACCGAGACAAGACCGAGTACAAACGCGGTCAAGTCCAAGACAAGACCAAGACCATCAATATGTGGTCTAAAGACCGGTCTCAAGACCAAGACCGGTCTCGAGTACTACAACACTACTCTGAAGGTTATGACAATTCAGGTTTCATACAGTGATATCAAAGTGCGTCATTTTGCATCACCTTTTGAGTCTTCTGACCTAATTTGCTCTAGCAAGTACACAACAACTTTCAAACTGTCTGTAAAGTAAAAAGTAAAGTAACATTCCAATTTCAACCTGAACCCCAAACATGCAATCCCCTACACGCAAATATGAGAAAACATTTAGCTTGGAGCAGCTGCTGTCTGTTCTGTTAATTAATGCTTCAGTTTTTTAACAGCTGCTGATTAACCTAGCTATATTAAGTTCAGCGAGTATGTTTTTTTGCAGTGTGTGAACAACAACTATTCACTACTTGTTGAGTCAACTTGCAATTTTACAACAGCAGATTAATTTGTTGCTGTTTTTTTTATTCCTGTGGGTTGCTTTTGGTAATTCATGTGCGTCACTAGGAAGTGGAGGCTCCTCACCACACATTTCATTACCTCTACAGTAGACTCAATATATAAAAATATGTAAGCATTAATAAAGCATAATATTTCTAATAATAATTTCTGATGTTCTGGATGCTTGTTGTTGTAGCTCTTCAACCTTGGATACTCATTTGTCCCTTCATCCTCTCAGCGTCTTATTACAAGTATCCCCTAATGAAGCAGGAATGGAATTACTGTTTGTTATATCAGCGGGGGTCTGAGGACTGTCCTGCATAATTGGGAAGTAAGTGGGATAGATATGTGAATGTGAATAAATAAGCCCAATGTAATTAATGAGGACCAATGATTCGGCCGGTGATAATTAAATCTGCCGGGTTTTTCAATTTGCATGATTAAGATGTTAGTTAACGTTATGTTGTACCCACGCGTTACAGGTTGTTCATTCTCAAAATGTCAACATATCAGAATTCTCAACACTGCACTTAATTATCTTCAGGAGCTTTAAAACTATCAGCTAAATCAATTAACTTCAATCTGCAACCAATTAAAGTGTGACTTTTAGGAATGCTAATGTGCCACATGCTGCATCTCACATCTCGGCCTGCTCAAACACAGACGTCCCCCAAAATTTCTCAGCGACACTGAGTGTGGGAGATTGGTTGTGAGCTTTGCAAGTTGTGCGAACAGGAATGCTCAAAGTGTTTAAGCAAGAGGTGTACTTTTTTTTCATATTTTCCTCATACTCAACTCGAATATAAGTTTGATTTTATGCTGCGTTTTATGATTCAAAAGAGGTCAGGAGTGATTTGCATATTTTGACATTTTAAACAATTCAGAGTAGCTAAAAAAAGGATTTTAAAAACCTGCCTGAAATCAGCCACAGCGGTTTTGAAGCAGCTGAATGAAGGAAGCAGCCTGGGTAGTCAATTGTACTGTTAATATTATACTGTCAAATGGAGAGGGCAACACTTGACAATGAAGAACAATGAGTATTTCCAAGCCTTTCATGTCCACCAGCACATGCCTTTCGAGTAGAGCACTTTTTTTATGCATCTATTTTAATGTTTTGGAGACCTTGACTAGGTCAAGAGGAGGAAAAAGAAGACAATTTGGCCAATTTAGACACAGAGCTATTCCCCCACATCCATCTCTCACACCACCCTAACACCTGAATTATGGTGTAACTTATTGATATTGTCATTGTAACCTTTCTTTTGCCCTAATGTTTGTTGGAGTAGCCCTAACATTAGAGAGACACGTTTATAACGGGGGGAAACTACAGTGGTCTGACTCTCTCGATCACCTGGGAAATCCTGGAAATAAGGAAGTGAATAAGAATTGGTCCCAATGGTCTCACTTCCTTTAAAGCTGCAGTGAGAGATTTTTTTTTCAATAAAGTGGGACCATAAGTTAGATATATTGCACAGCTCAAGACCAAATGTGTCTGACCCTATGTATTAATGCCTAACTAGACCAAAAAGATTTTAAACTTGTACAACAAAATGTTTGCCTTTGCCTTCCAAAACAACCCATGATCGTTACAAAGATCATTCACATGAGCATCAGCACTTTCTGTAGAAAGTGAGTAATAAAACTATATTTTTGGTTAGAGCTGCAAAGATTATTTGATTTAATCGACAGATAACTTTTTTCTGGCAAAATACCAGACATTTTCTTGTCTTGTTTGTCCAATGTGAGGACTTACTGCCTTTGTCTGTTTTATATCATTGTAAAATGAATATTGTTGGGTTTCAGACTGTTGGTCAGACAAAACAAGGCCTTCAAAGATGTCACCTTGGGATCTGTGAAATAGTCATTTGCGTTTTTCACTATTTTCTGACAGTTCTTCAGACAAAAGGATTGATTGAATATTTGAGAAAATAACTAGCAGAATAATCAATAATAATAAAAAAACAATCGTTATGTGAGGCCATCATTTGTAAAACGCTTTTTAAAGCAAGGGATACAAAGAGCTTCACAGTCGTTAAAAAGCACTTGAAAAAATATTTTAATCAATATGGCTTCAGCTACACACTGATATATGGTGGAGCCAATTGTGTGATGTCTTAATAATGATGAAAAGGATTAGGATTAGAATTTGACAGGAAGCTATTGTAACAAAACCACCATCAGGGTGATATGGGAACACTAGTTGTGTTCTACAGCTTATAGGCTAAATAAAAACACATTGTATTACAATAGTTAAGATGTGACGAGACAAAACTATTTTGATTTATTTGAGCTGTCTGAAAGATAAAAAAGGAGTGTAGCTTAACAATGTTTCTTAACTAAAAATGACAGGACTGAATAACCGTCTTCAGATGCTTTTTAACCAGGAGCCAAAGGTTCCTGAGGTTTCTGAGAAGAGTCATTAGTTGCATGACCATAAGGGGTTGATGGTCAAAAAAAAAAAAAACTTAAACGTGCAGTTGTTTTTCTCATTCTCACAGTTTTCCCAAGAAGGCATCTTTTCACAGAGGAAAATATTTATCAGATTTTGCTCGGATGAGCTGGGTCATGAGCCAATTGTGGTAGTCGTCACACAGTGGTAGAGGGGTGGGGGTGGGGGGGTGGCTGGCCTATCATCAACAACAGCAATAAAGGAAAAGTAAAGAAGGCACAGCAAGGTAAAATCATGGTTATCTCAAGGTAGACTGCTCATCAAAATTAAGTTTTGAGTAGGAAAGTTGGGATTGGGCAAATTAGGGAGCGCTCGGGGTGAGTTATTTGCTAAAATGTGTCTTTGATGACATTTACACCTGCTTTAACAGGCTCATAAACTTGCAACAGAGAATACCCTGGTGTGAATATCCATAAGAATGGCCAGTGAACAAATACCTTACAAGAAAATCATGAAAAACATCTCCATATAGTAACAGTCCCTGTGGTGGTGACTTGTGCAGAGTTTCGGATGGGGAAGTCTGTGGTGCACACTGCAACAGCTCTGTGATTAATACCACTGACAAAGCAGTAACTAATGATCGATTGAGGATGCTTGGGTTCTAAAGACCATTTCCCCTTCACTTACTTTGCCTTTTTCAAAGCCATCTGATATTTTGATCACTGGCAGGGGCCATGTCAGTGGAATTAATCACTAATTTAAAACTGGAACCTTCTCATTTGCACTGAACTCCAGTCACAGAAGGAGATTTTGAGTGATTAGTTAGTTTCAGATTCACCTGATGTCAATGGAGCCTTTACCCTACCTTTTCAAGAATGTGGCATGAATAACTCGAATGCACTGTTTGAGAGCAGTACATATGGTTGCATTGAGCATGAATTCGGGCTTATGCTTTGAAGTTTAACACTTTTACTGTGTTGTGTTAGGCAGTGCATATGTATTTGAAAGACAGGAGGGTTGAGGGGATAGACTGCATCTAAAATATATACATCGTGCCAACAGGTTCTGTTAAAGTCATCTGCTGTTTTGTCTGTTTATTTACTTAAACATTGACAGCGATTGTAAATGAACAGCCGCTCCAATCAGTCCTTTTTACACATTTAACTCTATCCACACATATCCGATAGGCTCTGAGTGTCCGTCAATTAAATCTTTATTCATATTGAGAGAGAGAAACATGGCTCAACATTTCCAAGCTAATGTATTATGCAGCAGGAGCTTTAAAAAGATGATTGGAGAATCCCCATCTGAAACACAGCTGCAACATCAAAGCATGAGTGGGAGGAAAATTAAACGGTACAGAAATAAATAATGGTAGACTTGATGTCTTTGCTAATTGGGATCTCTGAAACTTGGGTCAAAAGGCCTCCACCAGGCAAAGCCTAGGGGAAACAGTTCTGTTGTGTTAAGGGGTTAAGGTACAATAACATGTGCTCACAGACACACTAATGGACTCTTCAACTAAGACTTATTATGACTGAATATGTTATCAGTGGATACAGTGTTTGACAGGTGGTGGTATCAGACTTGCTGGGAAAAAAAGCCACGTGAGTCAGACAGTATACTGACCATCATCTCCTGCTGCGCTAATAAAGGCTGCTTCCCCAAGGCCTGCCTGGCTCCTGCCAAGTAGCAGGACAAACACTAGAGGGCTCTCTCCATGGACAGCAGCATGGCCCCCCTCTGCTGTCACTCATAACACCCTGCTGCACTCACACACAAACGCACTTACATTCAGCTATGCAATGATGAGCATGGCCTTTTCAGTGGCCGTCTTAATAATAAGACCCGTGTCACACTCTCCCTGCCCCTTGTCTTTTAATAGTATGGCGTTTTTTTTGCACATAATTTCTCCCCATGTACACTGGTGTGTCAAGAACACAAATAAACTGAACCACAGAACTGCCAGTGTAAGGGAAATACATACCTACATGAATACTTTCTGTCGTGACAACAAGGCTACAGTGTGTGTGCCCATCTGTTCATTGCTTAACCCTATATCAAATGACAGTGTACACCTTGGGTTTCGTTCCCCTGATCGCTTCGTCTATTTAATTTCACTATTAAAGAGAAGTGAGGGCCAACTGATGCTCAACAAAGAGAGGAGTTAGAATGTAGAGATAGCAGCAATGCGAGCATTTTACCTGCTCACACCTATGTCATATCGCTATAGCCGGTAATCTGAGACGATAACCTTTGCGCGTCCGTTCCTGGGCAGAGCGGCGCGCGTTCATTTGTGCGCCTGTTGACCCGGCTCCTCATCAACCCAATGAGCGCCGCGGAGGGGAGGCTCTCTCCGCCACCGTACATCTCTCCTCCATCTCCTCCTCACTTTTCCAGTCGGCCAGCAAGCCTGTCGGAGCTCTTAACTACAACCCCAACACTGTCACTCCGCCTTGACAAACTGCAGGAAGGATTTCTAGCCTCCCGCCACTCCGCGTTTTGCTCATTTTCCCACCGCCTCGAATGAAACGCATCGGACTTTCTTTGGCGTATTTTGAAGGAGAAAAGAAGCGGTGAAATGATGCAGCAGCGGGAAAGGATGGAAGTCTCTCTAGTAAGTATAGCTCGCCACCATGATATATACACCTAATAGGCATTACTCATTTAGACTGGTGTTTAGTGGAGGAGTTTAACAAGACTTCTCAAAGCCCCTTTCTCCTCCGCGTGGATACGGCATCTTTTTTTTCCAGGGACATTTTCAGGAGCGAGATGGCAAGGGGCGACAGAGCAAGTCTACAGAAAGGTCTGCAACTTAGGCTGCCTTCTTTATTCACATTTCACTTGCCTCTGTTGCGGTATAAGACGCACATATGCTGCCTGTATATGGTCTGTTTTGAGTGAATTGGACCGCTTATGCGCTCTAGTGCCACATTTGATGCGCATGAGATGGACTGATTGGAAACAACGTCCCCTCCTAGGGTAAAACTTCAGAGAGAGGGCGAATTTGGGTAATCGGGGTATTTGCTGCAGACTATTACAGAGGCTTAAGAGGCAAGGAGCAGTTTAGACTGGTGTTTAGCTAAAGTTTGTGGGTTAGAATGCGTGGCAGAGGTGATAGAAATTGAAAAATGTCTAGCTCCTGTGTAGGGTCTACCTTGGACAGCTCCTCCGCTGCCGGCGCACGGTTTTTCGGCTGAGCTGTCTGGACCGGCTGCTTTCTGGCGGGGAGCTGTCCTACCCCCGTGGTGCTGAAACCGCCAGCATAGCCACGCACCGCAGTGACTTAAAATGCACTAAAAAAAAAAAGAGGCAAAACACAATGTCATGACAGTTAATCATGGGTAAAATTGATACAGTCTATAATTTTGTATTTTAACAGGTTTATGTCCCCCCCACCCCCCTCCCACATCCCCAATCTTTTTTTATTAGCCTGGTCCTGCATCTTTTAGTCTCTGGGTTAGTGCCTATAGTTGGAGAATGTCACTCGCATCATTTCACATTTTATGATATTGCAGTTGGCTTCAGGTGGAATACGTTACAGTTTATTGTCCTTGGAATTGCAATGCTGGAGCCACACAGCATATGACCATTGTGACATCCTGTGTGTAGTAAAAGTTACCAGAACTAACACTGACACTGTGCTGAAGGCAAGCCATCCGGTGCAGTGATAGCATGTCCACCTGCATCAGTTTTAGCTGAGGACAACTCAAAGCCAACCCTTTGTGTCTGTGCTTTTTTTTCGCCCCCGGTTTTGCATTCTGGTGAACAATGCAGGACTTGTACAGTGAAACGGCCGAGCTGGTTAAAAGGGTGTTAAAACTGTTAACAGCTAAAACTGTTTTTGATTAAAGGGCAACATTTACATACATGCTACAGTATCTTATTTTACAGTTGTATCACTCTGTTGTATTTAATTTGGTTATTTATGTTTTTATAGATTACAGTCTTTGTGTGATAAGAAAAAATTAAAGTTTATTTTCATGCGTGTCAGAAATCAGCACTTCTAATTTAATATTCCATATTTGATTCAATGATTAAACATGTCTCTAAATACCTTCACAATTATCTCATCTGGATTACTATTTCAGTGAGCTGCAGCGCTGTTGACTTTGTAGAGCTCACCTGCAGCCTCCCTCTCCATCTAAAGCTGACACACATACATGGATGTTGAAGGAATTTCACTGCAGCCTGCAACAATATTTCACTCAAAATATATTGTCTAAACATTCATCATACGGAACATGTAATTGTTCAAAATCTTTCCAGGATAATCCCCAGAACAACAGATTAAAGCAAGGCAATCTGATGTTGTGGGCTGAATAGCCTCAGAGTACAGACATACCCATTTGTTGTTCAATATGAAAGCCAGATTGGAATAAAGGGTCAAGGCAGCTCCAGATAGATCATTTGTAATGATGAAGCGACATTTTGACTTCTAATACTAAAATGAGAATTTCTATCCTGTTTTTTTAAACCCTTTTTTTTTATCTTTTTGCTTTCCTTAGAAACAGATTTTTCTGTCTTCTCGCTCTCATTCTGGCTGTCTCACCTCATTTGTTCTAATGTTTATTTGACTCCACTTTTTTTTATCCCTGCCTCCGTCTTTGTTCTCCACCTCCTGACAACTCCTCACAAGACTAAAAGACAACTAACAAACTCTGATTGCTCCCTTATAGGTCTCCCCCTCGGAATAACACCAAATGGATGCTGTGCTGAGCGCCTCACCCCCTCACCAACTGCTATGGAGGCATGCCAAGCCATGCAAGTGACCTTTATCACACCATGAATGCAAGCTCTGCCGTTCAAAGAGGACACAAGTAACCTTTTCTTGTTATCTAAGAAGGAGCTGTTGATCTGAAGAGAGGAGTTGGAAACGGGAGACAGAGAGAGAAGAGTCTCGTAAAACAAACAAACAAAAAAACTGAACACGCAACGACAGAATGCCAAAGCGGTCCGAGGAGATGCTCATGGATCTGTGGATGTGCTTGCTGCTGGTGTGGATTACTTGTGCTCCATGCGTGTCTATGACTCCTATCATAGGCCAGTCCAAAAGTACACAAACTGGTGGGTCCGCAGCGGTGGCGAGCGGTCTTGGCGAAGGACAAAGATTACTGAGCCGTGCCAAGAGAGGATGGGTTTGGAATCAAATGTTTGTGCTGGAGGAATTTTCTGGACCTGATCCAATTCTAGTTGGCAGGGTGAGTGCTGTGATTGTCAGCATTATATTAAGCTCGCTTATCGTGTGGAAACATTAATTCGGCCATTTGAATGCTCCCTCCATTTTTTTTTTCTTCCCATGGGCAGTGGGAGGGTTTTAGTTGTCAAGGGGAAGCAGAGATATGGGGACGAGGGAGAGGGAGGCGAAGGGGGGATCACAAAATGCTTTTGGAAATAATTAAACTCCCATCAAATAATGGTGGCAACATTTTTTGTTGTCTTGGATGTCCTTGAGATCCAAGATATTGTGTAGCAGTCACACAGATCGTTATGTTACATGTATACCTCTTCCATACAAAATACAGATGTAGGAGCCTTTATTTTTTGTTATATTTGATTTAATCCCCCATTTATACATACACCCACATCTTCCTGTAAAGGCATGATTTACACAGTGCGCATAACATGGATAAGCAAGGGCTATTTTAGCTATGGTTAGTTTTTCCATTGCGGCTCTGTAATGAACAGAACTGTGGGCTAATCCTGCGGCTAAGGGCCACCTGCTCCCTGGCCTATGTTGAAGTGTCAGGCAGGTTTCAAGGGAGGGGAAGGCTGCTGGCCAGCCCAGCCAAAGCAGCTTGTTCACAGCTCATTGCTGGGACTCACCTGGGGAGAGTCAGCTTGGCAACCATGCGCGCTTCCCTCCCCCAGCCACTCTGGCATGGACAGGAATGCAGGCCATCAAGCATAATATTTGATCTTGTTCAGTAATAGCTTTTGCAAACAGTGTTTTGGTGCCTCATATTTGATAATTGGTGGGTATGCCTTACTTGTTTATGACAAATTGCCATTGTAGTGAATTGATTTTTTTTTTTTAACCCCTCAGACATGGCACCTGATGGCACTAAAACAAAAAGCTGGTTCCATATTTTTTATTTTTTTGCACAAGAAAAATAAGTGACCTGTAGTCCAAGTAAATACTTTCACTTCCTCTTGTTTTTTTCCATCCCAAGCATTGTCATATGGCTGCATCAATTAAACATTTGCCACCATGCGGGATTTGCACCTGTGTTTTCTAAATACCATATGAACACAAAAATGCTGTTAAGTGATGCATTAATTTTTCAAGTGAGTCAATTAGGCAGCCTCTGCTGGATTCGACAATGGCTGCTCATCAGAATGCTGAAACAAACAAACAGTCACCAGGGCCACAGTGACCATACGTAAGCTTGTAATCTAAAGGTTGGGCTGTGAGATGTTGAGAATTAAACATTTGACATATCATTTGGCAAACCCTCTAACTATTTATAGATATTTAAGCTGAAAATAATTCTTAAAGGGGGGGGGGGGGGTCATAGCCAAAGCATGAACACTTAATGACAGAAAATGTGGATAACTCAGTTGTGATTCATAATTCAAAGCGCACACACACTCTTGTTCAGAATATTGTGCTGTGTTCCTCTGGCCTTAGAGTGAAATCCTTTTTTGTCAACAGAAGATTGGTGGCACACAATCAAGATGTGTTAGCCAGTCCTGAAGGATGCTTTAAACACCTCAGATAATTCTTTGAAACAAACTTTACTTTAGGGAAGGTTAGTCATAGGTATAAGCATCTTCCTTTTGAAGGACATGCAAGGATTGGGCATGGGGAAGGGGGGCATCTCTGGGTGAAGAAGAACTCAGCTTGCCTTGCGAGGCGATGATGATGGGTTGTGTTCACTGCAAGGTTAAGTGCTCATGAGTATGCCTGGCAGTGCTAAGATAAGTCCTATGTTAAACCAAAATGGCACTGTATTGGTTTAATACTATAAATCTCTATCCCCTTCAGTCCCTGTGTCTCCTTTTCTTCCCGTTTCTCTGTTTCTCACACTTAATTAAAAAATGAATCAAATGGGTGGGAGGTGTGATTCAAATGGGTCACACAGCTCTCTGTGTATTTTGCACAATTTCCTCTGCTGTGTGTCAGGCCTCCTATGTCTGTGGTTGTGGACCTATTATCAAGGAAGTCCAGGCAAAGATTGGACTCTTTCCATCCCATAGTTTTGTATTGTTGCACTCAGAGCTTTAATTATAAGTGTATCCCCAATCTTTGTCTGCGACCGGGCTCGCCTCAACTATACCAACATTGGGAGTGAGAGACAATGTTTGTGAGAGGGACAGAGAGAGATTGTGCCATCGATTTTTAACTGTGTGTCATTCTCTGTGTTTTTTTCTCTCAGCAGAGACTATTTGCATAAATGCAGGAAAGCAGGGGGAGGAGGGTTAGGAGAGGCGGAGGTGTGGAAGAGTGAGAAGGACGGCCACAAGGCGTGACAGCACCCTTCCCTTTTGCTGTTCTTCTTCAGCGCATCGTTTCTTGACATTGTGATTCACTGAGCGGAGCTTTCGTCAGCCCCCGTCAGTCCCGTTGGCGTCGAGGGTGGCAGACATGCAGTACCTGTTAAAGTGAAGCAGGGGAGACAGCTGTGAAAGCTTGTTGCTCGGCTGTAGCTTAAAACGAACACGGTGTTGGAAGGGATTTTAGGATTACTCATCATGAGCCAGGGACTGTTCAGAAATAACCCATCATTAAGAATAGAAATAGGCAAATGGAGTGTGAAAGTAGATAGGCTTGAAAGTATCGCTCACATGGACTGAGCAAGGGGACGCGCATTTGCTCAGTGTTGACGACGAGTGGGAGATACCAGTTCAACGCGTAAAGACTCTCATGTAGACCCCTGGAAGGCAAACAGAGGCTAATTTTAGGCAAAGCATCTCTTGATTTACCGTTGTGCCTAATGAAAAAGTGTAGCCTGGGTTTAAAAAAAAATAAAAAAAGAAGACAGTTCTGTCTTAATCTTGTTGAAGATCTTTCTTCATTTCTGCATGACGCCTATCCAAACATTCTGCGATGTCAGCCATGTTTCCCCAACATTTTGCCTCTTTAATCAAAGCTATTTCAATTATTCAAACATACAAAGAAGCACCTCATTTACATCAGGCCATTAAAGGCAAAACATTGCCTTAGAACAAAAGACAAACAGTGAACAAATTGCTGTGTTTGCTCCAAAGAGAAACCAGACTGTGTTCCCTTTGTAGCGTGAGGCAGATTGATGGCATTTAGCACTGGAATATCTCACAGCCTCAGAAGTAACTTTTCTGGACTCCTTCATGGCGATCATTTAGCATATGGTGTGTGAGGATTGATAATGATGGATTCCAGTCGTAGTTTGTAGTGCAGATGTGGTAAATTGACTGGTCCCTCATCCCATTGTCCAACACTTTTATTTACCACAGCTTTGTATGTGTTTTTGCTCAAAGAGAATTGATAATCACCCATTAATATTCATCAATTCAGGCTGAACTGCAAGATTGAATGGACTGACAGTGATGCAGAGAAAGAAAAAAAGGCTTTGATTATTGATTTGGCAAAGAAAGCGGATATGTTCAGTAGAAAAACAAAATAGCTTTGTCTTTGTATGTGCTGGGGGAAAGAACCACAAGCTTCATTCTTCCAAACAAGCTGTTTGACAGGATTTCCAACAAGAAGAGCCACAGTAGCGTCAGATTGGTGGTGTAATTTAAGTCCACAGGGTGTTTTGCTAGAAGCAGAAGTGATATTCTATAATAAAAGTGATGTTTGCTATGTTGCTGCCCAAAATTGATTTTTGATCATTGAATTCTAGTACTGACTTGTATAAAATGGTTCAGTCCTTCTTTCTTGTTTTACCGTTTAGTGGTACATTCAGGTGAAACTGGTCAGAGATATCAGCTTGGATTCATTGGTTCAGTTTGTTCCTTGGAAGAAGCTGCTGCCCTTTTATGTATTTATTTGCTTACCGAATGGTGTACTCCAGCAAACCATCTCTAGCTGGGATCGTATCCCAAATTCAATTCAGACCTTTTTTGGTTGTTGCTTTTGTTGCTTTTTGCACTTTGGACTGCTAGTACAAGATGTGGGACATCAGTCTATAAATACTGATGCAAGCTACTTCTGCTCGGCTGGATTGCCTCTCGTCTCTGTCCCCCACCTCCACCTCCACCCCTCTCTCCCCCCTCCCTCTCTCTCTGTGACGGGGTGATTATGGAGAGAGTGACTCTTGAGCCCAAGTAAGCTTGCCTCCAGGGCAGATGGGGTGTGGTACAATGACATTGTTAAATTTTCTCCAAGTGTTTGGCTTTGGTGATGTGAGGCAAAGCTAAGGCAAGATTGAGAGCTGAATGCTGCCGCCAGAGCCGCCTGAGACTCCCTGGTCCTGCTAGAGGCCTATCTGGCTCTGGTTTACAACAGATCAGAATTTGATCCCCCTTCTTGACATTGCCCTACCGATGTGGTCTCTGATTAGCGGGGATCCCCCCACCTTAATATGCATTCACCCGGGCTCCAACAATTGAGCGGATATCTGGCACTGCCTTTGATTGATGGATGAAGAGTGGGAGTTAACGAGAATATTAGCCGAATTATTGCCAGTGATTGATGGCCAATTTGACACATAAATTATAAGCATTGGCTCGGATATAATAAATTCCGAAATATAGCCCAAATTAGACACAGGTTCCAGTGCCATAGTGAGAGGGTTGAATCAAAATAGCTGTCATTAAACCCAGGAAAGGAAAGCCTATCAATGTTTGTTGGACTTCATTTCATTCCATTTGCTTTCTCACACCCACAACAGCTCCTGGAATGCAGCTCCATAATCTCTCTTCAGGCAGCACCACAAAGATCCATATTGAGCTGCAGTCTAGCGGCAGCTCCTCTGTCTCCCAGCCCTTAGATCTCTATTCTCTCCTCTTGTGTAATTTAGAAATAAAAAAACATGCTAACATGCCTGTGTCCAGTGCTTCTACCTCCTTTCCCTGCTCTGTTCCTCTTTTTCCCCGAGGATCACCTGTACTGTATATCACTAATGCCAGCAGGGCCATTATATCAATGGGCCATGGTCACAGTCTCCCTCTTCCTTTCCAATCTCTCCCTCTGTCTGTCCCTCCCGGTCTGTAATAAAACACTGGGCCCAGCGGTGGCTCTGATAGAGCTGTGGGATCACATTAGTGCTGCCCTCGAAGAGCTTGACAGGTTGTCTATGGCTTTGTGTTGTCGTCCTGGTTCCCATTAACAGGCTGCGTATGTGTATGTGCATGTGTGTGTCGTACAGTAGTCCATTTGGGAGTGTTATAGACTAAAATGAGGAGAGTGGACACAGGCTTGGATGAAGTATATTTAGACATGAGCGTTATGTGTGCAACAGTAAATAAAGTGTGTCCATGAAGCTTTATAGCTGGTGTATCTTTGTAAACATTTGCTGGGCTGTCAGCACAGTCATATTTATGAAATATTTCTCTCTAAACTGCTCTATATGTGTTTTGAGCAGATATTGCAATCTGAAATCTGTGGTATTTCAGATTTACAGGTGACCTCATCCTCGCTGGCTGTATTACTTTTCCGGCAAACATATCACCATTGCTTGAATCTTAAATGTTATTGCCAAGAGATTTTGTTTTTACCAGCCTGTCAGTGGTCATTTAATAGAAGTACTGTAGACTTTGTTCAAATGTTACCAGCGGCAAATGTGTCATTTTTGAAATATCACTCATAATGTTTCCCTCTTTACGTCTTTCTAAACACACCCACACACATAAACATGGAGCATACACCGCTCACTGCCTTTCCTCTCACATACCTCACGTACTTAGCGGCCGCTCTGCATTAAATCACATAGTGTATTTTCTCCCTGTGTATTTTCATAAGGGAGCTGAAATCATGTTTCAGTTCAGTGTATCGCAAGGAGGCACATGACGCGCCTCGTCCGCGATCCCTGGAAGCTCTCTTGTGTACATGCATCAGCTGCAATTATAAATTAACAGGAAAGCACATCCATTCACACGGCTTCAGGGTCCCTGAGCAAAATAACAAGCTTGCTGCTATCACTCACATCTGTGGCTCAGCGTGATTAAATCCATGCTGTACAGTGAGTAGCTCACGTGGGGGCCACTTTCCTGAGCCTCTACATCAGTGCTAATTCATAGCAAATGGCCCCTTTATGGTTTCACCTTGGACTGCGTTGTTGCGATTAGCTCTCTCCCGTGTCAGGGTTTGTCAGTCAGCTGTGTCAAACTCTTCCAGTTAAAATCCGGAAAAGTCTCTCCCCCACCCCAACCCCCACTTTAACTGCTTTCCTTCCCCTCTTCTCTCATCTCCTCTTGCTTCCCTCACACTCCCGGGCTCACAAGGCTTGGCCTGGGCTGGCTGTGCGGAGGTGGAGCGCTTAGCAGGCCAAATCATCTGGCACTCTGCCTTGAACTTTGCTCTAACTAATTTATTGGAATTAAAGAGGTTCACCTCAGATGTTTGGCTTGTGTGCTGCTTTGGCTAAATTAGTCTAGTTTATTTTCAAACTAGGGGATTTTGCTTTGTTTGGATTATATCTTTTTCAAAGCGTCAAGAGATGCACATGCAATTTAACAGTCTTAAGCCTCTTGGTCTTTGTCTCGTGCTGACATTTAAACGATTGTTGATTTCTTAGAGAAAAAACAGGCCCGTGGATAATCATATTTTCAAAAAGCAAGGATAGACAACTAAATTAAGGCAACATTAAAGAGCCTGATGTCGGACATTCTGCTTACTTATCAATCTGGATGGGTTTCCAGTGAAAACGCTGGCCAAGCATCAGGAGCAGTAAATGAGGTTACAAATATTCAAATCTGATTATTTAAATCAAAAGATTATGATTATCTGAAACCCGCTAATTGGCCCTTGCCTCTGACATAGTAGTTGTGGGCATAAGTCACAGCAGCAGCAGCAGTAGCAGCTAAAGATTCCTGCTCCCTGTGCCAGTGTACTCTTGTGGGCTCGATGTTTGGCTCAACTCCCCAGGCAGCTCCTCTCCTATGGATAGAACCCAGTGTATGTGAAATGCTGCAGGCGTCTGCAGGCGGCTTATCCCTGTGCCTCTGCTCCCATACACGTCCCATCAGCCAAACTGGAACTGCCGGAGTAATCTTGTTAAGAATGGATGTTATTATTGTGGGAGTGGATGTGCATTTGGCTTCACGGTTAGCTGGGAGCACACGTGGGCTGGAGCAGGAGAGACAATGGGGAGGGAGTTCTGGATCAGGGGGGGGGAGTGAGTGCCTATTTCTGGCACTTAAAAGATGACAGTCCTCAACCCTCTTCCTCCGCCTCCTTACTTTCCTTCCTCGGCCCTTCCCTAGCTCCTCTCTACCTTCCTCACCCGCCTCATACAACATAATAACAACAAAGCGGCTTCGGTAAACAGTGGATGTGACATTTACTTGGAGATCGGTGTCTTCACCTATAACAGGTATTAAAGATGATGATTATCATCACGGCTGAGAGGATGGCAGGGGGTTGCTCACCTCAATCACTGAGTTGACAATAAAAAAAACACACAAGAAGAATCAATGCCTCCGTCCTTTGCTCTCTTCTCTCTGTCAATGCAACCACTCCTAACTCTGGTATCTAGGTGCCAACAGACTGTGGCTTTGACCTTTCTCACAAATGAATTATTTTGGTTTAATGATCCCTTCTGCAGAAGAACAAAAAGATAGCTGAAATAATAGCCAAGGGAGGAGAGGCAAGAACGTAAAAGGGCAGCACCCACACACACCCCATACTTTATTCTCCGACCTTACTTACGCTCTACCTGTGAAGACACACACCTTATAAATGAATTGACTTCAAGAGAAAATACACCGGATCTAACAAGCAGGTGGTGATGACAGAAACCCATGCTTCATTGTGTGTGTGTGTGTGTGAAAGTGACGCATTTTTTTTCTTTCTCCCCTCCAATGTTTGAGTAGGCCTAATTCTTCTTTTTTTTCCGTCGGATCAGATGAAGGGGAGGGTGGAGTGGAGGGGAGGGGGGGATGGGGGGGGTGGTAGATGCATGAAAAATTCAAAACGTTATAATATAAAATCCAGATGAATCATGAATGCTTAATGGGAATCAGGGCTGAGCGTGCAGGATGTTGAAATTGTTCTCAAAGAATCCCGTATGTGCGTCGCCTGCCAGCGCATCGTGCACAACGAGGGACACGGCGTGTTACGTTGCCTCTCTCAGCTGCTCTCTCTTCTCTCGATGGCAACGAAATGAGGTATTGAGGGACTCTGAATAGAGGATGCCAGAAACATGTGAAAAGCTTTTAGGGGGTAGAGTCCGTCTGTTTTCGAAGTCTGGCTAATTGCCTTTATCCTTGCCACAACTGCCTGTTGTTGTGCTTGTGGATTGGACATGCACCGATGGTCTATCTGATGAAATATTAACAAATCTTTGCTAACACCCGGTCTTCTCTATTGTGTTTTAATGAAAGAGTCCCAAGAAAAACTTCTTCCATTATGAATAATAGAACATCCAATTAGTGTAACATCGTCGCAGATGAGTTTGATGAAAGACTGGACTCGTGTAATGTTGGAGGATTGTGAACATTTAGTTAAGCTGTCAAAGTGTGAATGTCTTAGGGTTGTGTAGGTTGATTGACTTGATGATGACATCATACAAGATTAAATCCTGTGGAGTGCTTTTATTAAGAATTACAAACAAGGAGGCAATTCTTAACGGAATGTAAAGTTGAGCTTAATGAAATATAAACTAGTGTTGTGCTCATCCCACATTATGCAGAGGAGGGGGTTTCGCTAGTGTTAGCTGTTTCCTTTTCATGGGTCTAGTTGTGATGGCAAAAGACCATTCAGAGTGCTCAAACAGATGGGACTAAGCAACGGCTAACAATATATGATATAACAAATTCATTTTACTTACTTTTTTTATTAACTGCTAAAAATTATAAAGGATTTCAATAAATCATATGTCATGCATCCAAGTGAATTTGGTATAAAGAAGGCTTACCATTTTCTAAGCTTAACCCTGCTCAGGGTCACAGGGGGCTGACACTCAACTCAGTGTGAGAGTGGGCAAGAGGCGAGGTACACCCTCACAGGCTGCCAATCTATCACACATTGAGACAACACTTTCACACTTACATTCACATCTACAGGCAATTTAGAGTTTCCAGTTCACCAGTTAACCTGCGTGTCTGTGGGCAAACATAGGAAGACCATGCACAGCACCGCTGCGGCGTCTTCATTAATTAATGTTATTTTTTGGATAAGTCTTTGCCAATATACTTCATGTAAATTCTAAAAGCAGCTGAATGACAAAGGAAAAGTGAGATTTGTTATGCACTTGTGCGATTATGAATGCCATTTGTGTAATGCACTGAATTGAAATTCCAAAAATACAACACTGTCAATAATATTCTCCTTTGAGAAATAATTCTCTTTAAGTACTGAGCAGTGAAAACAAGAAGTGTAAAGATACTTTTTATTTCACGAAAATTAGGAGCTGTGTCTTGGAGGGAAACCCCCTCTGAGTCTCATGAGATGATTCTTCTGCTGCTTCTTCTCCTCTAAGAAGAGGAACTCTGCCAAATGGCACAGTGCCCTTTTATGTTACTTTCTGTGCTTTATCTGCGTCATGGAGCCACGTTGCTGCTGTTAGTTGATGAAGACAAGGAGCAGCTGTACTGAGGCAGCAATATTTTAATGGCTCCACAGATCCTTGAATGGTTTGTCATCGGGGGAAACGACCTGGGCCAACCCCAACACCATTGTAGCCTCCATCTGGATGGAAGTAGTCACACAGGTCCTCATTTCCCTCCATCTCAATCTGTGCAGCACTCCCAGTGTTTACAGAAGTCGGCGCCTGCTTGAATCACTACTTGCCAAGATGTGGCATGTTTATCAGTGTCTCTCTCTGCACACAGTAACACCCAGGCACATAAACACAGATGCACATGCAAACAAACACACATTGTCTATGTGTCTCATTGAGTGGCCAGATAAGAAAACATGACATTATCTTTTTGGTAAGTCTGTGTACCTGTGCATTCACACAAGTGCGTTTGTGTCATTGTGTGTGTGTGTGTGTGTTTGTGTGTGCACCAATTGTGTGTGCAGTCAAAATGCTAATGTCATATCTGTCTTGATGACCTTTTCTTCTTTGTTGATGCTTGGTGTTTTTATAAATACTGTGCTGATATCCTGGGATGTGTAATTACCGCACCGCAGCAACACTCTGCCTCTTTATTAGTTTTCTGACAATGGCCTTCCTCGCCACCGCTGAGTGCTCTGTGTGTGTGTTTTGGTGTGTGTGAGGCTCTGTTCTGTTGACCTGTTTAGAAAGCTGAATCCTAAAGTACACTGGCAGTCCTCATAGGACATGCTGCTACTCACACGCACCTGAAAAAGACAATGTATATTGTGTGTGATGTTGCTTCTATTTATATGTCAGTTTAGCTTAAATATGGCCATAATATCCTATTTATTATCTAGTTATTCATCTACAGAAGCTTCTTATAAATTATCTCGGCGGATTCATTAATGGATCACATCTTGTCCGACGCGTAGGTGAAAATGGGATGGAACGATTTAACTGAGCAGATACCTGAGTGCTCTGTATTATTTAACAAATAACAAATACCACATCAGATCAAGGTAGAATTTGCATCAGATGTCTTGAGCAGGAGTTTTGCACACAATATGTAACATTTACAAAGAAGAAATAGGAGTGGGATTCCAGCCTTTGTTGCATCACTGGTGTGCAGGGAAAATGCATGTCAAAAAGGTCTCTGTGCATGTGTAATGGGATCCTACTCTGCACCGGCTCAGCGTTTGTCGATAAAGATCACACTCCCCAGGTTCGACTCCGGGGATTAGGGCAGAGACCGTTTGATCTTGGTGGTTTTGCATAAAAATCACAAGTCTCCCGAATCTTGTAGAAAAGGAGCTGAGTTAGCTAATTGGAAGGTGCTGCTGCATGCTGGGATGGACAGACTGTAGATTCATGTACTGTCCTCAAGATGCCTTTGACAACGCTGCAATTACAGTAAAGTCAGAGTGCTGTGTTAATGATGCTTTCAGAGTGTAGGAAAGTAGACGGGTGTTTTGAGTCATGCAGCAATTGACGCCCTGTAACTGTGCTTTCAAAAAAAGCAAACACACACACTCAATATTGTTTACATTTGAGCGTAAATAGCAAAATATCCCCATCGCAGCAGGCAATCAGACAGGAAACTAAACTTATCCATCATCAAATAGGAGCTGTGGTCAGCCTCAGCATGGTGAAAGTGTATTGTGAGATTCTCTGCGTCCATATCGGATCCACATGCATCCTAAGCAGCCAAACGCAGCAAAAGAAGAGAGGGGTGTGCCGGTTACGGAACATAATTGCTACTAATGACCATTAGGAGTTTGGTTTTCATCCTCTAGGGGCCATAAAAAAAAAAAAGGCCTTTCGTCTTATCAGTTGATTAGGAGCAAATAGACGGGGCCGGATCCTGCATATTAAGTAAACAGGGGGCTAAAATGGTGTTACTCTATCAGGGGAAAGCCTAATGGAGTAGCGGGGAGCTCATCCTCTGCTAATGCCTGAGCTCCAACAAATGGACAACTGCTCACAAGCCCCCGCTCCACTTGTCAAATATTGGTAGGATTTTTTGTCCCGCCAGTTGAAATTGTATCTGTAAAAAACACAAATGACAAAAAAAATTGTTCCGTCAGCTTGGGACTCGGAGTTTCCTGCTCCTAACAACAAAATGCTGTAGACCTTTGTGCTGCTCTGTGGTAAAGGCACTTGTGCTTTTCCAGCAGCGGTGCTGGTATCCAACTGTCAGCGATGGCAGCAAAGTTGTTTTTTCCTCTCCATGGATTCATTTGCATTATGCAAATGAACAATTGATATGGATCTTCTCCCCCCCGATGAACATTTTGCACAGCAATTTGCCAAGCAAGTAATTACTTATTGATAGAATGATATTACACAGGAAATTGTTGTATAAAATGGCAAACTCATCTCATTGAAATGGCGGCAAAAATAATAAGAATAACAATAATAAAATTAGAAATCATCAGTTAAATGGACATGAGTTATGAAGGCTTGCACTCATCACGGCTGTTCTCCCTGGGATCTCTTCACTGCCACCTGTGGTTGCACTCTGGGCTTGTGGCTTTGCATTTTAATTAATTCCAAACATTATTAAGGATACAAATTCACTGTCTCACTCAACTGCACGGCGCAATGTAGCTGAGCTGCAGGAATATCAGTAATTAACCATACTGTGATGGAATATTTATTCTGTGTTTGTGTAACCTGCATGTCACATTGTCTTGTGACCAGTGATAAAGCCTTTTTCTGGTCTTAACACGGTGAAACTGAAGAGCTGGAGAATGTTTTGTTTATAACAACAGTGACAGTGTATATCTCAAAATGGAAAAGGTTTATTTATTTAGATCGACATCCTGTTTTAAGTTGCACACGTGCTCAAGATTCTCTCTGTTGAATTATAAATCAAAGGCTTGGTTCAAAAACCTTAAGGCAACATCAAAACAACCAAGAAGAAGCAGCACTTCTACACTGTGACCTCTGGTAACCTTGAGGGATGCCCCACCTCCCACGTGCCCAATAACATGTCACTCAAGTCAATAAACCCATTAATATAACTCCAACCCATTAATATCACTCCAACAGCATCCAGCAGTGGTCAGTAGCAGAAACATTAGACTTCTGTTTAATAAACTGTGTAATTCATAATGATGCATCTCACACTTATATTTACTTTTATCTATTTTCACCTTAATTGCAGAAAAAAATCATTTCCCAACATGTTGACACCATTGTTTGCTTCTGTGGCTCTAATACCGAGCAACCCCGAGAGATTGGCACCTGGAGGAAAACAGAAGGGAAAAGAAAAAAGGGCCGGTGTGGAGCTGCATTTTCTTCCTCAGTAATCGAATCCCTCAAAAGGGGTCCATTTTTCTTCATCTCCCCAGGTCCACAGGACCTTTAAACAGAGAAAGGCACCAAAAGAAGGCGCCATAGAACACAATTATAATTCCAATATAGTCTTGTAAAGAAAATGTAAACAGATAGCTAGGCTGCAAAGCTGCCCCCATTTTCCCAGAAGACTGGTAATAAAGTAGAAAAGATGTAATACTGGAAGAGGCTTTTTACCCCCTGTCCTTTTCTCACTCCAGAAATTGAAAAGTGTGGCTCTCTGCGATGACTCGGGTGGAAGAAGGAATACTTTGAGATTTATGAGAGATTTAAACGGGAGACAGTGGAGGGGCAGATTTTACCAGAGCCGTTAATGCAGTTTTGTAAATGAACTCTAATGCATGAGTATTGATAAGAATAACTTGTGCTCTGCAGTGCTGGTAGAGCCCTTCTTTCCAGTACAGTAACAGCATGTTTTGTCACAGGCTTAATTTCAGAGCCCTCCAGACACTGACAGGGGACACAAACAAGCTGCTGTCCCCTCCAGAAATCTGAACAAGAGCAAATTGGTGGCAAATTTTGATTTGTAAGAGCATGCTTTCATGTTGGCAAATCTTGAATTCTGCGGGCGAGACATTTTTATCCCTTTTCATAGTTTTCTCCTCTCTTGAATATTCAGTTTGTTGTGTGCTGTCTTGGGGGTAGCATTTGTTTTATGCCTGATTTTGTTTTTTTCACAAGTTTATTCTCCAATCATTTGAGGGCACAGGAAACAGCAATAGGCTGCTTATGATAATTCTCTGGCAGTACTTGCAACTGTCCTAATAATAATTACTGTTAGGGGGATCTGCTTGGGTACACAGCTCAAGGGTGTGTGTGTGCATACAGGACAGAATGTCTTGTTGTTGCATTAATTCACAACAGTCATCATGATTTAAAACATCTATCATTTATTACCTCAGAAACTGTTATAAACACATCAGAGGTCAAGAGTGTGTTTTGTAAAATAAGCCAGAGGTTTAAATTATATTCTGTTATCATTTAGCAAAAAAGTTTACAATCCAATATTGATGGCCAAAGTCGGCTGTTGTTTTGAGCCATGAGGGCTGTATGGTAAGATCTAGAGGCGTGACCTTTAGCATTCCAGTGTGAATCCAATCTGGTAGGCTTACTCACTCAGCCTGAGAGAAGAGGCTCCCGGAGCCGGTTAGTGGGATGATTGTGACTTGCCGCGCAGTTTCCCACTGAGTGTAAATCACAGAAAGAACTGTACTTGTGTGAGTGTGCATGTATGAATATGTGAGTGCCCTCATTGTTGTCTGTGTGTATGTGTGTGAGAATCTCAGTTCGGGCCAAGAAGCAGTAAGGCCCGGCAGGCCGGGAAGGCATGGAGGAGGGGGGTGTGACAGTTTTGTGTGAGAAGGGGAAATGGCATGGTGCTGCTGAAGTTAGTCATCCGTCTGCTGTGACACCCAGCATGCATGGAAGATGTCCCTGGGACTCGGCAAGGCAGAGAGGAAGTGTGGCCGTGCTGAGGAGTGGGCGGCAGAGTGGAAGTGTCATCCTCTCTGTAAGTGTCACTCTGTCTCTGGTTCCCTGTCTGTCGCACATGGACGCTGTATCTTTGCTCCGCACTTACTGTCGCTTTCCAAATGTGCGACCACACAAACGCATTTTTTTACATTTTGTCGAACTGGTTGAACCCTGGGCTGCTTTTACACTTCTTCTATACATATATATAGTCACAGCAAGTCTGCATGTCACTTGTAAAATCTTAACACCGATTGTTGAGAATGAGAGGATGCGGAAATTTGTAAATGAGAAGAAAACACAAAATGGAAAGCTAATGGAATAAGTGAAATGTCCAGCTTTTGCCATTCCAAGTGATGGTAGCACAAATGAAACTTGACAAAACCTGACCAAGCCTAAACACGGACAATTCCACACAGTCACTATGTCTTGTAGGTAACGGTTTGTGTGGTGTACAGCTACACCACAGCCATTGAGTTTTATCTGTGGTGAAACCGCAAAAAATTCAGGGTGCAAAATACACTCACATCCCTCTTGTCCAAAACTATAATTGTGATTACTGCCTTCCAAGGCAACTCTGTTGCATTACTTTAATACTTAAAAAAAGTAAAATGTTTTGAGTCCAAATTAGCTTTTCGTCTGCTAGAAAGTAAAAGTGTTTCACATTTTCAATGAATAGAACATTGCTTCTAATGTAATAGTAGACATTTTGAAGGGGGTGATCTACGTCATTGTGAGTCCTTGGGAGGCATAAAAAAGCCTACAAAATAATTCCATGAACCATTTATGGAAGGGGTGTGATGAAGAGAGTTTTTTACAATATAGGACTAGACAGGGCAGAGATGTAAAAAAACATGTGGAAAGGACATTCTGAACATTAGTACTGTCAAATAGTATACTAATAAAACAAAACAAACATCATAACTTTCTGTCAGGCTTATAGTTTTATATTTTCTTATTTCCTTATTTTGAGCAAAAATATGTTTGTTTTTTTACAACCATCATGCATTAGGTGATGAAAACAGCAAGTTCAGTGTTCACATGAAGTCCGTGAGTAGGCTGCGGGCTTCACCTCAGCAACCAACACGTACTACTCGAATTTCTTGGTTGCAAAGAACCGCGTCACCTACATTATTTTTGATTCTGAATATAATCTCCATATGATGATTATGAGGCAAGATCTGAAGTTACACAGGATATTTTTTTCTAGTGGAAAAAGCAAGCACATCCTTTACTTTAGTAACAGCAGTACTACTACAGTGTAAATATGTTATTTGTAAAGTAAGTAGCTGCTGTCCAGTAAATGTAGTGAAATGACAAATGAGAATGTGGTGGAGTAGGGTTAGGGTATGTAAACTCACCCCCACCCGAACCCACCACCCTTTTCCTGCGTTACAAGCACTAGTTATTAATGGTGTTACCTTCAGTATCAAGTCTCTTGCAGTGGGTGACCCAGTTGGGAGAGGGAGAAAGACAAAGAGAGACTGAGGGGGGAGCCAGAGTTGCTCAGATTTTAATGGCTCCTCCTTGCCAAGCGTGGTCATGAGCCTCCAGCGCACAGACAAGGCCTAATCAAAGGCCCCACACCGTGTGAGTGACAGAATGAACGTTCATCTGCATACTGCGGGGAATTCTCCCAACTTTCTGATTTCTTCACAATTAAAGTGGGTGCATGAGCGGGAACGCACGCTGTGATGATTCCTTCCTCCTCTTTTTTTTGTCTCTCTCCTTCTCCTCTTTCCTCCCGTAAACAACACGAGTGCTTATCCCGTTCGCCTGTTTTGTTTATGTACATTATTTCCCAACCCTCAGGAGGCCCAGAGGGGAATTAAAAAGGGAGAGAAAGAGCTGAGGAGTGAAAATGTAGAAAAGACAGTAAGAGAAACGCTGCTGAGAGGAAGACAGAGCGTGGACAGCGGGAAAGAGCTGTATTTTCACACTCTTACTGTTTGTAGAGCTTTTTAGCACCCTGAGTAACTACACGATGTCTAAAAGTGATGTGCTGCTGCATGACAACATCTTTCTCAAATACGACAGCGTGACCCACAGCAATAGTGGTTGACCAACAAACTATAAACACAACTAGAATGATTTTTCATGCATAAAGACATTACAGTAGCTGGTGTTTACTCAGTGGCAATAGAGTTTCCTCTGTTTCTGTCTTTCTGCTATTACATATTTTTCACACTCACATTTTTTTTGGGGGGAGGGGGGACTAGGAAGCAAAAACTTCAGCAGTATAAAATGTATTTGTCAGGTTTATACTTTCTATCTCCATTTCCCATCTCTCCCATTAGCGGATTGGTTGGCTCAAGTGCTGCTTCCCATCAAGGGAACAGCAAAACTCTGCATGAGCCAGAATGATGGAAATTACTTTTCTGGCTTCTTTGTGTGGCGCCAGTATAAGGCCAGGAGTGTATTTCAAATGTAATTGACTCTGGTACGTTCACAAAGGCAACGTTGTGTGTTTGTGACCAAAACGATGCACATTATTTCGCTTTTGGATACGGGGCCAAACTTTTCGCACAGCTATATTCACCCCCTTCCAAATTTCGCCTGGAACTAGTTGGCAATGTCATACGATTGGTTTTGTTTTATACCTGAGTCCCCCCTCCACCCCCAAAGTGACTCCCAAGCTCCTCCATTTGGCTTTGATGTTATTAAATGAAAAGACCTCAGGATGCAGGGAGCATCAAACTCGAGGGCAGCATTTGGGAACACACCAAATTCAATTTATTTTACTGCCAGCCTAATGACGACAGTGACCTCACAGTGTAAATGCAAAGCGAAACTTTTATTTGTCATAAGAGATTATTCCCGATCCCGTGACGTCCTTTGTTTTTTCATCCACCTGTACCGACAGTGTAGGTCAATAGGTTTGGCCACCCCATTTCTGTGTATGTAAGCAATTTTGCCCGCGTCTGGAGCAACTAAATGGATATTGGAAGCTGGTCCTGGAGCCGAAAGAATGTTGGACAATGGTTGAGATTGATGAGTGTTTGGGCGCTTTCCCTGTGACCCCACCGCATCTGGCAGGAACAAAGTCAGGCAGGTGTGACAGCCAGCATCCATCTACTAGTCAGCTGTAATAGGGAGCGGGCATTTGTACAGGGACACAAACACACGCGCGAAAGGCACACAACAGCCTGTGTTTTGCACACATTTTAGCAGGCAAGGATGCACACACATATCTGTCACACACACACACACACACACACACACACACACACACTCAAGTCAGTAAACGAGGCAAATAGGCACACACTCATTTATGCGCACACACATACACACTGACTAAGGAAAAAAAAGAAAGAATTTTCCTGGCAAGCTTCACTGTGTATCTTTCCAGGAAGGACTCGTTTTGCGATGCTGACTTCCCTCAAATGTCTGCGAGCTCTCATGTCCTATTATGGGAGACAAATGGCATGTTGCACTAACGCCGTGTCCCAACTCGTTAGCTCTTGACTTGACAACCATCGCAACATCTTTCATTTAACTGTGTCGTCTTAGTTTGGTTGATCATGTGAAATAATACTCAGACAGCATATACAATTGAAGGTGTGGTGACTCCAAATCATATCTAATGAGCGTGGCCACTTTCTCAACAAAATGTCTGGATCTCTGGACCTCTTGAGAACACGTGAACACGTATGTGACAATGTATGAATGGCATTTAATACACTGAGCTGAAATTAAGCCCAGTCTGCCCTTTAACAACAGTGTATGGATACAGCTTGTGTAATATTTTTAAAGAGCAACTTGACACCCCTATTTGTATTTAAACATAAATGTCAGATTTTTCACAGAATTTTTAGGGTGAAAAATGAAAAATTTTACAGCATTTATTGCAATAAATGCTTTAAAATGGGACCAGGATCAATAAATTGTGTAACAAAGTGACTGTATGTGCAATTTACTAAAACAATTTGACGATTAGTATTACAGCAAAGAATGTGTTCCCTATAATTGATTCCTATACATATTATGTTATTATGTTATGTTTGTTTTGATAATTTTTAACTATATGGAGTTACGAATCATAAATAACCCTTGAATTTTGACAATTTTGAATTGGGACAAATAAAAAAAACTGACACTTCAAAGAGTTTTTGCACCAAACCAAAATATGAATAAAAAACACAAAATAACTGACCTTTCTTTTTCCGATGTTCTGTCAAAACATAAGCCAAAGAAAAACATTTAAGCCTTCAAAAACACAACATATTGCAACTTCAATACATGTTACACACCTTACCTGATATCTTGCTTCAAACATACAGGTGGACAAGCACAAATGTGTGTGCTCCTATTCCAAAATATGTAGTAAGTAAGTAAGTCAGACCTGTAAGCTGTATAAGGAGATGGTGGTGGAGGATGGTGACATTTAAGGAGCAGGGCCTAAACGCAGTCATGCAGGTTGTCTTTGCAGTGAAAGCATCTCTCAGCTGGGTGGTCTATGCCACCATTGTTAGAGTGCCTTACTGCGTCAAGCCCCAGGGTACTAACCCCCCCCTCAACACACACACACACACATGTGCACATTCACCCACCACCGGCTCAGCCAACACCATCACCGTCACTGCTCCCGTCCCTTCACTGGCATGGAAAATCCCCCATGAGCCTCTTCTCTGATGTAAATCACAGGTAAGGGAAATGTGAGCCTGGCTGATGCACTGGCACTGTGCCGTGAAATCTCTGTTGACATTACCGACGGGCGATTCCAGAAAAAGACACAGCGAGAGCGGGAGAGGAGGAAGAGTGAGTGATAAAGAGGGAAAGGGAGCAAAAGAGACAGAGAGAGAGAGAGATGTGAGGAGACGTGAGCATTTCAGGGAGTCACTTTTGACTTTCTTACTTTTTCACTCACTGTCTCGTCTTCGTCTCCAGGATGATGGACTGAACTCAGTGGGCTGCACACTTTCATCCCCAGACTCTCATTGAGATTTGGCATGTTTTAATGATTTTTTTTCCCCTTTCTTTTATAGGCGGACACAGAGAAACTACCTGTTTTTACTGGTCTTAAAAAAGCACTTTTAATTCAGCCTCTGGATCTTACAGCTACAATACCCTCTAGGCCTAACCTGTTTTCTTACTTTTCTTTAGGTAACCTTTTAACAGACAGAGATAGATTTTTTCCAGCTCTGGTAGCTTTCTGATGTGATAGCAAGAGGTGGAAAGATGAACATAACTCAGAAATGAAGTGGAGCTAACAAGGGAAATGGGTTATGAGAGGGACTTTCCATACCCACTCCCCCTCTCCAAGCACCGAAGGGAAGACAAAATGACTTTTACTTTAGTGTATGAAAATATTTAGTTGTACTTCATCTGAAGTATTCCAGGAGGGCTTTGGTATCATTTCTCTTGCTACCTCTTGGTTTTGTGCTATTGGAGTGGTGCAACGGGATGTAAAAGTTGTCCCTGTTTAGCCAAAAGATATGATTATGTAAGCGAGAGAGGGCTTGGATATTTGTCTAATGTGGCGAAGGAAGGCTGGAGGATTAATGTGGAATGCACTCGATGGTCGCCCATGCGGGTTGACGGAAGGGATGAAAGGAACATGTCATCACTGTCCACCACATAAGACAGCAGAGATTACCCTGTCTCCTCATTCTTGTCTGTTTCCCTGCTCCTTGCTTCTTTGTTCTCCCTTTCTCCCTCCCTCCCCACCCCCCCGTCCCCGTCTGTGTTCCAGACAGAGTGTGAAACATGTATAGTGGCATCATGACACACAGAAGGAGTGCTTGTGCTTGTAGCTGCCGTCCACTCCAAGGTGATCTGACATCTTAAAGCGATGCTCTGCGCAATTGCACATTCACTCAGACAAGCGTGTTGACGTTGCTGCCTAGCCAAAGGACCCCTCCTGTCCCCCCCTTTACCAGTCTGAAGCCGGCTGCCAAGTGCTTCCGCGAGGAGGATGGCTTAATTGTTTCTGCCACAGCCATGCCTCTTCTTCATTTTTCTCTCTTTCCTTCCTAATCCCAGGGACGGGAAAATGGAGCTGTTATTTGCATGTCTAATGATACTCGATATCACAGGCCTCTCAAAGGAGAAGGCACAGATGATTATTAATATAGCCAATGAAGCTCTCATTTATACTGCCTTTTGTTCTTGGCCTGAGCAAACACTGCCTTCCAATACCTGCCTTTTAAACGCAGTATCCCATAGAGAGATATGTTGGCTTGGATATGGAAAAATTACAGCAGATACGTGCAAAGCCTTTGTGTGTCTCCCTTTGTACGTTTGGACGCTGACATGAGCTACTGATGTACAAAAAAAATATTTTGTCAAAATAATGTAGCCGGTAGATGAGATCAGTACTACTCTTCTTAGATGTCTTACACATTCAAGTTGTGATCCTTTTTTTGGCAGCAATTGGTCTCGCTCCATAACTTGCTCATAAATCTTATAGCCATCCTTACATTATGGAGCAGATTTTGGCTTTCAAAGTTACAAAGATCACCTGCATTTATTGCACAATCAATTGGACGTTATCTATTGATATAATAACGCTCTGGCCTGCAGTGCTGTTCTAAGAACCGGCCTACAGTAGAGACTTGCTACAGGACAAACAAAAGTGCTTAGCAAAAACTGTCAGAGCCCATTATTTCAGTTCCCATACAGAAAACTTACCGTATACCTACAGGAACACCAGCAATGCATTCCTTTCCAGCACTGGCAGTTGGCATTGAAACTGGCTAATTTGCAAGGCTTCTCAGGTTGAGAACAATGACTTTGACAGCTTGAACAGGCACTGTGGAGTATATCTGCATTTTTCCACAGGAAGCCCCAAAGAATGGCTCTGGCACTGCATGTCTTCCAATTATGGAAATTTGCACATGTCTATATATACTATATATGAAACACCTTTTGAAACATGCTGATTAGAATGCAAAGACAATCAGAATTCTGACTCTTGTTCTCTGCCGGTTTATTCACTACCCAATCCATAGTGTCTCACATATAGTACAGTATGTACACGATTCAACATGTAATGTCATGTGTTCTCACAATTAGACAAGGCCAGTTTTCAAAGGTAGAAAGTAATGTTTTTATTGAAGTACTTTCCTGAAGAACAGTTTTCTGGTACCTCTTTTTTTCTTCTCTAGTATTTCCATTTATTATTTAATTGTTTTATAACTCCACCATAGTTAGAGCAAAGATAACTGTAGATAACATTTTACATACAAAACCAAAGATCAGCTCATAATTTAAACAACTTTAACAGTTGAAAGTAGTTTAAATATAATATATATAGTATAATACATATAGCATAATCTTTTGAAATGTTTTTATCATCCTGTGTGATGAGTGCTTTTACTTTTGATACTTTAAGAACATTTTTCGATATTGTTTCTGTGCTTCTGACTGCTACAGGTTTATTGTTTCCTATGAACCCCAACACCCTTCCAACAAAAATGTCAAAATTATATGAAGGTGTTATTTTTTTAATCAGATTTCATTTAAACCTTAACATCCTAATGGAGCTTTTAATATGCCCCACCGATGTACACGCTGATTTTGGCCCCAAAAAAGTCACCTACCTTCAGTCAAAATACTTTTGTACAGTTACTTACATTGTAATATACATTTTCAGTCTACACTAGCTTGGACTCATTTTCTGCTTTACTTTCCTAAACATAAGCGACAACATCTCCACTGTGAAACTCATCAGTTGGCATATGTGTTGTTTGTGACATTTAACAAGATCACAGGATCACGTGTTTGACAGATGAGTTTGTGATACTGATCTACATCCACACTCATTTACTCAGCGGTTAAAGAAAAAAAAAGAGCCTGTGAGAGAAAGAAAGAGGGCGGGAGGAGGGGAGGGTTGAGTAAAATGTTGAAATATGAATTACAAACCCGAGCAGCACCATCTGGACCGAGAAAACACACATCATAGTGGAGAGCCGGCACATTGAATTAGACTTGCTACGGGATCCATCTGCACCTCGTGAAATCAATCTCATTCCTTGATTTGATTAGGTCAGCCGCACAGAAGAAAGAGAAAACTGTTGTGCTCCTTGATTAAGCTTGTTTTCCTTTGCACCCCTCTACACAAACCCACCTTCGGCATGCTGTGTATACCGATGAGTTTTGGGCCCACAGGTAGGGTAATGACAGTAGTCGAGGTTAATGCTAAAAAAATCTCCCTCTATTTAACACTCAGCGTGTGCGCCACAGCCCCCGTAGCCAAGCTCATTTACACTTTTTCACGGCTCTCTCTCTTTATTGTTTAGAACATTTCTTTCTCTTTTTTCTATTTGTTTGTTTTGCTCAAATCACAGGTTTTCTTTCAGGCTTAATTCTGGCTGCAGAGCTCTTCACAGGACACATGTGGAGTTGCCATGAATTGGACCAATGCTTTATACCAGAAGCTGTGTTTGTTATTTACCTTTGTTTTCTGGCATTGAGGGTTGGTGTCTCACACACACACACACACACACACACACACACACACACACACACACACACACACCAATGAATAGACTGATTGTCTAATGCTCTCTTGTTGTAACAACAGCATGTAATGAGCAGGCGGTAAAAATCTATACTGAAGATTGTTTGCATACAATAGGTCACTCTGGAAGTGAGAGCTGACAGCCTGGATCATTATGCAGAATTGTTTTTATTTTCTTATTTCCCATTCTCTCTTGGTGGTGACACTGTACCCCCCTATGATTAAAATGCATCCACTCATGCAAACACACTCACAAACAAAAGGCTTTTCATGGGTGGCTAAATCTAATTGTGTTGCCCTCTTGTACCAAAGGTAGCTGCTTTGACTTTGACTTATTCTTCAGAAGCAATAATCCGCCTGTGGCAGTGAATGCAACACATGTGCCATTGCTCAGTGCAGGAATGGACATAGAGCACATTAGCCCTGATTGACCTCGGAACACACTGCACACAAATCCAGCACAAATTGTCTTGTTTTTTTGTTTGTCTCATTAATTCAGGATTCTCCAAGAGGAAAATAAAACAGAATGAAGGCAGAGGGCGAACGCTTGCAGATGATTCAGTTCTCTGTCCAATAAAAGAAAAAAGAAAAAAAGGCTGTGTGGAGAAAGTGTAACAGTGGTAGTCTCTGCATTGATTGTAATTACTGTCGCTTTTCTGAGTGGACCTGGCTTCAGTTACAAACCGTCACCTTTGCTTGTATGTGGGTCATGACACCATCTCTTTCCCATTGTCTCAATAAAGAAAGAGTGTCCGCAGTGACAATAAATGATCAGCAATACATGCAAGGCACTTTTTGCCCTTTTTAGCCTCCATGAATACTGTGCTTGACGTCTCAGAAGAGTGATATTGATTATTGTTCTGTTGCAACAGATGCTCACCAGTCCCCATGGATTTAATTCCTCTGTGGCCAGTGCAAGGGAACAAAAATAGATAACCTACCATTTCTATTCTGAGTTATGGGAAAAATCTATTTGTTCACAAGAGACCTAAAAATTAGTGTATTTAAGCATTTACTTAACCCCTGGAATTTGGATTCATTTTATTATAAAAAAAAAAATGAGGAGCCTTTAAATTTTCAAGCTACAATATTTCTGAATGAAACTTTTCATTTCCAATATTTAGGCACCATGGATGCTCACTCTATGAATTTCTCCAATAAAGTATGTTGTGGTTCACACCAGAAGGGAACTTTTCTGTCCAATTTGATAAAACGCTACGTGCCATGAGACAGACTGGAGGGAAAATGTTCCCAAGAATAGCTAAGTGTATCATATATCATGCATTGCGCCATCTGTTCCGTACATTCAAAATGTTATTGCAATATTTAGAATTACAGATTATTCATGTAGGTGTAATTAACAGAGTCAAAATCCAACAAATGGGAGGAAGCTACAATTAATTTCCAGACATGTTTGAGTAGAATCTATCTGGAGTATCTATTTAGGCTACAGTCGCCTAAGGCTGTACAGATGGGGGGAAAAAATGATAGCTCTAATTTTACCAGTTTTGGCAATGAATTACCCCCTGTTGATCCCTCATTGCAGTATGAAGCCCTCTTGAATGAATTCTTTGGATTCATTCTGTGAGACTGGGTCACATTGACCAGATGAGGAGAACTGGGCCATAAAAACTGAACTCAATAAAGATATGTTAACATCTGGCTTTTACAAGGTGCTGTATTAACTAGTCCACACACTGCATGGCCTTGGGGTTCCTATACATTTTACATAACAACATGCAATGAACTACATATTTAATGGGTAACATGACCTCCCCCCTTCCAGCATAATTACCTGGTCTGGTCTTGCAGCCTTGGTTAAACAAGTCTGCCATGTTCACCACATCAGGATTGCACCAAACATGACATTTAAGAGTAAACGCAGTGATTATTATTGATATTTGATGTATTGCTTCACTACATCTTTGCTATAGTTATTCTATTTACTTTTTAGATAATAAATAAAAAAAAACACAACAAGCACTATAATATGCTTTAGATTAAACCAGTTGTTCCCAACTTTTTTGGCTTGTGACCGCTTACAAAGAAGCAGTGAGTAGTATGTTTCAGATGTGTTTTAGATGTGTTTTAGTTTTAGTGTTTAGTCAATTTCACTAAAATGACATTTCCCCTCCAAACTTCTCAAATGTTTTCATTCAAATAGCTGTCTGATAGGCGGCGTGGTGGTGCAGTGCTTAGCACTGTCGCCTCACTGCAAGAAAGTTGTGGGTTCGAATCTTGGTCGTTCAAGGCTTTCCTGTGTGGAGTTTGTTTGTTCTCCCTCGTGTCTGTGCGGGTTCTCTCCGGGCGCTCCGGCTTCCTCCCCCCGTCCACCCGACCTGTCCAGGGTGTACCCCGCCTTTCCCCTGATGTCAGCTGGGATTGGCTCCAGCCCCCCGTGAATGGGGCAGTGGATAAGACTAATGCTGGGTTCAATTCCCACTGTGACACATCCACCAATGTGTCCCTGAGCATATATAGCAGTTGTAAGTCACTTTGGATAAAAGCTGATGATGATGATCTGAGTAAGGGAGACCGGGGATGGTCGTAACAAGGGTCAGCACTTCCAATTTATTTATTCCTTACTCCACATGTTCCAAAGGCACAGCCAGAAGATCTTTACTTCATTTCTTTTTGTCATAGCATCGCCTGCTTTGTAGTTAAACTCATCAAACTTAAATCCAGTGTGTTGTGTGTCTATGTAAGTTGTTAGTGCTAATGTTTTAGCTGTAAGCTGTAAGGTAAGATAGTTCAAGAGTTTGGGTTAGTTGTAACAACAATAAAAATTTTACAACCTATCCCAAGAAAGTGGTAATTGTATTTATGTTTTCTTTGAATGTCAGTATGTGTCTGGCACACACTAACTAATGTTTAATTGTTTTATCATTATTTTCAGTGTATTTTCATGTAACTAGTTTGTATCACATTTTGAACGCATTGGCTTAAACAAGCTCAGCGACTCAGACAGAAATGTCAAAAATGTTACAACCATCCCGGGTCTTCCCTTCTTCTGCCACCACTGATAAATAGTATACATACTGTATGTGTTATGGTGTTTTCTCAGATTAAATTTAGCAAAAGAAGTAATCTCTGACCCTTACTGAGGACTAACTGAGGTAGAATTTGAAGACGGCAGTCTGACGTACTGTGTGCAGTCTGTTCCAGCAGACTGTAGCTGACAAGCTGCATCACAGTGACAGCATCTCCTCCCTCTTGCTCTTCGCTTAAGTCTCCCTCTCCTTCTCCAGTCCTGCTGGTACATACATAGGAGGAGCACATGTCCCATCTACCATTTGCACTGACAAGGAGCAAAATCATTAGTTCCCTCTGTAGGACTACACTTAATGTGGAACCCAGGCCTGAGGTGGGGGCGGGAGTAGAATCTGTAGAATCTTCCTCATTAGGACACAGTGATTGTTCAAGTGATTGCCGTAGAAGCTCATCTTCAGCAGGGACTGACATATTTCCTCCTCCGCTGACAGGATAAGCAGTCCCATGCAGCCCCTGATTGAGAGTTGCGGTTGGCAAATGGCGGTGTGCACGTTTGTGTGTGAGTGAGAATGAGCGTGCAAGTGAATGAACAGTACTGCAGGGAACACTGCAAAGTACTGCCACAGGATCATTTCTTCAGTCAACTGCAGCTTCAAAATCTATGGATGTCTGTCTTTTCAACAGCCAGAGTGCAGCAGCTAAGGCAAGAGTGATAATAACTTTCCAAATCTATAGACATACGCTGCACTGACTGGTGGCATTATTTCCTCTTTATGATATGTTCTGTTTACATTCACACAAAAGTGCAGTCACAGTGTTTACTTGGAGCTGCACATGACGGCTTTAGTGCATTGAAGGAGTGGAAATCTTTTCTTAGACTTTATAGCCAGGGAAAATAGGCTAACAACTGTATCACCATTGTTATTTGTCAAATACAATAGAAACATAGGCAGGGCAATGATTTACAGTATGTGTGCAAACAACCTTCACCCTGTGCTCAGAATACTGCATCGGTGTTTTGTTCGGTCGGCATTGTAGCCCATCATCATGACTACAGTGTGTTTTTAGCCATTATCTGCTTATCTGAATGCCACAGTCAATGTCTCTGATTGTTGGTGCTGCTTTAGTTGCCCAGGTGACTCAGTTAATGACAGGGACCTGTGACAGCCCCCCCCCCCTCCCCATTCAGTAATTGTACTTGATCATTTGTGCACTCCACTGTGAAGGCTGTCTAAGAAGTGGGCGACCAGGGCATTTAGAGGAGACGTCAGTGCTGAGAACTGCAGCCGGTTTAAGCCAGCATGGCTACATTTTCAGGGAATGAAGAGTTAAAGTGACAGTTTGTGGCAAAGTGATGATTGCTTGCATTACGTTTTTCAACAGGAAGCACACTGTGTGCCATTAATGTGAAGTAGAGGATTTATTCATCCACCTGCAATTTTTGCTGTCAGCCAGAATACACCATGGCTTGTGTTACCTGGACAGCTATAAAGTGTGGCAACTTAATTAAAATGTTAAATGTTACAACTGTCCACAAGAAAAGAAAGCAAATCCCTTAAAGAAGCAGTAAGCCTGTTACGCAGTAGATGTGCGTTGTTTTGAATCATGTAGCCAATTGTTTGCTTTTTTGTCAATGCACAGTGCTTTAATTGTAAATGGCATTCTCACTTGGTTTCTTAGTTGTACAAGGCACTGCCTCTAAGTGACTCAAACCATGGCAAGTGGATATCACTAGTTTATAAAGAACTTCATGTCCTTCTGTCTGTCTGACAACTCTTTTACTGTAGTTATACCAAAATTAAGGACAAAAACGTTTGGTGAGCGCTGGAACACCCTCCCCAAGGATCTGAGAGCAGCTGAAATTGTTGGTATCTAACTATAAAGCTAAATTCTTTAGCCTGAATTTTGATTCTTTAATTTTAATCTTTATTGCCTGTTATCTATTTTATTTGATGTATTGCTTCACTTCATCATCATTTCTAGTTTTAAGTGTTCATTAGTCTTCAGTTAGAACTCAGAATGAGTTTGCACAGTTGCCAAGGAACTTTTCTAACTTTCCCTGACTGACTTATAAGCTGAGCTTAACAGTTCATGTCGACCTTTGACCATCTGGAATTTCTACATTATTGTTCATACATCTGTATGTGGGTGTCCTCACGTGACAGTATTAGTGCCAAGTGAAGAAGTGTCAGTGCCAAGCACACTAAGATGAAATTGTTGATACGTTGCTAAAAATATTTACGTTATATGGCACAACCTAAACCAATATGGAAGCTAAAATAGACTCCTTTGAGGGAAACATATGCAGTCAAACATGCCGAGCTGCAGGCATAACACTACACACAGGAAGTCACACATAGGGTAAAAAAATAATGACAGACCATCATTAATTTTAGCTCATTTAAAGAGTTTCTCAGTGTGCAGGATGTTGCGAGGCATTTGTGTTAATGAGCTACATCATTCATGTGAAATGATGGCACAATTAGGAAAACAAAAGTGCAAGGTGTGACAATTTAAGTGAATGTGCTTTGTCAGTGTCTGCAAACAACACCTCCGAGACAGTATATGCATAAAAGCCGGCTTATGAAAACATTGCGGGGGGTTTAGAGGTCGGAATTTTCACCGACAGATTTTTACCTTGCTATTCTGCACCCTAACCACGCTCCCACAGGGATCTCTGTTGAAGCACTGTGGCAGGAAATGGAATTAAAGCTGCTGAATACAGATGTTTTGATGCATGCCTGTGTGTTCTGTTGTGTGTGTGTGTGCATGTGTGTACAGCTGCGTGTTTTGGAGAGGCATGTATATTAACAAAAATACAAACCGAAAAGAAGAGGGCTGCCAGCCGTGTCACAGCAACACTGAGCATTGTTGGATTTGTAAATGTTCTACTCGGTGCCTCTCTCCAACCCTCTGAAAGTCACTCACCTTGAGGATCAAGAGGCTTATATGAAAGGTGACTTACAATAAAAGAAGTGTGCCTTCTGTTAGTGTGAATAAAAGCAAAGGTCTTTGCTTACCTCGTGTCAAAGTCTCTCTTTTTCTGACCTCTCTTCTTTCAGCACTGTTGTATCTCCTGCCCTTCCAAATTGCTTTTTTTTAACTTGAAACAGCAGGTTTCGCCTGTTCTTCTGTCCACAGATGTTTCAACGGACTTATGTAGCATTGTCAGACTCATTAGTTATACTCAGCCCGTGCGACGAGTGGGAGCCAGCCACTCAGCATAGCAAGTAATGCAGCTTTAGTGAACTAATGAAACTGTAATTGCCAAAATAATGAGGAACATGCCGTATCGTCCAGTAACTCTGGGGCTAGTTATTTGTGAGCATGAATCATCATGTGCAGAGTTTCCTCTTTAATTTTTTATGGATTCTGTTACTTTTCTGTTCTTGCCGTGTTATGGAATGCGTACTTAAAGCACTTCTTCGTTCTGTGAACTTCAGACTGGAGGGAGCAATATCCCCACAATGTGTGTTTGTATGATGTATTTGCGAGGTATAACAAGGAACTATGTAGGCTAAGTTCCATTTCCTGTGCTACTTATAAAGTTATTGTCCCCAGCGGGCCTCATTTAGCAAAGTGTAGGCTATGGTGTTACACTACTTGCTGTAAAGCAGAGCAGCAAAAACAACACATTACAGTTATACTGTACACTTATCTGCATTTACTTTACTTTACTACTCTAGAACTTCTAGAATCAGCTGAACATGTCAACTTGCATTCATTAAAACCGAGCCCATCTCTGTTTACACAGTGGGATAAAACTGAGGACTCTCCTGCCCCTTTTAACTTTATCTCTTATTTTTCTTCTCCTTCTGATTGCAGCTACACACAGACTTGGATGTTGGCAGCAAGAACATCAAGTACGTCCTAGCAGGTGAGGGGGCAGGCACCATCTTTGCCATCAACGAATTAACAGGCGACATCCACGCCATGAAGAGGCTGGACCGTGAGGAGAAAGCCGAGTACACACTAACAGCCCAGGTCATTAATGCCGACACAGACGAGCCCTTGGAGCCACCATCCGAGTTCATCATCAAAGTCCAGGACATTAATGACAATCCACCGCAGTTCATTGAAGGCCCGTACCGAGCCTCTGTTCCAGAAATGTCTGCTGTTGGTGAGTTACAATAGACAGACTTCTTCTCCGGTCGCTGCCGCACACAGCTGCCTAATCAGTGTGGGAGATATCTGAGACAGCTCATAATGGGCTATTGGATAAAAATAATGAGTGAATAAGAACAAGAGCAAATGAACATGCCTATTTACGTGCTCACTTCCAATGACTATGTTGGCTAATGAAAATACAAGAATGATAAATCAAATGAAATCACTACATCTTCACCCATAGGTCAGTGCTGCAACTGAACAAACAGATGTCGGTGTCAACATGCACACGCTTGCACGCCACTAAAACAGCCCACTCACAAATAAGTCCAACTAACAAAATGCAAAACCTGAGCTGTGAACGAGAAGCGTGAACAGTCTCATATTGTAATGTAGAACCCCTCACCACATCAGGAAAGCAGGAAATGCCGCACTCTTTCACACACAATTTGAATTCTACAGAAGCTGGAAAGGCACCATTTGCACATTCCACACATGCTACAGCAACATCAGCATATGTAGATATAACACTTGCCCTCCTGACAAACAGAGAGAAATATTATTCTCCACTTTGTATAGGTCAAGAAGCATGTTTTCTTATGATGCGGGGCATTTGGGAATATGTGGAATTATTATTGCATTATTTAACATTTTCATGTGTGCAGTTATGTGATACAAGCTAATGATCACTACAGTCAAATATTAATAGAGACACCAGAAATATTTTTGTTTTAATTTGAATCTTTTCTAGGAAACTATGCGAAAGAACTAAGAGCAATGTGGACTACTTTAAGTTTTACCAGAGACATTTAGAATTGGTTATTTGACACAGCAGTAAGGCTTAACAGACCTCACATTAGAAATGTCTGTTTGTGGATAGTTTTTAATTCAAGATTCAAGTGCTTTAGTATCATCACAGAGGAGGAAAAAGAAGCCACATAAAAACAGAAAGGGTTTGCATTTACACTCAGAAACTGTTAGTAGCAGACTGTCACGTAGCTTGACAACAGTGACTGATGCTAATTGCCAGAAGCTACCATTCTTCAATCCCCCACAAACCGGTGCACATACCACTGCAAACACTTTCCATTTCACTGTATGCTAATACATTCATATATTCACATTCATATTCCATCCATGCATTTAAATGACCACTGCATGATGATCATATATTTCAAATGTATTGCTCATCTAGTATTGGTAGAAGCCTGTGAGTGGATCAGTAAACTGTGTTTTTTTTTCTTCAGGGGAGCCTTACCACTGACCCCAGAGCGGTAGGAGTCTTGTAGAAAATGTTTCCATCAGTAGCGGAAAGGAGATCAGAGTGTGTCTTTATGCCGTTTTGACATTGGAGGAGTTCAGCGAGGGTGCTGAGGTCTGTTGTTGGGCGGTATGCGCTTGTTATTGTGTTTCCTCATTGAGCTTCCTCTTGTTACCTGTCACGAAGCTGACATAACATGCTAGGGCAGATGGCGTTAGGTATGTAATGGAATCTGTTTGGTAAATCCCATCTGCAGGTTGCAGCCTTTGCGTCAGTTCTTTGAGGAAACGGTGATTTAGCTTCAACTTCTTGATTCTTATTAGCTGCTTCTGCTACTGCGGTGGAAGCAAAAAGGAACAAAACAGAATGCAAAAGAATCCATGTAAACACAGAATAACAGTGAACTCTTGTTGTCTGAACTCTGTTACTTGATCCCTGCAGCTCATTGTTTTGGATCTCAATTGAAATGTACTGTAGCTCTCCAAGGGTTTTGTCAGTGCAGTGCAGGGACAGCCATAGTGATGGGGTAGAGAGCAAAGTGGTAGTTGACAGCACTCTGTGATTTGCCAGTGGGAATAATGCATAAGAAATGGAAATCGGCGTCTCTTTGTTGATTGTTGTTCCCTTTTGTCACTACTGATTAATTAAACATTCACGAATGCTCAGTTGTTTGCTTGAAAGGCTTTTCTTCCAGCGACTAGTTTTCCTCTTGTTAAGTTTTCATGTGCTGCGGCATTATGGGAAAAATCAGACGCTCCGGACAAACAAACAATAAGTTATTCATCTCACTCGCCTCAGATTCATAAATCACCTTTTTTTTTTTTTTTTTTACAGTTGCGTTTCATCTTTATCACGCTGAAATGAGAATTTGTGCAGGACTCAGTGGATTACTGGAAGTGTGCTGAGCACTGGATATCTAATAAAGTCCACAGGAAAGGGAGTAGAAAATAAACGGATAATGGTGAAGTCTGCTGCATATGAGCAAATCTTCGCTGCAACGTGAAACTGCGTAGCATTAAAATCTAATTATGGCACATGCTAAGAGATTCCGCATTATGCCTGGTATTGAGTTCAGAAAATGCTGAGTGTGCTGATGTATTCTGCTTAGCGAGGAGCCACCTGAGTCAAAAAATCAAAAATCTAATCCGGACCATAACGGGTTAGTTCTCCTGACGATGTTATCCACTTACAGAGCTTGTCAGATCCACTTCAGACTTCATCAATGTCTTACCGGTTCCTTGCTTATCAAGAGTGTATCCACGCCGTATCACTGAGTCCAGGGACAAATATCAACATCCACCTTTTATCTGTCAAGGACTACAGCTCGATAGAAAACCCCTTCATTGAATGTCACCATCCCCCATAGGAAGCGGTCCCCACAGTCGGATGAGATATGTGACATGGGCCGCTGAGGTCGTCATGTTTCCTGTGTGCGGAGGAGCATAGAGGTTAATGGGAAATGAAGGAGGAAGACCTTTTGTTCTTCCTTTAAAAGGGCCAGTCGGATAAGATGTGTGGCTTTCTGTGACTTTTCTGTGACTTTCATTTTCCTGAATGGCGACGAATGGAGGTGACTACCATTTTAATTGTTTAGCGGATCGTACAGTACAGTGCACAATGAGAGGAATTGGAGAGCGAAGGTGATGGCGGTGCTGGAGGAGAGACCGCCAGCCAGAAGAGACTTTGATCTCATTAGTGTAAAGAGCCAGGATTAGTCTATTGTCAAAAGAGATTTTGTGACCACTGTGCTTGAATTTGTATGGCCACTTTCATGGGGGCTCTGGAACAAACTAACAAAACATTACCTTATGAAGTTACTATGGTGAACATGTTTTTACAGTATATACTTAGCAGACACATAGCAACAATTCGCAGTCAATTTTCTGGCCAACAGACGGATAAAAGTCCAGTTTTCACTCTTCTTTTTTATCTCTGTTTTAGTCTCTATGCACCATCTCCTCTTCTGCTGCTAAATGCTCCACTATGCTGTGCTATGTCTTGGCTGGAACTGAGGTTAAGGGCCACCAAACCAAGATCAGTGGCTTGGTGAGCTCTACACACCACAACTTTAGAAAACACATGCATGGTATATTATGGAAGGGCTGCAAATACATAAACGCAAAACAATGGAAATAGATGGAGGGCACTAACAATTGATAAATATGACTACTATGTAAGTTTTTACACTAGCCCTAAGCAGCCATACATTCAAATTTCCCGTTATAACGGGTTAATTTTCTTGTGATCTCAAGATAACAAAACAGTAGTTTGACACAGGGGTCGGCAGAAACCTTTCTTAATGGTAATTTCAGTGTAGTTTGCAGTGTTGCTGGTTAGCTTGGTTGGTAGAGCACAAGAGTCATACTCTTGGAGTTGTGGGTTCTATCCTCATTGAAAACCAACTTTTTTTCTTTAATTGTTTTCATGATCCTCTTCAACAAAGTTCTTATGAAGAGACAGTTTCACATGCTCACACGTGCTGGACTGTGTGCATCTCAGCGATTGGTCCACATTCATCAACCTATGAACTTTTAATTTCCCCATCATTGTAGAGGAATGGGCAATGGGTAAGGCAGAGGAAATTCCTGCGCTTCTTATTCAGGGGAATCCATTTAACGTTACACATTTCCTGATGGCTATTTTGGAACCTTTGAAATAGCCGTCTGGAAATATGTGATTGGATTCCCCTGAATCTATTCCTAACAATTTTGTTGAAGAGGATAATAAAAAACACACAAAAGAAGAAAAAAAAATGGGGACTCAAATCCACAATCCTTAAATTACAAGTCCTTCACTCTACCAACTAAACTAACCAGTCACACTGAGATATAAATTATCCTAAAGAAATGCACTGGCTGACCCCTGTATTTAGCTATGGTTTGTTATTTTGAGATCACGAGAGAATTATCCTGTTATCATGGGAAAACAGAAAATTGAATGGATGATTGCTTTTGTAATTGCAATTATGTAATTTTGAGATATTAGCTATACACTAGCATTAGCCTTTACATCATGTATTTGCTCTGGTAAATGAAATGCGAGACAGGGTTGGGTGGTCTTGTGGGGAACAGCAGAGTTGGATTTCTGTTGGTTCAGGGGCCCTTTCCACATTACACATACTCATTTCATTCCTTGTTAACATAACCACATTTTTAACCACATACAGTATTTTTTTGGATGATCTGAGTGATTTAGTTTGATGTGTTTTGAGTAATTCCATCTGCTTCTGATCTTCAGGCAAGTAAAAGACTGTGTGATCTTTTCTTTTAATTGGAGGACAAAAATTTAAACCATTATCAATTCATTTAATCAGATTAATATTTGATATACTCTACCTATCCATATCTCTTTAATATTCTTCGAATAATTACGTTTCACTGTCATTTCAATTAAAAGTGGGTTTGTTGTTTATTTGTGCAAGCCTGGCCATGATTAGAATTCTAATTCATTTGCACGGATTTCACAGATCTCACAGGATTAGTAGATCCTGTTTTTCCTGTTAATGGGGTCTTCGACTTTAAGGCCAGTACAAGCTGACAAATTCCCCTGTATGTCTGTCGACCATATGCTGGAATTATGAGGCTCTGCTACCCTTCGGCAGCTAACAAGGGGGTTGTGATGTAGTTGGAAATTACAAAGTCTGCTTGAAGTGATGCTTCAGGTAATTAGGAGGAGGTCGCTAGACCATCCTCCCTGCACTAAGGGGGGTGCGAATGACAATAATTGCTACACTGAGAAACAAACTTGCTGAAAGTTGTTTTGCCGGATGGAACTTGTGCGAGAGATGCCCCAGGAGTGTCAGGCTGTGAGCGTGCTTCATTATCAGGACGATTAATAAACGGGCGTGTAGACAGATGGCCCGTCTCCTCCTCGCACGGGCCGTGCTCTTTGAAACCCCAGCAAAATGAGTACCTGTGCGGAAGCACATATCCTCGCCAAATGTGTCAAGATCTGCTAAATTGGAGTGCAGACATAAAATTGAAGTGACATTAATAGATTACCTGGAGTTGATTTGCATTTTCAGAGTTATTATGGGTATGGGTAACAGGACTATCAGGCACAGCCGTCTATGTAGAGCCTTAATGATGTTTCTGATTACGCTCTCATCACCACCGGCAGCTGGGAAAATAAGTAAAGGCTTGTCATCACAGATTTGTTCGATAAATGGGCAGACTTGATCAAGGGGAGACGTATGGAAATGAGTAAGATGCAGACCTTTATCAGAGCTCATCTTCTCATGCTTCCAACATACAGCAGAGCGCTCACTGTGATCCCAGATGATTTAATACCTACGGAGTTTTACAATGAGGCATAATCCTACATGAAGGATAACATTGTTAAACACAGCTGTATGTTTCATCAAAGCACGTGTCTCTGTCATCTATCTATCCATCTATCCATCTATCTATCCATCTAATATATCCCTCTATCTAAGTATCTAGCTGTCCACTGTTACTGATTCATATTGATCTTCACTTATTGTTTTACACATTGGCATCTTTCAGATCAATACAGGGGAAGCTGAGCTATTTTGAGAACATTTCATGCTCCACTTGGGCCAGATGTTCTATAAAAAACCCCTTCCTTGATATACCTAAAAATATTATTGTACTATGCTGATCATGTAAATATATAATATGCTTGCAGTAAATATTGAACATATATTGATCTTGAAAAGTGTAAGTCTAAATGCATTAAATGCAGTTTAACTTGAATAAACCCTAGCAGTATTTCAGGGTCACAGCAACCCACATATGTAAAAGAAGCACATTTATAGTGCATCTTTTATCTGGCATTTCTCTGAGCAGAGAGCTAAAAGCGAGGGTGTCTAGTGTTTGTGTCTCTCTCTTCTCTGATCCTAGACTCTGGTCTGCAGCTTGGCAGATGGACTGAGTGGCAGGGGGCCCCTGGCCCTTTAACATAGTGGGCAGCTGGGCCAGAGTTGGTCCAGAGCTGGGCCAGAGCTGGGCCAGTGCTGGGCTGGGGCACATCTGACGAGCAGGCTCCTGGGCTGGGCTGACGCGGCAGACCGGGGCTGTGGTGATTGTGGTGGGCGTCTCACAAGCTGAGCTGGGGTGAGAGGGGGTCAGAGCAGTGAACCTGGCCAAGGCTCTGACTCTCTTAGGCCTGTCTAACTGCCAGGCAACGTGCATGCCAGCCTGCCCTTTTCTGTGGCCGTGCTAAATGGGGATAGGACAGACCTCCGAGGCAGAAAGGATTTAACTGACAAGCTGGAGTTTCTCTGTAAATAACCTGCTACTCCTATCTATCTCACCTCATTTGGCAACAGCATCTGCACTTGTGCATCTGTGTGTATGTTCCTGTGTATGTGGGTTTATTCACGGTCTTGTTTTTATTCACGTCTGTGTCCGTGATACTTTTCCATTTCTCCATTCTTCTTCACTGCTCTTGCCTATAGCTACACCCAGCAGCTGATAGAGAGTCATTGTTAATTCAGCATTGCTTTGTTTCACACTTAGCCATTACACAGCCTCTATAAGAAAAAAAGGGCAAGTCAGATATTCCCTAGCTAGCACAGGAGAACAGCAAAACATACTCACGCACAGTCACAGCTGCTCAATATCACATACAAATGTGTATTACTAATTCATCAAATGTTATTTATTATCCAATGTACCTCTGAATTATGCATGTAACATCATCAGTCACTGGTCCAGATACAATAATATAAGTCCTTTAGAGCCTCCTGGGGCATTTGTTTTTTTCTAGAACATGCAGGCAGACATGCACAAACACACTCTGCATGTGCATATACAAGTCCACGTACACTAAAACACACATCTTATACGTGTTAGCATAAAGCCACCATGCAGTCATAAAGATGCTGTTGTTCAGGTGTAATTTGTCCCCGCTCCCCTCTGTAGCCCGCAGAGACGCACTCTCTTTGTAACTCACTCCCTCCCTTTCTCTCGCACTTTTTTTTTGCTTTCTCTGTACCTCTCCCTCCCTCACTCTCCTTCCCTTTTGCTCACCATAACTCTTTTTTGCTAAGCTAATGCTCTCTTTCTCTCTTCCCTTGAGGGAGAACAAAAAGTAGCTGGCTTCTAGGTAATGAAGCCCTTCAATGTGATCTGCATAAGATTGCCTCCCTTGCTGGCCTGGCTGCCTTGCCCCGATGAATAGCAAAAGACTCTCAATGAGACTAAGGACAAAAAGCAGCCTTCTCCTCATCCACAGTGCCATTTCTCAAACAAAGTCACCTCTTTTATTATTTATTTTTTTGCTGTGCCCATAAAGTAGAATGAGAAGAAACATGAAACGGAAAGAGATAAATTACATACAATGTTCAGGAAAGGGAAGGTAAATGAGAGTGTGTGTTTGTGTATTTGAGTGTCAGAGCATGTGTGCAAGCTGTTGTGTGCCTGTTTTTGTAATGATGAGGAGAAAGATGCTGCTAGCCAAGGCTGCCCTGTGAGTTGTTGCATTGTGTGGATGTGATTACAGTAAATGGATTTCATGCAACAGGGTCAACATTGGTACAATGGGACATGAGGGAAGCAAAGATTATTGATGGCATTTACTTGGCTAAATGTATTTTTTAAATATATTTGTAAGACAGCAGCGTAAAAATGAATACATGGAAAGACCATCCCAGGTGACTGTCCTGTCTAATTAAGTGTTTGTAATGGACGTTTTTGCAATCCTGAAATGCATGTAAGACTCATCTTTTGCTGTCATAGTGTTACACACTGCTGATCACTGTATCAAGGTCAGTTAATCAATCTGAGAGCGACAAGAAGCACACAGCATCCTCCCTACAGCAGTAGGCTACTGCGGGGGAGGAGAGGGACTGATCCTGGTTCAATGTGTCAGCTGAAGATGCTTCTAATGGCCACCAGTGGGCAGATAGGCTTAGTTTGTGAGCGAGTGAATGAATGAATATTTGCGGGAGTTACTTTTTGAAGTCCAAATGCAAAGCAGTCGGACTGTCTCACACTGTCTCTGGATGTAGGATGGACTTGTATAAGCTAATATCATTGTAACTAAAGCTGAAACAGATCAACTGACATATCCACTGACAGAAAATTAATCAGAAACTAACATAATATTATTTCTGTCATCTTTCAAGGAAAAATGCCATACATCTCCTAGTTCCAATTTCTCATCTATTAGGATTCTCTCATTCTGTTTGCTTGTTTTACTTGTTTTGTTCCCCAAACAGTCTTAAACACTATTTAAATATGTCACATTGTGCATTAGGAAATTTTAATGGTCATGTTTCACCAGTGTTTCACACTGCCCTTTTATTGGCCAAATTATTTAGTGATGAATGGGTTAATTCAGAGAATAAACACCATATTAAGGAATAATGAAAATGTTCGTTAGTTGCAATGTACTTAAAAGTAAAATTGGTGACTTGCAAGAGAAGATTTCAAAAGAATGATGCAATGCAGGGGAGACATTCAGTCCCTAATTTGGATCCAGCTCAAAAAACAGTGGCTCCTAATTCTTATAATACAACTCGATGGAGTCTTTTGTTACACCCACTTTCCTGGTAAATGCCCACATCTTTTGAACCTCACACTCCTCGTAATGAGGCCTTCTCTTAAAAAAATGTTTGTCTCCAAGTCTCCATAGGCAGATCATTTTCTTACGCTCGCCAAACTTGTCCAGAGCCACAGAAGACATTATACAACTATTTTCACAGGTTGTGTAGTTCTCACCATGAAGAGTGTACATGTAAATAGACACAGAGCAGAAACAATAAGAAGTTGTCGTGACCAAAACATGAACATTTTTTATCCATCTTTTCATTTTTTTCTTTCTGTTTGTGTAGTCTCAAGGCCTCTCAGCACAAATATCAGTAACACAGTTATTATGCTAGCACTGATCAAAAGCAGCTGGCCTTCGGCCTGTGACCCTATGACCCCCAGCACACCAGGACCACACAGTATAGCGTGGCCTTGAGTATGTTATCGCTTTATACAATATACAACAATTCATAGTCACAGATGAGGAACCTTTGTGTCACCATTTCGCTCTTTGTATGTCACTTCACATAATTCATTGCTCAATAATAACAGCTTACTAGTCAAAGTTGCACATATTTTTTGATTATCCCTGATATATATGACATATATATATCTAAAGACATATTGACAAACAGCTACAGGTGTGGTTGACATCAATAAAAACTAAAAGCCATGTGTCATTAGAGCACTCCACTGCAAACTCACCTCAGCTACACGTTAGATCAGTGAGGTTTGCTGCCACTGCCACCATCTGCATTCATTAGGCCGGGTACATATTAGATCTTACTGGAGAAAGATCTGCTGTAGCTCGGCTGAAACAGTCATTTTCTCGCTCACTCAGTCACACATTTACTCACTAATTGCCTATCGTCCCCCTTTTCTACAGATGACACACTGAGCTGGGATCATTCATGCACTTTCTCTCTGCTATACTGCTGAACTGAACAACGTGTTTGTGTTTACAATGTTTGACAGAGGACTTGAAAAATGTTGTTGTTGATGTTTTGTTATTTATTTATGCGCACACAACTCTAGCTCTGTAATTTTAAAGCTTTAGTTAATAACTTCTGGGGGAATTCATTTCTGCTGATTAAGACAGAACACATTTATGGACTTGCAATTCTGTTAGTGAATCCTTCAGTGTGACACAAGGAAAGTTCCATTTCAAAGGCTTGTGGAAGTAATCTAACTTTCCTGTGTGTGGGTCTCTGTGTGTGTGTGTGTTTATCAGCTCTGTCACATATCAACCAGAAGTGACAAGGAACTGTTTGAAGTCATGCTAGTGAGTGGGAGGTCCTCTCTGCATCATCGTTATAACAGGCAAAACGAGGAGGGCTCCAGTCCGCCGACTTGGCAAATGCTTACTCATATCTGCTAGGATGCCAGGATGCTTTCTCATACGCATTCTTCAGTACACAGCCGTGGCTCACCTATTAATTATTCAAAAAGAGAGTTGTGGATATTTAATGTTGTGTTGTAGGGCCTTTTTTTTCAGTGCACTTTTCCTGCACTGCATTTATCCCTCTTTGCTCCTCCGTATCTCCTTCGTGCTGTATCTTGTATTGTGCAGGACGTCACTCCCACTTGCCCTTTGCTTTTTTCAAAAAAGCAAGAACCTTTGCTCTGTGGCTCTGCTGCCAAAAGTCAACACCAATGTGTGTATGTTGGAGATTGTGCTACCTTTTCATGCTGCAGGTGATTTTACAGTGTTCAGCAGCAAGAACAGGATACCCTGTTCTCTCATCCCTCCATGTCTGCATTATTAATTGTCTGAGGTACCAACCATAGCTATTTGGACGCTGCAGGCACTCAGTACCTAAAATTAAAAGCAGCAATTGCATTCCATTTGAAACACATAATAACACTCTTTAAAGTTACATTTTGTTCCCACAAAAGACTGTGTAGACTTAATTTAACTGCAAGAGAAACAAAGCATATATGACATAAAGAAACAAAAAAGAACAGAAAATCTCTTTATTTCTTTATTAGCTGCATTTTGTATGTGGTCGTGTGTGAGTACTTCTTCAAGTGGCTACAACCAAGATTCATGTGCCCTACTGTTGCTGGTATAGTGGAGGGGGATTGGTCAATGCAACATAAATGACGGCGGAACACATTCATCAAGGTGGCGGAGATTTGAGACTAGAGAGGCTCATCCAATCACCGGCGGAGAATAAAGGGGAGAGGCATAAAAGTCCGTACAGCAAGGTCATTTGAAAAAGAAGCTGATAAGACGAAAGGATCAAATCTCCAGTACTGGCGAGGCCCTCCTCTTGATGTCTGTCCCCATTAACTAAAGCCCTTGCCTGGCTTATATAGTCACTGCCACGCCTCAGCTGTCTGATACCATGAAAAAAAAGAAAAGAAGCTCGCCTGCCATGCTTTTACTGCTTTTCTTTTACCAAAATATATGGCCCTGCTTGTAATTTAGTTTTTTTAACCTTTTCTTGTTCGGATATTACTTTACATGTTCTGTTTTGATTGTATTTTATTGCAGACCAATACCAAATTCATTTCTGGTTACTGGGTGTTTTACCCTCCTGTCTTGCTGTCATGAAGCCGTCTGATTTGTGGCATCAAACAGCATTCTTCTGCTCTGGCTGTTTGTGTATTGGAGCATTGGCAGCTGTATTGCTCTCAACACTGCAGAATGGATTTAGTCAGTTTGTGGTTTTACCGCAGTCACAGTCTGGTGTCCACACATACACACGCAAACACACACACACACACACAAAAAAAGCCACGTGTACAAACACACACACAGTCAATCCTACAGCAGGTTTACTATGTCACACTGGGGGCTGCTGTGTAATTGGGTGAATCTGCTCTCCAACACGCTACAGAGATAGCCCTTTAAAATTTCACTTCACTTCTGGGAGTGTAAACAAACCTTGGGATTACCAGGAGTGTAAATCCACATTCCACCATTTCTGTCACTCTCCTCTTCTGTCATTTTTCCCCCTACTTTTTTTTCTCTTGTCCACCTACTTTGAGAGTTTAGGGGTAGTTTAGGTGTTTGCTCAGTATGTGGAGTGTGTGTGTGTGTGTGTGTGCATCTGTCTGTCTGACTGTGTTTTATGACTGTCAGCCTGTTAACAAGAGCATGAATGTGTGTCTGTCTCCATTGTGGATGTGCCTGCATGTGTGTGTCGGTGCGTGTGGGTAGGTGCGCGCTGTAGCCGGTGTTCTTTAGCATGTCTGTCGCGTGGACACTTTATGTGCCAGCGTGCAGCTCTCTGTCTGTGTGTTCCCTGTGATGGATTGCTTGTCAGACGGCAGCATAGCACCGCTCTCACCGGCTGACGAAGATATTAAGTCACCAGTCACGTAGTACATTTCGACATTCCTCAGGGAAAACGCTTTAACCCCTCTCACTCCAGGACGGCTGTCAGATGACAGAGTGTATTACTTAGAAGGTGTTCGGTGCTAAAACAAACCACATGGCTGGATTCATTGGAGTTCAGCGTCTTAATGCAGTTGTGTGGCAGGTGGAAGACCTCTGTCACACGTTGCTTTTGATGGGCCAATTGCTGGGGTTATGGGCTGCATATTGTGTGCTACCACTGCCATTGAGTGGCTTTTTTTTTTTTTTTACCTCTGCAGGCTGTAAGAATAAAAAAACATGTAATTGACTGAGAACATCTTCTTGCACTGCAGCAGCCTGGCGGAGTCGTTGGTGAGGGAGGGATGGCAACGCTTCCCTCCAACTCTGTCCTTTGTTTTTAATGCACCGTCATCCTCAGTGCTGCTGCTGCCCCCAGAATATGAAAATAGCACACTCCGAGAGAATGTGAATGTTCACACTGGCACCTAACAAAAATGTACTTTTCTGTGATAGCTGAAAAACTACCTATACAGTCAATCTATTTGGATCATTATATTGTTTATCTTCCAGGGATTTACATTTTGAGACAAGCTGTAATGTTTAAGTGTATGTCCCTCAACAATTTCATTTTAGTTTAATTATTGTCTAAAGCAGTATTTGTAATTTTAGTCCCATTTTTCATATACTCACTACAAGTCATGTTACTCATATCTGAGATTATCTTATGCTATTACATAATATTAGTGATTCAGTATTACCGTTTTTTCACAATAAGATTAAATATGTGTCTAAATAAGAGAGAATTAAAGTTAGGGTTTTGGATTTGTTAGATTTATTAAGAGTGTGACACTAAAATACTCAGGCTTAGTCAGGGTGTGTTTCTATGAGATTTGATTGACAGTACCTGGTAACATGAGGCAACAACGCACCAACAGTGATCAGAATTAGATTCAAATATTTCTACATTTTGATTGGTGTATGGAAATGTGACATCACCTTTTTTTCTAAAATAATTGAGTCCCACCCATTTCAAACCATTAATAAGAGGACACACAAAAATACAAAAACCACTTGACAGATTATTTTATGTTCATCTAGGACCCCAAAACACACTAAAAAGCCCATCGATTTCCGAGAATATGGTGGTGTTCTCTCCCCATCTAGAATCAGCAAGGCTTCTTCCCTGTCTGCACAGCGCTGTCTATTTTTCTTGTCTGTGTTTCAAGTGAAGTTTGCTGAGATATCGTGTGTGCTTTTTTCTCACTACTGATGTGGCCTAATGGTCTGCAGGAAGATTTGACACTGAGGATGTTTGCTGCTATCTTGCTGTGAGAAGCTTGAACTTGATAGACCAGCAGGAAAACAGCACAGCATGTAGTTAAACAAGAATTATCACATAGGAAATTTAAGTGGGCATGGCATGGTATTTTTTTCATCAGGTATCAGTACATACATTCCTGATTCCCTTATGTTATTTTATTGTTGGTTGTTTTATTCTATGGTGTAAAGTAGCTCTCCATTCACACAGAAATACTGTATCTAAGCACACACACAGGGAGTTGCCTACTTTTGGCCACTGAGCAGCTCAGCTGGAACCATATTGCGCTACACGCCTCGTTAAGGGCATTTCGCAACAGTGTATACATAAGTAATTCATTTCTGGTATTAAGTAATAACTTTGATCTCTGGTTTACCACTCTCAGGAGCTAATGCTGATGTTGTGCGGCAAAAATATTAACCGCAAGTTCATTTCCCACCACAGTTTTGCATTATGCTGAAACTTGTTATTTTTTTTATTCCTCATTTTTTCCTTTTTTCATTGAGGAGGCATAATTCACATTAAACACCCTTGCCCTGTGGCAGAGTTCTTAAATTAAGCAACATTTTGTTCATTTACCCATGATAAAGTTGTTCATTAGACAATATACTTTGCCTTATTCTTTGTTATTACCTTGCCATTGTAAATGCCTTGGGAGCAATTAAACATGTGAAGTGCCCAATTTTCCGTCCTCAACTTCCAGTCCTGAACTCTATCTGCATGTTACACACATTTCCTATGAACTAATTAAAGTGAATCAATGACACAACCCTTTAAAATGGCGGCATATGTCACGGCCATCAGTGGAGAACAAAGGACCCTCTTAATTATTTTGTTCCTACCGTTCTTGTAAGCGACTTGTCAAGGCAGCAGACTCAGTAGCCGACTCCTTGAAATAGGGATGTCATGTACACACACAGACACATATTGTACACATAGACAAGCACATGAACACACACACACAAACACTGTCCCCAGTTTCTCTGTGACGGCTCCCTCTCTGTCTTATAAAAGACTAGTAATTGTAGTACAACAATGACAATGTAAGTGCTTAAGTGTGACGGTCCCTTACTCCTCAAAAGTGCAGTGTCCCTTATCCATCATTGGCTCTAGGGAACAATTTCTTGGATGCTGACAACCATATCTTGATATTTTTTCCTGTTGTAAGCCCTCCTCTGGCCCATGTTGTATTTGGCGAAGTCCAATTTTGAAAAGTGTGTTACAGCTGGAAATAAACACATATATCCTGATCTTTTTAGCCTCCGCAGGGTGTTCCTCATTCATTTGCCCTGTTCCTCAGCTGCATTCTGCAGCCCTGCTGAAACATGCAGTTTACTATGAGTATGCATTAGTCCTGTTATGAAGACTGATGGGCAGGGGGAGACCATGTTTTATCCTGCCTTGCAGGAAATTATTTACTGTGCCTCCCTGTAATCTGAAATACTTATATCTTCCTGATATAAATATAAGACATCATGGTTGAGGACAGCCACCACTTTTAGTCACAGCCCAGGCTGTAGATCATAGTGTTTGGTGGAAATGGTGACAAATGAAGGGGTGGGAGGTTTGAGGTTGTATTGGCAAATGACAAAAAGTTCACACATGCCAGTTGTTTATGAGCATGCTTATTTGTTATAAGGGTTTCCCTCAATGCCCATCTGCAATGTTGCCATAAATGCCCATCTGCAGCCCGGGAATCTAAAACTGGCTTTGACTACTGTAGAAAAATCCACTGGCGGTGCTCCAAGTATGTCATCTTCTCCTCTGAGAGAATAAACGGACGGGGATGGATGGATGGATGGATGAAAGGATGCCTCGACACGCTTGTTTTCTCCACCTCGTTACAACCGTTTCTGTGTTATCAAGAGCTTTGGCCTGCCACACTACAGCACAGCGCTACACTTTGTATTTGACAATACTCTGCCTCACAGCGCTAATCGCCTCTTAATTCTTGCGTTATATCCCATCCGTGCACATGCATTTCAATCAAAAAGGTGGTACTGTCCAAAAATAGTGCTGGTGGCACTGCCGGGAGGGATGGGCTGTCAGTCTCCCTGTCTGATCATGAGCTATTATCCTCTCTGCCCACAGACAGGAGAGAGAGCTACACCAGTGTCTATGTGATCATGATCAATACATAATCACTTTCCTGTCACTGCAATGGCGCTATCAGGGGACAGACCAGCCATTTTAGAAAAAGGGTTTGGCACGCCATCTTTCTGACCTAGAAAAGCAAGAGGGAGGATGAGCAGTGGCTAAGTGAAGGTTGGACTCATTTAAACAGTCATTGCCATGGGATGCATTATTACATTTCCACTATGCTTGGGTTCATTACATTAGTCTGCAAAGCGCTGTTGTAAGAAAAGTGACAGTTAGGAGACTAGAAACATTTCTACTGGCCAACCGATAGACTGACTACTGTCTAAATCTAAATGAAAGGGAAGCAGCTACAGTAAGCATGCACATAACATCATTTATTACATGGCTTTGTTGAACAATTGTCTAATTGGCCAATTAATGTATTCTGAGGTTTGCAAGTTCTGAATAACAACCCACTTTTTCACATTTCACAATGATTTTGTTACACTCAAGAAGTCTATTTTTGATGATAGTCATCAATTTATGGCAGACAGCAAGTGGGGGAAAGAAATGTAATCGACTGGGTTTTTTCGAGTGTTGTTAAATTTACCTGAGTACATGAAACATTGTAATGCCAGTTAGAGGCTCAGCAGTCTTTCAGCTGTTTTGAAATGTTGGGTAGAGGGCCAACACAGCATAACAGAATGCTGTGAAATAAACAGACTTTTAGACTATGTTAGAATATGTAAGTAGATATCATTTATGAACAATACCAATAACCCAGCAGCATTAACATCACATTGGACACAGGTATGGTGCATCACGCATGGTTTGTCTGTCCCTGGGGTTTGCTTTCCATAAGACAAATCGGCATCCACTACAGCAGTTGTTACAAGAAATTGAAACCTTTGTGATTTTTATTTTTGAGACTCTCCTCTAAAGTCAATTTTCCATTCATTTTTGGCTGCAATTTCTGCTGTCTAAACACATATTCAGTGTTCAGTCCTCTCTGTCTTGCTGTTGTTACAGACATGAAATAACCAAACCACACAACATACAGTTGAGAAAGGCTCAACTCCAAGGTTGTTGCAAGTGTTGTTACAAATGTCAATGGTATTTGTATCAGCTTTTCTTACTTCTGGATAAAAACCCAAACATTTTTGTAATTTTGTCCACAGCAAGTAGCTTTTAGCTAACAAGTTGACGTTACATAAAACCAAAATAAGTCATGTCTGTAAAGAAATTATCAACAAACAGCCATGTCCTGTTCTTCTGAGACAGCAGCATTTTACTTTTTCAGCATCCCACTTGGTGTTGACTAAGAGCTATAGCCCTCTAAAATGGCTTTCATAAAAGGGAGTTGTGTGTTAGCTGAAAACTCTGCCTTTATCTTTAAAGAAAACTTTATAATATCTAATATTAGATTTGTGCATGTGTTCTGCACACTGCTGCCCCTCTCTCTATTTATCCCTGTGTTTCTCCCTCTCTCTTTCGACCCCTGCAGTGTAAAGCCAGTCAAACATAAACAGTATTGTTTTACCCGGGTAGGGCTCACAGCAGGGCACTGTTAGCCCCACGCCTCATGCAGCCCGCAGCTCTCCCCATGCCTCAGTGATATCCCTTCTCTATGGCTCAGTGCCTGCATACATATGAATGCCCCCTGTCTTCTACCCTTCACGCTTCTGAGCTGGTCCAAGCTGAGCAGAGCTGAGATGTTACACAGTTGTCATGCTTGTTGGATGGAGGAATATGGGGGAGAAGTCTAGCATTCCAGCAATAGTAAATGAACTGTAATGACACATTCTTTTGAGTGATTATAGGTATGATGGTACTTGAGCTCAGAGTGCTTCCCTGTGGTGCGGTTTGCTGAGTTGTACTAAGCATGCTGAGGGTGAATTCTGGGCAATGGGGGGAAAAAGCAACTCATGTTCTTGTGAGATCAACTGGAAAATAGAGCCTATGTGCATATAAACATTAGTTCTGGTAATCGGTTTGTGTAATGTAGTGTTCTTCATAAAGTAAGCTGTAACTTTTGCATTTTTAAAAAAAATTTTTTTACAATGATTTGATGTTTTATTTCATCCAGTTTTTCAAGACACCTAATTGTGAAGGACCTGATCAAACAGGGTAGAACAATGGAGTTAATTTGACAAACGCTATATTCTGTATTTTTATTTCATCTTCCATCAGCCTTTTTTGTTGACCCTAGCTGGGGTAAATGAGCATCTTATATTTTAACTGTATGTTCACCTGTATGTCAAAAAATATTTGTGAAAATCCTGTTTTGCAGATAAAGCTGTAGACATGTGTAGTGTTTAATTTTCAAAATTCATTTCCTGTCCCTTCCACCCTGCAGCCTACAGTAAGTGTCTGCAAATGAGCATCTTGTGATGGCTCAAAGCTACATCTTTATGACCCTCCACTGTCTGATTATCTTTGCAATACTTCTAAAGGAAATAAGCAAACTATACAGATGAAGCCGTGTTGTGGGATAATGTATTACATAAATAAGCTGCAATGTCCTTCCACAGGCATTGTGTGTCACATCAGGCTGCATCCCCCAATTTATCCTCTCTCTGGTTCAAGGAAGATTCCTATTGATTTCCTATCACTGAGCCAGTGTACAGAGTAAATAGGAAGTGGGTGCCCTATTATTTCTGTCTGTTGATAAAACAGGAGGCTAGACCCCCATGTCTTCATTCTGAGGCCCCTTTAGAAGCTGCACGCCCATCAACCAAAAAAACAACAGTAATGGCATCCTTTGAAGTGATGTGTGTTTAAAGTATTGGTGTTGTATTAAATCCTGTGAACTTCAGGATGTGATTAATGAGATTACACTTAGCGTGGGAAAACAACTGTTAATGCAGACTGTATTTTCACACATGCTTAATGCGTGTCACTCTGTGGGCTACTGCCCAAACCAACAGAGGGAGATTTGCTTTCCCAGGAAAAGGTTATATGCAATCTTTCAGTGTCTGGGCATCTGCTAGGCAGCAGGAGAAAAGTGAGACTAATCCATTTAGACAGGAAATAGCATGATTGCACCCACTTGCACATTTCTAACAGGTTTGACAAAGAATCGTGTGTAAGTGACATTTTTAGGTAGAAAAGTTGCCACAGCAGTAGAGTGCACAGGACATCAGTTGCATTCTGGGTGAACATTTCCATTGTAGGCTTTTTTACATACCTGATTCCTCCCTGCATGGTTTTTGTTTTTAGTAGCCATTCAGCTTTTTCATCCCTGGAAGTTTAGAGGTGTTGTGTTGCTATTATTGTAATCGCCACATTGCTACAGGCTTTAAATAAAAGCCAGAGACAATATTCCTCCTACAAATGAGTTTCTGTGCCCATTGAATGGTCTTGCTGCATCCTTTTCTGCAATGTCCCTGAAATTTCTGTGCATTATCAAGGGGAAGGACGAGCTAATCTGCACTGATTTGAAACAGGACCAAAACACTGGCTTTCCTAATCCCTCATTTTTTTATCAGGGGTGTTGAGGAGCATTTTACCCTGTGGGAGGGAAAGAAAGAGGGAGCTATTTCATGCTTCACCGGTTCCACTGTTTTTATGAAGATTCTTTTTTTCCTACCCTCCACTTCCCCCACTTCAATCCATAGTGTAACTGAATTTATAAAACCTGTTTGCAATAGTCAGACACCTTTTAGACGTGCGAAGGTACTTTTCATAATTAGGGATGCGGAGATGGCTGCCTTCTCCCTCTATAGTAGTAGTAATTTAACTTTAAGGCAGATAAGGCTCTGTATCTCTGAAAAAAAGAGGTGCAATTTCCTTAGCTGTCTCTCATTTTATTCATTTGACAATTTGGCAAACACCTATGACACACAGGATATAATTTGTTTCCCAGCAATACTGTGTGAGTGCACCAATTTGGATTATTGCACACATCTGTGACATATAATTCATATAATAATGTTTCCTTACATTCTGTCAACTAATTTATTTGATGTTTTATTTATTTATCTAACATGTCTGTGGGAAATTTCAACATAATGCCAGGTCCTTAAGCAGAACTGTGAATAACTTTCATGATGTGTAGATTTGTAGTTACTTGAGATTTTCATCACACATGCAGCTTGTAGATAGTTAATGCAATCATATGAGTGTTATAATCATATATCAGTGTTATTAACTACCGAAATGTGATAAGTGGAATATCACGCTCACTGTTAATTCCATGTAAAGAAATTTGGAGAAAGAGAATGGAGCGCCAGTTCAGTGGATTCAAGTAGAGACAATCCCAAGTCTATCAGTAGCTGACATCAAGTTATAATGTGCAGTTTTGTGCCATAGCAGCAAGCAGAAACACAGAAAAAATCGAGCTCATTGATCTGCTACGATCTGAACACTGCAAAAGGCATAAGGTCTAACAAGCGGTATGAAATTTACAAGGCAAGCTTTGGCAACACAACAGCATGGGTCATCATAAGACTATGAATTACTAGAACACCTCTGTCTCAGAGGACCACTTGAGGCTCTCTCACTGTAAAATAATTGGGTTGCAACAGTGAAACTCCTACTCCAGTCTGAGTGCAAAGGTGGCTTTTGCTTTGTTTTGCTGTTACAAGACCACAGACTCCGCGGTGACTATTAATCAATGGTTGACACGTGTAGCTGACGTCATAAAGAAGAAAATAAGTTCAAATACTGTACCAGTTACATCTTTGGTGTAGAGCTATTTACGAAGGCCAGTTCTATTTTGCAGTGGAGAAAAAATATATATTCGCTGAGTTTGTATTGAACTTCTTGTAGGTTAGATGTTAAGTCATCACTGTGCTGCACATTGGTCAGTAGGTCAGTTGAGGGTTCTTGCTATGCTTGTAGTGCCAACAAAAGACAATATGCCACCAGAATACAGATGTCTGATTTGTGGGTTACATACCGAAGACTTTGCAGGGACTGAGTTTCCCACACATCTGTTTTTCTTTTGTTTTTTTTATTTCTGTGTTTTAATTCATGAGTGAAACCTCTGAATCACAATGTCGGAGCCAACCCCTCGTGCTTAGTGCAAGTCTTTCCTATAAGCCTTTTCGTCCACTGTGGACAAACTTAGGTGCCTGTGGCGGGATGCCTCCCTTTGTTGTCAGAATACCTCTAAACATCTTTCACAGAAACAATTACCATACCATCTGTAGCTTCCTGCCAGCATGTTGCTCACTGTCAGCATGTCAGCTTCTTTTCTCGCTATTCTCTCTTCCCTCGCCCGCTCACACACACTCTCCCTCACACCGAGACTGATGAGGAGCTAGGTCACTGTGAATTAAATTGGATGAGTTTAATTGCGTCAATAGTCTCTTTATATTCTAATTTTCAGTGCATTTTTACTGATACCTAGTAATAGAGCTGTGAATGGTGGATTGTCATTAATATATTTTCTGATTTGCCTTGAGCATTTAGCGGAGTGCATTGATAAAAGTCCTTGCGTACATTTTCTACAAACCTCATTTAAAAAAAGAAAACCTAATTTTTGCTACATTGAGCATTGTTGGTGTGAAGGTAATGGCTAATTGTTCAAGTGAAAAAGGAATAGTGATATCCATTTAGCATTTTAAGAATACATGTGGCAACAGCAATAGTAACATAGCCAAACTTTTAATAGAAAAAACTCTTCTGACAAGGTTAACTGTTTTCTCTGTTTATTTGGCTACAAGTTTGCTTTAAGTGATAAGGCTCAAAGACATACATTTGATTATCTTATAACCTTCACCAGAGTGTTTCCAGGTGCGGTAACACTCCTTTTGGCTTGTGTATTAGGGGGCTGCAGTTCTTGAGGACCAATAGCTGTTAAAAGCATGTAAAAGTACACGGTTACATTCCCTGCTGTTACAATAAGTATGTGACACATCCATCACTGGCATGTTAATTTGCACACTAGCTAACATATCCAGCAACAGCTAGCATTACAAGAGGCTAAATGAGTAATCCACACTGACAGGACTGGTTTGCTCAGGTTTGCTCAGTTAGGCCAAATACCCATTATAACATATCATCTGAAGTCATGTCACATTTGCTGAAAGTAATTGACACTTTGATGGCAGCACTGTACACACATGATTGGAAGCTGTGTTGCAATAGACAAAAAAAAGAGGTTGTGGGTACACGTGCTTGTTCAAATGCCATGTTGTTTTCAGTTCAGACCAAACAATACTCAAACACTAAATTCGTTTATTATTTCACTGAGGCAAGGAAATGCACGAAAATAATTGGGTGCAGGGGGGGTCATAAAGGGTAAAGGGTTGGGTATTTTTTTCTGCTTGCTGAAGGGAGGATAGTGCAAACCTGCAAGGGAGGTTCAAGCATGACTGATACAGATGGAACTGGGTTTTTGAACAAATCAACCACACATAGGGTTGAATAGTCTCATCCTGATTGGCTCAGCACTTCACCATTTCAGTGCAGAGCTATGTAGAGATGATTGCCTAGAGTTCTAGTTCATAACTCTGTCTTTCTGCCCCACAGGTACCCCAGTTACCCGGGTAACAGCTACCGATGCCGATGATCCAGTGTACGGGAACAGCGCAAAACTAGTCTACAGCATACTGGAGGGACAACCATATTTCTCCATAGACCCCAACTCAGGTAAATGCAGTTCTGTGCTTGTTGGTGTTTTAGAATTTTAAGCTGCATCTTTATTCTGTGGGCACAAGCGCTGTACGCGTTGTGTTCTTCCACCAGACATTTAATTAGGAGACAAAGCAGCACACACTAGAGGCCATTTCTGAGCATGTTTGGCACACTGGATTCACCTTGGCAGGTTGGCCATGTCAAGTTGCTTACCACAACCAGCTTGCTAAATTCTACACACACGCATTAATAAAGAGGTCCAGTTGTGATCACTATGTCTTTAAAAAGGGGAGACACAAATGGAGGACACCTCAGTGAGGCAGGCAAAGCTCTTTGTCCTGTTATTCATTGTTTGCCTGACAAAGCCTGACGAAGATCTCTCTGAGATCGAAACGTTGCTTCATTAATTTTAATGGGAGCTATTAATACAGTGTGCAAATCCTTTGTCTGTTTCTAACCAATGGAGAGCATAATGCATTACAAAATGTAATGAATGACTGCCACACCCATAAAGGGACAAAAAGGAAAGAACTAGGCTTTATAGTGAGACAGTGATTACATCTAAGAATTATTCCAATAGTCGTTTTCTTCTAGACAGGGCCAATCACACCAGGTCAGAACCCTTTAGTATTTAAATATTGTCCTTTTTCAGGACCTGCTTCAACTTAGATAAATGAGCTTACAAAGTCACCTCAGGCCAATCAGTGGGCTATCACTATTTGACCGAGGCTCTAGGTACAGTAAGTACTAGAAAGGTCTAATTGATAGGCCTCAACTGTGAGGCTTATTTTAAGCCCAACTGTGAATCAAACCCTAACAAACAAAAGTGTTTAGACTGAGCAAGTTTAGAGCAAGCAGTATGCAGTGGAAAATTATAATACAAGTTTTGCATTACTTAGATGAAATATTTTCAGAGTCACTCGAACAATATCTTATATTAGTACAACCATATCACAGTAGTTATTATACTAGTATTACAAATGTTGACAGGTGCTGACCAAATTTTCACGTTCACCTGAAGGCAACACGGTTTTATAAAATGTATCTGCACTTAAGTGGTCAACGATTCAAAAATAACTTTTGTAATTTTACACGATATTAAATTGAATGGAATGCAATGGCAGCCTCAGTCGTGTGAAAAACTTATTCATCAGTCAAAAACCCATGGTCAGCGTGAAATGATAGGCTTTAGACGCCCAATTTGCAGCCTACTTTTTAAAAAATATTTCATGAGAGGAAGACTAGATTGGACAGAGGGAACACAAAAATGTAGCCTGTCACTGGCAACACAATAGGTGTTGTGAGCAGTGCCCTCCCCTTGGTTTGGCGGCATCACTCTCCATAAGAGGAGAAATAATCCTGACAACACACAACACACAAATTTTATCACATATATTACGTGTTTCCATTTTACCAGTGAAATATGCCAACTGAATGAAAAAAGCAACAGAGTGATCGACAGTTGTGTAGATGATGAAGGATTAGATGAATACCAATAAATACATTTAGTAGAGATCACTGAATAACAGAAATATTTGAATATTTAAATCAGTTTCACTTTTTGGCTGTGTAGTCTAGGCTACTTGGTAAGCAAGCTCTGACATCTAAAAATGAAATGAAACATCAACAGTACATCTCTATCCTGACTGTATGAATATACATGCACATTCTGCTGTATATCTACAGAAGCTCCTCTAAGCATGCATTTAGACTGGAGGGTCACCCCTCTTGCAGTATCTGTTTTAAGGAATTCAGCCAACATATCTATTATAATTAATTAATATTTATAGTTTAGTTTTAAATCAGATTATCAGCAGTCATAATTTTGACTGAGTTTTGGCAGCTGGGCTCTCTGTGCTGCCGACACTGTGGATTTAAATGAAAAAGAAAGGCATGTACGTGTGCACAGCCCGCAGGTGCTACAGGTTGCACAGGTTCCAGCAGGTGGACATGCAACAGCTTCCCCACCTGCTGGCGCACCTGAGGTAATCTCACTCTGCTGCTGTGTGCTAGGCTAAAAATGCATACAGTTTCTGAAAGGACAAAAAAGCGATTTATAGTTGGCATGGCAACTTTTTTAACGAGTGTGTTGTTGTGTTCACCACTGTGTAAATGTCTACATCATTATGTAACCTCACCTCTTTTCAGCAAGCCTGTAAGGGACAACATTAGCAAATGCACGCTAAAAGGGAACTGACAATGTTGGTTATTGCTTAAAAAGTTGTTAAAAACAACAAAATGGACTGCAGGTAACTCAGCCCATCTGTTATTTGAAATGCTTGTAGAGTATCGCTACATGAGGCTGCTGTTCACTCAGGCTCCAGGCTCCCTCCTATCCTCTACCGCTTTCCTCTGCAGCTGCACACTCATGCTTCACACTTATGTTTGAAAACATGAACAGTACGCTGGGGCCAAAATGTGTATTAGGGAGGGCACCAGAACTAAAGTGAGGAGTGTATAGCTTTAATTAAAACACAAAATAATGCAGCAACATGGTAAGAAAGTATGTTTTGTGTGTGTGTTAAATAAGAAAAAAAAAAAGCACCCACACATTGATTTGCTGAGTAAAACAGAAATAAGGTCCGCTCACTGTAACAGTGACTCATTTAATAAGGTAGATCTTTTGATGAGATCTTTAATGGGCCGGTCAGATCAGAACAGTTAATGGCCTCTCAAATGTAAATTGTTATATGCACACACAATATTACTCACAGCTGATTACAGTCTGCAAAATAACTTCACCCTGGCCCTTATATTGAGGACAAAAGTATTCCTCTGTCAGTGGAATGCATCAAGACAAATGCAATAGTTTCTCTGTTTGTCCTGGTTTAGCTGAACTGGTGTCAGTGCTATACTATGTGGTTCAACAATGGGCTGCATGAAATGCATTATTAAAACTACAAAATTATAAGATTCATATGAGCAGAGCTGGGCATCAATGAGTGGTGTGTTTCCATTAGCTGGTTGGTCGTCCTAAATGCTAAATGGGCCAGTACTCATATGCTGCTGTGTAACATCATTGCATTATGAATTCAAAATAATAACAATAATAATAATAATAATAATGAGTTCTTCCTTTCACAAGGCAAACTCTTCGACAGCGTCATCATGCATAAAGTTATCTCAAAACAGATTCCAGATTGGATCTTTAATTGCTTTTTCAGCTGACTTTTTAACATGTGTCTGTAAGCAATATGATTAAATAATGGTGAAATTACATTAATAAGAAATGAGATGGAAATCGACTGCTCACAATTTGGAAAACAGCACACAATAAACAAGCTTCAAGAAAGGGAGCCTCAAAAATTTATGTACATAATTAGGATGAACACTCAGTTCAACACATAGAAATTGGGCTCGTCCCCACTGCTATAGGCGTCACCATCTCGAAGCATCTGCAGCGGAACGTGGCTATAGAAAACGAAAACGCACTGAACGGACAATTTAAGGATTAGCATTCATGCTTTCTGTGACTGCAGATGGCTCATTCAAGTGAGCCAGATGTTTTAATGAATGTTAATGAAAAATAAAAGGTGAGGGGAAAACAACCATTAGAATGCGTTTGACACTTGCAACGCCACATTGGAAATGAAAAGCATTCAGTAAATAAATAAACATCATGCCCCAATTCATCACTTGGTTAATGGTTGGTGAAAAAAAAAAAGTTGAGGCAAATATCTATGGAAATGAGTGTTTGTCTATCCTCCCTTTTCAGTGATTAGGAATTAATTTGAATAATTAACGATGATCAACAGAGATGAGAGTGTTGCTTCTAGCAGGATGACTGAAGTATGTTTGTGGGTGTGTGTGTGCTTGGAATAGGAAGTACGCGTGTCTTGTTTGTGTTTCCCTTTTTATTTATTGATTCATTTGTTAGCGTGACTAGAGGTAGGCCTACCTTTTTGATGACAGTCAGCGCTCGCACTAAAATCAGGCATTTTTATTGCTTAGACCTGTGACATAATACAGCAAGAGGAGTATGTTTCTTATGCACACTATAAATTTGATTATTTTTGTAAGCAGAGCAGACATTTGAATAAGAAAGAGAATAGTCATATTCAAATACTTAATTTACCTGGACATGTTAATTGTTTGGTTAATGTTAAATGGTGACCTCTTTCTTGTTGTGATGATATTTATGTGCGCTCACTCTGTCCTTCAGACATCTTTTTCTGTGTCCCGTGCACATTTACAAGGACAAGTGGTGCTCTGTGGTGCAGTGCTCTATTAAGTAACATTACCATGATATTATTATTATCTGTCGGATCAGTAGTAAAATAGATAAAATATAAATATACTGAACTGTCCTTGTGTTAACATTCCATTGCCCTTTAAAACAACTTTTTAAACGAGGGGCATTCTTTTAATTTTTTAATATTTAAAATGGGTCAATGTGTTGTGGGATCACTTACCGAAGACTGCATTCACAATATTACAGTGTTCACAGCATCTATGCATGTATATAATTTTCAAAGAAAAGATTGACAGTCAAAAAACATACATTTTATCACCTTGGTATTAAATTACTTTTGTAAATGTGTGACAGTTGCTTAAAATACCTGATATCAAACTAATGACAAATCTATTGCAGAAAATAGCGCATTAGCTCTGTTAGGGTATCAGAGACCTGTAAACTATGGTTAAATACAGTGGATGTTCTTCTACTGTGCTGTTATTGGTGATGACATTACCTTTTACACAGCACTACCCTTATCTAATCCAAAACAAGTCTATTTGGATTGCTGTTATTGGAGATTTAGATCAGTTTCTTTGTTGTCTAATTTACCCCACACATAAACAACTTCACTTTTTCTATACTCAGTACAAGCCCAAGAAGGGAAATGAAAAGGTTACCACTTCAACAAGTGTCTACATATTGGTTTCTAATAATTTGAAGTAGAAAACCAAAAAATAAAGGACAAAAAAGGTTAATATTGCGATTATTCCTGTTATTTTTACACATATAGCAGTGTGACCTGTGGGACCCCAAACAATAGCAACAAAAAGCCCGATGCTTAAAGCGGAGGTGTAAAAAACATGTTGTATTTAATATAATACCTATTTATTAAATTATCTGAACAAATAGGTTATTGTATCTTTGTTAACTGCAGTTTTGATGATGAGGTTAGGTAGCTATTTTGTTTAAAACATCCAACTTTTCTCCTTCACATGCCCTAGATCTTTAGATCATTTGTGTTGAGGGTGACCTCCAAAAGCAAAACTGACCCTGAAATTGTGTTACATCTCTAAGGAAAATCTATCTGAAGAATAGAAAATGCAGGCACAGACAACATCCTAACCCCTCCCACATTTTTCATCATAGCAAAGCATATTCTCATTGTCTGAGGCAGCTCAGGACCAAGGCAGGGTGTCATGCCAAAGCCTGGCTTTTATGAGGGGTTTTATATTCATTTGATGATCCTGCGGGCCTCTGTTTCCTGAGTGGATTATCCCTATATGCCGGTGCTGAGCCCTTTTTATATTCAGCGCCGTGGCAGAGTCAATAAGGTCCATTCTGCATACAATATTCAAGATTATACAAGACAGACAGCATAATTCACACTCAATCAGAATACAAATGACTGCAGACGGCGGAACAGCACATTCAAAAACAAACAGTGCTGGGGCTGGATTCAGTCATGACTACCTTGCCATGCTCACACAGCTTTTTTTCAGAGAATAAAGCTGCAGGGAATTCTTTACCTCTGCTTGGTATGGAGTCCTTGTTTTGTAAAGTCATGGTCTAAAATAATGCACGTTACGAATTGGGGAGTAAGGTGGGCGTGAAGGTTACAGTATGCCTTGCTTTTTCTTGTGCTTGCTGGTGCATATTCGCATGAGCATCATTAAAATGATGTGCAGAGTATCAGTCATGTTTATAATTGCATTAATGTGTTATGAACTGTTTCCACCTCCAGCGACCATAAAAGTTGCTCTCCATGGGATGGATCGGGAGATGAGAGAGGAGTATCTGGTGGTCATTCAGGCTAAGGACATGGGAGGTCACATGGGGGGCTTATCTGGAACTACGACTGTCACCGTCACGCTAACGGACATCAACGACAATCCACCAAAGTTCTCTAAAAGTGAGTAACTTTACAACCATGAAATCGAATTGCAAGGAGAAACAAATTACTGCTGTATTTCTCTGATAGGTCATAATTGGGAAAAATAAATGTTATTTCGTAGATTTCATCAAACAGGCTGCTCAGAAACTAATTTCTCCAACTGCAGTAATATCTAATGATGATGCAGTGCTGTAATATACTTCCATAATTCTGTTTCATTTGATCAACATTTCTGGAAACCAAAGAGCTGTCTGTCCCTCCCCAGGTTTGTATGAGTTTGTGATCCCTGAAGACCTCCCGTTGGGAAAAATGGGTGGCAAGGTGAAAGCAAATGATAGAGACATCGGCGAGAATTCCAAGTCAACATATAACATTGTGGAGGGAGATGACCATGGCATGTTTGAGATTATTACGGACACACAGACACAAGAAGGGATTCTTCGACTGAAAAGGGTAAGACCTAGAAAACCACTGGAAATGGCAAATTTCAGTTCCTCATGCTCTTTCTGTCTCTGACTGACAGTCATACACAACAGGGCCATGGACTGCACACTACAGCTAGTGTTAGCTAACGTGTCCTGAGTCTGACACCTTTTTGTTAACATTCTGTTGAAGTCAACATCACTGCTGTCAACACATCTGGAAATGTTCTTCCGTCCTCCACAATGAGACAAGATGCTTCAACTGCCTTTGCAATGTAATTAATGTCTTAAACATGTATATGATATGTAGTCTTCTTGCTGCTCTTATGCTCTGACTATCAGGCCACTAAATTAAGCAAGTCAAGTATACACAAAACCTTCCCTCAATTTGACAACTTCTAAGGACATAGAATTTAGGGGACATGCCCCTACCAATATCCAGCGACTACTTAATTGTCCCTAGAAATTATTTTGATCCAAAAATTCAAATATAACTGGTCAATCAGTGTCGAGTCAATGTATTTGGTACACAAACGGTTACCAGCTCTGGTTCTCTGCTTCAACTCTAATGCGTTTTTAAGTTTTGAAAGATTATGTCCTCCCCCACAGTAGATTGGTCCACTGCCTACCTTTTTCAGACCCTCTGCGACTTTATTTCTAAAAAGCGACTAGCGACAAATTTAGAGAGTTTTCAGACCATCGGGGGGGAAGTGAGAAATATACAAAAGTCTGCTTATAGTGTAGGCTAATTTATTCTCCTGCATGCTGCTCAGAGTAATCTCAGTCAGTGGCTCTTCTGCCGCACAGGGTCTCTCCATCTCTTCTCGCAGGCAGGAGTGAGAGTAAGTTACCATGGTTACAGGGACGCTGTGAAACTTTGGGACAACAGAGGAGGAGAACAAGGTGGGGTGGTAGATAAGCAGCAGACTTAGTAGTAATTAGACACTAGATAGTTTCGACCCCGACCCCTGCTCTAGTCTAGGCAATATTTTTATTGTCCTCACCTGCAGTGACATGAAATATCCGCCCCTGGTCGACTTCACCATAGTGTTTCAGCTGGCAGTGAATGTGTGCGCGCACATTGTGTGTCTACATGAGAGCATAGAAGACTGATTATAATATGAAAGCAAGCCCTCAACTTTAATATGTCTCTGAACGACATAACAGACACTGCTTTGTCCCTGGTAATGATGATGATCCTGAAGATGTTGAAATTGCCCCATGCTACAATTATAATACTAACACCACTACCACTGCTACTACATCTACTACTACTACTACTAATAATAATAATGATAATAATAATAATAATAATAATAAGAAGAAGAATTAATAACTTTTCAGTTATTACCTTTTATTTCAATCACATGTTATTTCAAACATTTGTTTAAACCAGGATGGAGCATTTAGAAACCAGCCATAAATTCTACCTTTACAGAGAAAATGTTCAGTTTTGATTGAAGGTATGAAACACATTTCTGTATAACGCAGACCAGTACATCACCACCACTAACAACAACCTCAATAATAAACATAGAATTGAATTAACACCCCTCTGACAGCATCAGAACATTGTAATCTTCACAAGAATTTGTGGCAGATCTGTTATATTGCATTGCATTTAATTGTAGGTGTTCCAAACAAATGTCATGGGGTGTTTTATAACAGTTAACAGTGTGTTTGAATTAATAATTTATTATTTATATTGCAATATCTCATATCACATACAACCCTGGAATCATTTAAAGAATTCTGATCCACTGATCCTAGGACATAAGCAAGAAACTGTATAAAAAGTACTAATTCTTAATGGCATGCTAAAATAAGGCCATATTGCTCTGCTTCTTTCTTACCACTTCTGTTAAAATCGTGTGTCTTATACTGTCAAATATTTGACTGTAAGTTTACAGAAAATTACTAGTTGCTTTACTTTCACAACAACTTACTGTGCCATTTTCACAATATATTACAGCTGTATACTGTGATTGCACATGATCATCATCAGCCATGCCAGTATGCTGTTGCAGAATTACCACTCTGAAAGCAATGCAACTCAATCGCGAGTTACACCTAAAGTTACACTTACAATATATATATATGATAATAATATTTTAATAATGTGTGACTTTTTCACAATCATATTAATAACAATAACAAACCTATAACACACACAACATGTTAAATTAAAATTCAGACAAAAGCAAAAATACATTTTATATATTTATTTTGCAATTGAATGCAAACTATATGGGCAAATACCGCATTTATTTTTAACGTTTGGTGTTTTAAGAGAAGGCTTCACGCAAGCATGACTTTGAATATTAACACTGGGGCCTGCCTTCTCTGTGTCTTAGAGGCTAAAGGAGCATTTGATTTTTTGGTACATACTTTATTGCTAAAACCCATTTTTTCTTTAATTTATTAAAAAATCACCATTCATCAGCATAAGAGCAGATGAACTAAACATGAAGTTGCTTGCAATGCTAACACATCCACACATGCAGCCTACTACTGCTGGCCCCAAAGCAATTTCAGTGAAGCAGTTGCTGGCAAACACTCTGGTATTCCATGGCATGGTACAATGTGATGTTGGTGAAGCAAGTGTTTTCCTCAATAGCATTGTAATCATCAACTAACTTGGAAGTATGGCAGAGACTGACACATGCTTTGCTGCTGATGGTATCCTAGGATGTCAGTGATTTTCACACAATGTAATACATTTCTTGATATTCAGTACAAATGCAGTATGGATATTTCCTCCAGGATAGAAGCTGATAGAGGTTTGACCCTGGATATCATTTCTTGCCTGTAGATATTTAGAGCACCCAATCCCCTTTTTTGCTCGATATGGAATGTGTGAAATTTTCACTTGAAAATGCATTTTATTAACACCGTGACCTGCAAGCAAGTTTAGAAGCAGTCGTATCTCAAGGACATCTGTCGAAAATCTAACAGAGATTTGAACACATGCTATCAAAGATACCAAGGCACATGCTATTTATATATGTATATATTCTACAGTCTTAAGTCTTTAGATGATCTGCTTGGTAGAGGATGTTTGCATATATTGAATTGTTCACATGATTGATGGATGGGTGTTCTTATGTCTTGAGTAGTGGTTGGTCACTCAAATGTGGAATGCCATTGTGTTGTGATGTAAAATGGCATTACCCCAAGGACACGTGGTGTGACTTTGTCATGTGTGAACAATGAACTGCATGTAGGGTGGAATGTATAAGAGCTAAGGCAATCTGCCGGGACTACAATTCACTGCCACTAAAGAAAACATCAATGCTGGAGAACAAACTCGACAAAAAGTCGTAAAATCTCCAACTGTTTACAAAGCAAATGTCAAATGTGTTAGTCTTTTAGGCAACCTCCACCTCCGTGTCCCGCGGAGAGCTTCACTCTTTCCATGTCTGCTTAGCGTTCTCTCTGTGGTCCTGAGTTGGTTGCCTTCATCAATGAAGCAAGATAGATGATAATGTGTTGAGAAAGTAGCAAGGCATTTGCACACTTACTGTTTTTGCTTCCCTCTGGATGGCAGCGTCTCAAGATGAGATGAGATAAAAGAAACAATTGTTATGCTTTTGCGCTTTTGTTCCAGTGTTATCCTGCAACCGGGGTGACCGAATAAAAGATTCAGTGCAACTCTTTCCCCAACACACCCTGTCCCCGTCAACACGTGTGGGTCTATAAACTGACATCTAACGTGGAAGTCAAATTTTTTAAGATTCTTTGCGGCAAGGTTAAAATACATTGATCTAACTGAGGCTGGAGAGGCACAAACCAGGGGAGAGATCCTTTGCTGTTTGGGTTTTAAGCTTTTTATCTAACAGCCCCCAGGCCTGTCGAGGGATGTTAGTGGGATGCTGAGCTTTCACCCCTGCAGCCAACGCTGAACTTTGAAGTCTCTAAATGGCCTGTGTGTACATACTGATTTGATGCTAACGCTTGAGAGAGACCCAAAAAATGACACAGCAGGGTTGTGGGGTGGGACAGTGAGGGGGGTGTTAACACAGGAGAAACGAGTGTGTTTCTTTGTTGCTGAGGGTAAGTCTGCTGTCCCCCATTTAAAAATTTAGCCTTTTTGAGGTAAGCCATGTAAGAAGGTAAACTGGCCATGCAACCTCGAAAATGTCTGGTACTTAGCTCTACTGTTTTCCTTTTGCACTCACACATCTCTTAATAATCAACAGTAGCTGTACAACAGTACCACCATGCATACTAATAAAAATCAGTGGCTCTCCCTGGATTACTCAGTCAAAGCGCTCTGTGCGTTTATTGAATTAATAATTTGAACGGGTCAAAATATTATTTGTATTCTGATTCAGGTATGGGCATGATATTATACAGTATTTAAAAGAGCGGCTTGCATAAATGCTTTTTTTGATTTTGTAATTGATATTGAAAATATTGAATCAAAGCTAACTAGGCTAATAAGTGTGGCTGTTTACCACTATGTTTTACTCAAAGTGGATTTGGTGTAATTAAATATGCCAGTAACAGTGAGAGCCCCCTCTCTCATTTCCCCTATTTGTTAGGAACCTGAAAACAAATACAATAAGTTGTTTCTACATGCTGTCAAGTGGAAATAATACTGAAATATTTTGATAAAGGAGAAGCAAACACGAGCCTATTTTCTGGGTGAATTTAATGTGTACCACATATGCTTACTTATTTAAGGTGATGAGCAGCTCACCATATGCTTGTACTCTTAAATCTGCATTATTCTATATACTCTTATATTAAGAAGTGATCATATTACTGTGACCAACCCACACAGATTTCGCTTCAGGTTTGGGCATCAGGAGTGAGGTGGAGGAGAAAGAAGCGGAGGTTAATAATGGAAGTGTTCCAAATAGCTTCTCTGCCCATGAAGTGGGGCTTGGAGAGGCTACAGGGGCTGCGGTCTGTCTACTAGTGCCCTGATGCCAGGAGTGTAGGAGTGTGGAAGTCAAAGCCCAGGGTCGCCTCCCCCGTCCACCCGGCTGCTGTTACTGTCTCACAGCTGGGCCCCCGGACACCCCACCACCCACCTCCCCCCAGAGCTCTATAACACTGGCCCTGTCTGACCTCAGGGACAGTTCGTCTAACTCTCTCCCTCTTACTCTAACTGAATACATTTCTCGATTTGTTCCTTTCCCTCTTCTTAGTCCTCCTCTCTCCCCAAGCCAGCTCCTATCCCCTCAAGCGGCAAGGCCTAGTTTTTATTTCCCTATAAATCCTGGTTATGGAGCGTGGAAGTGACTTGATCCCATTATTCGACCAGAGGTGATTCAGAATGAAATTGTGACAGTCTGGGGTGTCCTCAGAGATGCCAAGAGAGTAAAAATTGTGACTCTCCTCTTTCTTTTAAATATTGATGAAGAGCCATCTGCAAAGGAAATAGTGTATAGCAATTGAAAAAAAAAAACCCATGTCAATGTCAATTGTATGATGACATGTCCTGTACAAAATGTTTTTATTCCTTTTAGGGGAATTACACCTTTTCCAGATGGTCTTGAATAAGCACCATAAGCATTTATTTCATGTGATCTGGTTGGGATAGCAGTACGTAAGCTCTAATAATAGTCACTGAGAGCATTAGCATGGAAATGTTTGTTCTTTCATGCTGTTAAAGGTTGGAAAATATCTTCAGGATGTAGAACCCTGAAAATTACATTTCTATTGATTTAAATCAAAATGATTTTTGTGCAATACATAGATACCATAGGCATTATCATAGCCACTCACTCCAGCTCTTCAGATTGAAGCCTCCTGTGTGTGTAATTTCGTGATCACAGCTTTTTTTAAATTATTATGATGACATGAATCTTTTTAGTAGAACAATGACAAAACATTCAACAGTACTGATGCTCCCTCCACTCAGAGCTCAATGTTTAAATTAAGAAAAAGGAAATAAGATTTTAATAGTAGTAAAAGTAATACTCAGATACTTTCATGACTTTGGGAAAAAAAAGAATTCTGAAGTAAAGTTCTCTGTTCCCAATCAGTTTAAATAAAAGTAAAGAAGCATTTTCAGCAGTATATACCAAAGTACCGAAAGCAAATTTATACTCATTATCGGATTGGCCATTTTAAGATTGCTGTATTGATTGTAATGTTGCGCCCCATGAAGTGGTGGTAACTGTTTTATATGGTTGGGTAGATGGTACTCCAGCAAAGTATTGCATTTTTTTAATAAAGTCAGAGGACTAAAAATACACAGATTATAAACAGAATGGTCAAAATCTAAGCAGCAAGCAGCAGAAAGCTAAGATCTCTACTTTAGTCCCGCGTTTGGTGCAAGCTCCAAAAACACTGGATCGTACATTCCCCACAATGTTAGAGTCTTTCAAACACCAATTTGTAACACGGGCTTTCTGCTTTGTACTCTCTAAGCCAAGTCGAGGTAACAGCCATGACAGGATCAGGGTTTTTTTTCACACTTCACACTTTCAGAGCCACAGAATACATTATACGACTGTTTTGACAGACTTTTCGTGACGGGTAAACTGGATGTGATGTGTAAAATTCGTGGTGTGTGCCTTTAATCTATAACAATGCATCATTGTATGTAAATTTGAATCTAAAAGGAGTTGTCAGTCAAGAGCTTTTTGAGCACAAGTGCATTACTTCCCTCTGAAATGTAGCATTAGACAGTATAAAGTAGCAAAAAAAGTACAATGCTTGAGAAACTATATTATCCAACACTGATTATTCATGTCTGTTTTGGACAGGTAACAGAGCAGGAAAGCACCTCTGTTATCTTGGCAGTGAAGCAGTCCCTGACCATGTCTGTCTTTGTCCACCTTCAGCCTTTAGACCACGAGAGCAAGCGAGCCTACAGCCTGAAAGTTGAAGCCACCAACATCCGCTCTGAGCCCACCAGTGGTGGGCCCTTCAAGGATACAGCTACAGTTAAGATTGTGGTTGAAGACTCTGATGAACCTCCCGTTTTCTCCAAGCCAGTGTACTTACTGGAAGTGAATGAGAACGCCCCCATCAACACAGTCATAGGGACAGTCACCGCCAGGGATCCAGATGTCACTGGGAGCCTGGTCAGGTAAGAAAGTGGATGCAGTGATCAGTGAGCTCCTGGGAAAACCATAACCTTTACTGCTTCACCATTTGCTATTGACTGACCAGTGCAATACAGTACCATAACTTGAAAACGAAAAAGCTTTTTAGTGTAATGTCAAGAAGTGGTGAAGAGTACAGGTTAACAAATGAGTCTTTTCTGGCTATAATGAGTTGTTTTAATAAAAGGGTTGACACTGAGGCATGCAATTAAATCTTTTCATGTCTGTGACCTTTGGAGGCTGTGGTAGCATCATTGGCAGTGAGGAAGCGATTCATTTTCACATATGGACAAAAAAAAGGTAGATTGTGAGTTGAAGACAGCCCAACTTTCTCTTTCAATGTGTGACCAGCCTTGCTATATTCTCCTCTTGTGTGACTTATTCTTGGAAATACCACAAGGGCACCTTGAGGATAGGTTATACACGCAATTTCTCTCCCTCCATCTTGGCATTTCATTAATTCTCCAGCGACTTGCTGACCGCATTCCCGGGACAACACTCAACAGGTTGTGTGTAATTGCATGAGCAGGCTGGGTTTCATAGATTGGCTGAGGCTATAGAGCAGGGCCAGTTCATTTTACTTTTTCTTTTCTGGTGGCATCCTCATGTTTAGTGATGAGATTGCCAGGAGGAATTGAGCCCTGAGGTTGCATGATGTCCCTCCCCTGGTAAAAAGAGAAGTATTTTTCATGTATAATGACATCTTCTGCCTCTCTCTGTCCCAATTTTGTGTCATGGTGCTGTTCATTGAGCAAGTTTGTGTTTTATGTTTGTTAGAGGTAGGGACAAAGACAGGATCAGTTTAGTGAATTAGGGATTTATTTTACATCTTAAGTGTATGGAAGTCTAGTGTATCATTGAATTTAATAATCTCAAAATAGTATTTTCTTCTGAATTATGATTAGCTAGTTATGATATCCAACTTTCCTGTTATTCACCCCCTTCAGTCATTATTGAAAGAAAAAGTGACTAAATAATCAGTGAGTGTGCATGCCAATGGCAGCACCCTGCTGACATTATCTCTTCACACATTTGCTGTACTGTCCAGATATTAACATCCTGTCTTGGCACTTGTTAAATGTTTTGAGCATGATGTAGTGAGAACAGAGTCACAGGCTGCGATTTTTATGCACCAGGTCATTTGTCTTTTTGCAGTCTATTTCTCCCTGTCTTTCTTTTTTATTTGTCCTGAGGTCATTCACTTGCACTCACAGTGTTCATTATGCTTTTAATCACCAATTTTACAATTTCGTGCAGAAGTTGTTATTTTCGGAATGGATTGTTGCTCAAGGGCTTTGTGCGACTGTCAGGCCAAAAAAAAAAAGAAAAATCCACTGCAGTCAGAGAAACATAATCGAGCCTTTTAAAAAATGTCCTCAAGAGCTGTTAGATTTTTGAATAAGGCTCGTTCTCAAACTTTTTTAATTTTATTGTCTGAGAGAAAGAAGAATAAGCAGTAAGTGGCTAATAGAATACTGCATTAATCATCTGCCAACTCCCGTAAAGCCACTGATCATCCGGAGGGGGGGATAGCTCAAAGATTACACACACGACCATGCTTCTTCTTGCAAGTTTGTATTTTGTTGCAACAAATTGCCCTACCTATACATGTGATTTTCTTTGATGTCCAAATGTATATTTTTCCCCCCGGAAATCTTCAAGACGAGCATGGTCTATCACAGATGTTACAGATGTGTTTTTTTTTTAGATGAGATTAAAGAAACTATATTGTCATGGAGGACTTAATATGATGCACCACCCTCACCAAAGACCATTTGATTTTCCTTCCAGCCAGGGTTTGTATTAGCCTGTAACTCTGAGCTTTGGGCTGATCGAATGCTTACAGTGTGGATGATTTTAATCCTTCCAGATATACTGGCTCACAGAAGTCTGTAGTCTCAACAGTGCCTCTTACAAGATCAGAAGTATGTTCTTAATAATGGGAAATCTGGAGAAAGGCTCACCATGCAATAAGTCAAATAATTTGACTTTGAAACTTAGTTTGTTTCACACAGGGCTTCCTGTAACAATCGTTTTCATTATTGATCAATTTGGCAGTAAATGCTTTGATTAATCAATTAATAATTTGGTTTCAACCAGCCCTGAACAGTAATTCCTCACTCTGGAGAAGCAAGAAGCAGAGATTTGTTTGATTTTTAGATTTAAATATTATATAATTAAATGGTTAATCAATTGTCAAAATAGCTTTTAATATTTTTCTGTCAACTGACTAATCGATTTATCAACTAATCGTAATGGTGAAGGAAACAGAGGCTAGGGCTATTGCACATGCCATTTTTGGTCTTTACACTAGAATTACCCGAATAAATAACATTCACAGTTTTCCTCCTTCCTCGCTCCTGTCTCTTCTTCTCTCCCTCTTTGTCTCTTATTCATTGTCTACTTTCTATTTCAAAAATTGGTGAGAGGGAGCTCTCTAGAAGAAAGGTGTAGTAAGTGAAGGTGGATCTATCAGTGGAGAAGTGGCAGCAGTAAAAGCAGCACAAGTGTGGCGTGCGGACCACCATCTGAATGAGCTCTCAAGTCAACCCCTCTGATTAAAATCGCTCTCCGTCTCAATCCCCCCTCCAGCCAGACCAGACTAAACCAGTCTGAATCTAACCCACTTGGGGCGAGTGCTCTGGTGGGCTGCCATGTCCTCTGCACTCAGGAGACAAACAACCCCTTAGCTGTACTTAATGCATCCAAGCAACAACATTTCAGGTGCACTCCATGAAAAAAATCCTCAGTATTGCTTCACTCTGGAGCCTGTGCTCTGTTGTTTTCTACCTGACTGATCACAAATAAAAAGCAATGTGACATCTGGCAGTCACTATGGCTGTCTGACACGAACTGCTGGATTTCATAGAATGGCTGTGCCTCAATTTTATTCCAAAGTACTGATAGTGTGACAAGCATTGCCAAAACCTGCTTTGGATTTTAAGTAAGTTTTATTAACATTTTTGTCTTCATTCCCCTTTTCTTTTTTCTTTTACTGTTGAGGGAGATTGCAGGAACATAATGGAATTCTGTAATGCTTGTTTCCTACTGCATGCTTCCTTATGTTGTTTTAGCACAGCTGACAGCTGACATGCTGCATATGGTAATACAAGCAGTTGTGTAAAGTAGAGTTGATTTTAAAATGAATGGAAATCTAATGTCAGGAAGGCCCATTCTGCAGTACGGATATTTTTGCTTTTGATATTTTTTTATTTATGATTTATTTTTAGACTCTCATGGATCACCTTCCTGTTAAAAGGGCCTGGGATTCATCCTGAATAAAATGTAGTGTTAAAACATAACTGGTCAGCATTCAGGGGACAGCAAAAAATTTGCTCTACATCTGTGATCCTCCCAGTTGAATTACTGACCTAATAACACGCAGGAATATTACATTTTGCATTTTGTTCTCTGCGGAAACCCCTTCTCTTTCCAACTTGGAGGCACTCAGTCACTCAGATGCGCACACTCAGACTCCAAAGCAGTTAAAACCCAGCACCTACTGTGCACACACAGGTGTGAAAAAGCACCAACACACACACATACGCAGAAACATTTCCTTGGCTGCTTCACTTTTAGCCCTCTAATTTTGTGATGATGCAGACTTTGCAGTAGTGCTAACTGGAGCCTGACTGATACATTGGCATGGTCAATACTGTATAGTATATCTGTCATTTAACTTTTGCCATATATTGTATATTAGTATTGGGTGATACATAACAAGGTTTGTAGAATTGTAAATTGTAACAAGATAGTACATAAGTTCCAAAACTACTTTTGAGGTCATTCAGATGCAGTGGTGTCATTACAACTGTAATATACTATAAACTCAGATGATCACAATACTTTATTAACCAATTTTAAGTAAAACTTTGTAACTTTTTTTGAAATCATAAGCAATTAAATTAATTAATTAATTCTGAATTAATAATTTCTGGTATGACCAGTAGCTTATGGTGACTAATGTCAGGTATTGTAGTAAACATTGAATACAACTTCCTGGCTTCATAACTCTTCTGCACAATGTTTAGTATTCATTAATTTTATTTAACTGCCACTTGTGGCCACAGTGGCTGATGTTCAAAATGATCACAAAGTACATACTGCAGTGTCACATTTGAGGGTAATTGTTTGTTTTAAAAAACAAACATTTCGCTGTTATATCATTGTCTTAAATAGCAGTATTTGATTCTCTCAAATATCAATATTCGCCTAAAAAGAAATTGTGTTGTTAAAGCTCTTGTGCTTATGCAGCACAGTGCAAAGAAGCACTGTGTAGTTAAAATGAGCAATGGTGGCTGAAGAGACGACAGACACCAACAGAAGCTCTGACTGAGAAGACAGGTGATCTGTGACAAATGCAATGCAGACACAACGTCAATGCATCAAAGGACCTTAAAGGAATTTTTAAAAAAAGAATAATGCTTTCACTGATTACAGCTTATGTTTTTTTTTTCTACATAGAGCAGCTTCTGTCGCTCTGACGTATTGTGAGAAGTGTATTATGTTATTTATTTAGGATGACTATATCTGGATCTCTGTTGCGTCAGTTGTACGAATGCTTCAAAGCTTTAAAATATTTGGCTTAAACTGCCTCTATGTGATGTTTAACTTTTAGACTCAGATCTGCCCAATGCCATTTAAAGGCCTGCGAAAAGTAAAGCAAAGCTGAAACCAGAGGATACACAGACACACGCGACGCGTTTGCACTCATTCTCACATCACACTCAGGAAAACCACGGACACATAACGCTGGATATCATTTTTTATTTGCTTTTAATTCTTTTCACATCACGTTGTCAGTTTGAGTGACAGGTGGCAGAACATTTCAGGGTCTGTCTCCTCGCTTCCACGTGAGGCTGTCAGAGTTTGACTGGGATCCACTCAGTCTGCAGGAGAGAGGCTGCTCCCAGGTGGCTTGCTGCTGTCTGCCTGTCTTGAAAGTGCTCTGCGTCTGCAGGGCAAGAGAGAAAGAGAAACAGGGGTGGGGGGGTGGGGGTCCTCATGGACCTCTCCCAGCCCGGCGTCTAGAGGATTTTATACCATTTCATCTCAAAAATGGAAATGTCACGGCTCGGTACATCTCCCCAACAATTGGAATCTGGGCCAGTGGTTTATTTATTTCATTTCCCACCATTCTTGTATAAGCAGCATCCTCCTTCATATAAATTGTTGTTGTGACTTTGTCTTTGTCTTTTTCTGGTGCACTTTCTCTATTTCTCTTTCCATCCCTCTGTATGCCTTCCTTCCTCCCTCTCTCTTCTCTCTCTCTCATACAAACACTGTAGGGTTCCAGCCAACAGGTCTGGACTGATAGGGATGAGCGGTTCCACTGCGAGATGGTACAAGACCGAGGGTTAGGAAGGAAGGGAGGGTGAGCCTGGTGGCCAAGGGATGTCTGTATGGTGAAGGGGTCTGCAAAGAATTGGATAGGGGGATTGGATTAGGAAAACCTTCGAGACCCAGCTTGATGGAAAATAAAAATACTGAGAATAGTGAGTAAGAGGGGGGAGAGATTGTGAGACAGAGAGAGAAAGGCAGACCTTTGTCCTCGAGGTATAGAAACACTAGTGCAGTACACGATGTAATTAGCTCACGTGAATCACTGCGGACCTGTGTTTTGGGTGAGCAGGATGTTTATGACAGTCACACATAATGGGAAATGAAACACATGAAACCAAAGATGACCCATAATGATTCTTTTTCAGTCAGTTTTGTGTGGGCTCGTCCTAAGAATTGGCACCGCGTGCGTTGCTACTTGAAAGAGCAATTTCACAGCTTCAAGTGGCATCGGAAAATTCTCTTTTATGTGCATTCCAATTTCATACCCGCTGCTGGAGATTTTTTTCCTGGGGAGTTTAATGTATTGCCACTGTATTTTTAAAACTGTACAAGTCTCAAAAAGTCAGTGTGTCACAGGCAGGGTCACAGAGAAACAGAATCAGGAAAAGGAACGTTTTACAAAATGTATCGTTTGAAACTGAGTCGTTTTAGTGTGTAAAGTGTGCTGCTTTTTTTGGCAAGGACCTAAAAGTGGCTAGTGGTTTAAAAAGAAAACAACATAATTTTGCTGAAGATCAGACAAGGTCACACACAACAGGCCGGTCGTTGGTTCATCTCCATTACATCCATTATCCCCTCCCACCCCCACCCTTCTGCTGTTAGAGCTCATGTGTGACACAATGCTGTCCTAACTCATTAATGCAAAGCCTTTGGGAGCCATTGAGTGTTGACAGATCCCAAACAGGGGTTAACAACACCCCATCTCTTACCCTGACATAACATGTACTAATGGTCTTTTTTGAAGGAGGGTGGGCTGCGATTGGGAGGAGGGCTTCTCAGACCTTATTGAGCTTTAATGCCCCCTGCTGCTCATGTGAAGGCTATAATTATTCCTCAGATAATTATTGATTTCCTACTGTTTATAATGGGCATTAATCTAAAAGTTTCTCTTGATGTATAAGGCCCTGTTAGCCACAACACCCAATAGATTACGAAAGATGCTGCAGTGGTGGGTCGTTAAAGAGTTTTGGCCTAAATTTCTGATGATCGATTGTCTTTGCAGGTACTTCATCGATCGGCACACTGACCTGGAGAGGCAGTTCAACATCAACGTGGACGATGGGAAGATCACACTGGCTAAACCATTGGACCGAGAGACAGATATGTGGCACAACATTACAGTAACCGCCACAGAAGTCAGTAAGTAACCTCTCCTGACTCCCCTGCCATGATCATTGATCCTTGTGAATTGTAATTTTCTATTTTCAAAATCACCATATCATTAGACTTCCAGTGGCAGTTTTACAAACTGAGAATTGCAGGGAGACACGTACACTATCGTCTCCTTCTGAGCGACTTCATGGTCTCAGTCAAAGGAATCACTGACCTGCTACACACAATCCTCTGTTCAACAGTATAGTGATTTGTAAACCAGAAATTTTAATTGCTCTGAGAGTATGGCACAAACAATTAGCATTTGAATCCACAGAGGCATTAAATACGTTGATTTGCTGAGTTTTGATTGAATTAAACAGCTCACTAGTCAATTTGTGGAAGTGCAAGAACATTAAGACGTATCAAATAAACAGTTTTAAAGACATGCTCCAGAGTGGATTGCTCCAACGCCAGCATCCATTACAGATTAAAGAACATCTGCGAACCGCAAAACTCACTGACTAGGTAGAAAATCTTGCCGGCAGAGCTGCAAACAGCTCAAACCATATGTAAGGCTTTATTTGCATACTGATTGTTTCAGGGGGGCTGTATGTTGTGATAAAGCTTAATGTACCCCTTAAAGCTATTGGAATAGAAATTTACACAGCTTGTAACTTTTTTTCCTGTCGTCTTCCACTCTGTCTCTCTTCTCTTCTCTCTCGGTCTCATCCTCTATCTGGCCCTTTCTTTCTTTAATCAAAAGAAACACGCATTAATTGTCAGAATAAATGAAAGCCCAAACGCTGTCATAATGTTTTGGCCGCGCGGCACAGACAAATCCCACCATCTTAACAGCCCGTTGGAGGAATTGAATGTGTCTCATTTGATAAGCTGGTTGCCTTGTCATTTTCTTGCACCCATATATTTAAAGTGCGCTTTCATGCCTCTTGGCAAAGTAACTGTGGCTCGAGATAGTGGCATCTCTGAAAACACCTAATAGGAATTTGCCAAAATAAATATGGCAGTTTTGCTAGTCTTCACGGATGGGGAGGGGAAGCCGGTGTCTTCTCTGGCGTGAAGAAGAATAGATGTGTTCCCAGTCCTATACTGATGCCATTTGCCACCCAAACGGAGGCGCGTTCTGCCGCCTCGCACCGGTTGACATCTGACTAATCAGATTCTATTCCCTGTCTGCTGCTGGAGGAAAGTCACTTTTGTAGGGTGGTGGGCTCTGTCTCCCTCTCTCCCTCTGCCCTAATCCATCTATCACTGTCTATCAGACTGTCAATTCCACTCTCCTCACTGCTTACCTCTTTCTCAACTCATCTCCTTGCCCGTCTGGTGGCCTTAAATTTCTGGAGCATCCTGTTCACTGCTCTACGTTTAGGTTTTCTTTGAAATAATTTAAAATAAATTTATAAAAGTATTTGTCTGGGAAAGTGCTATGACATTTTCATCCAAATACATTTATTTTTAGTTACTCTTCTCGGGCAATTGATCAATTTCATAATACCAGTTAAAGTCAGACTAAGTAACTCTTAAAGAAGACACACAGTACAACAATCTTCCTTCCTCTACAAATGAAAAGTTTAATTCATAAGCAATAAAATCCAGCCAAGCTTCATTGCACTCAGAATTTGCTGCCACAGGCTGATATGGTGTGGTATCACCAGTAGCTTATGGTAGCTAATGTTTGTTGCCAACTTTAGATTTACACTTTCTAACTGACATGACTAATGAGTACATTTAGTGACTTTATCTGCTTGTGTTCCTACTACACTACATTTTACCATGTCATAAATAAACATGATGATGTCTTTAAAGCAGCTGGCTCAAGAGACTCTTGGGAAATAGATTTGATTTGCCATGACTTTGTAATTATAGTGGCCACTGTTCAGCAAAAGTTACTTAGTCTCACTTTAAACCTTGGTTTTAAAACAAACATTTCAACAGTTCACAATTTCCAGATGAATATGATTGGAAACATCTTTGAAAAATATATTTGAAAAATATACATCTTTTAAGTTTCAGTGTGTAATATTTGACAGAAATGCAATATAATATCCACAATAAAACTATGTTTTCAGTGGTGTATAAAGAACTTACATAATGAGCCATTTCTACATAGACCACAGGTCCTCTTACATGGATGTCACCATGTTGCGCCACCATGTTTCTACAGTAGCCCAAACGGTCAAATGCTCTACAGAGCACATTTTATCACAATGTTGAATACATATGAAAAAGAAAAAGTAATGTTTGTAGTAGTAGTCAACTGGCTTATTAGAGTGTAGGCCACCGTGCCTTCTTCGGTGCGCTTGGAAGGGAGGGGTGAACGGTAACTTATGTTGCACTTATGTGGTGTCGGAATGATCAGAATCTTTTTTTTTCTTCTTTAAATCTTTATTGCAAAAAGAGATATAAAGTGTAAATGGGACATAACTTCTATTTATGCAAAATTACGTATTGCCTATATATATTTTGCAAAAAATACGGTTTATTTGCTGTGTGAACTAGATGTCTGCGTGTTGTTTATATGCTCTGATAATGCTAATCCAACAAACCTTTGTAGTAGCGTCCATGTTGATTCCATATTCTGACTTACGAGCATAATGAACACACACTGAAGTTGGAAGAGCGACTTCGCAACTCGGGAAATGTGAGCATCCCAGGAGCATGTGTATGCGCCATGAGCCGCTGGTTGCACTTTGTAACCACCACCACTAGATGCCACTTAAACTTACATACACTGAACATTTAAGAGTCTTCACTTCTATTGGCTGCCAAAAGAGACAATCTCACTGCTGAGGAAATTTAGGTTTATATCCAAAACATCAAGACAATGCATTTGTTGTCCTTCACATGGCATCATTATTCTTATAAGGTGAACATTATGGCTCCAAATAAATAAATTAATCAAAAAAATAAACACACCAGCGTCACTGGTCACACTGTCACAGCCCTCTTGGGCCCACATTAAAAGAAAATTGCTTTAAAAGTTGGCATTTGCACTACTGATTAATAAATAGAACCATTTGCGGGGACTCTCAAAAGGGGCTGTCAATTACTGGGGATGAATAATTCCAATCAAAATCTAATCTAATTAGACTGCCTTTTATTGTCTTCTTAGACTTCAGTTACTAGTGACTCATTAATATGCATGTTTTAACCCTCATGTTTTAAACATTACAGTGTACAGGGGATTTTCAAAAGCACGTTGAATGGTTTTTTTTTCTTTTCTTTTGCCTAGAATCCTGTTTTGCATCGCTGATACCAGCTGAAATGTAGATTGATGTGGCTTATCATCTGTCCTCCCATCAGCTCAGGAAATGAAGGGAGAAATAAAGATGGAAAATAAAGGAAATTAAAACTAGGTCACAGAATTTACCTGGGATTTCACACGTAACCTTGTTTTTTGTACCCCAGTTTTAATTTTTGCTCATTGTCCTTTCTTATTTCTCTCTCTCTCTCTCTCTCTCTCTCTCTCTCTCTCTCTCTCTCTCTCTCTATCTATCTATCTATCTATCTATCTATCCTTATTTCACACTGTATATTAGGAAACCACAGTCAGATATCGAGGGCAATTGTGGCCATCAGAGTTATGGACATTAATGACAATGCCCCTGAATTTGCCACAGAATACGAGGCCTTTCTGTGTGAAAATGGAAAACCTGGACAGGTAAGGAAAGAAGTGGCTCATTCATCAAACCAGTGATCTATCTTTCTCTCTCTCTCTCTCTCTCTCTCTCTCTCTCTCCCTCTCTCCCTCTCTCCCTCTCTCTCTCTCCCCCTCCTCCCCTGTAATGATTGGCCACAGTGAATTATAGCCTATTTATTTCACTGGGAAACTACAGAGGTGGGAGTGCGGTCCCTTCTCCCTCTGTCCTCCCTTGAAACAGTGTGAGCGGAGCAAAGGGGAAATGAGAGCAGTCAGGATTGATCAGAGTGGATCATAATTCAAGACTGTCTTTCATGTCCTCCTCCAGATGGCACAATGCTTCTCCCAGCCAAAAATTCTGGACAAGTACTTAGTATTCTCCTTCTCATCAATCGACCTCATTCAGGGGACCTACGTACATACAATAGGGAGCTTTATTGAAAGGAAGAGAAAAAAAGGGTGAACTGAAAAAAGGGAAACTGTCCTGCAAGGCCTGAATTCTAATTTCCAATCAATCATAAAGACATACAGCATGATAAGACCTATGATGACAGATTAACAGATAGAGCCAGGAGCCTGAAAGTGTGCCAGACTAGACAGGACCTCATTGATAATAATCTCAAACTCCAGGAATGAATAGGGCCTATATTTCATCAGGTGTGATCCAGCCAGTATTAGACTGAGGCAATCTGTGGTGGCAAAAACAGAGTAATGAATAGGCTGCCTCTTCTAATGGCTTTGAGACCTCCTCTGTTTATCTTCTTGTCTCTCTGTTCTCAACACAGGTGATTCAGACTGTCAGCGCGGTGGACAAAGATGACCCAATCCAGGGCCACTACTTTGACTATCGTCTCGTCCCGGAGATGCTCAACAACCCCAATTTTACCATTAAAAACAACCAAGGTGAGTAACAAAAGAAATCACAGAGGAGTAACTCTTTTGTGGCAGAATGACTGAAGTTTCTGTAAATTTCCCCAATGGCTTTCCCGTCTAATCTCTAACCCGCGGCATGTTAGCCATACTCGAGATGAAATCTTGTGGATCAGTGTAGCTCACAATTAGCAGATGTGAAATTGTCTGGACACCAGCTTCTTTTTACTCCCCAGTGCGTTTTGAGAGAAACTAAATGAATGGGATCCAAATGGCTTTTCCTAGTAGTCTTGCAGCTCAATGTAGGGTGACTTCTTAGGAGCTGTTGCCGCATGGCAGATGGTACTAAATTCATTTGCTAAATACTCTGATTGGTTAATTTTCTGTTTTTCTCTGTCTTTATTCCTTCCTCTTCTCCTGCCTTCATCCCATAACTGGCTCTGAACATGCTGTGTTCATGATGGCATTGTGTAATGTTTTCAGCTTTGGGCAAAAAATCTTCATATGGTACTGGCCTTCTGTTTCAGTGCAGAGGCTGCAGGCTAACTTACTGCCACCTCTTTCTGACTGAGGAAAGAGTCCATAAAAATCAGGTCATCAAATGCACTAGCCATCTTTTGACAAAAATAAAACCCTTTTACTTTTGAAACAGGTACATTAGCAGGCAGAGACAGGATATGCCAGTGTAATAATCACAAGCAATGGAAAAATAGCCTTGGCTGACTATATTCATTCCTCTTTTGACACATTAAACAACAACTAAAGGGGGAAAAAAACATTATTTTCTGTCACATATGTGCAAAAATCCTGGCAGAAAAATTGGAAGTCAAAAATGAATGGCAGGCACAGACTCGCTGCAAAATACTGAGTCTTAACTGTGGATCAACCTCAAAGTGTATGAAACATGCAGGTTCCTGAACCTTGCCCTTTTGTTAAGAGGAGATTTAATACTTTCTTAAGATGATGCAACAGATAAAACCCCCAATGGAAATGTTTCACCTCTATAAGCACAGCTGTGTGTTAGTCCTTAGAACACAATGGCCTGCATTTCTCTCACTTGTCTTCAACCAAAGTAAATGCGTGTTGTGGCTCCGCTCTATATAGTACACACCACACTAGCCACTTATCTGTGATATTGCTAATTCCAAACAGCGAAGAAGAAGCCCATTGCACCATATCCCCCAGCACTTCAGTGACTATTTCTATCTGAATCGCCAACTGTGGGAGACACTTCAGTCAAGAGTGTCAGGCGTGAGCCTCTGTGTGCTGCTTTTGTTGGCGATGATGAGTCTCATTGTTGGGATTGAACAGTGAAGAGGTTATGGGTTGTCCACATTGTGGAAAATGTCTAAGGTTCTGACCAGCTGTATACAATATATAGAGCACTCTGTGTCAGTCTGACCAGTGCCTTGTTGTGGCTACTGTTAGCAAACTTTTGATAAATAATGCTTTATAACAGACATTACTGACTCAGTTCAGTGACTTTATGCCTCCTCTCTGCTGATCTTAATGTTACACCATAATTTAGCCTTTAGCATTTTCCCATAATTGCCACAGTGGTTGCTATTTAATAAAAGTTTCACAGGCTCATTTTTAACTGAAACTAATTTTTTCTGTTACATCCTATAGGTTTATGTTTTGTATCAAAAAGGCAGAAATTAATCTTTTACTTGGTTTAATGATGGAAATTGTCGTGATTTGGTTAGGTTTATGCACAAAAAACACTTCCTAAGACGTAACTTAAGTGCGTTATTGTTTGATTGTTGACTTTCAGTACGTAGTGTGAAGAAATCAAACAAACTTAATGTGGGAAGTAGTGGGAAAGTTCCTCCAACAGTAGGACAGGCATGATACAAACTGTCACCTTAACAATAGCAAGTACTTCTGTGTACACAGAACATTACCATTATTCATGAATGTGCCATGTGTAGTTGCTAATATAATCTTAAGAGACTTCAGAAGATCAGAAAGTTTTCCGACTTTTAGTGTCACTTGTGCTGTCGCTGATGCCATCTGGAACCTCCCATATTAATTATTAATAATGACAATTAATATTTCAATGTACACCTTTTTTTAACAGACGGTAGTTGCAATACTTTAATGTGCCCTAAAAGGAAAAAAATATGCTTGCAACTCCAGCTAGTTCAATCAGTTTGATGGTTATCTGCACAGCTGTCTTTCTCTTTGAGTTGCAGACTTTTTCTGTGGATGGGCTGACGGGCAGGAAATGTTTAATTCTATTTTTACCATCAATAGTTGCCAAGAAAATGAAAATGACCTGTATACGAGAACAAGCCCTGATGGTTTACTACAGTATATTAGATACTTGCATACTCACTATGCACTGCTGAATGATCCAAATGAAATAGGACATGTTGGTGCTCACAAAGCACAGTGTACCACTTTGTGGCAGAACTCATAAGAAAATAAATCTGAGCATATGTTCACATCAATTACAGATTGTGCAAAGCAAATAATTCTATCATGAAGCATTCCATCTTTTGATTAAGTTTGCTCTGTCAACATGAATGTTTCAACATGGCCCGTCTCTCTATAGCTCATATCACCAGATCTATTTTGCCCCTCTCTTCAGTGCACTCTAAAGCAGAGAGGCAAAGGTTAGACTATCAGAAATCTTGTATGTTTTCCATAAGATCAGCAGGAGTAGATTCTTATGGGAATGCAAGTGTTTGATAATGTGAGCAGGGTAAGGAGAGCCAGCTAATGAGCCGACAGCTTCACAGAAGTGTCATCAAAGAGCAGCTGGCACCTTTCTGGGTCGACATGTGCCATCTTCTAAGTCAGTGTCGCCTACCGTGGTCCCTTCATTTCTTCAGCTTTCAAAGGGGGACTGCACACCCGGGCTTGCCTTCCTTTAGAATTCCCAAATTGTCAGAAAAAGGAAGGTGGCTAAAATTCATCTACAGCAATGGATTGTGAGGTTGCTAGAAAGCCTAGTGACGATTGATGTGGAATTAGTTTACCCTCATGCTGTACTGATCTTCACACAATTTAATAATAGAACTTCAGTCTGTTGCCACCATGAATAATAATGGCTTTTTCACACATCGTTGCAAAAATTCATCTCTGGCTTTACCTCTCTCTGACAGACAATTCAATCAGCGTTCTAGCCAAGCATGATACCTTCCGACGACAGAAACAGGAGATGTACTTCCTGCCAATCATTGTGACGGACAATGGGAATCCACCGATGAGCAGCACCAACACCCTGACCATCCGAGTCTGTGGGTGCAGTAAAGACGGCATTGTCCAGTCCTGCAACGTGGAGGCCTATGTCTTACCTATTGGCCTTAGCATGGGAGCTCTCATTGCCATCCTTGCGTGCATTATACTGCTGTTAGGTGAGGTGTTTCTTTTTCGCATAGTGACATTCATTTAAAAAAGTTGTTTCACAAACTTGAAAACACAAAAAAATATTTGCTTGCACTGACAGAAAATCCACTTGTCAAAGCTTGACCTAGACTTCTTCTTTCTTTCTTCCTTTCTTTCTGTCTTTCTTTCTGACAGTAATAGTAGTACTATTTGTGACCCTGAGGCGACACAAGAATGAGCCCCTGATTATAAAGGATGACGAAGATGTGAGGGAGAATATTATCCGTTACGATGATGAAGGCGGCGGCGAGGAGGACACGGAGGCTTTCGACATCGCAACACTGCAGAACCCGGACGGCATCAATGGTTACCTGCCACGCAAGGACATCAAGCCTGACCTGCAGTTTATGCCCCGGGCGGGACAGCACTCTGGCCCAAACGGTGTGGATGTGGACGAATTCATCAACGTAAGGCTCCATGAGGCAGACAATGATCCCACAGCGCCGCCTTACGACTCCATCCAGATCTATGGGTACGAGGGTCGGGGATCCATCGCCGGCTCCCTCAGCTCACTGGAGACGGCGTCCTCAGACTCGGACCAGAACTATGACTATCTCAGAGAGTGGGGCCCACGCTTCAGAAGACTTGGGGAGCTCTACTCTGTGGGTGAGAGCGACCGTGAGACCTGACCTTTGGTTTGTTAGAAGACCTTTCTGATTTTCTTTTCTGTCCACATACTTGTGTATCAAACACTAGGGGGTTTGCTGGCTTTTAGAAACAGGTGTTTAAAAAGAAAAAAAAAACTGTTAATAACAAGAGAGGCCACCTTTTTGTATTCTTCTTAGAGTGAGGTATAGCAGTCGTCATCCACTATGTCAAGCGCATTGTAATTGTTGAGCCAAACAATGTCTTTATTAGGAGATCTATGATTCTTGTGGAGTATAACTTAGATTCCGTTGTGGAGTGTCTAGCAGTATTTTGGGTGTTAGTCATTTGCTGTGACTGCCAGTAGCAGAAAAACCCTGGGATTTGCTGGTAGTTGCCCAATGAAAGGAAATAATGAATATCGTTGGGTTTTTTGAAGCTTGAGCGGACACCATTCTACATGCCGCATGGACAGCAAGCTGGACCTCACAAGCTGCAGAGGGACTCTTGTTTTAAGCCACCCTAAGCTGATTGGTGATCTGAAAGAAAATGACAATGAAAAAGCAATATATGGTCTACATTACAATGATGAATGTATGTATGATTTGAAAAAAGCAAAAATACAACCCAGTATTGGCTTTAAGGTGAATTTGTTATCATTTGATATCTTCTCTGGTGGCCACATTTATAAACTATCTAAAGCCCTGAAAGGCTTGCTTTATACAACTCTTTGTATTTACACGCTACAGGTGTGGGTCGCAAGTGTTACTAGCCTATAAAAGACTGAAGTGAAGACAAAAAAGAGAAATGTAGAAACTCTGAGGCCTTCTTTTTACAGAAGCAACATTAAATACAATTGTAATCTACTGTTTTTTGACAAGAGATGTGTTGATTCATTATTGTTCTATGAGTTTTTGTATTTCTGTTCCTAAATAATTTTTTTCTGTGCTGACAATTTGAAGTGTGTTTAGATTATTTCACATTCAGCTGTTTTTTCAACCACCTGAACACTGTTTCATCACAGCCAAACCATAAAATGAATTTATTGCCGTTGATGATATAGACTAGATGTAAGCAGGCAAACAAGAGCTCTAAGTTACTTTAACAGTATAGATGATCTAATTAATTGGGACTGCAGGAATGGGACCTTTCTGACACATGCTAATTCTATGTAAAATATATCTCATAATATATTCTGAGGTACAGCCAGTGAGCGTCTGAGCACAATAGTCCAATTGATACCTGAGTAAGTGACTCCCCCCAAACATCAGATCTCATTTAGGAAACACAGATTGCATTAGCCCAAGAAAAAATGAAGACACAAATCCAGACCATGTGCGTATTGCATATTGTGCTTACACTGTATGATATCAATAAAAAAGACTTGTACTGTACATAGAGTTACTGCTAACGTCATTAGCTTTCAATGAGGTGGTAGGTTTTGTCTCTGCACGTTAGCTCTTGCACATAATGAGAATTTCAATGGCACTACAGCTGCGTGCATCAGTTTGTACTGATACAGTATTATGGCAGTTCTCGGTAGACTAAACAATATATATGGAATAGTCCTACATGCAGATCATATTTTCTACTGTGCTTTAATGCTTATAAATGTGTATGTTCAATTATTTACTCCCTGTACTGTAATCTAAGATACCCTGTATTGTTTCCTACTTTGTGAAATATATTTTTATAAATATTGCTGAATTGGTGTGATTTTCTTATGCAGATGAGCGGTCACTGACAATCAACAGTCAGACATAGAATATTAACACTGGGGCACACACTCCACAAATTTTTACATATGAGAGACTTTGCTCATTATTCTCAGCCTGAGAAAATGGTTGTACAATGTCAATGGAGTTTGAGATCTAAAGTTTGAGAAAATAACTCAGATGATGTCATGGTGATGTTGTCAGGGTTCTCTGGACTACAAATGTACAACTGAAAGGCTGTGTTACAAACATAAGGTGTGGAATTAGACAGTCATAGAGGGACAAACAAATGATGCTATTTCTCTGACATTATGGGAAATGTAAGAATCGAGTGTTTTGGAGCTTGACCCATACTGTGGACAAAATGTCATGATACCATTAACCATTCTATTTTTTTTATTGTGTCTTGTGGTTCCCTCAACTTTAAGGAAGTAAAAAGTTACTGTATATTGAATACCTTTTTTATCTGTGCCACGCAATTAATTTGTAGGTGTATCTGGGTGTTTGATTTTCTGTTTCTATGTCTAGAAAAGAGAAAGAAGTACTGAACGTAGCTATGCCAAATAATTTGCAACATTTTATCACAAAATAGCTCCTGGAAAGCCTTGAACAACAATGAATAATATCAGCAAAAGAAAATAAAAAACAGGAAGCACAACTGGACCCATCCTCAAAACAACAGGACGGCTGTGCTGAACCTTTCAAAATGCTTCTGGCACTTATGTCATCAAACAGTGTGATAAAGACAAGAGCAGCTCTGTAGCATTATATTTCCCCAACTGCTATTCACTTAGTCACCTAGAATATTCTGGCCCTGCACTACTTGAATGCTATAAAAGTCTGTTTCAATATCTTTCCTAATGCTGTGGAAAGCAAAAATGGACTTTTAACCCACTTGACTCAACATTCTATTATTACAGCTTTAGACTGAACCTGCTCCCCCAAAACAGCAACAAGATAGGAAAACACATCAACAGGGAGGGGAAAAATGTCAAATGCTTATCATTTCCCCCTTCCAGCAGCTTTCCCTTGGCTTGAAAATGTCTCTGATGTTAAAGGCAACCTTTCATCCCTAAAAGTTGCCATTTTGCTTGTTCAGAAAATATACTGTCTTAAGAATGTGCTTTATCAGTTTGACATTATGAAGTTGGGACAATTCAACTTTTAGAATGATATAGATGACAGTGCTGTTCAAATAACTTGCAGGATTGAACGATGCGTGGCTCTGTCAGACTGATTTAAACGCTTTTGAGATATGTTCACAATGAAGGAAATCAATGATAAAATCAACAAGCACTGTGAATGTGGTGTGTATTCTTCTCACTTAGTTTGTCACCATCTAAGACGGTATATATCATTCTAAACAGTATTTTTACATACTGTGTAATTAGAATAATACAAACTAATCTGCTGTCTATCATTATTAATGTCTTATCAAAGGGAAAGAAATAAAGATCTGAATTGTTATTCCCAGCTCAGAGGGTATGTACCCAGGGAGATAAAAGTTTTGCACGTCATATTCATTATATTAATTAGTCTGGGATGTATGGTGGTGTAATGGTGATGTTGTATTACAGTAATACTCATCTGTTCCTGTAATTTATTTTATTTTTTTTATGAGCAAAGGAGATTAGATACAATGCATTTGCCCGTTTTCTTGCCTTTTATCTCTTTTTTTCTGAACATTGTCTCCTCTTTGTTAATCTTGCTGAAAGATTAGACTTTTGTTCAGCTTTATCTGATATTGAGGTTTCTCATAAATAACAAAAGTTTTTGATCGTATCAATTAGCGGCTGTGCCTCACTGAACTGAAAAGCACAAAATCACACAAATCCACTTGCACACATGCCTATATATAGAGCTTGTAGTACACACACACACACACACAGACACACAAACAATTAAGACAGGGAACTGCTCTACTTGATCATGTTCTTGTTATGAAAACAATATGGGTAGAGGTCGCAAAGATTAGATATAATTGATGTCAAAAATAGAAACAGAAATCAGAAATATCAGATGTCTTATCATCTGATTCCACATTGCACGTGCCTTTTCCAAACTTGCCAAAGTGGTGTTGGTGTTTCAGATGTCTTTGCCCTCTGGGATTGGAAGTGATGTTAAACCTGGATGCTGCTATCTTTATGCGCCTGATCCATTAGTCAAAATCAGCCATGGAACACATTTTACCAACTGATATCTCCCACTAAATGATAGCACAAATTGTTTTCCGGAATGTGCGACCCCGGCAGGTCAGCAGACTCATTTGTAGTCAATCTTCATGCACCCCCACTACTGTGTATGGCTGCAGGACTGACAGAGGTTGCCTAACTAAATGGTAAATCAAATTATCTTCCTACTTTTGTCACGTAATGGGAGTGTCCCTCGGGTGACAACCTTGCACTTGTTGTTCCCAGCTGATATGAGCCAGATTTTATAAGGACAGCCTCTGGCTCGTGTGGCGTAGAAACTGTAATTACTGTTGTCTGGCAGAGATGCCCTCAATTACAAACAAACTTTGATGCATACAAATTAAAGTCTTTTTCTGTTCTGGATTTTGAGATATGGTTCGATTGCTATCCAGCACCCCATGTTTGCTTGTTTTTTCATATTGACCATTGCACTTTCCTTGGCCCCTTAACATCTTTCCTTGGCCCTTGGGCAAAATTAGGCAGTGGACCTCTTCTATGTATACCCAGACCCCTTAAGTTCCTATCAAGCACACAGCAGACATGACAGATTAAGTACATTCTGCCTAAAGCTCCAGAAATCAGTTCTCCTGTACTGGAAATCTACCTGGATTCAGGTTTTCTTTGTTCTAATTAGTTTGTGGAGATTTGATCAAACAGAATTCATTGCACCATGAAAGTACATTGTTCAAAATACATGTTGAACTACAAGTAAGAGCCCAGAGTTTAGTAATATTGCAGTATTTGTATAATTTGTTCTTACCTTCAATGGTATCCAGCAGTTCCATTTTTCTAATTTTTCGTTTTTTCATTTTCATTTTATTTGTTAATAAAAGCATTAAATTAACCTATAGCAAGTCTGATCCAGAAACAAGGTGGCAGTTACTCAGGACAATTCACCAACCTCCTTCTTAATTGTTATGGTACAGTACAGTTGATAAAGTAATTTTTATTGACATAAAACAGGCCATAAGAACTCATGGGGCCCATTGTATAATGTTTGAAAAAGGAGTAGGTGCATGCAGTGAAAATAAAGTTTTTTTTTAAAATGTCTATGAAAAAAAAGAGAAAGCAAGCAAAAATCTGACTTGCCATTAGCATGCACTTTAGGAGGTTACTGAGGAGGTGTGTGGCTGAATGTCTGAGTATTGAACTTAAATTATCCATCCAATGAGCTCTGGCACCTGGATCATTTGCCGTGCACAGACGAAGACAGAAGATCTAATGACGGTGCCCCTTTTTATAATTTCTATCCTCGATGGTCAGTGGCGATCCTGACATGACTGCAAAGAATGAGATATGACTCTGAATAAAGTATCTGAAAAATGTTGTTATGTTTCCAGAATGGCTGTGGTAAAAATAATCAACATATTTCTTCCCAAAGTAATACTTAAATTGTTAGCAGTGTAATTTTTTTAATACCTCAATGGTAAAAATCGCAAAACCTCAATAAATGAAGTTCAAGCTGGGTGAGTGGAACAATATACACTTTTGTGATTTGTGTTAACTGTCCCTCTAAGGCCCTTATCATTTTAGTTGCAATTGTGAATACACGATACATATTCCCAAACTACTTTGCACTAACACTAACAATGACCAAGTGAACACATAAACATACATACATACATACTACCTTGGGACCCCTGGGGGTCTAGGGTCCTTGGGACCCCTGGGGGTCTAGGGTCCTTCTTTTGCCTATAGGGAAATATATTACAACATATCCCATATATTTGTGTGTCTAATAAAAGTCATAGCACTTCTCAAAAAGGTTTTCAGTTAAAACTATTTCATTAGCCTCAACAAACATGTACATATAACTATATTAAAAAGCCCTGTGCAATTTCTCTTAGACAAATAGTTTACTTACCTTCCCTATCTCAATAACAAAGTCCCAACAGAATTCACAAATAAACCTTTTTATTTCTTTATTATATGAATTTATTCCCTCATTATGTTTGAACTTATTCAGGCAGTATAACCTTAACTGTAACTTTTTAATTAAGTCCCATCGAACAGTGTTTACATGTCTAATTTAGTCCACTTTCATCTTGTGAGTTTGCTGCGAAAAAATGTCCGACAACATCACTACAAAAGAAAATCAAAGTAAACACAGTGATCAGGTGCAGCTATATGTAGTGGAGTAAGTGGACTTGTCTAAACAAAGGATAATGAAAATCATCAAAGATTAAAGGCAGCCTGTCTTAAAGTTTGTTTGCAAAGTGGACAAAGAATTTTGGGGCCCATTAACTGGTCTGTACTGGAAAAGAATCACACTAATGGTCTAACCAATCTTGTGTTTTTACCATTGGTCACTGAACCGCCAAACCACATAAACACCATATGGTCGCAGCTGCTGGTCTAATTCCTTCTGCTAGCAGTTTTCAAAGTTTGGTTGACATGAAGGACTACATGGCCAAAGCTAATTCAGCAAACTTTGCCATCCAGTTGAGCTAAAGTTAGAAATGTCCTTCTCTCACATCCCTCGCTTGATCTATGGCAACCTGGGGTTAAAACAACATAAAGTCATGTTTTCATAATGTAGAAGAGGAAATAAGCCAGCTACACCAGAAATCCAAAAGAAGTGCCTAGTAATAGTAGTAAAATCTGAATCTTTGTCCCGGCATCCTCACCTGCCAAGAAGGTGGAATTGCAAGTGGGGCAAATAGGAACTTCACTGTTGGCTTTACAACTCTATCCTAAGACTGGGAGACATATTATGGTCATTTTGTTCAGAGGGGAAGAGAATCCCTCTGATTTTACATTTAATGCAACACCACAGATATGTTTATGCGTTCTAGTTTCAGCGGAGGAGAGGATAGCTGTTGTTTTGATTCATTGGTCGCGGTAGCACGGTGGTCCTAATCATGCACCATGGAGTGCATAATTGACCCCCTCTAGCAATTAGCATTAATTAGCACCTCTGTTGGTAGATAGCACAGCCAGCAGAATTGCACCATAACTGTCCTGCCGTTTCTACGGTGCACCGCTGTCTCTGCATCAGCCAAACAACTGCTGGGACCTTAATCAGCTCCTAAACCAGCCGGTACCCTCACAGCTGCTCATGGGATGAAGGAAGCTTGGCCCTGCTGGACAACAGAGCGACTCTCACGAGCAAATGCATGGTACTGTGTTTGGATAATCTTTGTTTGACACTACTCTGTTGGAAATTATTAAAGCTGGTTACTTTACAGCAATATTATGAGGTATATTTATTTATTTTTTCATAGAAACACCCTGAGAAAATTATGCTTTATACAGTAATGTGATTACATTGTGTTATTTCTACTTGAATTGTTTTGTACGCACAAAAATGTCCAGAATTCTATCAATGGACACCAATATCTTACAAGACTAGACACTGCAGTCTAATGGTATATACATAAGTCTGGTTCAATAGAGGCCAGAAACCTCCTTAAAGCAGATATAATCAATAATTTTTACTTTAACAATGGGTCTAATGTCATACAGGGGTCTTTCATGGTGATGAAAATTATCACTTGACACCTCTATGCTTAAAAAAATCTTTTTAGTTTATTACAGCTCAGTGTTCGGGTTCCAGCCCACAACTTTAGGTAGGTAGGTATTTAGATAGATAGGTAGGTAGCAGTACATTTATTGTCACAATATAACAGGTTATATAATGGAATTCAGCTTTGTAACTCCCTTCTGCTACATAGCAGACAATATACATTAATACAGAAGCAATTATAAAAAAGGTAAACCGCAATAAACAGTATTCAATGATCAATGGAGCAGTGCTGAGGATGAATTTGAGTTTAAGAGCCTCATAGCTAGGGGGAAAAAGCTGTTCTGCATTTTTCAAGGTTTTATAGTTTTGGATTTTTCATTAGTGTTTTAATTTTTATTTCGTTTCAACTATTTGCTTTCAATGTCAGTTTAGTTTTAATTAGTCTTTAACATGGGTTTGCAAGTTTAGTTTAGTTTTAGTTTTTATTTACTGGAAAGCAGTTATATTCAAATCTAAACCTTTAGTAATCAAAAAAATAGGTATTAAAACAATATGAAGCACAAAGAGACAGGTTGGCTGAGATATCAGTGAGCCCATAAAACACACACTAGCTGACATGCAGTAAATATAATGACCAGCAGACAGGTTAACCCAGCGCAAGGGGAGCTCACAGTCAGTGGGCAAGGGGCAAGTTTATCCCACACGCAGGATGAGCACTAAGCCAGACCATCAGAACAGAACAGAACAAAATAAGGAAAAGAAAACCACCAAGACAGTGACTCACTACCTGCAGCCCAAACCAAACCAAACACAACTCACTACAGGTGTTGCATTCATATTATTTTGTACACATGTAACGTTATGTATAAAAGATCCCCACCAACAAACACCAACCCACCAACTACGCAGCCGATCTCTACCTGGGTCTCCTAGCCTACTCCTTACATGAGGCTCTCCTGCTACGCTGCGGCCAAACGCCGCCCTGACCCTAGGCTTTTTTGGATAAAGCAATCATGGCAGGACAGCCACACAACACACTGCGTCCCAGCTCTTTGCGTTTTTCATGTATATTGCTCTTTTTCATGTATATGAAATAAATAAATAAATAATCAAAAACTAAGGACATTTACTCTTTCATTTTAGTTTATTTTAGTTAGTTTTGCAAACCTAAAATAAAGTTTTAGTTAGTTATCGTTTTTTTTGTTAAGCCTCGTTTTCATTTTTTATTTCAGTTAACAACAATGTTTTCACGTCTAGTTTTCGTTTTGTTCATCTTACGAGAATAACCTTGGCAGTCTGGTGGCGCGGCTATATCTCTTCCCAGAAGGCAGCAGGGTGAACAGGCAGTGGCTGGGTGGGTACTGTCCTTTAGTATCCTTCGGGCTCTGCGTAGGCACCTCACGTCACCGATATCACTGATGCTCGAGAGATGGATACCAATGATCTTGTGAGCAGTTTCAATCACCCGCTGCAGAGCCCTCCAATCCTGGGCCATGAACATCCCATGCCAGTTTGTGATTCCAGTCACAGGATGCTTTCTATTGCTCCTCTGTAAAAACTGACAAGAACTTGACACGGTTACCTTTACTGTTTTGGTTCACTCTCTGCTCTCCTGGTATTGTTTTTAGCCAAAATGCTGTGAAAACCCACTGTATGCTACTTATGAAATGAGAATCCAATTTGACCTGTTTAATAGAGGCAGGGATTGCATCACAACAGGCTTTAACAAAAAAGCCGGACATTGTAAGATGAAGCATCAGCTTGGTATGCATGATCCTCCATTGGGTCATTTACTCAGATTTACCCCTGCGTAGTTAGTAATATATATATATATATATATATATATTATAATATATATATATATATATATATATATATCCCCTGCATAGTTAGTAATATATATATATATATATATATATATATCCCCTGCATAGTTAGTAATATAATGTAATATATTACTAGTTACTTATTTCTCCTTAAAAAAGTAATAATATTACTTTAGTTATTACTGGGTGATAAAAGACACTAGTTACGTTACTCGTTACGTTACTATATTACTTTCAGTCTCTCCCGACTTTATCATCTTCATAACAGCAGCAAGGAGTGTGATTTTTACAAAACATATAACGTTTCTTAATAAAAATATAGTAAAGCAAGTAAATCCCTACTTTTGAACAAGGCTACATTTTTTCTGCATATGTATTTATAAGAACGGTAGCCTATTATTCAGTATTTTGATCAATATTGACTGTTTTTATCAATATTTCAATGTTTTGGAAGCTTTATGTTATTCGGAACATGGTTGTGTGGACAGAAATAGATATAAAAGTGAATGTGTAAGTATGGCAAAAACATGGACATTTGCCATGTTTTTGAAAAAATGTGTATTAACTGTTGTATATTAGTTTCTTTTCATCAAATTTACAGTTACAGTTGTATTCCGGGTGCATTAGAAGATATTCAGTTGCATTATAATCTACAGGATGATGGATTTGATGGTGATATTGCAATTAAAATATTGATTTTATACCAGGCAAGGATGAAAATATCACATTTTCCTTTATTGTATCTCTATTTTCTCTTTAATAGCAAAATAAATAGGTTCATTTACAGTTGATTTATGCTCCTTAGCTTCTGACCTATCAAATGAGACCAGAATAATGCATCTAGGCCTAATGGTTGAGGAGATTCCTGATTCATTTTAGGTATGTTATTTTCCTGAAAAGAGAGCTTAAGTTAACAAGGAACGAGTGTGGGTGACATTCTACATGACGGGAAGTAAAAACGTTAAGTACTGACAAGGTAATTATAAAGCAACTTTGTGTCGAAAAGTGGTTGGGGCATTTAAGGGCTCAGATTAGGTGTGAGATGAAACACTTGCACAATATTGGAGTCACGAGAGCAAAACAACAAGAAACTTCTATCCTATTTAGAAGAAATACTCATTTATGACATAGGCTACTCAATTGGGGGGTTTGGGGGTCCGCCCCAGAAGATTTTGAGCATTAAACTCGTAATTTCCCGCATTCTAGAGACATTTTCGGCACCAATTTATGGTGGAAATGTCTTTGTTTATATGAAGGGTAACAACATTCGTGTGGCCGGTGACAAATCAGAATATAAAAATTTTGTCGAATGGAATGCAATAATAAGCAGCATGTTTTTTGGACAAGGCAGATTTGTTTCTTCTGTCATTGCATTTCATGTGTTCTTGTTGTGCAAGTAAACCTTTCTCATAGAATCTTTATTTGTTATTTAACTATTTATATTTTTGTTGCAAGCTTTTCAGAAAACCTTTAGCAAATGCTTTCAAAAATTGGTTGGCACAAAATCAGCCATTTCAAAAAGTGGTGGGGACATGTCCCCAGCGTCCCCAGTCTAAATGACACCTATGTTTATAAAGTAGTGAGGCTTTCCACTATAGCACAGTATGATGCACCACTTTAAGGGGACCCACCTGTACATAGGTTAATAAGGAAGTATTGAGAACTTATTGAATTTAAACAAGAGTTACAGAACAATAAGAACAAAAAAATACAATCTACATTAATGTGTGTATGCAACAAAGTGTCAATATCATGCGCCAAACTCTGGGGCTGAAAAATGAATCCAACATGGAAGCTCCAAATACAGCAGTTCATCGAATGGACACTTGAGGCTGCCTCCAAAGCAAGTCAATCCATCCTCATGTTAGAGATGTTGGTCTGGTTTAGCACTTTGGTCCAGACCAAAATATCTCAGCTGCCAGAAGAATTATCTTGTAATTGTGGTCACCAGAGGATGAATTCTACTGACTTTTCCTCCAGCTCCACCATTGTTTTGACATTTTTGCATTTTTATTGAAATGACAACAACTTTTGGATGGATTGCCATGAAATGTAGTACAGATATCCCTGGTGCCTAGAGGATGACTTTGGGGATCAAAGCATTAAGCTCAAAGCACCAGTGTACCTCAGTACAACCACAGTTGACTTGTGTTGTTCTTTAATAAATAAACTCTTACCTAAATGTTCTTTGTATGCATACAATGTTTAAGAAGGACTATGAACTATCATAGTAAATCTTTCTTTACATGTCAAATCTTACATACTAAATTGTAGAAGCTATTTTCACAGGCTTTATGTATATATTGACTTTCCCTCTGTTGTAATCCTGTTGGTTAAACCTAATAGTCTTTCCCCCCAAATGTATTATTCATCCTGTGAGATGTTTTGATGTGGGAAATGAAAGAGTTGGCAGGCCTCTTTGTCCAAAGCCTCGGGAAAAAAAGAGATGACTGGAAATAAACTCCAGCTGGGTTATGTTAAAAATAATCAATACTATTAAATTCAAATCAAAGTCTCCAAATCCAAAGGGCTATGCACATGTGTACGGGCAGATGATAAATTCATTGTTTCTTTCTCTGTTTCAGTCGTTCACCTTCACATACACAAAGCCATCACAGATCCATCCACTAAAATTATGTTTTATTTAAGTAATTTACTTGTAACATTGCAGCTTGTAATGTAATCCACGTTTGTATGGTTTCAAGGAGCAGATCAACTCCTGGTTGCGAGCTCTTGTAGAGATGCCATCTCTCCTGCCATCACCTTTGATCGTGATATACATATTTCATGACCAATGTAATGTCAATGAGTCCTAGACTAATCCACCTCGGAGTCAGGGGGAGCTCACCCAATGATAAGGGTGAGTGAACTCAAACAGACTGAGATAAATATTGTATTTTACGAGAAGGCGAGAGAAAGACACGACAGGGCAGAGGGATGTGGAGTCAGTCGGAGGTGAGATACCATGAAGGATAGCTAGAAAGAGAAGTACAGTATTTAGAGAAGGATAGAATGAATGAAACACATAGGGATAGCAGGGGGATATAAAGGAATAGGGGTAAAGGTTTTTCAGGCCAAATAGCTGTCCAGAGACATTGAATGCTAGTTGAGCTGAATGTCTTTCAAATCTTTCCTTGCTATGTTGACCCTGACAGGATACAGTATTCAGGTCACCAGCAGAGCCATGCATCATTAAAATCAGTTAATTTCCTCAAACATCCTTGAATTGATGAAACAGATTGAAAGTTCAAAATTTTTACTTGAATCTTTTATAACCACTGCATGTTTTAATCATTACAAATATGTTCTCACCCCGGGATCATTTATTTTCCAATATGGCCATTGGTAGAGAGATCTAAAGACACCCTGGTGAGCCTGCAAATGGTTGATACCTACCAAGCAACAGAACAGCAGGGGAGCACAGGAACTGAAATGGCAGCCAGATATATAACTCATTCATAGGGAGAGAGAACATATGAGCCATACTAATTTACCAGACATATAGGTTTCCTTTTTTTCTCCTTCCTTCCCTTTCTTTCTCAGACTTTCTCCATGTTTCCTTCCACCCCTCTTGTCCCCCCCCCCACCCCCCAACAGCTAGAACCCAGAAAGAAAAAAAAAAAGCACTTCAGTTACGCATTCCCATGGAAAAGTGTTTGATTCTTGGAAGCTTTTGATGCAGATGATTTTCGCCTCAAAGCGTCTTGTCCCAGCACCTCCGCACAGGCTCTTTGGAAGTGATGTGACACAGGATAAATGATTATGGTGTCCTCCATCCCCTCCGGCAGTGAAGGGAAGAGGTTATGTGTTAATACAGGAAGAGAGGTTGTATTTTATGTCCAATGATTAGCCTTCTTAGACCTAATTATGTCCCTGCGGACAACGACACTCCTCCTCCTCTTTGTTCAAAACCGGTTCTTCTTCTCTACTCTTTCGTCTCATTTCTGTTCCTGTGCCTTTCCTCCTCCTTTCTTACTCTATCCCCCCACCTCCAGGATCTTTCTTTCTCTCTCTCTCTCTCTCTCAGGTAATCGACACTAGATTCCCTTTTCTTTCAACATGAGCAGCAAGCATTCACAGACCTTTTTCCACAAGTAACCCGAGTCACTCTGAACTGTCCACAGTGTTGTGTGTGTGAGAGAGAGTAAAAGAGCGGTAAGGATATGCAAACAAGAAAAGGAAAAAAGAAAGACGAAAAGGTTGACATGAAGAGAGAAAGAAATGATTTCCACTACATTGAAACCCTCCTCCCTTGATTGTGCAGCAATCCCTGGCTATCTCTCAGCTGCAGATGGAAATAAAGGGAACCCGATTCCACCTCAGTCTGAAATCTGAATAAAACATGCTCTCTGCTTTACAGTTCAAGGCTGCAATAAAGCCACACAGGCCCCTCTAAACGTCTAGAAGTGGGGTTCCCACTCAACAGATGCCTATTTGGCATGCTGTTATGAGTAACAGAAGTGTGGTAGTGATCATGGAGTATAAACATGACACCTCTTTGGTGATAAACTTGGTTTCTGAAAGTTGAAAAGACTCATCCAGGTTTTTTGACATCAGATTTAAAATCTTTAAAAGAAGCAGCTTTAAAAAACTATTTGAAAACAAATCTAACATTAAAGCTGCAAGCAGCGTTGAACGGGCTGCTGGAGGTTGGCTGACGTGGCTCTGAATTTTCACATGCTTTGGGCGCTGAAAGAAGCAATTAAACATTACTTCCTGTGTCATTCCCACTATATATACGTTATGTCCCAATACATCAAGTGTGGAAAATAAAAATTTCATGTAAATGAAATAAAGATTGTCCCACAGGGTTTACTTCATGTTGCCAGTAGGTGACACAACGACCATGCCTCCTAATTGGCATGTAGATGTCCTCAGGCCGGGAGTGTTATTAAGCATGTGAAGTTTGGGGTAGTTACAACAATTTCCTCTTTCATGGTGAGTCATGGAAAGAATGGAGCCTGTATATGATTCAAATCAAAATGGCTCACTTCATGTTGGGTTTAGGGTTTGGCTTTTTTGTGTGTCTTGCGATGACAATTAACGACCCCCCACCCCTCCCCCCCAAGTAACGACTTTGAGCATTAAACACTTACATTTCCTGCATTCTGGATACATTCTCTGCACCAATTTATGGTGGAAATGTCTTTATTTCTATAAAGGGAAACAAAATTAAGGTGACAGGTGACAATTCAAAATATAAAAATATAATGGAATATATTGCAGTAATCAGCTTTAACCAACTTTTGGACCATGCACATTTGTTTCTTCTATATTTCAATTGCATTGCATGTTTTCTTATTGTGCATTGTGTCATTTATTTAACATTTCTTGTTGCTGTTTTTCAGAACATTTTTAACAAAAGCTTTCAAAAAGCGATGGAGATATTCTAATTCTGACCTGTCCCCAGCGTCCCCAGTCCAGACTGTGATTGGTTGGTTCACGACATGACATTGACAAGCTACTTTCAGCACACGGCTGCTTGAAAGGTACCCGAGCTTCTTTTCTCCCTCGTCTCTCCCCGCCGACAGAGATTAGCAGGCAGATGAGCGTCACATAGCGTCCAGAGAACCTGATATGGAGAGGGCAGAGGAGAGGACCGGCAGCTTAGGAGAAGTCCGGGTACACAAGAAAATGTCCCGGTATGCTAAAGAGTAAAATGTTGAGGTGCCGGTACTGCGTACCGGAGCGTACCGCCCCACTTCAAGCACTCGCTATGCCCATGTGCAAGACCCATTTGACACGTGACATTTTTGCTAGTTCTGACATGTGAGTTTTTCAGCACCTTTCAGCCGCCAAACAATCTGATTTCTTTGAGAGAAAAATAACTTCTTGCATTTCTGAAGGGTTCTTGCATGTTTGACGCTTGGGCCCTAATTAAATGTAACACTTAACATGATGCCACAGCAAAATGCAGCTTTTGATAGCTGCTTCTGTGGCCTCATTCAGAAAACACTTCATCTTTTAGAAGTCACATTCACATCTCTTCTGCATCAGCGATTATGCTTTGGGCCAACAGCCAGCCAAACATTCATTGCCAATGCAAAAAATTTGTGTGAACTTCATAGGTGACTACAGTAGATGTTTTCCGGTGTGGTTTCTGTTTTGTCAACTTCAGTACCAGCATCCTTTGCTTTACTATTCTATCTTATGTTCCATCCATCCATCCATCGTCAACCGCTTATCCTGCGTACAGGGTCGCGGGGTCTATCTTATGTTGTACTATTATATTAATATCGTATTGGTCAGGATTATTAATTATTTATTCATGACCATTTTGTACCTTATACCTCACATTATGGTTTGAGTACACCTTCAGGTTTTAATTCTTACAATTTTAATTATAACATTATATCTCAAAATATTTTCAGCAATAGCCATGGGTTTGTATCTATACGGACTTCCGGTGTCATCAGAAGCTCAAAAGAACTTCCTTTATGACTACATTTATTCAGTTCATTTGTGACTAAGAAGAAGTATAACTTTAACAATGCAATCATTAGTTTAGTTGGGTACAGTGGGGATATTGCAGAAATAACCTAATGAAAAGAAAATCAGTAAAAATGTGAATGCTGATTAAAACTTTTTTTTTCCAGATAAACAATGATGTTGCTGGGCCGGCTTCAGTTTCTTCTACTGCACCCTGCCGTTACATTCCTTTGCTCCACCAGAAAGACAAAAACATAAAGAATAAGAAGGCGGCCAACAAAAACACCACATAGTGTGTGTAGACAGATGAAATAAATAAATGCCATCTAATATAGAAGAAACTGTTAATTACCAGGTACCGATGCTACAAAGGTACCAAGTTTCTTTGTGTATATTATATCATTAAAAGAACATTTGCATAAAACTAGTTGATGGAATTGTTACCTCAATGTTCAGGATGTTTCCTTACATTTCCCCAACATTTAGAAGCTAGCGTTTAGACATAAACATGTTTGTAGTGATGTGGATTTTAGCACCTTTCAGTGCCCTGACACCAATAGCATGACATAAAACTGTAATGATTGCAGTTTAATTGCTCTTTAGAAGAAATCTGATGAATCCCTTGATTTGTCCAAAGCTGGAGAAGAAAAGACAAACTCCAGCAAATGCTGATTTCAGACTGAATTACAATGTTCATCACTGTGATCACTGCACAAGGGTAAGTGACACATAAGAAAGCACAACGAGTTTAGCTTCACATTTAAATTTTAATTGTGTTCTTCAAGGTCTAAATGGTACAGTCTCTCTAAATGCAGCTCTGGGAGTATGTGGCGGGTGGAAGTACTAACTGATTACTTAGATGACTGCAGAATGTCCCATGAATGTGTGCGCCAGGCGGCAGAGCAGAACTGAAGTGAGCGACCACTGATTGGCTAAGTGTGCAAAGTGCTTCTGTCTCTGCAGTGTGCTACTCTCTATCCACACTACTTTTTAGAACAGAATCAGTTTTCATGTTGTCCTGTGCAGAATTTATATATGTATTTCAAAGGTCTAGTGTGATTTTTTTTGTCAAGTACTATTATTAGAATTGGCATAAAGTGATAGTTTGGAGCATGTTTCTAATGAGTTTGCATCAGCAGTAGTCATTACTTCATCACAGGTGATCAAAGAAAAAATGCAACATTCTCACTTCTCTTTCTAGGATTTATTATTTTGCCTTATAAAGACTTTAAGGGGAAAAAGCCAGACCCTACCCAGGGCTAATAATATTTGCTTTGACTTAGAAAGAAAAATCCAAATATACTATTACTATATAGTTTATTGTTTTTTGTATTGATTGTTTTCTATTTGTCAGAATGCACCTTAATGGTCCATGGCACACACAAAAGCCATTTTACATGTCACTAGTGTACATATGACACTTTTTTTCTGTAAATATTGCAAGAAAAATATAAAATCAAATCTGGGGAAAGATTTATATTTAAAAAAAATCTATATAAGCTATATGTATATATATGGATGGAAAATTGACACATTAACCCTGAATAGTTTTTGTATGTTCAATAATTACATTGTGCTAGCTTGATACACTACAACTTCAATAGGTTTGTCTGGCAGTTTGTATTTGCCATAACATAAATGTGACATGACAGATATCAAGCAGAGTATTTAGTCTTAATTTTCCACAGCACGGTTAAAAAAAACCCCAGTGATTATTAATATTTCTTTGTAAGAAAACTCTGAATGTATTTATGCTTTCTCTCTCTTTCTGCTCTCCTCTGCTGTCTCTAATTAAATGGGGTGAAACAGCCTTGTGTTTCACTTTTATGTGTTTCAATTTTGTCAGCAAGTTTCCCCATAATGCACCATCTGAATTTCAAATGATAAATGAAAATCTTGCTCTTAGTGAAGTAATTCCATTAAAGGTCCACACTAAGGAAATAAAGACAAAAACCTACAGTATATAATTACATTTTCTGTGTTTGGTTTCTCATAGAGACCACAGTGGATTAGACCATCTATCGAAGTTACTAATATTTAAGTGCCTCATCTTCCCTGAAAACCACATTACTCTGTGCATAAATGAAACATTTGCATTGAGCCATTCCTCTAAAATGTATTTCCTTTTTGCTTTACTAGTCCTGCATGAATTAGATATTTGGAATTTATTTCCATAATAACCAAATTTCTGTCTCTACTCAACATCTCGTTGTTTCTACCCAAAGTTAACAGGCCTAACAGAAGTCAAGTTTTGATGGTTCCAACCTAACAAACAAGCTTTCCATCACTCAGAAGATTGATGAAGCCCACAGTGCATGTTTGAATAATGTGTAAGACATGACAGAGGCCACTGCCAGGGGTTATTTTGCTTGCTCCTGGCATGTGTTTGGCTGTAGAGGTGGCAGCCTTAACAGGGATATGGATCCCGGCCTGGGGAGATGTCTCAGCCTTGCTGTGGGATCATTATTCCGATGGACAAAGCCTCAGTTATAAATAGGTTCATGGAGTTCTTGGGCGGCACACTCTTTGTTTTCAGACCGACCATCCCTATTTGTCTTATTGATCTGAATATGTGTGGCCACAAAGCTGCTGTTAGGAGGCACAGGTGAAAAGATAGTGTGGTGCTGTTTTTACTTCCAGTCTGAAACACATGTGTACAGGTGCTCGATGTCAAATTAATTTAGTCTGTTATTTTACTAATTGTTCTTAAAGCTGCATGAATCGATATTTTGGACTATCAATGATGAGTATGTGTATGTATGTGTTTGACTTTGATGCTTTTCACAGCTCTATGAAGCACTTTAGCTTCTTTTAGCACATTTAGGACATTTTTTGGCCTGCAAACTCAGCTCTAATTGACCCTGTTTCTAGTCTCAGCAAGAAGCAGTTTTTAGAAAAAAGCACTGATAAATCAATGTACACTGCCTGCCCAGCACCAAACGGCAGACAGACACAGTTAGTGACTACCTGAACACAGTAAGCAGAATTGCCAGATATTTTCCCTGGAAGAAGAAGCAGATGAGACCATCAACAGAGCTAAAATACAATGAAAATTGGACTTCATGTCATCAAGTGGACATGAATCATAGCCCTAACAGTTGGAAAAGCTGTTTGCTTAACTGCTTACACGTGAGGATGATGCAACTGTACTGGACACAGTTTTACAACAATCAGACTAATCAGTCTAAAGAAATATTGACTGATATTTTTGGCCTCTTGGGGGAATCAGAACAACAAGTAAAAATTGACATGTTATCATCTTGTTAATTAATTACTTTGATTTTGGCAAACAAACACTTAGCTCTGGTTTGCTTTGGGTCATGCAATATAAATGTTTCTAAATTAACAATAATTTGTTGTTTTATTGTTAATGTATTATTATTATTATTATTATTATTATTAGTAGTAGTAGTAGTAGTAGTAGTAGTAGTAGTAGTAGTAGTAGTATTACTTCAAACACACTGTTAACTGTCAAAAAACAGCTTGTGTCTCCTCTAACATCCCTGGCCATTTATTTGGTAGACCTATACAATCCAAAATAACAGATCTGCCACAAATTCTTTAGGACGCTTATAATGTTCTGATGCTGTCAGAGATGTGTTAATTAAATTATGTTTATTATTGTGGTGGTGTTGTACTGGACTGTGTTATACTGAAATGTTGAACTTAATAAGGTGTGTATATGACGTATAATAAAAACAAAGCTATATTTTAAACAATGTACAAGAAACTCATGTAATATGACTGAATTGTCATTGTCAATTGTAATTTTCCTTCAGTCAAATACTTCAGGATGCCTCATCTCTTATGGAATAAATTCAATGAGAAAAATCAATATAATTAAAAAAGCCACCAAGGTGCACGCTACAATAATACCATAATTACCATCTGCCAAATGTTTCCGCTCCATCTAGTTCTGAACAATTTTTTCCATTTTCCATGGCATCTGTGCTTTGCGCCAAATATTCCATTTAAAACAGCTATGATATGGGTTTAGTACGAACAACATGCTGAATGAAATGATGAACAGTTAAGATCAGGGGCTTGTACCCGTAAGCCGGCCTCTGATGCCCCATGCTATAGAGCTGAGGGGAACTGGAAAGTCAGGTGGTAATAATCTGTTGGTTCATCACTGCAAGTGATCCCTCTCTCAGTCATTTGATTACTTTTTAAATAAAATATTGATTTGGGATGCTTCAAACGTTCCACAATCACTGGTGTATATTGTGCATTATTTAAAGTTAACACACTGTCCACTTTGAATTTTTATATGATTGTGCATTGCTGCTTGGCTCAGTTTTGACCTGTACTTACCGTAGTTATGCACTGCACACATGCAGTTTTATGGAGGAAGGGATGATGAGACAAGACTTACATACAAAAGCAGCTTAAAAACTTGGAGGTATTTCTGAAAAATTGACTTCTTACTCTTCCACCAGTGTGTACAAGAGGAGGTAATTTCTGCTGCGCTGCATGGTCTCAGTGAGGGCTGAAATCACAGATGTGCTCTACAGGGCTCCACATTGTTACACCAGCGTCAGCAACTTTCCCTACCACCTAGCATATGTGAAAACTCAGCTTGGAATGCATCCATGAGAAAGAGAGCAAAGGAAGCTTTGCTGACCCCAGACAAAATCAAATGGAGGGAGGTGAAGGATGAAGAGGGGGATGGAGAATGGAGAGCACTGTAGTGTGTGTGGGTGTACATTTTCAGAGTATTAAAATGTCACTGTATAACTTTAATGATTCCCTGTCTATTGAGACAACAACCACGTTACTGTCTACTACTCTACTACCCAATTTCCACATGATCACACACTCAGTGTTGCATATTGTGCAGAACACAGTTAAAGACAAAATACAGAAACATATAATGCTAATTGGCAAATGTATACATCTGTGTTTTTTGTGTGCAAATCCAACATGATCTGTAAAGATAAATTACTAAATGAAAAAATGATGGGCATTCAGAGTTAAAGCCAGCACAGGCCTCAGAGCCGAGGCAAAGCACCAGTGATATGGCAAGATTGATGGCTTATTTGGCTAGCTAATATTGTATCAGTCGCAGATGAGGTAGCTAACAATTACACAGGTATCAATGAGACATTAATATGATACCTTTTTTTATTAGATAAAGACTAACCACATGCCAGATCTTTTTCTGGGTTAAAGAAACAAAAACTTCTAAAATGATAAATTCTTAATCTGCTGTAGCTACTGTCTAGTTGCAATTATTCTGTTACGACTGCTGCCTACATTGCCTAATGGTTAGTATACTAATAAAGGTATATTAACATCCCAGTTATATGCACTAATTAAATACTACCATTTTAATATTTTACTAATAGTGTTGTGTTTTATTGGTATACTAACATAGTATCCTAATCATAATACTAAGTGTCCTCCTTTTAAAAGCAGTGCATACTACTGTTTACTGTTGTGCCATACATTTTATATTCATCTTGTATCAGCAAAGTGAAGTGAGTCAGTGAGTCAGTGAGTTTCTGCAGCGATAAATAAAGAAATGAACAAGTTACAAGCTTGAGTGTTTGTGTATTGGTCATTTCACCTATTTTTTGGTGCAGAAAGAAATTATTCGCATCGTTTTATTCCTTGTGTCTGGCCTTGCTCCAGCAAATTGGTCGATTCAAAGTTTAGTCAATCCACGATCTATGATCAATGATCTATTAACATTTAAATCACAGATACATGGTCAAGATAGCCACTAGACCTTTAATGTACACTATAATAGTTATTGTACTCAAGGGCTCAGCTGAGGTGATTACTTGAGGAGAGCTAGATAGCTGTTAGTTTTGAAAATATTCATGATGTTGCATAAAATTCTTAAGAACGTAGAAGTAAAGGTCTCTAAAGACCCAGAGCATGCGACAAATGCTTTGTCTGGAGTGTGGGCTGACCATGGACACAGTGTCGACCCTCTAGGAGCCAGGAGGAAAATTTGTGCATTTTAAAGTGAAGTGCATTAATTTTATGCACTTTAAAAGAAAAATAAAGAGGCTAAATCTATGAAGAACTTTGCACTCTTGTTAACAATTTTGTGGCCTAGTAAACAAAGACAGTGCAGATATAAATCGTGATGAAACAGCAAAAAAGTCCAGCAATAATAAAACATTTTATTTTACTTTTGGACACATGTAACATGTTTTATACTTCATGTGAATATAATCCAATAAATCTTATTTCCAAACTGTATATGTTGTGGTAACACCTTTTTTAGAAAACCGTACATTGTCACATGTGTATCCTCCATCCTCGCACTACATTCAACAAGTCTGATGTAATTTCATAAATTACTTTGTATGCTGTGTTCTTATTGCATACAATTAAGAGTTAATAGCCTCCTTTTAACTGCATTTACCATAAAGGCTCTAATACGTGTGCACTCCAAATTTAGTGGCTAGCTTGTTCGCATTCTCACAAATGAGTGACAGAGGAAACACTCAAAACCTTAGCTTATGTTACCGTAATTATCTCAAAAGAAAAGTGGTTGTCTCGAGCCGGATTCCAAAGTGTGTGAGCGTCCCAGTTTACAGCAGCAGCAGCCAGTCTACGGTGGTGCAATATAGTGTTTCACCACACATCCAACACATAGCATTTAGAGGGGTGCTGTTTCACTTATTGTAAGATAGTCAGAAATTGGGAAGAGATGACCGCAACAGCTTATAAGATTTATCAAAACTATAAACATTGCGTATTTATTGAAATGATAAATAGAGTCTGATAAAAACAGGGGAAGCCTGGCTTCCCTTGGCTTCTGGCAGAAAACGCCACTGACTAATTCATGCTTGTTACCGTTACATTTACTGCATTTAGCCGACGTGATACATCAGCGTTAGCTCCCCTGCTGCTTTTCAGTAACTAATATTACTATTTGTGTATCTTTGACCGGAAGCTCAGTAATGTGAGCACAGCTAAATGTATTTGATGATAATGAAACGGTTAGTGAGCTAGACAGAATATAATGAGATTGTTGCTACAGTTTATAACAGTTAGACTGCAGTAAGTTAGCTTTTCTGTAGTGGATGGCTCTTCCTCTGTGTTGTTGTTCTGTGCCATTATGTTCAGACATGTGATTGGACAAAAAAGCAGGAAAATATACTGAGATCCCCCACACACCACGATCAAACTGGCGGCGGCTCTAGTACAGCATATAGATGGTAAAGCAGGACCTGAGACAATAAAGTGTGTATATATATATATATATTTCCCCCCCAAACTTCAACTGCTAAATGTGCAACATGCAACATGTAATAATTGAGTCTAGAACTAAATAACATAACTTTCAAGTTAGTTCAGTTCAAGTTAATAATTATTTTTAATGAATAAGAGACAGCAGCAAAGGTCATTGCCTGTTTAAGACCTGGTGGCCTAATTGTTAAAGAAACAGTTGCATTATTCAGGAAACGCAGATCGACAGAGAACGACTGCAACAGTTTCACGGGATCGTGCAAAGTAGTACACATAGCCGTTACCCCCTGTTACCCGAGCGCCTGCAGTTGACTCGTGGAGCGCTTGTCTGCCTGTCTGTTGAGTTATGAGGAGCGCAGAGCGACCCCGCGGATCCAAGCTGTCTGAAAATGCCTTTACATAGGCTATAAACCCAGGCACAACCATTGATGGGGAAATTAATTTATAATGTGCCAAAACCTTTAAAATGAGGACAACCTCCCCCACACTGCCCATACAAAGTAGTCTGGTCGCACAATGACAATGGACAGTGTTCAATGCATCTTAGACAGTTACACAATAATGGCAGTAGCTGCTTACAGCTGTGTAAAGAAATGCTTTTTGGCTAACAGCTGACTTAAACAACATATGGTCTGGTGCCCTGACCATAGACTTTATATAAGAGGTGTAAGAGGTATGTTTTAAGATGGTTTTTGAAGGTTATTAGAGAGGAGGCAGAGCGGATGGCAAGAGGAAGCTTGTACCAGAGTGATGCATCGACACAGAAGGCTCTTTCGCTACATGTCCGGAGCCTGGAATTAGGGACAGCGAGCAGGTCCTTGTCAGAGGACCGGAGGGACCGTGACTGAGTGTAGGGATGGAGTAGATCTGTGAGGTACTGAGGTGTAAGTCCATGGAGAGATTTGTATGTCAGGAGGAGGATTTTATATTTGATCCGGGACTTAACTGGCCGCAAGTAAAGCTTCTTCAGGATGGGAGTGATGTGCAGTACAAGTTTTGTGTGGGTGAGCATCCTAGCCGCAGAGTTCTGGACATACTGGAGTCTGTCAGTAGCCTTGCTGGGCAGACCGAACAGGATACCGTTACAGTAGTCAAGTCGGGAGGTGATGAAGGATTGGATGAGGGTCTCAGCTACAGAGTTGGACAGGCACCGTCGGAGTCTGGTGATGTTCTTAAGAAGGTAAAAGGCAGTTTTAGTAGTTTTTGATGTGCTGTTGGAAGGAGAGGGTGCCCATGATCACGCCCAAGTTGCGTACTTGAGGGGATGCAGAGATTGAGCAGCCATCAATGTCCAGTGTGATGTCACCAACGTTTTTGAGAAGTGACTGCAGGGCAAACACCATGAGTTCTGTTTTGTTTTTGTTCAGTTTGAGGAGGTTACTACTCCAGTTCTTTACGTCCTTCAGGCAATTGATAAGGGGCACTGGTGGAAGCGGAGTAAGAGATTTAGTGCTGATGTAGAGCTGGGTGTCATCAGCGTAGCAGTGGAAGTGTAGTCCATGTTCCCGGATGATCATCCCAAGAGGTAGCATGTAGATATTAAATAGAAGTGGGCCAAGCACTGATCCTTGAGGCACGCCATGTGAGACTGGCGCCAGTTCAGAGCAGATGCCCTTAAGAGTAAGGGTGCACACTGCGCAAGTGTGGAATTGGGCAGCTGAAGGCAAACAAACATCCTTGTTGATACTTGGAAAGGAAAAACAGCCTGTAGATACCATCAAAAAAATCAAATCCTCTCCATTTCACTCGGGCAGGTCCTGTACCCCCCCACCCCCCATACAGATCTGCATGATTCATGTGGGTCACATTTTCAGGTCGGAAAATCTGGAATTCGGGATTAATCCAGAAAAATCACATCTCTGTATGTTGCAGAATTGTATTATGCTGGTCACGTTAGTTACAGCGACTGAGACGGTGGAGACACTATGTACATGAGTGTGGGTGAAGACACAATAAATCAAAATTGAACGTTATGAAGCAAACAGTGGTAGATCCGTGCTAATGTAGCTGGCTGCTCCTGCGGTGTTAGCCAGCAAGCTAACATGACTCTCTCCGTGTTTCGCCAGCCTTTCACCTGACATCATCTGATTCTGTTTGGAATGGCAGTCAATGACAGCACATAAACCTTTATTGTTGTTTTGTATCCTTACGTGGAGTTTATGTTGGAGTCTGTGTTGTGCTGGGAGCCGCTTGTTCTGTGTTGTTTGTAGACTGCATTTCGTTTGCTGTTTGTTGTTGCTGTAGTCACAGTGGCTCGGGAGCGCGCACAGGGCTACATCCCAACCTGGTGTCCTAAAATTAAGAGCAGAATAGTGGCTGGTCCAAGCAACAGAAAAAACAGGTGTGTGCTTAATTTGTAAGTGAGGTTAGAGCCTATTGCCAATAATTCAGTGAAAATGTGATTATTATTATTATTAGTTTGTGAGATACTGTATACATTCATACAAGAGACCATTTGAACAGAGGACATTTTGACTTGTCCTAACAGGAAAAGCACAAATGTAACTACTGACATCTACAATGATTCCTTTTTTTTAAGGTGTTCCAGCAAGCCATGACAGTGAGCAAGCACTAAACCAGGGTCCTGCATTTGCATATCTATATGGAATGCAACCCTTGTTAACATTAATAGCATAGCTTGTGTGATTGACAATTCATGTCAAAGATGTCATCATTTCCATCAAATAAACCAGTAAAATCAAGCAGCTCCCCCGATTAGAGGTGACGTAACGCTACAGAAATGCCTATTACCAAGTTTGCTTTTGCTTGCTCTACCTACGACTAAGACCTTCCCACTGTGATAAAATGTGGGGTTTTATATTACTTTGTGTCCCTCACCTCCTGCATTAAAGGAGAAATGTGTGTTACCAGTCACAACCTCAGATATTGCCCTTAAGCTTACATCCTTTACAGCAGCCAATCAGAGTCATTTTCATTTCATGCCCATGTCTGGACTCTAGGCAGGAAATTGTCTTGTGCTCTAATGATGCCTCAAAATGAACCAGTGCATTGAAGTTTAGCACAGATTGCAATAGAAATGGAAATAAGTAATAATAACTAATAAAAGTGTACACGGATACAAAAGCATGCGTTTTTTATACCCTATGTGTCTGAATAAGAATCTGCCTTTGTGCTGCATCTACATGGTAGTGAATGCGTGTGTTTCTGTACCTGTGTGTGTGTGTGTGTGAGTGAGTGAGTGAGAGAGAAAGAGAGAGGGAGAGGGAGAGAGAACATTTGTTCTGCTTTCTGTGTATGAATATGAGGATGCAGTGGGGAAACTGGCTGACCTTTCAGGGGACCTCCCTCACTGAAGCTGTCCTGTAGTGATATTTACATTACCATTTCAATACACTGCCAAGCCAGGGTGGCAATAAAATATTCAGCTGACCTTTAAGGCAAAAAAAGTCTTAGTTAGAGACTGTCATATCATTTAACCTTAAGTCTGTACAGTGTAAGTGTAAGCTGTGTCGCTGTGTGCCCCTCATTACCAGCCACACACTGACAGAGTGGTCTTTTAAACTGAAAGCAAGACTCAGGCAAATGGACTAACCTACTGTTCCCCCTGAGAGCCATTTCTTCCATCTCTGCCTCTGAACATATGACCGCCAAACTGAAGACTCAACCTTATGACTTATTGTCAGTCATCTGAACCCTTGTCTTTTAAGTATGCATGAGATTTATATACATGTAGAGCAGAAGAAGCAGTTGTACTGTATTGATAACAGTTTTTCTTCTTCTCCCAGTCTTCAGGTTGCATTTATTTGATAGCAATATTCTTTTGTCCCTAACCATATGTAAACCACATGTTAGTCAAACTAAACACTTCCAGAAAATAAATTACATTCATTTGGATATATTTGTAATAATCTGAACAAGTTAACATGATCAGCAATAGGCAATTTCAATAGACACACTGAGTGGCAACCCACAGAAACTGACACTGAAGTGTTTGATTGACAAGTGATCTTTGCAGCCCGTACTCACTTCACCGTATAGGTCCTCTGTGCAAGCAGCTTATTACAAATTTCATTCCATTCCATTCCAATTCCATATTTACGTTTAGTGTTAGGAGGCCTTCTCTAGTGCCCATAGTAATTATGACTAGAGAAGTCCACATATGGGACGTGGTGGGGTGGATGGACAATCAAACAAACACATGACTGTCACCCAGGAGACCGTGTTCCGTGCCCTCTGTGAAACCAAAAGTACTGGACTTACGTAACATACTCAGGGGTTTCACAGTTAGGGGGGAAACGGGACTGCCCCAGTAGGGGGAGGGCCCTCAAAAAGCCTGGAATGAAAAGGACGTTGTGTTTTACTTCAAAACAAGTAGTGTCATAACTAAATTAAAAATGGCTGGATAACAGCCTAAAAGACTGAACTTTGTAGTTTCAACTGAAATGAGCTTGGCAACAAGAACATCAATTAGCCTGTTTTACTGTATGTTGTTAGGCTACAAGCAGGCTAAGAGGTCAATGGCGCGGGAAGTGGGGGTGCTGAGGGTGCTGCAGCACCCACTGCTTTTTCTCTGTGCTGGCAATAAAAAATAATCAAGAAAATATTTATACTGAAAATTTTGGGATTTGACTATGAGAAGAGTACACTTTTCAGATTTGATTATTTATTTTTTTTAGGTAGGCCTAATCAAATCAAAATAGTATCATACTCTCCCTGTGGTAATTGGGAGTATGCACACGGACGTAATTTCTGTTGCACACACACACACTCATGTTGCCACCTAGCCACTAATGAATTTAAGCATGTCACAGAAGAGAATTTCTTTCTTTCTTTTTCAAAAACCCTACCAAATCCAAACTTTCAAAGACAAGCGTGGATTCAGCTGCCACCAATTCTGGGTCCAACTCCACCAACAACAGGACCAGCGGCGGCGGCCCCATCAGTGTTGGTCCTCCTCCTGTCCAGCCTGCTAACGTTAGCCTCCGTGGTCACAGCGTTGGCTGAAGAGGCTACAAGCTCCGTTGTCAGCCTAACGTTACCTGTCAAGCCTTTTCAGCCAAAGGATTTTCATCAACTTTCCATCCAGCCGTTTTGGGACAGAAAGCTTCTCAAAATCATTCAATTCAGGTTGGTTTCAGCGGTGGAAATGGCTTCATTATGTGAAAGAGACAAATAAAGCATTATGCTTCACATGTTGCTCTGCTGTTGCAAAGAAGCTAATTATTGAGGACCGCACAAGAGCTGACGCCACATTTGTGAAGGGAGGCTTCTCAAATTGGCAAAAGGCTATGGAAAAATTTAGAGAGCATGAAAAATTGTGTTTTCATCTTGAAGCTGTTAACAAGATTGCCGCATTAAGTAGCACACCAATCAATGCTCTGATGTCTGATATTGTGGCAAAAGAACAAAACACTGCTCGGATGGTTCTGGAGCTAGCTTTCAGATCGATCAAATTTTTAGCGCGTGAAGGGCTACCTCTGAGAGGTCACTGTCACCATGATGGAGTGTTTTGGCAACTTATGCCGGAGCGCACATATTCACTACCTGCAGCCCGTGAGTGGCTCCTCAGAACGGAGAACTGGATGTCAGAATCAGTGCAAAATGAAATACCGGAGCGCTTTGCACATGCTGTTCAGTGGAAGATAGTAGCTGGGGCATCTGACTCTCATTACTACGGACTGACCGCTGACGGAACAACAAACAATGGGTCATCTGAGCAGTTCTCTTGTCATTTGTTTTACGTGGATCCAATCCTTTCCCAGCAGAGTGTATTTTTGGGGTTTTATAATTCACCAGACACAACATCAGAAACCCTCTTTCTCTGCATCAAGGACATCTTCTTGCGACTGAACCTTTCTTTGGAAAAACTACAAGGCTACTGTTTCGATGGTGCCAGTAACATGTCCGGTCGCTTTTCGGGAGTACAAGCAAGACTTAAGGAGGTTTGTCCTGGTTCATTATTTGTACACTGCTGCAACCATGCTCTTGATCTGGCGCTGCAAGAGGTAGCACGTGAGGTGCGTCTTGTAGCAGATGCACTTAACTTTGTGCAGAGCGTCGCCACACTCATCAGAGAGTCAGCAAAACGTCAAAACGTGTTCAAATCTTTTTTTGACAATGAAGATGTTGTGTGTAACATTCTTGGGCTGTGTCCGACACGGTGGTGTGTGAGAACAAAAGCAATTTCAAGGATATGCACTGCTTATGGCCCACTTTTGGAGACGCTACGTACACTCCAGCAGGATCCAGGTGTTCGTGGTGAGATACGGGCAAAAGTAGCTGGGCTTCACAAGCAAGCTATGAAGGGGAGAACTGTCTTTGGGCTTCTCTGTTGTGAGGCTGTCTTTGGGCCTTGCGAGGCCATAGCAAGAAGTCTGCAGAGTGCACAAGCAAGTGTTTCTGGTGCGCTCGAGTGCATACATATGCTCAAAGAACGCATACGCGCATTAAGAGAGCAGAGAGCGGTGGAGGAAATTTTGGCTAAGACAAAAGCCTGTGCATCAGCACACAACCTGAAGTTGCCGCCAGACTCTAGCAGAACAAGCAAAACACCAGCTCGTTTTCGCAGCACGACAGCGGTGGAGGATGTTGTATCAGAAAAGGGAGAACCATTGTGGCGACGTGAATATTATGAAGCACTTGATCTAGTGAGTTCAGAAATTGAGCGCAGGATTGACCAAGCCAGGATGACTATTGCCGCACAGAGGGAGCAAATTATTGTGGATTCCGCAAAGGGGACAGTGTGCGCAGAGGCCGCCCTGAGTTCCCTTCAGCTTCCCAGTGACATTAACAGAGCCGCTCTACATCTGCAACTGAGGATGCTGGGCGACCTCACCAAACAAGAAACACTTCGCACAGTCCAGGAAGTTGGAATTTATATGTCAAGCATTCATCCACAAACAAGAGGACTCTTTAAGGAGGTGGAGAAGCTGCTCCAGTTGTGTTTGTGTTTACCTGTGTCCTCTGAGAGATCCTTCTCCGCACTTCGTCGTCTGAAAACTTGGCTCCGTAACACGGTCACCCAGAAGAGATTGACTCATATAGCATTACTACATGTCCACAGAGACATTTTGGATCATATTAATGTTCAGGACCTCATGAGGGACTTTATCAGCATCACTCCAGAGCGCAAGTCCACGTTTGGAGTGCCAAAATCTTCATAAGGTAAGATGCTGTTTTTTCGCGTGAAGTGTATTTGTATGATATTTCTCTGTGGTTGTGATTTGTGGCATAATCTTAAATCACTGCAGATGGTTTTGCAGCATGTGGCTCATTGCTTTAAGTCTTTGATGACTGTAACCTGTTTTAACCTGTGTCAGTCGTTGCTGTATCTGTCACTTGCATTGAACCGGGTTCTAGAGTAAAACTTCGCCCTCTAGCACACTCGCTCGCTCTCTCATTATCTCACGCCTCTCCTGTGCGTAATTTCTGTGGTTGTTTTAATGTTTAAAATATTTAGTTTAAGTTGGCTGGTTTTCTTTTTATCTGCTTTTCGAAATATTTACCATTGCCTATTAATTCAGCACTTGTATGAATTAAAGTTATGGAAGTGATGCATATTTGTTAATGCCGTTTCTGATAACTGGGTTACAGATGATTTCTTTTGATCTGCGCATTGCATAAGCCTATAGGCCTATCGTGAATTTGTCAGGACGGGTTTCACATTTCATTGTCTTTTTTTGTGCATTGTACAGCTATCGTTTTGTTTTGTGTGAGGTTCTTAGGTTAAAGTCATTGGATAGAAAAGCATACACAGGATAAGAGTTCATGGTGATGAGTGTGATTGTAACATTGTATAATTATGTGGTTTATCATGGAGTGTAGTAAAAACAAGTGACAGACGGACAACTGTCTCATACGAACTTCCACGGGGTGAATGCGCATCGTTACATCCACATACACTCCTCTGTATGAAGTAGCCGAGTTGTTTCCTTAATGTCCGTTATTATTATAATGTTATAATAACCTGGACGTGGGACATATCTCTTTTCGCGTCCATCCTTTGTCTCAAAGTGTGCTTCCTGTTGTAGTATCAAAAAAGGAATATAAAATATTGTAAACAAATATTAAATATAAATGATTCTGGCCTTTCAAATGAACACAAAAAATATTAATGTTGGACAGCATTTAATATTGCGTCATTTTATAGACTGACTTTCGCTCAGCACCCCCAGCCGTGACTGACTTCCAGCGCCCTTGTAAGAGGCTACCATAAATCCTGTATATTTCAATGAAGCAGCTTCATGCTTGTCTTTGTAGCAGATAGTGAGCAATAAGATGTGATCGAGTATGATGGAAGTGAAGCAAACAAGGGGAATGAAGTTTGCTCTGAGGGTAGTGAGAAGGATGAGAAGAGGACAAAGGAGGAAGGGGGAAAAAGTGAGGGCAATGCAGAAGAGTATTTGTCATACAACCCAGGACATTTTTTTAGTCACTGCGAGATTGATCATATTATCCTAAGCATACCCAACTATTTAAGTTTTTTTTAGCTCTCTAAAGTTTTAATTATTTATGTCTTTAGGCCTACATGCTTTTGAACCATGGCACTGTGGGCTTTAACAAAATAGATTTAATGTACTAAAATTGTATACGTAAAGGCTAGCATTTATTTGAAAGCTGATTTTTTTTGCCTTCTTGCCTTTTTGTTGTCTTGTTCAGTTGTCTTTCATTATGCAGTACAGTAAGTATTTTTCTCAATGTAGGGGATAGACAACTAAGATGATATTTTTTAGCTTTGTCTTATACCATGGGACTGATAAATGAGGTGGTATTATGCTTTTTGCCTTTTTCCCTCTCCTTTATTGAGTTATATACCTTTTTTGTGCATATAATAGGTTTGCAATGTGAAAAAGCCCAAAGTCCAGCCCAAAAGAGTTCCCATCTCCCACAGAAAACTCTGCTCTGAACTGCCTGAAAACAGCTTGTTTGTAGTCCAGCCATTTCCCTTTCATCCCTGTGATGTCACAGGGATGAAAGCAAAAAGCATGTCATATAACACTCACCAAGCGGCTCAAAAACACTGGTGGAAAAACACTGAGCTGCAGCACACACCTCTCCTCTCCCTTCCAATATACTATACTCCAGGCAGTCTCTTGGTGTGCTACTCCCCTGAATGTACTGTATTTTTACCCAAACCATCATCTTTTACTAATCCTAACCAAGTTGTTTTGTTGCCTAAACATAACCAAACTGGGGATGCAGCGACTACTGGATTTCACTATGAACCGCATTTTAAAACGTCACGATTACTTAATTGTAAAGACTCCGCTACACCCAGTGTCTCTGTTGCAGGGTAAGGAACTATTGCAACTTGTTATACGAGCGGTGTTCTAGCTTAAAGTGCCGTGCTTATCAGAGACATGGAGATTACTACTGTACACTGACTTAACTGTAAAGCTTTATTTCCACCAAAGAAATGGCAGAAATAGGCAGTGTGGGAGCATTTTGGGTACGCTAAGACTGACCAGGGCGTTACTGAAGATGAAGGATCTCCTGTTCAAAAACTTGCCATTTAAAAGGCTGCTGGTAAAGGTTGCGAGTCTACGTCAAATTTGATGCAGCACCTGCGAGATCACCACCCAGCTTTGCACACCCAAGTAAAGATAATACATAATAACTGAGTTAAATAACGTGGCAAGTTGGTAAGGAATTATATATAAACGTGTCACTTACAGTCAGACCTACCGCACCGACAGCACCGCTGCGCTTTGAAACCCATTATTTTCAATGGCTTGTGCCTCACCAAGGAGGTTTGCTGCTGCATCGAGCAACACGCACCTCATTGTCTGCTGAGCGTGCGTGCACGCCGCTGTCAAAGTAGTTGAACTATTGCACTGAACCCAGCTTAGAACGTAATGCAAATCACTTCTTTCCTGAAAGGGCCTTTATGGAAGACAGAATGTAGTCCTCTCAAGACCTTCAGTCACTGAATGTTACATCCTGTTGCCTCCTCCTGTCTGTGTTGAGAAAATGTTGCCAGGTGTAAAATATAACATCAGGAGCTTATAAACTTCCAGGATTACCAATTATCTGCATTTCAGTTATTAATAACACTGCATGAGAGATGTTCTCAATTTCTATCTATCATTTTCACTAAACTAAACTTTTACTAGTCCTTAACAACAATATCCCCTGGGGGATAAATATAGTTATTATTATGCTTATGCTATTATGCAATTATCCTGTGTTTAATGTCACACCTGTCACTGTCTTGGGAGTTGTTGGCAATCAACCTATTCTGTTGTGTAGGTATGAGGATGTGCTGGATCTTTGGGAAGAGCAGTGCAAAAAAGCCACAGCAATGATGGCTGGCATAGCATTAACAAGGAAGAAACAGAAGCAAAAGCTATAATGATGAAGATAAAGAATAATGGTTTCAGTCTTTTTTTTATTACTGTTTAGGTGTGCTAAAACTAAGTACTAGGCAACAGTAAAGTGTAGTCAATAATCACTATTACTATACAGCCATCAGTCAAACAACCAAGATAGTAGGACTGGACAGTAAGAGAACAAAGGGCAAGAGTCCTACCAGGAACTGGAAAATCCTAACATGCAGCTTTCACAGAAAGAACAGAGGAAAGAAATGCTAAAACCTTTGACCTTTAGTGTGACTTTTCCAGTTGAATCCAAACTAGGGACGCCGATGGCCAAACTTCACTGGGTTACAAGCCATGATGACACTAAAGGCATAAATGCATGCATAAATGCCTGTTGCCATCCATTGCTCGCTTTCGCTGCATCCGCAGCTAGCATGAGGTGCAGAAAGGTGATATCCTTAAAACCATTCCAAAGTTGCACATGTGACTTCAATGAGTTGAACCACATTTCAACATTGATCTTTTGTTTCCTGATTCCAGAACTAACTTGCCAGACAAGAACACTGTTATCTTTCTATTTCGTTTATTTTTATATGACAAACACCTTTTTGGATCCCAAGAAGAGTTCAGTGTTCACAGCACTACAGACCTCCCTGTCTGCAGAAGAAGACAGAACTCCCATGCTTAAATTGAGAAAAGGATAACCTCTGAGCTCCACTTTCTAAACCCATTTAAAGTCAGTTTGGCTGTTTCATCCTCGCTGCCGCCAAAGAATCCCCATTACTGAACGGTACCCAGGCTTCATCAGAATCCAATATGAGACAAACTCCAATGGACGTCCCTAGAAAGACTGACGCACAGCCTACAGCAGACAAGTAAGAGGCTTATTAAAGTGGGCAGAAACATAGTCATAATTGTATTATTATGGACTAAGCTTTTTGTTTAATTACGGATTGTACGGACCACCGCATCCTCTACATTGCTGATGCTTTCTACATGCTCAAGTACGTTGTTCAAATGTTGTACCGGTGCCATGCCACTGGCCCTGTTGCCTGTAGAGTCCCGTTATTGTGACCAGTAAATACCCTTTATCAAAGACTAAAGGCCAAGAACATGACAGTGGATGAGAGGCTGGTTCTTGCTTGTGGTGTTCTGGGGAACTATTGTCACAAGTGGAGACAATAGCTTCATACTGTTCAAACCGAGCTAGCACACACCACAAACAAATTCATTGCGTATGCTGTGTGGCAGTGTGGTGGTTACATTGAAGTCCCACATGATAATAGGCTTTTATAGACACTGCACTGTGTGATCTTGCTCCCTTCATTCTTTCCTCTCTACTAACATGTGGACACAGATACACACCACAAGACATCTGTAATTAGTCTGACTGGTGACCCACAGGTAGCCTAGCTGCAGTTGTGGTCACACATACAGTACACACTATCTCTGCATTAGCAGGTTGTTGTATATTTACTACTACATCCCTTCTGAGATTATTTTGAGGGCTGGTTATTGGTCCCTGATTCCAGGGTGGTGTCTTGTACTTACTAATAGTTAGTATTATTAAAAGCCTTATTAATATTTATACAATATCTCTGATAACCAACTAATAACCAAACCTTTCCCTGAAGTTTTCATTCCATACTATTCAGTCACTATCTCAGTTCTCCTCACAAATAACACAACTACAGGGGCCAGATACACACCTTTCATCAGATTTACAAAGCCATACAAAGCATGATTCTGTTTTATAAATCCCAATCACTGTGAAACACGAACCTAGTGAGTGGACTTCCACTCCCACAGTTAGCCATAAATGGATACCCTAGTCATCTGTGTGCTCTGCCTGCTCCACCAGTCTTTAGACCTCTTGGCGAAAGAAGTGCAATACCATTGACTCTCAGTGTTCCATTGGCAAAGCTTTGCAAATGTGCCAGAGCAGCTCCCATTTATCATGTGCATCTGTAGACTATCATCAATAGGGACGCATCATCGTCAAACCACAGAAAGGGAATCAGTCACTTTGGTGAATCACTTTATAGTGCTCATATTCTGGACAGACAAGTGTAATGAACAGCACACAAGAAAATAAAATGATCCATCCAGTAAATATATATATAAAATAAACCATCAATCAAGTAATTGATTAGGGCATAACATCAGTTTTATCAGCTGTTTTTGGACACTAACAATTTTTTGTTCACTCTACTGCCGGAGTGGACGGAACTATCTACACCTGTGTGACTAAAAAAGTTTCAGATACAAGAAGTAATATTTAAATTGCAGATAAAAATGTTTAAATCAAGGTTTTTCCCATGTTGGGCTCTTGGGCACCAAATTCCACTATTCCCTAATCACCCACAGTCACCTGTACAATTTAGTGCACTACTGATTAATGATTAATCTGCTCCTTTTGAAGCTACTAATGTTCCATTTTTGTTGAGACTGTGTTTACTCTGTGGTCATTTTTTAGGGCCATATTGGATTATTGTACTGGCTCGCATTTTGTTGTCAGTTATTAATAATCCTCCAGTGTATTGCAATCCTTGCCACGTTTCTGCTGAAACCATCATGACATATTGTTCATTTTAACCTCAGAGTTGAGTGCTACCTCATTCTTTCTGCATTGTGCAAATTGATCCATGCATATACACACATGCAGACGTAGAGGCTGTTAATTTAAACTTGCATTCTTTGGTACACAGAGACACATGCTAATGTGTGCGCACCACAAACACAGACACACAACATATGCATAAATAAAGGCACATATCAACATAGAGCTAAAACTGTTACACACACACACACACACACACACACACACACACACACACACACACACACACAGAGAGAACCCATCTGCTTGGAACAAACAAAATGGATGCATGCCCTTTGGGAGTCCTGGCAAATGAATACTGTTGACAGAACAATTAGCATCTTAGAGACAGGATAACCTTTACTCAATACATCATCTTTATTATTCTCGACCTTCATTCTCACTCTATTTTATAGTACCCCTATGTCTGTGCGTGTTTATGAATGTGTTTTTGTGCATGGACATATGTGTGCATTTTTTCGAGGCAGTGTTTGTGTGTAAAGAACAGTGTGGAGCTGGGACCCTGAGGAACATGTGAAGTGTTTAATGCGGTGAAACAGGTGCAGCGAGACAGAAAGGGCAGCCCAGCCAGAGCTGGTAGGTTAGTCACACTCTGACCCCCACATCACAGAGCTGGCAGCGCTGCGGGCAGGGATGTACAAATTACTTTGCTTTCCTTCTCATTTCCCCCTCCCATTCTTTCACTCTGTCTCTCTTCCTCTCTCTCTCTCTCTCTCTCTCTGTCACACACTCACAAATACACACTACACATTTCTTAACACCTTCTCATAGGATCATTCTTCACTTAAATATTATATATGAAAAAAAAGCAAAATTAAAGTTTTTTGATAACAGCAAGTGGGTCTGTTTTTATTATTATTGTTGGTTAATGGGTGTAGGTCAGCATCAGAGGGCAACTTCCAATTTGGTTTGCCTCTACAGCATGGTTGAGGGTGTGGTGATGCCAGTCTAGCAGCACGCTGCAGTTTCGGTGCCAAGGATGAATGCGTCTTGTGTGGTCTGCTGCTCGCCTGCTCAGAGCAGGTTGACAGCGCAGCTCATTTGTAATATATTAGTTTGGTCAATTTATTTGGTGAAGACACACTCATACAAACCTCTCTAAAATCATACAAACCACTATGTTCATGTTCTGTCTTTCCACTTTCATTCTACTTTCAATTTTGCATAACTCTTCAACCATTTGTTATGTGATCATTCCAGCAAGACAGATTTAAGATTAATGACTCCTGATTCCTACCAGCTCTGTAATCCCCAACAGTTAGTAGCCTAATCAATGCCTTCACTATGGTGACTTGCCTTACAGTCTTCTGACAGCTTCAGGGTTCTGCAGGATCTTGATAGAGTGATGTTGAGTACTGTCAAGGCACAATTACATATTATCATAATAATAGCTTGCATTTTTATAGTGCCTTCAGGGGACCCATGAACACTTCCACATAAGGAGGCACGAAGAACAAATAACACAGGAACGCAATATAAGTAGCAATGTTTGTCAGGGATAGCAGAGTAAATTAAGTCCACAGGCCTTGGTGAACAGGTAGGTATAGTAGATTCATTGTTTAAAGTGACTGGTAAAATAACCACAGAAACGTCTTAGTTTATGCTTGCAAACATGTTGTTATAATAAATGATTCTACAGTTTTTAATTCATGTAAATCACAAGGTGTGTTGGAGACTGACACATTGATAACAGTTTACACAGTCCCATGAACAATTGTAGATAAAAAAACAAAACAAAACTCAGCTAATAACTCGCTCCGTACCATCATTTCCGACAACAGTCATTTAAATTCATATATATTCATATTTGAAGCTCTGCAGGTTCCAACAACAATACGTTTCCTCTGAAGAAAACTGTCAGTGACAGGGAAAGCCCTGTGTTTAAAGGGGATGAACGTAGCCAAAGCCCATCTACAATGTATGATAAAGGATTCCTTGTGACAGTTCATGTTTTGGGTGCCCTCGTGGCTTAGGGGTTAAGATACCGGCAATCAATTGCAAAATCCTTGGTTTGAATGAAGCTGGGGACTGTACTGTCTACTATTGCCTTATTGTCTAATGAACACCATAATAATAAATAAAAACTAGCTTATAACTGCACGCAGTTATAAGCGGGGTCCAAGCCTCCCGGCGCAAGCCGCCCCCCTTGCCCCACGGAGGGTGCGCGAGTCGGCCTGGGCCCGCCATGATCAATTGTCCCATAATCACGGCCCCCAAGCCACGGCGGGGCCCGTGGAGAATAAATGACCAGAGTTATAAATGAAAAGGGCTTGCGGTTACGGAGATCTGAAATGAATATATGTCTATGGGAGTGTTATTTGATTTCCAATTAATAGCACCACCTAGAGGCTGATAGACGCCAAATTTCACACAGGCCCTCAGGAGGGAATGCCCGACAAGGTCCCCGAGTTTGGTGTAGATTGGACATTGCAAACGTAAGATCTGACATGACATCCTGTTTTTAGCGTTTGCACAAACATTTGTTAGCTTGTAATTGGGACGTTTTTTGGCAGATCAAGACTTCCTCTACAAACTTTTATCGGCTCGGTCCAGAGATCGTCCGTGCCAAGTTTGATGGCGATCGGACTTGCGGCTTCGGAGGATTTAATTGAAATAGGCTTTCCAGTTTTTGCAATTTAGCGAAATGAAAACGTCATTGCACAGAGGCGTGTCCTATACCATATGATTCGGCAGCATCCCCCAAACACGAATACCTAAGGTTACGAATACCTAAGCTTTATGTATAGTGCGATGTGCATAGTTCTGAGGCAAAATGATACACTGAAAATCCCATTGAAATGAATGGGATTCTCCGACAGTATTTAAGGTATTTAAGGTTTGATTATAGCGCCACCTTCAGGTGTCATCAGGGGCCCATGGGGAACAATTTCCCCAAATTTGATATCAATCGGACTTGTGGTTATGGAGATATAAAATGCATGTAAGTCAATGAGATTTTTGTTGACGTCTTTAATCTGCAATAACAGCGCCACCTATGGGCATATTTGGGTCAACTTTGGTGGCTGTAGTAAGGGGAACATGCTGAACAATTCGGCTGTGGTTTCATGTCAATGCGACTTGTGGTTCTAGAGGAACTATTTTTTCAGATTAAATAGCGCCACCTAGGGGCGAGTTGTACCTAATTTGCTCAGCATACACACTTCTGTACACACTTCTTACTGAAAGACACATTGAAGTGAAAAATACATTTCTGAATTCTAATACTGTGTCCCTGTGTTTCTTCTTGCCAAATATAGTTTAAAAAATTAATTTTTATTATTGTTATAATTGTTTTAATAGTTTTGATTGAGTAATGAGTTATTGAATTAAGGAGTGTATACATAAAAGTATCTGTTACAGGTCCAGAATGAAGCACTGGTTCTAAACTGGTACAAGTCAATTTATTTGTAGAGGGGTTACCTGCAAAACATTTAACACAACGCTCAGCAATGCTCATCATGTCTTCATGGTGTTAGCTCTAACTCTGACCACTGAACTTTTCTGTATTCTGAGCTTAGAGTCTTGCTTTACACAAATACTCATTTGACTTAACTTATTCTTGTCCTTATATTTACTTATGTAAGCTGCACATTACAGTATTCTGCACAACACAGAAACACTACTGAACATTAATAGCAATATATGTACATATTTTTCAGTTCCATACATGTATCTTGCTCAATGAACCAATTCAAAACATCACATTCAACATTAAACTCTATTTACAGGAAGGCCCAGCCAAGCTAACAAGCTGTTACCTCTTAAATTGGCTGGCTTGGAATGGTAAATGTCATAGGGTGGAAGTGTTGTTCTGTTTTTATATTTGTGTAGTGGCTATGCATTTTTATATTGGTTTTAGGTGCATGGTTTTATTAATGCATGTTTATTTTGGAATATTTCCTATTTTGTTGTGAATTTTGTTTATTTTATAGCATGCTAGACTTGTCTGTGTACTTTCCCCAGACTGTGACTTGATTTTAGATTGCCTGCACCTGTGTAGATGTGCTCTTGCGATTGACAGTTTTAGCGGCTTAACTGTGTGTTATGTCTGTGTTCATTGTACGTAGAGAACTGTCATGAGTAGGCCTATATTAGACTTAGATTGTAAGTGAATCTGTGTAGTGAACACATTAGAGTAAGTAGTTTACCTTAGTCATTCTGATTATTGTCTTATGACAACCTTGTTTTGTTGGCTTTGCCATTTTGTTTGCTATGTGGCAATTTTCTTTGTTGTAGCTATATTGTGTCAGCTACTAGCAGTGAGTAGGAGTGAGAAGCCCTTTTTGTTTTCACCATTTTCTCCTGTTTTTGGAATTAGAAGCCTAGTTTAGAGCTTTGTCTTTTCTTTACCATTTGGGTTTAGGAAAGTTTTAGGTTTTCTTAGAGTGTTTTGGGCTCTGCTCAGAGAAAGAGCACAGGAGACAGGTGGTGCTGGCAGCCGAGCTAACTCGAGGCTATGAAGGAGAGTAGCCATACCCAACACCTGGTTGGACTTGAATACAGTAACTGAACTTTTAAACTCAGCTATCTTTCATTGGGACACATCTACAGATGTTTTACTTGTTTTTAATAAATTTTAGTGTTATAAATCAAGGTTATGGTGAATTTATGATCCTGTTTGGTTTTGAAATCTGTGCCCCCTGATTATAAGAAGTCCTATGCTCATAATCAATCCTAGGTGGTGTCGGAAGATATATAAATATAGAGATCCAGGCCACATCTTTTCTGGCATTGATGGCCTAGTAGTAGTATTACAACGGTGTAACAGAAGCAGGTTTAACATAAACCTAGCTTTCCAATCTATGTTTCTATGGTCTTACAAGTCTGACTTGGCTGGCTAAAAGCGCCTTCCTTCTCTTAAACACACTAAATGCAATTTAGCAGTCGTTGACAATTACAGTAAAATGCTAATGCTATTTATAAAACAAAACACAGTAGTGAGTGAACATTTCACAGTCCAGGCCAGATTAGATATTTAATCCCTTCAGCGGTTTAGCCATTTGGGTGTGCCCAGAAGACCTCTAAAGGAAGGCATCTTCAATCTACCTTTCCATCTCACACTCCACTTTTTCATCACTCATGAACAATATCCAGAGATGCTTAAACTCCTTGGGCCTTTCCGAAACTGCTTGCTATTCCATATCCCTACCTACTTCCACTCGTTTTGCGCGTTCACGTGGAGGGTCCGCCACATTTAGTGCCATCTGAAACCAATGAGGGCGGAGTGGTAGTGGGTTGTTAAACTCTCCAGCACCGATGCCGGCTTGTTGAAGGTGTGTAACACCCTTCGCTGCACGATGGGGGACCTTTCTTTCAAATGTGAGTTCCGTGTGACTTCGCCGGTTAACATGAAGGTTTTCCAAATTCCGAAATACACTAACCGAAATACACTAACAGTTCATATCACCATTCACAAGTTAACAACACAGCCAAAATGTTACTTTGTATCTAATAAAACACAATATAATTTGTCTGGGACAATGTAACTGCTGTTTTTATTGAATCGTATTAATCTCATACGAAAATCTTCATCCAAAGCAAAAAAGCCTACATTAGACGATAGAATAACATGAAGAACATGGCACAACTAGATAGGCTATACAGGGGGATCACGTAACAAGCAACAAAGGCATTAAAGAAAAATAGTTAAGTCTGTATACATTTTAACTGTTTTAAATTCTTCAGACTCTATAATGCTTCAATATAATGTTTGTTTTCTTTTGAAATATTTTATTTGTTAATGTAGGCCTAATATTTTTCAAATAAGATAAAGAGAATATTTTCTTTTCATAAAAGAATATAATATTTATATCTAATGTCATAGAAATATTCTAAATCTGACCAAAATAATTTGGTTCATGAACAAACACAAAAAAAATGACAAATACTTTCAGTTTTGTTATTGTAAAAAAAACACTTTTCCTCAACATCAATCCTGAATCTTAAAGAAGTGGTATGCTCATTTTCAGGTTCTTATTTAGGGGTTGTACCAGAACATGTTTACATGGTTTAATTTTCGAATAACACCTATTTCATACTGCACATTGCTGCAGCTCCTCTTTTCACCCCGTGTTGAAGGCTTTGTTTTAGCTATGGAGTGATACATCTTATCTCTAAATGATCTTTGTTGGGAGCAGCACATGCGCAGTTCCTAGTTAAAGACTACTAGCCAATCAGAAGCAGAGAAGGGCGGGTTAGTGAGAAGAAAACACGGCTTGGGTTCAGCTGTACATGTTGCCGAACAGCTTGGCAACATGGACTGGGGCAAGAGTTTCAGAGTGGTGAGTTATTAATCTGTAACAAAAGTGTCTTTCAGTTTTAAGTTTTAATTGAGCTCTGTCTCTACATCACAATAACAACTTTATGTCCATTGACTGCCTGGAGGGTAGGTAGTGTTTATAAGGGAGAGGAGGCGTGTGCTGCAGCTCAGTGTTTTTGAGGGCATGTCGGACTAACCATTTGGCAAGCGTTATATGAGGTGCATTTAGCTTTCATTCCTGTGTCGTCACAAGGATGAAAGGGAAACGGCTGGACTACAAACAAGCTGTTTTCACGCAGTTCAGAGCAGTGTTTTCTGTGGGAGATGGGAACTCCCTTTGGGGTGGACTGGATTTTTCACTTTGCAAACTATTACATGCACAAAAAAGGTACTGTATATAACTCAATAAAGGAGAGGGAAAAAGCAAAAAAAAACCAAACAAAACATAATACCACCTCTTTAATTCAACTGTGGTTTACTTGATATACATATTATAGAAGTGAGTACAACGTCAGATCCTATTTACGCTGGGGAGAGGGTAGTTTGTCCGAAAGTTGGCTGCTGTATACCCTACGTGGGTTAGGGAGCTCGATTTGGCTGTGAGGGTGACTCCGACCTCAGTTCACCCCGTGTCGGAGTTGGGGGTCTAGTTTCAAAAAGACCCTTCACTTATGGCAGCAACTCATTCCCAACCCACGGGAAGCAATCCATGGTTTTCTGGCAGAGAACCATGGCCTCAGACTTGGAGGTGCTGACCATCATCCTAACCGCTTCACACTTCACAGTTTACACACAATGCAAACTGCCCCAGTGCATGCTGAAGGTCACGTTCTGATAAAGCCAACAGCACCATGTCATCTGTCAAAAGAGACACAATTCTGAGGTTCACAAACTGGACACTCTCCTCACCTCATTTGCGCCTTAAGTCCATAAATATCACAAACAAGATCAGAACAAGGGGAAACCTTGGCACCCACTCATAATGTGCTTCACTTTATACACACGCCGCTTTCACAACGGTATCCTATACTCTACCCTACCTTTCTGCCCTTCTGGTACCTGTCTGTTGCTTCAGGAGACCGCTGAGCCAACTAATCCCGAAAGGCCTCCTCCTTCAGCCTCTTCCTTCAACAGTGGGTTCTTAGGTTGCAATCACAACAGGCACCAACGACCCTCTGATACAGACTCAGCCAGCCGCCTCTACAGTGGAGGATTTAAACATGGCCCACTCTGATTCCATGTGTCCAACCTCCCTGTGCAAGAAATTCTTCGAGAGGTGGCAGTTGTAGATCCCACGAACAGCGGCCTCCATCAGACATTCTCAGATCACCCTCACTGTACGTTTGGATTTACCAGGTCCGTCAATAATTATTGATAATTCATTGTAATTGCCCAGATCTGGGCACATGTTAATATATGTAGGTCCCCCAGAGCAATAAACGTTTGTTCCCAGACAAGCTGTTAATCAAACCTGTTTGGAAGAGAAAAAGGGGAAACAGTAAATGCCCACGCATGACACATCATGAGGTAACAGACTGAAATTGTGCATGCTCATAGTTTACCTGTGCAATGGGGGATTATCAGCTACATAACACGTGCGGCCACTTTAACCTCTACATAAAGGGGTGTAGATAATCTGGCAGAAAGGTCGACATGTTTACAATCTGTCTGAATGTTTGTGTTTCAAGACTGGCACACCTCAGAACAGCTCCAGTACTTTTTGTCATAGATTATTCAAGGCTCTGAAACTCTGCTGGAGAGATTGATGCCATTCTTCCATGGCATGGTTTTGGTGATGATGTGGAGATCGCTGTCTAACACATCAGTCCAAATGTGTTCAAATGTAAATATTTATACTCAAACTCAAACCATTCATTGACCCTTCATGCTCAGATTGGAAGCATGCGTTATGTGTCTCCACTGAGGTGTCTTTAATTCGTCTCAATATCATAAAAGTTTAAACACTTAGACCGGATCCACTCAAGTCTCTGTATTTAAATATTGTATATTAATTCAAAGTTAACTTTTCTCTCCTTCCCAGTAGTTAAATGTGGTGCTGAGGTGTTACCATCCTTGACACCTCTGATGTCACTTAAAATAAAGTTGTTTGAAATTGATTTTCAAAGTCAAACAGCTATCGTTTGGAGTAATTGCATCAGATCCTTGTCTGAGCGTCTCACATGAAGAAGCATGTGCTATAAACGCGAGCATGTTAGAAAGTACACAAAATTATTCAATTTATGACTCCACCAGGGAATTATTCAACATTATTCACAGTTTGATTGGTTTTTCCTTTTATTCAGACTGATCAATCAAATGTATTGTACATTCACAGCACTATATGGGTTCCCAGAAGGAAATGGGCACATAATCAGTGTTTATTGCACTGCATTAATCTAGGAAGTGCAGATGTATGATTTCAATTTTTTAAATTTAGTTTTGTTGAGAAAGACATACATAGCTGCCAATGAAATACTTATTGAGCTGCCTACCACCGTCTTTCCTTCAGTGTCATTCTTTTTTAGGGGTATGAGGCTATGTTTTGTCCTTTAAGGTTTCATCCTGGCCTGGATTGGCTGTAGGAAATGGAAACAGACATGTCTTAAAAGCACTTTCTGAACCTTTGGGCACCATTTCATTGGCAGAAAAAGTCTGTCAGACCATTAATGTGGAAGATTCTTCAGAGATATTGATTTTAACTACCACTCCAGGCAGTTGTTTCATTTACTTGCGAAGGCTTGCCTAGCACCATGTGCCATTTATGCATCATTTAACTACTTGTATGTATTGGAGCCAGTGATTTACATTTCCTCGTGTTTAACCACCCACAGGATGACATCAGCGTATGAGGGTTGAAAATTGGGTGCCAGTTACACTGAGGATGTGGAATTGGCTATGAAAGCTAAAAGGCATTGTTAAATAATGAAAAACACTCCCCCGGAAGGTTCGAGTCATGAGTGTTCTCTCGCCACTTCAAATAGAAAATGAAGCTTATGAAAATAGTTGGACTGGTTGAAGTTCAAGGCAGTTTGATTGTAGCTGGCAACGTATAAGGGCTGAAAATGCCGATCTGGACTTGGTAATGTGACTAACTGAAAATGGATTAGAAACCAGGAGAAGTTGGCATGTAAGTGGCTCAACTTGTGATGCATATAGAGAACTGCAAGCTCTTCTGAAATCTCCATGCCCGACCTCTGATGAGATTTAAACGCGGTGTACCTAACCTGTTTACCATCAACAACTTATCGTTGATATAAAAATGTACTTTAAGGGGATTTGTGGCTTGTTTCAATCACAACCCTCCTTCAGCCTGTTGATAGAGTGGGTACATCACTGCCAATGGAGAACTACTTACCCCATATCTCCTTCGGAGCTGCCTCCGCACAGAAATGCGGAACCACCCAGACATGAAATGTCACAAACTCATTTGTGATATTTCTCTCTCTTAAACTGAACATGCAATAAAATACCAAGTAAATATGGTCAGGATAAATCCAGGACCTATACAGCTGTCCTTTTTTGTGTATTTAATTTCACACATATTTGCACAGGGAAATTACATTTTACTTATCTTATATAGTGGAGGACCACAGGTAAATACCATTTTCCTGGATTATTCCTTGGATATTGAAACATGAACATGACCCAGGACATTTTGCCTCCTATCATTTTCACAGGTCTACTGCTCACACGGACATAAACTGCGTTTCTATATCACATTCATTAGCAAGTTATTTATTTTTTACACAAGCAAAATACAGCATTGGAGAATTGTTACATTGCCTTGGTTGTTTTCTTCATTGTATCATACAGGGTGGTAATATTATTAATAGGATACTGCCATATTTTATAGTTACATACATTTTATAGTTAGGTCATATATATATATACACACACACACATACACACACACACACACACAGTATAGGCCTAGTTTATATTGAACTAACTTCATTCCACAGTAGCAATAGAAGAAAGACTAAAAACCTGCACCAAACTGTGTGTGTGAGAAACTCTCCTTCTTACTGCCATATCATTGCAGCAAAATGTATTTCCTCATGCAACAAACGGAGAATCATTGTTGTTTGTATAAAGTTACTTAATTATCACATTATTACTTAATTATATTTTTTTAATGTTTATATGTCAATGTGTGCTCTGGCAACATTGCAACCTAAACATTCATGGCAGTGGGCGAGAGAGAGAGAAAGAGAGAGAGAAATCTCTCATCTCATCTCATGGAAACTTCCACTATACATATATCAAAGTTTCCTCCTCACTAGAGGAAGAGCTGTCCAGGCTGGACCCTGATCCTTCTCACAAGAGGTGTTACAATAACTATCACAATAGAAAGTAAACTCAATCGCGCGTGTCTTTTTTCCCCATGCGGAAAAGTTCCAGACATCAGCCCAAGGATCGGTACGTGATGTCAGAAATGCTTGGGAAAATAATGTAGCGTGTGTGGAAGCTACCGCGCTACTCGGTCAATAAAAGAGCTTCGTTACTGAAAAGCTATTTGGTTCAGAAAATAGCGACGCTACCACCAAGCTACTGAGAAATGTTGTGAAACTAGTAACGGCGCTACTTGTAGGGACACTGTCTGTAGCCCCTACTGGCAAACGACATTGTGTTTATTCCTATTTATTTTATTTTATTTACTTCCTCATTGCTCACATTCTTTTACTAAATTCTCATTTTATCTACCTTGTCTGGTATTATTAATACCACTTTATAACATTGTTAAGAAAAGTATTTTATATAAGTAAAGTTTATTATTAATATTATAACCTTTTGGTTAGGTTAAGACACAGTAACTACGTGGTGAGGTTATGGAACAACAGTGGTCAACTTAAAGGGCTAGTTAAAGGAATACCATATTTTTTGTGCTTTGGGGTGAGCCAGGCTAGCTGTTTGCCCTTGCTTCCAATCTTTGCTAAGCTAAGCTTATCGACTCCCAGCTATAGCTCCATAGTTATCGCAGAGACGTGATAGCTATCAGTCAATCTTCTCAACTGACTTATGGCAAAAAAGCTAATGTGAGTATATAAAAATGTGAAACTTTTGCTAAGACTAAAACTAAAAATTTGTTTAACTAAACTCTAAACAACTAAACTCACTACTTTATCCACCACTGGATTACAATGGTAGTCTTGATGAATACTGAAAAATCTAGTGTTGGCTTGAAGCAAAAGTTTGGATACAATGACTTTATTGCCAAAAACCACGACATATCCCTAATCAATTGTCTTGTTATTAAGGTGTAGATTGAACAGCTACCTTCAAAAGTGTCAAGGTTTTCTTCAGCCAATATTCACACTTCTTCATTGTCATTGTCCAGCCTGCCTGTTGTACTTCACAGCATGACAACCAGTTGGAGTGGAATTTTTGTCTTCCTATCCACTGGGAGCTTTGTGAGCCCTGACCCAAGTAACACCAGACCAGTTATTCAGCAGCTGAGATAAGAAGTTGTGTCAAGATGACAAAGCATTTATAGGTGAGAAAACAGTGCAGAGCAATGTCAACACCTTTGTCATGGCATAGCAGTCCACCATAAGCAGACTGCAAGACAGGCACCGTGAATATCCTCCACCATATGTAGGAACTGCCTCTAACAACAGATGCAGGTCGACAGCAGAACATATGCACAACAACTCCTGCAATAACGATGAATAATATTTGCTGTAGTGGTAAGCACTGTAACATGCTGGTGATCATAAATGTACATCACAGCAACATGAATACAAATCAATTATACCTACATAAAAGCTTTAATTAATGCTTTTCCCTTAAAGCCAGAGAGTAGGTTTGAAGGACAGTAGATGTGTAACACATCTGTCCTTGTCTACCCCTCCAGCCAATAGCAGTCAGTGTACAGACAGCTTGTGGTGAAGTTCTTGCTCTCCAGAGCCACAGGGAATAGCAGAGCAATGTTGCAATCAATATTACTGATGTTATTGCATATTCTAACTCATTCATCTGTTCACCCAGTGTGGGGATAACATTTACTGAAACTAAACATCAACTTATAAAACCTAACTACAGAGGCTTAGAAATACTATTTTTTAATGTAACTTACCGTCAGTTTGAAACAACACAAGTGTGACTTGTACTGAGGAGTTATCGCATTCAGATTTATATCAGCTTGTAATAAGGGATGTGAACTCAGCTTCTATGTCTTCTTTGTAAACTGGTTTTTAATTCGAAATCCAAACAAATCTATCCATTCATATCCTTTATTTACAATATGTAAGGTTTACTGTGTTTTATCACATTGTTAACAACATATAGTTAAGCATATCATTCATTGAACGAGCCAAAAAAATCCACATATTGTATATTTTGTGCCAAACTGTTTTAAATAAAGTTTAAAATGCATTACTGATGAGTAAATCTTTGAAATGCTGTATTAAGTACTGATAAAGTCAGCATGTTGATTCATTCCCGACCTCTAAACACACGTAAAATCTCAAGGTTTTGGTGTACCACTTTTTTTCCTCGAGATTTAGACGGTATCCCAAGACCCTCTTTAGTGAATGGATCTTGCTCAGGCGTCAGCAAAACAAAATATGGATATATTAGAAGTTTCATGGACCTGGTGATGTATGATTTACTGGGACACTTGATTACTATGACAAAATGTCTAAGTAAAAATAAGGGTTTTACAGTGATGTAAAGAAGAGTCTACATTGTACGCTTACAATGTTTCACACATTTTGACAGTTTTTAGGCAAATAATTAAATATACTGAATTAAAATTAAAGCTCTTTCCTGAGAATTATGTATCCTGAACCCAACCATGTGGAGATAATATTTATAGAAAATAGAATTGAAGAATTAATTTTAAAAATAAATTGGTTTTATTGGTGTCTTGTCAGAACTTTCTTAGATGGGTGGGGTTCTGCTTGCGGGAATTAGCATATTTCAAAAATCGCAGCTACCACTCTAATTGTTAACACCAAGATGTGTCTTCAGCATTGGATGGAAATGGTCTCCTTGTTCTTTTTATGGCTGTCAAATGGCTCCTGGTCAATGACCTATGACCCCTTCCCATACAAAGCTTTGATCTGGTGTTCACAGAGAGCTGAGGTTTTGTGCTTCTGGTGCCTTTTCTGACCCCTCTTACCAAAGTTCCAGACTTAAGTCATGTGATGATAACACCAGAGCAAATTTCATTTGTTGAACAAGGACATGGACAATGGTCTGAAAAACAAGCTAGTATATTAACCTTGAGTTACAAATATTTTATTATAAAATACTACCCATTGAGAAACCAGAAAAATATGAACCCCTTTTCAGAACAACAATTTAGTGTAACAAACACTACTTGTAATGCATAATTAATAAAGTACATACCTCACACTGCAACAAATGCCAAAACCTCAGAGGGATTGAGAGGCAACGGGAGCAACAGCAGTCTGATTTGTGACAAAGTGATCACCATTTTTAACAAGACGCTGATGCTGGTGTTCCGGTTGCTTATTGGCCAAATGAAAAATGCAACAGTTGCCTAGCCGAGGTGCACATGTTGCATGTTGTAAGGAACCTTTTCTGCAACTGATCTCAGTGAGCAGGAGGGAAAAGAACAGAAGGGGATTGGAAAAAAGCCACAGGAGGTCCCGCCCTTCCCTGCCGAGAATGTTATGAACTTGTCTGGGAGACGGAGATGTCGGTCCCACAGCTAATACAATATTTATTATTCTCGTTGTACCAGCTGTAGACACAAACAATGTATAATGGATCAAATATCTTTGCTAAACAGCGCTCTCACAACCTTCACCTTGAGGGTGCACACTATCCGTTCCCTTTCAAGCACTTCCTTAATTGCATGTGCATGTCACCAGGCAGCAGGTCGGGGATCAAACTGGTCAAAGGTGTTAAAAGGGTTATCACTCTGCTGTGAGTGTAGGAATGTAAGTGTGTCCGTGAGCGTGTGTGTGTGTGTGTGTGTTCACATCTGACAGCTTGCACATCTCCCCTACCAAACCCACTTTTGCCTGAAGTAAGTGTGCATCTTCAAAGGCATGAAGAAGTTGTTTTCAACTACAAGCAGGTCCACTTTCTCCCATCCTTTGTTCTACTAATCATCCCATGGGCATGCACCGTCCATAACAAAGGATGGAACAACAAGCCAGTATCTTGTGAGAAAACAGGAAAGTAGATATCCCCATTGTGCATAATTTAGCGCTGCTCCCATTTCTATTCACCAGTCATCAGAGGGAATCAAGCTGTACATTGTGAAGAAGGGAAAAGGAGAGACAGGGGGCTGGGTGGTAGAGGGGGTGCAGAACATTGCATTTTTTGTATATCTTTATTGTATAGCATGATAGATAAGCCAATTTTGGTGGCATGTTAACTGTGCCAAAGCCTCAAGCGTCATGTCATCATCAATTACTAGAAACTGAAGCTGCTGGGCTGATGCTGCAAGATTTAACAGGGCAAATACAAAACACATCAAGTAATTTCATACTGTAAGTTTGTTTTGCCAAATCCATACAGATTCATTAGGCATGTCGTGGTGTTTTTAGGAGGCTGGTGCGCTTCAGATAAGGTTGTTTTAACATTTTCACTTGTGTGTGTGTGTGTGTGTGTGTTGTGTGTGTGTGTGTGAGAGGGAGAGAAAGAGATTAAGAATGAGAGAAGGAGTCAGTACCGGTGCAAGTGAAAGAAATTGAGTCAGACGTGGCTTACCTATGGCAGATCGCTGTGTGTTGACTTACTGGGATGGTAAAGCAGCCAGACAACCTGCCTCACACACACACTGACGCAGACACACACCACCAACTCCTCCCCTAAACCCCCCACGCCAAGGACAGGTTTGAGCTTTGCCAGGGATCGTGACTTGGACAAGGCAGCACAGAGGAATAAAAAGGAAAAAAAGTTTCACACAAGACACTGCTGCTCACATGCATATGTTTTCACATTGTAGACAGGAAATATATATGCCTGCATATGGTACACACAGGTGCGCATGCTCATATACCATGTTGTTCCAAAGAGTTCATTTTGTTGCAGTCGTCATCTGCATTCAATATGCCAACAAGAATCTATGTGATTATATTTTTATATGTCTTAAAGTTTAATTAAAGTTATAAAAAATTAGGGCGGGGGGGGGGGGGGGGGGGTTCTTGATAATTGTTGATTATTTTTATATGCCTTTAGTCTAAAAATTAAAAGCACAGGCTGAAAAAAAGGCATAAGTTAACAGATTTCATGCATTTTATTTATTTATTATCTTCAATCAAACACTCTGCTTGCAATACCATTGTACAAGCAAAAAAATGTCACTTTAATTAAAATCCATTAAATTCCATCTATCCAGCATCTATAACTGCTTTTCCTTAAAGAGTTGCAGGGGGCTGGAGGCAACCCGAAGTGCTAGGTTAAACCCTGGACAGGTCGCCTGTTCATCAGAGGTAAAACTCTGAAATTTCTTTGGCATACGTTTGACTCTATCAGTCACAGTTTTGATACTACAACAGATGTTAGCCTCATCATACTTTAAATGTCCTTCCTGTTTGTTTGGGATTGCAGTTGATTCATCTGTTCATCCACCTCCTTGATTGAATTTAAAATAAAGAATGCTTAAAGGCAATCTATAGTACAAAACCTTTTTTCTCCACAAACCTGTTACACAGCAGCTTCTGTTGTGGTAAATAATAGCAATTTGATGTTGAAAATGGACATGTCATAGTATTTATTGTACAGTTTGAGTATGAGTCAGTCAACTCAAAAGCAGCAAGAAAACAAAGTCCGCAGCTGAAACTCTCCTTTGCCAGAATATCAATTTGATACCTCACTTTCAATTGAACTCTCAATGTCAAGCAACTGCCGTTTTGGGTTGTAAATAGTGACAGGATTCTAATAAACAATCTGCCACGCTTCACCCTGTGTTAATAACCAACTTTCATCTCGTGTCAATCTTAATACAAAACTGCAATTATCCAAGTCTTTACTCGAGTGGAAAGGCTTCTCCATCCTCACTGGATAAGTAGAACCACACCAGTCTACATCCACACTGAGATAAAATCATTACACTGCTCTCTACTCACTCCACTATCTTCTTTGCTATAAAGGCAGCCCTATGCAAGGCTACATTATAAAGTGTTAGAAGTTATTGTCATAATGTTGAAGTCCTAAATTTGACCCACTTTATACCATTTGTTATAAGACTTGTTTTTGGAAACTCCAGTTCAAATATGGCGCAGTGCAAAAATCCAAAGTCCAAATTTATTTACTTCCCTCATCCATGGAGATGGTGTCTCCTTGCCTCAGGAATGTTCAGTTGACGCTTGACAAATTCGTTTTGGCAGTAGGTCTGTTAGACTCTGAAAAGAATTGTGTGTTCCTCTTCTTCCAATCTTAACTAGTATATATATATATATATCCAGAGCTGGAGTGTAAGCCACTACAGTGGTCTAATTAGTGATATCACAACAAAAATCACTGCTACATGATGATTATTCATTTATTTGTATTTTTATACAAACATGAACCACTACCACGTACTGTACCGCCACGTACTGTACCACTACATTCACAGCCTAAGCTAGTTTGCAATGCCTCAAAAACAAAATACATACAAAACAGCACAGCCCATGATACAATAAAATCACTTTCAAACCTGTGGGTAAAGAGTTCCACATACTGATCCGTTGAACAGAAAAATAAGTCTGTCCGATTAAGGATTTACTAAAGGGTCCCTTACAGTTCCCCATGGACACATTATGTGTTATTGAGCCAGAAACCCTTAAAGGTCTCACCAGGTCATGTGGGAGGGGTCATTCATAGTGGTGAACCTACAGAGAATCACCCCACTGCTCCATTCAACTTTATGATGCTTTATAGAGAGTTTCAGCTCATGGCCTAGCTGTCCAACTCCACTGTTTTGATTACTCTCACCTCTCTCATACTTTTGGTTTTCATCCACAGAAGGCAGCTGTTTTCCTTGAATAAACGCTAAAGCCCCACTGAACACTATTTGCTCAGCACCAAACAGCAGACACAGTTAGCAGACTAGCTGGTGAAGTTATTGACATATTTAGCAGCTCAAAAGACAGATATTCCCCTCAGCAGTTGGTAGAGACCAAAAATAAAGCTAAAGGAGAGTGAACATTGGACATACAATTCCAAATGGACAATAATGTTTCAGCTTAACTGCTGGATGTGTAAATAAGCATCTGTTTGCTAACCAATTCATCATAGGAACTTAAAAAAGATGAGGTGTCATTGGTGCGTTCACAACTTGTTTCCGCCGCACCCAAGCGGCCAAAATAATCAGTTGGGAGTAGGCAGGCGTTCTCAACCATGCTGTTATGGAAGTGCTGCTACAGAAACAAACAAAATACTTCTACTAGATACATATGCGATCTGCATACATCTGAAACCCTGCACCAATGATAGTCCAATGCTCAGAATGATCATAACCATAAATCTATTTTCTATGTAAATTAAAATGACCGTCTAAGGAGTCAGTGTTTTGGAGAAATTACTCAATATGTAGTATGAAGTACCCTTAAAAAATATACATATATTTGAGATTACAGTAAAATTTTCTCTCTTTTAATGATTAATATAAAACCCTTCTTCTTTATGAAGCCATGAGTAGTTGTGCAAGTGGCTGTACAGTGGTGAATAACTCTTAAAGGGAGGTCATTATTACCAATAAGTAGCCTGGATGTTCCATTCACAATGATTCCATGTAAGCCCTGGCTCCATTTTGGGCTATATTTATTGCATTAATACAAGGAATGCTGATTTCCTTTTGATGAGGAAAAGTGTATCATTTGGGGCTTAGGATATGAATGATGTACTCCATTGAAGTATGTGAGGAGATTTCATGTTGCCAAGCTGCAAAAGAAGCCTCTCATTGGATGAAATATCAAAACAATCTGATTTGAATCTCAAGGCTTCCTCAATTTATCCACCTCAGTCTAATGGCAGGTAACAAAGATTACAACGAGCATGCAAGGCTCAGTGAGTTTCAGTGCCACAAGAGGCTTGGCAGCCATTGGTATCATGAGGGGACAAAGGTTTTTTCTCAATTTAAAAGGACATTATGTGAATAGCCCTATGAAAAAAATGGCTACAGAGAAATAATCAGTAAATGGTCTGTCTCTAAGTAAAGTGTCTTGCTTTGCATACACAAACATCCTTTTTCAGTTAATAATTAAGAGTAAGAAATGGCTGGAAAAATGGAAAGCAGCAAAGTAGGAGAATATTCACAACATGTTTTTCTTTCTGAGAGAAATAGAGTTCAAACAACGTTCTTTTTTTCTTTTCTTTTTTTGTTACTTTGCTGATGTGTGACCTTGCACATTGTTCAAAAAAAGACAGACAGAAAAATAAAGAAACATCCTCCCTTGTCCCAAGTGTAGGAGTGTAAGGCTTTGGGCTGCTTTCTGGCTTCCTGCCGTTGCCATTGCAATGGCGCAGCTGCCACCTGAGATATTCCACACATGACATTTATCCAGGGGAGGGCATTGACAGATGCTTCAAAGCAGCTTTGTGGCACGGCCAAGAAAGGCCCCTCGTCACATAAGATAAGGCAGGGGACTATCATATTAACCTGTGTGCGGCGCTGCCATGTTGAAAAGCACATAGGACCAGCCAGTGTATGCCTGCCTTGCCTGCAGCAGGCCGCCTCGTGGCACACAGAGCCCTGACAAGGAAGGAAAAGTATAAACAGCTTGACAAAAATGCTCATTGCCACATGCATTCATGGATTTACACAGACAGGTTAGCTGTTTCTGTTCCACTAACGTGTGTGACTGTCATGCTGCAGAGTCTGAGGTGTGGATGAAGTGTATAAGCTTGATGATACATATCCTCTTTGCAACACGGTGAGATCCACAGCTTCTCCCCTTTGTCTGGAGCATCACTTGTTGTTAGGAGCATCCGTTTTATTTGCAATGAAAACCAAACTGAACCCTTTTGAGTCAAATAAAATGTATCTGGTGTTCAATGCTTGGTCACACTAGAAAGTGGTGCAGTTAAATTAATTTCCACATCCTGGTAACATTCTGTAGATGTTACTGGATAATTGACTTAGTGGCTACCAGCGGTTCATGCAGTGAGTACAGTTGGTAGTGGAATGTTTTGTTTGAGATAAAATGGACACAAAAAGTTCAGCTGCTTATCATTCAGCAAAGTAGGCATAAGTAAAATTGGACTGTTTGACACACCAAATAGTATATAGTATGTGTGAGCTACTAAATCCTTTAATTTTCACTCTCTGGAACTCCGTTCCCTTTAAGGTCATCTCTGTTATTGCGGCTTACAGCTTGTCAGTGGTACGAATTTGCTTTGTGGTAAGTTGAAATTTTTTGCTGTTAGAAATGTGACTTAAAATTCACCACACTGAACATGAAAGGGTGACTTAACAAAAGCGGAAAGTCTTGTTGTGTATATACCAGGGTGTGTCAGTAAACAGTGACATCACTGTTGGGTGTGATTAAAACAAAGATTAGAAAACTCACTTTATGATCCCTCCCATTTATCGTGGGATCCTTTGGGGAGGTCCTGACACCTAGACTGGAAACCTTCCGGCAACATGCAAAAAATGCAAAATTGTCCTTCAGTCCAAGGGCGGATATTCAAGTAAGTCACTGTTGGTGGTGACAATCAAAACATTTCCCTGTGGGGCGGTGGGGGAATGAAACGATTACATCACTATAAAGTGAGCTGCTTATCTACCACCCCACCTTGTTCTCCTTGTCTGCCTGTTCACCTCCTGTGTTGTCTACCTCACTATTTTCTCACTCCCGCCTCTGAGCGCACCGTGCGAGAGGTTGAGGGAGAGCAGCTGATTGAGATTACTCTGAGCATCATGCAGGGAAATAAATTAGCCTACAATGTAATAGACTTTTGTATATTTCTCACTTTCCCCTGAAGGTCTTCAGTAACTGTCTAGATTTGTCGCCAGTCGCTTTTTAGAAATAAAGTCACTGAAGGTCTGAAAAAGTGAGTCATATGAGGGGGGATGACATAATCTTTCAAAACTTAAAAAGGCATTGGATTCGCAGTACAAAATGAGAACTGTTAACTGTTTGTGTACCAAATGAATGAATTAACTAGACATTGAGAGTGTTTTTTAATTCATTTAATTCATTTTAATTTTGGGATAAGTATTACAAGGGACAATTCAGTGGTTGCTGGATATTGGTAGGGACATGTCCCTACTAAATTTTACGCCCTTGCTTCAGCCTCTCCTCTCTTCTCTTCAAGAGTACCATTAAAGACATTTGCATAACATTTTATAATTACACCAGATCCAGATGACACACCTCTCTTTCTACCAGAAACCACACCACAGCCTAATTCTGCAGACCAACAGATGAGAGTGCTGTGTGTGGCTGCTTTTCTGGCATTGGATGTGTGGGCAGTGTGGGGGGTTGTTGGAGGTATGTCAAAGTAAAACTAATCAATCTTGTCTATATTTCCTGGCATTGCCTCTTTCTGCCCCACAGTCATGCTCCAACCAAGCAGCACAGAAGAGCCAACAACTGTCCAGTGAAGCTCCAAACTGCTCCCCAGGCACAATGCACCAGGCAAGTGTTGGGTCCTGATCAAGAAGCAAAGTCAAGGCTAATCACAAGTTTCTCTTCACTGTTTACTAACAGTCGACGCCTGAATTTTACAGGCAACTGTATATATTGCCTTTGTCACTTGTTTTTTCTGGGGATGTTCGGCATGCCAGATCATAAATAATTTCTTCCCATGCGGAGCTCTGCCTACATGTGCAGGAGAATGGTGAGGCAACGGCAAAGCCAGAGGTCAGAATGACATAACTGTTGTTCAACGGCAAATGTGTGTCAGGTGGAATCCAAAAACTGATGCTTATATTCTCCCTAACGGTTCTTTTCAGATTACAGTCATGTTGTTTAATTTATCATAATAAAGAACCTGCCTCAGTTCCCTGTGGGGTGGAGACCTTTCCACTCATATTCTTTCATTTCACCAAGGCCCACCCCCTACTAAAATTGACATGCATTATTGTGGTGCATCTTCAGAGCTGAGAAAGTGTGCGAGAGAGACAGAAAAAATAGTTCTCTTGACATTAAGCTTGAGAAATAGAAAGGGCACAGGTTCAACAATTTTTGAAGTGAAACAGTTACAAAAGTTGATAAGTTAAAGCAGTTATAATGCATGTTTTTTATTAACATTGTGACATGACTACTTGTAAGTGAAGGAGGTCCCTTCTAGTAAAGAACCCACAAAGAACTATGCCCTTATTGTTCAGTTACTCTCGGCTCTACAGAGCTTTATAGCATCTTTCAGCTCACTCATTTTGTTTTACAGCCTAATGCTATGATTGATCTTATCAGCGTAGTAGTTTCTGCTACTGTACGCTAGTGCCCAGCTCCAAACAGCAAACTAGCAAACTGAACGATTAATGAACATTGTGCAGTGGTAACTGAAGAACCAGATATTTCCTTCAGGAGATGGCGGAGAGCAAAACAGAGTAAAAAGGAGAGTGAATACATCTGCCAGTTGTATGTGATGAATGTATAAACAGGCAACCATTTGCCAACAACTATCATCATTACCAAAATATTATCAAGGTGATGATATTTTAATGGTTACAGATAATTTCTGCTGATCCTAAGTGGCCAAAAAATTGGTTATTGCTGGTTTAACTAACAGTGAAAGGTTTCCATCCCGAAGCTACCAAAAAATCTAAGAGTGCTAATATTCTTCTTAACTTATTAATAATATAATATAATAATCTTTATTTGTAGAGCAAACAAAAACAAGTTACAAAGTGCTTTAACAAGTGTAAATACAATAATACCCATGAGACAATAATACAAAAACAATACAAGATAAAAGCATGAAAACATTGAAAAGACTAAAATACACATTTAAGATAAATATAAAATTAGTGAAATACAATAAAATAAAAGGGATAAAATAAAGTCAAATAAGATCGGGAAAGGCTCTCCTATAAAAGTATGTTTTAAGAAGGGACTTAAAAGAGTTAAGTCCCTTCTTATTAGTCACTCTTTACATGTCTTTCTTAGCTAGGAAGTTATTTTTATTTGTTTGAGTTCCATTTTAGTAATTTACTGAAAAAAACACAAGGCTTAAGGTATAGTAACAACATTAACAACCTGAAATTATTATAAATGAGGAGTGGATCTCATAAATGTAATTTCTAATTGATGTGTATGGCTGTATTTACTTTGATTCTGTTTGCAGCACATTTTGCATACCCATGCTTACCCCTATGATTTTTAAGTACCTGTAATTGTAAATGTATTTTAGTTGCATTGCACTTGGATATATATATATAGATTTAGATATATTTAAAGTTTATGCTCTGAGCTTTAAATGTATATTTTCTGACCTGAAAGCATGAATACCTTATAAACTTTTAAATAGCTTCAGACAGTACAAACAAGACCTTGATTTGTCTCTTTGTTTGAAACAGAGCGCAGAGCAATATTGATCAATCATGTTTGCCAAAAAGAAGAGTCAAGACACCTTATACATATTCATCACCAAAACACCCCTTTACAGCACCTTTCTCTCCTGTCTCTCAAAGTGTTTTTCTTTCAGCCACACAGTCGTAGATTGTTATGCATGGAGTGACACGACCTGCAGGCGTTGCTCAGATTCTTATCGTCATGCTCTCATCTGATGGGAACGCATGCTCTGACAAAGGCTGGTCCTCCTAGATTCTGCTCATATCTGCTTTTTAACAATTCCATCAGTGCCGGATAAGCCGGCTGGCAATAAAGACGAAATGGCAATACATAGTGGGATCTGGGCAGCATCTGCTCACAAGAATGACTGATAGCGCGGTGCTGTTCGAATCATCAAAAAGTGGTTGAAAAAATGATGAGAAAGAGATAATACAGGCCATCGTAACATAGGCTCAGGTAAGGAAATGTCAACACAATGGCTCTCTAAGGTCAAAAAGCATTGAATTGAAGAATTATTTGATGTCGATTCCTCATGATTTTCACTCGTTGATGTTGGACACAGGCACATATGACATCCTATAATTTAAGAGAAGAAATACCTTAGGGTGCTATTGTGTATGTACTGTATATGCAGTTGTTTATTTTTCTTTTGTGTCCTAGCCTTCTTTAATCTAATAGCAGGTTGAAGTTGCCATTGAAAATGAAACTTCACTGTGAAAACTTAACTACAAAAGGAAACAGTAGCATATAATAAACAAAGCTGTTAGCTAACCTTAGTTAGCTGTTCCGGCAGAGAGAATTAAAACTGAAAATCCCTTTCACTGAACACAAAGTGTCGTAAAAAGAAAAACTGGCATGAAGAACAAAATCAGAAGATTGTAATTGAAAAACACATCAGAATGCAAGAAATATCAAAATAAGATAAGATAATGCGATTGCAAGTGCATGGTCAATGAACAGTTGTGTTATATTCATTCTTTATTGGAATGCCTGTGTTTTATTTTTCAGTGGAACTTGTTTTCAGTGGAAACGCTTTTTTCAGTGTCAGTACAAATTTTTTCAAACACAAGTATGCCGATGCCAATGTTTCATTTTTCATTTCATTTTTTGTTGCTGTGCCCAATTTATTTTCCAAAGCCAAAAGCTAATGTCATTGCCCTTGCTCCATAAACATACAGATAAAGATATAGACATAATCTTATTGACTGAGTTTTCAGCAGGAAGCCAAAATACCAATAGTTTTAACGGTTATATACTTGACCAAAGCCCAGTGAAAAATGCAAAAGACAAGGGACAAAGGGTAATATAATGTCAATATAAGTCAAATTTAGCCTTGTGCTAAAACTAATAAATGAAGAATTACTGTACTAGGATACATAGGTCAGATACAGTAATTAGACCAAGGCTGACATTTCAAGCTCTGGCCTTTACCACTTAAGATAAGCCAGTTAACTAAGTGCTGTCCTTCCAAGGTTATATGGCTGTCAATAATAGGAACAAAAATCTAAATAAACTTAATCCTGCATTAACTGACTTTTTGGTCATTTAGGGGAAGCAGAAACACATTATTGACAAATGTCACCTATAAAGTTGACATAGCAAACGTGTTAGCAAAAAGTTGCTTGTTTAGACATTAAGCAGTTACCAGGGCCGTGCAGAGACCTTTGAAAGGGCATGTGCTCAAAGTATAAAAAGGGCACGTAGAACAAGGACTTAAAAAGTTTTCAAAATATCGATACAGAAATATATTGTGATGTTTTCCTTGCTTATATGCGTATACAGATGCTTCTGTATCGATACATCAGCAAATGCTGTGACGCTGTTTTGAAAAAGAAAAACAAGGAATACCCAGCTCTAGCTTTAAAACCCTGTGGGCTGACATAACTTACAGGGAACAGTTGCTGTTGAGGAGTTGCTGTGGATGTTGCTGCTCATGTTGCTGATATTACTAGAGGTGATCTGTGACTAGAGATATAAAAAACAAACATAGGATATATATTAGCTGATTACAACAATTATGTCATCACGAGAAGAGTTTTTGGGACTGGCTCACAGTGACTGACCTGCTGTAGTGCTGCAGCCGCTGCAAAGCCTGAGAAAATAAGAGGGAGATGGTCACAGAGACTGCTGCACACCGAGAGCTGCAGGGAGAGAAAATAAGATACCAGATTCAAAAAAGTGTGGGAAATAATCTGAGAAGGAAACATTGACGGTGGAAAGGATGAGGGTGGCCATGGCAGGGGATGGCAGGGGTAAGAGTGAGACAGACAAATCTAAAGACAGGGGGGTGTGTGTGTGTCTCTGTCTGTGTGCTTGCTTGTGTCTCTACAGCATGCAATATTGTGATAATGATTTTCTATATTGCATTGTGAATATGAGATATATTTGGATATTTATTGACTTTATGTCTAATCATAAATCTAAATAAATAAACTGGCATTATCTTTCACATTAACATTTCATTCCTTTTTGGTCATTTCTTCTTCACTCTTAACTTTGATGTCAGGAATAATATTTATTTTACATTGACACTGACATTTTTATAATGTAATTCCAGTTATTGAGTTTTTGTAGTAGTTTTGTTCTTGTAAACACTACTGTTGCTGTTAAAATGTAAATCTATTCCAACACTGTTCTGAATTAAATGATAAATTTAAAAAGAGCCGATAAGACAGAGGAATAAGTATCAGTAAGCCTGTTTTACCAGTGTTGTTATAATTATTTTAAGGCACAAGGCTTTTATTAAGTTACTGTAATAATCCTAGTTCTTGACTGAAAAGTTCTTAGTTGTGTTACATAAAAAAGACCTCACATCTCAACGTCCGTCAAACTTTCCCCCCTCAAATAGCACAAAGTGAACCAAGCACTTTTGTTTATCGGTGTGTAGAAGTACCATTAGCTGCTGGCATAGTGTTAGCAGGCAGCTAACGTTTCTTCTACAGGCAATACACACAGTAGTATACACAACAACTGTGCTCTTTGCATCTTTCTTGTAAAATACATCCAACAACCCAAAACAAGCACATTGCGGCAAACCTCTCTTACAGGCAGAATCGAAGGTGTCCTGTAGGCAATGCTGCTGATTCACTAACGGTGTCTGAACGGGAGGGCTCGTCACGGATGGGGTCATAAGGTGAAAGGTCATGTGGGTTATTTTCATCATGTGGGTTATTTTATTTATTGCAATTTACTAATAGTTTGATTAGACAGGCCTTCACAAAAGGGCCTTAACAAATTTAAAAATAAATAAAGGACATTTTGCAGGTGCTCAAGCACCCAGTGCACACCCCTCTGCACGTGTCTGGCAGCTACAGAACAACATTAGTGTATATCTGGAGTTGTGTTCAAGTTCAAGTTCAATATTCACTTTTCTTTGAGCTCAAATCATGAAGAATGGTTATTTACCAAATGCTCCACTATGTTCACAAGCTAGCCGCAACTTTGTCTGTCTGCTCTGTGTTGCCAGGCGGTGGATTTATCAGAGATTTTTCAACTAAGTTGCTTGCTGTGGCTGGAAATGATGCTGATGAGAGCGGTACGAGTGAACCAAAACATGACTTTGTGGGTCATAAAACCAAAAACATTAGCTGAAACAAGCTAAAAAGCTTCATAGGCCTGAGAAGGGCTGCAAAGGAGGGTGATTAATCTGTGAGGGTTTGTCGCTATGAGTCACCCTTTTCAAATGATGTGTAGTTATTTGATCAATTTTTTATATAAATATCTCAGATCAGAGCAGCTTTAGTGCCCTTTTTTAATTCCCAGCTATTTCATGTGTTTTCCCCACAATATTTGCATTTTTTCATCTAAAGCATGATTACTTGGTTGCACTTGGTTAACATTAGGAAAGACTGTTGTTCTGGATAAATATAATAAAAATATCAACACATCCTGTCACATACAGTGTAGGGTAGCAACCACAACAAGTACTCCTGCCTGATCAAAGCTGCATTTGTGTATGACTAAGTTTATCAAACTCACTCATCTTTGAATTTTTTGCTTGTCCCAAACCATCATTTTGTTCATTGAAGGTATAGTCAATGTGTTTTGTGTTTGCGTGTAACTGCCTTCTCATGTGTGTGTGTGCTGGTAATGTATTGGTTGTCCCGCTGCTGTCCAGCAGTGAACAGTACTATATTTTAGCTTTGGACTCCTCCAGATGCAAACTCTTAGCGCCTGGCTCCTCAATGCCCGACACACACGAGCCACATCCTGAGTGACAGGCTGCTCCCTGCAGAGCTGGGGAGGGTAATTGGCATTCAGGATCATCTGGATGATAGGGAGGGTGGCGAATTCTGTGAGACGCTGCTCCTCGCCTTTTATCCCGTGCCGCAAAGTTCCCCAATACCCGTACCCCATTTGCACAGAGAGAGGGAGAGATTGAGAGAGAGAGAGAGAGAGAGAGAGACTACTTTGCATGCAGTGAGTTGGCAGTAGCATCCCTGAGGGAGACATTGTCTGTGAGGGGGGAAACAGCTTTCTATGCATGAGGAGAAATCTCCTTCAGGTTGCAGCTACCGAACACCCCACTCCAAACATCGTCATCACGCTGCCTTCCCAGCACAAAACCCCCATGCCCATGTCTGTAGGGATTTATGACCTGTCACCTCAGCAGCTTGTGGGGATGGGAGGGTGGAGAGGAGGAAGGAGGGTATAAGGTAATGGTGATGACAGTATAGGGGAGGGGGGCTCTCCACATCATTCTGGCAAGCACGATGTATCAATCTGTTTGGGAATTTTGTCCCTTCAACCGTACCACAGTGAGAAGAATTAACAAGTGGGGTTAGGGTGGAGGGTGTAGCAAAGGTATTGTGATAGCTACCACACCTGAGCTGTCTCCCAAAACAGAACTTTCATTTCACACTAAGACACCAACAACAAACTGACAGGAACACTCAGTCCCCATCAACATGTCGTTTGCTGACAAGTGGCATGTGGTATTTCAAGAAAAGCTGATAACAGAAGTGGCAATCAAAACAAAATGCCATACAGTTATTTTACAGAGGAGCGCAAAGTGACATGTGCATACAGTGTGCTGTATTTTATATTTCTCTGTGGACATTTGATGGAGGGCATTTCTGCCAGTTCCCATAAATTACTTGGCTGTACCTGTGCCCCTAAGGTAGATCATTAGTGTGCTTGATAGGTATAATAACGTAGCCCAGTGCATTGCCATTCCGAGGTTGTATAGTCATGACTAAAGAGCTCTGTGTGCAAAGAGAATTGAATTATGCCTTCTGTCACACAGTTACCGTGAATTTAATGCATACTGAGTCGAGAATCAATAATTTGTCGAAAGCTGCTGATGCATAATTGTCACCTCTGCCAAGATGAAATTATATGGAGTCATTGAACATAAGAAGCACAACAGATTCTCCTGAAGATTGCAAACCTGCCTTTCAAAAATATTATTTAATCACACCAATTTATCAGGATTAATCCTGATAAATTCCTTAGGCTTGATTCCAGAGAAAGTTTAAACTGCTGATTCTTATAAGATAGTACCTGCAAATCAGGAATAATAATAACAATAATAATAATAATACAAAATAACCTTAAACATTACAAGAGAGCTTTGGAAATAGGCTTAATACACATAATGGATTTACAGATCCACAAGACTGAGGCCTCTTGTTTCATAGTGGTGTGGCACAGGATTTGTGCTGGCAGACAGATTCCAACCCTGAAAAGGTGAGCTAATTAAACCCACCCACACACACCACACCAGTGCTCGGCAGTAATGTGTTACTCAGTAACTATAAAGCAGTGTAAGGGATTACTATTTCCAAAACAGTAATAATATCCCTAATCTAAGTAATGCTGCGTTACCAGAACGCACCATCTTTGAGGTGAATGTGCGAGGTCAACGGCAAACTTTGTGCAACCAGCAAAAAGCTTTAAACTGCGAACAATTCTACATCAGATTTATTGAAGCATCTGCTAAAGCAGCACAGCAATGTGAAACTCCAGCCGCTACTGCCAGTTATACATGCACTGGTCGGGAGAAAGAGGCCTTAAGCAACATTTTATGTTTTGTGAAAACACTGAAAATACTGTGCAGACAAACAGTAGTTCAAAAGTTGGGAGAGTCTTGCTTTATTTTTTTATTTCTGCCAGGGTGAATGTAATATAGGAATGTAACATGTAACACAACTAGTTACTTTTAATACCCTGTAGTAAGTAAAGCAATATTATTAGGATTATAAGGAGTAATAAGTAAAAAGTAACTTATTAAAATTTCTAATTAACTTGCTCCACACACACACACACACACTGTGTCAGATTCTGATGTCCATCTGCGAAGCTTCAATTCACCACTGGGATCCATCAGCCCCCAGACAAACAAATATTTACCTGCAGCTCTCAAGGAGAACAGGTCCTCATCTTAAAATTGCTCTTCCACAAAACTGGGGCCAGATGCATGAGGCAGCATCTTTCATCTTCCTTTTAGCCTCTCCCAGTCTGGTAAATGCCAATGGTCCTCACACTCCATCTCCACAGTTTGTAATGCAGGCTTTCTGGTATAAAACTGTAGTTCAAGCCCACACAACCCTGATTACATAAAGGCATTAAGGTCTGTTAAAAAACATGTAGTAAGTGTTTATACACATTTAAATGCTTCACAAGGGGAGATATAGTTATACAGTTAGTATAGTTATAGATAAATACATTTAGAAATACTAAAAATGTACCTATATCTGTGTACAAATACATTATATGTTGTAAGCCCATTATTAACTGTTTGTACACTACTTATGATTCCTAAATAAGGGGGGGGGGGTATTCTGTAACTTCCAGTTTAGCGCTATTAATCTGCTGTAGCATCCATAGTGGAAATTGCATAGCCAGCTATTGTTGGTCTTTGGTCATTGTTTGTCACACTTGAACAGTTTCTGAACAGTACAACACTATATAACTGGATTTTAAATTTGGCAAATCTCATTGGAACCTCCGTCAGTTTTCAAGGATTAATTTGTTTGAGGCAGTTTTGATTTTCAAAGGCAATCAAATTTGCAGTTTTAGCTTACTTTACATCCCACCGTCTAGATCATAAGTCCTCCAATATGTAAGTGCAGATACAATAACTTAGTTTTTTTTGCATTTTAACATTTGTGTTAAATTGGTTAACATGTTTAGGGACCAATGGTTTCAAATGTGTCGGGTATTGTTGAGAAAATTAGATAAGGATGAATAGCAAGCCGGTGTCAAAACAATGAATCGGAGCTGGATGTGCATCAAGCACCGGCTAAATACTAGCTAACTGGGGTTAGGGTTAGTCCCACTGGAAGACGTCATATTTTTTATCTAATTGTTAGCTAACACCGGTGCTTAGGCATGAGCTGTGAAATTGAGGATTAGTTATTGTAGAAATACATTCTGATGTCAATATAGAGTTTATTACTTCATTTTGAACACAAACAGAGAATCTAACTAAAAACAATAAGGAGAGCAAAGTGTCGCAACTATTCCCTCAACTTTTGAATGTAAGATGAATTCCTAGAAAATGTCACAAGTTTAGATAAGAGCAATGACAGATGAGACGGGATGAAGACAGGAATTTTAAAAGCAAGGGGAGGAAGAGATAAGAGAAGGAGATATGATTTAGGTATGGGTTGTCGAGAAATTGCAGTATTTCTCAATTTTCAGCCCTATTCCTGAAGAGCCAGAGGTACCTCTGGATGTCCTGACTGGAGTAGGAAGGTCATTCCAGTGCTGTAGAGCCAGGAGGGACAGGAGTTGAAAGTGGAGCAATGGCCGGGTAGCTGCAGAGAAGGGAGCTAAGCAGGTGGTCGTAGCAGAGCGCAGAACTAGTTTGGAGGGCCGTGGCCTTAGTACAGTATTTATAAAGGAGTGGTTCCTTCAGCACCGTTTTGCACCAGCAGCAGGGCTTCACATCAGCAGCCAGCAGTAGCAAGTAGAGAGGGTGTGGAAGGGGGCTGACAGAAGAGAATTTTGTGAGGTAGAAGAAAACGTGGGCTGAAGTATTGTGAATAAGCTAAAGGGGTGAGAAGACCTTAGCCAAAACCAATTTTTCATTCAGAGCAGCTTACAATGGGTTTTCTTACAGCTCAGGCTCACACAATTTTGTGAAACAGAGCTTCATGAGATAGTGCCTTTTGAAACTATAAAATGCCATGCTTTGGACAAGAATTAAAGATTATGTTCCCACACCATGAATTATATCATGAAGCGATTATGTTAAATGCCTCATGATAGGCAACCATAACATGTCCTCAACAAAAACAATAGCATAAGCTGTTTGTTCAAATACGTTTTTTCCCAGTACGAGTAATGGGCATGGTTCCCATTACAGGGGGGATTGGGTGGTTACCATATTCATGGCTTATATTCAAGAATCTTGAAATACGATTTCAGACACCCCTAACGTGGACCATACCATTTCCTAACCTTGACATTGGTTGAATGTCTTTTGTCGGCCTGCACCACTCGCAGCTGCTCCAATCGAGTGCATCAAACGCAAATGGAGACACTGTAGGTTTATGTCAGTAGTTAGCTAGCTAGCTTCTTCAATACATTTAACTTTCCTACCTTCAGAGTTTTGTAACTAGTATTTCTTTAACTTAAAATGGGCCATCTGATGTTAGCTAGCTGCTGGCCCATCCTATCATTTCATTCCCACTGTAAGATGTCATATTTTTTTATCTAATTGTTAGCTAACACCGGTGCTTAGGCATGAGCTGTGGAATTGAGGATTAGTTATTGTAGAAATACATTCTGATGTCAATATAGAGTTTATTACTTCATTTTAAGTCTTTTGTGAGTATTTTTACATCATCATTTGTTTTCACTATGGAATTCCAGCCCGTTCTCATCGTCTCAATAAGACGCACCTGGTGCTACCTATGTTCATGATAAAGGTGTTGACAGCTCCTCGAAGCCCCTACCCTTACCATAACCATCAGAAATGTTAATACCTAAACCTAAGTCACTGACTTTATGCGTGTCGACCAGCTAACCCTACAGCCGCACACATCGGCCCCACGGCCAGTGTGCTAATAGGTACGGGCCATTGAGATCGAGACCAACTTTTTTATATACAGATAACATAGCTATTAAGAATTCTTATAATATCACTTAAATGTGATATCAGTTATCATTAAATTATTAATAACTAGAACAATAAAATATTATAGTTGCGGTATTACAAATGAGAATCACGTTAGACATACATTAGTTCAATACATGTTCTGTGTACCTGTCTCTCTGTCACTCACCATACCATGTCTCATGTCGATTCAGAAAACATCTCTAGCCAGGGATACCCATAACTAAGAGTAAAGTATTATTATTGTTGACTTTGCCACACTGGCTTAATGTCTCCGGCTGACCTTTTCTGCCCTGCAACGCAATCACTGTGTTTGTCTGAGGGGAGGCCATGAATATCTCCTACCTGCTTTAAGTAGAACACCATCCACACAGGCCTGAGCAAGGAGATATCTTCCGCTCCAATGGCCAGTGTGGACAGAATGATGGAAGCCACTAAGAGAAGCTCTTTACTCTGGCCTCAATGTCTGGCTGGCAGCCGGTCAATCTTCTGTGACTTTGTAATATACAATTGGATTCCCCTTGCCTGCCATAATATCCTTTTGCAGATTAGACTCTGGTTGACCCCCCAAGGGGGTAGGTTTGAACATATTGACTCCTATGCATATGCAACAGCTCCCTGGCTTGCTGGAGCAGAGACAGAGTGCGGTTGCAGGGTATTGCTGCAGGGACCATTGATGGAGAAGGACATGCAGCGTGCTCTTCTTTTCAACAGCGACTCACTTGAGAAAACCTCATCCATTCCCTTCAGAGATAATGCATGCATCTCTGTGCTCACAGGCCGACTGGCACACACACAGACACAGGAAGTCCAGCAGTGCAGTGGAGATGGATTTTCCTGTTTTCCGAAAAAAAATGCTCTATATACATGACAGTATGGGGAGAAAAGCTTCAAGTTGCAGAGGCTTTGCAGCAACAAGGCCTCCCACTGACTGTTAGGACTATCCAGGTTTCATCTGTGAAAATATGCCTAACACTGATGGGTCTTTTTGCATCTCTTTATTCTTATCAGAGACATATTCCCACAATGAAAAGCTTTGCGGTGTCTTCTTCTTCAGTAGATCTCTCTTGAATAGTCTAACTCTCTTCAGTGCGGTTGTTGAACATGTACACAATACCTCAGAGTTCTCTTTTATTCATGAAAGTAGTGATGTTTTACGCAAAATGTTAGGTTTGCTTTAACCTCTAAATTATAGCCTGGAAGCAGTTTATCTAAAATACAGCTTTGGCTACAAGGAAGGGCTAATTTTTTGAAGGCTGACTGTCCCCACCTCCTTTCCCTGTGTCTCTGACTTACTGTTCCAATTGCTTCCGTCTCTGCTTAGCTATTTTTATTCCCGCTTTTTTTTTTCTTCAATTCTTTCATCCAATTTTCTCTCAGACACAAAAGGTGTCTTTGTAAAAGAATGGGAAGAAGAATGACAAGTCCTGGATAGCTTAAAAAAAGTGTGTCAGCGTGTGTCATTTGGAAACATCATATGAATATTGAGTAGGCGGACTGCGTTTGAAGAGCAACCCATAAAAACATACGGACTTTAAATGGTTCCACAATCTTAAGTTTTTATTGTCAAATGACACAACATCTAAACTGTACATTTTTTCTACTGCGAAAAAGACCCAAATGTTGAAGAGTGAGAGCCAAAAATGCCCGATAAGGGTGACCGTTTGAGACAAACACAGAGCCCTTGTGGGACTGACCTCAGTGGAGGAAGTGACACAGAGGCGGAGCAGAGAAAGAATAGCCCAGGTGTGACCTCTGACCTCAAGGGAAGTTCTAACTAGAACACTGAGCTCAGTTGTGATACTTAATCTTAATTTAAACCCAGGTTGTCACAGCCTCTATGGCCCGGACGCTGACTTTTGTATGAAGGTGGCAGAGCTTTTTGTTATTTTACAGAAGCTTCTCGAGGTAACAATAGAAACAAGGTTATGGGCTCAGGAATTTAAGTACTTTTTAAACAAACAAAAAACTGAGCTGAACTCGTGGAGCACAATGTGTTATTATGGATGAAATGTTGGTGTAGTTTGACAGTATTAAATATTCTTCCCTGCTGTTATCATGGGAGGACCTAGTAACTCCAGTTTTTCCTTCAGTTTCTCTTTTATATTTTCACTTAAATAGAAGAATCAGACATTTGGGATATTGGTTGAAAAACATCTCTGATCTCATGGTCTGTGGTGCATTATGGTGCCTTGGACTAAAGATATAGGAGGTGGACTCACAAACGTGAAAAAAAATTAACCTTAATTAACCCTATCAAACTGGAACTGAACTTTTCTGTCGTTTTCTGCCCATCAACACTTTCACATACCAACAGAGAGAGTCATGGTTTTTACCATCAACTCCTGGATAATTTACTGGCTCATTCTTGTAACTAAGCCAGTCCATAAAAAGCTCTTACACTGGGCGGCATGTCACCAGTCATGCACACACTTGGGGACTAACCACAGTCCCTCCTGATAACAATGGAATTGCAGAAACATTATAGAACACAGTAAAAAGCAATGACATCAATAAGAAACCACGGACACATATAAAATTATACTTACCTCCATGCTGGGAGGCTTCCTTAACAAGCAAGGGTGGTAAAATATAAACTTAATATTAATACGAATTTTTAATATGTATCTTCAGAACCCCAAATTGCTCATGCACCTTGCATGGCAGTTATGGCATATGTGAATGAGAGGCATTGGGAAGATTGGTGCTACATAAGTAGAGTCTACCTATCAACTATAAGTATAATGAGCATCATAACATAATAATTTTTTGTAGATAACAAAGTAGATGCATAGAAAAAAATACATTAAACAGTCCATCTATCCAGAAAGGATGAATGGAATGTATTACTTGTTCTATTAGATCTCAGTGCTGCATTTGACAACAGATTACAAAATGGACTTGTAATTTGACGTTTAATTTGTAAATCACACACATGGCAGATTTCCACCTAATAATTGTCACTAATGGCCTCTGGAATGATCATAAACTGCTATAGCCAGCTAAAACTAGCCTGTGCAAACAGGGATAATGACAAAAAATTTGATGAAATTATGCAAAAAAACAGATAAAAGCAGTATTGCTTACATAATTTGTGTCCTTCCTGTAGGGACTTGTTTTGCTCTGCTTTTCCTATTTTTTTAATTACTTTTTCGCACAGAATGGGAAATTGTTAACAATAAATGGAAATGTAATAAACTTTTAACACGTTTATGACAATAGCATGCAGCTATTTAGTGCTTTGATTTTACACAAGCAGTGAATTAATTCCTCCCTCTGTGATCTTTCACAGTGTCAGAGGATTTCTCTGGTGTTTGTCATCAGACAAATGCTTAAGATATATCCTTGGAGAAATAACTTCCATTCCATTCCATTTCCTTTAATTAGTCACAAACATAATTCTGCTATTTTCTAACATCTTGGACAACTGGGGGAAAAATCCTTTTATATGTGCACCGAATACAAACTGCCAAAGATTAAGTGAATATTCTTTGCTGTTTTAGATCCAAACTCACCAGAGTAAAGGCCTCATATTATGTTGTTTTCAATCTATATCTGAGTTGATGCTTGTACATTATCAAGAGATTTATGCATACAAGATACAAGTTGATGACCTATTAATCAGGGGATGCTTCCAGGTATAGCCTACTTTTGATCTGAATAAATATGTGATAACCAGCTTGCAACACAACAAGGAACAGAACATTTAACACTGTTGTTGCCTGCCAAAACTTAAACAGAGGAAAATCCCAGGCTGATTATAATCAAATGAAAACAGGGAAGACATTGCCCAAAGCTTACTAGATGTTAAATCAGAACATTCTCTCCCTGTATTTGATTCTTTCTGCGAGTCTACTCAGCTGGAAAACAACAAGTTAAACTGTGGCTCATCACGTATGCATATGAGATGCACATAATTCAAGCCTTACAGTGACATAGTGATGTTTTGATGTTTTGTTGTAGCTGTCACTGTAGTCGTTCTCTGCAGTGTTTTCTATACACTTCTGCCTGACATATAAAAATGCCAAAGCAGCGTTATCATCAACAGTGCAATGACAAATCACCTCATTTGGATCTTAATGGCATGATGGGACATTTTCAGCACAGAATAATATTTTGTTTTTTGTTGAGAAATTATAACCGATAATTCTAACAGCAATGGGATTGGAGACAAAACAGCAGATCTGGAATTACCTCTAAACATTTTCTGCTTGGTTGTAATTGTGATGCAGATATGTTATGCGAGAGAGAAAGGCAGACATATTTATTGAGGAAAAAACTAATTTCTCAAATTACAGAAGAAAGGAAGCAGTGAGATACTGGTTAAGTCACAGCAGCCACATAAGTGGTTTACACAGTTTTATACCTAGTTCTTTAGAAGTTTACAGTTGCTTAGATTGTCTGGAGACAGCAACAGTCTGTCCCCAACTCATCCTAAAATAAGGCTTGAACCGACCGTCATTAAGATGAAGCCCCTGGACCAATTGGTAGGCTACTACTAGCGGTGTCTCCCCTTTCTGAGGGTCTCATGTGCCCACACAGATCTCGTTTTCCCTGTCTCCTTCGTGTTTGTACACCTCACACGCTCAAAACAATGCCAGAGCAGGCGCTTTCTGTTTGTCAGCTGATTCGGTGGATCCCTAGCAACATTAAAAATACCGCAGCGCTTTGCTCTTTTCTAAATTCAACCCAAAAAGGCATTGCTGTGCGCCTCACGTTTTCGAACCTGCAAAGCGCTTTCTGCCTGATTCGTCTTTGTCATTTTATAGCGGTTGGCATTACCGACACCTACTGGATTAAACAGTGCAAAATATTTACAGTGTCCACCCAAAGTGATTCCATTCACATCTGTAGTCTGTCTAGTTATTTTCAAGTTATTTTTTTTCTATTTTTGTGTCTATAGCAGCATTCTCGTGACCCCCCGACCCCCAGGTTAAGAAACACTGGCCTAGAATTTACAATTAGAGGCACAGTTTAAGTTGTTTTTCTTAAAGACCACTGCATTAATGATTGTAAATCTTAAATGTATGACTCTCAGTGAACAGTTTGACATTTTATAAAATATGCTTTATTGGCGAGAGTCAAAAGAGATGATTGATATCAGTGCTACTACTCAGCCAAGAACTAGTCAGTGTTAATTAGTGAGCTTTAGAGGTTTTAGTTGTATTTGTAACCAGAACCATGACTACTGTCTTTATGCTAAGCTAAGTTAGTCAGCTGCTGGTGGTTGCTTCATATTTAGCATAGAGCCATTGTGAGCAGTATCGATCTTCACAGCTAACTCTAAGCAATTAAGCAAATAGTCATATTTCTTAAAATGTGGAACTTTTTGTGCTTGTAAAAATCTGTTTTTGTGCTGATGCCATCTATTCCCAGAAATGTTAGATTAACTATATATATTAGTGATGATCAAAATATTTTTGATCAGACTTTTTTAAGCCTGGCAGTTTGGCCCATGTGATGCTTAGTGTGCCTCTGCCAGGTACAAACACACCCTGTAAAAAGAAAAAAAATAAATAAACATGATACACCACCAAGGCTGCACTTAAAATGAAATACACTCCTGTTGTTCATGGGAGCATAAAATGTTATTGTCCAGCTGATCTTCAAGACACAGTGGGAGCTCTGCTTGACTTGCTGCATCTTGTCTGGGCCACTGGGTAATGACTGATATCCGCCCACCCCCTCCCATCCAACGAGGTCATAGCCAAGCTGCTGCCTGAGCCACTCACACTGCAAACAGCCCACCGTCAGGCCAGGCCAAATGTGTCTAATTCTAGGTGACACATTTAGCGCATGGTTTACCTTGCAGACCTACAGCTGTGTCCCCAACACTCAAGACAAGACCGTTGGGGCATCTAATGAGTATAATTAACCACTTCATAAGGGAAATAAGCAAATACATTATGAATAATTGTTGCATGCTGGATTGGCGGGCTGGATTAAAGCAGATGTGGCAGCGTGTTTGGCTGACTTTGGGCTGTCCATTTCACCACACCAGAGATGATATCACTCAATGATCAGAGACCTTGAAACAGGCAGCAAAAATGAGATGTAAAGGGTCAAGGGGAAAGAAAGAGATTCATATACTCAGGAAATGGTTCCCACCAAGGTGCTCTGTTTGGCTCATCTTATCACTCTCTATTAACCCTTTAATTGTAAAATAAAATAATTTAAAATAAAGTCCAGAACAGTGTAAGAGAAACACTACTTTAATAAACACTTGTCAGAGGGGCACCACGCTATTTAATAACAGGGAGATCGAATAAATAGTAGTATGGTACTTAGATAGGTTTAGAAAAAGATCAGGGTTTGGCTCAAAATAAGTACATTATGTAAGTCACGCTGAGTAAGTAACGTATGTCGCGTGACTTAACTTACGTGACGTAAGTCACTGCGAAACATTATTTTACTTTAAATAAGTCAACTTCGACTTTCTTTCACACAGGACGTGAATCACCCCCTTCGCTTTCCATACTATGTCACCTGACTTCTTCCTTCGCTCCTGTTACTTGGCCACTAGAGGTCACAGCCTAGCATTATCGACCTATACGGATGTTTTTCTGGTGAGGACGGGCTGACTTTACCTGTCAAATATACATTACTACTAAGAAGTGTTATGGCCATCTGGGAACCTTTTCTCAGACATCATATTGTGTAAGAGGAAAGTGTTTGTATTTGTGTGTGCGTGTGTGTGTGTGTGTGTGTGTGTGCAGTCTCTCTCTTTGCTAAAACAATCAAAAGACAAGTTATATTGTTCTTCACATCTTGCTGTGACTTCATTATCTTGATAAGGCATGCAGCTTCTCAGTTGTGAGTTGAGTTCTTGTCCTGTCTGCCAAGTTTCCACGTTTACCGTCTTTACTATCAGAGAAAAGAGAAGTTAGTTTGCAGATCTGAATCCCTATGGATTTCCGCAGAGGCGTAAACTGCAGTGTCTGTTAATGTGTGAGACTTCATTGTGCTCACTATAGCAGCGTCTGTCATCCCTTTCGCAGAACAGGTAAAGACATTTTTATGTTATTATGTCATATGTTATATTATGTTATATGCTGTAAGGCACCCAACTTAGAGAAATAAAAACTGTGATCTCAGATGACTTCTAGATTCATTTGAAAAGACTTTACATAGACCTTAATATCAACTTCAAAAGCTGATCACTGGTGGTACCTTGGGTTTTATGCAGCAGAGAGAGGCAAATAACAGGTGATGAAGATCACCGGTGCATCAGAGTGCAACATTCAAAAGTCACTTGTATAGATGTCCTATACTGAATGTCAGAGTCAGTCTAATGACTCTGGCTCTTTCACTCTGCTGTAAAGCAGCTGGGTCACAGCTAATGGATCTTTTGTTGCACAATCAACATAAAGATTTGAAAAAGTTCATTTTATTTATCAAAGTGCTTTGTACACATTAGCCACCAATAGGGCCATGTATGGTTGCCAGTGGCAGAAGTAGTGAATGTCATGATGAAAATCAGTGGAAAGCATAATGTTTCTCACATTTGAAGATGCCTACAGAAATAGTCTGACAGTTTGTGAAACTCACTTGTTTGCTTTGTTTCTGCCAGCCATTGACTAGCCAAGTTCTAGGGAGTTACTTCACCGGGTCAATAAATTACTAACACTATATTCCTCTGTGGGTTTTTTTTTGCAAAAACACAACTTGTAATTTTTATCTGTCACTCCACCACTTTGGTTGAGACTGAAATATTGGATGGCTTGCCATAAAGTTTTGAACAGACATAGGACCCCAACTCTTGAGTAAGAGTTTCTTTAATCATCATTCCAATTAAAATCCTAAATCTGAAAACCAGACCATGTCCTACTCTGGATTCAGAGTTTTGTTGGCAAAAGAAAGAGAAAAGGTCTATTTGTTTAAACCCAGGCAGTGATACTGTCAAGATTATAGGGCTTAGTAAGGCAAACTATAAAAATAAAGCTATTTGTATGTTAAGTACAGTAAATCAGAGCACAATAGGGACCTTGGGAGTGTTGGTCTTAAAATGAGGTGTGGTCAGGCGCATTACTATCTTGATGACTGAATTATGTGCTGTTTAGTCCAGTGTGTCCAAGTGCTGATATAATTGTTTGGTCTCTCCTGTTCCTGGACATCTCATTTCTCCAACTATCCTCTGCACTCCGTCAAACCACCTCCAATTGCCTTTGACACCTTTCATTCTCTGTTTAATGTAATGCAATGTAATGTTCTTGATTTCTGTTACTGAAGCTAACACATTAGGAGATAGAAAAAGGTGTCACCCCTGACCAGTGGGGATTTACCTGATTTGTATTTGTAGAGCTCAAAGCATTTCCATTTATATGTGAAAGCGTCCCCTTGACCTAGGGGAAGGGCGATCATGGGGGCAACACTGAACCACAAAATCCACGTCAATTACAGGCAGTTCCCGTGAGCAGCCGTTAACCTGAACTTCCACGGCAATTTAACGTGCCATTAACTGCAGAAAATCCCACTTTTCATGCAATGCCACCATTGACCAACAAAACCTGGTCTAAAGTCAATAGCGTAGTATTTTCCTGCTTTTTAAATAGCACATTATTCATTGCATAGGTAGGTTCTAGTGAGTCCTTGTGGTCCGGGTCATAAAAATGAACATTCTGATTATTGCGGGTGGGTGAAATACAGTGAAGCCTCTTCCCATTAAGAGAGACACTATGCACATTTACACATGAGGCACATCAGCGTAACTGCATTGATTATTTAAATCTTCCGACATGGGGACGCCCACTAGCTCATCTGGTAGAGCGCACGCACCATGGCTGGCTATGGCAGGCTTAATCCTTACTGCAGTGGCCAGGGTTCAAGTCCAGCCTGCATTCCTCTTCTGCATGTCATCCCTCATATAAAAAGGCAAAAAGCCTCAAAATATAATCTTTAAAAAAAATATCCCGACAGGATCGGTCAAGATGTTAATTAAGGTTCTGAGTTCTACACATCCAAAAGGTCTCACACAGTCTGGGTTTATACAGTGAAAGAGTAAGGCAGCCATCCTCCTGATCAATCCTGAGCTCCATCAGAGTTGTGTAAAAATGTATTTCAGAAGCCACAAGTTTAATTCTGTTTAGCTGCTTTAATGTCCCACGATACTTGCTGTGATATTACTTCGCACATGGCAACATTTAAAATTACTGACAGCAGACTCCTTAATCATTAAAGTACATCATAAAAGAAAACACATAATAATAATAATAATAATAATAATAATAATAATAATATAATAATAATAATAATAATAATAATAAATAATAATCATCCTATTATTAGTAGTAGTAGTAGTAGTAGTAGTATTATTATAGAAATTAAATATTATATATATGTATATATCTTTAGGAACTTATTTGGGCAGCCTGAGAATAAGGAATTGCATTAATTCAGCCTAGATGAACGAACCGCACGGACTAGTTTTTCTGCATCATTTTGAGACAGCATGGGGTTAGCATAGAGTTTTATTGAGAAGACATTCATATATTACGTGGTTTGTCATACACTTCACTGATTAACCACAGAATTGGAGAATAGCATTTGGCTTCATGATAAAGTTCACTTCAACACTTCTATCCATACTTGCACACCCCTTCTCTCCCTCTCTCCTCATGACAATACCACACTGTATCAAACAGCTCTTTTACCGTGACGTTTGGTCACTGTATCTTCCTCTTCTTTGCTCTGAAGAAATCAAGTCACTTCTGTTAACCTCTGATCCTGCATGGTGATAATTTATTATGCAAATGATGGACAAATTTGAGATTTATCATACTGAGCACAGTGTCGATGACATTTATGAATGGGAAGACACAGCTGGGAAGTAGCCCTTCAGCATGTGTGTGTGTTGTGCATGACATGAGTCTATTTAATAGGGAGCATGGGTGTGTGTGTTGGTGATGTTGGAATTCAATAAGGCAGATGGGCCTTTTTAGAGTATTATCTTTATTGCCAAAGAAGGGGCCAATCTGTTCCTCTCTTTTGCCAACAATACACATCAATATGTACAGCACATTTCCATTTTGCTTACATTTTTCCATTCACTTGCCTTGATTTTTTGTTTTGCCTTTTGCCTTTTGCTTCCGTTCGTTACAGCTGTTGATGAAAACAAAAAGCACCTGAACCCTTTCACAGCCAGAAAATGAACTTGAGAAACACAACAGCGGTGTATTGCAGGTTTCAAGAGAGCGGAGAAAGCGTGAACCTTTAGTGCGAAGCTTTTACTGCAGGGATTACTCTGTTCGACTTGACAGCAAAAGCGAGTCATGGAGCAGACAGCCCGGGCCTCGGTGGAGAAAGAAGAGAACAGAGATGATCCACCTGTACTGTGGCTCTCTGAGGGCTGGCTAAGTCAGAGCTGTGTGGTTTCTAAATGACACAAGCACCTCGGCTTTAAATACCACTAAGCATATTTCTCCTGTTCAGCCTGGCAGAGAGGATTCACACCTGCAAAGCTGAGAGCATAAAATATTACAGTGAGAGCAGGGATGACATTTAAGGAGAATTTCTTCTCCGTTCGTAGGGATAATGCAGGGGTTGAAGTCAAGTTTTAGTACCAGATGTAGTTGTCATGTGATGAAGGTTTCTGCAGTATCAACAGATGGATGTTATTTAGAGATGAATAAGTAAATTAAAATAAACAGGAAAAGTGCACGGAAGAGGAAAATACACCAGTAAAAAAAAACAGATTTCTACAATATATCTCCTGGTGCACTTCAATCCAGAATAATTCCTTGTGAAGGCACGTGGATGGATGAAAAAGGAATGTTCCAAATCCACCTATGCATTTTCTATACCTGTTTATCTTGTGCAGGCTCGAAGGGGCATATTATCAATGGTAAATGTCACGTTTGCTTTTCAGTCTTCAAAAATCAAAGATATATGATGGTGCACAGACAATGACTACTAATGACTCTGGTGATCGCCTCACTATTTAGTGCCACCATGAGGCTGACATTTTTGGTTTTCAGTTAAATGTTCCAACAATTATTGTATGTACTGGCATGAAATTTTGTACAGACACGTACGTCCCCCAGAGGACGAGTTCCATCATCAGGTGAAAATTTGCATTTGTTCAGTATAGAACTTATGACCGAATAACTCCAAAACTAATGACATTTCCATCAGCCACAGCTGTACTTTATGTTCAGTGCTAATTAGAAACTGTTAGCACACTAAGACGCCTAATTAAGATGGTGGACATGGTAAACATTATAACATTATCAGCATGTTCACTGTGAACAAGTTTGCATTTAGCTCAAATCACAGCAGTGCCAAAGTCAAGCCTCACAGAGACGCACGCTAGCATGGCTGTAGTCTTGTTTTCTTCTACGTCCTGCTTCCAAGATCCCAGTTTCTCTTAAAGTACATCTGTCTGACAAAAAAAGCAGTCACTCAAGTCCTCCATTTGTTTTGTTTGTCTTCTTTCTTCCACTGATCTCCCCTTCCTCTTTCTCTGACCTCAAGGCTGGTATATCATGTAAGATAACATTATACCTGCTAAAATCTGAATGTTAGCATTGCCATTGTACAGTACAGGCCAAGAGAGCTGGGAAGAGAGTTAAGCTAATACGTGAACTTCCAAAGCTTCTGCATTTACTAAAAATGGCTTAGTGGGGACAGATACATCTATCACTCCTGCTTGGTTAGGGGAAAATACCTCTCCCTCTCATGAAGAAATTGGCAACGATGAATAGAAAGAGAAGACTCAGGTGGAGAGAAAGTGGTCACACAGAAATTTAATTGAGTGATTAAGTAAAATACCAGAATTTGTATCAAAGAAACTCCTGTGCTGAACATAACGGTGTGAGAAGATTTGATTAACTTTCCTTTAAACTGAGGTCACATGTGTCTTGTCGGAATGGAAGTGATTTTACACCTTGTAATCAAAACTGGAACAGAAAACACAAGATATGGCCGTGTCATTTGTTGACAGCCGTGGATTACCAAAAAAAAAAAAAAATCATGTTGCTGAAATCAGCTGCGTATGTGTGTCAAATGTATTAGCATGCTGGCACATAGTATTAGCATGTGGTCCATTTGTGCATGATTGTAAATAAACACAAGCATACATGTGTATGTGTGTGTATTTGCAAGTATGGGTATGTGCTGGCATGTGTGCATGTTTGTGCGTATGTCTGTGTGTATGGCTGTGTGTTTCTGTGTGTCTGTGTGTGTGTGTGTTGCACAGCTGAAATGTTCCCAGGCAGAAAATGAGGGAGTTATGAATATGCATTAGCACATTTTACTGAATATCATCATCAGGACTCGGTGCCAGTGACTCAGGCCAAATAAAGCCTGTGACTGACCCTGGGACAAGCTGAAGCTAAGGTCAAGTCAAAACACATTTATTTTTAGAGTGCTTTGTTCGTCTCAGAGCTGTTTGCAGATACAACAAAGGGAACAGCAGATACAACTGGTGACATTCTGCAAAACAAATGTGTGTGCCTGCTCCACTTTAGGTAACAAAGTAGGTTAGAGTTCTGTGGAAGCATGGCTGTTTAAGGTAATAATAAACTTGTTAGGGATTACAGCCATAGTAGGAGTAGCTGAAGTCCAACATACAATGCTCAGAATGCTCATAACCAATCACATATGTGTATGAAATAAGTAGTATAGCCTATAGCTAATGCTTTTTTAACAAACACCACATTTGACACAGTAGCAAATAACTGTCAGCCCAAGCAAAGCTCGCGGATTTTCAGATTTTATGGACGAAACAAGTTGAAATCTGTAAAATGATTTGTCTCACACTTAAATCAGAGAAAGAAAACTGAAGAAGTTATGGTTTGTTGAATACTGTGGCCATGAAATGAAGTTTAAATCAGAGCACTCCAACAGAGTTCTGTAGCAGTCATGCATTTAGAACACAGGAGCAAGAAAAATGGTAAGACTTGACAATGCCTCACAGTCACTCAATGTTGGATATTTAGTTCGTGCAGCTATAAAATGTCAATTTTGTAAGTAGATAATGATAGATGATTAGAAAATAGTATTTGTGCAGGAATAGCTGTGATTACCCAAGCAATAAAATTATGTATTGATAGAATAGTTGTGTTTTGTTCATGCTTCAAAGTCTTCTGATAATTATGTTGATCTGAATACAGACGCCAACAAAGGGAACACAAAACAAAAAATATTACATAAACCAGTACATAAACACTTAATAAATGTATATTATGCACTACAATTTAGTTAATAAACAATATTGTCACAGGGTCTAAATAGTGGATGTTGGGAGCTTTTGATTACATTGAATGATCATCATCAGCTGATTGCGTTTTCCCTGTTGTCAGGAAATTTAACATTCCATTTATATTTTTTTCAAGCACTTTAAGAACTTGTCATCCAGGATGGTTTAAATTATGATGAAAGTAGATTTTGGACCATGTAGTAGAAATAGTAGACATTTTGAAAAACTCGTGGAAAATTTGTGGAAATACAAACTCAAAAGACAATGGGGTATGAAAGCCTCAAAAACTAAACTGGAGTAAAACTGCTGTTTTAAAATAGGAATAAAATTTAAACCTTAACTTTTTGGCCAACATGAATAAAAAGTACTTAGAAGTGCCCTGTGGAAATGTCTTGTAAAAAAATGTTTTGTTTACATTCAGGGATTCTCACCAAAATGTGTATCTTTGAGGCCTGACAAATGTTTTGAGTGCATTTCCTTTGCCATAAACATTTGTTTGTTGGCATGTAGTCTTCTTCTTTATCACATTTTTGTCAGTATACTATCTATTAAAAATCCAGAAATGGTGTATAAACAGTTAATGTGCTTGATAAAGCAGTTACACACAGTTGTAATTATATTTAATAAAATATGATTAGACACACAAATTCTTACAATTATACAAAGCAATTATTAATGTTAATGAACATTTTGAAATCACTCACTGGAAAGGTTAATATAGTTTATTTTAAATTAACTCATGAAAACATGTCATTATGGATACAACAGTTACATATAGAGCTTGTACTTGTTGACCTATTGTAGATTAATAAACACTTAAAAAAGTCCTTATATTGTTAATAATAATAAAGACATTATATTGTGTTGTAATATGTTATAATGATATAATTTGGGGAGGTTGAATTTAATTGTTACTAATGAAGGTACTAGTGAACTGAACAAATAACCAACCAATAAGCAAGTAACAAACATATCATAACAGAAGCTGGAATAATAACTGTGATAGGGCTAATTTATATTAAATTATAATTTTTTACTTATTAAAATAAAATAACAATTTTTCATGTACACAGATATGCACACAAGCCTTCATCCATCAGCACCCAGGCAAAGTCCTTTTTCCCTAGGAGAAGCTGTGGGGAAATCCACTCAAGCTACAATTCTAAAGAAAGAAAGAAACAGACAGACAAGTAAACAAAAAAGAGAGAAAAAAAAGAAGTGTAGCATTTCCTTGTATGCTGTTGACAGCAGGGTTGGGGGTGTAAATACAGAGGGCACAGCTACCTGCTACGTTTTCTAATAAATACCATTGTTTGTCTCCCTTTTACGCAATTAACAGATGTTTTGATCTGGGTGTTTTTACTTTCATCCGCCGTCAGTAATGAGACACGAACCCCTGATACACTCTCCATCTCTGAACTCCAGAGACCACTTATGACAGAGAAAAAGAGAAACATCACACCAACCACACACAGGGAAATAGAGAACAAGAGTCGGAAAGTGACAGAGAGAAAGAAATAATAAATAGATAACATAGAGATGATAGGACACCTCGACAGGCAGTAAGACCTTCTATATAAAACAGCTCTGTCATCTTCCCTCTGTGTGCTGCTGTAGACAATGTTATTATTAATGTACAAAAACATGGCACGATGTGGTGTCAGCGTTCTAATGTGTTTAATATGTATTGGAGTGCATCATGTGAACATTGGGGTTGTAATGCTTGTGGTTTGTTTCACTGTCAAGCTGAATGTTGGATATTTTCGGAGTGGAAAAAACACTTTTTTGTCTGTGCACTGATTTCTGTTGCAGTTCAAATCAAATTTATGTATATCTTAACAAAACCAAAACATTTATTTGCTTCCTCCCTTAAACAAGCAAGTGTAAAATGTGTTTCATGGTATTAACAGGTTTATGGGTACATGTTTTATGTACAATTTGCATGATACATTCACATGACACATGCAATATGTGAATTTGGAAAATAACTGAAAATCATATGTAAAACATAATAATACTGACATTACACATTTTTACAAATATTACATATTGGCAAACATGAATTTAGATATTTGATGTGTGACTTCACTTAAATGTATTACATATCAATATATCTCACATGTTTTTGGACATTTGACATGGGATTATATGTGTCAAATTTACAATATGAGAAATATCTGAAAATCACATGCAATGTAATAATGTAATAAAATGTCACATGTAATTTCACATGTGAAATATGTGAAACGTAAGGCATGTGTATGACCTTTCTTCTCTTGTATGAGCCTTGCGTTTTCATGCTGATGCTTTTATGCTTTTATATTATGTACAGCACACTGTGCTATATAAAGTTTTATTTACTTACTTACTATAGTTCATCTGTTGAAAAAACTCACATGCTACAGGCAGATGTGATTTTCTGACATTTCACGTGCAATCTGAAAACAGAAATGTCCTACCATTTATGTTTATTGTTTATTACTATTCTTTCTTATTTCTGGGACATATGCATTGTGATGCAAGGTATGTTCGTACAGAGATACTAAATTACAGCTAAATGTGTCTTTTTGGATAACCTCCATTGTAAAGCTTTTAAAAAGAAAAATACATTGTAAGATATGAAAACTCTGGGGTGTTCCATTCACAACTAAATTACAGCGGTAAACAGTAATAAATTGATAGTGCATCAACAAATAAAATATCCTAATGTAGCATAATACCTAATGCTCCACATCAACAAAAAAACTACTTTTAAATAATCTTCATCCTCATGAAAATCACTAGCAACTGTGTATTGCTTACCTAATATAGCAAAAGTGTTCTGCATTGTCTGGAATATTTGTCTCACTGATAATGGCAGTGAGGGAAACTGAGCCATTTCCAAATGTATGGAGTCATTAAATGTCATTATTAGACATTTTCCTTTTGAAGTATCATGTTTGCACAAATGTAAAAGCACCATCCATCAAACACTAACTAGCAGAAAAGAACACAAAGGAGAGAATGATAAATCAGCACTGCGTTAATGTGTGCGCTGCTTATTCATCAGTGGGAGAACCTCAATTATCCAAAGCTTGCATGAAATGTTTGTGCCCATTAAAACGGTCAGAGCGTCGCAGTGTCAGTGCAACTGTTTTCAAAAGAACTTTATTATTTAATGAAATTGTGTGGGTGGGGGTTGGGTTTGGGGATGAGTTAGGCTTGCTCTGATTGGAGGGTCTAGTACTGAGGGTGGCCAGTGTTCAATATCCATTGGCCTCCTACTCTACTGACAAAGTGTCTCTGAGCAAATGGTCAAAGCAAAGTGCCGGTGTTGCACTGCAGCCAGCCTAGCATCCAGAGTTCAACTTGGTTTAACTTTGTGCAGCACTTAATTATGATGCCCTTGTGCTCCTAATTGAAATGACATCAGACTACTAGAAACAAAACTAAACTGTAACAGTACCAGGGTTTTCCAAATTGTATTGATTGAAGCAAAGTAACCTAGAAATCAAAGTGTTACCTTTTCAGAACAAAGTATAATCAATAATAAACATTTTGTAAAACCACTTGTCAGAGCCAAAAACGTATTGATATCTGTCATTGTAGCCTATGACATTTTATGTTCATATGTAATGTCATTTGTAAATCACAGAGAGTTGAGGCAGAGCAGGACATCAGAGCGAAAACCAGAACAGAGTTTTTTCATTAAACATGATCCAGTTTCACCAAAATCAGTAAATAAAGTTGTGTTTTTGTACAGTAAAATTAATCAGTGAGGCCCGACCCCCAACATCACTTGTTTATCGTTTTCCAATTGTGATTTCATAAGCAGTAAATTCATCAAATTCAGGTTAAGAACAACAACACATCTGGTCTTTGCAAACAGAAATGATGTATTGTTTATTTGCATATAGAGCGAGGATGTGAGATCCAATCACAAGTGATCACATACAGGTGTCAAAAATATATGGATAGGGATATAAATGTTTTCTAATGCCCAGTGACTGTTATGAACTCGGTTATATCCTTGTAACGTGTTGGTGATGTCACCGATTAATTACCACCTGGTGGGGGATGTATACAAGGCTGAATGTGAATGTGTGTTGAACTTGCCTTGAGAGAGACTAAGTTTGGTGGTGTGGTGATCATGTACATCAGGACTCATTGAGACACATTTGTCTTGTAAATGTTAGTTTCTGCAATACAGTAGCAGCTATAATGGACACAAAGTGATCTGGTGTAGACCGTACGAGCAACAAAAAAAGCATTCAAGTGGCATTTCCAATTCATTGCACCGTAAACTTTGTATTATGTTGTTTACTGATACTCTTCTTCCCACATAATGAAATTCAAGGATAATGGATGATCGATCCCAACCCGCTGTATTCAAAGGAGAGGAAGAAAACCAACGAGAGACTGATGAGTTCACACATTTTCAATGGAGATCTTAACATCTTAAATTTCAGAGCCAGTTTTGCCAGCAGACTGGATCCAATATCAGTGTGTTCTATTTGGAACCCAGTTAAAAGCTGTTTGAGATCTCTTTGTAAAAAGAGCCAATTGATTGAAATGGGATGACACTTGGATGTTGCATGTAAATCTGTCTTCACACAAGGTTAAAGCCTCTGCTGACCTGAGGGAGAAAGTAAGATGATGTGCTGCTGTAAAAGCAACGCATAGAAGAGCCACACAGCATTCATGTTCTCTGAACGAACACCAAAGTCAGAAGAGTTTAAAATGCTATGGTATGATATTTTTCCCTGAACTTTAGCCAGCATGACACCATGATTGATGATATATCGTGCCCTGACATCCTTTATAGAAACCATCTAATAAATTTGCCTAAACTCTTTTGCAACATTTTTTTCTGTGCATGTGAATCACCAGCAACTGTATCCCTCACTAACAACTTTTCTCTCACCATCTTTTATTGAGTAAATAATATTAAGCACAGATTGTGCAAGGGTTCATTCTACAGTATCGTTTTGTGTGTTATGTCCCTGACAGTTTCAATCATAAGTACATGTTCTTCTCCTGCTTTTGTACATTAACGTGTGCAAGGCATTGTGAGCGGTGGCTGCCGCATAGCAGCAGCTGCCCAGTATGTTAACGGATGAAGCAAAATGAAGGTGACTGGTAATGGTTATTGTTTTGTCCCTCTCTGCCATTTAATCTCCTTTCAGAGAGCTTCATTAGGCACTGGAAGAGCAAACGGCTTGTAGATAAAACTTGATCTGTAAGCCAGGGACATTCAGGACAAGCCAATCTTCATTCACCTGCTGGCCCAAATGGCATGAGCATCAGTCCAATTTTCTGTCACATGAGTACTGTGTCACAGATCCAAGGGATTTTATTGGATTTTATTTTGGTGCATGATTTTTCCAAAGTTTTGTAGAAGGCAAGATTAGAAATGTATCTGTATTTATATAGCAATTATTATAAAATGCAATGTTTAAAATACATTACCAAAACACATTAAGCCAGAAAAGAAGACTAAAAGTTGACAGCCACACTACTGGTTCTGTGAAGCTGTACTTAAACGCAGGTGCCCTTTGAGGTAGATGCTAAACATGAGCTTGCCATGACAATACTTAAATGCTGATGTTTAGCAGGTTTCATGTTTACCATCTTAGTTTAGCATAAGCATTCAAACATTTGCAAATTAGCACTAAACGTAAAGTGAGGCTGAGGCTGATGGGAACGTAATTTATTTTTCAAGCACTTAGTCATTAAAGATTTACATTAAAGTATTGGACAACTTGACATTCTGAAATGATGGTGGCACAAGAAGAAAAGTCAGAAGATCAACAATGCCATTAGATTTTATCCTCTAGGGACCATGAATGCAGCAAATGTCTCAACAATCCATCTGAAAGTTGTCAATATATTTCACTCTGAACCACAAATGTCAGAGGAAAAGGATTGTGGTGTGATAGGAAAAGTCAGGGGATCAGCAAAGTTCATATGATTTATCCTCTAATGACCTTGAATGTCTAATTTTGTGCCAATCCATGTGGTGGATGTTATGCAATATTTCACAGGGTAATTGATCTGTCAATCTGACGACCTTGAATGTTGGCCCAAAATTCCAGAGCAATGCATCCAACAGTTGAAGAGATACTTCAATCTAGACTAAAGTGGTGGACGGCATTGCCATCCATAGACCCATGCCGTCAGCATTGCTAAAAACAAGCTATATCCGAATATGTTATTGCACTGCCAGACAGACTCAAACCCAAAACTGGATGAGAAGCCAATTTGGCTACTTTAAATCCAATCTCTCCTTGTATCAAAGCCAGGAATGGCACTCTGAATGTAAATGAAACATGCCAATCTCCCTATCCCTATTTTAAATCCACCATCCACAGCGATAGAAGGAAGGTAGAAAGTAGTTTGGCTGTGATTTGTTTCATGTGAGCCACCAAGGAAGTGTGGAAATGTTCAGTTGTTATTAGGAAGGACATGCAGGAGGAGGAGGAGGAGGAGGAGGAGGAGGAGGAGGAAGAGGCTATGGGAATGGCGTGAGCATATCAGGCCGAGCAGATTGTGTGGTCTGAGTGGCTATTAAAAGTGACAGGATGGAGGCCTTGGAGTTGGTGAGCCGCCTGATTACACCTCTCCTCCCCAGCCCCCCTATTGACTGTGGTTAGGATGTAGCTTTCCATTTCCTGCTGAAATAAATTAAAAGTCAGAAGTAATTTGCCTGATGGGGGGATGCAGGTGTTTTCTGTATCTTTTTTTTTGTGCTTCAAAGTTTCTGAATAAAAATTCTCCTAGCCTGGAAATCAATTGAACCCATGGCTCTTTGATAAGGAAAGGGCTTATTTTCAGCCTGTGACAGTTTTGTGGCAGGAAGGCAAAAAAAAGTAGGGATTTGATTAAAGGGGAGATAGGGAGAGATTGAGGTCTTGTTCTTGCCATAGGAAAGATCAAGGCATGTAATCATGTCTGCTACAATGCTGGCTCTACCGCCATGCTCCTGCTCCCTCATTGTCTCTCTCTCTCACTCACACACACTCCTGATCTCTTTCTCACATATACACGAACAACCACGCATACATACTGACACTGCGCTCATGTGCACTTTGTAGTGACACCTGATAAGTAAGGAATGAGCTCAGTTCAGTTCTGTCCAGGATCCCAGTTGAACGCGCTCACATCCCTCTTTGCTATGCTTCCTCTGAGACTCTCTCTACCTGTCAGAAATACGGCGGACATGCAGAGCCTTTCAGTAATATCCTGTTGCTGCTCACAAAACTTGCTTTTACAACCCTCTAAAGCATGCAGCAACGCCTACGCAGTGAGAATTTTGGTGGTTTTGGATAGATGCCTTGAGAGTGCCAAAGTAAGGGCAGGGTGTGAATACTCCCAAAGCTGTTAAACTGGTGAACTGCAAAGCTTTCAACAGCTAGCTGCATGACAGTGACGGCTGTATGTGGGTAGACTGCTGCCATCGGGATAAATATTGCATGACGGGTTAAACAATGACAAACAATATTGAGCGCTGTGAAAGTGTTTTGTCAAAGTGTATAAAAAAAACCTGTGTTGCAGAGCATTTTTAACTGAAATGAGTGTAATTACTTGACAGATAAGACAATCACAAATCAGGTCATCCCTTTGAGGAAGTCCTTGCGCCACTTTGACCTCATATGCCTGTCCACAAAGGCTCAAAAGCATTGCTTTCCCGCTTGTTGCTTGTGCTCGTGTCGCAGTCGAGAGCAAGGTGAACCCCTTGAACATCAAACAGGCTTTCATGTTTCTTTTATTTTAAATGGCAGTGTTTGTACAACACCAGGAATCTGAAGCCTTCCCCTGCTCACAGCTCTGGGGAAGCTTTCGCATAACCCAACCCCCAGCGCCGCTCCCCCACGCCGCTCTGGGACACCAACCCCGCATCCTGAGAGCCCAAGAGGGGAAACACAGTGGTGTCTGGTGTGGGCGAAAGAAAGAAATCCAGGGAGCGACACAGAGAGACAGTGAGGGTCGAGGCATGCAGGTTCCCTCGTGCTCTTTGAGTGGCACAAATGAAACTCACCTCAGCGTGATCAAAAAGCAGATGACTCAGTGTCGGGCCGTGTTTAGATGCTTGGCTTTACAACTTCAAATGGCACACAGCCACAGATAACACCAACCTCCACGGCACTCCCACATCCCCCCTTCAGAAACATTACACACTCATACACCAACACAGACGAAGACACACACACACACACACACACACACACATACACACAGCATTCTCTGGTGAGCCCATCTGGGAGTGAAAAGAGGCCCCGCTTGAAGTGCTTCCCAGTCGAGGTGACTACATAAATAGATGGAGGGAGGAGGAGAGGGGCATTCAGAAGATGAGGAGAGAACGTGTTTGGGCACTTTCACCTTCGTTAATTTTAGATGTTGTTTATTCCTCTCCTTTAAGCTTTCCCAGAAGAGAGCTTATTGCCTCATATATTGCATATTTCCATTTTTCACCAGTGGCTGAGCTCCTGCAGGATAATTTCATCTGACTGTGATTCTGGATCTGGTGATCTGTGTTTGTTCACTTGGAAAAAAAAAAAGCAAAAAGGCTCTCTGTGTTTAGACACTCACATACAAACGTGTTTGTGTCTAGCAACACACATTAAGGAAAAAAGGATGACCATGCAATCTAATCTAGAGATGCAAGCACAACTCTTAATATGTGTTGGAAACACCATGCATTAAATTATGTGACAATATGGAAAATTGCCAATACACTAAGTAAATACTATTAATAATTGTAATAGTAATAATAATGATGATAAAGGGTTCTGTAAAGTTGTTCTTGTAACGTTCATAAGAATCAGCAAAAAGACATGACCAAAAAAAAAAAAAACATCTAACACTGTAAAACAAAATGATTAAAAATGTTCAAGTCTAAATCAATTTAAAGATTAAAGCTGGTGATACTCAAGCTGGTGATACTCAATATTTTTACTTTTTGTCAACAAATACCATTAATACACAAAAACCAACAATGACTTGATCCTACTAACAAGAACTGTGTGTGCATACAAAGCCTGATATATATTTTTCCTCTGTGCCATAGAGCTCCACTGCAAAGAAGATTAGAAGCACATCAACAAGCCACAATGTTAGACCGGGTGACATGTTCCCTCATGTTCATGAACACAAACTCTAGTTTTTCTTGAATCAATACCACATACACCATCACAATCCCCACACTCTATGTACTCCTGCATTAGTATTTGCTGAAAACAACAGGGCCCAGGTGTCAGTTTAAAAAAAGGGTTTCATTGAACTATTGAATGACCCATTTTTAAAGAATTACTTCTACGGTGGAAGAAAAAATTAAAAATGGTCATAGTGTCAAGATTATTTAAAAAGGCTGCCTTTCAAATATGAATAAGTGTGCAGATCCCAAACTTTTATCCATGAAAACAAAAATCAGCCTCTTTGATTTTACTGTGCAACAACGTCCCTGTAACTGAGGCATTTTGGTTTGGGAAATGTTTCGGTTTGTGGTGAAATGCAAAAAATAAATCTCTGGAAAGGGAGACTTCCTTCACAGTAGAAAGGTTATTTCCATGATTTTGGAATTGAAGTTTGTTGGGGTTGAAAGAAAATCTTGTTTCTGGTTTTGTTTCATTCACCTAATACTGTCCAGATGGATGAAGCAAATTTCTCGGACTTTTTTGTGCAAAGACTGCACATTTGCATTTTAAATCATCATGATCATTCCACCAGATTCCACAACCCAAGCGCAAGACAGAAGAGGACGAGGGCCAGAGGAAGGAATGGAAAGAGAGACAGGAAGGTGAGACAGACAGGGAGGAGAGAGAGAGAGAGAGAGGGAGCGGTGTGCCAGAGGGAGTCTCTCTCTCCTCTTCAGCAGGAGCTGTCAGCCGGTGCCGTCAGAGTGGCTATAAACAAAAAGTGTTTTCTCCCTTAACAAGCTCAACAGGACCTTCAGTGGGGAGACGACACAGAAATGCTTACTCTCCAGGGGTGACAGCCACTGTCTGCCATCAATCAGTCAGACTCACTGCGCTACCCGCAGACAATGCCTCAACAAGGGCACAGCTCAGATTCATCACAGAGGGGGAAAAAACTAAACAACAGTCATGATGAAATATACACATCAGCCCTGCAAGTCATTTAATTTTAACGTAGGATGTGATAGGGTAGATTATGCAGGAGAAAATGCAATGACAACATCTAAAAATAAGTGTCACGCATCGTAAAGAGTATTATTCTCTTGTATGGCAATGGAATTACAAATGTCATTGTACGCGACCCACTGTCAGCGAGCATGCGCCGGGGCTCGCTCGTATACTGTATGCATGCACCTACACACAGACTCACTTAGACATTATATCCTTTGAAGCGCTGTCAGTGTTTCAAAACTATGCTCTCTGTCACAGAAATCATTTGAAACACTTCTTTCAGAATGTCACAGCCCTGTTTGGGCTTTGATCAGAGCCAACGATGTCAATTTTGGGAGGAACTGCTGTGTAGTAATGCATGATGAAACTGTCAGAAAGTTGTTTCAGCTCACTCCCCTGTGCATCTTAAAATAATCATTTGGTTGCTGCCTCCACATATGTCACCAATTTTTATTTTGCAAGGATTTCCATGATGGTTTACATGCGTTAGTTGACAGGAAACAAAATGGGTTACATTTGTATGATAAAATATCCTATATCACTGCAGGTAATTTACATGTGTAACTGATGTTTGCTTCCTCTGATAAATGCTTGATCTGATGATTGTCAAGATGCCTTCCACTCCTGCATTGAAACTCAAGTGAACATGCTGGTTACGAGTCATATTGTGATGATGTGTTAACTGGTAAATTTTACAGCCAATAAAGAAACTGCTACAAGACAGTATGAACACAAAAAAGGTCCAATAAACTCACTCCAGTGGTTTGTATATGATTTGAATCTGTTGTAGGTAATGTAATGTAGGTAAACCTGTTTTCAGTCAGTAAGTGATGATGTTTTATCAAAAAGATTAACATATAGCTATTCCACAGACAACTTTTGCCATCTTTATTCAACAAAAGCACACAGTCACACTGCTTATTTCCAGCACATCCACTGTATATGGTGCATTTTACATTTTCCTCCTCTCAGTGCCCTATTATTAGAATTATTGCCCCAAACACTTGGAGCCAGATGTTTGTTTAAATGCAACTGTTATTTTACCCTAGGTAAAGATGGCAGATAATGTGTCCTACAATTGCACCTCTTCAGTCTGAAGTTTATGAGCTTTTGGCAGGGTATTATTCCCGAGCTTAGAACATTTACTATGTTATTAACATATTATAGTCAAGTCAGTTTTATTTTATATAGCCCAATATCAAAAATCACAATCTGCTTATGACACCCTCTATCCTTAAACCTTAAGAACCCCCCATCTCCTCACAGAAATACCGGCGGAGGAGGGATTCGTCTCCCAAGATGGACAGGCATGCAGAATTCAGAATACCATAGTAAAATTACAATATGGATATTGAGGACAAAATTATACACCAACTGTAAACCTATGTGAAGAATATATTATGTTTTTAAGCTTTGAATGTAGTGAAAAGCTGATGGTGATCTCATCCAATCATGGTGATGGTTTTGAATATCTACTCATGTTTCCTGTTTCCTTCCTATTTCACATCCCACTGTTATCCAAAATGACATCTTCCAAGAATAAATAAGACTGAAAGTCCACAGTCATGCTAGCAGCTCCATGATGCTGTAGGCAGATTTAAACTAAATGCTAAGATGCTGATGTTAAGCAAGTATAATGGTACCATGTTCACCATTGCAGTTTACTGTGTTAGCATGCTAACATCAGCACTAAACACAAAGTTCAGGTGAAGCTGATGAGTAACCAAAAAAGTAAATTAAAAGTAACTAAAATTTAAAAACAAGTTAAAATGTTGACATTTTGGAGGTCGAATGAAAAGTCAGGGGACCACCAAAGTTATTACAAATCATCAGGAGGGGGATATACAGTTAATGTCTCCAGTCATCACCAAAGTCATTATGATACATAATGGGGCAACCATGTCTTTATAAAATGTTGTGCTAATCCATTCATTAGTTGTTGAACTGCACTGCTAGGCTAATAATCAATCCTTCACTTGTATTCGAAAGAACTGCCAGCTGGATGGAAATTAACAAGATCATTTGAGCTAACTAACATAATTAGCATTGAGTTGTTCACCAGTGAACAAAGAACAAGGCCCAGAGTGAAAAAGGCCATAGTCTAGGCAATACTTGTTTATAGTTAAAGATGGAGCTAAAACTTTCAAAGTTCAAAGTTTGTGTGTTTTTCTTCTTTGAACCTTTTAACTTATAGTACATGTTGTCCTTTGTGGACTCTTGCCATTCATTTCAAATCCAGGCAGCAGTTTTGCTCTAAGAAGTAGCCTACTCAGTCATGGCAGGCGCCACAAAAGGTTCATGAGAAGGAATAAATGCTTGCAAAACCCTTAATAATAACAAAGAAGATTCATCCATGAATGGCCTTGGTACCTTATAAACAAAAAATGCCGAAGGATTGCACCTTAAGGCTTGTGCTGACTACACAACATTCAGCGTCGGCCGATGGCCTTGCTGATCACACTACACAACTTGCCGTCTTGTGAGGGGAGTCTGAAGTCTTTGTGGCGTTCACACTCAGTGACTGATCGGTGACAGGGGGTCACACACTACATGAGCTGACAGCTGCTCTGTCACCCGACGCTGGTCTCAAAAACCACGTTTTGTCAAGAAAACACACGTGAAATGTGAAACGACGCGAACCTACAAACGAAACAGCTGTTATGCTTATAAAGATACCAATTATAAAGACAGAAGAATCTGGGTGAAAGAATGGATCAGCACACGCAGGTAGCAGGGATTGTCTGAGCTACAGAGAGAGCTGGAGGTGTTTTACAGTGAAAAAGTAGCTGCCTGCTCTCATTGGCTGGATGTGGATGTCGAGTCGGCCGACTCCTCCAGATATTTGGCATGCTAGATATCTGGCAGGCATCGGCGATGTGTCAGAAATGTGTCTGGGAGACGTTTTGATGTGTCGTTGAGTAGCTCACACATAAGGACCGGCAACCGCCGATTAACCGCTGATTTACCCCCGATCACAGCGGCTGAAATTGGGCTAGAAATCGTGTAGTGTGAACTAGGCTTTAGATTTAGCTTCACACCAGTCATATCCGATCATAATAAAAACATCTCTGTATTCAGGACAGAACACACTTTCACACTTCAATGCAGAAAAGAACAGGACAGGGTTTTGAACAGGGTTTCTAATTTGCTTTATTGAACAGTTTGTTCATGTCTGGCCAAGGGAGCCAGCAGTTAAGTCACCAGACCAGTTCAAAATAAGGCGACCCAAAAGCCCACTCACTTACTAAATCTAGATCTGTCTACTCTAAGTGCCTCCTACTTGTACAGTGTATGCTGTCAGCATCTCTTAGGTGTTGTCAAGTCCAGAGGATTAAAGCAGAGCATTTCGATGACAGCAAGTCTGGCTGCAGTGCATGTGGACTACTGTGAGCAAAGCTCTTGGGTTGGTCAGAATTCATTTTCCCTGCCATACAGCCTTAGCCACAGTGGCCACTGTTCAGCAAAAGTTCAGTTCCTATAACAAATGTGGATTGTTTGGATGCTTAAAAATTCCACTAAAGTATCTTTAATTTCTTCCACACAAATGTAAAATAAATGGGAGACTTTGACTATAATGTGTCTGCATCATTATCTAGCAATAATGTCCATCATACTGTTCTTGGCAGAGGACAGCCCATATGAGTCTATAGATCCAATTGTGAATGTGCCCTGCATTAGAATATGAGCTTCTGTACATGGAAAATAATCCCTGGAGCAGCTGACGAGGCACTATATCTAAAAACATGATGGCACCATGAGCCAACATAATTTAACAACACATTAATCTCTTCACTAATGCAGTCAATAGCATATTAAGTGAGCTACAAAAGCAAAATTAATGAGAAGTAATGTGACGCCAGTCTGCAAAGCGCTCCAGTGAAATCCTGAGCAGTCAGCAGGACTGTTCGTGCCAACTCATTTCTCAGCTGTGTCTCTTGCTCTCGCACAGGGATATGCCCTTGGGTGAAGAGGTGCTCAGATTCCACAGATGTCATCCACAAATGCCATATTTCAAAAGGCCGGGGAAGTGATCTTCAGCCTCACTTAAAATACAATTCCCATTGTGATACTAACACGGTGGTGAGAAGACAAACCTGAGCCCTAAGTCTCTAAAGAAGGACTAGTCAGGTGGAAGTGTATATCACAGCTCCAGGAGATTCTCTGCAGATTTATGAAATAGAACAACCACTGATATTGTAATAACTCTAAAGTTATCATCCTTAAGATTTCAGTTCTGGTTAAATATACTAGTCCCATACTTCTGTTCGAAATGACACATTTATTAGTCACTTGGGGCAGAAAACGCATTATGTATTTTCTGTCAGAAATACAACAGAAGACAACAAACAACTCATGTATCTGAACATCTGATATCTATAAATTGCTGTAGCTATACTTTTGATGACAAAACTATGTTTGCGCTTTAAAACGCCAGGGACCGGCTGTTCCACTATTCAAGTTTATATCATTATGTATGCCGTGCGCACCAATTATGTGCAATGAGCGCATACTTGTCTACCAAAGTTTGTGTAATAAGCGCATGCATCCAGCGGTACTATAAAGAGAGGTAACTAATGAATGTAAATAAATTTAATAGTGTTAGGATAATAACTGAGAGCCATAAATAGTTTCAAAAAACTGGGTTGGATATAATTAAAATCCTGTGGATTATAACTAATTAGAGAATGGTAACTGATGAACTCCAGTGGCAGTGCACACTGGAACAACTGACATATTTAAAACAAAGCTTGGGGTCCTCAGTAATTGTTAGATGGCAGTTCATTTGGATCTTAATACCATGTCTCTGTAATGTGTTTAAATGTAACATATGTTTAAGCTTTTAAACTGTTACAAACTAAGATAACATTTGCCCTCCTGTCTTCTTCATGCATATTTTTTTGCAGATAAGAATATAAATTATAGATATAATACCTATGCTATTTTTATTATTATTATTGTTATTATTATTAAATTGTGTTGCAAAACAATGCTTCTTGCTATTGTTTTTGTTGAACACCAAATAAGTAGAGGGTTTCAAATGATGAGGTAATGAACCGTTCCCTGTAATAAAACATTGCAGGAGCTCACTTCTGTCTTCACGAGCCAACTTTTGATTACCACCTGCAAATGATAGGTTTGTATGGTAATGGTCTCACCATTATAGTATAGCCTGTGTAACATCGGGACCAGAGCAAAAATTAAAGCTATTTGTTGTTTTATGCTTTAGGAGCGCAGGACTTTCAATTTAATTAACATGAAAAAATGTTTCTGACACAACAACAGCCACCATCAGTCTGAACATGGGAAAGTGGACCGTGATTCAGGAAATATTCCTCTCTCAATAAGTACTTATAATTGTGTCCTTGAGCAAGGCACTTAAAGGAACACGCTCAGGCATTCTTAGATGTCATTACTCTGTATTCAGTACTCTGTATATGTGAAGTGTTCAGTCTTCTGTCAAGAAAAGGTTAGAGATTCACTCTTTAAACACAACCTGGCTGCATTCCGGCTCTTAAATGTTGGATTTATCCCTGGATGATTGTTGAACTTTCATACTAAATACTGAATCCGGAGTATTAGTTTTTTTATCTGAGCAATTATAACATACATTTGTATAACATACTGTGAACTTCTTCTACTCAACTCAACAAAGTATTGCAGGGTCTGCTGTTTGTTTTCTTTCAACATCAATTTGTTGATTGATTTATTATCAATATGGAAGCAATGTGAGATCCAGGAAATTAGATATTATACAACTAGCGCCATAATTCTCTGGGGCTTTGTCACTGTGAGCGACCCCTTCCACGTTACCCATAGTCATGTGATGCATTGTTAATAGAAAAATACTGATTAATGTTGTTGTTGTTACTGTTAAAACACTGGAAATCAGTGACTTTGTCTCCACTGAGTCATCTTTATCCTTATACATGTGGATGAAAGCATAAAGGCATATATACATATATATTTTAGGGCTGACCCCCAATAGTCGAAGATTTGATGCTTTGATTGGTGGAGCCTGATTCGACTGTCAATCTCACAGTCGAAGCTTCGCAGCGAAGCGAGGGTCATGCCATTTTGGTGATGTGGGGGTGCTCAGAGTCTGATTTTACATAGAACAACCAGTTTTCTCCCAATAAGTTAATATACTGCCTATTACAATGTAAATTTCAACAAATAATGCTCTAAATAACCATGAAAAAAAAGCTTTTAATTAATGTAATTAAAGTGCATGAATAAATCCAAGACGTGCATGCAGCTGTCGACCACACGTCATGCATGCAAAACGCTGCACAAGACTGGCTAATGGCAGGCGAGCAGAGAGAAAATGGTCAACAATAAGCTTCAGTTTAACTGTAAATTTACAGTGTAAGTTACACTGAGTAATGAATAGAGACTGCAGCTATGCAGCTTATCAAGATTAAAACGGAGCTACTGTGTATAACCCCCCCTCACAACTGCCGCGCCGCGCAAAAGCCTTCAAAATAGCATTTGCTTCTCTCTCATCATGTAATCCCAGATAGACTTGATGTTGAGATCAGGGATCTGTGAGGGCCATACCATCACTTTCAGGACTCCTTGTTCTTCTTTACGCTGAAGATAGTTCTTAAGGACTTTCATTGTATGTTTGGGGTCATTGTCATGTTGCAGAATACATTTGTGGCCAATCAGAGGCCTTCTTGATGGTACTGTATGATGGATAAGTATCTGTCTGTACTTCTCCCGTTAGTTGTGACCAAATCCCCAACTCTCTTTGCAGAAATACAGCCGCAAACTTGAAAGCAACCTCCACCATGCTTCACTGTTGCCTGCAGACACTCATTTTTGTATTCATTATCACATTCTTTCCACGTTGGAGGTGTAGCTTTTTGGCCAAAAATCTTCCATGAATGCCACCTCTGATCAGACTTCTCCAGACAGTAGATGGGTGTACCAGGGTCGCACTGTTTTCTGCAGCTCTGAGCTGATGGCACCGCTGGACATCTTCTAACGGTGAAGGGAAGTCACCTTGGTGTGTCTTCCATCTGCTGCATTAAGTTTCCATGTGCCTACAGTTCTCAATGTTGCATGTTCCCTTGTGCTTCTTCAAAAGACCTTGGACAGCAAATCTGGAAACCAATCTGCCTTAAAATTTCTGCTTGGGAGAGACCTTGCGGATACAGTATAACTACCTTGTGTCTTATTGCAGTTTTCAACAACCTCCCCTTTTCATTTTATTCTGTTCAGTCACTTTACATTTTGTTATTTGATGGATATTTATTAACATGTCTATTTTTGAAAACCTTCTTACTTTCCATCATTTGTTCCATGCCTGCCTAAAAGTTTTGCACAGTACTATGTGTGTGTGTGTGTATGTATGAACGTGGCTGGAGGAGGAGGGGAGAGGTTTTCTTTTTCTCTTCATCAGATGAAATCTACATCATTTGCCCAACAGCAAACATACGTTGGAACAAGCCCGTAGTACAAACATTGTGTTTACATTGAGGGTAGAATAAGCCACTGGAATAATGCATGCTAACTGTGATATATACCCCAATTAAGCATTCTATGAATTTACATAACGGGGAAAAAAACTACTTCAATTAGCACATGAGCAATGACTGCTGGCATTTGATTGCAGGAGGGAAATACACGGGACAATAAACATAATTTACAAGATGTTTAATTTTGTGTTTGGAAAATTGAATCCACCGGCAGTGAGAAATATGTTGCATGTTTGTGGGAAGAAGCGGTGGTTGTGATTGATTGGAGGAAACTAATCTATGTTTGCTTGCGCTGCACAAGTAACATAACCCAACCTTTAACTCTTGAATGGCAAAAAAAACAACAGAAAGAAAAGTGCATGGCTGTAGTAGGAAGAGGCACACAGTTCTCGAGTTCTTGTGTGTAATTTTGTTGCCATTCAACCTCATCAAGTCTACCTCTGTCATATGCAGATCCCCATGGAAATATAGAGATTCATCATCTTTTTTACTCCACGGTTCACTGTCCCTGAGTACGAGGAAATAATTTCAATTTCTCCTCTTGATGAGCTTCTACTCATGGGCAATTATCTCAACACAATAGATGGTACCTTGGTGAACAATTCCACTGCTGCTGTCCACAATATTAGAGAGACAAGACCAGGAGAGAAAGAAGGAAAGACAGAGAGCTTATGAACCTCCCACTGTGCCATGAGAGCCAGAGAGTCCAGAATGAGAGAGCCCCAGCACTGACTAATTTCTGCTTTGCAAACCATGACAACATGTGAATTGTAATGACAACACACAAACTTATATTGACTGGGTTATGTCATTTCTGATGACCAGATAGCAGTGATGATACAAGACAGAGGGAACGGCAGTTCAATAAATAACACAAAAGCCTCAGCTCGTGCCAGCCAAAACAGCCCTGCATTTGTCTGTTTGGCTTTGCTCCAGTTCAGAGAACAGTGATTCAGGAGTTACCACAAAGAAATGAGCATTGCAATATTGCAAAAGTGAAGGACAAAACATCTTTGTGAAAATAATACACATTCCTAAAATAGTCATAATCTCACTTCCTAGTCTCTTTCAACTGAGATACATTTTCAGATATCAGGGATTTGCAGTATCAGTCAACTGATGTTTGAGACATTTCTCATCATCTCTCCAAGAAACTTCATCAGTGTAACGTCCTGCCTGACATAAAAAAAGATCCTTCAAATGATTGGTTTTCTCTGTACAAAGTATTTTGCCCTTAAATGTGAGTCTTTGTAGCCTAGTAGATTAAAACAATGACTATGTAACAGATAAAACCCTGGTTTGAGTGTGGCCAGGAACCATTGAATATCCTCCCTCTTCTCAACTTTCTACTGACCACAAAAAAAAAAAAGTCAACAAGGCCTTCTTAATACTCTACTACACTGGCATTCAATAATTTTCCGGCCACTTTGTGGCAGTACAAAAAATCTCTAAACTGACCATTTATTGCTTTTCCTACTGTGGCATCTTAAAATGTTTTCTGTGGAAAGGGCCTGTAGTAATAACTTCAAACCTGCAATCATTGAATGTTTGGCCACTTGGGGCAACAGAGACATGGTGTAAACACAGCACTGACCTATTATCACATTATAAAGCTGTTGGAGTTATGATTCTCCCCCCTTAACAAATGAAAGTCCAATATACACTCTTTTTTAAAGCTCTGATTTTGTCTTCACCAACTCCTGTAGGAAATATCGGATTCTTTATCTGCTAAATACTCCACTTTTTCCCCAGCTTGTTGCTAACATTGTCTGTCTGCTATTTGGTGCTGGGCATGTGGCGTACAATGGGTTTTTCAAGATAGGTGAGATAGTGAGTTTGTCACTAAGAGGTGACCCCTTACACATTACACATCTGATCCACTGTAAATATAAAAATGTTGATATTAGCTTTAAAGATACGCTGTATTTCTGCCGTCTACTGAACACACAAAGAGTGTTTACATTGTTGCTATATGTCCAGATATATAGCCCTGAAATTAGAATGTATATTGCCTGGCCGAGTCTTTCAGACTTTGCAACTTTGTAATGACTTTTATTTTATCTCATGTGCTTATCCTGAACATATTGGTAAGATGTCTTTAATATAATGAAAACCCAGTCCAGGAATAAGTACAAGTCTTTGAAGCTTGCCTAAGGTGTTTGTGCTCCTTCTGCATGTACTGGCTGGTACAGTCTGTGCCCACTATTGCTACTGACACCTACACTGTATAGCTGGTGCTCCAGATTGTGGCAAAAATGAACCAGCAAACTAACAAATAAACAAACCTGTAAAAGATAAATAGAGTAAAAAACAAAAACTTTGTATACATAAATCATTTATACATAAATGTGTGTTGACCCAGTGTGCCCAGCCCTTGCTGTCCCGCTCTGGCATCCCGGGCGGCACCACTTTGCCTCACTGTCAGGGCCTGGGACCGGTTGCTCTGCTTGCTCAAAACTACATACATTGTCACTTGCAGCGGTGGGGGCGGTGGTGACAACAGTATTCTAATTCTAATTTTATGTGTATGTATATTTATGTGTATATATATATATATATATATATATATATATATATCTGTATTAGCCAATGTTTTTTGTTCTATCCTCATGAGTGACCCTGATTCTGCTGTCCGCTGTAAGGCACCAGACATTGCACGCGGTAATTTCCCTGCAAACGCAAAGAAACAAAGTCGCAGTACCTCTTCTGCACATGTGCTCCCTGTGCCTTTTCAAGGACAGTCTTGAAAGAAAAGAGAAATGTATATAGGGAAGTGTGCACATTCAACATAACATTCAACATAACAGCATATTCACTCTATAAGAATATATTAACATTTCAGGAAACAGGAACTATAATACTGGAAATTTAAATGAGTACCTTTCAAAACAGTCTCCACTGAATGGTCTGATTTTCATGTGTATTTGAAAATCATATTCTCTCTATTTGTTCCCATTTAAAACCACTAGAAATTTTAGTAGTGTTAAAAATACATTGAGGCAGACTGCACTTCCTGGATCCAAACTAGCAACCTGAGATGAAGGCGCGAAAGCAAGACCTATCAGAAGGTCGGTGGTTCAATCCCAGGCTTCCCCAGTCTGCATGTCGAAATATCCTTGGGCCCGAAATTGCTCCCGATGGCTGTTGAATGTGAATGAATGTGTATTTCTGTTCTGATGGCAGGCGGCCTTAACCTGTTCACACACACTCAGTGTACGAATGGGGTGAATATGATGTTGTGTAAAAGCTTTGAGTGAAGGCGCTATTCAAGTACAGACAACAAAAACTGAAGGAAATCACATAAAAGCCATAGTGGCTTTTAAATAGACATGGCGGATTCCATACCTCTTGTGTATATGATTTGTATTGCATGGTTAGATATGGGGCTAAGGTAGGCTATTTGAGCTGAATGCAATTGTGGGCAGAAATAGCATGAAAAGTATTGCACAGTCTGAGGCAGGGCTATAAATCCCAGTGTAGCACAGCACAGGTCAGAGAGAAGTTTACAAAGGATGAAATCCTCAGCAATTGGCCAGGGAACATTTGAGTCATTTGGTACTAATCAAGATCCCTGTCAACCCCCCACAGATCTATTATGGTAATTTTATAGAATGGGGCATTGAAAATCTCACTAATTGCCTCTTGAGTATGTGTACTGTATAGTAATTAAAGACTAGGTAGTTGTGTAACATTTCACATTATGTATAAGTGTATTTTTGAGTGTCCTACTCTACTACACTACAGCTGTCAAAGATCTCATAGATCAAGCACCATAGTACAAGCTCCAAAACCTCACAGCGAAAGCATTATTTTTAACTTATTCTGATTTTCAAGACTGACACATCCAGACTCCAGGTGTGATTCTGTAAAGTAGCATTTTTGATTTACAGGGCCATTACCAACCGATTCAGAGACACTGGTTTGGTGTCAAAAGAGCATATCATTATTCCGTTGTATGACAAAGCAGTTTGCCAAAGGAGACTGTAATTACATCATTGTCTTCTTTTCAGTTGACTCCCGGCAAGGGAATTATTGGTAATCATCCATGTAATGCGGTGCCACTCAGTTTTTGACAGCTGAGTGAAACCACAGCACTGTGGTTTTGTCCTAGATGTAAAATCAGAGCTAGAAACCCCATCTGTTCCCTGGGCTCAGCATGCTGTTTCTTATGTGTGTTTTCTCACCGACATCTATAGTGCTGGGAAGACAAAAAGGCCTCAGTTTAAACATGCAAATTTCTACCATATCAGCTAAGACACAAAAATATAAAATAAAAACATATTGATATGATACTGAATATTCCCTTGGATGTGTGACAGACAAACAGACATACTTTAACACATAAAACAACAATAACCTCCATCTCCAAAAGGACATCATTATTATTTAAAGCATCCATCTCTGCTCTTACACCCCTTCACCTTCTCGCTGGAGATGCCCTGTCTGCATGAATGGCCTGCTGTCTTTGTGCTGCCATTTAATAAGCATTCTTTAACCTCCAGGGACAAGGCCTTCTACTGACTCTTGCAGTGCTAGACAGGAACGCTGTGACACCAAAAAACCAGACCTCTTATCTGCCGTCTTTTCTGCCTGCAATTGTCAGCAAAAAAAATAAAAAATAGACAAACAAACTCCACTGAAGCTTCCATCTCCAAACCGGTGGTGCTGTCAGCTCCTATTTAGAATCCATGTTTATTCTGCTCTCAGGATTTTTATTTATTTAACAGAAAAATATGCGTTGGGGTGTTGACTCGCAAGAAGACATGTCAAGACACACAGTGAAACCTGCAGTGTCAGGGCAGTTAACACTTCAGTAGACAGCGCTGTTGGTGAGAGTGCTCACACAGTGATTGTGTTGTGTTTCAACATCAACAACAAATGCCTAGACATCGGCATGCTTTTTTAAAGCTGTGAAATCCATACCTTGCATGTACTTGAAATTGATATAAGCAGCTGTGACGTGCCATTAAAGAAGTGGCGTCAGTTTCATGGTGTAGCCAAAGTCAACTATAACATGAAGAGCTCCAATAATCCCTCAGTTTATTTCTCAGCAGTAGAGGCTTTCAGATAGCTGCTAGGCAAAAGAGGGCATTTTGGTAGAGTATTGTTTGACTTTCAGTGGATCAAGTCTTCAGCAGAGGAGAGAGAGTGAGTCAGATTAATAAATAAGAATGCATAAAGGGTGAGCAGCAGTGGGTCTCCCTTGGATATTGCTGAGGAGTCTGCACACCTGCCCAGACTGTCAAGCACCAGTAGGCTTTAGTGATTTGGTTTAAGGTAAATTTAGCACAGGCCACTGGGGATTTTACATCCAATTCTCTTTTTCATAATACAGTAGACGTTGGGATGGAGAGGAAAGCCAAATAAATACAGGCTGGGTCCTCAGTCACTGATATTGTCAAATTCAATAGTTAGAATTCAAAGGTTGTTCACCTCCACATGGCATGTGTGGTCATTTTGATACATTAAAGGAGACTTCTGTGAAGTGAGACAGGTGGCCAGTAACATTAATATTGGTGGCCTATGCTACAGGTCTATGTGTGATATTTTTAGTGAGAGTCAACATTGGACGACTCTGCAAAACCATTTATTTCTCAACTACAGAATGGCAAAGCTTAGAGAAAGATTGTGGTTAAGGCAGATAAACTATGGTTAAGGTATGGCCAGGATTAGCCTACTAAACACATTGTTAAAGTAGTGGGGAATTGTGATATACAATGCAAGTTCTTCAGAAGAAGCTAGCTATGTATTCTTAGTATGGCTATCAGGGCAGAGGCTGAGATAAAGAGTCGGGGAAGTGAATAACATAAATGGGCTCAGAGGCCGAAAAGCGGGAGAGTGGGTGGCAAGCTAGCCAACGAAGCTAGACAGCAAACAATGCAAGAGCACTTACAGTTATGTTACCATCGTTCGAGTATGTTATATAGTAAGTTTGCTAACATCAACTAGAACAATAGGCTGGAAAACAATAAGAAAAAGACCTGCGTTTTTATAATACTCATTTCTTAATATTTTCACTATAATTCATTCACTTTCCTGTTTTTCATTATTCCAATTTACAATCATGTCACTGCCTCATTAACAAACAAAAGTGGTAAATCTAAAGTGCTAATCGAGCCAGCCTGTGACAACAGGACTCACAGTGACTTCCTCATCCACGGTTGATTTGAACATTCACAGATTGCTGGAAGGGTCTTCACACTCATCCCCTAAGGCAGCAGCAGAGGCTCGATTCACATTGCAGGCCTTGACTCGCCTCTTTTATCTGATTCTTTTGAATGAAGCTTCATACTATATTAAAGAATGTGACTTTGGATTTTGAATGACTTTAGGCATCTCTGCAACTTTAAAGCTGTCTATTTCTCTTTCCTTTATTCATTTTTGTCTTTAAAGCCCCTGAAAATTTGGTTTTAAATATTAAGTATTGCTCTAAAACGTAAATTACCGTAGAACTTTGATTAATAGCCCAGGCTTTTATTTGCTAAAATCACTGAATTGACCCTGCCTATATTTGGCACAGGCGCCATATGTGACAGGTCTTTAATTTCTCTTGCACAAAACTGAAAAAGGCTACTATGAAACAGCTTATTTATTTCAAACAGTATGAATATTACTTGTATAAAAATGATCAAAAAAATCAAAGACATGTCATTCACTTGATCTAGCTCCGGCAGGCGGCTTATGCACATTTATTTTGAAGGCAGCATCATAACAAAAATAAACATACCCAACAACATGGTGCAGGATAAGTGTAGCAGAAGTTAGCAGACAGAGAGCGATGGACTTCACATGACAGTATTCAAAACATGGATTAATTCTTATGAAAAGCTGTTTTGATTCTTTTGATCGGTGGACCCTTACACACTAACGCAATATAAATAATCAAGGAACGGACACATTCGGACTTAACAAGCGCTTCAAAGGTAACAGGAGTCGGTAATTATTTTTTCTCCACTCTTGTACCATCAGGTTATACCGGTAAATCTATAAGAATTAGACTTTGGGGCATGGTGTTTCTCTTAAATGAACTGAATGATTGAATTGTGGAGAATCTAACTGATCTAAGGAGGTGTAGCATGTTCATATTGACCATACGTTTAAACATTAATATTTGTATTAAGGTCTAAGCAGCTTAGAAGCAGCTAAAGCGGGCGACCCTGCAGGTTTAAGAGGTTTTATACATCCAAAGAACATATATAAAAATGGTTAATAGGGACCTGTTTTTATTTGTCAAAATGTGTTCCCACATCAGGCCAGTAAACGGGGTAGTTGGGGTATTTGGGACTCGGCTATTAATTGAAGTTTTACGGTAAATAATCAGCAACAATGAGTTACCATCCAGAAAAAAAACTATTCTAAATTAAGAGTAAAACATTCAAAGCCCATGCCACAACAAAGAACAAGCAAGGACCAAAACAAAGACATTCCTTATGTGAAATACCCATGACTGAACTTTGGCAGAAAACAGCGTGTCCCTCTAGGACAGAAATAGCTTTATAGTAAAGAAATTGACAAAGAGCTGTTTGTAGAAAATTATGGAAATAAGATGGAATTATAATTTGGGTTTTGAGTTCTGAAAAAATCCACGAAATGGGCACTTACATACAACTTACGTCAATACAACTTTCTGGAAAACTGCATGACCTCATGACGCACTAGTGGAGTCCCAAACAATGAAGTCATAAAAGTTTTTTAACAGTCCTGTTTTCCCCATAACTGCTGGCACATTGGCTTACACTTGATTGATCCCTCACTGTCTAACTCCCTGCCCCAGCATCTTTTGTTTTTTTCACATTAAGTAGTCTACTTGTGACCAAAAATTGCTCTATAACTGTAGCCTGTTTCAATGTCAACACACATCTACGCATTTACGACCAGTAGCAAAAACAGTTACTGCATATGTGTGTGTAAATGTTCCATTACTGTTTGAGGAAGTTTATTCATTGCACATGTCTGTCTGTCTGTCTCTCCTTCTCTGACCATTGCTAAGGCTGATGTGGCCCCAGAGTACCCAGAGAGAGAGAGAGAGGTCGGCAGTGGGCAGCTGTAAGCACGTACACTCGTTAGCCCTGCTCGCTCTCCCTTTCAAATGGGGCCTTAATGATTTATAGATGTTTGCTTTAAAAAGTCATTGGCATTAATCCCATGGCTCATTAACCATTTAATTAAAATTAAATTCTGTGTTAGGACTAAAGCAGATTGAGAGTATTTCCTCCTGGTGGGAGGCTGTTGAATCACCTCATTTTCGGAAACGCTTCATGTGAGGGAAATGTGTACCAGCACACAGCTGACATGTAAGAACAGCCACTAGCAAAGTCAAAGGCAGAACTGACCGCACAGATTGATCTCCGCTCAGATTCAGGTTACCACTGACAATACATTCCGATTCTTTATTATTTTGCCACAATATGCCTGACATGATTTCATGTGGATTATTGATTTTTATTCAAATAAGAGTGACAAAAATTCATTGAGCCCAAACTTACCCAATAGTTTTTGAAAGGCAAAGGTGAGGAGTTGAGCGTTGCATGCAAGTGTTGTCTGCCTATCCTCATCAGCAGCATCCTAAGTGCAAATACGCTTCAAGAGGACAGCAGGTGAGTCATGACCTGGATAGAGAGTGGTATCTTTTTCACCTGCTGGGAATTAGTTGTATAAACATGAGTGTGAACTGTGACACCACAAGCACTGCCGTACTGGCTCATATTTTTATTTTCCAGCCGACTGTCTGATTCCAAGAGAATGTCCCTGTGCAGCTTCCCATTGTTTCTGATGACCACGGCATAGCAGCATTGTGCAAGACTGTTATATAAAAATACACCTGTCTCATATGTCTGAATCACAGTGGGGCTGCATCCTCAGTCACTGAGATTTTTGATTTACCCAAAATAATTTCTGCTGACACCGTGGTCACCGGTGGAAATGTTAGCACATACAAAGTGACAAATTTAACAGACATAAAGTACACTGACCTAAAGAACTCCTGTGCTCTCTGCTTAGAAGAAGAGTGCTGTGCAGTTTATCTATAAACCTATACACTAGTTTGATTTAATAAGTAAGCTTTAGAGGTGCTGGTAGGTGGATTTTGTAACATCCACCTAGGGACAGAGCCAGGCTAGCTTTCCCCCTGTAGCCAGCAACGCTAAGCCATGGGTTGCTGGCTACTGTTTTATAGTTAGGGTTGGGATGTGAGAGTGGTATGTAATAATATATTATGAACAATCATGTTTTGCTCACCTCTGAAAACATTTTTGTCTGTATGGGGGGAAAAGTTAGAATCTGGCCTCTAACAGAACATTTGCATAACAATACCCATGGATCTATCATTATGTCTAAATAATCTCTTTTAGTATCTCCTACTACCAACAGTAACACAGCAACAAGTCATATCGGGGAGCTTTACTGAAATGGTGATACAGTATAATTAAGAGACAACACTCCATCACTGGCTGTGGAATCTGTGTAGTACCTTAAATTGCTTTCTAAATAGGTCTATGTTACCCAATATGTGGTTTTCTCTGTGTGTTTCAACAAAGTGAAATGAACTTGGTGGGAGGATGGAAGTAAAAAAGCAAAGATTGATCGGTGTGCTCATTGGAGTAATTCAACCCCAGTCATTTTCCTGTGCAAGTTTTTATAGCATTTAAAATAGCAGCTCGGTAATGGCCCACACAAACACACATACACACACACACACACACACAGACACAAACACACACAGATGTGTGCACACAGAAGTACAGATACAGCACTTTGCAAGACAAGATGTGGTCTAAAAGTGCTGGGAAATGAAAGAGGGTCGAAGGGATTAATTCATGTCTCCAGAAATACTCCTTTGAAAGTGTATTTGTTTGCCACCTATGTAAGCTGAGATACGGTGCTCCATTTTGGTTATCTGATCATCTACTCCACATATCTACTCATTTAGAAGCCAGCCATTTTCCAGGCATTTTCAAAACCGTTTTTGCTGTATGTTGCATGTGCAGTATAGCCTGAGCTTCTCACTGCCTGAGTAGTTAAGCCTATAACCCTTATCACTGGTAACCACTTGAGATATTGTCCCGAGCAGAGGGCGATTTACAGGCTTACTCATTCAAACTATAAAGTAAGCCAAGCACGGTGTAGCATGCAGTTACCATAGCAAATTTTTAGAATAGCAACCTACTTGTTAGCCACTGTGCTCTCTTTCTCATATTTTTTTTGATGATTTGCTTTAAGCATATTGCCTAAAATATGCTTTAAATAAATGTATCAGTGTTCCAGTCAACACTGTCATTAAAAGTGTGAAACAGCCATTGCCTGGCCATTGACATGTAAAACAAATTGCTTATAAACAACAGCACAGTAGGAGGAGGTGCCATAATTGAGAACTAATTGATTCTCTTCTCAATTTAATATGCATGTTAAAGGGCCACTCCAGCGATTCAGTATTGCGTTTCTATGAACTTACTAGAGAAGCATAGTCAAAATTGACATGTCCTCACTTTAAGTCCCAACAGCCCCCAAAACACTGTATCCTACATTTCCCATAGTGCAACTCAAAGGTGTCTTTTGTTACACCGTCCTTGTCAGGTAAATGCCAATGTCTTTAAGTACTATACCCCTAGTTTGTTGTACCGAAGCCGAAATGACACTGATTATTACACTGACATTAAGGTTATTTTTGGAAAGCTCCCTCCAGAGCCACAGAAGACACTGTACAACTGTTTTTACAGGCTGAATAGTACTCTTTGTGATGAGCAAACTGAGCTTAATGTGTGAAATTGGTGGAGGGCCACTTGAAGATTTTCACACATGTCATAACCAAAATTGTTTTTCAACATACTGCTCTGTAAATAACTTGGCCTGTGTTCTCCTTTGAGAAAAATATCACAAACCATTAGAAATGTTTTCCTGTTTTTTATCCTTGCCTGCTTTTGACCACAGTACACTTTTATCTTACTTTAGCCCCTTTTCCACTGCTGGTACCAGCTCAACTCGCCTCGCTTTTGGCCCGCCGTGTTCCCTTTTCCATTGCAGATTGTACCCCCTCAATGCTGGTTGTCATAGCAACGCTGCACATAACTGCCGTGACATAATGTTCAACGCGACACATAACCGAGACCCACACACACCAGCTGTCTCTTGATTTAAGTTTAAACATTTCAACATTACTCAGAATGTAAAGACAGAATAGTGGTACAGCAATCTTACAGATGTGTTTTCCTCTGTCGTTGTTGCTGGAGTCTCTGCTACGTTACCTGCAGTAGGTATCACCTCAGCGCGACTTAGCTTGCTTGGAACCTAGACGGAGGTTAAATGAAAAAAAGTACCAGGCAGCAGGTACCAGGAACAACTTTTTCCCAGTGGAAAACCAAAAGTAGAATCGAGGGAGTAGAGTTGGGACCGTGCAGTGGAAAAGGGACATTTGTGTTGTGCTTTTGTGTCTGTCAAAATTACATATTTTTGGTACCATGACAAGGCCCCCTATCTTTTTTTGTGCATGCAACAGGTTTGCAAATTAAAAAATCCCAAAGCCCACAGAAAACATTGCTCTGAAATGCCTGAAAGCAGCGTGATTGTAGTCCAGCCTTTTCTTCCCTAAACTATCTGCATCACTTTGTCACATGCATCATAATGCTTGCCTAGCGGCTAATTAGGCACATTTAAAACACTAAGCTGCAGCACACACAGTGACAAGACATCCACCCGCTGCCTCCCCTCACCCCCACCTTTCCTACTGAACGTTAGGCAGTCAATGGACATGAAGTTTTTACTGTGATGTAGTAGTGTAGTGATGTGTAAGATTTAGTGGCATCTAGTGGCGAGGGTTGTGAAATGCAACCATCTATCCAGTCTACCACTGCCCCCTACCCTCTCAAGGAGCATAGGACAGCTACGGTGGCTGACACAGCACAAAAGGTGTCTCTTCTGAGACAGCAGAGAGAAATGAGGTTTCTTTAGGTATATTTATTAAGAAATTGTATTTACTTAATTATTCAGTAAAACCATGTGTTATTGTGACTTGGCCACTGACAGATAACATGGAACATGTAAACCAAGAGTGTGAAACTCACTGTTTCTGCACCACAGTCCATTATAAACCACACATTAGATAAAGTTTATACAAACACTGATAAGGCAAACACATTAATTCTCTCTGTTATTATGGACCATCGGCAAAACTGCCCACCAACAATAATATCTGGCCCGCTGACAGATTATGATGCTTTGATAGCGGCAAAAAATATAAATAAATAAATGCTTTGATAGCGGTGCTGAAATAGATCTCAGTCATGACAGCAACAGTTACTCACATAATCACTTCCTCTTTAGCACAAGACGCTTGTTACTGCTATGCTGCTCTGCCTCTGATTGGCTACTAGTACTTAACTCAGTACTGCACATGTACAACTCCAAATAAAGATCAAATTAAAGTGAGATGCTTCACTCTGTAGCTAAAACAGAGCAGTCAACACACAGGGTGAAAAGAGGTGCTGTTGCAAAGTGTAGTATGATAAAAAAAAATATGGTGTTTTTTAAAAAATTAAACCATGTAAATGTTCTGGTATAAAAAATAATAATAATAACCCAAAAATGATCTTAATGTGACCACTCTAAAAACTTTAGCTTAGATGCTTGTAGTCCATATCTTCAATACCACTGCTTATAAAACACTACCTGTTCCCACATTCCCCTGGCTCAGACTGCCAGCAGCTGTCAGTCAAAAACATACACTTCCCCAAATTTCCCTCCTTTTTAAGTATTAATATACTATGTGTGTATATATATATACATTTTTTTCACTGTAGATTTTTAATGTTAATGTTAACATTAAAAATCTACAGTGAAGGTATGGAAGGAACAGTATGATTAATCGTAATTTCAGTTAGACTTCGCTTCACTCAAATTATGAAAAACATATACAGATATTCTGGTGGTTTCTACAAATGTCCATTAACCTTCATTGTATTGGGCTGGAAGCAGAAATGTCAGCGACAGCTATCTTTAAACATGGACAAATAAAACCCAAATTATCTGCATGGATTCAACCAGAGCCAGATTAGTAATTTTGGTTCAACAATCCTTAAAGAAAATTATTTTAGACGAAATTACAGAAGAAATAATCCTAGATTCCTCACTCTTTACCATGCACTGAGGAAACAACAATTTGAAGCACTGGCAGGCGTGAGTGAAACACTCCTGTAAATATTTGTCTTTGTTTGACATGGAGGTAAAGCTCCCTGAATAATGTAGATGAGAAACACATTACCATTAGGAAATCACTAACGTAGCTGCAGGTCTCTGCTGTTCATGCAGGTGTGTGTGATGTAACACATTGCCTCGATGGATGTTGATGTAGCTCAGAGTGTAAACCCTCAAAAATGGCCGCCTCACTGCGTTGTTCGGGCAGACAATAACAGATCTGCCGGTGGGTTATGACTTTTCCCACTAATGTCTTTGCTAAAGTCTGGCTAGCGGCCAGCAGGAAGAGGCAACCTGGCAGACGGCACCACATCAATATACCAACTAGCCACCAGAGCCCGACTCAAACGATCGGGGACTTTAAAGGTAGCAGCTGGTGAGTTGATATGGGGCTTCCTGCATTCTGCCGAGGGCCTTTAGATTCATTTAAATGATAGAGATTACTTTTAAGCGCTACACACATTAATTGATGTTGAGAGCAGGGAGATATGGAAGTTAGAGGATATAGGCTACCAGAGATGAACATGAATAGGTTTATCTCTTTGTTTTCTGTGACTAAACAGACACTTATGTCCACTCACACATACAAAGAATCCTCTCAAGGACGTTGTGTTCCACTTATCTGTCAAAAACAAGTTGAAGTATAAATGTAGATCCCCAAGTCCTCTGGTAGTTTGTTATTCTTTCAAAGAGAGGATATTATTTTCCTGACTCTTCATCTCTGGAGTGTCTGAAGGACCTTTTTGACATAGAGTGCTTTTGATAAAAGTATCAACACGGTGCGTGACCCCACCACTCCCACCCGTTTCTATTGTGCATTTGGTAAAACTCCCTTATCCCCCACCTCTCTCTTTTTAAGCATTCACTGCTTCTTGCGGGCTTCATTGTAATTCTTCCCCTGCTTGGTTTCCGTCTTCCCTCACTTAGTGGCCCAAGAGGTGCTGCTAGTTCCCTGAGGAGCCTGCTGGCTCGTGGTCAGAGGCCTTTTGAGCTGCCAAGTCAACTGAGGCCGTCGGTGCCCCTACTGTGTGTTCCTGCACAGAGGCTGCTGTGATGCTGGCGCAGGCCCATTGATTTACTGCCTTTGGCTAGGACACTCTCCAAGGAGCTCCCATTCTGGCTGGGATATCATTTATTTGGGACACATTTGGCAATGCTGGCATCTTGGCCCTCTTTGAAATGCATCGTCCAGAGACAAAATAAATGAACGGTATCAAAGACGTGTCAACCATGATGCTTTTTTCATGAACGATGGGAGAAAGGGACGGCACACTAAAGCAATTGTGTCCCCATGCAGCACAGCACCGTGTTCAGAACAGACAAAGCACCGAGGCACAACAAAGCTAAACATGAATAAGACTGCTTTAGCCGTCAACGTATGTGTAACGCGCGTGTCAGAGTCATCCGATAGAGTTATGTCTGACATTTCATAATTTCTCGACCACCACTATATGAACATAGTGTTTTTATTTTGCCACTGATCAGGCAGATTCAAAAATCATTCTGTCTGTCAAAAGTAAATAGTAGGATGTGGCTGTGTGACAGTGCAATGTTTGTTACTTCACACTTTGTCTACTGGGCAATGAACGACAACCCAAGCGTTCTGAGATGTCTTTCTGTTCCACTGTTTTCTAGGCAAAATTTCTGTGTTGATACTTACAGACAGGGGAAAAGTGAAAGCTGTGGTTGAGTGGCAGCATTTTGTTTTGCATTTGTCTCCAAACAGATGCATAGCTGTCATTCAAGGTCCCATTGAAGATTGCTATCAAATGTAATCGCTTCAAAGCTTATTCCCATGGATGCCCGCTTACAGATACAGCTTTTTCAGGTGTCTGTCAAAAAGATGTTGCAAAGGGGCATGCAGCAAAAGCTTCAAATATATGAATTTAAATATAGAAGGGGCAAAGACATTATGATTCACATCAGGCACTCCTAAAGCAACACAATGCACTTGGTTTCATTGTGTCTTAAGCTGTATTGCTCCATCATTAAAGGCTGTTGTATTGCTCCATCATTAAAGGTTATTCATTTGCTTTGGAAAAAGTAGAACAGAATGGCCACGTTATTTGTTTCAACTAAATCAGATTCCAGCTTGTAAAATGTTTACAGTGTAAATGTTGATATTACGCGTAAATTATGAGCTTTGCTTCTCACAATTGATCAAATAATCTAATCAGACTTGATTTGCAACAAACCAAGGTTGTATAAAAGCAACAATTGTTTGTATACCTACCTTGATCAAGCAATTGTTCTCTCTTTTTTTCCAACTCTCATCAGAGCTGCTTGGCTGGGCAGTTAAATTTTACTCGGCAAATTGTGTCTGAAAAATCAATTAAATCTGACCCTAGTGTTCGCCTTTGTAATATTTGGAATCAATCAGCTCATGGCTTAGTATGGATTTGCAATAGTACACCTTTCAGTCCTCTTAAGAGCAATCACAGCCTTTCAATCACACTCTGTAGTCACCCCTGGCTACAAACATGTCGGCTTGGAGATGTTGCCATTTGAAAACCTTTGAGTTGTTTTGTTGAATAGCTGCAGGAACTGTTTTAAGAGCATGGACAGCATGTAAAAACATTGTTGACACAAGTGTCAGGTGTGAAATACGTGATAACTGAGGAAAATGACGTGGCTATGTTTTTTTTAGTATATGAAAGACATGAAACGGCACAGGCGATCACCTTGAACTCTTGAAATTAATTTCCACCGCTGATATCATATCTGTTATTACTGTTTTTTTTTTCTTTCAATAAAACAGCCAGGTATGCTGAAGATAAGAGCTACAACTGGCTGTGATACTGATACCTGCACATTTCAGTTAAATATGCTGGAAATAACCAGATTAAATGCACATGTTAAGGACCGAGCATGATACATTATGCGCTATGCATCACACATAGTCCTAAACTGAAAAAAGCATATGTGTCTTCTGTTGTGAAATCTAAGCTAATGTGATGCTGGCATACTCTCTGTGAAGCATGTATGTTATAAACATCTTTATTTCATACTGGGATCAAGCACATTGCACAAGACACTATATTTGATCATATCAAACCAGGACATTCTATTTAATGTTAGAAAGCACAATGAGGCTCATGATTATATCTGTGTAAACTAGGGGTGTGACGAGATCTTGCGCCATGAGATCTCGCAAGATTTAATTGTGACGAGAATTCTCGTCAGGTAAACAGCTATCTCCTACACACAAATGGATTTTTCACATGTCAAGCCACACCAGCCAGCTGATGTTTAATGCTCAAAATTTTTCATTTTTATTAAAGATCTCTTAAAAATAGTCTTAAAATCTCGTGAACTCAATGTCAAATCCCGTCTTGTCTCATGAATTAAGTGTCTCGTCACACCCCTAGTGTAAACCATTTTAATAGAAATCCAAAAACAGTTGGTTATTGTGCGACAGCAGTGCATATAAAAGTGTCTTTGCATGGGGACTGAAAGCAGCGGAAAACATCTCACTTGGACAGTCTGGTAAAGACAAAACCACAAATGTTAAACTTATGGTGGTGTTAAGGAAAGTAAGGGGAAATTTGTCTCTTCTGTGCAAAATTTTGCATCAATCCATTGAGTACATATTGAGACATTTAACTGGATGTATGAAAAGTTTGATCTACTGGATCACCAAAGTCATTAGGATTGATCCTTTGTGCACCATGAATATAATATATATGTACCAGTTTCCATGGCAAACCTGCCATGGTGATAGATGTTGACATATAAGTCTGGACCAAGTGGTTGACATTACGAGTGAGAGAAAAAATATACCACGTTTGTAAATTCTATTCAGTATTACTAAAAATAATTAGGACTTTTTGATAATTAAAAAAAACTCCAATACCTTTCAGAAGAGACCAAGCTCATGACTGTAATCCAAAGGAATGTGTGCTGATGGTGGTGCGGGGGATCTGCGCACACACAGAGTGTACACCCACACCCACACAAATATATATAAGTAGACTGGTTAAATCCCACGGGTTAACTATAGAAAACATGTCCCCTTCCCCTCCGGAGGACACAGGCAGCTGGGGCACAAACTAAGGCGTCCATGCCAAGATGCCTCATGCTCTAGTCAAAGATGACATGTTGATGCTTCACACTACATATAATTGTCACAAAATGTGTCCCCGCCGGTTACAGACTGATAACAACAGTTACCCTGCAACCCTTGAGTTAGATCAGCCCAGCCGACTGGACTGCTCCAGAAGCCGCAGTGGAAATAACACTGGATCAGTGAGGTCTGTGTGTTTAAAGTGGAGTCACTGCTACTCTCTTTTGACATGTACTGTTTTTGACTCACGGTGAAAACTTACAAAACAAGCTCAGCTTCATGGGTTGCCCGTCATTTCATTAAATGAGAAAGTGAACAGGTGTTGAAAATGTTTTAGTGGTGAGTGCATCACAATTCTTTGAACATACATATAGAAATAATTTATAGTTTTCATGTCTGTACAGTAAATATGAAGATACAGCCAGCAGCTGATTAGCTGAAAAAAAAGGTTAAAAAAAAAGTGATTTTTTCTTTTTTTTACTTAGTTCAGTTTTGCATGGATTAAACAAATTAGATATAACATGTTAATTAGTGACGGGTGCTGGTATTTTATGGGCTTTGTCTAGCTTTGTCTAGCCAGTCTAGCCTTTCCAATCTAACCTTGTCTTTGTGCTAATGTAAGCTAACCAGCTGCCGGCTGTAGCTTGATACTTACCACCTAGACATGAGAGTAGTATTGATCTTCTCATGTAACTCTTGGCAAGACAGCGAATAAACTTAAAATGTCACACTATTCTTTAAAAATAAATTTATCTATTGAGTATGCTAGTACAACAACACTCCAATAAAAACAGCAAAATCAGAAGACCACTGCAAAAACAGATGATGCACCAGAGGGGAGTCAAACATTAATTTGATTGTGAGACACATTAAAATCATTTATATAAACAAACAGCAATCTTGGAAGGCGAAACTGTCTCTGCCCGCAAAACTTTGTTAAGTTCTTGGCATCTTGAGCACTCGACGTCGGCTTGATCCCAGGTGTTCAGCGCTGAATGGATTATTGCCTGGTTTGAGGTCAGATATGATGCCTTATTAGCTCATGAAAGAGCAGGACAGAGTGCCAGACCATTGTTCTCCATACTGAGATGAAAGGCTAGCTGGCTAATGAACATCTGCCAGCCAGCATAAGGACCCCAGCAGACACACAAAACCTTGAATTGACCATTGCTGAGAGCAGCTGCTCTGATCAGAAAGATTTTGATGTAAATTTAGACTGAGGGTCCACCATGGAGCAGCTGTAACAGCCAAGTACCAGATTAGGAGGAAGGCAAACTGTGCTCCTCTTATGTGTGTCTGAAATGCCAAAGTTCATCAGCCTAACCTCTATCAGGCTGCAGAAGAGTTCACATGTCCTGTCTGCCAACACCGGAATGAAAAAAAAAGGATGATGTAGATTTCAAAGGTATACATTCACTGTCACCTTTTCAGGATATGAAAAATTCTGAATCTGATTTTACCTGTAACTTCTTTGAATCTGTACAATTTCCTATGGAACATTGTTTTGATGTTGGAGACATATTGGAGACACGTGAATTAAGGTCAAATTGGTAAAATTTAAAAAAATGCTAAGATCCGAATGTTATGTAACACACCTAACACATGAAAAGTTTAAATTAATTAATTAATTTTTCTGCTTTTCTGGGGTTGTTTTTCCCATGAGCAGAGAAACTCTACGTTTTATTTACAATATTCTGGTGCTAGACCTTCAGCAGGCAAATTGTTTATGACAGTGAGAATCTTAAATAGGTAGTTATGGGACAACCATAAATGTTTAAATGCTTAAAGAATTTTAGGGCTGACCCCGAATAGTCGAAGATTTGATGCTTCGATGGGCAGAGCCTGATACGACTGTCACTCTCACAGTCGAAGATTCGCATTAAAACAAAGCTCAACATCTGATTTACATAGAACGACCACTTTTCTCCCAATCAGTTAATACTGCCTATTACAATATAAATTTCAACATATGATGTTGGGTAGATAAACATGTAAAAAGAATTGAAGCTCTTAATAAATGTTTTTAAGTGCGTGACTAAATCCAAAAATCCAAAAGGGGTCAGTGCACATGTGTAGGGGTATCGTGTATGTGTGTCTATGTGTGTAGCCTAGTGGCAGAGAGGCGGAGCCTCAGCCTCACCTGTGTTGTGCCAAGTAGTCCGCACCTCGTGAGATGTTCGGATAATTTATCACTATTGATGAACCACACAAAGAATATTATCTTGTTTTTAAACAGTAGCCTACTTGAAATAGACCTGCGACATGCATGCAGTTTGCGGCTGCATGGCATGCACCCAAAGCTCTGCACAAGACCGGTGAATGGCAGGTGAGCAGAGAGAAAATGGTCAACAATAAGCCTCAGTTTAGCTGGAAATGCGCAGTGTGTGACTAATGAATAAAGCTCTGCAGCGTCTCAAGATTAAAGCGGAGCTACCGTGTGTACCCACCCCGACTGTATAAATCCTTAGTCGGGGACAGCCCTACAAAATTTGGTAGATTACTATAAATTCTCAAACTATTGCATGTTACATTTGCAGAAGAACCTGTAGGCATACGTTTACATGGCAAGTGAAACACATTATCAACAAATAAATACATACATGTATACATACATCAAGTAACCATCATCAAATTTTCCTTTACCCTATCAAGACTGTACAAGTAGGCTTCTAAAATAAATCCTACAGGCCTTATGAGAACAGTGAATCCAGTACTTCTCTGTAGAGTCATACTCTATTTAAAAGTACCAAAGTTTAAAAAATATATTAATTTATCATAAACTCAGCTAATCTGCTTAATCAAATATTGATGAATCCCGATTGGTGCAGGGAAGTATGTGACATCACCTATTCCTAGTTAAGCCCCGTCCACTTCAAATCAGTGAGAAGAATACAGAAAAACTTCAAAACGTTGGTAATCAGCTGATTGAGAACATAGACTTTTGTTTTTTGTCATGGTAATGACAAAAATTAGTGCTTAACATCAAAACCTGAACGACTTCTTTGTGTTATGTTAAGTACAGCTGGTTAGGGACATCATTAAGTTATCCTCCACCAGAATCTGAAGTCATTTACATAATGCAAAAAGTCTAAACCCTAAAGTGCAATTACATTGCTCATACCACCATGCACTAGGAAATGATTCCCCTAACTACAGTGTCAGAACGCATCACGAAACATATCAGAGCAGGATCTGAATGCGGCAAAGGCCACAGTGCAGTGTTAATTAGGTTACTGATACTTTCTACTGCACAATTACTCTGTCAGAGTGGCTCATCTTTCATTTTCACTGGTCACCTCCTTCCGTCTTTGAGGATTATTCCAGGAAATTTCTTCTGCTCAGCACACACCTGAAGGTAGTAGGGGAACAAGGAGGGTACAGGCTTATGACAACACCTATGACCCAGTCTTTGTGAGGAAGTAGTACGCTATGTTTAACCAAATTAATTTGGACATTCAGGAAAAAAGTGAGCTCCTTGAGCAGCTTCCAGTGGCAGAGAAAAAGGCAGACGGAGGCTTTAGGAACAGCTATTAGAAGCTTGTATAAACAGTGCAGAGAGTAACAGAGCTCTTGCTTTTTGGACATATGTAAATAGAGGCTGGCCCTGGGAGATAGAGGTGGACTTTGTGGTAATTGTGTAGAGATCCTCTGCTCACCATTGAAGGGGGCTGATGCATTTTCGGAGAAACCTAAGGGATTAAGCGACCGCAGGCAGAATTGGTGGGTCACACAGCCTGAACCATCCAGGCCTGAAGCGAAAACAGTCAAATCAAGGTGGTGCTGTGGATGAGTGTGCGTACATGTGGGTGTGAGTATGTGTGCATACATGTAAGGGTATCCCTGTGAGGGAGCGCACGAGGCAGGGGGTAATTGGTATTAGCAATGAGGAAGCTCACCTCAGACAGTGAGGTTATCACCTGCACTCTGAGCTAATCTCCCTGCGTTTCAGGAAGAGCACTCTCCAGCCTTGCCAAAGCATCGCGGACCAGAGCGGGTTACTAGTCCATTTACAAAGGCCAGAGCTGCCACGCCAGAACTCGCCCATGGGAGACACCCTGTCTGTTACATGAAAGAGGAGAATAATTTGGCTCGCCACACAAATATATGGTGTACGTCATACTCTAGGGTACTCTGCCACATGAATGCAAGACTACATAGCTGTCGGTTTTCCTTGGGTGAATTTTAAGCTGTGCTGTTACATTTAGAGTAGCTTTGCTATCGGCTTTGCTATCGGCCTTAAACTTCATGGTATGGTAAATGCACCGGTTAGTCAAAGTACCCTGGTGTATGGATAGGCAGAAAAGCTTGAGAAGTGAATTGAATTACCTTTTGTCTGTTTGAGGAGTCTTTAAGAATATATTCAGAGAGTCAACAAATCCCACAAAATGACTGAAAATGCGTTTGCCTGTCTCTTAATATTTTCAAACTTCTCTACCCTGCTTGTGGAAATCAGCCCAAGTCCACTTGTTCTTATTAAAGACCTAAATCAAAGGGTCACAAATATATAATTACATTTTTCAAAAAGGCTAAGTAATTTCCTTAAACAGCGGGACACTGTAACATTACTGAAACAGGAGTAAATGGTGTATTTGTTGGGGACTATTTCCAGCTGCAGATTAATACACATTTTGGTGAACTAGTGAGTCTTTCCAGCACTAAGGTGGTGTGTGTTTCACTGACTCAAAAGAACCTAGTGGCCACGTTCATGGTAATTAAGGAACGTGTCACCCAGTGTAATATTGTGGCTCACTGAGTTTATGAACAATGGAGCTCTATGGCACATAGGCCAAGCTTTGTCTAAATAGCCAACTTATATTTAGTGAAGGTTTTGGTCTTTTTTTCGTTGGTCTGTTGAGAAACATGTAAAATATTGCCAGCGTGATTCTTTAATGCGCTCTAAGCTAACATCACATGATAAACAGTACCATATCTAAGACAGAAGACAGGGCATTGATGACACTCCTATAGTACCATGTTAAAGGTAAAATGACAAAAATAGCCACTTTCTGAATTGTTGGTGTTGTCTCATTCAGGTTAAGCTGTTTACGTGACTCTTTGATACCGTGTGATTAATGCTCCCTGTTGACATGACTAAACCAGCTGACAAAATATTCTTATCCACAGATAGAACCATCCGCCTGTGAGTATGAAATGTTACGCCCACCAGCTTCCCACACTCTCTGAGTGAGCAGTAGAAGGTTATATCTAATACATGGAAAAGAAATGATGATCCCTGTAGTAATGCACAGTGTGTTTTTTCCTTGCCATAGAAATACACCCAAGACACCATGTTAAGTCTGAAATCAGAAGTCAAAGCTTTATGATGTTTCCATGCCAGAGTAGCCAGTAAGTCAAATTAAATTTTTAAAAATATATATAAAACATGAGAAGTTAGAATGATGCTGTACGGTTCTATAATCAGATTTCTTATCATTAAATGAGGCTCTCCCAAACATTTATATAGAAAAACAAAAGAGCAATATTATATATATATATATATATATATATATATATAGAAATATTTTCTCAATTCATTTCATTTTTTACTGTGAATGTATTATTTACATTAAAGAGGTGGTATTATGCTCATTTTCAGGTTCAAAATCGGCTGGACTACAAACGAGCTGTTTTCAAGCAGTTCAGAGCAGAGCTTTCTGTGGGAGATGGGAACTCCCTTTGGGCTGGACTTTGGGCTTTTTTACTTTGCAAACCTATTACATGCACAAAAAAGAGATATACCTCAATAAAGGAGTGGGAAAAAGCCAAAAAGCATAATTTAATAGGGGAGAGCTGGGACGAATGAAACACTTTTCAGATATACGTCATTTTAAAATATAACGTTACAGACAGAAATCATTTGTTGTTGTCATCAACAACTCACATGTGTGTTCTATCAATACCAGTTCTTATCTTGTTAAAATGTGGAACGACTTCAGTATTATATCACTTTGAATGAAAGGTGCGCATTGTTTCATTCGTCCCTACTGTGCGGGATGGATGAAACACAGGGGTGGGACGGAAGAAACACAACGACATACATTTAAATAGTTTAAGTTATTCTTGTGTAAAATTTAGAAAGCTTGACAGTACCCTTCTTAATATGGAATTGCAAACTCATTATGTCCTTTTTCTTAATAAAAAATAGTATAAATACAACTTAGCTAGCTAACTAGAAAATCTAACAGCTAATGCACACGTGGATCAGATATCGGCTGCCCTTTTTATCCATCGTCCCGGCTCTCCCCTATTATTATAATTATATTAGGAGAGTATATAACATGTACTTAATCAGAAATGAGCCACATATGTGTACATCTACTGCCACACCAACAACAGAAAACATGAGTGGTGCCCTTTTGGCCAGTTCCTGGAGGAGGAGTAAGTGATTCTGGAGAAATCCAACACCATGACAAATACCATGATATAAAGCAACACAGCAAATAATGTAAGTAACGTACACAACAACAGCTTATCTAGGTGTACTAGAAAGAAAGCTGAATTTGTTTGTGTGTGTATGTATGTGTGGGGGGGGTCATTTAACCTCACCTGACACACAAATCATGGCTGGAACGGCCATTTACAGAGCCAGAGATTTTTAGCAAGTGTTTCACGTTAACTGTGATATTACAGACATTACTTACAGAAAAACACTCAGCGCTCGAAAACATCTTCACGGCTAGTTAAGTACCATTCACTATCCTGATTGACAGGTCACCATGGTAGACTTGTTAATGACAGGGTAGCCTTGCCCTAACGCATACCCTGATTTATTGTTTATTTTTCTTGAAATGGAACCATCATTTACAAAATCACAAACTCAATCCAGTCAGCCCTTGATAATCTTCAGATCTGCACTGCACACTGATTGAGAATGTTTCTCATTATAAATACATAGGCATCTGGATTGATGCCAAATTTACACATACCTAAAACACATACAGACAACCTAACTCCCAAACTAAGGATACAACTTGGCTTTTTGCAAAGAAACAGGTCCTGCTTCCCATTTTATTCAAAAGGATTGCAGAAGGGACCTTTTTTGCTGTATTGGATTATGGCAAAATTATTTATAGATATGTTCCTCTCTGTAACCTTAAGCATCTAGATGCTATCTGTCAGCTCTTAGATTTATTACTGACGACCCATATGCCACCCGTCACTATGTCTTGTATCAGAAGGTAGTCGTTCACCCCCTCTTTGTCAGGTGAGATCTGCACTTTTATCTATTGAAATGACCACCTTATTGATCTTTACTCCTGCGCTTAAGACATTATACTTATAAAACACATTCTCAGGACTGGCTAATATGTTCCTGCAGTAAATGCCAATCTTGGAAACAGACAGCCTCCAGATATTTTGCCCCATTTGTCTGGAATAATTTACAGAGTAACACTGATGTTACTAATGTAAGTCCCTTTGGATAAAAGCGTCTGCCAAATGAGTAAATGTAAATGTAAAATGTCTTATGTTGACTTAAAAAACTATTGATTTTAGGTGTGTCTATTTTACATAATATGCTTGTATTTTAAGGATAGTTTATAAAAAATATTTTAAGGATATTTCAGAATGCCTTTATTTACACATGTATTTAAATCTTTGATATTTAATTACCATTACCATCATTATTTTCTGTACTCAGGCCTCACTTGTAAATGAGATCTCAACCTCAATGTAACTTCCCTATTAGATAAAGTATATTCTTATTTTTCGTCTTATTATTATTTTACAGTGCTGGAGTGTGTGCAAAGCAATAACTACCATGATGGTAATTCTATGTGTGTGTACACAGATGCAGCTGTTAACACAGACTTACACAGGCCCTATGGCACCAAGACAATCTCAGCAGCTTCTCTTGTTGTTGAAGAGGAATTGTTAGGAAAAGGAGTAGGAAAAACTTTGATGAAAGTGGCGGTAGGTTTCTTAATAAAAACTAGTTTTTTTCCAATAAATGCCCTTCTTTTGAAACATTTGAAAAACTGAAGGACAAAAGTATAGCACTAATGCCCAGTAGGGCTTGGATCGATATATGATAGAGAACTTTTATGACAGCTACTTCTCCGTGTGCGTTCTTGTGTAGGTGTGTGCAGGTGTGTGGGCGTACATGCGTGCATGCCTGTGTGTACGCCATAAGTAATAAAGGCACCGTGGCTGTGTTGCAGGGAGCCCGAATGTGTGACAGCCACTCTTAGACCACAGGGGAGGAGAGGACGGCTGCTCAGAGCTTGAAATATTGAGCTCTAGTACAGGCATGTAAGCGGCTCGCCTCCAGCTCCTATAGTCATGAACCCTCTCTCAGCCCAAGGCAATTACAATGGATGGGAATCAGGAGCTCAGGAGCACAAAAAGCCTCCTGTAGAAACAACACAATAAAGAGTAATTTCCAATTCTGCCTCTACCCTCATGTATTGAAAACATATGAATGTATTCTCTTTGCACTATCTTCTTATTAAACACAACAGTGGAGAGGAGGCAGCACTGGTAATAAGAATGCAGTGGGTTTTTGCCACGCTTGAGTGAGCAGCACTAGTGTGCCACGGATAAATAACAGTGAAGAGGAAGATGACAAGGCTGTGCTGTACCTGGAGCAGCCAAGCCGGAGCCACAGGGCTACAGGAGCAGCATTGTGTTGCAGTGTAACAGTAGAAGGAACCACCTCTCTGCTATCCGGCTCCACTCACCTGCTTTGATCACCAACTGGAGTGTCATTCATAACCTACAGCGCTGCAGAAGGCTGACGAATGTGTGTGTGTGTGTGTGTGCTCTGTGCATGCAAGAGAGAGAGAGAGAGCATGGTTTCCGAATGCTAGTGTTGTCTCTCTATTTCCTTTCAACTTTATTTTTCTCAAGTCCAACAGAATGCGAGAGGAGACTGGCACAGACAGACAGAGGGAGATTTAATTTGGAGCAGGTTTTCATTTTGGGAAGATTGAAAATCTAATTTTGCCACCAAATCAATATTCTGATCCCTTGACCAATTATCATACGACACTGACAAACACGAATCCCTTCCCTTATATTTGATTTCTGAGAACATATTAGCATAGAAAATGCATTCAGGAATTGTAAATTCCTTTTAGTTGACTTGAGAGCTGTGAATCACACAATAGGGGATGTGAACCGTACAATCAAGGATGTTTACGCCTGTCCATTTACATTTCACTGCTGCTAATAATTGATTACTAAATTCATAAACACTTCCAGTGTACCGCTAATGCGCAGATTGTATTTTCTCTTGAAGTTACTGCTTGTTGAAATATCAGCAGTATCCAGAAACCTGGAAGCACAAAGTGAAGTTATTTTAGTTTGGGACATAAAAAGTTCCTTTATATGAGATTATAAACGCAGCTCATTAGCATGCATGTTTGTTGCATGTTCACTACAGCCTTTTGGCCAGATAAACAAATAATACTGACATATTCCAGGATGGCAGATGTATAAAATCTATAATAATTTATCACAGCTAAATATGTTTTGTAGGGTAAACACTGTACATGATGGTATGATGCAAGTTTCACTCTGTGGCTTTGAAAATGCAAGCTGGAGTATGGTTTGGCAATGAGACCACCCATCCCTTCCTCCTCTGAGCAACCACAGGGGAGCTCAAGAGGCAGAGGGAAGCAAAATCTCTGAAGCAAGGTGGGAGTCTCCAGCTCAGCAAGGAAGTCCTGGTGGGGAGCAGGCAGGATCATCCGCATCCCTGTTTATAATTTGACACACTTCCTCACCAGGCAACCCCCTTAAATTTATTTTTGATATTTCTGTGTATGATAAGTGTTTGAGTTTTTACTTTTAGTCTGGCTGAGAAATGCATGGTTACTATCTTCATGGTGATTAGTACTAAGCAAGCCTGCTTCCATACAAGATGGGTATGTTTAAAATGTATGGCAGCTTTTACACAGTTACACAAAAGTCGGGGATAACAAAGTATTTCTGCAAGTTTCTATCAGCTCGCATATCAGTAAAACGAGGGCTAACAATTATATCTGCTATATTTAACCCTCTGGAGTAAATGGATGCATTTCGTTGGAGAAACTAACACAAGACAGCTGGACTTTGAAAGTATCCAATTGAAAAAATCCCTCAGAATCCCTTCAGGCCTCCCTCTAAAGCCACTCCCCCAAAACATATTTATTTCCATGCGCAGTGAGTGCACGGGCACAGTGCGAGCTGGTAGACAGGCATGTAGGCCAGCCAATCGTTTCATTTGGACCCCATTAAAAATCCCCCAGAACATTTAGCACCACTCTTTACGAAATTATTGCATTTCTAAGCGGCGTAACATATTCTCAAAACAACAATATATGACATGCCGAAAGCTAAGCAAAAACAGCCTACAGTTACACTGGCTATAGTACAACAGCATTTTCTATTATACAATTATATTGTTGATGTAATTACAATTTAACATAATCCAGCAAATCCATTGTGCATTAGTGTGACACTTCCTCTGCGACAGTTGCAGCTGAACAAAAACTGTACCCCGTAATTAAGTTAACAAGAGAGCTTTTTGTTTTACTTTTAGCCCAATATCCTGAATCTATAACGCACTTTAGAAATCAAGGCAGGCACCACCCCAATAGAATTGGAAATATTCAGTCCCTGACATAATATGCAAAGACACACAATGTCACATTACAGCAGCGAGAGGCGAGGATAAGCAGCTCTCAGACAACAGTATTAGAGCGCCAGTCGAGACAAAGGGAATGGAGAAAAATGCCATACCCTCAGGTACATTGTTACTTTGTTGCTCATTAAACTTGCATTGTTTGAAGTGTTTAGCTGCTGAGCTTGTAGACACAGAGGGGCCACGCGATGCATATGAGGCAAACAAGTTCTACTGCCAACCAGGAGCTAAAAGCCTATACAGGTGCAGTAATGAGCCGGGAGAAAATGTAAAGCAGGGGAAGATGAAACAGACTGTGTGATCCATGAGCTGTTCAACCTCGTGGATTCCTAACAGCTCCTCAGAGCGGCAATGAAAAGGCTGATTGACGCACGGACGACGGGGGCAAAGAGAAGAGATGGGGTATCAGGTGGGGGAGTGCTCAGGGATTTTCACAAAAGCACACGTCTGAAATATTCAATTTAGCACTGATCAACAGTTGCCTTTTTCAAGCTCATATTGAATTATCCTATATGGCAACACCATTACATTGAGGATTATTACATGCTCTCCTGGAGATTTGGTTTATTCATCTTGCCTATTGTTGACAATGACTGGAGCACTCCCCAGAGAGCAGCCCAGAGAATTGATTTCTGACAATCCATGATTCACCTCCTCGAGTCCCACACTCTTCTCTGACACTCCTGCAAATCAACTTAAAGGCAGAGCCTGACAGTTCCTCACGTCATACTCCCTATAAACAGCCATTATTTCTTCAGAAAGCTCTTTTTGTCTTGTACAGGGGGCTTCAAATCCAGCACATCCCTGTTAAGATGAGCCACGGTTTAGAAGGCGCACAGTGGGACTTTGAAGCCGGGGAGACGTACACAATGTGGAAGAAGGGATGAGGCGGGAGTGGCAGGTAACGTTCTCTAAAGCCAGATTAGTAAGAGCTTCCACTGTTCAGCATCCCCAGTGACAGTGTGATGTGTTAAAGCAGGAGATTGACCTCTAACTTGGAACTGCCAAGGTCATGCAGTCAGTTTGGGTTCCGAATCAGTCACAGGAAATATAGACAGTGATGGACAGTTGCTTTCATTTTACTGCTATGAATTGAATTGTCTTGGCAAACTCTACCGACCTGGTCCACCAAGCAGGTTAAAGGAATACTTTAACATTGTAGGTAATATGTTTAGACTATTTGCTTTCTTGCAAAGTTAGATGAGACAATTAAGCTAGTAGCTTTGTGAGAATGTACTTAGATCCAGAAGTGCTTTGAGCTAAATGCTAATGTCAGAATGCTGACATGGTCACAATGGCAATTGTACTTTTGTTAAGCAGGGATTATGTTTGCCATGGTCACCACCTCAGTTTAGCATGCTAAAGACAAATTAGAGATGAGGCTGATGCCACTAGAGAAAAAGTCAGGAGATTACCAGAGTCAGTGGATGCTATCCTCTTGAGACCGTGGGTGTCCATACATAATTTTGTGGCAATCCATACAATAGTTATTAAGGTATTTCAGTCTGGACCAAAGTGGTGGACTGGGAGACCAACGGATTTTGAAGGCATTGCCTTTGCTAGAACCAACCATTATCACAGCTTAAACATGCACCTCTCAAGCTCACTAATTTATACATAATAACTGATATATCATGTGTTTATAAGTGAACTTTAGAGGTGCCGGTAGGCCAGAGCGTGGCTAGCTGTTTACCCCTGCTTCCAGTTACACTAAAATAAGATGAATCTGTAGCTGTAGCTTCATTTTTAACAAATAGATATGAAAGTGCTTTTGATCTTCTCATCTAACTCTCAGTAAGAAAGGAAATAGTTTTTTCCAAAATCTCAAACTATTACTTTAAAACAAGCGCTACAAATGTGAAGACTTAAACAATACACACCTAGCAAGACATAAAGGATTTATCAGCATCACAGTGTATAACAACAAAACTGAGATCTTAATCTAGGTAGTGTTTTCTCACTGTAAATATGTTTGATAAACAGGCTTTGGCTCCAAGCAGATGCACTTAATCAATCAGAAATTGAATTTGCGATGGTACAGATTCTTATTTAACGGTGTGGGGGCGATTCAACTGTGTCACAAGACATTCTGATGGATAAATGGCATAAGAATGGGCCCCCCTCCTGTCAACGCCTCTATGTTTCTGACATGGCCATTCCACGTCACACTGCTTGAAAAATGAGCTCTGTAGAGGCATGCAGTCCTGCTATGAGATTGCACTTCATAAAGGGGAACAGCTCACAGGGGTGAAATTCCACTGTAGGGTTATGGATTTTCCAGTACATCACTGATAGATTGCACTAATATAACCTCAATAAAGAGTTTGAGAACAACTTTATGGATGTTTTCCCTCTTTTGTCATCTAATTTTTCTCTCCTTTGATGTGTGCTCCACTTGATTTGTCTTTTTTTCCCCTCTTACTTTGTCTGGCTGTCACTCACTGGGTGCAGAGTAACACACTCTGAACACATTAGTCATGGGATGTGAACCACGGAGTGTTTCATCCAAAGTTTCACAACTAGAACCTCAAGCAGCTCATTTTGTTTGTTTTTGCTTCAAGCAGAAGCAGCAAGATGTTTTGGAAACCGTGGTGTGTACATTGCACATAAATTCCTAAACAGCACCACTTGGCACAAAAGAGAAGAAGGGCTCTTTACAGCTTTCCCTTTAATTCATCACTCCAAGCCATGTCTACAACTCAGATCAGCTACAGTTCGCTGTGATTACCACATATAATAATGAGCACAACACAACTTTGAAAAGGCAGACCATCTTAAGGTATTATTGGAGCAAAACAAAGAAGCACCTCTGACAGTGGAATTTATTGTTGTAGAAAATTTCAAGTCGCCTGAGAAAAATGCTTTAGGATTTGCAAAATTGTTACACCCTCTCAAATTCTTCATTGCAGGTGCATAAATCCTATTCTGCGAATCGCAAATTAATAAACTCATACACACATTTTTGCCACAGTTGCAGTATGGTGCAAAACACATTTACACACCTGTATCATGTAATAACAGGATTATATTTTGATGTGTATTTTTTCAATTTCCCTATGTTGCTTTTATGTTTAATGTAAAGCACTATGAATTGCCTGGTGGTTGAAATGTGCTATACAAATAAACTTGCCTTGCCTTAAATTATTTTAACCCAAACAATGATCTTTTCCTAATCCTAATCAAGTAGTTTTGGTGCCGTTCACCATGTGTCTATTATTGTTCCCATGAAGACGGTTGGGTACACCTGTCGCTGGCACTCTGGTTATATATTCTGTACTTAAGTGAATGTAAAGTAAAATAAATAAAATGCATTGTAAAACGGTAACAGCATACTCACCGGACATGTCACCCATTGAGCATGTTTGAGATGCTCTGGCTCGGCGTATACGACAGCATGTTCCAGGTCCTGCCAATATCCAACAACAATCGAAGAGGAGTGGACCAACATCCCACAGGCCATAATCAACAACCCGATCAACTCTATGCGAAGGACATGTGTTGCACTGCGTGAGGCAAATGGTGCTCACACCAGATGCTGACTGGTTTTCGGACCCCCCAGGACCCTCCCCAATACAGTGAAACTTCACATTTTCGAGTGGCCTTTTATTGTGGCCAGCTTAAGGCACACCTGTGCAATAATCATGCTGTCTGATCAGCATCTTGATATGCCACACCTGTGAGGTGGATGGATTATCTCAGCAAATAAGTGCTCACTAACACAGATTTTGACAGATTTGTGAACAATATTTGAGAGAAATAGGCCTTTTGTGTCTTTGAGTTCAGCTCAGGATGAATGGGGGCAAAAACTAAAGTGTTGCGTTTATAATTTTGTACAGTGTAGATCTAGATATTTAAAAGCAGCTCTTTTTTCACTCTCCAGTCTCAACAAATTTGCAGATCTTAAAGTTTTTTGGTTAAATCAAGGCTAGGTGTATTTCAGAAGCATTTTTGTTATATTTGTAGAAATCAACAATCAATAAATCAAAAAGAAGAAAAAAAGAAATCTTGCCTGTAATAAGGCCAGCCAATCGCTTCATTCTGCCAGAATGAAATGATTAGCTGGCCTACCTGCCTGTCTACCTGCTGTACCTAATCTGCCTAACTGCGCTCACCCTGCACACACACTCAGTGGGCATGGAATTGTGTTTTTGGGGGAGTGGATGTGGAGGGAGGCCTGATGGGAGGGGGAGGGACTATTTTCATTGGGTACTTTGAAAATCTAGCCATCTCTTCCTAAAAATTTTGAAATTGTTTTGATATTATTTAGTTGGCAGCATTAGTGTTTTGTTCAAATCCTTAAAAATGACCTGTTTACATTTTGCTGCATTTTGTGGTCATGATTATAATGACTACAGTCTTTGACAGCAGAGGTAGATGTTAAGTCTGTACTGTGTGTTTTTCATCACTGAAAAATCTATCTTTATATATCTACATATGCACTTCACAGTTTATTATCAAATTAATTATTAATTGCTAAATTTAAAAAGTCACAGACTGACCTTGACTGGCACACTAGCTTGTTTAATTCTAATGTGGCAGAACTACTATGCCATTTCAAATAATATAAATGTGATCAAATGGAAAGATTAATTGTTGGAAATTGTTTTACTATCATGTGGGAACAAACTGGTTGTGAAGCTGTGATGGAACGTGATGAAAATATTTTCTGAATTTATATAAAAACACCTTACCCAACATTTGTCTAGAAAATGTAGAAACCCTGAATCCTGTCTATAACTTTTTAAAATAAGCTGACATCTGTGGTCTGCACTTCTGTGGCCCTGCTTGCTCAGTCACCATGTGTTACCTGCTGAGTTCATCTTTAAGCTCCCTGACTGCTCGCTCCTACCACTCGCTTTCCAGTCTGAGGCTCTGCTGTGCCCTTTCTCAACCCGGTCAGCAGGACCTTGTTCCCCACAGCAGCCTGTTACTGCACCACACAGCCCTTCATCAGTCTCCCAGCTTTCTCTCTATCACTGTCCCCCCCCATGCCACCTGAGGGAACGATTCAATCACCTATGACCCAATCCATCTTTTAATGATGTCCGGGCACTCCAAGGCCCACCTGCGCCCTGTAAAAGGCTCTTCTCTCCTTGGTGCGTCTACACTAAAACTGATCTTGCAGTGTATGTATGTGTGCGGTGCACCAGATGCATGTGTGTGTGAACATCCCCTGCAGCTTTCCCCCGTATTCCTTCTCTTCTGAGACCTTGACCAGTTTTTGGTTTGTTTATGAGAGCATGTTGGGAGAGTCCGGAGGAGGCGAGCCATATGCCAGGAAAAACATATGGCACTGCTGGGATACAGACACCTGCTGTTGGACCAGTGAGAGCGCTTTCAGAATCATTAGGAATTAAAGGAATTTAATGACTTCACAAACAATGCAAATTCATTTCCTGGGTGGTTCCTTTTACCACCCCACATGGGTAACTTATCCCTTTTGCAATGCAACCTGGTGTGTCTTTGCTATAACTGTGTGTGTATTAAGAATTCATGTAAAAACTGACTTGTAATGCCTGTACTTTGACTATACCATTAAAACAACTTTTGACCATTTGCAACACACCTCTCACAAATAGTCATCACCGCATAGCAGACGTAAGGCCTGGCAGCTCTGTCAAGCTTGGGATTTCTGTACATGTTGAGCAGTGTGCTTTGGGGCTATTCCCAACACTACGGTAAAATAGAGAATTGTTATATTTAATTATTAATTTTAAACTAAAATTTTGAATATTGATTTGATACGGGAAGCGGTTGTTACATATTTTTTTGAATCAGTTCAGTGTAATTCTATTGGAGAGAAATATTTCAGGTTAGACAGGGTGATTTTTATGAGGTAAACAGAACCCTGTCTGTCATGCTGTGTTCCTTTACTCAAACAGAGAATGCGCTTGTCATTGGTTGTGAGTCGTGACCAATGGGAAGTGTGAGTGACAGCATTGCTACGCCTGACAGCAGTAAAGATAAGGCTTTTTCCCAGAACCATGTATGCATTAGAAGCACTCAGAGCACTCACATAAGAACATAGCACTAGCAGCGTGCAAATTTTATTTGAATTTATGATCGATTCTCTGTCAAACTCAGCAAGCAGAGTCAAGTAGAACAGCTGTTTGCGGCTTGCAGCTTTCTCTCTCATTGACTGTCCCTTCACTGTTGATTCCCTACTGTCTGTGGATTGATGTCCCCACCAGTGTTCTGTATTTCCATTCCAGGAATATGGCAACCCTATTTTCTTCCATTTTAAAAGTGTGGAGGCTTGTGTCTGTTTTCTAGTCTTTCCAAAACCACCGAAACCAAAAACACAAATGTTGGGACTTGATTAGACATTGTGTTGTCTGAAGCTGCAATCGTTTGGCTAACCAGCTCCTGAAGTAATAACTGAGCATCACTTCAATGATCAAGGACTATTTCACTAGCTAACTACATTATATTGCGGGGTTACAACTCAAAAAACATAAAAGGGAGAGTATGTGATTCTGCGGAAGGATTATTAATATTTGAACTCCACTGCCAAACAATGCCACCTGTTGCTGATTGGCTGGAGCAATGTTGTGAGGCAAGGTCCACACCCCTTTCTTTGTTTTATATATTTATAAATATTCGCTGAATTTAACTATGAGGTAACCAACATTTGGAGTTAATATTAACTCAATTTGCCAGCTGATAACATTTGCCAGTTGTCATTTCAGCCATCAAAATTAACACCAGCTTTTTGTCTACCTTTGTCTGAGCACAAAATACCAAGAATTTGAAACTGTAAAAAACTGCCATGGTTATTATTGTAAACTGCGAGAAAGTAAAGTCTGACAGGCATAGCAACCATAACTAAGTAGTTTAGGGATAGTGAATGGTCTGTAACAATTAATTACTAACTTTAATGTGCTATTGATCAGCGTATAAATTATTTATACATGCAAGTCAGACAAGAATGATGAAAATGTTCTCAACCCCATGTGTGCAGAACACAGTATCATTGATTAAATGTCTCTATTTAGCTAACAAAGGGAATTGATATGGAAGCAGTGGATGCGCAATTGCTATAATGCAAACAGGCATGTGTGCATTTGTACGTGATTGCTTAGCTTTGTGGTTTTCAGATTGTAATGAAAGGCCCTGCTTCACCCTGTACCTGAAGCATCCACAATCGGATGCAGCCTTGCCAGTCAGCATGACTGGAAAAGACTGGACTTTGCTTTAGCATCCACTGTAAGTGCTTTGAAAGTTCACAAATCCACCTTCAAGAACCCATTTCAGGGCTTTTAATTAGTGATGAATGGTTGCGAATGAGTCGGCTCTATACATGCCTTAGCAATCTGCTATGACCTGCTGTTAAAAAGGAGAAAGAGAAAGAGAGAATGAAATAGCATCCAATCATATAGGCAGGTTAGCTGTTATTCTTGCTGGAGCTGCTGTTTTCTACTGTGTCTACATGAAAGTAGTTTTCATAAGGACATCCATCCATCCATCCATCCATCGTCAACCGCTTATCCTACGTACAGGGTCGTGGGGGGCTGGAGCCAATCCCAGCTGCCTGTATAAGGACATGTTGCTAGAAATAACATTGATCACTAAGAGTGGCATCGCCTCCTATTTACAAAGCAGGAAGCTGGAGGAATTACCATTCACAATACTGAATAATTTAAAACAAATTCAAAATCTTACTTGCAGTTGTAAAAGTTGCATGCTGTATGTGCAAGTAGCTTTGTCCTTGACTCCTTAAAATATCATATTGCACGGGAATATTTTTGCCTACCGGCATAAATACATGGTTTCTATTCCCCATATTTCTCCAGGTTTCATCAAACAGTTGTAAATTTTGTGTGGGAAGCCAGTGAAGGATCAATCTACGTTGCTGTACTACTGGCTCATACTGATTTGTTTGGGCCCTTGCCCCACTGGTGAAGATTGCTGGGAGTTCAGTGTTTCCCTTAAATTCATTCAGTAGAGGTGGGCTGCAAGAAGGGAATGAGAGACACTACTAAAATTTCACACGATCATTTTTATCAATGGGCTACTACTGAGTTTCACGTTGAGTTCCTCATCCTCATTGAAAAAGGGGGATAGCCCCAGCAAACACCTCTCCTGGGAAAAAGTTTTTGGGCTACTATGTAATGCAAGCCAAATTTATAGGAAGTAATGTTACTTGACTTAGCTGCATGTCATTAAAACCTACTTCTCCAGTGTGTCCAGGAACATCAGGTTCCAGCTTAGACTAAACACTTTGTCCTGTCCTTAAAACAGCTTCAAAAGTTTTTTGATGGTACACTGACTTTGTATTGTTGTATTACCTTGTATTACATAGCATTAAATTCCCAAGCTGGAAACCCTTCGTGACATTGCTTTATAGCAACATATCAGACATCAACAAGACTCGTCAGCAAGCTATAAGGAGAGGCAAAATGCATCTATGTGCAATGTTAGTTCTTCGGAAGAAGCTAGCACAGTATTTTCAGCAGAGGGTGTGAAGAGAATGGACAAGAGGAAATATCAGAGTGGCTAGAGCTGAAAGGATGCAAGACGGACGCCGTGGTGGCCTTCTAGCTGTTGGACTATTAAGTTATAACTTACTAGGTGGCTTGTTTTGTTGCGCTTGCTTGATGTTCCCCTGTGTTAGCAAAGTTGTCGACTGTAGCAAAATCAGCCAGACAGGCCTATAAATTTTGAGTTGATGAGCAAATTTTTTTGATAATATACTCGGACATTGGCAACGTTGCTTTATGTAAATAAAAGTAGTGATGACGAGTATTAAGTATTGAAGCTTTCCGTCCAATTGGTTCACTCATGGGCCGAAGCTTCATGGTGATTTTGCTTTGTTTTTTTTTGTTTGTTAAGTGTCCTTGGGTTTGTGAAAGGCACAATATAAATCAATGTTATTATTATTATTATTATTAGTGTTCCATCAAGTGGACAATAAATGTAAAACAGGCAAAGCTTTGGTGAGTGAAGCTTTGAAATGAATAAATTAATGAATGATGTTTGTGATGTGTTTTTTTTTGGAGATGATTTCACCTGCTTTTATTATTAGGGTAATATGGGGTAAGCCCCCAGTTTAATTCTTACAAAAAACACAAAATGTCAAAAAAAAAAGAGATCTCAACACTTTCTTGCTGCCACTAGTTTTATTCAGCTAAAATTTCCTGTTTTTGAAGTTATTTAAAAATATCAATTAAAATCAAAGCAATTCTGACATAAGTTGATCAAATATTTTAGTAATTTAAAATAAGCTGTAGATACAATCTAATTGTGTTGAATTCAAATCAAACATCGAATCAAAAGTCCACAAAATGTTGAGGAGAGCCTATTGCATTTTGCTGCTCCTTTTGAATCGCACGCCAAAACGTTGTACGAGCAGCAGAACGTCACCACATACGTCACCAACACAAGCCTTGATACGCGCTTCACAAAAATCATCCTGGATTACTCGACACACGCTTCAAAGCCTCGATACGGAGGGACACATCACTAAATAAAAGGCTGCAAGAGCAGCACTGGCATTCTTTCTGTTGGACTTGTAAGTAGTATTGCAATGTCTACATTTGCTCCACATGTCCAAACCTGCTTGACAAGGCAAAACTTACGATAAGTAGTATACTTGTGTTACATGTGTTGCAGAGATTTGCATTCACTGTACACTATGAGTCTGTGCAGAGGCAGAATGGGAGAAAAAGAGGAGGCAGGTTGTTGTGAAACAGAAGGGGAGTCAGTATTTTGATTAAACATTCATGAAGACTCAGGAGGAGCCACTTGCTGTCAGGTGCTAATTAAATAAAGGTCAGCCACTCAAGTTTTGTTTATTGAAACAACTTGTTTCCTAAACCACTGTACAAGAGTCTGCCCTTGTGTTACCACACGGAATAACAGCTGAAGAATTTTTACTCTGAAAATGAGCAAAATGCCTCCATTGTAAAAATATTTCCACTCATACAAGTAGTTCAACATTTCCGTTTATTTGCTTTCTGGCAGAGAGAGTTAATTGACAAGATCAGTACCATTCTCATTTTTTGCCTTTAAATGTAAGGCTACAGAAAGCAGCCACTTAGCTACGTATAAAGAATGGAAAGAGGGAGAAACATTTAGCCTGAGTAAATTCAAAGGTAACAAAATCCACCTACCAGCACCTCTGAAGCGCTCTCATTAATGCTGGCTGTGTCTTCATATTGATCCATATGTGAGCGGTCTCAATCTTTTCATCTAACTATCAGCAAGAAAATGAATAAGCATATTTCCCAAAATGATGAACTACTTAGCTAGATGCAGCCATTTGAAAAGTCTTACTCCCCCCCCCCCCCCCCCCCGGTTACAATGCCACAGCTCTGTCAGTGCTTTAAAGAGTAAATAAATGACAGTTAGTTCTGTACTAATATAACGTAGCTGCTAGGTATACGAGTGTTTCCGTGGTAAGGGATTTCTTTACTCCCACTCCAAATCAGCATTGCTACATAGCAATTATGTGTTATGTAATCAGTTAGTGTAACTGAAGTAGATCATTAAAATAAATGAATAAAAGCATAAATAACACTGAGTTAGCAATAGTAAGTATACTGTCAAAGAGTCACAAACATTCATTACTTCAATATAGGACTAACAGTGGTAAATATCCTATTGGTTGCCAATACTGAACCTTTAAATAGGTGACAGAAATAGTGACCAGCTATTCCCCATGTTGTGGATGAGGTCCAGGAGCTGATGGAGCATTGGCTCTCTGATTAAGTGCTCTTTTTCTGAGTGTATCGAACTGATTCTTGATTAACAATTGAAATCAATCCTGGGCCTGTACCCCCTCGAGCCCACTCACAGTCTGAGCCAATCTAGGAGGCTGTGAATATTTTTGAGCACATTCACCACATGCTTCCCGCTATCACAAACCCAAGGCACTTAGCACCAATCACATGAAGGGTCATGAATGCTGCATAGTGACAATCAGCAAACTGACCCAGACTGAACCGTGTGAAAAAGTGGACTGAATCTGTCACCTCTCATGCTCTTGATTTTCCTCTTAAATTTCTTTCAAGTTTCTTGAACTTTAGAAAAATTGTGTTCCACCCTTTTTTGGCAGTATCAAATTCTACTTAATTGAAGCTAATTGATGTTTATACCTAGTGCAATATTCAAACCAAAAATGCCATGTTTTGGTTCCGTCACTTTTAGCACATTTCTCTGTAAAAACTATTTGGTATCCTTTGAACCTTTGAGACCTATGGGAAGGGTTGTGAGTCTGAAAAAATGCTCACCCATATAACATGACTTTATCGACCTATCACTAGGTCCGGCAGAATTTAATGGGGCACGGTACCAATAACTGACTTAATATCTTTTATTTAAATCACAGGCAAGGATTTGCAGCTTCAAAGCATTTCATCCAACTGAACTGATGTGACAGGTGGTACTTTTGGGCTGCAATAAATCAAAAGGCAAACAGCATAGTAAGCTAATTATTCCTGGGTTTTAGGGATTGTATGCTCAGAGCTGCAGACCTACGTACACTCTTTCTGCATGCTCAAATATTTGCTTAGCGATCATGTTTGTTTAGATGTGTGGCCATTGATTTGCTGTGCAAACAAATTCCATGAGCAAGACTAAAATAGCACGTTCCACTTCACTGGCTGATTCACATTAAAGGAGGGGCGGAGGAAGAAGAAGTGTTGACAGAAAATAAGACCATATCTCAAAAGCCCAACAATGGTTATGGGGCTGAGGTAATGTGCTGTTCCGTTCCCTGATGGATCTCCCTGGTCATGCAGAGAGGAGGGGTTACATTTAATGGCTCTACTGATTAATACAGTAATGTGTAGAATTCAGTGGCAAAGAGGTAGCTGTTTTTATGGCTACATTAACCCTTTAGGGGGCCCTGGGGCAAAAATGAGCCATGAGCCCCTACCAACCCCACATTCTAGACACCTTCAAGTGCCAATCAAATACAATACCCATAGCAGACTGCACATGGCAGATTAATTATATTTTGTCTCAAATCCCAGAAGCAAACCATTACTGGATGCATGCTGGAATTCCACCTGCCCCCAGGTTTGCTGTGTGTCAATTTGTGTCTGGTAATTTAATTAAACATTAATTTATTTAGGAATCTGCACCATGCAATAACTGTACTTAGTTGATATTTAATCATAATAGCAACTGAGACAGTGCCTCAAGGTGAGATACAAATATAGGACCTGCCTCTAGGCCCTTATCAGTTAAGTTGATATTTTGCTGTACTGGTGCAAATTCCCAAACAAAACATTGCAATTAAATGAAGAACAAGCTGACACAGGGGCCGGTTTCACAAAGATATTTTAGATATTTCTAATGCAAGTTAGACTGTTGAAAAATAAAGACTGACTTACTTTAGACCAAACACACTTACCCCCAGGCTAACTTAGGGCTAAGATTCTATGTTCTCTTGGTAACAATCAGTAACAATCAGTTACATCACAGACAAAAAAAGAAAAAATCGCTTATATTTTGCTGATGATATAACCATTAGAAATATACATCAATGAGGACTTCATCGACAGATGAATCATCAGTCTGACAGATGAATTAGCTGAAGTATACTGAGCCCTGCCACATTAAGAAGCCACAGCATCCTAGCACTGCTACAGGTGTGCACTGCATTGAGATGTTATGCTTCTGTGTCTCGGGTGGTATCCAGGGTATCAAGGGCACTATCAAAAAAGCTCCCTCAGTTTCCAAACCAACCTCCTGAGCTGAACAAAGTCAAAAGAGGGTGCTTTAGCATTGCAAGATTTTTTTTTAAAAAATTGGAAGAATCCAGGCCCCATCAGCTCATTAACATTTGTTTGTGAAGAGACTAAACATTCAGGCGGTTTGTGATTCTGATCTTTATTTCCTCAACTGTGTGGCCAGCCGGCCTGGATCAATTTATGAAAATTCTCAAGCTGTTTAAATTGCTAGGCATTTTCAAATTTTACATAGGCCTAATTTAATTACTACTTAGCCACTACTACCACTCCTATTTATTCACCATCATCAGTTAGGCTCAAATAAGTAGCAACCAACTAACTTTATTTTTCATTACTCAGGTTTGTTTTATCATTATCATTCATATAAAGACCTCAAGGGTATTAAAAGTACAACATTTTCACTCTTCAAACTCTTAACCTATGTAAAACTTAAAAGGCAGACTCTTAAACCCAGTGTAACATTAACTAAATAAAACTGTGACATTGCATAATCAACAATAAACCTGTAACCTGTTTTTAACTTACAGAGCACAACCATGCAGCCTAATGTATGATGCGTCAACAATTAATGACTTATTATAAGCTTATAAACTACTGTAAGTCAACAAACCCTGTTGACTCTCAAACCCAGTGTAAACTTAACTAAATAAAACTGTAAAGTTACATGGTCAACAATAAAGCTGTAACCTGTTTTTAGCTTACAGAGCACAACCACGTAATGTGCAATGCAGTCAATGACGGCTTAAACTACTGTAAGTCAACACATCCCGCAGACTCTCAAACCATTTTTACATTATAACTAAATAAAACTGTAAGGTTACATCATCAACAATAAACCTGTGACCTCTTTCTAGCCAACGGTAATTATTAACGTGATGGCAGCCAGCGGGACGTAAATGATTACGTTAATCGACCACCACAAGTTTGGCAAGTAAACAAACGCTCATTCATCTTTTCATAACGAACAGTCGGAGTAAACCTCTCGTAGGTTGTAGCTGAAGCAAGAAGCAAGCTAACTTTAGATGGCCAATGCTGAGCTAAACATGTTTACTCACCACAGGTTACTAACCTATTTACGTTCAGTGCATCTTTGTTTGGGTCTTGTTGTATGAAGTTTTAAAGCCAAAGTTTATGATGAATGGCACATCAGCTTTTGATGTTTGTTGTCTTCTCTCACGTGCGGCCGCGCGCAGCAGATTCTACGTGTTACGTAGGCAGGTTATAGGTAACGGAGTGAGGGAATAACAGCAAGCTCATCAGACGTTTCCTAAAAATAAACATTCTTCACGAGTCCCGCACCTCGAGTCCGAGTTGAGTCTGAAGTCTTTTGAGGACGAGTCTTAAGTCGAGTCAGAAGTCACTGTGTATGTGACTTAAGTCGCACTCGAGTCTGAGTCTCTAACTCGAGTCCCCATCTCTGCTATCCACCACATATGTTAATTACCATTTCGGTTGTGTCTTGAGTTTCTGTTGGGGTCCAGTCTTCAGTTAACAGGGCCGAGTAGAACTACAAGGATTAGAGTCCCTGTTTTGTTCGCTGTTAACTTGTTGATAGTGCCTGCTGTCAAGCGCTTTTACCAGAGTTTGTAGCGTGGATAATCTGGATTTACAGTGACAACTGTATCTAAGGAAGGGTAAGAGTCCCCTTAGGGTTAGAGTCCCTAAGTGTTAAAGGGTTAGAGTCCCCTTAGGGTTCTTTAAAATAAGAGTTAGAGTCCCTAAGTAAGGTGATAGATTGGGAGATGGGGAATTAAAGGAGTAAAATAAGCAAAGGTGGGAGACCTGCCTGTTTTTATTTTCTATTTAACTTTTAAAACTTTTTTTTCCCCTGTTGCTTTTATGTTTTATGTAAAGCACTTTGAATTACCTTGTTGTTGAAATGTGCTATTCAAATAAACTTGCCTTGCCTTTTCCTCTTCTTTAAATATTTCTTTTTTTGGCATCTTGTACCATGTTCTTGTATCTTTTCTGTGTGTCTTTGACACCCCACTCAACAGTTGGGTTAACGTCGTTTTCTGTCATCGCAATTTTTTTCCAAATCAACAATTTGTTTTTGTTACTTCAGTCTCCGCTTTTATACTCCTCCAACAAACACATACAGTATTTGGGGGTATTATATTCTGGGTTAAGCTGCACTGAGCGGTTGGATGCACCTACTTCATCTCCCATCGATATTGTTTTGAATGTTTCTTATTTTACCCAGAATTCATTTCAGCGTAGTCTTACTTGATAGATAGCCAGGGTCTATAGTGCGTTGTGTAACAGTCTGATTTAGATGTCTGTCTGAGGTCTGACTATCTACTATATCTAAGCTATAGTCAATGAAAGTCTGTGTTTGTGAAACTGGTCCCAGTTGTCCTCTTTGACAGGTCTGTAATCTATTCTTAGTTTATTCTAATTCTGGAATTACATTCCTGCGATGGGCTGGTGACCTGTCAAGGATGTACCCCGCCTTTCGCCCGATGTAAACTGGGATTGGCTCCAGCCCCCCCACGGCCCTGTACACAGGATAGGTTGACGATGGATGGATGGAATAACAATCTAGAATTGTCATAAAAAGTATTATGTCACGCTTACTACCTAATTGTTTGTTGTGTTTTTGTTTTCTTCTTAGCCCTCATAATATATGATCATTACTGATCTGTGCACACAGCACTCAATACTAAACAAGTGTCCCTCCACCATCTTCATTGTTCAATCTGGATGCAAATGCAGCCTGTTTGACCATAAATGGACAAATGTGGGACAATTTGTAGCTGAGGCCTGCTGACTGCTGCATCAGCCGCTATGCATACAAATTATGTTCTGGAAGAAGTCTCTGTCCCACAATCCCCTTCTCCCTCTCTCTCTTTCTGTGTCTCTGTCTCTCACTCCACCTTTACTTTCTTTGGTTTTGCAGTAGCTGTCGCATCGCTCTTAACATTGCACTCACATTTTCCCAAGGCATCACCAAGAGGGATAGGTTGAAAATCACGTTAATAGTAGCCGCATGGCTGGGACAAAAGGCAAGGGGGGTATATTTATTCATTTATTTTATAGCTTATTAAGAATAGGCCTCAAGGACTTGCCAACATTGTCTTCACAAGCATGCTCATACAGGCGATGTATGCCCTTGGCAGTATCCAGGAGTGTGCGACTTGTGCAACAGAACATTATATACTGACAGGCTGCTTTGTTAGAGAATCCACTTTCTACCATGCGGTACATACATTTTTAATAACAGTAAGATGCATGAGTTATTATATATGTATATTCTCATATTCAGTGCCAAACAGCTACACAGCTGATAAAACATACCATTTCAAAAAGCAGCCTCTTTGAGTCTTGAAGTTGTAGGCACGAAAAGAATGTGTTAAGAGGGTCAGTAAGATCTGTACCTGCTCATTTATTGTTAATAGATTCATATGAATGGACCCCCTCAACCAAACTGTGATTGTCCAAAATATAGCTTAGCAATCATGATTAGGCCTGTCAAGCATTGGAGTTCTCTACATGTTGAAGTGGTGTGCATGGGGCTGTAGTGAGAGCTCTGCATCTGAAGAGTTCCCAAGATGGTGTCTTTATATAAAAAACACAAGGGCAAAAGTGTGAGGAATGGATAAAACACTAGCCTGCTACCTACAGGTGAATGTAGCTTGTCTACCCTCTATATATGTAGATGTGGCCCTGAGTTCTTTATCCCAAAATCCCGCTTATCTGACAAACTTAATGTTATTTATATTGGGTCACTCTAGAAACCGTATGCTTCTTGGATATAACTAAATATAATGACACACACAGTATAGCAAATAATTGAGTGTACTAACCCTTAACCACAGTATACAAGCACAGTCTAATGGATGTAGGCCAAATGTCCTTTAATCTGTGAAATAATTAACACACCCAATGTCTTACTTTTATTTTACAATAATTAAAAAATAACATTAACTTTAACCTTAAGTGTGTTTTCTACTTTTGTTTCTGAAACAAGGGTTTCAACTTGATCACATGGTTTAATTTTACACCATACAATAGATACAATAGATTTCAAAATTATAATTCTAGTTTTAATCAAAATAAATGGCTTGCCTGTACCTTTCCCCACACACACACTGTGCACAAACCAATAATCACTCTATAATAAGCCAGCAAAATGCTATGACATAAACAAAAAATTGTTGCAGGCCTGAGTTGATGCTTGTGCTCGTAGGGATCAAAAAACTAAGTGGTCACTTCACCCAAACTGGAGCAAAACTAATAAAACAAGGCAGTCTCAGGGCTGGCCTGAGAGGTACTGTGTGTCAGTCATTGTATGTTGTAACTGTGTGTTGTTGTCTGATGTGTACAGTGCTGTGAAAACAAATTTCCCCTTGGCGAAAATAAAGTCTAAAGTCTAAGTACCTTTTTAGAGCTCTGTGGTCCAACAGAGAAGGCTACCAGTCCATAGGTCTCTGTCCCTGAGCAGGAGGGCAGCACGTGGGCGTATTCACAGAGTGAGCATTCTTAGGTAGCTCAGAGCACTATCTGGTTATTGTCTCTCATTTCCAGGCCGGAAACAGTTCTGACACAACTACTGTGTCAAGTTGGTTTATCTAGCACCACTCACTTGATTAACGAGTGGCCTATTACAGGTTATAACAGAAAAGTAGAAATTCTCTTTTTTCCTCAAAAGCATGTGGGCTTCATGTAACTAACTCAGCAATACTTCCAAGGCCAAGGAGCATTTCATTAGCTAGGTTGACATTTTGTGGAGTTATAGGTTGTGTTAAAAAAAAATACACTGTATAGTATTTCTTTACTGTGTGGATCATGCTACTTTATATGAGAGTGTTGGGTAACATTTGAAGCTCTCTCCTGCTCTTTATTGGATTCGGGAAAGTTTACACATCATTAACTAAAACCAGTGTTACCAGGGACAAAGTTACAAATCGGTTATTCCTCATCCTAAAAGCATATTCTCTTGAAATTTTAAATCAAAACTTACTGTTTGAAAATACAAAAACTAAGCTCTGTCTTGCTTTTATAGTTATGTTTAAAATAAATAAATCTGATGTTACATTTTCTCATTTTTTTCATACTTACATAAATACTGTACTAGGACTAACTAGCTCTTAACTAAAATACAAGAACTTGCTATTTCTTTACTTACATGTATTATACATGGAGCACCAACCTATGAGGTTGACTTTTTGCCTGATCTGTTAGCTCTATCCTCAGTCTTTAAGCGTGACATCGTGTATGTAGCCATTTATTTATTCATTTCGCAGGATACTTATTTTAAAATTACTTAGCTGAAAACAAAAAAGTCTGTCTGGCAGTCTGAAAAAACCGACCTGTTGTTTAAAAAATGAATACGGATTTTGTGTGGTAAATATGCCACTGTTATCATTATAAATTGCATACCTGGCAGAGGAGAACGGAAAGCTTAGCAGGTGAAACATTTTGCACACACAAAGCTCCAAAATACTAAAGCACTCTGGTCTACTAACTGGGCATCATTATAAATAAATCCAGGATGCACATCTGTTGGAGCAAATATACACAATAATCCCCCGATGCTCGACATTCATTGAAAAGTGCCTTTACAGCTCACCTTTATGTAGTCCTTAGAGCTAAAAAGATATGAAACTATTTGACTTTCCCCCTCTTCAATGAACAAACATCAAGTGCGCCCTGTGGGTAGAATCATCTGTACAGCATTCCTATGAGATCTGAATGTTTGGCTTATTGCAGAAGCACTAGCAATGCACAGTTGCACTGTTCAAAAGTGTGTTTGACTTTGACTGTTTAGCTTTTGTACATGTTAGGCTCCTTCTTGGCATGTGTGTCTGAATATGTCCCCAGAGTGAATTATCGCAGCTCACTTGTCTTTAGATGTGATGTGTGAAAATAAGTCAAGGCCAGCTAATTGATTTAGTCCATGTCCCTGGGGTTTCTTTTAATCCAATTATCAGAGTGAAGTTAATTATTATTATTTCGTTTCTGAGATGGAACATAAATACTATCCTCTATTTTGTACAGCAAAAAAAAAGACTTTGCAGTGACATTGAGGTAAGACTTTGCAGTGACATTGAGGTACACTGATATTATGTGCCCACAATATCATCAGACAGAGATGTGACTATACCATTAGATGTGTTTTCAAAAAAAACATTGTTGTGGCAAAGGAATGGAGCAGATCCTTGCAATAAGTAATTTTGGTAATTTAGAGGGTTTTTTTCCAGCAGCACAGAATCAGGACTCAGGTGGTACAGAGAGGTGCAATTCAACAAGACAATTACCACAAAAACCTGACCAATGCTCTGTGGACCTGTAAATGAATTTGCACTATTACTTCACCCCTGGCAAAAGAATTTAATAACTGCAACCCTGGCTTTTTTTTCTCAAGGAACATAATAGTTAAATGCCATGCAAAATGTTAATTAATTAATAAACAGAAGCTCTGGATATTTTTTATTTTTCAGCTTTGCAGTGTTTAAAGTGGTATCCCCTAACTAATGTATAGCTTTCTATACCATACTAATTTTGCTAAAATGCTGATGACAATATCTACTAATATAAAGTTAGCTTGTGTAACTAATCAATAAGTGTATGTGTGTGCTGACATGACATTAGGTTCAATGTTAGATAGACCCCATAGTGAACGTAAAAGCCTCTAAGCGCCGATGACAAAGACCCCAATTCTTGTAAGTAATAGGCCTTAATTTAGAGGGAGTATTTTTTCTGCTGGCATTTTAACTTCATTCTAAAAAGGATAAACCTGAGTGGTTAATACCCCTAGTACCGAACCTAAAAGCCCCCATCATTCTTCACCTCGTAGAGTGCTGGGGTGCAACACATTTAAACAATATCTATAACAATTAGACCCATGTTGTGAGGGTGCACTTCTTTAGCCTGTCAGAAATATAGTTCTGTATTCAGCAGGCAGCACAATTCCTGCAGCCTTTAAAGTCAGCCACTGTGTGGGCACAGTTTACTGTTACATTTTACACACAATCAATAGACCCAAAAGTTCAGAGGGCGCAGAGCAACAAAAGAAACCAAAACCAAGAGCTTTACTCAAATCTATACAACAATTGCCCTCACAACAGGGATTCAATAGAGAAAAACACTGATTTAGACAAACATGTCCCACTGCAATACATGGAAATGTAAAATGGCGCAGGGGAGGTTGTCCTTCTCTTTCCCGACAGAGAGTGTTTAATATAAAAACTATAGAATGCTATTGTTTAGGGCTTTTTCAACACAGTCAACAGCGACTGAACTATAATTAGAGCGCAAAGCTTGTACTGTAGTCTGAACAATCTGAGTGATGGTTTCATGAGTTCTTTTGTTGCTCTTCATCTCCCTTAACTTTACCCCATCTATCAGAGCTTAAGAATTAATCAATGTATTTATAATGGCCTTCAAACCCTGTGGCATCTCTCAAGGCTATGCAACCAAATAGGATGCAAAGCTGTGATCCTCAAAGAATTTCCATCACAGGAATAATGCCGTCCCAGGGCACCGCTGCAAACGCTTGCCCAAAGCATTAGGCACAGATAATTTAAACACATAAGCAGGTTCTTAGCGCACCTTAATCAATGCCAACGGTGTCTTTTAGTTGGGAGGGAGGGGAAGGCAATAAAGAGATAACACTGGTATAACCTGGGGACTTGCTGCAGAAGAAATATGGAGCGCTGAAAGCCCTCTGGGTAATGAGAAACAAAACTCCTGACAAAGACTTCTCCTCCTGGAGTCTCTGCACCACAGCAAAGTCACATAATGAGCAAGATCACACCGCATACATTCGATGAATTCTTATGAGTACAGGAGAAGCTTACCAGAGTGCCATTTGACTCGAAAATTGAACAATAAAGTCAACATGAGCATTGACCAAATCTGTCTCTGGCACATGATGTTGGAAAATAGCTATTTTGGAGCAGACATGTCAGCGCAAATATTGGCAATCCTCTCAAAATCCCATCGCACTGCAATGTTTTATGATATTGTCACAAATAAAAGACATAAAAAGCAAACAAGGCCAGACAAGTGAAATTTCATATTGTAGTGTGTAATAAAATAAGCCAACAAGCATAATTCAAAGACCCTATCGAAAAAGTGAAATTCCTCAACGTAGCACTTCCTGCTGTAACCAGGCATCCACGTCAACAGCCCCTTCCCCCATCTCCCATGAAACTGATATATGAAACCATTTCCCCAAAACCAAACACGCCCGAAAACATTATTAGTGCCATTTCCTCTTCCGTATTAAGGCGAGAAGTGCTGAAGGCAGATCGGAGAGAGCCTTTCCCGGTGATGAAGTGCCTTCCTCTTTAGGTCTCTCTCACATCACAGAGGAAATGTGTGAGATTTATCAGTGCTGGCCCTCTCAGGAGCTTTCTCTGTGGCGGAGCAGCTCTCCGAGGATGCTGTTGTGCTTCTCTTTCTCAGGGAGCAGGTGTACTTTTGCCACATAGGGGCTTTGAATTATATCTTTGATAGCATTGTCAAAAACACAAAATGAGAGATGGATAACCAAAAAACTGCAGATGTGTGTATAAATAACATGCAGAAAGCTGCTTCTACAGCTAATAAACACAACAAAAGATAAATCGATAGTATACCAATGACTCCATCCATGTAAGTTTTTTTTTTAATTACCTAATTAAAAGGGTTTTTGGTATGGTTCATACATTATAAATGTTTTTGCTCATCCCTTGACCTTTGTGAGTCTTGTATTCATAATGCTGCCCTTGCATGTACTAGACCAGATTGTGCACCACTTCCTGCACCTTAATGATAACTATGAGGTCACAGCCTTTACCCACTGCGAGTAATTAGATATTATATAGGGACCTTTACATTTGTAGAGGCTTTGCAGTGGCAATACAGATATCTTAGCAACCGTTTTTATTTAGAAAAGGTAGCTGGTCCTTTCATAGCAGGTTTATTTCACCATTTTTCGCTAAGCCGTGCCCTGAACACGCAGCTGGCCTATCACAGCGCAGTATAGGATTCGCTCTAACTGCGGTCAAACCCACAATCCTTGGATTACGAGTCCTGCACTCTAACTGAGTTAATCAGTCACACTGAAAAGTGCTCGGAACTTATCATAAAGAAATGCACCGGCCGACCCCTGTATCCACCTATGGTTTGTTATCTCAAGATCACGAGAAAATGATCCTGTAATCACGGGAAAATAGAGTAAAAACAATATTTGAAAGATCTAGTCTTTACTTATTGTTCTTCTGGGCTCAACTCTAATCCAAAACACAGGTGAAAGTCACCCAATTTGACGTGTTCAGTAAGCTCCAGAGTTTTTTTTGGCCAGACCAAGATCACCTCCTCTCGGAAAATGTACACCTTGGTGTGCAGAAATCCCCATCAAATGCCTGACCTATTGATGGTACTCCGTTTTAGAGTTACTGTGTATTAACAAGCTAAGAGACATTATTTGAGCTCAGAAGACCAAAATCACAGGACCTTTTTTGTTATTTTTTAATCTTAGAATTTATTTAAGTGTTGAAAAACAAGATTTAGAGCTCTATTTTTGGGATGGTGCAACAACCAGCGCAGGCAGTGCTCTGATCGTATGATATTTTCCTGAGATTGGCTTTGTGGTATTTTGGCGCCCAGCACAGCATGCTTAGTGCACAGGTGGAATTCAGAACAGGCGTCTCAGTGTGTTTCTGGCACAACATCAATTTCACTACCATTTATTTGGTCAAAAAGTAATAACGCCCAAATATAGCCGCAAGCTTTAATACGTTGTGTCCAAGCACATTGTTATAACACATATGCATTAAACAACACTGTCGCCGTATGTGTGAAAAGAGTTCACAACAGACAGTGGCGAAGTGGAGAAATCTGAGAATGCACACATCAAACTAGGATCAGGACAACACTTATTTTTTGCATACAGCAGTCTAATAAGAAGAACAAGAATCTGATTCCAAGAAGGCTCCAGCTCCTGTCCCAGACTTGGATCTCTAATAATGGTGCTGGAGGAAAAGTTAAGGGATCACCAGAGTTATTACAATTCATCCTGAGGGGAAAATAAAGGCCCGAATCAACTTGTATGGCAATCCATTCAATAGTACCACTCGAGGAAAAGTCAGGGGATCACAAGTCATTATGATTCATCACCTGAGAACCATGAATGCTACATTTTGTGCCAGTCGATCTGGTAGATGTTGAGATACTTATCTTGATAATTTAAACATTAACTTGCTGGTGAGGCTTGATGAATAGCTGGGGGACTACTGAAGTAATTAGCAATCGTCCTCTGGACACTGCAAATGTATGTACCAAATTACATGCCAATCCATACAGTAGTTGTTGAGATATTTCTTTGAGCCACACCACTACCACAGGAAGGATATTCAGACTTGATAACAGAAGAAGCCTAATTAAATGTTTAGTTTTAGTTTGAAACAGTACAGATCTAAGTGTTTAAGTATAGATATACTGTAGGGCTAAGGGCCCCCAACACGGCGTGTGAACATGTGACACCTGCCAGGAGCTCAGTACTGAGGCCTCAGCTCATGTTCTTTAAAAGCACATCAAACATGTGCACCAGCTACAGAATGTTTAACATTACAATTTATGTAAAGCACTGTAAGGTGTTGTTAGCATTAATTAAAAATTACTGGACTGAATCAACACATCTTTCTGGCAGGTCGGATAAACCTTGTGGTGCTCGTTCATAATGCCTTTACTTAATGTGAATTTTGTTGACAGCCTACAACAACCAGTGTGACAGCATCATTCAAGCAAAGAATCAAGAAATACAACAGCTGAGCGACCACACATTTTTCAGGAGTGACTTAACAAAGCTCCATAATGCAAGGAAGTTAAGCCAGAAGAAGCCACCCCTCATTGAGTGTGTGTTCCAGGATTACATCCCCTCTTACTGGGAAGCATTTAATTTCTCCTTTCGGCACAGTGACACTTCAATCTTTTCCCTGTAATTACACGTTATTAGCATTCTGTAATTTGGCAGGACAGAACCTTGGATGCAGTGACACAGTTATTGACATTAGCTGGTGATGCTTCTTTCCCATGGCTTCAATGAAAAGAACGTGTCTAATTATGGTCCGATTAGGGTTTTTATCTCTGAGTGTGGTGCCGCTGACAGCACATGGACACAACTCCACACGCCAGTGCCAGGAAGCTTATTTATCATGTTAGACTATATTAAAGCTTGTAATCTTTGTAAAGTTATACATGATGTATTCAGGTGGTGGACAGTAGATACATAATTTATAAATGTCCTCTGTCAATTTATAGTCTGACAACTGAAGAATACTCGCAACATGATTGATGTCTGCACAGTGAAGGTAGAATGCTGGTGTAGACTTCAGAACGTTAGTCCTTATTCATCCAAAGAAACAAAGATGTGCGTTTTATCTTTATATACACTTTCAGGAAAGAAACTAGAAACTGAAAATTGCTCACCATCTTCACAGCACAATAAACAGCCAAGTGACATTCTGAGATGTAATTTAGCTCTGACGTTTTAGCTGTATATTGTAAGGTAATTGAGGTATCACTGTGAAATTGGGTCAGTTTTATCCTGGGAGGAACCAGGCAACAAGACAGCAGACCTTTCTTGCACAGAGATTGCCATCAAAAGCACATATAGAGGTTTCGAGAGATGATCGATTCTCAGAATCAGAAGTAGTGACTGTAGGTTGTGACCCTTAAGATTATTTCAAAAAGCTTAAAAGTTTCTTTGTGACCTTTTGTAATATATCATTTTGTCATATACAGTCTTCTTGCATTTTATTATTATGCATTGACACATTGTTTTTTTTAGAATAAAGACACATTTTTGCGGCAAAGTTTCACAATTTTCAGAACAGACATGAAAAAAATAGTTATTTTTATATATTGTTTCCAGTATGAACAAAAACTATGGAACAGTGTTGAAAGCATTGTAGGATGCCTAAACTTCAGAGAGATTTGCCTTAGATTGAAGACAAAGGTAAAGGTAAATTGTCCAGTGAATAAAAAATGTTTCTCCAAAGTTGGTGATTTTGACCAATGCTAAAAAAATTTCTTGGATCATTTTAAGTAGATGTATGAAAGATGCATGGTTTTCACAGGACAATGACAAAATGTCAGTTTTATGTGGCTAAGGTGAGACTTGGCAGTTAAACCATAGTTTAGATGAAAGGAGATGACGTAACACTTCTGATCTGATTTGTTTTGGGTTTTTTTTTCATCAGTAGGGTTTTTTTTTATTAACATGTAACATCAATAAGTTGTATTTGATATCCAAACATTCTCTATTAATAGACTGAAAGCTAGATGACCAATGAAAAATTAGAAGAAGACGGCTCTATACTGTCTGTTACTCTTAGTGGCTGATGACATGGGAAGCCTACTGCGATGCGTTGTAATCACGATCGCACTGACATGTTAAGTGCAATGAGAGGCGCCTTATTGTTGCTAGGAAATCGTAGGCTGTCTGTCACTTGCGTGTCAGCATGGGACTGTGATATTCGGTTGCAGATAACTGTGTTTTATAATGATCAACAGCAACTATGTTGAGGCGTACAAAAATAGAGCAGTAACAGACGAGCAAAAACTTACTAATGCCCCTCCAAGTTTATGTCGTCTTGGTAATTTTTCTGCCTGGGAGATCAAACAGTTCCTGAAAGTCAGCATCAATAAATTCTCCACCCCTCCTCTCCCCTGATTGGACAGTAGAGTGGCACAGGGCATTTTCCTCAGTGCTCAGTGTTTTTTTAGCTTGAAGCGTTCAGCGCACCAAACACACAATTAGCAGGGTAAATAAAACGTGAGGTGCACATGAGTAGAGCTTCAAACCTTTTAGAATCAATTTGAAAAATCCAATTCCTACTGCCAAAAATGCATCCAATGTGTGATCCCCCCCCTTACTGGATATGTTATGGAAATCTAGCAGATGGAACTAAGAGGGCTGGGGACTTGATCAGCCCCACATACAGTTGAATTAGAGTCACTTAATGTCAAGGTAATGTGACCATTTATAGCTAATTGTTATGCAGTTAGATGCAGTTAGGCTCTGCTCTTTGAGGGAGCTCTCAGAATCAGAGCAGCAATGATGACTGTGTTTGAAAACTAACTGTCCTTAACACGTGAACTGCCAGGCATCCCCGTATACCTAAAACCACCAAAGTGGGTATGAGTTACCCGCTATTAGAATCCATTGATATTGTGATTATCTCTGCTACACGTTGCTCAAACATACTTTGCATAAACTTTCAACACCTTGGCTGTGCATTTCCCCTAGACAGCATCCCCGAACTTCAGGCATTAACAGAATGTTTTATTCTTTTTACACCTTGACCTTGACCTGCAGGTCATTCTCCTGCGCTCTTCTGTATCTGTGAAGGGCACGTCCACACGTGGTGGCTCTTTTGATGCCATCCACTCTGTGCTGTAATAGATAGACAGTCTTAATTTAAATGCAGCATATGATTTAGAAGAAACGACAGATCATTGCAGTGTCCACTTTAAAGGATAGTTCTTGTTTATTACAAAGTAAGTCTTGTTTTAGTTTGGTCTTCATTCTTATCCGTTAAATATAATGAGCTCACCACAGCTAACCCAGCATCATTGTTAAAGTCCAACAGGGGAAGAAACACGAGTGGTATTTTGATTATACGGGTTTTAAATTAACTCGCAAACGTATTTGAAAGAAAAAACAAAGTGATCATCCATCACAGTGGTTCATTGACCTATGGTATTTGCCACAAGTGTACGTGAGCACTTTACCTGTGCAATGAGGGATTACTACTGACATTGTGTGCTCGCGTTTGATTTCACCAAGTGCTTCAGAGAATCTGGTTTAGATGACTTTGGGCTTCTTTACAACCTGTTGCAATGACTTTTCGGTGTACAATATTATCATCACCAATCGAAATGATGGCCAAAGCTGTAAAAAATAAGACCATAGTTGTAATAAACTGGAATTATCCTTTAACTTGAGCGACCTCACTCAGTATGTTGGACAGTCACCACTTCTTTACTTTGGCTCTGTCTTGCTTTGGCTGTGATGGGACCCATTGGCAATGGTTTTAAATACACACTGAATGTTACACAGCTATTTTATTTTTAGCCACACAAATACAAAGCCAAGGTCATAACTGTTGCTTTCAAAATATTGATCTTTCTGATGAGTTGCTGATGTGAAACTCCATTGATGGAATCATATTCATCATATCAACTCATGTAAGACTGTAAGATTGTATTTTAATGTTACTGCGGCTCACTTGTCGTTTGCAGGCTGTGCCAGGGCTTTGTAAGGCCAGTGTGCAAGCAAGTTCTACTGTTTACTGAGGGCTCCTGGGCAAGATTGAAAAGCATAAGATGCTTCCTAGAGAGTGAGTATCCAACTATAACTCAGTTCTTGAGGTTGCACCTCCATAAAAATAAAATATGCTTATTGCTGCCAAAACACGTCTTTGAGCAGCTATTGCATGAAACATAGCGTATCAAAATAAGACATCAAGTGTTACACAATGGAATGGAAAAAAACAGATGGTGGGATATGTCAAAGGTTATCCGTATATCTTTTTAAAGCAACAATGCACTGTCATTTCCAAGCCCTTGTGGGCCGAGAAACAACACCATCATCTAACCCTTGAGAGCATCTAAACATTGCCTGTGTACTGCAAGGCCATGGTGGCATGAAATCAGCTACTCTATGTGTAAATGGACTGTCGGATTCACAGGTGACTGGACACTGCTGCCATTTTGAGAGAAAAAAAACCCCTTCCCAGCCAACTGACAGGAGTCACAACAGAAGTACTTATGTGGCTTTGTTTCCGCATGTTTTTTCATGAACAATTCCAGCAGCATGTCCCTTAAGTTCAAATAGTTTACGGAGGAGAAAATACAGCTTGTGTGGTGTGAAAAACACAGATATAGGTATGGCTACCTTTACTATAGCCTGTGTTTCAGCAAGAATATATGTGTGAGTACGTACAGTAAGTGTGGAGCTGAATATCACCTCAGCCTCAATGAATGCCTTATTTATAAAACAATCTGTGTGACATTTTTAAAATGTGCTATTATTTTTAAAACATTTTAATGTATTTAACTTTTTAACTTTGTGCAACAAGCCATTAATACGTTACATTGAAGTACTGGATTCATGTTCAGTGGACATCAAATACATAAAACTACTAGCAGACACAGAACCTGAACATTAACAACATTATACCTACTAATGAAAAACATTACACCTACTAAAACATAGCATGTTAGCATTGTCATTGTGAAAATGTTGCTGGAAGGGAGGGTGTGTGTCAAACTCGTGTGTCCATTCCTTCCTGCCTACATATTCTAAACTTAGTTTGTCTGTGCTGGAGTCTGTCAATCAGTGCTGTAGTGTGGGTACTTCTCCAGAAGGAATTAAAAGCCTCCTTTTGGTTTTGGCTTTGAAATGATCTGCCATGTAGTTAGAATATGCCAAATTTATACATCCAGTAGCAACCAAATCAGTGTCATAAAGAGGTGTAATAATCAAAGGCTAAAGTGGAACCAACACGTGAGTTTACCCGTCATTGAATCATGAATACTTAGGAAGTCATACTGGAAAAAAAGTCCAAAAATAGATGTCCATGATTGTATTTTTACATTAAGTGCGGCAGAAACCTAATTCTTAATCATGGACACGTTTGTGAAAAACAAAAACACATCAACTGCCGGAAATTGATAGTAATCTTAGATTGCTATCGAATTTTCTCTCCTTTTAAATGGTTGGTAAAAGCAGGATAGTCCATCATTGACGCTGCATGTGCAGCCTTTGATATGTGCTCTTTGATACTGACCACATAATCAATAGAGCTTTCCTATAGCAGAGCTGGTAATATTACTAAATTTTTCCACTTTGGTAATATTATTCCCGTAAGAGCCTATCTATTGATCTGAACACACACAGACCTTTTACCATCAGGAGCACTTCTTGGGATCCAGTATGAGAACTACAACACCATTCAGTTAGGAAGGCAGCAGCAAATAGTCAGATTGCACATTTAGTGAACATTTCTTATTATCTCATTGTGTCTGTTGTTTGCCAAAAGTAATTAAGACTGGACTAAAATCAAAGCAGAGAAATGTTAATCATGAAAAGATAATCAACTGTAGTTGACTGAGATATAGTGATTAAAATCAGTTTGAATGAACACCAAATGAAATGTAATATACACAATTTACATAAAATATGGCCACTAAAAATGTGATGGCAGCCTCAACTGCAATAGAATGTTTATTCATCTGTGTCACTTGTGCAGGTTTGTGTGGTATCATGTTGAGTTAAAGGTATCCTTATATGTTTTTTAACACTAGTAGCACTATGGATGGTTTTTACTTGTAGGTCCAAATTTTATTCATGAGTCCAAGCACATGGGCAATGCATTTCACATCCTGCCGTCAGTTTCATACTACTCCGCTGATCAACTGTTGATGGCAGTCACACGCAATGAATTGTAGCAATGGGCTAACAAAGGCAGTAAAGCAGACTGATAGCAAGCAAACATTCATGTCAACAATACAGGATTTTTTTTAAATTGGCTTTGTATATTTTTAGAAGGAAAGAAATGCATTCAACATGTCTGTTAGACTTCAAGGAAACACAATGGTCCATATTTTTTACATAAATGTACAGCAGAAAACTGGGCGTATGCTCATTTCAACACAAAGATCGGCATCTGTCAATCTGAAGGTGAGCGACCAAATTTCATGTCAAGTCTCATCAACTGTACGAAAGAGTCAGTATGGACATACATGCAGCAAGACAGAGAAGGTGAGTGACCTCATCTTGGCCTCTGGGGTTCTACACAATATTGCGCTGTGGCCAGCACAGCCCCAAATGTGGGCTATAAAAAGGAGACGGGATCTAATGTAAAGATATAAAGTATACCTTAATATAACCATTGTTACATGCCAATCAGTGCCTGTTTTTGTTTTTGTTGTCCTCCTGCTTTCTGCCTCCCTAGTTTCTCTTCAGGTGCAGAATGGGTGATTGGCTCGCACCTGTGCAGCCTGGCTGAGCTGCACATTGGCCAATAGAAGTTGAAGCTGGCCAATCAGGATGAAGAGGGGGAAATAAAAGGAGCACCCCAGAAGAGCTGGCTCTCTCTCATCCCATGCAATCTCACAACTGTTTTGTTTTGTAGCAGCAGCGCAGTTGTTTGTCTCCACATTTCTTGTTTAATTGTTTGACCATTTTCATTTTGTGGAATAAACTTTCATTTGCTGAGTTCATCGTATCTGTGATTCCTTTATGTTGCCTCCCTCGAGCCACAGTCATAACACCCATACACCCCTACGCTTAAAGGTTCAGTGAGTAAGTATTAGTGGCATCTATAACATGGCAAAGAGGACCCACGGTGTATGTAGATAGAAATGTCTCATTCTAAGGTAATACAAACATAATGGTTCATTATGTAAGTTCTTTATACACCACTGACAACATAGTTATAGATATTATATTGCATTTCTGTCACTAGATCCTCCTAAATATTACACACTGAACCTTTAAAACACAATAATTACATTTAGGCAGTATGATTTTCAGTAGGGAAACAAACAATGCACGATGTTTAGTCAAACATTTTATTTCTCTGGTGGTGCACGTTTCATGTTTTCATTCATCTCTTGTTACAATTGAGTCAGCCCGGAGAGTGGAGGACGCAGTGGCCGAGTTCTGTGAGACTAACTCCAGGCCGCTTTGTGGAGCCGAGAGCTATGAGATACCACTGGTGCCTGGCTCTGAGCCATCCAATAATAACAATAATAATAATAAAATTGGGAAATAAATAAACTGTGTAAATATGTAAACCAAGTAATTATTTCAATATAAAATCCTAGTAGCTTGGGCTATTAAATTCTTCCCATTATCAGACACAGATAATGCGTCGGGTTCTCTTCCACCACATATGCCCAACATCGATTCAGACCAGGATTTCTGCACTTGGATCTGCGCTGGTTTCAACCTTTGTTTGATAAATGAAGGCCAATGTGTTTTGGTGTGAAATATACACGTTAACGCGTTATTATTGCATTTATTAATTAACGCCGACGATTATTTTATCGCACGTTAACACAGTTTTAATTATTATTATTTAGAAAGTCCGTTGCTCACTGGCTCTGAATACACATACAGTCAAACCATGGGTCATAGGAAGGGTGGGATGTTGATCAGCCTGCAAATCACCCACCCAAACAAGCAGCGGAGGGAGGCTTCGGCAGACTACGCTGGATGAAGCGTGTGGGAGAAGAAGATAAACAAAAGCAGGACAAGTGATCAAATGCAAAGTGGAGAGCTACACACTGCATGCTGATTAGTATTGGGCAAGATGTCGGTCTTAGGAACGTTCATAAAATCACAATGTAGTCACTTGGCACTGCGGGTTGTCTCAGGTGGTCAGACAGGGAGAGAAGCGCTCCACAAGTAAATGGCAGGCGGTCTATGGAGGGTAACCATGGCAACGACTTCTGTGAGCTACACAGCTGTAGCTTATTTAACTTAAAATTATAGGCTACATAACTTTACCTGATAGTCCTACATCTTGTTTTTGCAGGGATGCTCTGCCATGCAAATTCCCTCCTGTTGATGTCCTATTTAGTAAACAGTAAGAGATTCTGGAAACTTAGACAGAAGACATTTCAGCTTCGGCAGTGGGTAGGTGTGTGTGCGTGAGGAGACCACTTCATCTCACTCTAACAGGGACACTTGCTGAACATAGACTGTTTATGCTGCTCCCTGATAAAAGAAAACTGTTTCTGCTGATACCTGTTCAGAAAAACAAAACAGATTTGTTAACCTGTTGCTCAGAAGGTCCTACTATGATGTTATGATCGTGGCTCTGGACTCTGAAATAGCTTTGGTTTTATCTTTGATTTGATTACATTAATAAAGTTAAGTTGAGATTTTGTCACGGGCTTGGGTTGGTTGGGTGTGTTTTGTATTCCCTGCCCTTGTGTTTGCTCTTCTCTGTAGTATGTGTTACTTTGTTTATTGTTAGGTTTACTTGTTATGAGTTCATCCGTGTTTCTAGTCTTGTTTCTATGTTCTTTACTTCTGTAGGTTTTGTCTATAAGTCACTTATGTTGTCCGTTATGTTTCATGTTGTGACATTGTTCCTTGATTGTTTCAGTCAGCTTTACTTCCTGTTTTAGTTTGTAGTTAGAAGAAGATATTCTTTATTTAATCCCCAGAGGGGAAATTAATTTGAAACAAGTCTGCCCTAGTCTCTCTTGTCATCTTTTACTTCCTGTGTGTGTCCTTGAGTGTCTTAGTAGTCTCACCTTTGTGTAATTAGTTTCTCCCTCACCTGTGTATTTAAGTGGTTGTCTGTCTTTCACTAGATGTTGCTGTGGATGTTTCCTGTATTTTCCCTTGTTTCTAGTGTTAGTTTGTCTCTACAGAAGTCTCTTTGTGTTTCGAGTATAAGTCCCAAGTTCAGTCTCCTGTTTAATTTCACGTCTCTCGGTTCCTTGTGGATAATTCTCTCATTTTGGATTTTTGGACTTTGTTTTCACCTGCGCTGTAAGTTTTCACCTTAGTCGTAATAAACCTCATCAACTCTCCAGTTTCCGTCTCAGTGTCTGCATTTGGGTCCTAAACTTCTGTTCTCCAGCATTCAGCCAGGAGGCTGAACGTAACAGATTTACAAGAAATATTTTATTGCTACTGTGTAAAGGGAATACTGCTGGTAAAAAGCACCTTATTTAAAGTGTTTGGAAAATCACGTTATTGCAATTTTGTGTACACAGTACATTTAAATTAAGTTTGGCCACTTAAGTTTGCAATACACTACTTTAGAATTCATTACTAAATTTTGCACATGCAGAAAATCATACGATTAATTGCAATTAAAGATTTTAATTGTTGCCCAGCACTACAAATTTACAGAGAGCAGAGCATGGCGTAGTGGTTACAGTGGGGTAATCATGGGGTTTGGGGGTCCTCCCCAAAGAAAGTGTTTCAATAAAAACTGCATTTTCACATAATTTTAGACAATTATAATTACAATATTTATAAAATATTGTATATATTAAAATACACAGGTTGTAGTTTTTTAACATTACAAAAAAGTGAAACAAATGGGTTCACTAATGAAGTAAGCACAATGTCCTGAAGTAACCCTTCATCACACTACTGGCCACTGAAAAATATGGTATAAATTGGTCACTTGGTGATGTGATAATAAGAAATGTTATAAAATTATATGTAGAACGGGGCTGTAGCCAGGATTTTAGAAATATTGAGGCCATGGTCCAACTTTCCCCAATGCATATATAATTCCAAACATGGATATCTACATACTATTGCGAAGCCTTCTTCACAATGGCAGAAAAAAAAATGCTGGTGGAGAAATATTTCATCCTTACTGTATTAGGTTGGCTAGTCAACCTTACTACACTGAACAAAATTATGAATGCAACACTTTTGTTTTTGCCCCCATTCACCATGCTGTCTGATCAGCATCTTGATATGCCACACCTGTGAGGTGGATGGATTATCTTGGCTCACTAACACAGATTTTGATAGATTTGTGAAAAATATTTGAGAGAAATAGGCCTTTTGTGTACATTGAGAAAATCTTAGATGTTTGAGTTGAGTACTAGACTCAAAAAGTGTTTGCAGTCCCCAAAGTATGGTATATATCGATACCCAGCCCTGAACGTACTGTAATCAGCCTGTAAAGTAACATCTGTGTATGCTTATCCCATTAACTCTTTTAGTGTAGACCTGGTGGCAGTAGCATGCCAAGTATAACTCTGCAAAGATGCACATAAATCTTTGGAGAAAGGGGTTATAGGTAACCGTTTGTTCGCAGAGGAGCTGACCCACACACACCTCCCAATCCCAACAACACATTGTGCTGACCTTCGCATCAAGTACACTGATCAAGTACACTGATCAGTTGATCCAACTCTTGTCGGGTGTAAATGCCTGTTCTACAAAAGCCATACAAATTTTACACATAAATTGGCCCAGTGAAGCTTGTTTCAGCCACTGGTGAAGTATTCCTCATATGAGCCGTCGCAAGGGGTTTGTGAGGTCCTGTGCGAACTTGTGTGAATATTGTTAGAATTACTTTTTTAAACAACTGTTTAACTTACATCATCAAGTCAGCTCACTTTATGATGGCATGTATGCATGTACAGTATGTTAAAATTCAGTATTTTCAGGTTATACAATATGGTAATAGAGGCAGTACATTTTGAGCAAGAATGGTAGAATAATACAGTATTATTTGTACTTTGTATGTGCTTATCACTTGTTGCTATAGTCTTTCAAAGGTAAAACATCAAATATAAAAACTAGTCAATTGGCTTTATAGCCAGTGATGACAGTCAGCTCACATGTCTCTATTTTTAAATGACATTTCTAAAGAAAAATGACATGAAAAGCTGGAATCTTTCAATTCAATATTTCAGATTTACATTTAATTAGGATACAGTGTTTTTTTCCAGACAGGTCATACATGGCCTAGTCTACTGTGTGTGCGCTCAAACTAATCTGATGCAAGACTTTAGGCTTAGAAATTTACTTAAATGTACTTTTATTGTGCAGAGATGGCATGGTGATTGTACACACAAATGTCATTGAGAAAATAATGTCAGGTGACACAACATAAAGAGCTGAGGAGGATTGATGTGTCAAACAAACAGGGGCTTTTACATTGGAGACTAGGAAATTGTTTTTAATTAGTTTAAACTTTGAAAAGTTTTACTCACCTGATGCCACCATTACTGGGATAGTTAATAGGACCCTGAGCGCAATCTCACAGTTCGGGAAATTTTTTTACAATCCTTTTTAAGGAAACAAAACAAAATGTATTTTTAAAGTATCTAAAATCTATATTTTTATATATATTTAAAAAACAAAATTGCAGGATTGCAGCCAGGCCCAGAGGTGTGAGGCCTGTGCGGTTGCACACTTTGCACAGCCCATGCAATGGTTCTGATTCCTCAATCAATCTTATTGTCACTGCAGCATATTAAGGTGTGCATGGTTGCAGAGAAATCACAGGCATATTTAAGTTTTTGATGAAGTAAATCTTTTTAATGTTGCAGTAAATACACCGATATAATCATCTCCATGTCTCTATCAGTTAAGAGAAGAACAGTCAATTCATGAGAGAGGATGGGTGAGTGCTTCTGTGATAAATTGGAATGAAATACGAAGCAGCTGGATCCAGACTGACAGCTCCAAGTCAATGAGCAGCCAGGTATAGAAACGTAATATCTCCTAAGAGTCTATTTCTCTGACTGACAGACAAGTTCACCCAGGTTACTGTTTTCACAGCGTAAGGTGATTCTTCAAGCGTGCAGCACCAGGACCCTCTGAGGGAAATAAGAAGAGACGACGCTGTCAAGCTGCTTGTTGATGAATGAACACACAAACATGAAAAGTAAGATTGAGACGTGGATGGTGCCGTTTAAAGAATGAACACGGACGCATTGGCTGACAAACATCGGCAAACAGTTTTGCACCACAACTGCTGCTTTACAAGCTGTCTGTTCATTGGATCAATTCATTGTATTTCTAGTGATGTCCATGTGCACTGAATGCTAAAAAAGATGCTAAGTTTCAGAAGGTGTTAAGGTGTGAATCACAAGGCCTGTCAGGAAAAGTATGATTGATTAAAAAGAAGAGAAAATGCACAAATGCTTTTTTTTTGCCTTTCCTTTCCTTTCTTCAGTAAAGTGTAAAATTGCAAAGTATTGGCCACTGATGCTGAGAAAGAAGAAACAGAATAAAATACCTTACAGGTTGAATATCTTTGAAATATTAGAAAAAATGCTCAATATTGGTGTTTGTGTTCATGCCACAAGCACTGATATTTTCTATTTACTGACCAACCACAGCAAAGGAGCAAACTGCAATTTTCTTACAGCTACCTTTCGGGCCTACAGGGGCAGAGTGTTTCATGTTTACATGGTAAAAATATCACTCTGAAATGTCTGAAGATTCTCAGTCGTCTAGGTCATAGTTATCCAAGTTGGGTTAAAATCAAGGGCAACTGGACTTGAAGATACTTGAAGACGTTCCGCCTCTCATCCAAGAGGATTCTTCAGTTCTGAATGACTGGCAGAGAATCCCAGCTATTTAACCTCTGTGCATTCATTATCAAGGTGAGTCTGAACAACTATCAGTGGCGTTGTCAAATGACGGGAAGAGATGAAAGGACAGCAATGTAAGTGGGGTATGTGTGGTGTCTGAGCCATCCTCTCCAGTTGAGAGATGGGTTATCTACTCTACACCTTTAGATTTAGATTTTAACCCACCTTGGATCACACTAAATTGGTGTCGGTTATTGTGCTTGATGATAACTGAAATATTTCTCATCTAAAGCATGAAAGAAAACTTTATAAACTTGTGTCACAATAAATTTCTCTGACATAGTTTACAATGTCTCATTAGGCTTTGGTTTATTTTGCCATTGTATAACAGCACATGCACATTTCTTGTAGCAACACCCAAATTTCTTGTTATGAGAACATTTTTTATTATAAGATAAGCTGACATTTTGTTACAGCAAAATATGCTTCCTGTTAAAGGTAAAATGTTATGCAAAAATAAAATGTAATTATAATATGAAAAATATCTTATTTTATTTATCTTAAAACAAAATAGGTTGCATTTTAGCAATAGCATATCTCCATCTGGTCCGCTACAATAGCCTACATAGTCACACCAAAGATGCATCCTCAGCATTATATATGAAGGAGAGTTGCAAAAACACAAAGCAATACATGCAGACTTATGGTTAGTTTTTTACTCCATTCTGTTAGATGTGTGCTTGCGTGTCGTGTGTTTGATGTTTGTTTGTTTACAATTCATTACTGATGAAGTTACTAGTGGTAATACCGGTAAACCGATACATAAACTAGACTCCATGGCTTAGGCTTTGTCTTAGAAAAGCATTTTGCTTCAACACATATTTAAATATTGACAGGCTGTTGTCACACTTCCTACAGTACTTCAAAAAACATGCCGTCTTATTTTGACTGTGGATTCTGCCATATTTCAGCAGAGTAGTACTGGTCAGCCTGATATCAAATAAGGTGTATGAATAATTCATTCCATGCCATTTAGTCTGTACTGACTTACAGTATCTCACAAAAGTGAGTACACCCCTCACATTTTTGTAAATATTTGATATATCTTTTCATGTGACAACACTGAAGAAATGACACTATTTTGTGTGGCCATCATTATTTTCCAGCACTGCCTTAACCCTCTTGGGCATGGAGTTCACCAGAGCGGCACAGGATGCCACTGGAGTCCTCTTCCACTCCTCCATGACGACATCATGGAGCTGGTGGATGTTAGAGACCTTCCGTTTGAGGACGCCCCACAGATGCTCAATAGGGTTTAGGTCTGGAGACATGCTTGGCCAGTCCATCACCTTTACCCTCAGCTTCTTTAGCAAGGCAGTGGTCGTCTTGGAGGTGTGTTTGGTGTCTGCTGATGTTGGAATACTGCCCGATGGCGCAGTCTCTGAAGGGAGGGGATCATGCTCTGCTTCAGTATGTCAGCACTGACAGGTTGACCCCCCAGCCCTTTAATCTCTGGCAGCACTCATACATCTATTTCCCGAAGACAACCCCTGGATATGAGCATGTGAACTCAACTTCTCAGCGAGGCCTGTTCTGAGTGGAACCTGTCCTGTTGAACTGCTGTATGGTCTTGGCCAACGTACTGCAGCTCAGTTTCAGGGTCTTGGCAATCTTCTTATTGCCTAAGCCATCTTTATTCATTTTAAAGCTGTTATTTTAAAGTTTAATATTTAGAGTTAGAGTCTCTATCATGAATCCTGAAATCTGCTAGTTGGAGGGGTCTGGAAATAATATTTGAGCTTTAAACACTTAATTTCCTGAATTCTGGTGAATTTTTCTGCAGCAATTTCTGTATTTCCTGAATAAAATTTTGGTGGTTTTTATTTATGGGAAACACAAAATTCAGGTGACAGGTGAAATCTAAAATTCAACAGAACTTTAAGTTTTTCTCATGTAATATGATCCCTGCTGAGTCAACACACATGCCGATGAAAAAACAATAATTTTATCCAGTCGATTTTTGAATCAGATTTGGCAATTGGTACCATAGCTAGCTTCTCTCATTGACCAGGAATCAAGGAACTGCTAACACTGGTTAATTAATGTTAACATTACTGCAGCTAGCTAGCCTAGCAAAAATGTTAGATAACTCTGTTTGAAGTGTTGTAACAACATGGCGTAAGTGTAACTGTAATTCAATGCTGCAACAAAGACTACATGATGCCTTTAAAAGCATCAGGTGAACAAATGATGAACAGTCACTTAAAAGCTGCTTTTTTAGTGACAGTCTGTGAGCAAAAAGACACACCTGAGCAGCAGGTCCTGCTCAAATGCTTTATTTACCTTGCTGTGTCGCTGCAGTGCAGCAGGTGCGAGCAGACAAAACAAGGAATGGAGTTTAACTTATTAGAGCATTCCTCAAGTGGAATGGATTTGATTGACGACGGTTTGAAAGGTGAACAAACAGATGCGCTGCATTACAGACAGTAAAAGTGAGTGGTTACTAGAGATAGGTCATATTAATGGTGTTTAAATTATCGACACTAGTGTTTTCAATAGCCAACTAAAACATCCCCTTTCCTTTACAAGTCAACGTATCTTAAGTTCAGTAAGTAACAGTCACTAACAACAACTTACAGTTTCCCTCTGTGTCACTCACTAGTTGAATCAGTCTTCCTTCACCATGTCTGTGTGTTTGTGTGTGTGTGTGTGTGTGTGTGTGTGTGTGTGTGTGTGTCTCTCTCTCTCTCTCTCTGTGTGTAGTAACGTTGCTGGGCTGTTCTGCAGAGCAGCAATGAAAGGCAGCCGCCCTCAGTGTCTTATTGCCTGACCATAGTAGGGATTTAAATTATGAAGCAGAGGAAACAACCACAAGGATTATTTTAAGCCAATAAATATAAATTATATTTGTAATATTCTATAGTATTAATCAATATGCTTGCTTCTCTTTGTTGAGTACATGTCTGCACTGTAAAATAAAAAAATAAAGAATAAAATCTAAACCTAAGAATTATTTTTCTTATTATTATTTGGGGGGACTTAGGATCTTGTTAGGGTGGCTTCAGCCCACCTAAAATAGCCAATGCTAGCTACACTACGTTTCCTAGCCAATGTGTAAGTAGCTAGCTAACGATAGTGTAAAAGGTGTTGACAGCCCCTCCGAGGTCCCTTACCCTAACCATCACTGGGGTGTGTGCCTAAACCTAAGTGATTGTATGCATGTTGACTGGTTAACCCTACAACTCACGGCTGATGTGCTAGCAGAAAGGGTTAACCTCTTTTGTGTTGTTGCGGTCTCTAGGGACAAAACAGCGTTCCCACAGGAAAAGCTTAAAATGCGTTGACATGGCATGTGAAATGTCCTTGAAAGTGGTGCGCTATTTATACACCATCCCATGATATCACGTTGTACTGGTTACCTTTGCAATGCACATCCATGAATTTCGGGAGCTGAGCTTCTGAGGGAACACAGAAGGGAGTGGTGTAGTTATTTGGCAGTTGAGTTTAAATATTAACAATCTCTCTGCAGAATTGCATATCATGATCCAGCACATCATGATGGGAAAAATGGACCATTGCTACAATATTTTAATCTACATTACAAACCGTAGCAGGGAGCAGCACACTCTGCTCTGCCTAGGTTCCAAAATGTAGATAAATACAGTGCCTTATATTGAGCATTAACATTGTACATTGCTAACAAAAATAACGCCAATGAGACACAGTTGAGTGGGGACGAAGAGGCAGAAACCCCGCGAAGTGTAGCCTGGCTGTGTGTGTGTGCTGTTCTCTGTCACTCTTTTTATTCACAACTACAATATATGAAATATGTACGTTATTTAAAAAACACAGTAACAAAGTAATGCTGTTTCTAATACATATTGTTGATTGGTAGATGTTGATATTTCTTCATCTGGGGAGAAAAAAATTGAGAGAATTGAAACTCCAGGAGAACAGCGTTGAGAGGGGCAGAAAAATAAAAAGGATGGGACTCACATTTCATAATTTATCATTGATTATTATAGAATCATATTATAATACATATACAATATATGCATATCATATTGTGGCGTCCCTCAACAAGAAGCTATGAGATGATCTGGGTTTGCTTGCTCTTTTATTGTGCAACAAAATACAGGCCAACAATACTTAACAAGACCTGATAATAGCTAAACTGGACTGAACTAAACTGAACTGAGCTTGGCATCGTGCAGCGACAAAGACTAAAACTAATAAAAACTAAACTAAAACTAAGCATTTTCGAAATATTAAAACTAAACTAGCAAACCCACGTTAAAAACTAATTAAAACTAAACTGAAGTCAAAATGAAATAAAAATAAAAGCTAAGGAAAAATTCCAAACTATAAAAACCTTGATATACACTCGCTGGCCACTTTATTAGGTACACCTTGCTAGTACCGGGTTGGACCCCCTTTTTTTATTTTATTTTATTTATAAGTATCAGTCACATCTAGATTCATATGTTAATTTTTGGTGTTTCTGTCCTTATGTGAAAGTGTGATTCTTTCATATGCCCCTTGATGATGCAAGGTTGGTTTGATGTATGCTGCTGATGTTTAGCTGCATAGCCAGTGTTGACAAGTCAATAAATTAAATGTCAGTACAATCATCTAATATGTGCAAAGTGCAAAGTGCAAAGACAATACAGGTTTTTATATTAGTAATGGATGATGTGATCATGCTTTGGAAACTACTGTAGTGCCCACTGTGTGTGGGCATGTAAGGGGAAGTATTTGAGGAAGACAGCAAAGCTCTGCCTTAGTTGGTTGGTGTGAACAATAAGAACAGCCATACTGTCTGTCTTCACCCCAGTGAGGCGGGCTTGGTAAAATACTTTTATTTCTTTTTCTGGTTCACTGCCTTTGTTTTCAGCTTTGAGCAAACATCTAACCTTGCGAAAAGGCTATATCTTGCAAGCTCAGTTTTTGCAAGCTCCGATAATTGCCTGGAAAACATTCAGTGTGTGAATTGATTGAGCATGGCAACCAAAGGTGGACCAATCAGGAAGCCAGAGTTGATTGGATGATGATGTTGATGAGCAATGTTGCATTTTGAATGATCTTCTCTTTCTTAAATGTTGCGAACAAATTATTAAATATCTAAACTTAAAGGGATAGTAAGTGATTATAATTCAATACACTTTTTATTAAATTCAGCAAATATTTCCTCGTTTGCGAGCTCTTTGTTGTGTGTGTGCCGTTAGTGCTTGTGCACATCAGTGTTGTGGAGGGGGGCAGTGGGAGAGAGAGTTCTATACACCAGGACATTGAAACTTGGACTTCAGGCACTGTGAAGGACAGATGGTTGAGAAACAGTCAAAGAGGAAAAGGTCTGGAGTATAAACAGAGATGAAAGCCAAATGCCAAATGCGTTTCAATGCTGGATAAACCTCCAAGATGTGATCCTTCTGCAGAATTACTTTCTCTCCCTTCAAGGTTGATTCAGCATCTGCAGGGTTGGGAGGATTACTTTAAAACTGAATCCAGAACAATTACTAATTACTTGTTAAAAAATGTAATCAGTAACGTAATCTAAGTAGCACAAAATAAAAGTAATGTAATCTGATTACTTTTGGATTACTTCAATATGGAAATAAAGACAAGAGACTATTGTTAGAGAAACATAAAATATCCCATTCCCATGAAATCAAAATTGATGTTTAAATGCTTTTCTATCAAATGCCTTGCACTGGGCCTATACGTTGTATGGCATGATCTGGCCTATCAGTGACAAAAAATGTTGTTTTGTAGGTATTCTTGATGATATTTTAAAGTGCGTCATTTCCTGGACAAAGATTTTAAAATGTTGATGAATCATCCTGCACTAGCCGGGCCTGTATTCATTTTGTGTCCAAAGAAAAACTTTCATAATTTTTATGACTCTGCTCAAAAATGTTTCTGGAACTTTATTGATAAAATTGGAAATGAATGAATGATTGTGGGGAGCATCACCGGGCGAGTGAGCAACGGAACTGCGCTCAGCAGCCTCCAACACGACATGAACAGGACTGAACACAGCCTCATTAGTTGATAGCCCCGGGATGACAAGAGCCAAACCAGCAAGAAAACCCAGTGGTCAGACTGGTTCTGTCAGTCTCGGAGGGTGTGTTCGGTCCGGGGTTCGGCTGCCGTGTTCACTCACTAAGAGTTGCCATCAGTCTGCACAGAGTCTGCATGACGCGGTGGGGCGTAACCACATTCAACTACTGGCTACAAGCCAATCAATATCTGCGACAAATCCCTCATTAGCTTTGTGTTTTCTGCTTAAAGTTATCCCTATGTGTAATCCCCATTTTTATAAAATGTACCAATTTGATTAGGTCTTTTTTTCCTGTTCTGTAACGGACTACAGTTACTTTATTTTTGCATCCTTATAACGTAACTTTGTTACATGCTATACGCACTGTATAGTACCAACGCATTCTCATCTCAGTGCGTCATTACCAACGCTTCCAGACAGCGTGACAAAGCATAATTACTATACGCTAAAGGTACCCTTCAGTGTCCGTATGAAAATCCACCATTTGCCATGTCGCAGCAACACAAAGGAGGCTAACCCTACCTGCTAGTTGTAGCGTTAGCCGGTCGACATACATAAAGTCAGTGACTTAAGTTTAGGCACTAACATTTCTGATGGTTATGGTCAGGGTAGGTGGCTTCTGGGGGCTGTCAACACCGTTAACACGAACATAGCTAGCTAGCTAGCACTTCTAGTCTGTACGAGACACCCCAGAGCATCTCCTACAGATGCTAAAGGTCCCAAATAACTACGCTTTGTTACTTTTTCTGAAAGGACGCCCTGAGATCAGAACAGTCTGATAGTTCTCACCTCAAATTTACTTAGAAACCAACTGGTGAAATTTGATGGTGTTTCAGAGCAACATTTAAAAAAGTTAAAACCTTTCAAAACACTTTCACAGTACAGTTTCAAGTTCACCCGGTCAGGTGCTGGAAGGGTTCATGCTTCTGTTTCAAAGAAAGGAAAACACATGTCTCTTGGCTGGTTAAAGAACAAAGACAGAATGTAAGCACACATAACTCTGCAGCGCTGGGTTATCCTGTATTTTAGTTTTAAACTGCCTTAATATTACCTTCCAGAGCATCATTATGTCCCTGGCTGTTCTATATGACCGGTTTGATTTAGTGGAAGGAGCTTTTGGTAAGTGTTCAAGCTGTGAAGTTCTTTGCATTCAGTGACTGGCTTCCATCCCCAAGCTGCAGCAGCTGCTGTTGCTGCTGCTGACATCGTCAGAAGTCCTGATAATCTCCCAGTTATTGAGTCGGCTGTTTTTAGGTGTGTGGTAATTCACTGAACCTCAGAGATCAAGGATTACAAGCCACTTTGGGCCACTGGCCAAGCTAAAGAGGCAGACAGGAGGGGAGGAAAAATGAGGCTAGGTAAAGGCCACAGCACGCAATATCCTACTGTCCAGAGAGGGGAAATGTGAAAACATATGTGAACACATATGTGAACACGTAAATATTTATATTAGTGCCTCTTGAGTGCCAATGCTCAAATAGGAAATTGCAGTCAATAAAGAAATATTAACATTACTGATTTTATTACTACAAAACTGTACTGTCCTATGCAAATTCATGGAATGACTAATCTGCAAACTGCACTGCACTCACTTTCTTGTCAGGAGTTAGATGACGTCACTTCCATGACTGTACAATAACAATGAATCTACAGCTGTCAGTTAGCTTAGCTTAGCAAAAAGACAGGAAACAGGAGAAAACAGCAAGCCTGCCTGGGCTCACAGATTACCATGTTATATCTCTTGTTTGTTTACTCAGTACAGAGACCATAAATGTAACTGTTTGCCCCAGTTTCCAGTCTTTGTGCTAAGCTAAGCTTACGGAACCCCCATATACCATACAAACATATGAGTGGCAGCAATCTTCACATTTAACTCTAGCCAAAAAGCCGATTAAGCATATTTCCCACAATATGTAACCACTGCTTTTACTCACCATATGCCATCCAAAGATGAAATTATTAGTAAATTATCTGACCCTTGATCAAGTGTTTGCATCATTTTTTAAGCAAAATCTTTAAACATTCACCAGTTCTAGCCTCTAAAATGTATATACTTGATGTGTTTTTTTTCGTTTTATATCTTGGAAATCTGTGGGCTTGAAAACATGATATCTAAAGACATCACCTTGGGCTTTGGGATGATGTGAGGGGCATTTTTCCATTAATTCAGAAAAATCCATAGATAAAAATTAAATGACTAATCAAATATGATGTGTAGATTAATCAATGGAATATATAAATATAATATATAATAATGGAAATAATTGTCAGTTGCATCACATCTTGTTGTCACTTTATTAAACAAAAACTATTTTCAAGTATTTTATATTTGGTCTTAATTGTATACTTATATAGAAGTACTTATATAATATAATTTTCAACTTTCACATTGCCTGCAGAGTCAACCAATAGCAGGCATCCCTTCAGATTGTACTGCAAGTGTTTTTCATTAAATGCATTCTGTTTAGAAAGTAAACAACATCATACAAAGAAAGCAGATCAAATTAGATTTCTGATTATTTTTCTGTTGACAAGTATCATTTCAGAAAGTTTGAATGACACTCGGTATAGCTGAGTTGAATAAGCTCACAAGGGAGCAGGAAACGCTTAGGTTTGACAGCTGACAGAGTCACAAGAAGTAAGCATATATTAACACATAAATGCACCAAAGTATGACACTTGAGAAATCACTGGCTTTAAATCTACTGGGCCCCACATGCAGCCACTCTACCACCAACGTCAATGTGTTTCATGAATTTTTTAAACCCACTCATACCCCTTTGTGTCCCATTTAGAAATGTCCAGGTTAATTTGCCCTCTCTCCTTTACACATTGGTCCTTAGCAGATCATTTTTGTGGCACAAGATGCAGTGAACCTTTGACTTCAATTTCCTGGTGCTGGCAGACATAAATTAGAAGAATGTTTCAAAGGCCAGTACAGCTCCCTGGCCTCCACTGTGAAAGCTAGGATGGAAGTTGAGGGAGGCTGCTGCAGCTACTAAAGGATGACTCTGACTGAAGTTTTGTCACTTGAAAAATATATTTCTGGCAAGGGTGAAGAAATAAAAGAGATAAAATAATTATAATAGTGATCCCTGTAATATCCAGTAACTTACATGTATGTCTTTGTAAATCTGCACATACAATACATTCTTATGATCCTGATCAGACCAAAATATTGCCACCCCAGACTGATTTAGATGCTGAAGTGACAATATTGCCTATCTAGCGTTGCTTTAATATGTAAATAAATGTGTGGGAGAAACAAGATAAAGGAAGGCTATGAGAAAACGCCTAGGCCAAATTGTAATACTTGTACATACAGTACATACATACTGTCATGCACATACTGTCCATACATACATACATACAATCATTCTTAAATATGTACATATGCATGAGGTGAGTATGCATGTATGTGCAAGCGTGCATGTATGTATGTGCATGACAGTATGTGTGTATGTGCATGAAAGTATGTTTTCATGTGCATACATACCTCTATACATATCTCTAGGCAGCTTCTCATAGAGACTTGCAACCCAAAAAAGCTAACCTAACCTTATACTCAAACAATGTTTGAGTATATTTGAATGTAATGTATCATAATATTTTCTTTAGCTCCACATATTAATGGTTCAGTATTCAATATATATATATATATCATCATTACACCAGTTATACATTTTTTACTAACCAGCTTTGTTAAAACAGTAGGCTGATCTGATTTCCATCTCATATAATCTGAACTGCTTGAAGTGAATAGAAACATATGATATTCTACTCTCTGTTGTTTTCATCCATCCATTTTGCAGATACTTTCTTGTTCAGCTTGGCTCAATTTGCTTAGACATGCAATTTTCAAGTGGAATGAACAGTTGAGACAGACATTTCAAACCAGCTGACCTTTTACTTATAAATAATTTGTTTTTGATGAGATTAAACTGTGGATTTGTTTACGACCTGTTAGGTGGCGTGGCATCTCTTGTTGCTTGCCCTCTGGGACGCTGTTCTCTTCCTGGAGGAGTCATCCTGTGTCTCAGCTTGTACTGTAGGTGTGACAGGAGGTTGCTTTCCTTCTCACAGTGGGATGGTCATCGTTTCACTATCCATCAAGTTGTTGTTCAGAGCCTTCCCCCCCCAGTTTGTGGTATTAAACTATTGGCAATCAATGACGCCCTGCTGTTGGAGTAAGCTGATCGGGAGTCATCTACCCTGGGTGTCTGAGGGGCCCTCTTCAGCAAGGACGTGCATAGTTGTGCTTACAAGTGCTTACAAGTGTTATTTAAATGTCATATCACTGTATTCAAATTTTTCTATGCTATTTTTTTTATTTGATCACATGATAGCTATCAAAACTTAATTTAATCTGGTCTTGCAAAGTTAGATTGGGACAGGAAAGCAGCTTAATACCCAAGCTTAAACATTTAAAGCACATTTTGTATATTTTGTTGAAATCAGAAAGTCACCATACAGCCTATAAAGCACTATTGTTTTCAGCTCTACGTGTACTGTTTTGAGCAAATCAATGCTCAATAAATAAACACATAAGTAAGATGACACATCCACTAAATCAGATTTGCCCCCTGGTCCTTCCAAAAATGTAATAACGCCCATTCCTAAAGGTAACATGGGACATGTGCACAGCCCATACCTTCACCGCCCTTGTTCAAGTGCAGGGATACCTGTCACAGGTATTGATGCATACACCCCAAAAGCAGTAGCATATTTATTAACTTGTTGTTATGGGAAGGGACTTGTCGGGAAATATAACGACAAGTGAAAAATGCAGAATATTGCAGTGCTGTTTCATATAAAGATGAAATCTCCCATGATGCTGCCTACTCAATGCAAGTGAGTCATTTAGATATTGAACACGTGTCTCTCTCAACTAGACAAAGGGATCTTAGACACATATTACTCCATGAGAAGAGTACTGGGTCTGTATTATTGTAAACATTCAGTCCAAATGGCTCGACGCCATTGCTATAATAATGTTCAAGTGCAACTATTTTACTGTTTGTATTAACAATGTATTACACCATGCGCACAATATACACCACTTTCTAAATGGACCATTTTTGTTGACACAATACCTGCCCTCGGGACGCAACAGCAGAGCTCTTTTCTTGCCAGAATTGGAAGGAATACCAAAACAACATGGAAGAAAGTCTATCATAATCAATATGTGAAGTTTGGTTTGTGTAGATTGGTTCTGGTTCTGTTGAATGTTTCAAAGTGTCAAAAGAAATCATCTTCATGTTATTATTTCTATGGTCAACTTATAGCTGAAAACTATTAGGCTCTCTGTGCAATTACAGGCCAAAAACATATTCCCTCTAGAGGTTTACATTTTTTCGGGTCATGGGATTCCTGGGAATTCCCACGGGATGTTACGGGATGATTAACACGGGACTAAACAGGGAACAGGATGGGACAGGACTTTTTTTTTTTACTCAAGCTTGGGTTGGGGGAGGGACCGGAGTATTTTTGTTGGAGTGGGATGGGACAGGAATGTCACTGTGCTGTTACAGCTGTAACATTGTGTGTTTTCTGCCAACTAGTGGTCAATTCAGAGTTAGGTTTCAAGTTGTTGTATCAGGACAGTTGGTGTTAAATTGTATTGGGAGCACATGTTGCAGACTCTGCCTCCTTCGTCATTGATTCGAGGCATCGTATGTATGTAATTTATTTGGTAATAATCTTATGTTGTATTTAAACATTTGTTAAATGTATGGTGTTTTGATTTTTATTTGTAGTTTCACAACTTCGATCATTATTAAACCTATGGACAACATTCGTGTCTCCAGATTACCGATGAATAATTTCCATTTTCCCAGGTTGTGAATGTGAATCATAAAATACAACAGTAACAGTAACACCAACTTTAGCATTTAACTGAAATCACGATTGATTGTTGAGTTGAGTCCTTACACCCATATTCTTAACTGCTATCTTTATAATAACAAACAACAGCTGTTTTGTGTGCAGGATCGCTCACTTCCCATTTCATGTGTTTTCTTTACTAAACGTGGTTTGGAGACCTGCGTCAGGTGACACAGATCCCTGATCAGTCACGTAGTGTGAACGCCGCATCGATGAATTGTTGAAATAAACTAGACGCTTCAAATACTAAAATCATCGTTAGCTGCAGCCCTAGAAGTTATGTCATTGATAAAATTCCATCACATGGTGACCAAAAGTAGAGCAAAACCCTCTATATGTGTATGTGTGTCTCAGACTCTTAATTGTCAAATGTGAATGTTACACCAGTGCAAAAAAAACACACTTAACTTTGTTCTTCAATCCCTCAGGGGTGGTCAGCATAACAGAATGCAGAACCGTCTGTGTGCACCGAGGCTGCACTAATGTATCAAACACAGGGGTAATTCATTGCAATTAGCAGCGACTCATTTAGGTAAGTAATGTCACCACAACCCCTGATGAATGGCAATCTACTGAAAGTCATGAGTCGGGTTTTCTTTGTGTAAGGGGAGTAGGTAATTGATATTCACAGAGAAAAAGACTGCAAAGCATTATGACATTTTAGACACAGGGGATATTTAGAATTACCTTATTATTTGAAAACCTTTGTACTGTGTGTAATGAAGTTTGGACTGTCTGGAGTAGTGGGTACATCATCGCCTGCTCTTTGAAGAATGTGATGGCTCCATTAGGGAATTAGGGTTATGTGTTTTGATTTGAGTTTTGTTAGTTGTAATGAAACAAAAACAAGTTTTATTTGGTTTAATTTTAACATGTTTTTAGTATTTAATACTTTGAGAAACCAAACAATACATAAACATAAACTACACAATATTTGTAAACTGGTTGCAAGGATGTCTGTGTCATCAACTCTTATCATACTGGATGTCATGCTCTTGTCTGACCAAAATGGGTCCATGCTCATGATAGCGTTTGGGCCATCATCAAAAAACATGACTGGCTGGTATTTGTTTTTGAGCCCTGACCCTTTTGGGATAGTGGGATCTCATCTGCTGTTGTTGAATCTCTGAAATACATTAGAACAAGAGAAGGAGTCCACAGCCACCCTAGCAACTATGTGAGGCTGTACATTGGCACCAGGGTACTTTCAATTAAAGGCTTACACCAGCATGCCAACATACTCATGATCACTATACTAACATGGTGATATTTAGTAGGTGTATTTACCATTTTAGTGTAGTGTTTTCAATATGTAATCACCACTACTCCACCTAAATCCTTCCATTTTCACAATCTTTCCCGAGTATACAACCAGGCCAGCCATATAAAGGCTTATGTATATAATTACTATCATTATCTCTAAAGTGCTCATTCATACAGTAGCCTAACGTCCCTATCCATGAGTAAAATATTAATATCAGATTTGCAGTAAATATATTGAAGTAATAAGCTTGATAAATTATATGAAGAAACGCACTCTTATTAAAATTCAACCAATTTAATAATAATCTGGATCAAGCCACCAAGTTCTTAAAGAACTCCAGCACAGAGAGAGGAACAGAGAAATAAACACATATAAATGCAGCAGTTTGGCAGTTCTGGACGCAGAATGGGCCGCATCAGGTCCGGATTCTGCAGACAGAAACACACATGAGCACATCGCTCTCAAACACGGTAGGTTGTTCACCAGTCACGAGCTGTGAAACAACAGCACGGCTCTGTTGGTAAATAAAAAGGAAAAGTTACGTTGCGTTCTCTGGCGGACCTGGATCAGCTGTTAGCTGTTTACAGGGCTAACGCTAAAGTTGCTACGTGGCTGTGTTTTAATGTTTTAATGACCGGGTCTGTTTGTTTTGGAGAGGAGACGACCGCGGAGGTAATTCAGCTCCCGGTAGAACTCTGTCAGGGCTCTGAAGTGGACCCAGAACAACTCTCATCAGCTGTTACCTGTAATGTTAAACACTTGCAGGACTAAAGTTACAGTGCGGCTGTGTTAAAACTATAACTTAGTACAACATCACTGTGCTGTAATAATGTTATGCTTTATAAAATGTCACATAATTAACAAAATAGCTATATAATGTCAGTCCAGTGACTGTTGCCTGACAGCCGACCTGCCTCTCATTCTCCGGCGCCGGCAGTCACTCAGCCTGCCGAGTGAATGAAAGACTGAGGAGGACACATGTGAGCGCTGAACGAGTAGTTCATTCCTGCTCCACAGTAGCTGTCACGTGACAAATGAACGACTCAGACCTAGAGACCCACAGTTGAGAGTCGTGAACTAATCAGTTCTGTTTGCTGTGCTGCCTGCTTACCACAGCCCTGTAGCCGAGCTGTCACGTGGCAAATGAACGACTTAAACAGGCACACAGTTGAGAATCGTGAGCTAATCAATTCTGTTTCCTGTGCTGACGATGATTCATCATTTGGGCACCATGAGTGTCTGTACAAAATGTCATGGCACTCCATCCAATAGTTGTTGTAGTGGACTGACCAACTTAAATCCATCCCCAGAGCCACTTCTTTTACAAATTAATTGACAAACATAATTTCAAGCACACTTAATTATTCCACACAGAAATAGCTCATTAGATCACCCTAACAAACTTGCAAAAAACTTTTTCTTCAAAGAATTTTGAATTTCATCTGAAATTTGGACTTGCTCTGACCTGCACTGATCCTTCATTTGTGGTGTAACCAAACAGTAGCTCTATAGAGCCTATATTTACAAGTGTTGAACATTATTAATGAATGAGCAGATCTTGTATAATAAGAAAATGGCAAAATTTGGAACAGTAACAGCACAAGCACTGTCATGAAAAGTCTAGTGAAAATCAAGATGATTGGCATGCAAGGACAATAGATACTAGGATACAGGCCACACTGGATAACTGATTTATTTGGAGTGAAATTAATAACTTGTTGTTTTTCAGACATTCAGAGCTTACTGATATCCCTGGGATGATGGAAACAGGAAGGCAATGGTTCAGGCTGGTGACCAGTGATGGTATACTAAAGAATATCATACTGTACAGATGAACAGGCTTATATCAACCAAACATCAAGAGCTTACATATAAATTAATTCAACTCAGCACACATTATCTTCCTCAGTGGAAGGAATAAGCCTACAGCAATATTTTCAATATAGCGTTGAAAGTAACAACTTTCTTGGATTCAGTGAGTAATCTGTCTACCACTTGCCTCTCCTCTGTACTGCACCATGGTGTTTGCTTCGTAAACATGGCATCAGGATAACTGAATCTGTTGACCAACACAAGCTGTTTGAAAAGGCCTGAAGACATCTGACTAAGGTGTTCACATGCCCCATTAACTGGAAAGATTTCGGTGAAATCTGGGCTCTGCTTACTCCAATTATGACCTTACCCTGATTAAGATAATTTCTGAAGTGTAGAAATGTGTGCTGAATGTTGAGTGTGGGTTTTTTTCTGTGTCAGTGTGCATTTCACCGGAAAAGACATGCATGCATATTTACAGACAACCAGGGAAGGAGCCCTACTGATTTCATCAAACCCTGAAATTCCTCTCTGTCATAACAAAGGTGCCTCTCTCCTGAAATGGAGGGGTGGAGCGCGCTTCCCTCAGGTAGCCACCATGAAGAGCTGGCAGATGGAGGCTGCAGCTGTTCCCAGGTATGGGAGCACGCTGGAGATTGGCTCGCATTCCCTCTGGACCAGGCCCATCTCAGTGGGGAATTCACAGGCAGGCCTTTTCACATTGGCAGCCTCTCAGACTGGGCTGCAACCAGAGCTAAAGGTTCACACTTCTCCCCCTATGCTGTTTCCTCCCTGTGCCTTTTTTCTCCCTCATTTGAACCTGAGCTGAGCTTCAGGATGCTTCTCCACTGTAAAAGCAAGTGACAATAAACACATCTTAATGTGTATTCAATTAGAGTCTTAAAGGAATACCTATTCTGTGTCCATAGAATTGCTTTTCTGCGCTGAATTGTTAATCTAATGTTGACAAAACTTGAAGCACTACTTTTTTATAAATGTAAGACGCAATATCATTGGAAATGTAATATTTAGTTTCAATAATAGAACAAATGAAAGTTTTTAAGCAGGAATGCAAAGCACAGTAAAGAGCAATTCATGTTAAAACATGTGGGTCTGGGAAGGACAAGTAGAACAGACCAAGGTGTAGCAAGGAAGAAAAAAAAGCAAAGGAATAACCACATTACTGCAGCTAAGTATAAAAACAAAAAAAGCAGTTAGTGTAGCGACTTTATACTTGTGTCCCAGAATTGAACTATGGTTATGGTTAGGGAAAGATTGTAGTTAGGCCACTTTATGAGGTACACCTTGCTAGTACCGGGTTGGACCCCCTTTTGCCTCCAGAACTGCCTTAATTCTTCGGGGCATACTTTGAACCAGATGTTGGAAACATTCCTCAGAAACTTTGGTCCATATTGACATACTAGCATCACGCAGTTGCTGCAGATTAGACAGCTGCACATCCATGATGCGAATCTCCTGTTCCACCACATCCCAAAGGTGCTCTTTTTGATTGTGATCTGGTGACTGTGGAGGCCGTTGGAGTACATTGAACTCATTGTCATGTTCAAGAAACCAGTTAGAGATGGTTTGAGCTTCAGTAGCCATCAGATGACGGGTACACTGTGGTCATTAAGGGATGGACATGGTCAGCAACAATACTCAGGTAGGCTGTTGAGGTTAAACAATGCTCAGTTGGTACTAAGGGGCCCAATGTGTGCCAAAAAGATATCCCCCACCACCAGCCTGAACCGTTGATTCAAGGCAGGATGGATCCATGCTTTCATGTTGTTTATGCCAAATTCTGACCCTACCATCTGAATGTTGCAGCTGAAATCGAGACTCATCAGACCAGACAACGTTTTTCCAATCTTCTATCGTCCAATTTTGGTGAGCCTGTGAGAATTGTAGCCTCGGTTTTCCTGTTCTTAGCTGACAGGAGTGGCACCTGGTGTGGTCTTCTGATGATTCAACATGTTGTGTGTTCAGAGATGGTATTCTGCATACCCGGGTTGTAACGAGAGGTTATTTGAGTTACTGTTTCTGTCATCTTGAACCAGTCGGCCCATTCTCCTCTGACCTCGGACATCAACAAGGCATTTTCGTCCACACTACTGCCGCTCACTGGATATTTTCTCTTTTTTGGACCATTCTCTGTGAACCCTAGAGATGGTTGTGTGTGAAAATCCCAGTAGATCAGCAGTGTCTGAAATACTCAGAGCAGCCTGTCTGGCACCAACAACGATGCCATGTTCAAAGTCACTTAAATCCCCTTTCTTCCCCATTATGATGCTCGGTTTGAACTTCAGCAAGTTGTCTTGACCACGTCTACATGCCTAAACGCCTAAATGCATTGAGTTGCTGCCATGTGATTGGCTGATTAGCTATTTGTGTTAGCAAGCAATTGAACAGGTGTACCTAATGGAGTGGCCAGTGAGTGTATATGGCTCTTTAGTACGTAACTGCTCAGCTAAGTTAGCTAAATGCCAACTTCATCTGTTTGGTCTGGGTGGGTAGCATACAGCAAGGTTTTATAGCTTTTTTTGTCGGAAAAAGATTCCTGCTTTGTATTGAAACAGTTCTGATGAGAGCAATGTCAAAATGGTTTGAGTAAAAAAAAAAAAAAAATCTAACTGTAAAATGCTTGCCTTTTTGGTGCACTATGGGAAACATTTAAACCATGTCCAGCTAAATCTTTATGTAAATAGAACGTTGAATATTTACGTATAATACTTTGAATATATTACAGACAACTATTTCAATGCAGAGGGAATGCACAAGCAGATCTGGAAAGACAGCTGTAACATCAGCTCAAGACCCTTTTGCACCCTTCACATCTGATTTGTCTCAGAGCTTAAAAATCCTTCTGTAACGGTCCGCTGCTCTCCATCTACATCCTTTGTGACTGTAATAGATTTAAGAAGGGAAATCAATAAAGGATATGTTATTAGCAGAGTCACCTAGGGTTGGGCAATATTTTGAAGCTATGTCATGATACACAATATAAATCTCGATAAATACATTTAGTAGATTACCCAAATATGTATATAGTAGTTAAAATTAGCACAACCTCAAATATCTAAAGCAATATTGCTGCAGTAATATTAATATCCAAATATACAGTCCCGTCCAAAAGTATTGGAGCAGTACGGCAAATTCCTTTGTTTTTGTTGTTCACTGAAGACATTTTGGTTTAAGATCAAAAGATGAGTATGAGACAAGAGTTCAGAATTTCAGCTTATATTTCCTGGTATTCACATCTAGACGTGTTAAACAACTCAGTGAAGGTATCACAATCCACTGTTGGAAGAAGACTCAGAGAGCAGAAATATAGAGGCCACACCACAAGATGCAAACCACTCATCAGCAGGAAGAATCGCAAGGCCAGAGTGAAATTTGCAAAGAAGTACAGAGATGAGCCGCAAAAGTTCTGGAACACAATCTTATGGACTGATGAGACCAAGATTAATCTCTAGCAAAGTGATGGAAAGGCCAAAGTGTGGAGAAAGAAAGGAACTGCTTATGATCTGAAGCATAGAAGCTCATCTGTGAAGCCTGGTGGAGGTAATGTCATGGCTTGGGCGTGCATGGCTGCTTCTGGAACAGGCTCATTAATATTTATTGATGATGTAACTGATGATGGTAGCAGCAGAATGAATTCAGAAGTGGACAGAAACATTTTGTCTGCCAATTTACAGAGAAATTCATTGAAACAAATGTGGAGGAAGTTTATCATGCAGCAGGACAATGAGCCAAAGCACACTGGCAACAAAACAAAGGACTTCATCAGAGGAAAAAGTGGAAGGTTTTAGACTGGCCAAGTCAATCACCTGACCTTAACCCAATAGAGCTGCATTTCACCTCCTTAAGAGGAGACTGAAGGGAGAAACACCCTGAAACAAACAAGAACTGAAAGAAGCTGCGGTAAAAGCCTGGAATAGCATCACAAATGAAGAATGCAACAGTTTGGTGATGTCGATGGGTCACAGGCTTGAGGCAGTTATTGCAAGCAAGGGTTATGCTACCAAATATGAAATGTTATTTACTTTAAGATTATTTGTTCCATTACTTTTGCTCACCTAAGAATGCTGTGGTCTAATACAAACGGTGATATGTCCTGAGTTGTTTAACACATCTAGATGTGAATAGCAGGAAATAAAAGCTGAAATTCTGAACTCTTGTCTCATACTCATCTTTTGATCTTAAACCCAAATGTCTTCAGTGAACAAAAACGAAGGAATTTGTCTTACCGTTCCAATACTTTTGGAGGGGACTGTAACTGTGCTTTCAGACCAAAAGCGAAGCGAGCATTCGGGGCGGTGAGTTTACATACAAAGGCAATGCAAAGACACGGGTTCTTCCCCTTCACGCGTTGTGTGTGAACACTTGCAGCGAAGGTATTCACGCGAGGAAAGCATTGCGAGGATTAAATTTGCCTTTGGTCTGAAAGTACCATAATAGTAAAATGCTGACAGGGATCATTTTACTGCACAGTGACTACTTTAGGGACATTTTGCTACTAGTCCAGCGGTTTAAAGGATACACCTTCCTCATCCATCCTCATCAATCTGGTGGATGTGTAACTGGGTAGGTTGATGAGGTCAGTGCCCTGAACAAATGTAGCAAATTCAAATAAATATGTTCTCCATGAACATTTTAGTGTTGTGATTAAGCACTAAACAATGTAATAACTGGACATTTTACAAATAACAAGAAAAACTACACTTGGTAAACAAGCTAGCTAGTTCGCTAAAATAACTTTAGTGTGCTGTCTTTGAATCCACTGTATGACTGACCACGACATACATTAATTTCCAATCCAGAAGCCACCCAACACAACACCACACTGAGTCAAGGATTTTCTAGCCAGATTTGACAGTGCCTGGCTAAGCTTAGTTAAATCAAATTACACAAGGAAAGACACAGGAAAGCAAACTTAAGCACTCGAGGCACATTTCACACCGCAGACGTCCAATCAAAGAAAAAAGAAAGCCTTAATGGGTTTTAAAAGTAATAAAGACTTTTCCAACACTCTGAAGAGTTTTGTGGCCAGTCTGACTTCAGAAACATTATTAGGACCTACTAAGAGAGACATTTTAACTTTGATAGACAAAACTATAAATCTGTCATTACAGTCAAAGCTAGGCTCTTGAGTAGGGCAGCTGTCTTATATTTTGTTTTATATTTAAGCTGTGGTTAAATTCCCAAAAGCTAAACACGCACCATATCTCTTCTTTTAATGTCTTCTTGGTGCATTATGTGTATCATTGTAAATGTACATTTCTGAAAACATAATTATGCTGTCATCTTGCAACATGCCTAGAATGATTCTGTTTAAATATAATGTAATTAGTCCTGTTATTTTCTCTCACAGTGATTTAACTGTCCACTCAACACAATATCATAATCATATAGAGAATATTATACGTTCTAGTTTTATTTGTTGCTGTCTTTCAGGGTACTGGAGCATAAAATTGGAATATCATTGCATGATGGCACTGGCAGAAAAAATAGTTTGATGGCTGCAACTCAATTGTATATTTGTAATTGCTATAAAAGGTAGTGGGGAAGAACCGAAGAGTTTAAGGTGGATGGCTTCTTCATTTTCTCATTTGCTGACTTTTTCTTTGCTGTCAATCAGTCAGTCTGGAGCCGTTTAGTAGAAACATTGATACTCCCACACACAGTTTATTTTAAAGGAAATGATTGTGCTCAAATGTGCCAGTGAACAACATTCAGACTGAACACTCTCGCAGGTCAGTCAGAGTATCTTCATCCATTGCACTACTCGACTTCATACAGAAGAGGAGTTTGAAAGATACACCACAAAAGGAAGATCATTTCATGTGTAAGTGTAACAAGACTGAGGGTACCTTAAGAAAGCTGTGTTTGAATCACAGCACAAAAGTTTAAACACTGAAAAAGTGTCAAGAGCTCTGTCACACCTATCAAACCCCTCAGTGACCTCTTGTGCCCTGTACAGAAGCAGTTTCTCCACTCATTTATTTAGGTTTTTCCTTCCATTTGTGACAAGTTGTCTCTACATACTTTATAATACTCCTCTTCATTTATAGTATAAAATTTTTCAGTCTACAGTGAGTCTGTCATGAATGCCCACTGACGGTTGAACACAGTAGTTATCTGCCAACAGTATTGGTTGAGACATTACTGTCTGTGCTGTTTTCTCTGTGCGCTTATCAGTGATTTGAAGTGGGTCCTGCTCAGTTGAAAAAAAAGGTTATGTCACGTACTTCTGTCTAGCAGTCAGGACTTAAAAGATTTAATGAATCAAACATTAATTTGAATATTTAGCCAATCCGTATCTGATTACATGTCATTCCAGGCATCTAGCTAACACTATACACTTGACCAGTGCTAGAGTAGCTTGCAGAGCCATATCATGGGTCAGAGGTGGACATCTGTATCTCAGCCGGCAATAACAAAGAAAATGGCTGTTTACTAATTTCTCCCTCATCCTTGGCCTTTTGATCGAACAACGTGGGTTAGAAAGATGTGGGTGGAGGCTAGTCCTCTAAATATCTGTATCACACCATAACCAGCCTTCGTTTGAGTTATCAATTCAATTCTGAAAAATGTACTCAAATCCCTAGTCTAACCATAACAGCTTTGCTTTTCACTTTCAGTTGGAAAAGTGTCACATTACAGAAGCTAAACACTTAACTTTAAAATCTAAATATGATGGTAATTATGGCTTGTTTATTTATCTTACTATCAATCAAATATGAGCCAACCACACCCACACAGTCCTGATAATGTATATTAGCACGAGAGTACTTTTTTTCAAGCTTTAGCAACTGTGGTTGTCACAAATCTCAAAAATGTATTTTATATAATATAAAAACACAACAAGATTTTTAATCTACTTTGTATATATACTATCTGACTTCCAAAGTTGGGCCACATTGTATCTTTAAACTGGAATATTCATAGTTGGGGTTTTTGCATTCATACTAGAAAATGAGTGGGGGACCTCATAAATGGTGGTCTCAAACTGTCTGTTGTCAGTATGACGTGTGAACATCATCTTGCAGAGTTGCTTAAGATAGGCAATCCATCAGAGTCAACATCGTTTTAGTCAAAGTTACATTATCATTGCATGGTAATGCAGTTTAAAGTGCGAATTGATTTGAAAAGACTGCTCCGCCATTGCATGTGCCACTGCTCTTGGAAGTCTCCCACAGCACATTTCAAACTTAAGAGCGGCTTTAAAGAATTTATCAGTGAACTTGCTAAAATTAGTTAACTGAGCAGTTCACAAATTTTTTATGCACCAAGAAATGTACTGTAGGTCCCGGCTCCGTTTTTAAGCTAGTCTGAAAGTCTGGAGAAAGTAAATTAAGTTTACTTTTTGGCCGTTGCTGTCCTTTGTATTGCCCACGATATTGTTTTGAAGCAGTGTTCCTGCAGTCGTATTGTTTAACATGTCTACCTGGAGGTTTCAAGTGTTTGTTTGTGAACTACTGTAGCAGAGTAATTAGTAACTTTCTCAGACCGCCAAGCAGAAAACACTGAATGTACCGTAATGACTCACAGCCCACTGTTGAAATGTACATGCACATGAGGCATACTGTGAACTAATGGCAATAATGCATGACAAATTGTCCTGATATATTCTGTCCGACATTGCAGTGAGTCCCTCTGGAAATGAGTAATTGGCTTCCTTATGCATTTCACTGTATACCTATTATGAGTTTATATATTATTATGACCACATGCTATTATTGACTTGGCTTTCATAACTTTTCGCTATTTCCAACTGTAGAGAAAAGGTACTGAGCCAGCGGAGAAAGAGAAATAAGAGGCACAAGGAAATTAAAGGGATAGTTAGGGATTTTTGAAGTGGTGCTGTATGAGGTGTGTGAGGTACTTATCCACAGAAAGTGTATTATCTTCAGTAGATGGCAGACATTTCCTTTGGACCTACATTTTCTTAACCGTAGACCTTCTGTATTCCTGCGCATAAGGGTAACTTGGCTGCACACTGTATAAAGGAAATGGTCGTCTGACAGAAGGTAAAAGGCTGAAAGTATTCAAAATAGAGTGTGGGCCTTCTTTTATGTGGCTAAAATACATTTTGCTGCTGACCCTGTTGACAGAAGTACATTGCTTACCTTTAGTACCGGTACAACTCTCTACTTCTCCAAAATGGGGACATGCTGACCGCCATCTACTGCAGATAACACACTGACTACATAAGTACCTCATACAGCTCCACTTCAAAAATCCCAAACTATCCATTTAAGCTGACAGAACCAAAGACTGTTTACAATCTAATGTGGAGTTACAAACATTGCATGACAGTATGAGAATAGCCTGATATGGCTGGTGTTGTTTAACTACTGTGATGAATTCAAAGTTAAAATTTGGACTGAAGAACACTGTTCCAACTTTGGCCACTCAGCCAAAATACGAAACCAGGCTGAGCTGTTCTTGGGTGCTTGATTAGCGTCGACAGTTGTTATCACATTTGTTCTTCTTGGTAGAGGCATATAATCTGTTACAGCAGTGGTCCCCAACCCTTATGGGCCTGTTCACCCCTTAAACTCTCCCTAGCTTACTTGGTAGAGCACGCGCCCATGTACAAGGTTTATTTCTCACTGCAGGGGCCTGATGAGAATCCAGACAGTAATTTACTGAAAAAATAGAGAAAGATGAGATTATAATAAGGTCTGAAAAATATTAAAAGAAAATTCTGAACCCTCTCATTTCGCAACTCCTCAGCTTTATTTTGTGTACCCTTGAAGGGGCCCTGATCCCTAGTGTGGCAACCACTGTACTGCAGTATGTATTGATGGAGAGTACTCCAAGCCAGGTTCTAAACCACACTTTTTGCCGAGGTGTGTGTTTTAGGGCATAAAGCAATGCTTAGCACTGACTTTCAGGAGGAAAGAGTAAATCAATTCAATTGAACTGGGCTTGCCTAGGCTTGTTTGAAGTTAGTTAATTGTGTTCTCTCTAGTAGCCTTACTGTGCTTTAATGAAGTTGTAGCTTGACTGACCATATTTTTACAAAAGCTTCCTCAGCACGACTAAGATAACAAAAAAGGGCTTAACAGTTTTCATTTTTCTAAGCACTTTCTGACAAAGATAAATGAGTGAAAGGGTTTTCACCCTGTGGTGTGTTTAATAAATTACATTAGACATTGATTCATTTGTTAGGTCAAATCACCAATAGCTTCATTAAATGACAGTCTCTCTGGGCAATAAATTATTCATATTCATCACTAGCATTTAGGATTTAAAATTGCACTGGAGGATGTGGGTTGATGACAGCGTCACCTTCCTCATAAAACTGCATATTTAGCAAAACATTACTGGATAAGCAGCCACATAACCACCAACAGGCCATAATTCAGTCAACGGTAAGCCTAAGAGGGCCAGCCTGTAGTCCAGTGTTGGGAGGCTGGTAGAGGGAAGCAGAGCCAACAGAATCCTGAAAGGCTTTTCGGTTTAGCTGCTTTAGCGTCTGTCCCCAGGGTGGCACAGTGCTGTTGTACCTTTTGAATATGTATGTGAGTTATTAGTCCTGGGGGAGCTACTATATATCCATGGAGCAGTGAACGGATGACAATGGGGGCCCAGTCGTCTTTTTCCTTTATCTGGGCCTGTCTGCCTCCTGATGTATCTCTCAGCACAACTTGTTCAGATTGCCTCATCTATCATTGGCCTCAGATATGAAAATGTGGATCCCTGCATTGGGGCCCAGTCACATTGTTACGAGTGCAATCTGGAGGCATCATGGGGGAGGCCCTCCTTCAAAGTTAAGGGGGGAGAAGGGGAGATGGGGGGGAGTGGCTATCAGAGGGGGAAAAAGTCTCAAGGAGAGGAAAGGAGCAATTGTGCATCTCTTCATTTTTTATTTCACTTGTCTGCAGTTTTTGTTTTTTTGTTTGTTTGTTAAAGAACACTCACTTTCTCTGTATTAAGATAAGTAATGAACTATACTGCGGCCTTATCTATTTCTGTTTACAAGCTTATTGCATTAGTGAAACCACTTGTATATCAATCACTTTATGTGCAGAATTTAAAACTAATAAGTACACAATGATTCACTTACTGTCTATTTTCAAGGACATATGGCTAGCAGCATGTCGGCAGTCAACACTGCGGTGTTGCTGTGAAATTAAAGACGTGTTTATGACTATGCTCCCATGCCAAATCTCTTATACCACGCATTTGTTTATCGGCTTCCCTTAATAATGTGTGAAGGGGGATCTTAATTAGATTGGGCATAATAAAGGAGTTACCAATTTGCATTACACAAGGTCATTCATTATCTGCTCACAAATTTGGGAGGCCAGGTTATCTGTTGGTAAAACTTGTTTTTGTTGCATGAAGTATACGCAACTCCAGAATTGGCTTAAAAAGTCTTTGTTTGTGTGATGGCATAGTGCCTTGCAAAGAGAATACTGTTTTTTTTAAAGTAAATAAGTACGGCCTTCAGGTGTTACCCAGACTTTACTACAAAGACAGAGAGCAGCAGCCACAGATCCAGTGAAGTTGAGAAAAAAAAGGGGGGTTGTGGGTTTCTGTCTGGCTGTATACAGATACAGGGAAGTTGTAATGCATTAATGTTAGGGTTTTTTAAGTTGTTTATTTTACCCCAAAATCATTGCATTAGAATCTTCAGAATACGTAAAAATATGGGTGAATTAAAAAAATTCACTACAGTTTGTCTTTGTATAATCTTCAGGGAATACAAAGGGACAACGCTGCATCTGCCGGCAGAATATGTCCCTACAGCTTCCAGCTCCACTTTCACTAGCTTGTTTATTTTGATTATGTACAGTTCACAGTTCAGCAAACGTATCTATGTTTTACTTCATTCCTGTCTGTCCCCCAGCTTTCATCACAGTTCACCTCATAGTCCCTTCCTGCAGCTGCCCAGGCCCAATCCCAATCTCCACCCTAAAGCCTAAACTCTGAAACTTCACAGTCTTGGTGCTTAAGTGCGAGAGGCTGCAAGGGCCCAAAATGGTAAAATGGGACAGCACCGCACTTTGCAACATATCACACCACATTACCTTCCATCCATCCATCGTCAACCGCTAATCCTGTGTACAGGGTTGCGGGGGGGCTGGAGCTAATCCCAGTTGACATTGGGCAAAAGGCTGGGTACACCCTGGACAGGTCGCCAGTCCATCGCAGGTTTTACCTTGACCGCGCCAAAACACGTGTGGGTTTGGGACTTTGTATTTTACATTTTTTACTTTCTTAACAGCCGAGGCACTGAAGGGACAATCTGATATGAACGTATTCCAGGCTCTTACCTGATTATCTGAAAATTGCATGTGAGAGTTAATTTGCAAAATATCAATTTACTCATTTTTATCATAACACAGATGCAGACTTAACGAAAGTGTGCATAAAGGGCTCAAAAAGTTTTGAAGATTTGACAGCGGGACAGCCCCAAACTTACCAGGAATACGCCTCAAAGTCTGTGAGTCTGTGAGTCTGTGAGCATGGAGACTGGGATTCAGCACTCATTCTCATCCCCAGTCTGTCGACCTGTCTCTAGCTCCAAGTATGCATACCTGCCATCTTCAAACTGTCCACCAGATGCCCTTAGACTTTCCCTCCTTTCCCCATCACACGACTGCCCCACCCATCTACACACCTGTTCCTACTTTTTCTCTGCCCTGCAGTTACCTGGCTTACTTAGCCCACTTCTCACCTGCAACTCATTCATTTATCAGCTACTCAGTATATACCAGTTCTAAGCTGCTTAGATTTTGCATACAAATACAAGTGTTTAAACTTTTGTCAATATGGACACATATCGTTAGATGTTAGGGAAACCATTGGCACCAATGTATAATTACAGCAATTACCGGCATGGTAAATAACAACTAGACTACCTACACTTTGTAGTAGTCATAAAGTATACAAATATGTTTCCATTCCCCGATTATGTAAATGCCTTTAGTCTGTAAGGGTCCACCGATCACAATGAAGACTCATAATGGTTTTTCATGAAAATGAATCCAAGTTGGGAAAATTGTCATGTGAAGTTCATTGCTTACTGTCTGCTAACTTCTTTAATCAAAGACCACACTTTAACTAACATTCAGTCTTTTCTCTTGTACTTGCAGTATTTAACATCTTTCCTGAGCAAGAGATTGAGCAAAAGGAATTAAAGGTCTGTCCAAAATATAGGCAGATTGAGTTCAGTGATTGAAGCAAATAAAAGCTTGGCCTATTAATTTCTGCATTAAGTTAGCCTACATTAAATGTGGGTTTATTTGCATTTAAAGCCTGACACAAATGCAGGTAAATCCATAGCCTGGATTTGATTTTTCCCTGTTTATTGGACTTTGGATTCCTGTCTGTTCCTTTCTGTATTTGTTTGCTTGTGTTGGACTGCTCTTTGGTTTTGACCATTGCCTGCCTCACCTTCACATAAGTCTTTGTACCTCCATTTTGTGTGATTAAATCATTGCACTGCACCAGTTCTGCCTCAATTGTCTGCAGCTAGGTCTTCCAGTTGTGACACCTTTACTGAGCTTTATAGTGAGTTTCAGATCATTGTTAAGCTGTCTGGCCCCAAACTTTACTGTTTTGGTTAACTCTCACCGCTCTCATAGCATCGTTTTCAGCTGCAACAAGCAACTGTTTTCAGCAAAAAAAAACTCTAAAAACCCACTGTAGACTACCTGTGCAGCACCAATCAACAGACAAACACAGTTAGCTACTAGCTGGTAAAAATAGTGGTGTATTTAGAAGGATAAAGAGCCCATTATTTCCCTCAGTAATTGGTAAAGACAGAATATAGTATGTGCTATAGTAGCCCAAAAATTTTTGGGCCAGAGCACAGTAACACCAGCCTGGGCAACAATATAAAGGTACAATGCAGAAATACAGATAGAGAGTGCACTTACTGCAGTTTGTTTTTCAGCTCTGTTTTTTAGTTGCTGCAAATGTCCCTTTGTATTTTCACGAAAGGTATTCAGCTATAGTGATTTCAAAAGTGCTGATAAATTGAATGAGTCTATGTGACTTTTGCTCATTAGCGCAGGTTCATTTGCACTGTGGACATGAAGCAAAATGTTTCCTCCCAAACTGAGGGTTTGTTCACACCCTGCGAGATTATATGCTTTTGATGTTTTAACATAAAAGTCTCTGTGATTGTCATATACTGTCCACCAGGACAAATGGGTAACTTCGTGGACGAGCTAAACACACTGCTGTCTTCAATACCAGAGCACGACTGTCCCCTACTTGTCCTCGATGACATGAACATTCACTTCCTGTCTCTGATTCAATCCTTTGATCTAATAATCTTATAACTAGCCAATTCTCTAAAACACTCAAACTCAACCATTGTAGCAATCGTACTACATCTTTTCTTCTGCCCTCTCAGGTCAATGGTTCTTCACTCTCCTCGTTTACTCCTCTCACAGAGAGCAAAGTATCAGAACTGACCCATAGCCGTCCCACTACATGCCCACTGGACTCAATTCCTACAAATCTCCTCCAAGCCATATCTCCTACCGTGATCCCCGCAATTACTCATGTGATAAATACTTCTCTGGCTTCAGGAACCTTCCCGACCATTTTCAAAAGGGCTCGGGTCACACCCTTGCTCAAAAAGCCCTCACTTGACCCAACTCAAGTTGAGAACTATCGGCCAGTGTCTCTTCTACCATTTTTATCCAAAACTATCGAACGGGCAGTATTCAAACAGGTCTCAGAATTCCTCTCACGAATGACTTCCTAGATCCATATCAGTCTGGTTTTAAGAGTTTCCACTCTACTGAAACAGCTTTTTTGTCTGTAATAGAAGCCCTAAGGTCAGCTAAAGCTGCAGCCCAATCCTCGGTTCTTAACCTGCTTGACCTATCAGCTGCCTTTGACACAGTCAACCACAGGATGCTGCTATCCACTCTCTCAGCAATGGGCATCTCAAATAAATCACTCCTGTGGTTCGAATCCTATCTCTCTGGGCGTTCCTACAATGTTTGGTGGCAAGGACAATTATCCTCCTCCCACTGCCTCTCCACAGGGGTGCCCCAAGGCTCAGTGCTAGTGTCCCTTCTCTTCTCAATTTACACCACCTCACTGGGGCCGATCATTCGCTCTCACAGCTTCTCTTACCACTGCTACGCAGACGATACGCTACTCTACCTATCCTTCGCGCCAGACAACCCCACCGTCTCGGTGCAGATCACGGACGGTCTCTCGGACATATCTGCATGGATGAAGGCTTGCCACCTTCAACTAAACCTCTCTAAGACTGAAGACTCTTGGTCATTCCAGCCAAGCAATCTATCCACCATAACATCAAACTAGAAATTGTCTCCTCAACCATCACTCCAACCAGGGTGGTGAGAAACTTGGGTGTCATGATTGATGACCAGCTGTCCTTTTCAGACCATTTTGCTGCTGTCTCTCAGTCATGCCTCTTTGCTCTATACAACATAAGGAAAATCAGGCCCTACCTCATTCAGTATGCCACCCAGCTTCTGGTACAGGCCATGGTTATCTCTCGCCTCGACTATTGCAATACCCTTCTAGCAGGTCTTCTCAGCTTGTGAGGTGAAACCCTTACAAATGGTTCAGAACGCAGCAGTTTGTCTGGTTTTTGGTCAGCCCAAAAGAACTCATGTCACTCCATTACTCAGTGACCTTCACTGGCTCCCCGTGGCCTCCAGAATCAGATTCAAGTCACTCATGCTTGCATACAGAGTGACTACTATCTACCTAAACTCCATCATACAATCTTACGTTCCTTCTCGGCCACTATGCTCCTCCAACGAACGCCGCCTGGCTCTGCCATCCCTTCACACAAAGCAATCCCAGTCCCGGCTGTTCTCATCTGTGAAACCACGATGGTGGAACAAGCTACCACACGCCATCAGAGGTGTCCCCCTCTAACTTCAAGAAGCTCTTGAAAACTCATCTCTTCCCAGAACACTTCCTCTAACATGCACTTCCTGTGCTCTTCTTATATCCCCTTACAATTATTTTGTATTGATTGCACTTTTTTTGTTAATTCTTACTTCCTTCCTTTGGATAAAAGCGTCTGCCAAATGAGTAAATGTAAATGTAAATGTAGTTTGCACAAAAACGTATATACAAAGCCCCTTCATCTAGGAGTGTACACAGTACTATCGAATAGGCTGTTGCATTGACTATTTCCTAATAATGTCGAAAGGAGAGATCTGAGGTCTGGAGCTGTCCAGATTGTCATGAAACATGGCTGGGGTGAAAGCAATGAACAGGGGAGGAGACCTGTGTGCTAATCCCACAATCAACCGAGTCTCCACGGAGGGATTTAGCATAAAGGCAACAGCTGCAGAGCTCCACCGGTCACCCAACAGAAACCTCAGGTCATCTGGCAGTGGTTTAATCAACATCCAGATCACAGCGGCTCAATTGAACAGATTAAAGTCAGTGTTTCCTTTTTATTTCTCTTCTCTCCTGTGCTTGTTGGATGTCTTTCATAATCACACATTCAAGGCTGTGATTGCACAGCAAGGGGAAGGGTCTAATGGGTCTGTCATAAAGGTAGAATCAGACTAGATGTTTTCCACTATCAACTTGAACATGTTTTCAATGTAAATCACTTGAATCTCTAATTAACCATAATGGATTGTACTATACTTTATAATGCCAACTGTCTTACTAACTCTAGACCTATTGAGGAAAAGTGTGAATGTCTGTCTAAACAATGTAAGTCTAACATACAATTTCACATCTACCAAATGGATAAGACTGTATAAACAATAGCCAGGATACCAATTATAGTATGACATGTCACTTAGTGCTGCACACTGTCAATGCCTGTGTGATTTAGGAAAAGGGGAATTAATGTATAATTCATGTATAAATAAACCTTTCAATACAAAGACAAATTTGTACCGGCGTCACCTAGGTAAAAGATTGACACAATGGGTACGAGTTCCTCCCTCGTGAGTGCGCTTTCTGACAAACTTTCTCCTGCATTTCCAATTATATTGACTTTGGATCCAGCACTGCAGTGGATGTCAAATGATATCTCCGTGGCTCATCTCCTCTCCAGAGACTCGTTGGTGTAAATAAGGCTTGTTTTGGGACGTTCCACCTCACTGTTGTGTGTTTGGTGTTGTGGTTGCAATTATGGCCAGAAAATATGTTATTTTTTTAACAACCATATTATTTTCCTTAAAAATGTATTTCCCCACTCTAGATTTTAGGCTGTCTTTGAGGGGGAAAAAAGCTTTTAGAGAATGTTGTATATGTGTGTAGCTGTTACACCATTAGACTAAGATCTTTCTCTGCCAGTCCCCATCTCCTTAACATGCACCTTTTCTCCTATGCCGTTTCATTCATCAGTCTTACCTTCTCTCGCTGTCAAATGCACCTCTCTTTTCCTGATTTCCACCTAGATTTCTCTTTTTCCAAGTTTTATTCCACCTCCTGTGTCTCCATCAAACCCTGTCTCCTTCAAATGATGTTTATATACAACTAATTTGAACTGCAGATATATTTGGGGAGAAATGTAATGCCAGACAAATTCTGAATTAGGAATCACTGCAAAATGTTCATACAAAATAATATCTGCAAAAACTTTCACTAACTTATTTTTTTTTTTTTTTTTTGGTATATTCACTCTTGCAAAACAATACTCGCTTGTATCAAGTTTGTAGACTATTAAGACAGGGTGATTTGTATGAGATAGAAAGAAGCACTCCTGGGGCCTGTACTACGAAGCAAGTTCAACATACCCAGGATATCTTTTTGTTATCTAGCTTCACTAAGCAACCATGAACACACAACTGTGGTTATCAACTCTGTCAGCCCAGGCTTTAGTGCTTCAATCAGTCTCTGTTGTAGGATGATATCGGTATACAAAAGCATCTCCGCATCGCCCAGAGCATGAAAGTAGCCTATAAAACAGTCTGCGGGATCTTCTGCGAATGGTGATGCCATTTTTCAAGATAATTGATTGGTCAATACGCGGTGCTTTTATAGCATCTCTTATCTCAAACATAACCTGCTCCAGAGCAGGATTGGCATTCAGCATACGTTGCCATGGCGGTGTATTTTAGGAAAAAGTCCACACTGATTTAAAGCACTACATTCAACATTTTCCTTTATTAACATTTATTAAATAAACATTACCAACCAACCAAAGTTATTTTGTTGTCTGAACTTAACCACATCCCGGAATCAGGAAGCAAAACCCAATTTGTGTTTTATGTACATCCGCCATCCAGCCTGACTGCCTCTCTGCTAAATAAAAGAATCACTTCCTTCACTTTAAACACACTGACACATGTGTCCCTCAAAACGAATGTGGTCTTTCTCTGCTTACCTCAGTTGTTGGCCATCAGAGCCCCTTTTCGCAGCCACAGCCTTGGACTAGTTAGCGCTGATGAAATGCAGCCCTGATAGATGAATAGAAGTTTAAATGTAAGAGCGTTCTGGGTGATTACAGTGCGGCTTAGTACAAAAGGGGATCTGCATCAGGCATTGTAATGAGTCTCATCACTAGAAAAGGCGCAGCATGGGGGACAAGGCGAAGTAGAAATCATAGTTTAGAGCCAGAGACAGATCCAATTCCCTTACCCCCCCATAATTACTGCAGATCAGGCTTTATCAGTGGCAGACATCAGCCCTGGGATATCAGAGAAAATGAGCAAAGAAATGTTCAAGGCAAGCGAGAGGAGGGCGGAGAGAGCACCCTTAAAAAACGCCGGCTACTGTTGAATGAAGGATTATCAGGTGTACGTCAAATATCGCGCTTCAAACAGAGCGGATAGGTAAGCCCTGAGAATTAAAGGGAGGCTGGGTAGTCCGCAGGCCCTTATCTTTTGTCATATGGGTTTTCTCAGAAGGACTGCTTTGATTGTAAGCTAAGGGTTGTCCAAATGCTTGTATTTCTTTTAGAGTTGATGAGATTCAGTGGATGAAAGGATCACATGAGGAAGATATTCAAATGCAACATACTTCTCAGAGATTCTTGATAATATTCCCTTGCTCACATGAATTTAAAATTGGATAACTACTAATGTTCACCAAAAGGGATATTTAACAAATTATCAAACATGATTATATATCAATGCAGTACATACAGTAGAACAAAATAATACCACAACTCTTAATTAGTCATTCTGGATTTGTGGCTTTCATCAACCACTTCAACTGAAACTATTTGGCTGTTCAAATTCTGTAAGTCCACTGGAAGCAGGGGTACAATGAAGAGCAGAGGAGTGGGCACGGAGCCAATGGAAACCTTTTACAAAGTACTGAATCAGCACATTATCCCCAAGTCTCACTAATTACTATTCTCTCCTAAGCATACAGAACCACAGGGCTTGAGAGCATTTCACAGCAATCAAATGAATGCATCAATTAATATTACATATTTGGAGCTACCAGGGGTTGTCCTAGCTGTTACAACAGGATATATACTGTATCTGATGTCTAGGAAAGTTGTACTTGGCTGTGGTATGATGAAGGTTGTCAATTATCAAAGTCCATTTTAAGAATGTTTTGTAAATGCAGGTGATCTAAAGTTTCCTACATCTTGGGTGGGTTCTGTAATACTTTATAGGTGCTTCCAATAAAAAAGTCAATGTCAGGCCGCATGGTAGGCCGCAGGGAAGGGAAATCCTCTAAATGGCTGCAGTAGCATATATATTATTTATTACAAGGCCCTTGAGTGATGCTCTTAAATCTCCTAGGAGATTTTGTTCAATCCAGGTTAGCCATGGTTTACGATGAGAACATCAATCAACAAAATCAACAAAACGCAAAAACATATTATCATGCTATGTATTGAAGAAAGACATAATGCAAAACTGCCTTGCAGAATGGTTTTTACTGCATATCCGAATATAATGTTTATCATTTTATTTATTTCCTGGCATTATTGATAATCGAGCATTAATTCTGACACGTTTATTTACAACCCATCAGGAAGAGATTGCCTGAGCTTAGCGTTAATATCTTCAAAACAGGCCACACACAAGTATATAACTTCCAAAGGATATATCATTTTAATATCATGCTCACCTTATTGTCCACACCTTATGTCTTTCACAGGCATATTTGCTTTTACAGAGAGCAAAATGCATAAGACATGTGGACAGTGGTGCACCTGCTCGTAAAACTCTAAATATGCAGGCTAAGAAGTGAGGATTTGTGAGGAAGAGAATAGAAAGTAGGCTTTAAGCTGCAGAATTTTGAAAATGCATGTTTATGTTATACAGTAGCAGTATGTGTTTTGTCTTGCAGTGTTACTTCACTCACATAACCTGCCAAAATTTCCTGTTTTCCTTCAGACCAACAAATCCCTGTCCAATTGCTTTTCATGTGTAACCTTTGTCAGCAAATTATCGTTTCAGTATGTGGTTTTAGAGTAGGCCACAGACAGTATGACAGACAGCCATATAAATGCATTTCAGTTTGATGCAAAAAGATTTCACAATTTTATCTCTTCCAAACTGTATAAATTTGCATCTGATTTGTAGAAATTCTGTTGTAAGGTAAATGTAATGTCACTTAGTTTGATGTTTCCACTGTACAAAAGTGAGCATTCAAATTGTATGTATCACTGTCAGAGCTTTTCATTTGGTTACTTTAAAAAAAAAACTTATTTTGGTAAATGTTAGGCAATCAAAACCTTTTGATTAACTTTAGGAAATGTTACAAGCCTCATATTTCCCTGCACTGGCACTGAATGGTGCCACTGAATGTAAATCACCACTGCAGAAATAACGCATACAAACTGAACTTGTGGGAGATATGTGGGGCTGGAAAATGGCCAAAAACATGTACAAACAAAAATATCAGTGCCTCTTGAAGGGTTTCATTGTGATGCATATTCAAAAATTAAATGCATGGGTTAGCATTGCAGCTATGGACTGTTAGTACCAGATGCTTTGACTAAGTATAACACAGACATCCACTTTAAAAGTTATGTTCCCACAGTTTTCCAGTCTTTTGAAAAACAATATTCAGGTGCCCATATTTACATTGAAATAGGGTTTGTGATATAAAGTTGTGCTTGCTCTAATCATTCCTCCTGTTCATACTGGCCAAAAAAAAATCCCTTGCTAATGAGATTTCACATTCCAAAGTTTATCTGAAGCTAATATAAGACTTCAGCAATCTGAATTAGAAAAATAAAGTGGGTCTCTTGGAAAGTTAAAGTTTGTTTAACTTCCCTCTATGTTACTGTCCCTCCAGAGCAGCTGAAAAAGGTAACACCGTCAGGAAGCACAAAAATGAAATTACATATTTATAAGAATGCACCTATCAGCCGGATAGGCTGATGTGGCTTGGGAAAGGGACGTTTGCTATGCCCTGCTGGAGCTGCTGCCCCCCTTGACCCGACCCCGGAAAAACAGTTGAAGATGGATGGATGGATGGATGGAACTATCAGCCTGTTATCTGGCTACATGGCAGGCAGAGACTAAGTAGAATCTGAACACAGTTTAGTCACCTCCCATAGCTTCAACTCATCAGAAACCACAAACATGCATCTCATTATTAGTGTAGGGAGTCTATTTTCGTTGAATTCTCCTGGTAGATGCGATCATTAGATTTGTTACAATGTAGCCAGAGCCAACCAGCCACCCTGAGTCACGACAGTCCTGTCAGCTGTAAACACAGTAGTATAACTGTTCATAACATTGTTTCTCCTTTTTGTCCTGGCTGATTTCAGTTTCTTCAGACATTCATCATCCACTGTGCCAGCAAATGGAAATTCTAACATGACTGCAAATGTAATGCCTCCTGGAAAGCATGACAACATTTAACCCAAGTCTATTTGTGAAAGTGTGATTCGTGTATGATGCTGCATAGCCTGTACCACACCAACTGGCTTACTTACTGTATTACCAGTTGTCTTGTAACCATTCATTTCCACTCCATAATGGAAAGCCATGCTAATGAATATGAATTGAAACATCTGCAATTTCATTCCTGCCTCACATTGTCCTTTTTTTTCCTCCTGGCAGTGACAACATTTCCTCTAGCTCTTGGTTTACTGCCATGACGCGCGGGCTGGTGCGCTGGGGGCTTCATATGCTGAGAAGGTCACGTCTCCTGATGATAGCTTTCAATGTACTTCAGCAGCTCCTCTGACACTAATCTAGATGCATCAGTTTTAACTGCAACATACATCCACAGAGATCAATCAATCCATCTTGTAATTTCATCAGGTTCTCGCGCCTTCTCTTCCACATCTAGCTTCCTCATCCCCACCCCTCCCCCAGCCTTCTCCCTGTCACCTTCCCAAAGCATGAGACAGGCCATTCATCAACATCCCCACTGAGCATGGGTATTTAAAAACTGTTTTCAGAATGCATTGGCTGGGATTCCACCAGGGGTATGTGGCAAGACGGTGGTCAATGGATTTATAATGACTGTGTAAAATCGTGTCATAAACATCACTCCACCTCTCCCCACTACATCATAGGTTATTCTTTTAGCCATGTGAATCCAATAAATCAAACAGAAGGCACTTAATTTCTTACTGTAATATAGTGTGACTTACAATAAAATATACTACACTTTGCTTTAGCAAACTGGCAGAGAATGTGACTGGTTTTGTACAAACCCCAACTTCTCTGGAAAATATGCTGATATTTGTGTCCTCTTTGTTTCTCCCCTCAGTCCCAACTCCCTCTTTGTCATGTGAAGCACATACCAGCTTTTCTGCATGTTTACCAATGACAAATGGAGGACTCTGGTCTTTAGGGGCAAGAAGAAGAATCAGGTGCGCTAAGGCTGCGGGCCTATAGGCTCTAGCATAAGCCCAGGGGCAACCGGCAAAGGAGAGCTGTGATAAGTCTGGGCTGAAGAATGAATGCACTCACATGGGGCGAGAAGGAGGGAGACAATTGGCTGTATTGTTTTCTCCAGCCTGCTGTTGCATCACAATACACATTCCCAACACACACTTCATGAAAATGGATTTAGCTGTGGAAAAGTCTTAGTGGAAAGAAGAAACTTTTAGTGTCCAGATATAAGCACACATATATGGATGATTTTATTGGACAAACCCACAGAAAACAATCCACAAATGTGTACTATGATGCGCAAATATTTCACTATCCACAAATTTATTTGTTAGGGGAACCTAGTAGATCCATAAGCAGGCACAGAGACTCTGGTTACCACTGAGGTGAACGGACGATCTGGCAAGGATTGGATGTCAAGCCGAAGTTTAAAACAGCAGGAGTTGATAACTAGGGGTGCATCCATCATCAACCACTTATTCTGCGTACAGGGTCGCAGGGGGCTGGAGCCAATCACAGCTGACATCAAGCGAAAGGTGGGGTACACCCTGGACAGGTCGCCAGTCCATCGCAGGGCCACACGTAGACAAACAACCACTCACGCATGCAAACTCCACACAGAAAGGCCGGGGTAACCGGGGTTTGAACTCCCTTCTTGCTGTGAGGTGACAGTGCTAACCACTGCACCACCATGCTGCCCTGATCACTAGGGGTGTGGAAAATAATTAATTTTTAGATGCATCGCTATGCGGACTTGGACGATTATAAATTGATTCACAAATGTCAATAATCGATTAGAGGTTAATTGATAATGTAATGCTGACGGGATGAAAAAGGCAGAACTCGCAAATCTGGAAGTGTAGCTCCGGAACGGACGGTGAAAGGAGAGGAGCAGAGGAAAAGATCAGTGCTACGCTTCAGCCTGGTAGTTAATGTACAGTGTAGATCACAGCGTGCCCGTTAATTTAAATCTGTCTGGAAAATAAAGGCAGTTAGCGCTAACATTAGCTAACATCTCCTCTTCAGACTGTGGTCTGGAAGCTGAGCAGGACGATTTTTGGCTGCTAGTTCAAGTCATTCATCCACATATCGAGTACACAATGAACCAAATGTTTCTCAAGGCCCAAGGCTCAATACAGGATTACAATAATCAACTTAAAAGACAAGACACAAACAAGTAACTACAATAAACGAGACAAAAAAAGGAACAGATTTATTAAGATGGAGCGAACGTGGTTTGGCTGGAGCACTGTAAAGTGCGTAGTTCAATCCCCATCTGAATATATAATAATAACAGCAGCAGAAATAAAAATAGCAGCAGCAGAGGTCAGTAATAATGCTGTAATAATGTAATAATGCTATGCAATGTTAGCTACATTTACATGAAGTAACACTAAATAGCTGCATTTAATTACTACCTACTTCTCTACCTTCTAATAATAATAATAGAAAAATACATCTTTATCCTATTCGCTTTACATTTACATTGTAGCCCTCATAATCATAATGAGGTGCCCAGAAATTATAATGAGGTGATGCATCATGATGCCGCACAGTATAGGCCGGATGGTCATTGATGAGCCGGGCAGGAGGAGGGTGCAGCAGGAGGGCACAAGGGACTGTAAAAGGCCAGTTTAAGTTGACACACATGGAAGCAGTGGTGGACCTTCATGGAACGGGGCAACTTGACCACAGAAGGGTCGATGACATTGGCAATTTCAAAAGGGCCAATGAACCAGGGGGTTAGTTTCTTAGTGTCAGTCCTTAATGGAATATTTTTGGAGGAACTCTCTGACCTGCTTTAAAAGCTGGGGCTGGGGTCCAGCGTCGGTCTGCTAGACAGCAATAACACTCCACCGAGTGAAGCAGGGCAGCCCGGGTGAGCTTACGGCAATGCCTGATGTGATTGGACAGTCAACTCGCTGTCCTGTGAGGGAAACTGCCTCGAGATCCTGGTTTGCCCTTTCTGCTTAGCCATTTGTCTGAGGGTGAAACCCAGAGGAGAGACTGACAGTTGCCCCAACTGACTGACAAAACTCCTTCCATACCTTAGTTATGAATTGTGGTCCTCTGTTGGAAACAATGTCCTGGGAGATCCAGATGAATCCCCTTGAGCACAGTCTGTGCACGCTTCCACGTAGGCCCGGGTGTCAACCTCCATGCAAGGCCACCAGAAACTTCTTTTAAGTAGGGACAGGGTTCGCCGGGAACCGGGATGGCTAGCGAAGCTTGAATTGTGAGCCCACTGCAGAACCTGAGAGAAGGCGGAGTCCTGAACAAATAAACGATTAACAGGTCCATTACCTGGATCTGGTTGCATCCCTTGGGCTGTTTTGACATTGGACTCCACCACGCAGCTGGACGGAAGGATTGCTTTGGTGCTGGGGATATTCTCCCGTGTGTGGTGCATACGGGACAGAGCATCTGGTTTAGTGTTCTTGGAGTCAGGTCTGTAAGTGAGCACAAAGTTCAAAACACAGCGCCCAGCAGGCTTGATGGGAGTTAAGTCTCTTGGCTGCTTGAATGCAAGCTAAATTGTTGTGTCCAGACAGTAAACGGCTGCTCGGACTCCTCCAGCCAATGACACTACTCATTTAGCGCTAACTTAACTGCAAGCAACTCCCTATTTCCAACATCATAGTTGTGCTCTGCAGGGCTGAGAGAAGAAGGCACAGTGGTGCAGCTTCTGATTAGGACTATAACATTAGGAAAGGACTGCCCCCACTCCCTGGTCCAAGGTGTCCACCTTGTCAGGGAAAATAATTCCTTCCCAAAGAATACGGAGTCAAATAGATGTGTTGAATCATTTCTTTATGTAACGTGGCCACGGAGAGAATGCACGGTAACTCTCCCGAACTCAGCATTTCCTCTCCTTAATTACAGAACAAGTACAAAGCAAACAACAGCCAACAAATGGTAGATGAAAGAAAACAAATGGCAAAGTGTATGTAAACAAAAGTGTATGTGGCATCAGATGTTTCTCTGTCTCTTGATTGGTCTATGTTAAAACTCTCACCTACATGGCAGCAGACATTTATGGTAAATCAGCCTTTGAATTGAAACCATTGCTAATTTCTCACAAGTTAGTTACAGTGAAATTCTAAAAATGAGCAACTTATAATGTATTTCTCACATTCCCTCCTTTTGACACAAAGTGTCAACAAAATATTTTCGAGAAATCAAAACGGTGGGATTCACTGTAAAAAACTGTCTTAGTGGGAATACAAAAATTGAGAACATTAGATGTTTGATGAATAGTTAAAACAATGAATTAGAAACAAATAGAAAAAAGAATACAATAAAAAATATAAAGGACTAGATTTGTAAAAACCTATATCATCTGTACAATAAAGGCTGACCTACATGTGTTGGGCAAGTTTTTAAAAAATGTAGAATGATCTCAGAGAAAACACTTAATACAGGAGTTAAAATAGCCTACATGCATGGTCATAATACCGTAGGGGCCAGAATTGGTCATTTACCCATTTGTTGGAAAGAAAACATAGAAACTAAAATGATACACTATGCATAATAAAACCTGCATACAAAATCACAACAATAACACTAAAAAGAAATGAACAATCAAAATCAATAATTAAAAACATGGAAAAATAAACAAAACAAATCTACCAACAGATCATCTTTGTAGTTTAAAAAACAGGGCTACTCCCGAAAACATAGTCATTGTCTTTCCCTTAATTACATGGTTTATTTGTGGTTATTGTGGATCCCTCTTCTTCTGTCCTCTTCCTCCTGCGTTGGTAACTCCTAGACTGTAGGGAATGTCTGTCATCTGGTTGAGCAGGTGTTGGAGTACCCTAACTGTGCTGATCAGGACGGTGGTGAGCACTGCAGCCAATGTTCCTTAGCAGCCATTGTTTATGTGTTGTTGGAGGGGATCCTCGCTGTGGAAACACTTTGCACTGTGATGCATGCACCCACGTATCCCTCTCAGCTACCCGGACAGCAGTTGGAGTCGTCAGCAACACCTGATATGGTCCTAGCCAACGGGGATGGTGCCAACGCTTTCTTCGTAAATCGTTGATCACGACCCACTGTCCAGGCTGGATGGTGTGAAGTTGTGTTGTTGTAGAATCAGGGAGGGCCACTTTAACCTTCAAAGCATGGTTGAGTGCGCAACAATAGCTTACCATGTCATCATCCATCCCTGCCAATGTAAGCCTGTTTTGAGGAAAAGGGATGGCTTTCTGAAAGGCTTTGAATTATATTATTTACAAAATGAGAACCATTATCACTTTTTTTGATGGGAGCCCCCATCGTGGAATGATTTCGCAACTGAGACAGCCGTAATGCAGACAAAAGATTCATGATCAGAGTTCTGTGGGCAACAGGTTTATCTGTGGAAGTAAGACACCCACGATTTTTCCACAAAGCATGGAAACTGTGAAACACATTGAATGCATACTGAGAGTCAGTGTAAAGTGTGATGTCTTGTCCTTTTCCTAAGATGAAAGCACGGGTCAATGTAAATAGTTCTGCTGCCTGTGCTGACAAATTATTTGGAAGTTTGGCACTTTCAATTATACCGTATGCAGTACATATGGCATAAGATACGCAGGGGTTACCATCACACGGATTTCTCATAGCCGAACCATCTACAAAGAAAACAGAGTTAGCTTTAGGAAGGGGTGTGTCAAACAAAGCATCCCTTAGTTGTGACACCATCTCAACCACCTCCAGGCAGGCATGTGGTTCTCCATCTTCAGCTGTTGGAAGCAAAGTTGAAGGGTTAAGGAGAGTACAGTGCTTGAGGGTGACATACGACATGGTTAGTACGACATTTTGCCAATGCAATAATGGTGCAGGGGTTAGGTGGGCGGTTTTTGCTTGCAAGATAAGGGAATTGACACCATGCGTCCCGCATGCACAGTTAAAGGACACATAGAAACAATGTCAGCCGTTGCCAACACTGCTTCAGTAGCAGCTGCTACAGCTCTTAAGCATGCTACCATTGCCCTTTCAGTAATGGACAAGTGTTTTGAGTAGTAACCTGTTGGTCGCTGTTTGTCACCATGTGATTGAGTGAGGACTGCTGACATAAAACCATTACATTCGGACATAAAAAGATTGAAAGGTTTAGTTGAGTCAGGGAGTCCTAAACAAAGGGAACTAGACAGAGCTTGCTTTAAGTCAGTGAAAGCTTTCTCTGCCTCAGGGGTCCAAGTCAAAAAGTCAGTCATGGCCAGGTGTTTACCCCTGTGTGTGATGTCGTAAAGGGGGTGGGAGATCTCCGCAAAATTTATAATCCATGCACAGCAATAGCCTGCTAAACCTAAAAAAGTCATCATCTGTTTTTTAGTTTGCGGTTTTGGAACATTCAGAATTGCCTGAATGCGTTCAGGGCCCAATTTGCGACCATCCGGAGTGATTATATGGCCAAGATAACGCACCAATGTCGACACAAGTTGCCACTTATCTTTTGAAACCTTATGACCATTTTCTGCTAGAAAACAAAGAAGTGACACTATGTCGTTTCTACAATCCTCCTGTGTAGGAGAACACACCAATATGTCCTACTACTACATAAGTAATCAGTGTACTCCCGCACAGAGGACGCCGATGCGATAGGTTCTCAGTCACAGCCGCAGTAAATAGCGTAAGGCTTGAGGCAAAACCCTGTGGCATTCGTGTCCAAGTATACCGCTTACCATTGCAAATTGTGAAAGCAAACCAGAATTGTGAGTCAGGATGTACAGGGATGCTGAAATATGCATTTTCTAAATCAATCTCAGAGAACCAACAAGAATTTGATGGAACCTGTGACATTAGCGTGACCACATTAGGTACTGTTGGGGCTGGATGTTGAACAGCTTTATTAATTGCCCTAAGATCTTGTACTGATCTCCACCCCCCATTTGATTACTTTACAGGCAGGATGGGGGTGTTGCATGGTGACTGTGGGCATTCAACAATGGCACCTTTCTCTATGAGAGACCTAATCACAGGAGCGATGCCCTCAGCAGCTTCAGGGCTGAGCGGATATTGCCTCTTACATGGTCTGAAGTGTGATTTTGGCTGGACAACAACAGGAGTTACACCTTTGATGTCCCCAAAATCTAATTTAAGCCCACAATTTCCCAGGCACTACTGAAAGTATCGCTTCCTCTTCAGCTGTAAATTGCATAAGTGTGACTTTGTGTGTCTGCCTGTCAACAAGTTTGGAGGCTGTTTCAAATGCGTCAGGAATATTCCAGGTGTAGAACTGATCATTCCCAGAAAATGAAAACGGATATAGACCAGCTGTCTTACATGTTATCTTAATGCCTGTTGGATCGCAATGTACATCAATCTCACAGTGCACACATAAGGTCGCGACCCATCAAATTTACAGGACAAGCATCAGAGAGAAGAAATGGGTGTTCACCTCTGTAATCCCCAAAACATATAGTTAATGGTTCAGAAATTGGTTTGAAACCTGGAACACCTGAAGCTCCTACTGTTTTTAAGAAATTCAATGTTTTCGGGGCATTTGGGAGCACTTTAGATTGGATCAATGAGACTTCTGCTCCTGAGTCTACAAGGAATGTCACATCCACACCTTGTACCTTTAGTGTTAAGCTAGGGGGTGTTTTAAAATCTGGTGTTAACTGTACATATTTATGGTATGTAATCACTGGTTTGTCACTCTCATAAATGGTTTTTACTTGTGATTACTTGTGTTTGTGTCTATGTGCTGCTCACTGCTCTGACCTGTCTCCACTTCATCCTGTGTCTGTGCTGATTGGAACCCAGGAGACTGCACAGTGAGGCCCCCAGGTGGTGCGTGTGGCCAGGATTCCTCTTGGCCTCGTCCCTCTTCTTGGTGAAAACCAAGGGTAGGACACTGACGTGATGTGTGGCCATGGCCTCCGCACCTGTTGCACCTTATTGTGTTTCGGCTTGTGTTTTTGTAGTCCCCTTGATATTCGGAATGTGGTCTCAGGGTCCTTCTTCCTCCAGTGCCTCGCCCTCTATTGTTGCTTTGATGGGACTGCCACCTCTGTCCGGGGTTCTGTGATGCACCCTGTTGGTAGAACATTAACTGAGCAGTTTGGAGATGTTTCTTTTGTTTACAGTCCATATCTACCTTGTTTCTTCCGGCGTGCAAGACGTGCATCCAAACAGTTGCTACAGGTGCGCTTTCCCAGCCGACACATGTAGTCATGACTCGGGTCTTCAGGCCAGGGTGGAAACCATTTACCATTTGTTTTAGTGTTGTGGATCTCAGGCCAACAGACTCTCAGGGGGAAAGCCATTTGCACTGCGTCATACAAGGAGTCCATCATGGCACCAAACTTAGTTGATCCCACTGATGGTGCTGTGGACCAGGTGACAGGTCGAATGTTGGCCCATCGGAGCTTGAAACACTTCCGTCACACAGCTTCCACTTTCTGTAAAGTTGGATTATACATAGACAACAATTGCTTCATTGATGTAACCCATTTCTCACCACCAGTTTTCTGAGGATTTCTCTTAGTTCATCTGGCTGCCATGGCCGGTATACAAACACTTCCGGATCCCAGTGGGCGTGTTCCTGCTCTCCCGTTGGTCGAGGCTGGGGATTTGGAAATGTCAACATAGGCAGTAGCTGTGCATCCCTTTCTTGTGTTTGGCTCCTGAGCCAGTAGTCAGAAGATAACTGGAGATAAAAGTTTATTTGGAAGAAAACAGTTAGTTTGGGTGTTCTTCCTATATTGTCTTTGTTCAGTCACTGTTGTGTTGGGTGGGGGAAAAATTGACAGGTCATGGTACAGTGCTTGTTCCATCCCCCGTATTTCAGCCTTTTCCTGGGTCTGTTTAGCAGAGGGGGCAGAACTTGCATGTGGATGAGCAGTTTCTGGTGTTAACAGGATGGGTGGCTTAGAGACAACATATGGTGGCTGTTAATTCTGATCTGGCCTTTTGTGTATATCTTTCTTCTCATCATTTAAAACTGCATCCCTTATCTGTTGTTTTACCATTAACCCTGCCACTGATTTTGCTTCCCTCAAGTGTGTTTTTTTTTCCCATTTCTCAAAAGCTTGCCAATCAATCTTTTTCTTTCCTATTTTCTTTGCTTTCTCTGTCAACATAATTCTACATCTCCCTAAACAATCTGTACTCAGTGTCCCTAGGATAGGAAAAATGCCTTCAGTTACATCATGCCAAAAAGGAACATCAACAACCACACTGTTCCCCCATTTCTCTACCATTATTTTAGCTGGACCTGAAAGAGTGTCAGGCAAAGAATTTAGTTTTTTTCCCGATTTGTTCCCCATGTTTTCTCAGACTCACTGAACAGATTTGCTTATACTTGCAATGGGTTTTATCATTCACACGTTTTTCTAAGATGTGTTATTTATAGTATAACTTTAACTACGGTAATTATGATCATGCAAACACACGGCTATGAGCCAGAGTTTGATCCAGGCCGCTGCAGCAAGGACAGCCTTAAAACAAACGTTTTTTTGTTGTTTCTTTTTTCCCAGAAACACAAAGGAAAATGAGAAACTCTTCCGGAAACAAAAATTTTAAACCACCAAAGGAAATTACGTACTATAAGCACCACCCAAGGAATTGTGTTTTTAGGCCTTTCTTTGTATAAACCACCAAAGGAAATTATTTACTACTTCTAAAATACCACCAAAGGAATTTAAAATTAGAAGTATCACCATATAGACTATGGAATTACATACTATCTGTGTATCACCATATGGAATTACATACTATCTGATAGCCATCACACCCACTTGAATTACATGTCTATCAACCTAGGTTTTTTTTTTTCCCTTTCAAGGAATGATTCAAAACATCGTACTCACGTTTTTAAGTCAATTGGAGCGTCCAGCTGGTCACCACCCAGTCCAAAGTCATGTTACCTGTGTTTTGACTCGGGCGTTGATCAGCTGGAACGTCCAATCCCATCCTCGTCGCCAAAAATGTCAGGGAAAATAATTCCATCCCAAAGAATACAGAGTCAAATAGATGTGTTGAATCATTTCTTTATGTAACGTGGCCATGGAGAGAACGCACGGTTACTCTCCCGAAATCAGCATTTCCTCTCCTTAATTACAGAACAAGTACAAAGCAAACAACAGCCAACAAATGGTAGATGAAAGAAAACAAATGGCAGAGTATTAGCATACACTCAAAAACTCTTCTTGAGCTATGAAAGGAAATGCAAGTGTATGTGGCATCAGATGTTTCTCTGTCTCTTGATTGGTCTATGTTAAAACTCTCACCTACATGGCAGCAGACATTTATCGTAAATCAGCCTTTGACTAGAAACCAATGCTAATTTCTCAAAAGTTAGTTACAGTGAAATTCTAAAAATGAGCAACTTATAATGTATTTCTCACAACCTCCACAATGAACTAAAAGTTCAAATCTAAGAAATGTTGGAGTTGTTTGCGCGTGCTGGTGACAGGCCACTCACTGCTCTTATTTTAGCTGGGTCTGTCTTTTGGCGGGGGGCATTTGTAAGGTCAAAGGGCATCACTAAATACTCGAAATGCCTGAGGGGAGTATTGAACGCCATTTTCCACTTGTCCCCATCATCTATCCGAATCAGGTGGAAGAGTTGCGGAGGTACTGGCGACCTGTCCAGGGTGTACCCCGCCTTGCACCCGATGTCAGCTGGGATTGGCTCCAGTCCCCCCTGTACGCAGGATAAGCGGTTGACGATGGATGGATGGATGGATGGATGGATGGAGTTGCGGAGGTCCAATTTACTGAAGATTGTATATTCACAAATATCTCACTACACAAAACAGTGGATATGATATAAAAATGTGTACTGTGTGATTTTCAAATATGTACAATTTACTCAATGTACGCACACATATTTTAATTCCACATACAAATTATTGTTAACGCATTTATGGATCTATTTTTACACACAAAACAGTTTTTGCACATTTGCAAATCACTTCCTGTCAATTTGTGGTTCGCGTTACATTTGTGACTTGCTTTTTTTCAATTTCTGGAATTTTGTCCAGTCTGTACCACACAGATCTGTAAAAAGAGATCTGTAAGCAGAGAGTAGTTTACTAGCTACAATGGCGGGGGGGCGGTAGCGACATTGCCTCCCATGAGTTGACAGGATATCCAGTGCACTACCTAACATCATCCTCATCTGTAGGAGACAACAAGTAAAAGGACTTTGGCCTTGTTTCAACCACCAGCTGAAAAATAAAGTGGAGAATCTTCATTTAACTCAACGCTTGTGATTCAGGATCGGGTTCATCCTTGTCATCTCCAGGTAAGCACCTGGGCCTCATCCTTTCTGACCTGATACTGGACTCCCAGCCTGCAGCACTGCTTTCTGGGCTACTTCTACTGGACCACTGGTGTAAAAAGGAAGTCACAAATGTAACGTGAGCCACAAATTGAGAGGAAAAGATCAGCAAATGCGCAAATTAAAAATATACGTACAGAGTAAATTGTACATATTTGCAGTTTTACACATTACAAATGTAAAATTATATATTTGTGGAAAGTGAAATATTTGTGCATCATGGTACACATTTGTGTGGTACACTCATGAGCTTACAGTATATTCTCGGATGTGGTAGTGAATTGTTGAAACGGAGTTCATGTCACCACACAGGTTTGATATAAATTTTTCATGGCTGCTGTGCCCCCTCAGAGTTTTATGAATTTCTCAGAAAGCATTGACTATCAAGCAGAATCTCCGGCCATTGTCATGTTGTTTCGGTGTTATTAATGCTGTGTTATGAATGTTGTAGATGAAAACGCGTCACATAAGCCCCTGTGAACGGGCACTGCACCAGTAAATAAAAAGACAGGGACAAAAGAATAGAAAAAACAGCACAGAAATTTTTTGTTGGCTGAAGATGCAGCTTAGTGTTCCTTGCCACTGTATTTCATATCACATTTTTCACTATCCCTACCATACTAACGGTTCAGCTCTCCAACACAACTGTATAAATAAATAAATGCATCCCTTTGAGAGAAATAAAGTTGAAGTTTAAGAAATGCCTTACTTACTAACTTTATGTCATTTAAACACCTTTTCAGTACTTACAGGTTGTAATTTCTTTTTAACATACATGAATTGTGCTGTTTTAAAAGCTACAAACCCGTTTTAGAGCCTTTAAATTGAACAAAAAGTAGATTTATAGGTTCTTCATAAGTTGTTTTGACCACTGTAATTCTAGCTCTCTTCTGAAAATTTGGATTTGTATCTGTTTTATGTTTCCCCATACATCCACACAGTATGCATGGTAGAAGTGAACAATGACAACAATTTGTGAACTCATTGCACCATTTAATTTAATGTTGTTAATTTCCTTGTAGAGCAATGCTGTGAATACCACTTGGCTATTGAAACTGTCAGCCTTGACAAAACTGTTTTGTCCTTGGACAGCTTTTTATTCAAACTGATCAGTGGTTGAGAGATTGCACACAAGAGCCCATGCTCTGTTAATCTGCTCCCACTCACAACAATTTTTCAGGCAAAAACGGCTGTGCACTCTGGTTTATCTATCCACTACTACCGTACACTAACGTGTTTTTATTCACTTTTCAAATACACCAGATCACCTGTGGTTTCCCCTTCCCCTCACTTCCATTTCTATTTGTTTCTCACACTTTCCACTGCAGTCATGTCTCCACCACAGTTCCTAAGCTGAATTGCTTGTCTGCACAGATAGTTACATGGTGAATTAGATATGGTAGCTCTCGGATGATTACACAATAATAATAGATGGGGGGAGTAGAATACAAAGAATTAGAATCTGATTATTTAATTTTCTTGCACACTAAGAAACACTTTTTAATTGTCTTGAATGTATTGATGTTGGAAAAAACTCGCCCTAATCAGAACACTAGAGAACATTAAGCCCTGTTATACTGTGTTTATCTATTTTTAGCTATGCAAGAGGCTTGGCTCTAGTGATGGCAGTCGGTCCATCAGTTGGTCCAATATTTTGGTCCAATTTTGGATATTTCTTTCAATTACTCTATAAATTAGAAAATACTAGCATAGAAAATCTATATTCACTATATTCGCTATATTTGTGGAAATAAAATTTTATATAGTTCAGGCTATGAATGATATGTGAACCAATCCCTCTCTGGAAACCTTCAGAATATAGTCAGGAATAAAATTGGAAAGTTTGGTGTATTTAAGTGCTCCTGAAGTGGAGATTTCAGGCTCAATTAAAAAGAAACAGCCTTTTAAGGTATTATAAAATGCATTTTTATTGAAAATCAATATTTATAGACACAATATCTAATCAAATCCTTTACAATAACAACAACATAAAACATCTAAAACATATCAAAACTGATAACTAAATAACAGCATGTCACAAAGATACATGATATGTGATGGTGCAGACAACGATAGCGGTAGCACATGTTGCATTAGAATGCTAACTTTTAGGAGAAATCTACAGGCGCACATAGACAATCTATACTAAAATAAACTACTAATTGTGTATTTTGGACTATTCTGAAAGAAGACATGTTATGGACGCAATATAGCCCAAAATCTCAAAATTTACCAGTGCATGATATAACAATGTTTTTGCCTGCTGTGTCTCGCCTTGTCACTATGTTGAATACCTACAAAGAAGAACAAGTAACGTTGGTTGTAGTAGTAGTATTAGTGGACTGGTTTATTAGAAGTAAGAAGAGAGATTTGGACAAATGGAGGCCCACACGTATTATTTAGCACAAGAGCCGACAGAGCATTTCGGCCACTGTCGCTTCTTCAGTGCGCTTGGAAAGGGAGGGGCGGGCGGTAACTGATGGTGCATTCATGTAGGAATAATCAGAATCTTTTTTCCCTCCTTAAATCTCCTGGGACCATGTAAAATGGTCACGTAAATGGTCACGTAAAATGCACTGTGAACCGCTGGTTGTAATTCACAATCCTCACCACTAGAGGTCACTAATACTTACCCACTGAACCCTTAAAGTAAAAAAGAAAAGAAAAGAAAATTGGGTTTGTTTTGTGGGAAAATACAACCACGGACCTAAGCAATGAAGGAGTAGGAGTATTTACTAGACTAATGGGCATTGGAAAAGAAACACTAAAACTTCTTGTCTAGGTTGCCACTGAGATACTTCCAGGTGACTTCTTTCATTAAGGAAACATCCTGATCAAAAACACATTTCTGTTCACTGTGTGTTATTTCTACCAGTGGCTTGATTAGCTAATCTCCAATAGCAGGGTTCTCTCTCTTCTGCAGTATTTTCACAAGGAACCACCGGCCCTCCCACACTCTGCCCACAGGGGCCTCCTATTTCCCATTTGTGGAATACCCTCTGCTCCCCGCTGATCCACACTTAACTCACAGATGCTGCTGTAGTAGTATTAATGGACTATTAACTGGCATATAATTGGCATATTAACTGAATATGATAATGACAATATAAATATGACCTTAACGCAATCCCTTACTTGACTAAACCACAGTGCAGGTAACAGACATTCGTAAAGGCAGTTGCTGAGTATGCATATGCGTATTGCAGAGTACTGATATGTATTAGGTTGCTTTACATTTTAAAAGCATAAATTGTGCATATTGCATACTTGTTTCATAATATATGAGAATAACCCTGCAACAGCAACGGCATTCACGTCTAGTTTAGACAAGAGGTCTAGACCCAGTCACCTGACCTTTTAGCAGCAGTGTTTGCTGTGTATGTGTATGCATGTGTACAGTGTGTGGCAGTGGCTAGCACAGGTTTGGTGGGATGCGGATGGGCCACTCACTTCAGTGCCTTATAAGACCATACTTGACTAGAAAACACACCCTTTTGCAGTGCTTGACCAAGGTACTATTAGAGAGCCAGACAGGTGCAACTGCAATCATTTCAGATTTGTCACATACAGACCTGCATTTGAAATATCTACAATAAAGCACATTAAACCAAAATAACTGCATGGAAAGCACTTAAAAAAGCACATACCCTTTTGTGAATACTTACCCCTCAAGAAAATGCGATGACCCATTCAGATCACCACTGATGCCATTGTGACTGATCTCAGTAATCTCAGTGGTGTAAAAGTAACAGAGGCAAAAGTAGTGTAACATTGATATAGCATGAAAAAAACATCTTGGGAGGAGTTCAGACTGGAAGGTCTGGTCAACAAAGCGAGTGACTTTGCCACGAGAAACCATGAATCGCAGCCTGTCTTGTACTAATGGTATGCACTGGTTTCTTTCAACCATGTCAGCAAGTTTTTAGAAACCTTAACCATGACCACAATTTTCCCTAAAACCTTAACGAGACTATAATCGATCAAATCTTAACCAACTCACAGGGCAATGCACCATATTCCCGGAAACCACGACTTTATATCAGACAAGTGGTTCACAGGTTTATCCAAGCGCCAAAGCAATTACCATGCTCTCACTATTATAAATAATTAGGGCAACACCTGTTGGTAAGTGACAACAAATTGCATCAACAAAATCCTTCATTAAGAAGTTTCACTGCAGTTATAGTATAACACTTCTGCAGAGCTTGGCCTCTGTGTAAGATGTACACTGATGGTCTTAACATTGGCATCAGCATGGTTCTCCAGTAACCAGGAAACTCATTTATAAAACAGTGTGTAGGATCTGGGGTAGGAATTTTACAGAGGCCATGGCTGCTGTGCCCCCTCAGTTTGCCCCACAGAAAATTACTTATCCTGCGGCCACACTGCCCCAGCTGATTTCGGCATTTTCTCCTCTGCATCTTTCCAGTCAATACATTTTTTAGACACCAGTATCTTTTGTTGGGGCTCTGAATTGTTATTGGGCAACATCAAGTGAAACAATGTGTACATAACCAGTGGTGGATTTGATTTAGAGGCTGGTATGATCCGCTGAAAAAACAATTCTGATGGTAGTTTGACACTAGCACTGGGTAACCAGGAGACTTAATCAAACTCATCCCGATGTGCCAGTGCTGCAATACCACAAAGCTGTGACTGAGTGAACTTCTGACTGAGCTGAGAAAGTTTGATAAATTAGTGAACGAACACGACAAGAAACCATTGCCCATCGGGAGCTCTGTGGGCCTCAAGAGCGAGAGAGATACGTCAACGGCTCGCTTTAATTATGTGAGCTGTTGACGTATCTCTCACACACATCTCCTCCTAAAGCTCCTCAATAACAGTTCAACAGTTAGTCAAAGTTTTTACAACTGAAGCCATAAGACAGAAAACAATAGGGATGAGATGAGCCAGGTTTGGGTTTAGTTTCTAACAGACACAAAGACACTATCAGTGCAATTAATATCATAGCAGGTAAACTGACACAAACGAAGACTCATGATGCATGAAAGTTCAACAGCATAAATGGTCTTGTTAAAAAAATAACCTTTGCATTGCTGTCATTTTACAAATTACACATTACATCGCCACGTTTCCTTGCTCCCAGGTGACAGCCTTCCCGTCGGGTTCAGGGCCCTCATACTGGGGGACACTATGAAACCCATTATTTTCAATAGCTTAGCGAGCTTAGGGCGCACGCTGCGGTCAAACTTCATAATACTTTTGCGGTGAGCGCAGCGCAAATCGCTTCCTATGTGAAGGGCCTTAAGGCCAATCCTCCGTGCCATATTGTGCAAAACACAACACACCCCGATGGTTTCCTGAAGAATTTAAATCCCAACATCAGCATTTGAAGAGGCCGATGGCATGCTTAACAAGTGTGCCCGCACAAGCATGGGCATCACTTTAGCACATTATCTCTGCACTCTGCAGGTTTTGAAGCAGATTGAGGAGCCTGCGCCTGAAGGGGTGGTCTATTTTACCTGCAGGTTGTAACAGAGAGCAATTATGCATCAGGCTTAAATGGCTTATCTTTTACAGTTGAAAAGGTGCTTATGGAATAGTTACGGCTCACTAGCACAAACACAAATAACATGCTGGTATGAATGTTTATTATAAAGTGGATCAATAAGTAACGTGTGATATGAAGTGAAATTATGTATAATGATACCTATCACATTCCATTTCTTTAAATCTCACCATGAGTGTGGCCAATTTCCTATCTCCAAAATGTTTGCACGCATGGGTTAGAGTTTCAGTACAGGTGTACACATTCTCCCACAGATTTGATTCTTTTTTGCGTGGTGGCGTATTTCAGGCCCCGTTTTGTGCAGACACAATGGTAATTAAATGAGGCCCCAGGACATTTAAGACTGATGCCTGAGAAAACCATGATTTAGCCATGTGATTTTATTCCTCACTCTCCCCATATCCAGCGCTGATGTGGAGAGAGCTTTTTTCTAGGCAACACTACTGAAGGGTGAAACAGTAAAATTCATTCATTATATTATCGACATATTGTAGATATTCTGTTGTTACCACTTGTTAGGGACTTTTGACACATCAGTATAGCTGATTTGAATATCTGTTCTCGATCTTACGCTCAATTTGATGACAAGTTAGCCCACTAGTTGAGATTTTTAACAATTATTGTGCTGTCTCTTCAATGTAGCATTGTTAGCTGAGGTGGTCAGTGAGGAATGCAGTGCTGTAACTGATTCTTTGGTCACATGTATTAGTCTCTTTTTCAGTGAAATTCAGCGAAAGAGCTATTACGTTTTGATGAATAGGACCTTGCGATTTTCTGTATAATTGATGATCAAATCCCCCAAGGCCTCTGCGGCACACTCACAGCAGGTAATCACTTCTTTTCGGATAGCTCAAGGTACACCCAGGTGGCAAGGATGGGTTCCATTTTTTAAACTTGAATGAAGACATGCACGCTGTCAAGCTGCCCCATTATCATCTTTCACTCTGCATACCTTAACCCTCTCTTTATTAGTGTCTCGATTCTCATCTGTGGCCTGCACAAGGATCCTTGGGTTGTGTTAGAAAACAGGGCTTTGTTTTAGTGAGTGCTCACACAGTCTTTGGAGGACTCATTAATCCATGTTGACTTGGAGACAATCATAGTCCTACAGAGTTTTATTTATTGGTCAATTTCCCTGGTCAAACAATGACAACATGCCATGTTTGTACCGTAAAATATTTAAGTATTTAAAAATGGATGACAGAAAATATATCAGTTATCTAATTCTTTAATGGTAAAGGTCAGAATTTGATAATATGCAATATTGATAAAAAGCTGTATTTGTTTTGAACAGTAAAGGTGTTGTCTCAAAAAACATGACAAAACACAAGGTTCTTTTGGTGCTGCAGCTACTTCTACTGTCATATCGGTCGCAAATTAGGTAGCTAACAGTTAAACACGTGTCAGTGAGACATTAATATATTGGCTTACTGTTAATGTTTTTTTGATTAGCTTAGAGACTAACCACAAGTCAGATCTGTTTCTGGGTTAATGAATCAAAAGCTACTGAAATTGTGATATTTTAATGATGGTGTTATATTTTATTAGTATACTAACATAATATCCTAATCCCAATCCTAATCCTAATTAATCATCTAGACTAGGGATAAGCCTGCTGTTGACACAGATAGCCAGGGCCATGAAGTCAGTGCCCCTACAAATGTGGATTTTTACACAAGGCCAAAAGCTGAGGCCAGGGATGTCACTAGGATTGAAAGACAGGGAGGGCTTAGCCCCGAGGGTATGCATAACTTGCGCATGCAAAATCTTTGCACTATACTTATGTCAACAACCAGTGAAGAAGCCAAAATGTTAACAAGTAAAAAGTGACAGATTCTCTTCTTCCATTTCTCCACTGTTCAGCTGGCAACTGTCTGAATGTAATAACCTGATGGCAGAAGGAATAAAAGATTTGGAGTAATGCTTACTTTATGTATGTATGTATGTATGATTGCTTTGATTTTATTATATTTTCATGTCTGTATATCTGTCAGTATATGCTCATGTATAGCCTATCCTATATTTAGGCAACATCTACATATTTATTTAATTTATTACAGCCAATGAACGAAGAAAGTTACATTGGTCAGAATATAGCATATATAATAAATATGATGAAATAATTTAGTTCAGGCTATGCCATGGTGCCTAGACCTGCCAACAAATGCCAACAAAACACCCCACATTTCCTTAAACCTGTTGACCACTACTGACCTCAACCACACAGGCTCCCTCAGAATCTCCTGCTTCTCTCTCTCCTAAGATATCTTTGAATATCCATCTGGTCAAAGAACTGAAAGATATACCGGTATAATAGCATTAACAGGGACACTATCATATTTAGTTTTTACTGACAACAACAGTCTATGGGGACTAATATTGTTTTGAAATACTATAAAAAATAGGCCATATTAATGGCAAAGAATAGAGTGCTGTGGATAGCTACCTAGGTTAGCTATTTCTTGTATTTTGCTCGTTCACAGAACAGAACAGAAACAGAAACATATTTATTACCAAGTTGTTTTTACACATAACGTTACAAGGAATTTGTTTTGGCGCTAGCTAGACTAGTGTTATCCAAATAAAATATCCCCTTTCCTTGACCGCAAGTATATAAAGCTAAAGTTAAGCAAGTAACAGTCATCAACAACTTACAATTTTACTCTTATTTACTATGCTGAATCAATCATCCTTCACCATTCATCTTTGTGTGTATATAGGTGTGTGTGTGCGTGTGTGTGTGGTCCTAGTGCCTGACCACAGTAGGGATTTAAATTGTAAAGCAGAGGACACAACCACAATGATTATTTTAAGACAATAAATACAAAGTTTGTGTTATTCACATATTATCATATTTATCAATATTCTTGCTTCTCTTTGTTGAGTACATGTCTACATTGTAAAAAAAATAAAAATATAAATTTGAATCAAATTAGCATTTTGCTTATAATTATTTGAGGGGGGCTTAGGTTCATTTAGGGGTAGTTTTAGTCCCCCTAAAATAGGCGTAACAACGTCCATGGCTGAGGCCTTGGACCACTTCTTCCATTTAATTTATGTAATATATGCATATGTATTATATTGTACCCAAGCGCTCAGATGAGGTGATTACTTTACTTGAGAACAAGATAGATGTTTCTAGTTTTGAAAATGTATTTTTATGGCTCATTTTGTGATATTCTGTACATGCATAAAATTCTCAAGAATCCCAGAATAAAGGTCTCTATAAACCCAGAGCCCCCAACAAATGCTTTGTCCGGACCAGGGACAAATTACCAGGCACAAGGATTATTGCAGTAACACTAAGTGTACCTGTGAATCAGAATGGTCTTATTAGTCTCAGCTTGACTTCACACACACTGCCCAGCAGGCCACTACAACTTATGCTATGAGCAATCTAGCTGCTGGGTGCTAATCAAAATTACACCACATTGCCAAGCAAATGGATTCCTGCAGTTTGGCCATTTCTTTTTCACATGTAGCTATATTGTTACCTTCAGGGCATGTCCATCAAGTAAATTTCCATAATGTTGCAGCAACACACACACACACACACACACACACACACACACACACAATGGCATTCTTGAGGTAGTTTAAAGTTCCACAAAAAGCAAAATGGAACAGTTACCAGGCATCCAACCTACTACTTTCATTAGGTGTTAGGTGGCTTCAATTGAGGCTTAACATTCACACAGTTTCTCGTGACTGTCCTTCAATATTACAAAGTTACTCCCAACATCACCCGACCTGTGGAACAGTTGGAGTGCAATAGATGCAATCCACATTAGCAGCGCAGCAATGTAACAGCAAGTTCAACAAGCTAACCTACAAAATAAACAGAAAAAACCCCAGAAAACTTTGAAGTCAGGTCACAGACAGTGGGTTTTCTATCCATCCATGAGCTTAAACCCACCATCAAAAAAAGTGAATCTGCCCGGTCTTCACTTCTTCATGGGAGGATGATGGGAAGACATTGTAGACTTTGTACTGGTCTGTGCAGCCAACAGCAGAGCAGTTCCCTGAATAGTTCTTAAATTCAACATAATGATAGCAGGACCAGTGCATGTCAGAAAAGATCATTACCTTTGCTAAGGTAGTTCTCAAGATGTGGGTGGGCATATGGTTGTAACATCACAACCTTACAGAAGTCTTGACGGCTTGTAAAAGCACAGTTTCTGAATATGTGTTATGTGCATTTCACCATGGCTTGAGCTATTTGATACTTCCACGGTATTTTTACAGCACCTAGATCTGCTTTATGATAAAAAAGACATCTCACTTTCTTAATATGGGACCTCTAATAGGACTCATTCCCTCAATGACCATGCAGGTTCTAAACTCGGAGTTGAGTGTGGTGGAGGTTCATATAAGGCAAAGTTAGGAAAAGCTACACGTATACAAAATGTGCCTAATGAAGTGTTGATATCTGTAAGTTGCTACGTTCTTCTGTATTCTTATTCTTTTTGTTGTTGTTGATGTTTGTTCAGAAGATATTTTGAAACTGGCAAAATACCTGCTGTTTGTCACTTATGTCCAATCCCCAAAGCCCAGAGTGATAACCCAAGGGTGCTACTTAATCTCCTGGTTGATGAACAAAATGGTTTCAGTAGCTTACAATGGTAAGGAATAAAAAGTAATGTATGCAAGTATGATGTTGTATGCTGACGGTGTTGTCCTAGCTGAGAATGGGCATGGTATGCAGGAAACATTGTCTTGTGTATGTAAGTGGTGTACAGAATGCAGGTTGTCTGTAAATGAAAAGAAAACTGAAATAGTATGTTTCAGAAGCGCTTTATGTCATACTGGTATACCTCCACTATATTTTGCTGAAAAAGCCTGTGACCCTTTGCTGCATGTTGCCCCATATCTCTCTCACCGTTTCCTACAGCTATTCACTGACCTGTCTCTCAATAAAGGCAGAAAATTACCCCCAATTTTTTTTTTAGAAAAAAGGTTGAAGTTAAACTGGTCATACAACTATTTGGAGAATTCATGATTATTCCGTTTCAGAAGTGAATTGGAAAAAGCCAAAAAAAATATTTTTTGTTTTGTTTTTATGTAATAAAACCATAAGTGAAAAATGGAAACATTCAATATTTAATGTGTCCGATTTGTATAGCCAGGAAGTTGCTTTGTGTGTTGCACTTGATACACGTGCAGCAAATACACTCGGACGATGGCGGTGCCTGATTTAATGTAATTAAAATAAGCTTGAATATTAACTAAGTCGGTTTTTAATTAGTATTTTGGGAACTCACTATGTGTACTGGGACAGGAACGCTTATGAGCTTGCCTGAGAATCCTCTGGTTTTTAAAATTTCTTCAGTATCAAAGTTTATCATTGATAGTTGTCAGGGCATCCAACGATGCATCAAATGAACAGTTATTATTTAATTCGGCAAATAGTATATGAACGAATGATACACAGAGTGAAATGTTCAGGAAATTAGGCATTAGGCCTATATAAATGGCACACCATGCTGTGCTCATTTGCTGTAATGCTCGGCATTAAAAAAAAGTATTGACAAGCATTTAATGGCAAATAAAGAAGTCTGAGTAGTTCCCTCATATCTTATATCTACAACATACACATAACTTTGGTTGCCTACTGTGTTGTGGGAGAATATTAGCATACCACTTGTATTCTACTCTTCCTGCGGCTCAGGGTTATCAATTATTTAATCTATTTTGAGTTGGTCTATTGTCGGAGTTACATTGTCACTGTATTAAAGAATTCCTTTGTCATAATATGTAGTGTTGGTAGTGTCATACAAGGTTGTACTGTAGTGGTCAATACTGCCGTATCCTTAAGAAAAAAAACCTTAATAAACATGTTCAAGTATTTTTTAATATTGTTCAGGTAACCAGTTGTTAGATCAGCCCCAAACAAAATGTTATGGATGCAGACATACTTAAATCAATATGTGACTGGAAACAGTAATTGTTTAAGTGACTTTTAAGCTTCTTGCCTCTTGCTGCAAAAGTACCCCATATTTTCTTTCCAATCTTTTATCATGGGTGGCTATAATGTATTGCTCACTTATACAATCATATTCACCGCAGTAATTATGAGTTGCAACATGGAAAATTGGCTATGTTTGCGAATGTGTGAAGAATCTGGGACGGAGGCAGACCACAGCTGCTGCACATGACACACGCAACCAGTTAGTTTGAAAAGTACTTGTTTCTTTGTTTTTTCTGATTCTGTTTTGAAACTTAAATAATGAAAGAACAAACAATACACGGATTTCTGAGTTTTATGTTGATGGATTTTGTGTATGGCACATCAGTATTCTCAAAGTTAGCAGGCAAACCAAACATATATTTAAATGGGATATGCAACCAAATATGCCCTCGATAACAGATCTGTAATTGCCCTTTGTACTAGATGATATGAATGATTTACAACCACTAAAATGGTTGCTTGAAAAGAGAAACATTTAACTTGGGTTATTTAAGAAATACATGGTTAGCTCAGGAAGACAACCTTACATCAGTAATGAATGGGTGAAGAAGATGATGATGATGATGGTCATTACGATTTATAATTGTATCTATTTTCCAGGCATTTATTTCTGTTTTTTATATATGATTATTTGAATTAAGTTGTTTCCATGTGGTGTATGTGTGTATTGCTAATGTTTGATGTTTAAAAGTGTTAAAAAGATTTTATTCTTTTACACGTATTATTATTATTATACATAACAAACACACTAAATATAACACAACGCATTTCCCAAGTCATAATTAAAACAAATTTCATGTTTGGGCCATAAGCCACTTAAAAAAAACAGATGCTAAGATGGCGGAGTGGACATATTTCACTTTTTAGGAGGATGTAGCAAACTTTTGTGTGGAAGCATACAAGTACAGTTTTTGCCTTTGACTTTTTTTCGAATTTGACCACTGGGTTGTTTATTTGCAGTTGTTTATTTGAGGAAATGAAAATAAGAGTCCATAGGTTGATGTGAACCAATCGCTGGGACATGTAAAACGATCTCTTCATAACCAATTTGTTGAAAAGGGAGAAAAATAATACTAGCTGTAAGTGAGGATTGAACACACAACCCTTCAAACAAGTCCTGTCCAATACTGCCTGAGCTAGTAGGCTAAATGACAGATTATAAATTAAAAATTGACTATGCTCTAATGATCTAATAACTTGAAAAAAATTTGGACTGATGCCAGTCTTATTTGCCAGCCCCTGTTATATACTATTTAATATGAGTAAAATCATAATTCATTGTGGAGCTGCATTGATTCACTCAGCACCTCTGCTTGCTCACTCCCCGTGTGTATAACGTTATATAAAAACTAATGCATTCAAGTTAACTCTGAGAAGTTAGTCTGTCTTTTATCTCAACACAATGCTGTCAATGTCGGAGACCCACCTTCAAATAAATTATAAGCATGTAAGGAGCCTATAAGGATAGTTCTGTTAACGTTAGAATACAGCTACATTGTTGAGGTTAGCTATCGACTGCACATGCAATGCCACACTTACTGGGTAGTGGGGAAACTGTACTATGCATTTACAGATGTTTCTGGTGGTTTCTCTTAAATCTAATAAGCCTACTTCTTCCATGCTGGCATTTCACTTAAGTTAAGTTGACATGCTGCAAATGAACACCGCCCCCTGGCGATCACATCGCTGTGATCTCAAGTAGCCATGATTAGAAGATATGAAGATCACCCAAGCCTAAATAGCACCTCATATAAATCCACTTTGCATTTTGTCTGAGCACGCAGTCAGATTTCTGTTGGAGCTGCAGATAAATTTTTTGTCTGGAGGCTGATTGATCTCAGTGGTGAACTGAAAATGTACAGATAAAGTTCTGTACTGTCATAGTTCTGTATCAACAGTAGAGATGGCTGGTAGGGATATGACCTACGCATCTTTTTCATTTTCAGTTAGCCTCACCAAGCTACTGCTGCTGGTCATAGTGCCAGCCCATACCACCATAAAACTAGAGGCCATAGTGAAAGATTGCCTGTTTCAATTTGCCTGTGCACATACAGTTTGCTGCAATCAGATAGAAAATGTTTAGAAATGTATGGATCTGGATCTGGAACAAATAAACATAGTGACAATTCTGAATTTAAAAAAAAGTATTTTAATTCAAGTCATACAGAAGAGAACAAGAACATGCAAAATGTTTACAATAAAATCACAATTTCTTTTTAAAATCCGGGATATGGATCCACACCAACCACAAGTGACCTGTTCCTGTATTGGCCCAGGGCCTAACTTTCCACCAAATTCAATTAAAATCTGTTAAGTAGTGTTTGACTAACTAACAAACAAACAAACAGACAAAAAACTAATTGAACTGACACAACCTCCCTGGCAGAGGTAATTACACAAATAAACAGAGGCATGATCCAAGGGACTCACACAATGATGCATTTCAGATATCTTACCTAGCCACCTCCTCACTGCTATAACTAACCATATTTGTGACAATAACACAAATCCCTCCTCTGTCTCTCCTTTTCTCTCACCTTCCAATCTCTCTGTCCGTGCCACTCTTCCCTATTTTTTCTCCGTGGAGACAATTAAAGTGTGACAGGTCTCGTTTAACAAGTGCCGTTTCACCTCGTAAGGATGAACACATGGCATTCTAATTACTGCCGGACAACACCGGGGCTTCCTCACTGTTTTACTGGTTCTCCAATTCAGCCCTAATGTACCTGACAAAGAAGGCACACCAGACCTGAAATTACAGGGATTAATGTTTCCAAGACTAAACACTTCAAATGGGTTCTCTGATGTGTGAGTGCCATGCAGGGGAGCAGGCAGAAAATCCACTTACAGCATCATTGCTTTGGCATTATTCACTCTTGAAAGCGCAGCACGTTTCAGCAAGCTTCGTTGATGAATGTGCGCTCCTTGCCAGGCAAACTTTAATTTGGAGTGTTTAGTGTTGGCTCCACAATAATTGTCAGGATAAGGGGAAGGCAGAGAGGAGGCCCAAAAGACGAGGCCTTGTAGTTTAAGGTAAGAAGAAATGTTAAAAGGTTTCTTTGATCTAACTAAACTGCTTCTTGTTTAATTAACTGAATGTTTATACTGTAATAAAACATTTAGCAGAATGCAAGGTGTAAGGGGAGTGAACTGGCCCTTAAAAAATATCTTGTTTTACTTACCCATGTATGCACCTTTTTTTTTTAAACCTGTGCAAGCAGCACTTGGTCGAGGATCATCTTGAAAACAAAAAATTCACAAAATACCATTCAAACCGGCAAACCCTTAGTATGGGTCACAAAGCAAGGCTGAAAAGAGTGTCTGCTGACTTGATGTCTTGCACATTCAAACAGCAACAAACAATTACTGCAGGGTTTAAACAACAAGCCAGCAGCACGAACAGAGGTGTGGTAAAAAAAATCTAACGTTGGCATATTAAAGTTCATTCAACACATTTAAAGCTGCAATAATTGAGCTCTGATAAACCCACTGTACACGACCTGCCAAGCACAAAGCCAAAGACAGACAATGTTAGAGACTACCTGTGGACACTGGGTCAGAAACATGACACCAAATTAATGTTAATGTTACTCTGCATTTGTTTGATGCGTTAATAAGCTCACCTCTCACCTCAATAAGTTCACCATATCAAGTTAAAGTGGTCATATTATGCTCATTTTCAGGTTCATAATTTTATTTAGGGGTTGTACCAGCACATAGTTTCATTTTCAAAAAACACCATATTTTTATGTCACACTGCACATTGCTGCAGCTCCTTTTTTCACGTGTGTTGGGTTGGCGTTTTAGCTATGGAGTGATGCATCTCACTTTTAAAAGATCTTTGTTGGGAGTTGCACATTTGCACACACACACACAGTTGAGTTAAGGACAACTAGCCAATCAGAAGCAGAGTAGGGCGGGTTGTCAGTTGAGCTGTATATGTTCCCCTTACCAGCTTAGTGACATGGACTGGAGCAAGAGTTTCAGAGTGGTGAGTTATTAATCTGTAACAAAAGTATCTTTCATCCACAAAGTTTTAACTGAGCTCTGTCTCTACATCACAGTAACAACTTTCTGTCCATTGACTGTCTGGAGGGTAACTAATGTTTGGAAGGGAGAGGAGTGTGCTGCAGCTCAGTGTTTTTCCATCGGTGTTTTTGAGGGCGTGTCGTAGTAGTTGCTAGGCGAGCATAATGAAGCATGTGTTTTGTGACGTCGGCATTAAAGTGGAAGAAAAGGCTGGACTATAAACGAGCTGTTTTCAGGCAGTTCAGAGCAGTGTTTTCTGTGGGAGATGGGAACTCCCTTTGGGGTGGACTTTGGTCTTTTTCACTTTGCAAACTACAAGTACACAGCATTACAACATACCATTCACGCATGACACATGAAACTACACTGTTTATAAAAAATATTGATGTTGATGTCCCTCTTTGTTTCTGTTTGAGATTTAAGATCTAAAGTTTGGTGTTTTATTTGTTCAGTCGGAGTAAGGAACATTTAAATGTGAGCTGTGCTATAGGGAGGAATACTTGGGTCAAGTAAACCTTACGGAGCAGACAGTCTGAAAATGCAAACAAGGATAAGCCAAATTATTGGCCAAAACACTTCTGAGTATTGCTAAGCTGTTGAACCATGGACAGCACTGAAAGAGAGAGTGAGAGAGGGTGCTACGCAGTCTTCTCAGGCATCCATTGTGGTATGCCTCAATCCTTTCCATATCAGGTCTGGTTTCATGACATTGGTGTTATAACGATGGATCTTTCTTTTTATACTGTAATGCCTGGACTTTCAGATGCAAAGATATTGAAAAACACCTAACAATATTTATACTTAAAATATTAGCATATAGACATGCAACTAGCTCAGTAAATAAAAGTACCTACAATCGGCAATATACTGGAATTAAAAAAAGGAACCAGGGAACTGAGTCACTTACATAACGAATCACCCCAACTGTGTCTCATCAGTGTAGTCACTGACTTGTATTGGTTACCTTGCATTAGCTACTAAAAGTTTGTCACACTACTGTCTCTTACTCTAGCTTGTGTGTAATTCTCTGTGATATGTAGGCTATGGGAATATTTTTGCTGTGCATTATAACAGTGTACAATCAGTTGCATTTATGGCTGGGAGGAAACAAGTACCCCTGCTGTCATAAAGTGATTCCTGGCCAAGAAAACACCTGCTACATAGTTCAATGTGGCCCAGTGCCTTTTTTTAGCTACAGCAGATAAAACAACAACAAATAATAATAATAATAATGATAACAGTATAATAGATGTGCCCTCAGATACAATTTGTGCTCAGTGGTCGTTATCAACATGCTGGGGCCCCCCAGGGGGTGTACAAACAAACTGATATGATCATACTGTAAGTTCGTGCCTTTGTAAATAATGTTATCAGGTTATACCACCTGAATTAAATTAGCCTCATGTCAGGTTTGGATTGTAGGCAATACTGACTTCCAGCTTGGGGTCTGGAGAGCAGCAGACACCATGTAGACCAAAACCTGGTCTAAAAAAGCTTCTATTTACAACTAATTCATGTTTTGTTCTAATTTCATTCTGTTTTCAAATCAACATTTTAAGTGGTGGCTCCATCATCAATATTCAAAACAGAATAGGAATCTGATCACTCCCAAATCAACTGACCATTTATTCATCATATAATAAAGAAACATACTTGGCAAGAACTACTTAATGTAAATTAATAATCAGCTGTCTGATGTTGAAAAAGATATATTTACAGTTTACAGTTTTCAGCATGAACGTCTATCATTTCTGTGGGAAGGATAACGGGTTTTCACTGTGTTGTGACTGTGGGCACATACTTTCACATATTGAATGTGCATACTATGCATACTAAAATGATCGTATGGTCAGTATTTAGTATAAACAGGTGAGACACAACTCCAGAGCTGGTACCGCAGCCGCATCTGCAGGGGTTGAATGATTTTAAATCCATATATGAAGTCGATCATATGATTCCCGTCAGTTTCATCCAGGTGGAACTAGGCCCTGTGCACCAGCGATAGGAGAAGAGAGGGCAGGGAGCAAAGGAACACAGCTGCTTGGATCCATCTGGTGTGTTGGAGTCAGAGCTGGGGTTAGGGTTAGGGGTTACAGGTGTCAAATCTAACGAAGAATATGTCCAGTGTATCTGCTTTATCCAGCTCCCAGTCAAGTCCAGTGCTTATCCAATGTATCACTCTACTCTTTTTTTGCCATATCATTCTGTTTGTACTTTGCCCTGTCTTATTGCTGTCATAGTCCTTGTCGGTTACTTCTGCACATCCTCACATGTTTATATATCTATCCCTGAAGGCTTGTTCATGTTGATTTAATAGTACTTTAAAGAAATGTGTTCGTAGGAGTTGAGGAAGTCAACACAAAATTGATGTAGTCTGCTATGCATTTTAGAAAGTCCATTAGTATCCACCTTGTGCACATCATAGAGTATTTCCCACTTTTCTTTTTGAAGAATCTTTTTGACCCTTCATCGCTTCATTCTTTTATTCTTTTATTTTCTTTTGGTCCCAGAAGTGACTGGCCATTGCTGATAAGTGATTTTGTATGTATAAACCATGGCAATCTTGGGAGTTGATGGTTTTATATATATATATATTTATATATATATATATATATAAATGAGGGTTATAGTTATACATAGTACTAATACATGAATGGGGAGATTTGCACTTGTTTCATTGATGCTATGTCAGAATGTTTTGTGTTTATTATCAAGTTAATATTTTGACATTTGTCATTATCAATTAGTTTTTGTTGGAAACTTAATTATTTCCCAATGCCTGTCACCATCCCTCAGACAAGTCCCCTAAACATCTTGACTTTAATTAACTTGCAGAGAGCAATATTGGTTGACCATAAGAACTGAGTTTTTAGTAAAGAAAAACACTTTTTGCTGCTGCATTGCATTCTGCTGTATTGAGGAAAGTTCTGCTGTTTGGAGGAAAGTCTCCTCTACAATAGAATTGTCTCCGTGTGATTGTTAAAGGAATAGTTTATCCTTTTGGGGGGAAAAACCCCACTTATTCACATGCCGAGAGTTAGATGAGAAGACTAATACCACTTTTATGTCTGTATGCTTAATATGATGGCATTAGCAGGCATTTAACTTAGTTTAGCCTGGGAGTGCTGGTAGGGTTACATACAGGCTAGCTGTGTTTGTTTGTTCCCAGTCATTACGCTAAGCTAAACATCTGCTGGGACTATCTCCGTATTAAGTGTACACGTGAGTAGTATCTTCTCATCAACCTTGAAAAGAAGAAGACAGGATCTTTGGCTCTGAGGAACTGATGCCCAATCTTGACTGGAATCACAAAACTATGGAACCAATCTTATACAAAAAAGAGTTTTCTTTGTGTTTTTTATAGAGCCCCGGAAGTCCAGACAAATTATCTTTTTATTTTGTGCGGACAAAAAATTTCAAAATTCTGCACTGTCGTCAAACTGGCTCTATCGGTCTCGGAGGCTACGTGGCTAGCTGAGCTAACTAGCTAACAGTAGTTAGCAGAAGTTATGACCTGATATGTGATATGCTGCCCCCTACTTTTTAGTATGAATTTGAAAAGTAGAGAGTAGTCTCAGTTCTAGAACTACCAGAATTATATAACGACCAGAATGGCCATACCAGTCATTCTGACCACTCATACATTATTTACATAAAAATATAAGAATGAATGGGTGTGTAATGTTAGGATAGGTAATAATAAACATCCGGACACAATACAATAACATCACTAACATAGATTTCATTGCATAGTAAAAAACCTTTATGGACACATTTGAAACACATAAATATCCCAAAATGGCCAAAACAGTTCATCTGACCGTCACAGGAAAAGAAATCGAAAATATGCTAAACTGCAAGAAAACAAAGTTTGGGGGGCAAACACCACACATCAATTACACTGACACTTGTGGATCAATTACTCACAGTCAACACAGGTAATGTCCTGTGCACCTTCACAGTTTCACTTCTCAGTGTAAACAAAGAGGTAGACTATATAAAATACTCAGAGAGAAGCAACTCATGCGTTAATATTGTTCCCTTTTTTATTATGATTTCACTGTGTGTGTGTGCGTGTGTGCGTGTGTGTGTGTGTGTGTAATAAATCCTGTTGAAAATGCAGAGCCAAAATATTGTTTAACTTGTTACTCTTTGAACTGACAAAGACATAGCAAATACATAACCAGCATATTTGACAAGGAATAAAACCCTTATGTGATGAGGCTCTGAAATGTAAGCTTCTGTCTTGACATTAAACATGGTTTTTATTTTTTAATTTTTTCCCAATGCACTTTCTGTTTCTTAGTTACAGTTGGAAGATCAATACATGTATATAGTAGTAGAAGATCAGGAGGGTTACACATCATTATCACATATATGTTTGTTATCTTTTTAGATGTCTCCGTTCCACCTTCTGTCACTATTAAGACTAAGCTGAGAATAACAACTCATGTCTGCTGCCAAACAGCATTGAATTCAAAGACTGTAGTCAGAAGCCGCTTCAATAGAAATGTGACCCTGTATAGGTTTTTGGCTGCAGACTGAGTGTAACATCCTCTTGCTGTTTCATCACTGCATCGCCACATGACTTTAATTTCTTGATAATGCTTCCTGGATGTGTGAGTAGTGCAAAAACTTGAAGGAATAGTTCATTTTGGAACATGTTAAGGTCTCAATTTTAAATTTTGTTTAAACCAGAAGGCTTGTCATCATTATGAAGTCATTGCCCCTGGCCAAGAAATTGTCCTGCACATAAACCCCAGGAAATTTGCTTTTCTCCCATGTCCAGTCTTTATGCTAAGCTAAGCTCCTGGCTGTAGCCTTACATTGACAACCATACAACAACCCTAGGAGTCTCCCTGACAGAATAGACTGCTCAGCCATCTGCCTGGCCGAGACCTAGCTTGACAACATGGTACCTGATGCAGCGGTAACAGCCCATGGCTACCTACAACATTGATTTCTCATCCAAAGATAGTGACAGACACTAAAATCCTTTAAGATAAAAAGCAAAGTCAAACCAAAACAAACAAACGATGCCACTGAAACCCTCCGAGGTTGTTTGAATGCATTGATTGGGATATGGTCAGCGCAGATGCAAACAGCCTTGATGAAGCTGCAGACACGGTGACGTCATACCTTAGCTTTTGTGTTTACCTATGCATCCCTACCAAGACTATTAAACTCTACAGCCGTAACAAACCATTGGTTTACAAAAGACATACAGATCATTCACAGTTTAAGAATTAGTCTGCTTTCATCGCTGGAGACAGCAAAATCTGAATTGTGGTCTACAATCATGAAAGCAAATTAAAATTGCACAACTAAACTGAAACAACAAATATGCATCTAAAGACACCAGCTCTTTCTGGAAAAAACTCAATATAATTAGAAATTACAACAAGCCCTCACCTCCCATACCTGATCCTGACAGACTCAATAAATGATATGTGAGATTACAGCAGTGCCCTGTTTTACCTCTATCTCCCCCAATACCTTCCCCACCTCCTCCACTGATGGACATGTACACCACTGGATGTGGGGCTTTCAATAGGAAGGAAGACAGTGGGCTATGGTGAACTACCTTCCATCAGCCCTTTAACCCCAGCAGTGGTGCCCCTAAGGGCTGTGTTTCACCGCCTTGGCTCTTCTCCTTAGGTACCAACACTTTCACATCCTAGCACAGTTTGCTAACCATCCTTCCTGCTGGCATACTACAACCATAAAAGGCCTCGTATCCAAGAACAATGAGTACCGTTATAGGAAGCAGGTAGCCCAAGCATTCACTTGGTGCCACTACAACAATCTTAATACATATCTCAGGTGCACCTGAAACCATAATCGACTTATTTCTTGGCACACATATTAGCAATACACCCAAATGGAATATTACCTCAGACCACTTCACCAAATAAGCCCAGCAGAGACTGTTCTTTCTTGGACAACTAGTGAACCACAGACTACTCCTTCAGTTTTAAACATTATTAACATTTTCACGACATGATGTGGAAAGACTTCTGGTTCTGCTTCAGTATTCACTTTGAGGAATGGAAGAGTAAACTTGATGAGTCCCAGTTGTTCTTTCTTTATAACAAAATAAATCTGACATCAGAAAAGAGCTTTGTACAGCTTGCATACATGGACATAGTTTATACCAAAAACTTAAGGTAACATTACATTCTCTCAACCTTATACATTATACCCTACGCCATATAGAATCATGTGTAAAATCTTTCTCTCATGATATACCGAAACAAATTCACCCAATTTTCTGTAGGAGTTTACTCTCTTAATCCGTTAGTATCCCAGTCTAAACATAAGGTAATCAAGCTATTTGACCCATATCTGCAAAGTCTTGATAATAAAGCAATAACCATAGTTAAAAAAACAAGTAAATGGGGGAGTGTGTGTGAATGAGTGTGTGTGTGTGTTTATGTATGTGTGTGTGTGTTTATGTATGTGTGTGAGGGAGGTCAGCATTTCTGGCTTGGGGGCAGTGGTTTTATCTTTTAAAAAATGTAAAGCTAACACATTTTGACAATCATGATTTTTAGCCAAATCATCACGTTTCAGCCTTCCCTCTCTCCCTTCTTTTCTCCCACATTCTCTTCCCATCTTCCAGACTCTGCACCTCAGCCAAGGTTATCTCTTCCATCGATTCTTATCATCAGCTTTTGAATTGATCTATTACCCCTGCACCCCACCTACTTAATGCTGGCTTGATTAATTATTGTCCCCCGCGGGGATGGGAGTAGGGAGGCTGCCAGCAAGAATTCTCTAGATTAAGATGAATTTTCATTGTCTTTGTTCCCTGGAGTGTCAGAGCACACAAACTTGTGTGGAAACATGCTGAATTTAGAGAAGCTAAAATGTGTTGGGTTCCCCTCTATTGACACCAGATGTGCACTCAGGGCATGGCTGCAGCGATTGTCTGTTTATTTTTTCTTCTGGCTTTAATTCTCAATAGCATCAGTATTATTTAGAAGCATCAGATCATTTGTAAAATGGAAATTAAATTCCCAAATCCAATTTACATTTTTATGACAAGCTTCATTGACACTCTGATATGCTATATCCCCTGATAGCATGCAAGAACAAGGGAGCAAGGTGGAGACAGAAGAAAAAAAAGAAAGAGAAAGATTTTAACTCATCATCATGGTTTTGTCCCATTTTGGGCTTTTCAGCATTAAAACCCTTTCATTTATACTGCTTTGAGAATAAATAGCAACAGCTAAAAACATAGTCAGAGGGTTTGTCATTTGAGGCTTCTCTCAGTCTCAGTATTTGATGCCTATTTGTTCTGGCAGGAAAATGCCTTGTGGATATGAGCAGATCAACATATTAACAGTCCATTAATGCTGCTGAAAATCTCTCCGGCTGCCAACAGCTTGCAAAAGACACTGCTTTGCCTTGAGCAACAGTTACTGTATATTTGCAGTGGCAGGTAATTCAAACATAATGTACATATCATTTCAAAAGACATTACTGAGCTGGATAATGGATTCAGAAATTCTCAGGCATTTTGTGTTTGTTCAGTTCCTGTAACAAACCCATGTAGTTTGTCCCTTCTGGTATGACAACCTTTAGATGCAACATTATTATCTTAGATGTATGTATTTATTTACTTATTTTTGTCTTTTGTTTACAGTTTTGGAAAGTTAATAAGTACATTTATTGAGCTATTTGTATTTTACTTGTGTTCCCATTTTATGCTACTTTACTTCTACTCCACTACACTTCAGAGGTAAATATTGTAGTTTGTACTCCACTTATGACACTTACTCCAGTTTATTTGACAGCTATAGTTACAAGTTACTTTTACAGACAAGGGTATTACATACAAAACATGTGATCATCCCATAAAATTTGTGTTATAAGCCACCCAAAGTAACACCACATCAACCAAATACAACAGTACGCTACTTACACACAAAAGCATCAGTCAAACTAATTTAGCAATATACTGTATCATAATATACAACTCATATGTCAGGATTTTATTCATGGACTTTTTCACATGTTTTTAATACAGTAAATAGACACACTGCACCGCCTCCAAGGACTACAAGTCAACACAACACTGGTTTTATGGATTAAAGATCTTTTACATGGCAGATCCCACCACGTCAGAGTGAATGATCATAAACCCAGTGACATTGTTTTAAATACTGGGGTCCCACAGGGCTGTGTCTTGTCACACATCCCCTTCTCCATGCACACAAACAACATCACCTGCAATAGCAACAGACTGACACTTCTTAAGTATGCTAGTGATGGCCTTGGTGGGCCGCTTGACAGACATGCACTCCCTCTATAGGCAGCATGCGGATACCATGGTCTTCTGGTTCCAGGAGAGCTTCCTGGAACTGAACATCAACAAGACCAAAGAGCTGTGTTGCACCTGATACGACTCATGCCGGAGGGGCAGGTGGAGGAACAGGTCGAGAGCTTTCAATATCTGATCACTGAGATGGACCACCACCTGTCCTTCACACGACATGCAGATGGGGTCTACGAAAAGGCCCAACAGCGCATGTTCCTCCTGAGAAAGCTGGAAGATTTTAATGTCAGACAGGACACTGCATCCTAGTACAGCTTCCCCACAGAGAACAGCAAGAAGAAACTCATAAGAATCTTCAAACACGCAACTAAAATCACAGGCACCACTCAAATCCAACTGTCAGACTTTTATAGTCACGCAGTAAAAAGAAAGGCAGACTCCATCACTAAGGACCCTTCACACCCCACTTCACCACTCCTTTCAGCTACTGCCATCAGGCCGCTGCTTCAGAACACCTCTGGCCAAAAAGAGAATTTACAAACACTCTTTCATTTCCACTGCGATATCCATTTTAAATAAGAATTACACTACTTTTTTATGCAGCTTTGCACACCTGCTTTTATTTATTTATGGAATTGTTTGTGTTTTAATATAATTTTTTTGTCTTTCATGGGTGTTTGTTTTTATGTTGTATGTTAGCTTCTAAACTAAAATATTTTTCTATCATTATTATGAGACAATAAAGTTTTTTCAATTGAACTGAAATAATTTACCAGGGAAATACTTTTACTTTACATGTATAATACTTCACGAATGCATGTTTATGCTTATATACTTTTTGCAGCTTTTACTTGTAAGTTTTCACATGCGTTTTTTTTTTTTTCATTGGGCTTCATTGGGCTTTGCAATTGTGGATGCAATCTGAAAAAAGTCAGAGGAAAACCAATCCCATGTGCATAAATGTGTTTCTTCAGCTTTTCCATATCTTTTATAGATTGAATATAATAACAGTTTTTTTACAACCTCTAACATCCTTTTGTCCAATCTGTAGTCACATTTTCAAAACTCTAAACACAGTTTAGAGTCCACATCAGTTTGTTCATACCATTCAATTAACACAATTCATGTTGTTTACACAGAATATGCAGTCAATTAACCCATTTCTAAAATGCCAAGTTTTCTTTACGTACAAGGTTACCCAATTCCAAAACTATAAATGTTATTTACAAATGCTAGCACACAGCATGTCAGAAATGAAGATCCATCCATCGTCAACCGCTTATCCTGCATGCAGGGTCGCGGGGTGGAGCCAATCCCAGTTTACATCAGGCGAAAGGCAGGGTATAGCCTGGACCACCACGCCGCCCCAGGAATGAAGATATCATTTTCAAAATCTTAAATAATGTATAAAGCCTTTACTTATGCTACAATTCTGCTATATTGAAACAGCTGATAAGCATTTCTGAATGAATGTATCATTAAAACATTGAGAAACAGCTGATTTATTGTAATTCGGGTAAAAAATATTGTTTCTTTCCCTTCTGTGCATTTTTTTGTTTCAATGTAATTGTGTTTTGACATTTACATTTACTCATTTGGCAGACGCTTTTATCCAAAACAACTTACATTTGAGGAACAACACACAAGCAGCAATAAAGCATCAATACAGTAAGAGATCTAAAAGTGACAATAAATACTTGTAAGGGCTATTAGTACGTACAACATCAATAGGGTAAATTCCTAGAGATAGAAGTTAGAGTTAACAAATAGTGCAATCAATCCAAGAGAATTGTAAAGAGATAGAAGAAGAAGAGCACAGAAGTGCAGAGCTTAAGGGTTAGAGGTGTTATAAGACGAAGTGTTCTCGGAAGAGATGAGTTTTCATGAGCTTCTTGAAGTTATAGAGGGACGCCCCTGCTCTGATGGCATGTGGTAGCTCGTCAGATGAGAACAGCCGAGACTGAGATTGCTTTGTGTGCATAGTGGCCAAGAGGGAAAGTAAAGTAAGTAAAGCCACATAGGTTGGATTAATTGTTGATCACTGGCTGCAGTTTCATGTTGCTAATACAGTTTTTTCTGATTGCTTAAGCACATTTTTTGTAACTATTGGCTATTTTTGCAAAACTCTACACACAAATAAGAAAACCTTTCACCTTCAATTATCAAAACATTGTAGTTCTCTTGCAAAAGCGAACACAGCTAAATTAACTCTTCACACCGTCGTAAAAATGGTGTTTTCGTATCAAACAGTAAACACAAGCCATCATCTACTAAGCACACAATGTGCCAACTACACACTGATGGTATGAATACAAAACACATCTGGCGTTTGCTTTCTCTGTGTACAGATGTCAATTTGAGGTCATACTTTTGTCATAGTGTCATGTAAACATACAAGGATCCAAACTTCAAGTATTGGTGTTTATTCACATTCATCAAAACCAAGACAAAGTCAGAACACAAAATAGTAATTTCACAAAAAAAAAAAACAATCAGCCTACATCATGTCGTCTTTCTGGGTCCGGCCACAAAATTTCGTCCACATCGCATGCGATATCCTCCAGTCCAAGGCACCGGGGAAAATATCTCCTTGAATGCCGTATCCAGGCCTGACATGATGCCTGGTCAATATCTCCACATTCCTCCTCCATTGCCTGTAAAAGGGCTACCTGTTGATGAGGATGACGGTCGTACACTTTCCAGCGCCAGGCAGAGAAGAACTCCTCGATGGGATTTAAGAATGGAGAGTATGGAGGGAGGTTGAGAGCCATGAAGAATGGGTGGTCTGTAAACCAGTTGCGGACCAAAGCAGCCCTATGGAAACTAACATTGTCCCATATGATGACATATCGGGTCTGCTCTGGTCTCTGAACAGTGAGCATGTCATGTAAGGTGTCCAGGAATGCAATAATGTGTGCAGTGTTGTATGGGCCTATGGTTGCATGATGGTGAACAACACCATTTTGGCTTATAGCTGCACACATGGTTATGTTACCACCACGTTGTCCTGGGACATTGATGATGGCACGGTGTCCAATAATGTTCCTGCCACGTCTCCTGGTTTTACTGAGGTTAAAACCGGCCTCATCTACAAATAGTAGCTCATGTCCCATGGCATCTGCTTCTAGTTCCATCACTCTCTGGACAAGACAAAACAAATGCAACACATCAGGCCCATGCACAGCACTACAGTATGCACTTCCAAATTCAGAACCAATGACACTATAGCTTACCTGCACTTAGTCATATCGCTGTTGCTTTACACGTTCTGTGTTTCTCTCGAAAGGAACTCTGTAAATTTGCTTCATTCTTATTCTGTGGAGCGCAAGTACACGACTTAGTGCAGAAATGCTTACACTGTGTATATTTTGAAAGATGGTGTCATTATCAATCATGCGCTGCTGTATTTCGCGCAGTCTTATTGCATTATTGGCAATCACCATGTTCACTATATGGGTCTCTTGCTCTGGAGTGAACATTCTTCCTCTGCCCCCAACATGTGGACGTCTAGCAATTCTGTAAAGTAACAATTTCAGTATTTTTGCATGTATGGTACTGTTGTGTTTCTCATTAGAGTATGGCAGTGCTACAAAGTACTTACCGATTCTCATTTCGAAATGTCCTAATGATGCTTGCCACAGTGTAGCGGCTCAAATTAGGCTGAACCCGTTGGCCAGCTTCCCTCAGGGTCATCCCATGGTTGATGACATGGTCCACTATTGTAGCTCTGATGTCATCAGTTATTCTATTTCTTACTCTTCTTACCCTTCCTCTTTCCCCTCCTCGTCCTCTTCTTGCTCCTCCTTGTCCTCTTCCTCTAACTTCCTCTAACCCTCTCGCTTCTTCACCTCCACGTCCTCTGATTCTCACTCTTCTCGCTCTTACTGCTCGTTCCATTGTACTCCACACAGACAGCTTACCTGTGGCTTATTTATAGTGCTTAGGCTGATTGCAAAGTGAACTAATTATCTAAAACAGTTTTCACATGTGAAAGTGTGCCAGACAGTTGGCAAAATAGTGTTAATGGTAGCCATACATGTGTATAATTTTGCTAGGAGTGTGTTGGAAATTTGGTAATTGAGTGTAAGCAGTGAGTTGTGTTTAAAGTTCTGCAAAAAGAGTGTTGTGCAGTGAATTGTGCCTACAGTTTTGCAAAGTGTGTGTTACAAAATTGCAAACTGAGTGCAAAGCAGTGTTTGTGCTTTTAGTTTTGCAAACTCAGTGAGTGGTTTTGCTATACGTATTAATAGTTTTAGAAATTGTGCTACAAGAATCACGATTAGCGCTTAAGCATTCAGAAAAAACTGTAAAGCGTTTATTTCTGTAATTCTGTCACTTACATCTTTTTCCTACTCTACATTTTATAAAGTAAAGATGACTGATTCACTTTTACAGTTTGTTGGCAAAACTGCACACATTTGACCCCCAAGCCAAAAATATAGGGTGGTTTACAGTAAAAGGAAACTGAATTACAAAAAACAATGGATTTACTGCAACATTGTCTACTGTATGCAGGTAGAACTGAAACATGAAAAGTAATGTAGTTTTTGTAATGCCATCAACTGTTTGTATTTAAAGTCATTGTGCTATGATTGATTGATCTGTTCTGTTTGGAAAGAAAAAGTGCTAGTGTATTGTTAGAATGATTTGATTTTGAGTCAGGTTTGCTGTGTTTTGATAGAGTTTGTGTCTGTAGAGTAGGTTTTTTTGAATTTTAAAATGTAGAGTTTGTGTCTGCTCAAAATGTGGTTTTGAGCAGAAAATGTACTATTTGGCTTATTGTGTGAGGTAGTTGTGTTGCTGTGTTAAGAGTTTTGATAAAGTATCTTGAGATAAATGCTTGTTAGCAATTGAAAAAAAATGTAATTGCAAGTTTAGTATATGTCAAGGTGCTTTTCAAGGAAAATACACATACAAATTAGTATACACATATAACCAAACATATAATGATATAATCCATAACAAATTATATTAATACGTATGTACACCAACCTACCTACATCCAAACTATAGTTATTTGAAAATATTTTGATAAAAACACATTTTCAGATGCAATTTAAAGACAACCTGTAGATTATGTCTTATGTGTACAGTTTGTCTGTTATATTTTCGACATACATTCAACATACAACTGGTTTTGCTGTCTCCCTGTGGAACCATCCAATAGCTAACTGCACATGTGAAAATGGTGATATAGATTAGCAAAACAAATATTTCTTTACATAATAAATATGTACACATGTTTACAAAAATAACACCTTTAATATTGCTTCCAGCATCCTATGTGCTTATATGAGGCCAGTGTGCTTGTTAGGAATGCAGCCTCAGGACAACTATTAAAGGAGCTTTTTTTCTATGCTTCACTGTGTGCTGTCACTCAGATGGAGAACTCTTACAAACAAGCAAGTCCAATGAGGAAGAAGGAAGTCATGAAACAGCGTCTATCTCCAGTTTACACAACAAAGGTGGGGCCAGAAGAGGTAGAGTCAGACAAATTGCCACCGTGAATAATAAGCAGATGCAGCAGTTGAACCACACAAACGCAACCACACACACATACATACACACACACACACGCACATAGGATGAGCCTCTTTCCTGTTGGGTAATGATATGAGTCTGACAAATGATCAAGACGGTGAAGTAAAAGGATAAACAATCAAGACGTACCCACCCTGTCGTCCTTGTAGGTCTGTAAGCCATGTTGGCCTTCAGGTGCTCCTCTCTACATTAGAACACACTTCAAAGAGATACATTTCTTGCTTCTAGATGTGGTTCACTGTGTGTGTGTGTGTGTGTGTGTGTGTGTGTGTGTGTATGTGTGTGTGTGTGGAGAAGAGTTCCCTCCCTCACTCCTTCTCTCAAAGCTTACAATATTCATCTTTGCTCTCACATGCTCAACACCTACTGAACCACGTAAAGTTCTCACAAATTATGATTAACTGCAGTAATTACTGTATTGTTTAGTGTCTATAAGGTGTGCAAATTCATGTATTCAATTATGGCATGTTCATATTCAACGGCTGCAGAAATTAAAGAAAAGCACTGTTTGGTATCTGTGGATTTTTAATAGCCATCATGTGCGATTAATCACGTCAGTGTGCAACAGTTAATTATTGATATCTAAGATGATTATTAATGTCAGCATCCACCAGTTGCTGGTGCATATGGAAGAAATGGAAAAAAAGAAAGAACTAGTTGGTGCCGATATTAGTATTATAAGTATTTTATGTATAATTCTAAGTCTTTGGATGCTAGCTTACATTTGGACAAACAAAGGCTTTTAGGATGGAGACTAACCAATATGTTTTGCGAATGTAACTATATCTTGAATAAAGAGTAGGACAGAGCTGCTAATGGTGGTATCAGAATTTATAGAATAGACACTCTTATTAGAGTCTAAAACAAATTGTTTTAACATGTAGAGAAATGCAAAGGTTGACAGACCTGCCGTCAAGAAACCGTTGCTGCAAGTCCGTCACTTTATGTTGAAAGGTGGTGGGGACAGAGGGGCTCAGATGAGGGGTGTGAAAAGACATTGTTTTAAAGATGTCCTCAATGACATATATGAGGAGGAGGTCTTGGGGGACCTCCCCCAGGAAATTTTGATCATTAATCACTTCCTTTCCTGCATTCTGGTGAAGGTTTCTGCACCAGTTTATTGTGGAAATGTTTTTATTTATGTGAAAGGAAACACAAAATTTAGGTAGCAGGTGACATAAATCAGGGTATATACAGGAATCCTGAAGTAAAAATTCAATACCTTTTAAGACTCCTGTGCCACTTTGAGCTGTAACCGGTTAAGTCAGCCACACACCATTAAAAGGGAAATTGTGGAGTTTTAAAAGGAATTTAAATATATTTACAACATCTTTATTGCCTGTTTGTGAACAAGTTGTGACCTCACCTAAAATTTGAGGCATTCACCAACATTTTCAGCTATAATAGCCTGTTTAGGCCTACTGTTTTCTATGTGAATGACTGGTCAGATTTCCTGCGTAAATCCAATGTCTTACATAGGCTATGACATTACTGCAAATCATGTGAAACACTGATTTTGTGTTTTAGTTGGTTTAAACTAGATAATGTTAACTTGCATGCAAATGCCAACCAGCTGATAGCTAACTGACATAGTTGAAATTTATTTTCAGGCATAAATATGGAAGTGGTGTACTGTTGGTTGCGATCTGAAACCTACATGGACCTTTCACTTACATTTACTATAAAGTGATTTTGAGACTGTAAAAGTAAACACTCGTTCATCGACCACTACATACAACATAATTCAAATAGGCCAGAAGGGAACATAGCTGAAGAGAATAAATTGAGTGATAACATTAGTAGTGTAGTCAGTGTAGCACAGTCATTTGCGATCAACAGCTGCTGTCTGCATCCTAAAGCTGATTTGTGTAAATTTTAATAACAATAAATTTTGTAAAACAGATGTAAAACAGAACAAGGGAAACATGTTGCTCTCAGGAGGAGGAGGCAGCTAGAAGCAGCACATTGGCATCCTGACTCTGGCTAAATCTACATCTGTCCACTGCAGAGGCTCCATCCACAACCTGGAGGAGGAACTAGTCTAAATGAGTGTATTAGTATAATATTATAACATTATATTAAAAGTTAACTGTCAATATAATTGTAAACTGTTAGTTTGGTATTAATGTATTATTTATATGATGTTACTATATTCATAGTAATTTCATATAATAGTGTAGTATATAGCTTACCACTGTTATAATATTAATTCCAGTTACAGCTGTTTCATTTTGGGGTTGTTTTCTATTCATTAATTTGTGCAAGAAAAATGCTCTACATGATACTTCAGCTCTAACTTTAATTTTAAGTAGGATACTAACTCGTCAGTAATCATAACCATTTATGCAGAATAATGAGTTTAAAATTTAGAAAGTTTGTTGTAGCACATCAAACTTTTTTTTATGTCCCGCTCCATCCAGGCTGCGATTGATCTGTTCATGAAAAGTGACAGTGAGGATCGGCTTTTTGAAAATTCTTTCAATAAAAGGCACCAGTTTTGCTAAATAGCCAGCTAGCGTTAGCCTAATCCCAAACACTGCTTATATTTTCCCCGTTGTCTTCTTTCTTACCCATTCACCTGCTGACAGCGCATCTTGCTCTTGTTTGAAGCGGCCACAGAGGTCAGTCTGACCATGTTTTGAACAATTAGCATTGGGGGTCCAGCGTGGTGGAAGATTACTGTCAGTCAGTAAATCAGTTTCCTGGTTCACAAGGATTCGCCATTTCAAAAAGTGGTGGGGACATGTCCCCAGCGTCCCCAGTGTAAATGACACCTATGCGTTGCCATATTATGAGTGGACAATCACAGTTCAATGGAGGAGCAAGAGATGCTGTAATTAATTTGACATAAACGACAACAACTGTTATATAATCCACTTAAAGAGATCCTGAGACAAACATTGCAGCAAATAGCCTCAGACAGTCAACATGACACAACACATAGACTGAATAATAGACAAATCACAACTGAACTCAACAACTGAAGCCTAAGCTCAGATAATAACCATATCAGGTGGTTTCACGGCTTGACAATAACAGTGGCCCTATGGCCAGTGGCCTGTAAAACATCGGGACAGTTGAACTAGCAACTCACTGGCCCAATTGGGCCAGAGCAAAAACATATCTATTTAAAAAAAAAAAAAAAAAATGAAACTCAACATCCTGCAGTTGTTTTGCAGCTCTTGGCGCGCACCGATTTCCAATCCAGAGTTGTAGTTAAGTGACGAGTGGTTGTCAAATGTTATTTCTCTAATCTCAATCATGTGGCAACCTCTGGGTCGAAAGTGAAACCATGCAGATGGAACTTAAAGCTGCATTTACTCTAACGGCCAGCAGGGGGCAAGTTCCATTAGAAATAATGGTAAAAAAAAGTTGCTACTTATCAGCTGACTTTATAGTTTCTGTCGCTAGTTTCAAGTCTTCTTCAACACAGCATGATGTTCATTTAGTATGTTATGGTCCTATTTAGGGGAAAATAGACGATAATGCAACGTATCCTTTTGGACGGGACTACCTTGTCATTGACAGGTTGCTACCATGGCAACCTGATCATCAGGATAGAGGCGACTCATGTCCGCTGCTCTGTGTACATTTTTCAGTCTGTTAGTATGTTTTGTTTTAAAAGTAAATAGTTTTGTTAATGTTTTTATTTTTTATAATTTTATTTTATATCCAGGATGTATTTAATAAGCAATTAAATACTTTTGGAAGGAGGGACAGTAAAAATTGTCTTCGGGCAAGTAAGTTTCAAACCCACTGGTCCGGTGGGGCCAGTTGCAAAAAAGTTTAATGTTGAGCTCTGGGTGGTTTATAATCATTTGTGTGGTGTGGATTCTGATGCTGCTCGTGATGTCAAATGTGAGAGAAGCATTAATATCTTGCAAGCGTGGCTTAACTTCCCTTTTTTCCAGTGTCCTCCCTATTTCTTCAGTATTCTCTCACCGCTGCGCCACTTACTCTCAAGGAGTTAACTATCCAAGGACATCACTTACGTGAAGAAACCAGCACAAGAGCAAGAGAGGCAGACAGTCTAAGAAACCAACCTACAGGAACAGCAAGAAAGCAAGTGAGAGTGAGACAATTTATTTATTTTTATTTCCTTCAGAGTTTTTTTCCCACCCGCCTTTCCTTGCTTGCTGTCTGACAAACACCCCTTACCCTGGCAAGCTCCCTCTCTCTCTCCCTTCCCCTGCTTGTCATATGGGGTTTCAGAGCGCCAACGTAGCTTTGCGCCCCTAAGGGAGCTTCAGGCAAGTGTCACTTTAAGTTACACGCGGCACGTAAAACCAGGCACCGAGCTAACAGTAATAGATCTGTGCAAAATCAGGTCAAATGTCGGCGTCTTTATCCCACCCTCCTGGTGATTGTTACATTTGGAGAGCAAAAGCTGCTGATTTGAAAGGAAGAAAATATGGCATAATCAGTGGCTAACCTCTAGCCCACCACCCCCACTGTCTTTGCAATCTTCCAGAGAGTGAATAACAGGACAGAGAGGAAGCCAGAGGGAAAGAAAGGATGTAATGTTCGAGGAAGTACTCATCGCCTGAAGTTACGCTGCATATAGGACCCATGTTTAGCAGTTTTATTTACAGAGGAATAAATGATTGGTTTGAACAACGACTGAACAACTTCTGACATTCAGCATCATCACAAAAGATATGGGCTCAAGACACATAAGGACACTTAAGGAACATAGTTTTGTTTAGTTTAGTTTAGCATGTAAATATATTGCAGCCATTAGATGATTTAAAAGAACATCTTTCTAAATTGTAAAACAGAAAATGGTTGTTGCATAGGTGCTAAGGACAGGAAAACACAAAAAAGCAAAAGCGAACATGCTTCTTAAAGACAGTGGCCCTGTGCTTTATCACTTTGCATTGTTACTGAGAAATAAATATACAACAAAAAAACATCTGCAAACCAGCATCAGGCTGGCACCAAGGACGACATGTCTCCTGAGCACTGTTTCTGGTACCTGAGTACTTCAGCTACATCTAGTGGCAAAGTTCCTGTCCGTGCATTTAGTGAGCACCTCTGTTTTGTATTTTAAAATGCAGTGAGAACATATTGTTGTTGCTGGCTGCAGGAAAAACATTGCACTAAATCACAACACATTTTGTCTTCACATGTACAGTATAAGGAAAGGAAAGCAGAAAAAATATAAATGTAATGAGCGCAGAAGTCAGAAGAATGAAGCTGTACAAGAAAAATGCCTTTTTAAGCAGATACATAAAAATCAGAGGCCTCAGGGAGTGTAGAAAAACATTAGAAAGGGGTGGGTGGTATATTTTTTCTTTTTGATGAAGGTCTATTTTTTTTCTGAGAGTGGGGGAAGGTCTTTAGTGATTGAACGTTGTCTCTTCAACATGTATGCTATTTTTCACTGTCCTAGCAGCTCCCACCTTCACCTTAATTCTGCATCTGAACAGAAAGTAGAACAGTGTCTCATATAAAGTGAAAGTGACTTTGGGAAAAAATTTATAAAATAAGAAATGTTCAGTAAAAAGGATGCATGATTTTGTTATTATTGCCGTAATTTTGGCAATTGCTAATTGCACTTCTGTTGTGCAATTTGGTGGCTATGTATAACATTTTAGTCCATTAATAACATGGACATTTTTGAATTACACAATATTACTTGCACTTTATTATTAGCGGCAAAATGAACGGATTCATATTGTATTTCATATTCATATATCATTCATATTTCTTGAGATATTGTGGGGATAGGGTTGAAATTGTTCGATTAGTCAAGGGGTCTGCCCAAATATGAACAATGCTGTTCACCCAAAAATTCTGTACAGTCCCTTTTTTGTCCGAAGCTTTCTTTAATCATTCAGTCTGTATATAGTTTATGTGTGCTTCTCTGTGTGGAGTGCGTGTTAGAAAAATGTTATTGTCATAAATTGTTGAAGTGCATGTATTACACGCTACATCTGCTAGTACAGCAGATGTAGCGTTGTTAAAACTTAACACCAACAGTCAGCAGAAATTCATTGTATCTTATATGAAGCTTACAAAACACTATCCATATCCTATAGACTGTGTTTGCAAAAGACTGCACACTGATCTAAAGGTAATCTAATGGAAATCATGGTAAACTAATGGAATACATTTTGCTCTGCAGAAAAGATGAAAGGAACACATGAAAAGCCCCTGTGATTCACAACTGTTGGTAAAAGGCTCTCTGCTCACATCCCTCAACAATAGTGTAAATCAGTGACAACATCAGCCGAGATGTCAGCATGTGTTCTGACCAACTGAGGTGGGGGTGGGGGGATGAAAGTCTTTTCTCATCAAAACAGGTTGGTTTATAATAAATAGCAGTCACATTACAGATTATAAAACACGAGATTTTTTTTTCATCTGTGAGCACAAGCAATTTGGATGCAACTAAGAGTGATCAAAATCCATTACTCAGTTTTGATAACTTCTTTCCATAATTTCTGGAGTACGCTGTTCACGAGCTAAGGAAATATATTTTTTAAATCCTATAGTAAACCCTAATCAATGCTTTCCTTAATGGAAACTGATAATACAAAGCTGTGTATGATCAATGTGTAAATTGACAACATAAATTGCGATGGCAGCTCACGGCAATAAAGCCTGTATTAACAGTAGACCCCAGCACCAGAGGTCAACAGTGGCTCCAGTGTTTACCTTCACATAAAAAGGTACTGACAGGTGAGTGAAGGTGTTAAAGCGACATCAATCAAATTGTCACATAGGGCAATGTTCATCTCAGATTTAATTTTCTAATGCGAACTTGCTTTTATTCTTTTTTTTTCTTCATGAATGAATGGGATCATGAATATGGTCTTAAATTGCATGACAATCCGCCTATACAATGTCTGTGTTAATGTGTACAACTGAAACTTTTGGCCTGATGGAGGCACTTGATAAAAGGTCAGTGGGCCACAAAATTAGTTAGGATCCACCCTCTAGGGCCACGAAAATCCTTACAAAGGTTATTGAAGATCTGACCATCCATTTTTTTTTTAATATACCTTGTCATGGACCAAAGTGCTGATGAAGGGACAATTTTGACAAGACTGTTGCCCTACACAAAGGGTCAAAGTGTCACCAAGGAATCTCTGGCGAAAAATCACTATACCAAATTTTTAATAGCAGTTTGTTGAGATCTCTTATTCTGGAGCAAGCCGGAAAGACAACTCCACTCTCCAATTAGTAATATGGCATATCATTTTTTCACCTGTTTGTGCACCTTTAGTTTATTCAGTCAGATATTTTTTAATGCCAAAATGAGAAATTGTCAGCGCTGCACAGTCAGAAGCAGAAGACAGTGATGACCTAACACAAAACATGTGGGAACACAGAGAGCTGAGGTGAAATATTGGAGTTTTGTCTGTGAGATCAAAATTCTGAAGTTAGACTTTGTTTATTTTACTAAATGTGCAGAACATGAATTATTGTATCTTAGTAAGACAAGAGGGCAAAATGCTCTAATCCTTGATCACAGGATACCTGCTAGTTGCATTGAAATACACTTCTCCTATGTCCCTTTATTTCCTAAATTAGAACTACCTATCTACCCACCCACTCACTGCACCACTTGCTTTTCATGCTCACCCCTACAGTAAAATCCAAATTAAAACCCATCCACACAGGTGCACACAGGTGCACACAATCCATTGACAAATATAGATATATAGATAGAATACAAATAAAACATGATCATAAAAAATAATGCGATGAAATGAGGAGAATTAGATGAAATAGAATTGCAGATTGGTACAATATAAGTCAGAAACATGCATAGATATTTTTTCAAATCTCTTCAGGCACCTATGCATTATTCCTTCAGTAGAATTGTGTGAGACTCACTCAGTGGCCCACCTTGCTGTGACAGTAGGTCTCTTATCTCTCTCATCTTCTGCCTTTATGAATATTTGCCAAGAATACTGAGGATCTTTTACTGCAAGTATGTGGTGGTTTGGCACAGGATGAGAGCAACCATGATGCTGAGGTAGCTTCATTGCTTTTTTAACTGAGTTCATGTGAGGGCCTGCCTGTCCTTAACATTTATTACCTTTTTAACATGATGTGTGAATGTTACTGTCAGCTGACTTACAATATCCAGACATAAAACTGTTGCATGTTGCTAAACATATGTGCTTTAAAATATTTAGAGAAATAACATTTAAATCCACATTTGTGTATTTTAATGGAATTATAATTGCAATAAAAATCAAGCTTATTAATATTATTTAATGTCATTGGTGTTGTAATACGTAATGCTTGCAAACGTATTATACTGTTTGCAAACAGATTGGGGAGGACAACCAATTCGGAGTATTTCCTTTTTGTGGAGTCTGTTTACTCACTAAGTGGCATACTATAGCTCAAGGGTTCTCACTGTTTTTGGCTGGTGACCCTTAAACAAAGGTGTGTTTATTTGCGACTACATATGTATTTTGACACAGTGTTTTCTTCTCTTTGTTTTGGGATTGTTTTGTTTTGTTATTATTTGTTTTTTTGTTCTTTAATTATGTACTTTTACAAAAATTGTAAAAACAAAGAGCATACTTTGTATGCAAATTTGAACTACATATTGTAGACTGAAACATATTTAAATAACTATGTGACCCTCTATGTCTTATTCAGTATATGATGAAGGATCAGTGGTGTTTCTTCAGTTCTAGATGGGAGATGGGAGTGTGTTGTGTTGGACTTAATCGTGGTTCTAAAACATTAAGTGGGTCATGGGCTGCTCCCCTTCCAAATACCAGATTGTGTCAGCAGGCACTGGACCAACTGGCCAGGAAGGTCCTGTTTAATTTTTCACCATACTGCAATACTGTACGCTATTAAAATGCATAGAAAGTGGAAAGTCATTAATAACGTATAGCACATCTAGTCATATGCACACACACACACGCACATCCTTTATTTAACCAAAGTTTATAGCAAATGTATGTTAATATATTTGAAATTTAACTGATGCATAATTAGTATTAGTATTGTGCTGCAGTTTTCATTTATAATAATACATTTTTAAATCAAACATTTGAGTGTCTTTTATGCATTTTTGTAGAAAAGGAATGAATGAAAAACTTAGTACTTTGTAACTTTTCTCATTTTAAACTTTGCTGTGCTGTACTTATTTTGTTGGTTTACATCGATCTGTTCACTAATATCAGCACAGGGAATGAAAATAGATCACTTCATCCAGGGTTCATTAGACAGCGCTTGCCTTGCTTGGCCTGCTTTGTTTTTCAAGAAGTACAACATGGTTATTTTGGGAGACTTTAATTTATGCTAAGCCCGTATTTGCCCCTCTGCGGGTGCAGTGACATAATGCTATAAGTCACACTAGACACTAACAATAGCCACAGGCCACTGGTCAGCTCTGTTTTTAGATGACTGTTGAATCATTTGAAAAAAGATGTCACTTGTTTGCTATTAAGTGCTTTGCCGTTTCCAGCCTTGGGCAGTGGCTAGCCAAGATAAATAACCTTCTTGCAGTGTTAGCTGAATTATTTCCTGGCTAAACAAATAAGCATGACAAGGGCGGCTTCACAGTGTTGTTTTAGCATTGCTGTCGATTTTGGTGACAAAAGAAATGGTTGACAAAGACATCAATGTGTTATTACTGCCCATAAACACACTGTCAACAAAGCCCACTGAACTCTGTATGTCAAATTATATGACTCAGGCATTGCAGGCGTCAGCAAAGATATGGTATCTATCAATACCGTGGAGTTTCCTACGAGAATAGTTGTCAACTCCGGTGATCCCAAAAGCCCAAGAGTGAAATGGTTGAAAAATACATGGCACTCAGTAGAACACATACACAGGGTATACCAATTGTGTGCAATTTTTAAGATAAAAAAAAAGTTGGGTTTTTACCGAAACATAATTTCTTCCTTGCTCCTTTAGGGAAATACAGTTTTATGAGCCATGTACGGCATGGATTTAGGGATGAAAATGTTAGTCTGTTGTCCTTACACTTTGGTCCAGACTGAAATATCTCAACAACTACTGGAGGGATTTCCACAGGCATTGATGGTCCCCAGCTGATGAAACCTGCTGACTTTAGTGATCCCTGATTTTTCATCTAGCACAACCATGAGGCTGACATTTGTTTTAGCATTCATTTAGTATTTTACTGTTTAAGTATTGGATGGATTGCTTTGATTAATACTTTAATGCATGACTAAAATCTTGAAAAAAATAATTGTTTTCCTTTCTGCCTCAGGGGTCTAACTGGAATGCTAACATGTAGAAACTAAGATGGTGAACATACAAATGATGCATGCTTAACATAAGCATGCTTGTGCTGTCACTGTGAGCATGTTAGCACTGTGAAGCCAGCATTTAACTCAATTAGCTTATTATTGTACAGTTGTGGAAACACAAGTAGTTTTTTCTTCCATCTATTAGTTCAAGCAGTTCAACAGCAGTTAGCTGAGCCCACAAAGGTTAGCATAGTCAAAATTCAACTAAATTTAACATTCCTGCTCCACTAGGCAGAGCTGTCGACCGTTTGTAGTGGTGGTAGACAGTTGTCAGTAGATCACCTTGGAAGTCCAACCTTGACAGTTTGAAAACAGGGACTGTTTTATTGGAGTAACTGAGGAGATGAACAGAAAGTCCAATATATAGATTACATTTGTCTTACTGCAGTAGTTGTGTTGGACTAAATTAAAATGTACAGTATGTGCTTGTGGACAAAGTAACAGCTTACAGTGTAATACAACCCCTTTCTAAAATACAGACAAGTATTTAGTCATAACGCAAACTACTGGACAAATTCAAATTTGAACTAAAAATGGCACTGGATGAAAAGTCAAGGGATGACCAAATTTATTACAATTCATCCTGAGGGAAACACAAATGTGTGTACCATATTTCAAGACAAACCATTCAAAAGTAAGTCTTTCAATGTGGGAAACATGGTCCTTATACAATTTTGTTGCGATGGCATGTATTTCAACATATAAACGTTTTGATTTTAAAGTCACAACTAGTTGGGTTGTCTTGAAATTTGGTACACACATTCAAGATCCTTCAGGGTGAATTGTTGATATTTAAGTTTAACCTCAACCACCTAGGAACCTTTTTGACCATAACAAAATGTTCAATTAACAACTTTTGCTATCTGGGTGAAAGCTCCGTATTGAGTTTAAGAGATCAAAAAAACAGACAGCTTCATGATGTCGTCTCAAGGGCTATGCAGTTGAAATTCTCTAACCTTGAAATATCTTAGTTTTGACTGTATCGGGTCTCAGTGATCATTTTTGTCACGATTCAGACTGACACATTATTACTATTACTGCACGCCAGAAGAACACCCATTTGTGGGACCAAAGTGGAGACGAGGCTCACTGAGGTCTGCTTTAATTGGGTATGTTTGATCCTTTGCCCTGGCACAAAGGAGAAAGATTCTAGGGTAATTAGGCCACTAGTTGAATGAAGAAGCTTTTGTGATCATGAAAAGACCCTGTCAGTCTATGCTATAGCACATAGCTTTTTAACATAAATGTCTCAGATGGTAGATAAGTCACTGCTTTTCAAAACAATGTATTCATGCGGTTTTATTATTACTGCATGAATAAAAATGAGGGCCATGAACAATCTCTCTCTGTCAGCCTTCTTGAAACAATGTCTGTCAGTAAATTTCCCCTCCAGGGAGACCTACAGGGTCATTAAGATGCTGGTTGTAAATATAGACTAAATGTATCGCTTCTGGCAATATTAAACTAATTATTTTATGCATCGTATGTAGTGCAGACCTGAAAAATGATTTAGTTTGCATTAGAAAGGGCACCTGGACAGATGGTCCTTCACCAGCTGGACCTCTGTCTATGTCCATGTGCCCTATTAAATCCCCTTTATTCCTTTGTACCAGAGATCTCATTTGTATCCATTTCTAAAAACAAAGATGAGACATGATACTTTGAAGGGAAAAGTGGGGATGATATTTTGTCATGACAATTTCAACTTGAAGCGACAGAAAGGACATCTGTTTGAACAAGCAGACAGGCAGTGACCATGCTCTTCCACATCTCACATTTCATAAGGTGGAGGGTCAGTACAGAGCAAATTGTCAGTATGATTGATGAGTTGCACCAGAGAGAAGGCTTTTATCTTTTACCTTTCTGTATCTCTCTGAGCTTTATTTTCATAACTGGAGGCACAAACTCTGGGGGCCAGGGTGCAAAGGTGTAGCCGGCAAATTTTTGGGGACCAGATGCAAGTGCAATCCTGGAACAGCACACCTTCGGGAAAAGAAACTGGAGCTGTTTGAATACATTGTTAATGGGAGGCATATATTCACAACAGGTGGAGCTAAAGTGGGCTTCAGTAATGACTGATCAAGTGTAGTGGGTGAAACTGCTTTATGTTGTACAGTGGAAAACAACCACACTTCCCAGGACTGTCTTTCTTGCATAAAGGCTTTCTGTGCCTGTATAATACCATGAGCAAAGTAACAAAATACTGAATTCTAGCCAACATTGTCTCAACCATAGACTGTACTGTCTAGCTACACTACGGTGACCATATGTCTTCTTTCTCCTGGACATAAAAAATGTGCATTTCTAAATTGCCCAAAATGTCTGAGAGTCAGCTTTTGCTCTCTACAGTCGGCATTCATTGAGTGCGTTTTTGCAGTGCCTCTCATGCCACTGTTGGTCAAACTACATGTCAGTCAATCACCCTCAGCACCACTGCAACAGCCAAGACACAGAGCAACAGGTTGCTTGTCAAAAGTTGCACATGGTAGCTGAAAAGTTTAAAGAATGCCCAAACGCAGTGCTTGAAGTGGGCTGATATTCACCGGTACGCAGTACGGGCACTATTACAATTTACTCTTTCACTTGCGTATCGGCACTTCTCACAAGCTGCCGGCAACGTTACTCTTTTCTCCCCTCTCTGCTGTCGGAAAAGATTGGGTGCTTTTTTTTAGTCCAAATGTGAAATTAGCACTTGGCAACAAATTAGAAACTAATCACCATGTAGAATGAGAACAACGTACCATAATGAAACTCCTTTGGAATAAAAGAGGTGGTATTATGCTCATTTTCAGGTTCAAAATCCTATTTAGGTACCAGAACAGGTTTACATAGTTTCATTTTCAAAAAACACCATAGTTTTTGTCATACTGCACATTGCCGCAGCTCGTCTTCTCACCCTGTGTTGAAGGCTTCGTTTTAGCTATGGAGTGATACATCTTGCCTCTACAAGATCTTTGTTGGGAGTTGCACATGCGCAGTTCCTAGTTAAGGACTAATAGCCAATCAGAAGCAGAGAAGGGCGGGTCAGTGAGAAGTCTGTAAACAGCTTCGGTTCAGCTGTCAGCATGTTGCCGACCAGCTTGGCAACATGGACTGGAGCAAGAGTTTCAGAGTGGTGAGTTATTAATCTGTAACAAATGTATCTTTCATCCATAAAGTTTAAAATGAGCTCTGTCTCTACATCACAGTAACAACTTTATGTCCATTGACTGCCTGGAGGGTAGCTAGTGTTTGGAAGGGGGAGGAGGTGTGTGCTGCAGCTGAGTGTTTTTCCACGTGTGTTTTTGAGGGCGTGTCGGACTAGTCGTTTGGCGAAAGTTATATGAGGCGCATTTCATCCCTGTGACGTCACAGGGATGAAAGGGAAACAGCTGGACTACAAACGAGCTGTTTTCAAGCAGTTCAGAGCAGAGTTTCTGTGGGAGATGGGAACTCCCTTTGGGCTTTTTCACATTGCAAACCTAATACATGTACAAAAAGGCATATAACTCAATAAAGGAGAGGGAAAAAGCCAAAAAGCATAATACCACCTCTTTAATATTATAGTAGTGGTAAGCTATATAGGATATTATTATCTGAAATTATAATGAATACACTAATAATAGCCCTAATCAAACCTTAACAAGACAGAAAATGGTTTTATTTGTGAATCTATTAAATTTTTTAATCTCAACTAATAAACTGTTAAATTGTTACAAATAGGCCACTATGAGCAATCTGTAGGCAGACATTAGCCTAATAAAGTGTTACCTATTAATATATTAGTATTATACTAACATTAAACTTTTATGTAATGTTATAATATTGTACTAATACACTAATTTATAATAGGCCTACTAGTTACTCCTCCAGGTGGATAGAGCCTCTGCAGAACAAATTGCCACCGTGCCGCCATTACTTGAACCAACCTTCCATCCACTGCGGTTGTCTGTCTGCCTCGTGCCCCCACTGTCCTCTGTTTTGAAAACCAAAATATGGTAACCCTTAGCTACACGATAGCCCAGCTACCTACATGCCTCGACAAACTTCTCTTAAGATGTAAAAATAGTAATATATTCATTTGATACTATTTAAAAGTAAAATAAATAGTTTACATCATGTATAGCAACAAGACAAGACAAGACAAGACAAGAGACTAAAGACAGCCATGCTAGTGGCCCTGTGTGGCTGTACTTGGGCAAAGCAGTGCTTTAAGCTAAACACTAATATGTTCGCAGTGACAATGCTAACATGGTGATGTTAAGTGGGTACAATGTTATCTTGTTCACCATTTTAGTTTAGCATGTTAGCATGCTAAAATTTGCCAATTAGCACTTAACATAAAGTACAGCTGAGGCAGATAGGAATGTTGTTTTCAAAGGTTTATTCATAAACCAAAGTGCTGGACAAATAACAAAAGTGCTTGTAATAACTAACAATTTTGACCTGATGAAAAAAGTCACGGGATCACCCAAGTGGTTACAATTCACACTGAAGGAACCTGAATGTGTGTACCAAATTTCAAGACAAGCCATCTAGTTGTGATATTTCATTTTGGACTGAAGTGGGGAACCGACAGACCAACACTGCCATCCGTAACAGCATGCCACAAGTGTGGCTAAAAAATACCTAAAGTAAACTAAGCAAAGAAACAGTCTAAAATTACTAAAATTACTATATCAACTCGTACAATCTGTAGATTAAAACTGTCCCTGAACCTCAACATTCCCTGAGTAAATATGCAATTCTACATGAAATCCAATATTTGTTACCATAAAAATATATTGACACTAGTAGTGGGAGCTGTAAGTGCAAACTGTCATGGTGAGAATGCAGCATAACCTTAAGTGCCTTGCTCAAAATGTAACCCTTAACTTAACTTTTGACTTGATAAAGAGTTGAACATTTGTTTCCATTTCTCTGTGGTTGGGTCTTGATAAAATGTATGTCTACATGTTTGATTTCAGATGTAAGTAAATAGGTGTTGTATTAATGTAATGGTAATGTACTGTGAAATTCACACTTATTTGTGACTACTTACATACTGTGTCTATCTACTCTGTGATCGCTACTCTGCCGCATTTGTTCAGAATGAATGCACCTGTTTGAATTAAGGGAAAATGCTAAGTCAGACAAATGGGATATTGTATTGGTGGTATGTTACCCAATAACTATGATCCCAAACAATGGATGCAAATGACGAAGTATATAGGACTATTATTCTTCATGAACTTTTTTTTTCTCTGCATTAAAAAAGGCAAAATGATAAACACACTAGCGTGCATCCACCTCTATCGACAACTGTTCCTCACTGTGGCTCCTATGGAAAATCCAATTTTACACACCATGGCCTTTGTAGATTACTTTCTGTTTCCTTCACCCAATTTTTATGAAGACATTGTGATTTTATTAACCAGTAAATACAGTTCTGTGTCAAATAGTATGTATAGACATCCATAAAGGTCCATCAAACAGAGGCTGAGAGATGGAGACATAGATATTAAATCAGAGCAGTTAGGTCAAACCCGCTGTGGTGTACTGGATCTGTCCCATTCTCAGACCCCCCACCACCATCACAAGGATCCCAGAATTGCTTGCTGATAAAGTTGCGCCTCATCATCACATGCACAAAACATTCAGAAAGATAATGCCCATTATTTTTGTTATATGAAGACACAAAGAATTTCTCTTGACAGATGAGTTTTACTTTTCATACTTTGAGAAGAAATGTTTTCTGCTTTGCAATGTTGCCTCATCATGACCCAGATGGAGTGACAGATGGAGTGAAATAAATTGTCCAAATAAAAGATTTATAGGTCCAGTGTGTAATATTTAGGAGAATATATTGACAGAAATGCAGTACAATAAACAGTACATAACTATGTTTTCAGTGGTGTAAAAACAATTTACATAATTAACAGTTAGGTTTTATTATCTCAGAGTGAGCCATTTCTATCTACATACACCAAGGATCTCCTTACATGGAAGTTGCCATGTTGTGCCGCCATGTTTCTACAGTAGCCCAAACAGATAAACGGCTTTACAGAGTGCGTCTCGTAATTACGTTGAATACGTACAAAGAAAATGAGAAGAAGAAGTAGCAGTAGTAGTAGTTGTCTGGTTTATTAGAAGTAAAATTTGGACAAATGGGGGCCCACACATGTTATTCAGTACATGAGCAATTATTGATGGTGCGTTCATGTGAAGTCGGAATAATCTGATTTTTAATAATTATTAATTTTAATAATTTATATTATTATATATATATATATATATTTTTTTTTCCACTTTAAATCTTTATTGCAAAAGAGGAGAAGTCTATGTGGAACATAAAGATGTATACAGAACAGTATACAAATATATGAGAAGACACAAATAATACAAACTTTGTTAGTCTATATTATATAAAGACATTAAAAAAGGCCAATATGTTTACAGTTTTCATTCTTTTTGTTGTTGGATTTAGAAATTAAATTGATATAATGTACAACCTCATGGAGGTTTTGCACAAAGTTAGGTTTTTCACTGCTGAATTTACATTTAGAAAGTGGAATTTTTCCATTAGAATTAATACATTTATTATAAAGTACTTTTTCTTTTATATGACTTTCATAAAAGCACAATACCACATGCTCCCACATCAATGCAACATCTTTATAAATATGATAAATGATGAATCTGCAGAAGTTAGGACAAAGAAAATTTTGGTACAGGAGTTGCCGAGTTGTTGACATCATACACATAGAAGCTTGGCGGACAACATGGTTGACGGTAAGAAACTTTTGATTCATGCAAAATCAAGTATTGCATATACATATTTTGCTAACATGTAATTTGTAATATGGTTACAACGGTTAGTTTGCTGTCCATGTTAAGTGAACTAGATGTCTGTGTGTTGTTGCTAATCCAACACATCTTTGTAGTAGTGTCCATGTTGATTCCACATTCCAACTTAAGAGCACATGAATACACCGAAGTCGAAAGAAAAACTTCAGAACTCGGGAAATGGGACCATCCGAGGAGCACTTGAATGCACCGCAAGTCGTTGGTTGCAATTCACAAACCTCACCACTGATGCCTTTAAAGGCATCTGTAAGTTACACAGATAATGTGTGTTGAAAAATTAAGCAAATATAGAATGCAAACACAACTGCATTTTTCTTTACATTGAGTTCATCCAAGGAATTGTTGCACATCATCACCTCATACTCTTAATCACTTAAATATTAAGTTTTAAAAAAATACAAAATAAACTTAGCATAACTGACATTTATTCAAAGATCAAGTGTGATCTATCTGTCTATCTATCTACCTATTCCTTAGCTTTTTAACATCTTCTCCTTCCTTCTCTCACTTCACCCTATCGCTTGGTGTGTGTCAAGTGATGAACCATCCTCTATTAGCCTGGCTCACCTTCACGAGCGGCCTGGCACTGTGAGCAGTGATTAAGCATACTTTCCACTGTGTAACACTAATTCAGAAAAGGCCCAGAGCATAACAGCTCCCTTCAGTGATCATATTTTTCTCAGTAATTAGTGTAGCATTTTTGTCTCCTATGAGAACAGTTCATTTTAGCTATCATAAAGGGGTTCTTTGTTTAAAAGTGTTCATTTGTTTCACAGGCATATTGTTGCAATCACAAAAGCAAAGATTTACCCAAGATTCTTGTTGGATGTTTGCACTTTCTTTTCTTCTTTTCTGAAATTTGCAATTTCTCATTGCTTTGGTTTTGCAGCCCACAATTATACTGTTGTGGTTCAACCTCAAAGCTCTCATCAGTGTTGTTTCCAGATGGAGGAAGCAGGCTTTTTAGCGAAGAATGATTTAATTTTAAAAAATTCTCTGTACACAACCTACTCAGCACCAAACAGCAGATTGCTAAAGCTAGCAACTAGCTACTAAACACAGTGGAGCAGAAGTAAAGAACAGAATACTTTTGTAGGGCTGTTCTCCAACTAAATATTTTCCTAGTCAACTAGTAGTCATTAGTTTAAGCCATTAGTTTTTACTTGTTGTTGTATTTCAAGTATTAATTTAATTATTTAAATGTATATTTTGGTGCATCCGAAAATGTTTTGCATTCCGGGGCTGAGAAAGGATAAAACAATTCACATTGTTAACACTGTGGTACATTACAGAGAAAAACAAAGCCTTTAAAATATATAGCGCCAAAAGTCTCCTTATGAGGATATACAACAAGAGCAAATATTTGTAGACTTATCAACACGATATTTAATGTTACTTATAAATTAAACTCTTCTTCACAGCGGTCCAAAGCTCCTGTGCTAGTGGTGTAAACTCTACTACCACAGTACTCAGAGCTCCCACTCCCAGCTAATAGGACCGCTAGTGCAATGTATAGTAATACATTCATGCGCAGTGTGTGTCAGTAAGTGACTTGTTTTACAAGAGAAAAGGTAAGTGTTGCAACAATCTAAATCTAAAATAATATACCTAAAATTAATCAGGAATAACTCCTCAACCATTTGGTCTAGATGCATAATTCTGATCTCATTGAAAGGTCCGAAGCTAAGGAATATAAATCCATTGTATATATACATATTTATTTTACCATTACAGACAAAAAATGGAGATGCAATAAAGAAAAATATGATATTTTCATCCTCGCCTGTAAAAAAGCTATATTTTAAATGCAATAAACCATCAAAGCCATCATCAAATGGATTATAATGCATCTTTTAATACACCTGGAATGCAACTGTAACTGTAAATTTGATGAAAATAAACTAAAATACATCAGTTATTATACAATAAAATTTTACGAGGCGAATGTCAATTTTGGCAATATTTAATGTTTAAATGTTGACTTTTATTGGGAGGTATCTTTAAAATACTATTTATGTCCATACAACCACGTTCCAAATAACAAAGTTACCAAAACATTGAAGTATTGATAAAAATGGTGAATACTGATAAATGTTCCTATGACCAACAGCACTCCCATGCTTTACAGGTTTATAACTTGGAACATCCCACAGTAATGGGGGGGAATCATTCGATCCGGATTGAGCAGACCTTTCATTCGATACCATGGATGTCTACGTAGCTACTACGGGTCGGCCACCAGACTGCGATAAAGACCGTGTGTTCCGAAGCGGCACTTCTTCTCTCTGTAGAAAAAGGCAAGAGAAGCCAGGCAGAGCTCCCAGGTATTATGCGATAATCAAGACGGCACCCGTTCAAATCAGCTGATTTTTGGACTAGAAACGGCGAAAACTGCAAAAGTAAGTCAGCGGTTGTAATTGTAAATGTATATTGCGCGTTTGTTGTTACTTTTAACCAGCTAATTAGTCTGTAATTTTGGTGATTTGTGTGATGTGAGCTGTACAGCTGATCTCGGGGGAGATTAGCTTTGGTTTGAGAGGTTGGACATGTGGATACGTTGTGATTAGAGGTAACTGGATGCTTATAACTGCAGCCATGTAACAGAGTGATTTATGTTGTGATATCAGTTCATTTAGATGCTTGGTGTTTGATGTGTGTTTGGTGTGGAAAAAAACAGCCTTCTAGCTTCACAGAGGTGTGTAGCATGGATAGGGTGATGCAATACTAGTTTTCACACATGAATTTCTCAATCTGCATTTTGCGCAAAATGCACATTGATCCCCCTGACGCCCCCTGCTCAATAGGTTTTTCAGCAACTAACTGACCAATTAACATTTTGTTGACTAAGACTCCTTTCATTTAGTCGACTGTTAGGAGTACAGAGACCTAAAAAGTGATAAAGAGACTGAACACTGGACTTACATTCATCAGGTGGACAAAAGCATTTATAAATGAATGCTAATGTTGCCCTGTATCTGCTTGATGTGTAAATAGGCAACTGTACACTAACAAGTTTGGCATATCGTCTAAACAGGTGATAATATGTCAGTGTGTTCACAAATCTGTTCAGCTGCCCCCAGGTGCCCAAAAAAGCAATTAATGCAGGTTTAATGTTGGTACCGCACAACTCACACAGGTCTGACAACACTGAGATTGTGTGTTTTGGGAGGCTTACTTTAGATTGCTGAGTGCCAACTCCAGGAGCCAAAGCAAGATTAGACTGCATCACACTAATGGAAACAAATTCATTTAATTACAAGAACATACAGCATACAGTACAGCGTCTCTGCTGTCTATTGTAATGTTAAAGGTGCTATAGAAAACTCATTTTCAGGTTCAAACTTGTATTTAGGGTTCAACTAGAAAATGTTTACATGCTTTAATGTTCAAAAAACACATTTTCTCATGATGTCCATTGTCTGAACACTCCATTTAGTTCCTGTCTCTTTAAGGCTCCCCTTTCCCGAAAGCCTACTTAATAATAACGATAGGCATTTATAGCTGATGCTTTGATTGAAAGCGAGTGTTTTGCTCAGGAACACATTGGTGGATGTCACAGTGGGAATTGAACCCTCTGTGTCATCAACTAATGTACATGCTTCTGGTTGGCTAACTTCCTCAAGCACAGTAGAGGGGCGGGACCTAGCTGCACAGCACTGTATCAAGGCCTGCTGTGCAAGACTATTCCTCACTGATTACTGTACAAAAGCACAACTTTATATCGTTATTTGCTGGTTTTGGTGAAACTGGATCAGATTTAATGGAGAAAATATTGCCTGGTTTTCATTCTGATGTCCCCCAGCTGCCTAAACTTTATGTGATTTACAGTGTTTGTTACAATTTAGTTTGGAGTGAGATTCGGCATTGGAGTTTCATTTTATGAGTAGGTAGGTCTTCTGCGTCATATCCCACCGCAGGGGTCAGGGACATCTTTCTTTAATCCTCAGGAATTGTTTGTTTAAAAAGTTACACAGCCACATTTACAGTTTCTTTGGTGCATTTCTCAGATCAGAATTGAAATTCTCAAAAATACTTCTATTCTACTTGTTATACTTGTTCAATTTCTCATTGTTTTGAACATATTGCACATGCTTTGACACATTGAACCAAATAATTATGTACAATTGTCTGCTGTTTCCAACATTATCAATTGGTTATGTCATGTTGATCACAATGAATTATACCAGCACTCTGTTGAATAGTCTAACCCCCAAAACATCTAGGCACAAGTTCATTGCACAAGTCACTACATGCAAAATGGCTGAACACGTTGTTAAAATCAAAGTTAAATAAAGTCAAACTTCATTGTCATTCTCCACATTCAAGTATTCAGATGAATGAAATGTTGTTTCGTACAGACCATGGTGCACAAACAAAATAAGAAAAGAGAACAACAAATCACAATATCCTACAGTAGCAACACAGCCCTCAGACCATTCACCTGATACACACAATACCATCCACATTGAACAGTAACAATACACAGTGAGCAGTGTAATAGTCATAGGTCATTCTGATGGCACTGACATGTTCAATGAAAAAGATTTGCTTTTGAGAGATAGACTAAGGATTTTGAGCAAGTGAGGACTTTTGCAGGAAATCCACTGCGTTGTGCTGTTTGTTCGATATGTTTTAAGAAATACTGTTTTGCAAATGGTAGGGATGATTCGAGAAATGTACTAAAGCGAGTGAGAAAAACTGTAAAAGTATGTGTAGATGAAAAGCCAAGTCAATAATCATGGTAAGATCAGTGTGATCAACATATTTGCTAATCTCCAGACATCAAAGCCTTAGATGGACCAAACCTAACCAGATATCTAACAAAATTTTAGCATTCTACACTTATTTTCCTGCATTCTTTGTGAAATTTTCTGTCTTTGTTTGGGGAAGGAACCTCTTTAAATGTGCCTATGGCAACTTAGATATCATATCTGTGTAATCTGACATGTCCAGAAAGACTATTATGAGAATAATGTCATCATTTAATCACAATTTATAATATTTTTCAAAGTCTGCTCTGCTGCTCATTACTTGCTCTGTTATGATAGTAGGCTACCTTCAGACAGAACCCGTTTGGCACTGTATGGATGAGACCTGTGCAAAACAAAACTAACTAAAAATACTTGTGATCAGAAATCTCACCAAAAATCCATATATGTTAACTTCAGCAGCTTTTTATATCGCAAAACTCTAACACTGTCTGCCACTAACTGTGTGAGAGGTTTGCTTGATTACTGTTACAGCATACATCGGTGTCGCATCAGCTTGGTGTAGTTGATTTGCGCCGAGTCGACCTTGTAAGTTATACATTAGTTTTTCCAAGGCGTGTGAAAATTGATGTGTGGCGTGAGAGCATGTGAAAAGTGTTAATTGCGTGACTCTCAGTTAGCAGCCAGCGGTCATAGTAGCATTAGCGATAAGTAAAGCTATCTGTCCATCAGGAAACTTCATTAACCACAGAGTTGAGGCAGAGCAGCCAGAAGACATCAGCGGAAAACATTTCCTTTTCCTTCATAACCGTAAAAGCACTTTCTGTGAGACAAACTGAACAACCTCCAGCTCTAGGGAATGACTGCTTTTCTGGAACGTGGGCTGGTATGTAAATTTTGAGGGCGTAAATTTTAATGATCCCAGATGTTACGTCACTTCTCGCACTTGTTGGCATTCGACTGTTTTTTTCGGAGTCTTTTGTATGTGCAGGATTTACATATGAAGGAAGAAAAAATGGTGATTAAAGCTTACAATATGTCTTCTAATTCAACTATGACAAAGTTAGTCTAAGTTAGTTTATTTTCAACTGTGCCATGGTATTTTATCTCCTAATGCAAAAAAATAAAACTTCTCTATTGTCATTCGTCTCATTTGGTCTGTGATCAGGCCTGTTTAATTTGGGAGAACAGCTGCTCAGATCCAGCTGCTTCTTGAAATGCAATCATAAAACCAACACATTTCTGCAGTCCCCAGGTGGTTTCACCTGCTACAAAATTGCCATTACTTAAAAGGCAACTGAAAACAGTGGATGTGTTTAGAGGTTGATGGGAATTTGGCATCAATATTTATATTAAATAATAAAATAATAATTATTACTACTATGATTTAAGAATTAATAATATAATTTTACCTTGAGGGCACCACTCATAGCAGAGAAAATGATTAGCCAATTACCTAATTTAGTATCATAAAATATACTATCAATTTGGAACTCAGATAAATAATTACATTTATAACTATAACCAAAATTACTATTTACATATTTACATAGAACAGGTTGGCGATATATCCACTATTCTTCTTCTTCTTTTCCACCCACGCTAGCTAGCGGGCAACAAGGGTTCTCCATCGATCGTGGTCAGCGGCGAGTTCTTCGGCCTCATCCCAGGAGACGTTGACGGTCTTGAGGTCGTTGATGAAGGTCCGCCACCAGGTCAGTCGTGGCCGGCCCCTACCGCGTAGGCCTTCAGGTGGAACCCAGCAAAACGCCTTCTTCGTGATTCGGCTGTCATTCATGCGGATAATGTGTCCGGCGAGCCTTAGTACTGTATCCTCAGTATCCACCAAAGGCAGCGTTGGTGAAAGACGTCTACTGTTCGAGTTATACTTGCCGATACCTTCCATGCTTCAGAGGCATAAATATCCACTATTATACAAAATTAATTAAACCAGCATGTATATCCACAAGCATGTAATTAACAGATGAACATAAGCAACCTACATGCCTTACTAAAATGTACTAAACGCATGTATGCAACAAAGGGGTGTGCGCATGTGATAAGAAGAGAATGTGTGTGTGTGTGTGTGTGTGTGTGGGGGGGGGGGGGGGGGGGCTGAAAGAATGTGCATCTCTTTCTGTGATCTGCACCGTAAATTCAATGTGCACGAGCATGGACAGCACAATGAAGTGGGAGCTTCAAAGCAACATTATGTAGTCATTTTAAATGAAAGCTGCTTCAAAATCGTTTTGATGGTAGACAGACTTGTAACAGGGAGACAGAGAGATGGGAGACGTCTCGGTCGCTGCTACTTCAGGCCCGAAGTATTGCCTCTAGGGACATAACATTAGCTAATGGCAGAAGCAAAAACTCCATTGATGAAGGAAATTAAGAGAAAAAGAAGGTGAACAAGCAAAATCCGGGACATTGCAGAGAGCTTTGTGAAATAAAAGGCTGCAAGACAGACAGTGAGCTGACGTTCTTTCTGTTTAACTAGTAAGTAACATGCCTTATGTTGTCACACTTGCTTGATGTTTGGCTGTGTTAACGAAGTTGTCAAGTCATGTAATCATAACTATGGCACATGTACAGCTGTCCTTATTTACGACAGCGGTGAATCAACGTTACACATTGGTTTAACCTATTAAAAGCTGATCTTATATACAGAAGCATGGGGAACTTATTGTAGGAATTGTTAACTATTTGTCTTGCTCAACTGTGAAAATGTGAATAAATATTCTGGTACGAGGAGTCAATGCAGCAACAGCGTAACGTTGTCCTGTCTGCTCATTTTACCTTTTATTAGATAAACTGCTTACATGGTCGCATGCCTGGGACCTGCAACACATGCTAACTAACTAACCTTTTAATTTGGCACACCCACACCTCTGATGTGGCCTCAAACACAACCACATACACAGACAGAAAGCTTAAACACGCTAGCTTACGGATCAGCTATAGAATTGTAGTGACTTTGTGATTATTTCTGCTACATGTTGCTCCAACACACTTTGGCAAACATTCAGCACCTAGGCTGTGCATTTCCCATAAACATCATCCCCACATTTCAGGCATTTACATAATGTTTTAGTATTCTATTCTATTCATTATGCCTTCACCATGCAGGACGCTCGCCTGCGCTCCGCATCTGTGAAGAGTACGTCCACACGCAGTGGCTATTTTGATGTCATCCACTTGCTGCTGTTGTAGATGTTATAGCCTAGTTATATTCCAAACACATCTTGAATTTAAATGCAGCATACAATTTAGAATAAAGACTGACTACTTTAGGGTTCTATGGGAGGTAATAATAATAGCCTAATAATGTAGGCTAGTTCTTACTGATATGCTTGTTTATTCGTAGTCCATCGGGCATCCAGAGAATTACAAATAGCTACAAAAGTTTAAAAGTCCAATCAAAAGTATTTTATTTGAAGAAAAATTTTAAGTAGGTTTTTACCCAACGGAAAATGTATAATGATCACTTTTCCTAAAAAATACACAGCGTTGAAAAACTATATAGCCTCTATATTTGAATTGAAATATTTTGAATTTAGCTAGAAAATACCATTTCTTTTTATTTTATTGTGTCTGCATTTGCATTTCATGTTCCCTCTATAGTCAAAAAGCACATGAGGGAGCCACACGCTCTCTTGATGGGACCGAAAAACACATCTCTATCACAAGGGAAAACTAGGCTACTGCAGAAGTAGTTTTGATGATCATGTAGCCGACCCAAAAGCTATAGGCACTAAGCATTGCTTTTATGCAGCTTTTATGCATGTTTATTTCATGCAAATGGGTCGCTGTCAGCCCCCACCGCCAGACTCTCCATCACCCACTGCGCTGAGCAAGTCTAATGCCTGAAGAAGAAAAGGCGTTGCCAATAGCAACATAGAATGTTTATGTAAACACGCAAACTGAATAGCACAAAAATGACTGCATTCTCTATAGGGGTCAATTTTACCCGCTGGCGCTTACAGGTATAAATGCCCATTTTTTAAATTGCTTTATCTTGACATTTTTTAACAATAGAGGGTGCTACATAACACACTTTTAGGAAAAGTAAAAGATTGTTGGACTTGAATATTATATTAAAACAAAGTTACATACAATTGAAAAACAGTTGCAGGTAAATTTGACCCCTCAGCGGTTCAAATGTTAAAGCTGCTCAGTAGCAAAAAGCCAAAGAACTTTGACACATTGTGGGGCTTATATAGCAAGTGCACAAGAGACTTTTTAGACCAAATGTATTCAGTTCTGATTAATTTGTGGGGGTTTTGGCTCTCAAAAAAATTTCACAATGTAAGTCCATGGGAAAGTCTTTTTGGGCCAGTGTGTATCAGGTCACAGTGTTGTTTTTGTGTTGTGTAGAAGATGTCAAGGTGCAACTTAAACATGTAAATGTTGGTAGCATACTAGATATACTTAAATGGAAGTCCATTGAGTATATGTGTAAAGCAGGACTCTACGCTCAGATATACAAGGAAGTTCAGAGGTCAGAGATAGTGCTATAGTCCCACAAAGAGATGATGATCATTGCTGACCACTGTGTTAAAAGTTCTGCACAGGGAAATAAATAATGTGTTGGACCAGTGTTACACTTCCTCTCAGAGAATTTTAGCCTTTCACTATTTCCTCAGCCGACTGAATTGTGAAGGAGCTTATTTATTTTCTCTGTGCCTTATGCTGTGAATGGGGAACTAGAGGAAGCAGAATATTTCAATCAACAAAATTTAAATTGCTTTAAACTGCCAAAGAAAAAAAAACTCAATTTATTTTACATTACAAACAAACCACATTATTTTGCTAGGTTGGGCTTACTAATAGCGGCAGTAGTGTGCTGATGAGAATGTAGATAGAGAATATATGATGTAATTTATTCTGGATAGTGGAGATTTCAGATTTCTTTTACCACATGATGTGAATGTGCATTTCTGGATTGTGATTTATCATTTACAACTAAACTCTATTACTGTATGTTTTATCAGGAATGTTAAGGAATTATCACAATCTGTTGTTCATTGTTATATGGTATATCATATTATTGTGTTGTATGTTGTTCAATAGAGTCAGGGTGTGATGACAAGAGAGCATAGTAAAAAGAGTGATGGCAGGATGAAGGTCCTCTAGACTCCAAGCCTCTAAGAGTACTCCTCCTTCTTACAAATCCCAACAGGGCTTAGGAATCAGCGCCAACTGTGCGACATCAGAGTATTAAGGAATTAATCTCCCATACCTTGTTGGTTACTGGCGTTTATGGAGCAGATTCTACATACTGAATTTGAAAATTGTGGTTTTGAGGTCTGCCTCTGGAGCTGTGATTGCAAGCATGTTCCTGTTTGACACCTGCTGCTACAGTTATTATAGTCCTATTATTATTACTACTATTATATTTGCATTATTACCATTATCATATTACTATATTATTAACAAGAACAAACACAAAAACACACAGTATTTGTATGTATATTTTATATTTATAAACATACATTTTACAGATATTTGTAAATATATTTCAGTGTAGCCCGTTACAGGTGAAATACTGTCTCACACATAGGATACTGTACCTTCTCATAGATTAGCACCTACTGTACACAAATGAAGGCGAGACACTGCAGGTGAATAGGGTAAAAATTTACCTAATAGATATCACAATTAAACTTAGATGTCATAAGAAATCCTAGTTGATTAATTACACTAAGGTAATATTTTTTTGTATTCCAGGTTTTCTGAAATGTTATGTTTAAATATGCAATTGAGGCAGTATCTAATAAAATATGCACAATTTTGCATCTGTTTTAAGAACTGAAATCTGAATACTGGATTAAGTCAGGTTCAAAAGTATTGTTTTATTTTGTTGACACGAAATACTTGAAAAATGTTTTTACAGAGGGGATTTTGGATATTTCTTTTTACTGTTTCATAAATCAAAAAATACTTTCATGACGCATTAAATTTTTTTTTGACTTGCTTTTGGGGATAAAATGTTCTATAATTCATATGAACAAACCCCTCTGAAAAAAAACCTTCAGAATATAGTTAGGAATACATCTGGAATGTTTGGTGGCTGTAAGAGCTACTGTAGTGAAGATTTTAGGCTCAGAGTATGAGGAAAAACTTATTTTGAGAAAACGGCCTGTAGCGATAAGTACTATAAAAGTTTTCATTGAAAATCAATATATACAGACCCAATATCAAATCAAATCCTTAACAGCACCTCTAAATAATATCTCAAACACCATCAGCCATTGCCATAACAGTTGAAGACCAAGGTTTACCAGGGAAGTGCAACAGTTTTTTGGCCAGGAATACTACTTGTGCATTTATAGCAAGCAGCAAGGCGAAGGTAATTGAGGTAACTATATAAGGTTCCCTCATTAGCCCTGACTTCTCTTGGGACCACTACATGGACAGAATCTTGACCGTTGTCCTGACCTATTCAGAGCTCATGTTGTCTGAGCTAAATAAAAAATGTAACACCATTACACACCTCGGGTCTCTAGTGACCCTATGAACTTTTTAGAGGAAATATTAGAAAAACAATGCTTTTTCTAATGTTTGCCATTTTGACAGCAGAAATTGGTTAAAAACACAATCCGCAGTTCAGTGTTTAAATTAATGTAATCAATGAAATAGACAGGGTGTACTTTAGTCCCAGGTGACTAAAGACCTGTGGTATCCATTTATATGTTAAAATTGTCATCACGAGCATGTTAGCATGCTGATAATAGCATTTAGGTCAAAGTATTCCCTTGCCAAGTAGCATACAGAACCGCAGAGCCGCTAGCATGGCTGTAGACTCTTTGTCAACTCATAAGAAATCTTCTCTTTTGCACCGCATGAATTTAGCTAGAAAATACCATTTCTTTTTATTTTATTGTGTCTGCATTTGCATTTCATGTTCCCTGTTTTTGTTTTTAATTTTCTCCTATGTTGCGAATCACCTCAAAAACACTATAAATGCCTGACTATTGATGATGATAACTGGGATATCACTCCCGATGGTTTGCGGGTTCATTGGTGATGAATTAATAACACTGTGTGTGCTATAAATAGCCACTGCTGCGCTAAGGATGGCTGCTCTGGTGGTGCTTGAGAACCATGTAACAGACATTTGCTAAAATCTTTTTTCTTTCAACATTATTTTCTTCGTTTTTATGGAAAGACCGATGGAGCAGATAGAGTTGAACTGTGAAAATCAGTGGTGGAAGTGAAATCAAGTTTGAACATGTGCATGCAATCTCACAGATTTACAAAAAAGAACTATACATATGCACAGCTTTGTAAATGTAAAGGCTTTCAAGAAATGGATATACTGTTAATTAAATACATTTGCTATCAATCTTCTGTGGCAGAGGGAAGCATTTTCATTTATAGAAAAATAAAAGTTGTTACACAAACCACATAACACATGAAATTAATTCAATAAGAGACCGCACTAAACGCATTGTCTAGAAACACACAGTGTGTCGTAAAACAACAGAAACGTGAGCGAGTAAGTAAAACAATTCGGCTGTGAGATAATGAGACGATAGCTGACTCGATATGGAAGAAGAGATGAATAGATAACAAAATTACCTGAAATATTTATAACCTCTGTCTCTTTCATCACTGCTTTCCTCATAAGCCATTAAAGGGCCCTTTTGGGACTTCTTAATTGAGTTCCTTTTCGGAACAGAATATGAAAGGCTTCTTTTTATTCCCCCCTCCCTTTTTCATCTGAAAAATGGGCTGATTAAAACACGGAGAACAGAAGTTCTTGTGGGAAAGTTCATTGCAGTCAGGGGTGCAACCTGAGTGATTGATTCAGTCTTCTGTATGACATTAAGTGGACACAGTTATTGTGCCTGAACAGACTGACAACAGCATTATGCTTTTTGTCTCAGCACGTATAACTCACAGAATGTTTGGGTTAGAGCTTATGTGTCTACTACAAATAGAAATGTTTCCAACTTCTCTAACTATACAGTCCCCTCCAAAAGTATTGAAACAGTAAGGCAAATTCCTTCGTTTTTGTTCACTGTTCACTGAAGACATTTGGGTTTAAGATCAAAAGATGAGTATGAGACAAGAGATCAGAATTTCATGTGTTCAACAACTCAGGACATATCACCCTTTGTTTGAACCCACCCATTTTTCAAGTGAGCAAAACTATTGGAACATGTGACTGACAGATGTTTCTTGTTGCCCAGGTGTTGCCTTTTAGGTTGATTGTCCAAACATTAAATAGCTCTGCATGACTAGTCTAAGTTTTCATCCTTGGTTCAAACCTATAAAGACTGCATTTCCTGTTAAAGAGAATAAACCAACATGAAGACCAGAGAGCTGTCTATGGGAGAAAAGCAAGCCACTGTCAAGCTGAGAAAAGAAGGAAAATCAACCAGAGCCATTGGACAAACATTGGACATAGCAAGCACAACAATTTGGAATGTCCTGAAAAAGAAAGAAACTACTGGTTTACTGAGCAACAGACGTCCAACAGGTCGGCCAAGGAAAACAACAGTAGTTGATGACAGAAATATGGTGAGAGCTGTGAAGAAAAGCCCCAAAACATCAGTGAGTGACATCAGCAACGACCTCCACAGTGCAGGGGTGAAGGTATCACAATCCACTGTTGGAAGAAGACTCAGAGAGCAGAAATATAGAGGCCACACCACAAGATGCAAACCACTCATCAGCAGGAAGAATCGCAAGGCCAGAGTGACATTTGCAAAGAAGTACAGAGATGAGCCGCAAAAGTTCTGCAACACAATCTTATGGACTGATGAGACCAAGATTAATCTCTAGCAAAGTGATGGAAAGGCCAAAGTGATGGAGAAAGAAAGGAACTGCTTATGATCTGAAGCATAGAAGCTCATCTGTGAAGCCTGGTGGAGGTGATGTCATGGCTTGGGCGTGCATGGCTGCTTCTGGAACAGGTTCATTAATATTTATTGATGATGTAACTGATGATGGTAGCAGCAGAATGAATTCAGAAGAGTACAGAAACATTTTGTCTGCCAATTTACGGAGAAAATGCATTGAAACTAATGGGGAGGAAGTTTATCATGCAGCAGGACAATGAGCCAAAGCACACTGGCAACAAAACAAAGGACTTCATCAGGGGAAAAAGTGGAAGGTTTTAGACTGGCCAAGTCAATCACCTGACCTTAACCCAACAGAGCTGCATTTCACCTCCTTAAGAGGAGACTGAAGGGAGAAACACCCTGAAACAAACAAGAACTAGAAGAAGCTGCTGTAAAAGCCTGGAATAGCATCACAAATGAAGAATGCAACAGTTTGGTGATGTCGATGGGTCACAGGCTTGAGGCAGTTATTGCAAGCAAGGGTTATGCTACCAAATATTAATTGTCATCTACTTTAAGATCATTTGTTCCATTACTTTTGCTCACCTAAGAATGCTGTGGTCTAATACAAACGGTGGTATGTCCTGAGTTGTTTAACACATCTAGATGTGAATACCAGGAAATAAAAGCTGGAATTCTAAACTCTTGTCTCATACTCATCTTTTGATCTTAAACCCAAATGTCCTCAGTGAACAACAAAAACAAAGGAATTTGCCGTACTGCTCCAATACTTTTGGAGGGGACCATATCAGAATTGATTAATAATGTCAGATTTAAGGACATCTATTGTTACTACCACAGAATATGCATCTGAAGAAATGGATGTGTCAACATGTTCCTTTGGTTTGCCAAGAACAACTAGAACTCACTACTGACTGAATCACTTAAAGAATGACTGTAATCCACAATAATGAGCTCTTGCTGATACTGTGCTTCATTTATGTTTGGATAAAAGTACTATTTTTGACACAAATCTGTTCTGGTCAAATAAGCTAAATTATATTATTTATGTGTAATTCATCTGGTACGTTTATTAGACTTAATTACAACACCATGCAATTTTCAGAACACCTGCTGCCTGTCGGCACACTGGAGAAGTTTTAGATGTTAATGTATGAGGTCATATTTATTGGTTTTTATGCAAGCCTTATATTTACATTCATAACTATGGTAGATAAAATGGCAATCATGTAAATGTTTTGAACAACGAAAGGGGAAACCCTTGTCAGGCATTGTTTGGCTATCTGTAGCAGCATGTTGGTTAGAAATTAGAATGACATTTTACCTAAGAGACCACTCTAATATGTAATATAATACAGTTACATAATTTTAGGTATAGGTTTAGGTCACAGTAATTGTTATTTGTTTTCTTCGGACAGACAAACTGGAAATATCAAACTTAATTATGGTTAAGGAGATTTATTTTTTCCAATTCTGTTTTTAATATCTTACAATATTGAAATGAGGAACTTAATTCCTTAAAGTACACTATGTAGTTTTGGGTTTTTTTTCACTTGGCCAATGTATTTTCCGACACACCTTTTTTCCACTAAGAAGGTTATGGAATTTATGGAAAGCTGGAATCATCCAGCTGGATTTTTATTTTCATACCAGACCTCCACATGATTTGTTTACCTATGACTGATAGGAGCAGCAAATTCACTTGCCTTTTTTAAAAGTGGACCTGAAGAGCTAGAGCACTGGAAGCAATAGTTTGACTGATTAATCACCGCTCACCCTGCCATCTACAAATGCCGAGCAGATGGTCTGGCATCGCTAAAATTAAACTTCTAACAAATATGCAGGTAGCATTGTGGATGTGACCTCGGCGGCAGCCGCTGTGTTGTTGTCGAGCTGCTCTATTGTTCTGTTGCCTCTGCGTTAGGAGAGCTGGCCACTGCATTGTAGTGAAGTGCAAAAGCATTGTGTGACAAGTGTGCACCTGCATGTGTGTAGGAGAGAGGGAGGGAGTAGATTGTGGCTTACCTGAGGTGAAAGATCAGGATTTCATCCCTGCTTTGATAAGATTTGATAAAAATGTCTAGCACTGTGATTTATTACAGTATATAAATAGGGGAAAAACAAAATAATTTATATTCCCAGTGGACATTAAAGACACTTTTCTGAAATCAAGTATTTCTCTTTCTATGCAGTATATGGGAATAGCAAAAGTGCCATCATCACAGGACTCTGGTGTGTTTATATGTAAACCATAAAGAAGGCACTGAATGATGCTCTGTTGTCTGGAACATCAGCAAAAGCATCCATCCATCTGAGTGGATGCGTCGGAGGACAATTCCACAGTGGATTTCCTGTGCAGAGTGTTTGGGTGATACAAGAAAATGAGAGGCCCAACTCTCCACAGATCTCATTAGACCGGTCATAACATTGCAACAATAGTGGAAAAGGCATATTTATATCCCAAAGCCTTAACATCAGCTCTTTTGCACCATCACTAGCTCTGTGTGAAAGTTTCAGACAGTACATGACTGACTGTGGTTGTCTGCTGACAAGCTTGCTGATTAAGTATTCCACAAGTCTGTTGTCATTTGTCTGGTTTACTGTGTCACTTATTACAGGGGGTCTGTTTGGTTGAGATTTATGCAGAATGGATCTGTTTTACACAACTGGACATTTGGAAGAAAATATACAGAATTTCAAGGGCGTTGAATACTTGTGTGCTTGTTTTGGACTTGAGGAAGGATAGAACAGAGAGTAACCTTGGTGGGGTTTAGATTATTTTAACCTAATGGCATGGATTCATGCATGAGCTAGTTTTTATTTATTTATTTTTTTAACAAAACACCGGAGGTTGATCTTTGATCATGAACAAGCTGATAATTGTTAAACATAGGGTGGTAACCTTCATCAGAGCTGAACCCCTTACCCGATGGCGAAAGTTCATTCATCAGCCTTTTGTAAAATCAAACAAAATGTTAACCAAAGCAAGTTAACGCTGGTTATTGGAGGGGAGTGCAAATTCAAGAAAACAATAAATGATATTCGTGCTTCTGTTTCCCAGCACTGATACCACTCCACTGTGTATTCTCCATATTAATGAACCTTTCTATCACACTAAAACAGATTATCGTAGCTCTGCATTTATTACAAACACAAGTGTAAAGGCAGCATTATGGCAGGGTAATTATGAGCTGTGAATTGAAATATAGATTCACATCACCAGTATGTGAAATTGTCAACAATAATATGTGCTGTCTGTGGGGAATAGATATGGGTTTCTTTGGCTGTGTGTCTTTTTATGTCTCAATTACTTCCTTTTTTACTGTAGCTTCATGTGAAAATGAACCAAACGGAAAGAGTCCGTTCCTTTACTTCTCATAGGTGATCAAAAAATCACGGCATCAGAGACAGGGATGTGGTGTCATAGTTCAACAGAGGAAAAGAAAATGAGAGAAAAATTTATATTAATAGCTACATACAAATAAACTGTATAAACAAGACTAAGAGTCTTCCACCATGTAGCAGATCGTTGTGGCTGTATTTAGGTAGTTTTTAAAAAAAACTTTTTTGCCAAGGTACATCTAATTTTTCTGAATTCTCCGTTTTACGATTTAAGCACATTTTGTTATCAGAGAGTGTGTAGTCATTTGATGGATGAATACAATTTCAACAATTCAATAAGAACATATTAAAAACGTAATCAAAATCAATGAATATGATGTATCCTGCAAATATGCATATATGCACATTCAAATGGATGTGCAATTATTTATGGTGACAATTCACATGTAGTAGGGTGATAAAATACTATAATGCTATACAAGAGGGGAAATTCACGATGATAGCATTGTTGCAACACATGTATATGAATTGTCCCCTATTAAATGGGTTATTTCTTGACTACTGAAAATTTCTTCCCACTTCCCACTGCTCGAACACACAATAATAAGTGGGTCTGATGGAGGCTACTTTAATGTGGGAAACGCTTCTCCTTGTTTACAAAGCTTGACCAGATGTAGCTTTTTAATTTTTTTCAAACAGAATATATGACTCCGCCCATTCAGCCACAAAGTCTTCAACATGCTTGAGTCTTGCATCTGCAAATGGGGTTGTACTTTTGAGAGTTTGCTGAAGAGTTGAGCTCTTGTTAGTGTGCTGATTCTCTCCTATATGTCAGTGTGTGTGTGTGTGTGTGTGTGTGTGTGTGTGTGTGTGTGTGTGTCTGTGTGTGTGTGTGTCTGTGTGTGTGAGACTGTGTGCGTGTGTGTGTGGAGGAGGCGCTAAGCTCCGCCCTCAGTGAGATACCAACACAGAGATTGCAGAAGGAATGCGCTAATGTGCTAAATGACATGACACTAGAAAACCTAAAATGTACTGGTGTCAGCCACATCTTGCACTAATCTACAATTCCACTACTAAACATCTAGACTTTTTCTTACTTTTTGTCACAGTAAAATTGACAAGTTAGGGCTTAAGGCTCAGTCTGTTGCTCACATCTGAATGAAGTTGCCAATTAAATGCTGACCCTTAAAAATGTGAACTGATACCTTTTTGCTCTGGACCGATAAGTATGTCTGAATGTCTATGCCCTAAAGGTCCAGTGTGTAATATTTCTGAGGATCTATTGATAGAAATGCACTATTATATCCATAACTGTGTTTTCAGTGGTGTATAAAGACCTTACATGTTGAACCGTTATGTTTCTATTACCTTAGAATGAGCCATTTCTATCTACATACACCACAGGTCCCCTTACATGGAGGTCACCATATTGCACCGCCATGTTTGTACAGTAGATGAAAATGGACAAACTACTCTACAGAGCATGTATCGTCACTACATTCTTCTTCCTCTTGTATAATTCTGGCAGTGTAGACATTCGTCACTACGTCCCTGATTAAATGTAATTAAGATGAGCTTGAACATTAACACAAGTGGGTTTTTAGTTAAAGGACAATATTAAGTCCAATGGTACCCAGCAAACATGAACTGTTAGCCTATTAGTTAATTCAACGAACTATATATTAACGAATCATACAGGGATTAAAATGTTCAGGTAATTTTTGTTCAACCTCTCTACACTGTTTCAACCAGACCTTTATTTTCTGTGTGAGATGGAAGTTTTTAGAAAATTGCGCTGCGGAGAGCCTCCAGCTGCAGTAACACATGGATTAGGCTATGCGTCGTATCAGGAGCTCAGACTTCATCCAGCCACGACCACTGGCCGTCCAGTGTGCCGGTTACATTGGCAACACAACCCATAGTAGAGCTAACAGAGGGGCAGCGGGGGGTTGGAGCGGGGGGTTGGAGCCTACAGGGCTCCCCTGTAGTTCGCACCCTGGCCGTAGCCTCGACAAAAAACCCTCGATAAAGATATTCCAGTTTTTTCGTTCAGGTAACCAGCTACTTCAGATCAGCCCAAAACAAAATGCTTCCTTGATGCTGACGTACTTATGCTAGAAATTGGAGAATTTTGAGTGGGTCTTTATTATAGTGCTCAATTCTACAATCATTTTCGCCACAGTTGAGATGTGATGCAACTTGAAAAGAAACAGCCTCATATAAAATTAAAAATAAAAATATTTAACCTAATATTGCCTTTTGTTTCACAGGGGACACAAACACAAGTCTCCTGATTCAAAGGTCCTGGCCCTCCTTTCACCCCAACCATGTTCTTACTCAGTCTTTTCTGTTCATATCATCATATATATCATATCATATACCTGCCTTTACTGTCACAAACTGATGCTAAAGGGCTTACCCCAGTACGTTACAAAGGCCGACAGGCTTTGACCATGCATCCATATGTGACGAGTCGGTGAGTGAGAACGGGTTGTAGGGATACAACACTGGTCAAAGATAGAACATAACGCAGCTCCTTTGTTTTCTGTTATGGGTTTGAAAAAAAAGAATGAAAGAATGAACCATGCACAGATTTAATCTAGACAATGGTGTCCATTCAGTAACACATGTCCCTACCAATATCCTGCGACTTCTGAATTGTCCCTAGCAATAATTTTGGTCCAAAAATTTAAATGCAAACACTGTTGTTCATGGGGCGGCACGGTGGTGCAGTGGTTAGCACTGTCGCGATGGACTGGCAACCTGTCCAGGGTGTACCCTGCCCTTCGCCCAATGTCAGCTGGGATTGGCTCCAGCCCCCCGCGACCCTGTACGCAGGATAAGCGGTTGACGATGGATGGATGGATGGATGGAGACTGTTGTCCATCAGTGTCTAGTCATCATATGTTACTATCCTACTATCCTTACATCCTATGTTAACCTTTATTATTTCGTATTATTCTTCCGTCACGTTTTTTTGGACCTTAACTAGTTTTCATTTATTGTTTTCTTTGTAAATTTATTCCCTGCATGCTGCTCAGTGTAATCTCAATAAGCGTCTCTCCCTCTCCTCTCGCACCATGTGCTCACAGGCAGGACTGAGAATCGGTTTATCACAAAGAGAGAGACTTGCATGACTAACTGCAGCTGTTTGGCTTCTCCCGTTCTCTCATACTGCCAAGAGACACTCTTCCTTCAGCATTCAGTGAAACAATGACCCTTGAACCCACAAGCTAGAAGCCCCATGTTCCCACGCTCCACCTTTGCTGCACATTTTGGAGTGGCCTTTTATTGTGGCCAGCCTAAAGCACACCTGTGCAATCCCCATGCCGTCTGATCAGCATCTTGATATGTCACACCTGTGAGGTGGATGGATAATCTCGGCAAAGGAAAAGTGCTCACTAACACAGATTCACAGATTTGTGAACAGCATTTGAGAGAAATATGCATTTACATAGAGAAAGTCTCAGCTCATGATGAATGGGGCAAAAACAAAAGTGTTGCTTTTATAATTTTGTTCAGTGTATCTTCCCACCTCAGATTTCATTTAGGTTTGCTCTGTTTTACTAACTATCATAACAAGGTCACGAAGCAAGTAACACCGGCAGTCTTGTCCAATATTTGATTGATATTGTTTGTTTTTGCAAACAAAAACATTATCATAGCAAGTGATTCAATAAAAATGTCTTCCATGCGGCAGCTGACCTAACATTGCTTGAATTTCATATGGCATTTGCTACCATGCTTGTGTTCAGCTCATTGTTTGGCAAAGCTTAAGGCTCACTTGGTTACCATTCTGTGAATAACATGGGAGCTTTATGAGGATTATGCCAAAGCTTCATGGCTCAAATAGATTTTTAGGATGGAGAATTCAGACACCAAGTGTAGACCACTGTCCTTTCGCGAGCCTCTGTGAATGTCACATGCTGGCACGCTTGGCACAAAGTGTGAGAGCAAGGCAGCAAAGGCAAATGAAAACTGGCCATGAACGCAAATACCATCAGAGGAACAGTGACAGACATGGCAAAAGGGCAAAATCTGACACACATTGGTTTCCACTGGGGAATGGGCAGCTTTATGAAGAAACACACACTGAGAAACTGCTGTAACTATTTGAAACACCACCCATTGAACACATGACACTGTTGCTCTTAACTGCAGGCATTTACAGCTTGGAGTAATTTCTCACCACTAACTCATATCCCCACTGCTTTTTTTCATCAGTCAGCCTGTTCTACCTGCCAGTCATCTCAAGCTCTCTAAAAGCCTACTTCTCCTCCTTGTCTCTCTTCCGATCCCCCTCCCTACGTCTGCTCTGAAGGGGTCACTGCAGTTAGAGAGAAAACAGACCCAGCAGTGGATTTTCAATTGAATTGTCAGAAGCTGGCTGTTTTAATAAATCCTACCAAATAAAAGGGCAGGGAACCTTTTGTGAAGTGGCTTCACCCATGACGCTCAGTTTCGGTGCTCTCCGGTGAACCTTGTCTGCCAGAACCAGCTTCCCCAAGATAAAAAGCACCTGGCAGGTCTTCACTGGATAAGGGACACACAAAATAAATAAATGATTGCAACCAGATTTGACACAAAAACACAATACAAGGTTGTCAAATCGGAATTAAAAACGTAACCTAGTTAACCAATATTGATAATTCATCTTTTGAATTCCTGAGGCTTCTGTCCCTTCCTTTCATCTCCCTTATTTTGTGATGCAGACTGAGAGTGAAACAAACAGTAAAGTTGCAGGCTGTAAAACCAAAACAATGAGCTTTCTGTAAAGATGCTTCCATGCTTTGCGGGTTTGTCACTTTGAGCAACCACATAGTCATGTGACCTATTATTATCAAATTATCGAGTAGTGGAGCTTTAAATCAAGCCTATGTAACTTTTTCTGAGAATCATGTGGTGACCACAAGTGACAATTACAGGTAAATGAAAATGCTAAAATATAGTAGATAAGTAGGGTAGAATTTGCAAAATGATTAACTGCTAACATTAGATAACGTAACTATCACAAGTTAGGCTGTAGCAGCAGAGTGTATTAAATTGAGCTAGGTGGCCTTGTATTGCTTATGAATTCCACTTTTGATGTGTGAATGAAAATGCTGTTTCTTTTTTTAAGTTATATGGACTTGTTATATAACTGATAACTAAAGTAATCAGTAGGGGTGTAACGGTACATATATTCGTACCGGACCGTTTCAGTACAGGACTTTTGGAATGATATATTAGGCTTGTTTTGTGTGAGGAACATACGTAAATTCCGAGTTTCCACACGGACATATTAAGTGCTGTACCAAATCTCTGCCTTGCGGCGCTACAACACTACACAAGCAGCCGCTTTAGCCCGGCCTCTCGCTAACTAGTGACTTAAGCGTCACAGCCAGTGCAGAGAAGCCAGAGCTTGAAACCCCTCCCTTATCATTATGGTCTTCTGTTTGGGAAGACTTCGGTTTCCTGGTAAAATACAACAATGGACGAAAGTCGAAGAAGTTTGTTTAAAAAATTGTAAACTAATTTGGATGTTTACAAAATAATAAATAGCAGCAATAAACCAGCAGCAATTTAATGTTTGCATTTTTTTCCCTTACTGTACCGAAAATAAACCAAACCGTGACTTCGAAACCGAGGTTCATACCGAACCAAGATTTTTGTGTACCATACACCCCTAGTAATCAGGTTATAGCATGAATGAGAACATTCTGTAGTGAATACCAGCAGAAAGCAACCTTGGCTTCTAACAATAGTGCATGACCACCTCACATGCCTACTCACTACTTTTATTTTATAGATAGACTATTAACCCACCTAGAGTAGCTGCAACAGGGCACGCATTTTTCCTTAATGGCTAGCCAGCTCAACAAACACAGTGTTCTGATAGTATCATGATAATGATATCCAGCTCTTACCTCCCTGTCCCACTGCCTGACACAGCAGAATGGCAGAAAGGCAGACAGAGAGAGGCAACAGAGCAGTGTCAGACAGACAGTTGACTAGTGGGAGGCAATAGAACAGTGGATCGGACACATTCCTTTGGTGTGGGGAACTCAAGTTTGATTCCCCATGTGTCCCTGAACAAGACACTTAACGTCTAGCACTGCGACCTCTGACATAGATAGCAACTGGAAGTTGCTTTAGATAAAAGCGTCAGCTAAATGAGTAAATGTAGTGGGAGGTTGGCAATGAAAGAAGATACATGATGCTCAGGAAAGAAGCTAGTTGGTTTTGTTCAAGTAGCATAAATACAACAATGAAAGTGCTTGTTACTGGTTTGTAGTCCATGTTGCTTTGATGTCTTAAATCTTAAAATGACTGATCTTGCTGCAAAATGCCTCCATGTTGGGCAAAAAGGAAAATGAAGGGGAAAATGGTATATCATTTATTTATCTGTAGTTTATACATTTCAGATTTCATTTAGATCAATTATCAAACTGATAATTGATGAACTGATTGTACACCTTCCCGTGTGAAATAGCACCAAGCGAGTTATGGAGTCGAGCTAAATCATTTATTTATATTGCCCATCATTACAAGAGAATCTCAAAGGACTTTCCTAGGAAATATCCCACCTGTAAATGTAATGTTTTGTAGCCAAACCTCCATCCTGTCATGCTCAGGGAGATTTGGAGAAAATCTTGTTGGGATAGTGAGACATTTGAGAACCCCAAGGGAGCCATTTGATTGGCTGTGAGATTGAAAAAGCTCACCTCCGGAAACGGCACCTCTGGCTAGTTATCTGTTGGAGTAGAAACATGTTTCTGGCTTTGTTGGGCGCCAGTGCCAGACTCCACCCTCCTGGCATCATTTTTATTTTAACAACTCGATTTATTCCACAGCCTTTGTAGGCATGACAAGATGGAAGTCTGGCTATGTGAGATTAGTCTAGACCTAAAAGAGACATAGAAACTTACCCAAACTTTATATCTACACAGCAGCACCAATGTTAGACATAATAAACACTTGACAGATGATCACTTGTAAAATTGTCATGCATTAATCCAAGTATTATATGTAAAATAATTACACATTACTATATGATCCATCCATCCATCGTCAACCGCTTATCCTGCGTACAGGGTCGCTGGAGCCAATCCCAGCTTACATTGGGCGAAAGGCGAGGCACACCCTGGACAGGTCAACATTACTATATGATTGTAGATCAAAATCAATAAGTCAGTAAAATAAACTAAAGCTGTTCCACAGTACACCTACAGAGATTAACTACCAACAATACACTCCCCACTTCAATTAGAATTAGAACTCTTGGCAATGAGAAATCATGATGCAATGATCTGCCCGTTCATGCAGCTGCAGTGGCTCCCAGAATGTCGAGTCCTCCTAAATAATTTGACATGGGCAGTGGGAAGTAAGATTACTTTATATCGGCATGTATTTCTCTTATCTTTATGGTGCAGTTTGGAGATAAGAACTGATCATCCATGCTGGCACTGTGTACTCACGCTGCATGAGATGCATACAATTATGCAAATCATGTTGAAAGTCATAAAGCCTTGTTCAAGCCTGAGAACCCCCTCGCTCCCTCCTTTCCCTTCACTCCTGTTCTCCACTCTTTGGCTGTGGAGAAAACCTGCAGTTTTGGACGGCAGCGAATGTGGGCTCATGCAGCAGGCGTGCATTTGTAATAAGAGCCAGGAAAGAAGGCAAGCTGGGGAAATGTTTGAAAAGTAGGAACAGGATGAAATGCAAGCTTTCTGACGGAGATGTTTCTGTTCTATCAGCTGCTGTGTGTCTATGTATTCATCAACATATAGAGTGGTCGGTCAAGCCTCTCAGCTGGGTGATCACAGATTGCCTCCACTGTGGTCAAGTATCAACACTGTTAAGGGCCTTTCAGCGTGTAGGTGCTGTAATTATACGGTGCAAGTGGTGTGTGCACAAGCACACTTAACTGTAATACGTTTTCCTTGTTTTCCTTTATTGAAGAAATCCAAGGTAACCTATGTACAAATACTTCACCTCATCACATAAAAATGCAAACTTATCATGGCTTGTGTGTCTTATTATTTTATTGCAAAAGTACGACTTTTTCTTCCTGTTGTATATTAAAACAAATATATACCATACTGCAGACTCTCCATGTAACCTCCAGGTGTTAATGCAATATATTTAGATCAAAGAAGTTTCATCAAATTCTTAGACAGACAGCGTGTGTGAAGATTTAGTTGCAATTCAGAGCAAAGGTTTTCTATACCTAAAACAGATAAATGTACATGAATAATTCATATTAAGGATGTTTGGGTTACATCACAGCCACTGTCAATGATAATCAGATGACACTGATAAGATAATTTGTATGGTTCCCACAACACAAGGGCAAAGAGGATAATCATACTTTTAGATGAGCTGGGACAATGCGTAACATAATGAGCATGATGTGGAAACCCTTCAATACTGTGCTGCTCTTTACCCGGCATCAAGACATCTAGGATGGATAAGATCATTATCAGACTGCTTTGGCGTGTTCTACATTAGCTATGCAGAGTGATTATTGGAACCAACTGAATTACGAGGCTGATTTCTGAACCATTACGGTGGCGCTTATCACAGACTGATGGTAATAAAGAATCCAGAGTTTGGATGATGGAGGCGAGTTATGAGGGGATGAAAGTAGGACACCACGGCACAACATTTGACTTAGAAACTCACATAACCGTGATGGATTAGAGGGGACATCTGGCACATAGACCAATCAAACCAAATGCATTATATACAATATGTTTTTGTATTTGTCTGATAGTACAATAAAATGGCAAAACTAGAAGTATCGCCCTACAGTTATGTGCCTCTGCCAACCAGTCAAGTTGAAGTTTACATCCATGTATGTCCAGACAGATATAATATATGTATTATATACTAGGAAGGATTGAATTAAAAAAAATAAAAAAGTATAAAGTGCATGTTTTGGCTAAATGGAAGTTATCACTATATTGTTGATACATATGGAAGATTCCAGTGAATATACATTCTTGAACTGATTAATGAAGGATTATCAGAGATGTGTTGGCTAAACAGGTACACGTGTACTTGATTTTTGTGTAACGATGGATTCTTATCGCTACACAAAATGTGGCACGTTTGTTTTCTCCTGGTACTTTTAGATGCAAAGCCTCTCACTCACAGGATCACAATTAACTAGTTGCGCTCCTGTATTTTGCTTGTAGTCATGTGATTTTGATGACACTTGAAATTCAGAAAGAGACAGGTAAAATGGACAAGATGGAGGAAAGCCTGTATTATGCTAGTTATTGTTTACTTGTGAAGTCCTAGACAACATTTGTGTGAAATCTGGAACTGCCCAATTAAATCTTAAATTAGGCTAAAAACCTATTTTAAGGTCACATTGACCTTTGAGTCAAGAGTTTCACCTGTTCAGTGTCTGACCGTCTGTGAAATATGGTCACAATCTCCTTGGCCAAAAATTTGTGTTTTTAGGACACGATGACGTTACATTGAAGTTGACTGATGAACTTAAATGTATTTTTGACCAAAAAAATCACTTCATCATTGTGAAATTTTCAGTCATAATAATCAATTAATTTCTGGAGTTATGGCCAAAAACGTGTTTGTCAAGGTCATTTTGGGACCACAGTGACCTTGGCCTTTGACCAACATTCTTATCAGTTCATCCTTGTATCCAATTCCTTGCATTCACAAGAATGGGACGGACAACCTGACAACCTGAAAACATAATGCCTCTGGCCACAGCTATGGCATAAACAAAGTGAAACATAGAAAAGTCAGAGTAATGGAAACAATACTGTTCACTTGTGTTTTTATATTTTTGTTACAAATTGCTGCCGTGTGAGATTTTAGTTTCAGACAAAGCCTCCAGTTCTCAAAGAAAGGTTCTGCATATATTAGGGATGAGCGAGTACACCACTCTCTGTATCTGTATCTGTTCAACAAATTAAATTAGCCAGATCTATCCGCACTCTGAATGGATGGGGCTTAACCTGGACACTGACTGACTAACTGGAAGGTAGTTATATAAGCCTGAAATTCTTACATGTTGATCAGAAGTTGTTATATTTACTAGAAAACTATTTACAGAAAAGCCTCAGAATTCAGCTTTAGAGCAATGTTTTTGATTACAATAAGGTTCCTATATTTATAGTTTATTAGAAAACAGATATCAAGTGTAACCATGACAAACAGCACTTACTACTAGAACCAACATTGCAATACCATTGCATACAGGACATTAATAGAATTAATTAGAAGAAGTAAGACTTGACAAAAATAACTAAGTTTATTTTATTATTTTAAACATGATACAGGCAGTAAATTAAACCACGAACATATTAAAATAATTGAATCTTTTGTGTAAGAAAAACATTAGCTTAAACTAAGTAAATGGACGGAATTGGAGCTTCAGCAGGGAAAGACTCACTTATTTTCTCTGCAGGCATGGTGGGCATGGCCAACGGCACATTTGGTGTTTGTGATGTGATGTGCTCGCTGCTAACAGAGCTCCAGGATGAACTCTCACCTGGTGATATTTGCTTCCATGCAGCTCCAGTACAGGACACATACATTGATTGCGGCCAGGTCCAGTATGTTATAAAAGACTGCAACTGGCCATCTTTGGGTAGCTGCTCGAGAAATGCCTTGCCATCTTATGTAGCACTTCCACCTTCAACCTTAGTCTTGTTGTAGAAGTGAACTGTCTCTGGCTCTTTTTTGGCAGCATTGTGCTGAGAATGCAGAGCTTCTTTTATTTTTCCTAGTAAATGTTGAGGGTTGCCTTGTCGTGTCTTTCGTGTCATGCGGTGGAGCTTTCTGATGTGCAGAAGGAGGCTGTGACCTCTTGCTCTGGATTGTGGTGCCAACAAAGCTGGTATTTTTGGACAGGCCAGTTTGTTGGCAAGTGGGAGCAAAACAAATTGTCATCATAGTTCTCCCCTTGCCCAAATAAGGCTCCATTAACTTCAGAACCACACTCTCCCCTAGACTCTGCGTTGCAGGGCATGTTGGTTCCTACCTAGATTGGGGATATCACCCAGCCATCCCCTCCTGGCCGGTGAGCCTCTGCCACTGTGCAGTCATGGACGTGCTGTAACGTCATTTAGTCCATCATGCACATAAAAGCACTCAAAGGGTCTTCAACGTTGCAGCGTGCATGTGCAGTTGGTCCAGTTCTGTCAGATAGAATGTTTTGGGACTGTGCTGTCCTGGTGGTGACTGGATAGCTCTCCAAACTGTCCCATCCTTGCCTGTTTCATGCCCAAGCTTAGTTTAGCGGCAAATTACTTAACCCATTAAGATCGGATGCAACATTTGCATGCTTTTCCCTTTAAGACCATCTGCGTGCCACAGAAAGTGATAATGGCTGATGAGCTAAGCGAGGGGAGCAACATTTATGCCAGTTACAGCAGTTACTTTGAGGACGAAAACACCAATGAATTAGAAGATTCAGACCCAGATTATGATGTGACTGCTGACCTGCTAGCCAAGGGTCAGTGGGTGAGAGCTGTGTTTGAGGAGCAGGAGGATTCTGGCGAGTTTGCTGGTTGTGACGGAGACAAATTCAAATGCGTAACAAAGCAGTAAGCAGTAGCAGTAAGTGGACAACTGTTAGGTGAAAGAAAAGAAAACCTTCATTGGGCTTTGTATCACTATGGGCATTCTTCAGCTGCAAACGAGGAAAGACTGTTGGCAAAAAAGAAGTAGCTTTTTCATAGTAATTTACCCCAAGAAACAGACAGGTTTGGAGACAACAACAAATTATGACAAGTAAAATGTGCCATACATGCTTTGATCCAAAGCAACTTACATACTTACCTGTGTGAATACATTGCCAATTGTAAAGAAATAACTAAAATGTATTTATTTTTTTCAATTTTCTTTGTTTTGTTTTTTTAAGTGAACACAAGGGCAAAGGCAATAAATTCCAATTAAAGTCAAGGGCTCGGAAAATGATGGGTCAGATCACATTCTCCCTCACTCATTTTCTGAAGCATTTTTAGTGCCTCTTGAACGTTTAGCTACCATCTATTACAGCTAGCTATAGCCTACTGTAAACGTACACTATGTGCACTCTGACTAAACAATGGGCATTGAGCGCAGCATCATACAGCGTTTTTTTTTGAGGGGTGAAAATTACCATTCGGCAGTTCAAGATATAAATGATCATAATTTTTTTTAATTCATTTGTTTTCATCCCATACCCCCCATAATTAACTAGATGAAGAAAAAGTCATGAACTGAGGGTTGTAGTTACAGTTAAAAAAGATAAATGCCCCTTAGGGGTTCTAGTGTTAAAGCAACATTATGTAAGATTTTTTTTAGATTTTTTTTAGTGTGTAATTTGGCGCCTCTACCATTTCGGAGTGTAATTCACTGCTGTCGTAAAAATAAGGACAGTTGTACATGTGCATTTGTTATGATAATGTTATTTATGATCAAAAACTAACAAGTCAGCAACTTTGCTAACACGGGCAAACATCTAGCACGTGTGACAACACAAGACATAGCAATATTACTTATTAGTCCAACAGTAAGAATGCCTGCTTGGCGTTTGTCTTGAAGCCTTTTATTTCATGAATCTCTTACCAACAACCGGGAGCCTCTTGCTTGCTCACTCTCTTTTTCTCTTCCTCTGACAACATCCTCTTCGGTCTCCTAGCCTCTGCCATTAACTCAGTGGTTCCCAGCCTTTTTTCCTTGGCGCCCCCCCTACTTTTATCTAAGAAAAGCTGAGCCCCCCCCCCCCAACAACTGACAAAACACGCACACAGAAAAAGATGATGTAATTACCTACTAATAGCAAACAAATGGAGTCAAATGACACCTTCGTGGCTCTGTGTAAATCAATGTCAGCTCTTGGTTGGCCTCCTGGTGTTTTGTTTCTTGGTATTGTTTAACACCAAGAAAAGGGGTTTATAAGGTGCAATATTTACAAAATATAGGCCTACAGATTGCACTAACTTAGGTGTTTTCAACATATAATTTACTTGGGCAGGCCGGACAGGTATAGTTGCACCTGCCAAAGTATATTTGGCAACCCACTTTAGCATTTTGCAGAGAAACGGTGAGGGAGAGGTCATCTAGTATTATGTCATCAGACAAGCAGGAAATGTTACATTACGGTTACATTATGGTGAACGCACCACTGCAGACTAACGTTAAGTTTCATTTTCAATCCACATGCAGTGCACTTGAAAACTCAAATCACGGGTGAGTTTATTAAAGACCGCGACTTTATGAAACGTACTGCTGATGGAGAAAATCAGCAGAGACACATAAAGGGAGAGAGAGACAGAAAGAGGCGGAGTCAGCGTGAGAGACCAGAGGTGCAGGCTAGGTGTGTGAGTGTGGGGAGAAGAGCAGAGGAGCGGATTCAAGTAAATAAAAACTAATCTAAGGATACCTACAATAACCTACTGTTAATACAAATAGCCTACTATATATATCGCTATCGAGCCCACCCTCCACCGGCCGCCACCGGCACAGTTGCACTGTCTTAATGAGAGCTCAACAGTCCAATGAGCGGGTGTGTCACGGTTCTGTCTCGCTGATCCGCGACACCAGATCGTGGACTTTTGTGTCACGATTTTGGTCTCTGTTTCAAAACCATTACAGCCCTACTACTAAGTAGTCTGCCTATTTTCATTAAGGAAAAAATGAACACAGACTTTTGTATAAATTATCTAGTGTATTATCATGATTTTTAAAAAATGTGCAAACCAAAGTTTATTTGACAACCTCAAAACAGATAGAGCTTTGGGCACCCCCTGAGGGGGGCGCAGACCTCAGGTTGGGAACCACTGCATTAACTAACATGTCCATAGAGGCTGCTGAGCCCACAGTGGTAATGACAGAGACACCATTCACCCTATTACAAGTCAGTGTACCATCTAAATGAGTTTTGAAGATGTTATTTTAGGATTTAAGAAAGTTACTACATAATGTTGCTTTAACGAATAATTTCAACACAACCTAATACAGAAGCACTGCAAACACAGACAACACAACCAAATACAGAAACGTCCTGCAAATCCAGACAACACAACCAAATACAGAAGCACTGCAAACACAGACAACACAACCAAATACAGAAACGCCCTGCAAATCCAGACAACACAATCAAATACAGAAGCACTGCAGAGATGCACAGAAAAATAACAGAACTAAGTTACAAAACAAAGTTTGTAGGGGCCATTAAATACTGATGAACAAACTTAGGTAACAAGTTGTTCAACAAGAGTTACTTTCTCCATGACTTGGTGTGATATAAGCTATTTTAGACTCTTCACTATACATTTGATAGTAGTAATATCTGAATCATGCAGTCAGATTGCTAAAATGTGAATAAGCACATTCTCTGAAAGTCATCTTCAGCTTTTTGTTGTATTTGATTGTGTTTTCGCTATTTGCGTGCGTGCATTTCTATATTTAGTTGTCTTGTCTGCATTTGGTTGTGTTTTGTGAATTTGCAGGGTGTTTCTGTAGTTGGTAGGTACTCTGTCTTTGCAGCACGTTTCGTTATGCTGCATTCATGTTGTCAGATTGGTCAGTGTATTTCTCTTTTTGCTGGTGTTTTATTTCCAAATGCTGCATATGTGTCGTCAAATTGATGAGGGTTGCTTGTGTTTTGTCATATGCATGTGTTGCCTTAAGCGGCAGCACGCTAGGCTTTCCGCAGACTTCAGGTAAATTGGGGTCAAATCATACCTGATGCTATGCACTGATACAATTACACTAAAAATCTTTAAACATACAGCTCAAAAAATAAGCATGTCTGCACAGTAATAATGATCAAAGGAGACGTGACTTGTTTCAAGGGCAGAATCTCTTTGGTCTATTTGTTTGCCTCTGTTGCCGCTCCTGCCAGTAATCTCTGGAGAGCGGCTGTGTTTTTGGATTGATGCGGACCGTGTAGGGAGCCTGGAGAGCGCTGCAGGCAAGTGTCACTTCCCATTGGATGTTCCTGGTAACTACTATACATGTTTCAAAACAAACTGTCACGTGCTGGGTCTGAGATGTTTTCATATCTCTGACCCCTTTTTAACTAGATGACTTTGACCAACTATAAACAGCTTAAGGCTCACCAGGAGGGTGATTGGGACGGTTAGCAGGTTAGAAAAACAAATGTGTGAGTGCAGAGACATATGGTGACCTCTAACCTTTGAGGATTACACCTTAGATCAGAATACTGAATGTGCAAGAACATGTCTAATTTGTTATACATTAACAAATTCCGTGGTCAACATGAACAAATCTCCAATTGTTTTGAAGATCACATATACAACTACCTGCTTGTGAAACACCTCTAATGAGGATCCTACACAATTATCATTTACAACGTGCCATAAATAACACCAGTAGTTTGCATATTGCATAAACAAAGCAAACATAACAAATAAGGAGTGAATACAATTGCATAAGGAATTCATAAGCTGAGAAATAATGGCATTGTACTTTTTTCTCTGTCAGAAAGAATAAAAAGTTGCATAGGGAGGAAAAAAAGTTCCTCACTCTTCCCTCCCACTGCAACTTCTGAGACATGTTTTCCCCCTCTCTGTGTCTGTGTAATTGCACTTCACTCTCAGATGCCTCTCAACATATTTGATACATTGACAAATTCCCCCTTCCAGTGTTCTCATCATGGCTATTCCCTGGAAATGTACAAGAAAGAGGAGGAGGCGGGCACAGAAGACAAGCAGAGAGCAAGAACGGCTTCCCAGATGGGTTGTACCACATCGATTGACTGGTGAAATATCTCATATCATATAAAACCAGCTCAGGGCCATGACAGCTCTTTAGGGAGAAAACTCTGGGTTTTCCAAAGGCTTCTGGAAAACAGTTGACAAGATCAGTGCTTTTGCTAGAACTGAGAAAGCTAAAACAATAGCAGTACACCTAGTGCATGTGTTGTTTTCATCCAAGGCTGCAACAGCACCAAGAAAGGGTTGATTTTTATTAATTTATGGGCAATTAAGAGTAATTTTAAACACGACTTGTTTTGGTTTTTTCCAGGCCTCATCCACCATCAGAGGAAAAATAAATTCCTCTGGTTCCCTTACTACGTATATATGATATATATATATACGCCCTGATCTGCTTTTTAGGGGTGACAAATATGACATCATCGGGTTTCCCCCTAACAAAATTGCTTGAAAAAGCATAAAGGACCAGTGGTTTTGCACAATAAAACCTAGTACATGTGCTTACAACTTTTATAAATGATAATCATTTCCCAATTCACGCGAGTGGCGCTGTACATTTTAATGGATTTTGCCTACCTTTCACATCCTATTGGTTTCAGTTCGTTTTGGTACAATCAAAATCAAGTCACAGAGACTTGAAATTGGCTCAACACATGCATCATAATGAAACACATGTCTGCACTGGTTTTCTTTAAAGATACTTCATTTTAGAGTTCTAATAGTGTACACCGGGTGTCCTCTACCACATTTGTTTAAGGGCCATAATTTTTCTAAGCAGATGCTTAGTTTGTCTTTACTTAGGCTTAATTAGCATTTTATTGTTTAATATTTGCCCTTTCATAAAATTAATGTTTTTATTAGCCTATATCAGAGGTATGTGAACAAACTCCTAAAAAAACATGGTCAATCCATAATGATAACTACATACTAGATACTTAACTAGAAAATGCTAACAGAAAAGGTTTGCGTTGTTTAAAAACAGCATATTTTTATCATACTGCACATTGCTGCAGCACCTTCTTTTCACCCTGTGTGATACCGCTTCGTTTTAGCTACCAATTGAAGCATCTCACTTTAATTTGATCTTTGTTTGGAGTTTGTAGTTAAGGGCTGTGTTCGAAACAGAAGGCAGTTGCCTCGCTGCCTCGATACCGTAATAGACAGCTGCCTCAGAAGGCATTACTTTCAAGTGAAGGCAGCTCTGTTTACATTAGTTTTGAACAGCCTTCTAGGGCAGCACTTACGGCAATGTGTGACATCAGCACGCCGTCTTGAGTCTCTTCTCGCTGTCAGAAGAGACGCTAGCCTTAGCATAAGCTAACTAGCTATTGAAAAGCCAAACGGCTAACAAACGCCTCAGAAATCATACTGAACAAACTTGGCTGGTTACAGTCACGGGCTAATATGAAAAAATCGAAGCGAGAAAACTACTAAAAACCTTTAAAAACTTATATTTGTGTACCAATTCGGCTCATTTGTCCGCCATCTTGACCAGTTTTCGAAAGCTCGCAGACGCAGCTCGCAGACGCAGCTCACATACCCATAAAGCAGACGCGCTGCTTTATGGGTAATAGTCAGCATCAAGTCATCATTGATGCTACCTTCAAAACTGGCCGTTACTGATGCCTCGCTGTCCTGTTAGACATCTTCTGAGACAGCAGTTTAGCTTGTTTGGAACACAGCCAAGGACTACGAGCCAATCAGAAGCAGAGTGGGGCGGGTCCCGACAAGCTAGTAACCACGGCTTCAGTTCCGGAACGAGCTTCGCAACACAGACTGGAGCAAGAGTTTCAGAGCTGTTTTCAGGCAGTTTAGGAACAGTGTTTTCTGTGGGAGATGGTAACTCTCTTTGCAAAACTATTACATGCACACACAAAAAAATATACAACACAATAAAGGGATGGGAAGAGGCCAAAAAACATAAAATGACCTCTTTAAAATCTGTTATTGTAAATGTAACTGCAGAATGCAGTTCTGATTGGCAGGAAATATTAATCAACCAATTTTGACACTATTATGCATTTGCACCATTATTGTGCATGTGACACCTGTAGTTACCGGAAGTAATGGCACATGGGGTTTAATACTACAGGTCACAGAGGTCTAGGGCAGCTAACCAACCTATTGTCGGGCAATAATTGGTCTGTTTCCAGACTCGTGTTGTGTGCAGCATAAAGTCAGGTTATGACTGCTATGCTGCACACAACACGAGTCTGCGAACAGTGACAGTGAGAGGAGTTGGTAACCTAGCTGAAGTAGTGGAGGTGTGTAGCCTGTCGCCTGCAGCTCTTCATCTATCAGCTCACCGTGGCTGCTCCTGACTGTTCCATTACTGGCTGCAATATTTCAAACTGATCTGCTGTCATAAAATGCTGAAATTGACCATGGTTTTGTAGACGGATTTATGATGAACGATAGTGGTCAGAGCTAATCTCACTGACAAACAAATTGTATTACCTGTGACTACTTCATAATAAAAGTAAACTCATGTTTCACCATTTGTCCAATAGGACAAGTAACCAGTCAACTCTGGGTCAGTGTTAAAAAAATAAAGCAGAGGTCTCTCCATGATTCAAACGCCTTTCAGATGTTGACTGTGTTTTCACCCGATGTCGATTTGATTCTCGTTTGGTCTAACCTTTTTTCGTTTGTTATCCTTACGTGGAGGTTTGTGTTGGAGGCTGTGTTGTATTTTTTTGATGTCACTCCTCATGGTTGCACTGCGGCTGACCTCCCCATTTCTGATCACATGTTAATTTCTTTTACTGTCAACTTAACACTGTCCAAAATAAAACTGCCACGTGTCATTTCATTCAGAAATATTAAGGACATTAATTTCAACACTTTCTCTAGTGAAATTGATGCCTCCCCAGTATAAACTGTTTTTCCAACCCTGATGAACTGGTTTGTCACTACAATGATGGCCTTCAAAACATTTTATATTCTCTGGCTCCTTTAAAAACCCGGACTGTTTCCTTCACCCATTCTGCCCCATGGTTTACATCAGAACTACGCCAGCTCAAGGTAAAAGGTCATCGCCTTGAACGCCTTTACAAGAAAACTGGACAAAAACCACATTCTCCACTACAATTAAGAAACCTGGTGCAGACCCCAACAATTTCAACAACTTCCGTCCCATTTCTAACCTTTTTCTAACATTTTCAATCACCAATGATCTTGTCATGGCAGCTGATTCCGGACTACTAACTATTTTTATTCTCCTTGATCTGAGTGCAGCCTTTGACACCAGCTTTCATAACATCCTCTTTGACAGATTGGTCTCTATTGTTTTCACTAACGCCCTGCGATGGATTGGCGACTTGTCCAGGGTGTACCCCATCTTTCGCCCGATGTCAGCTGGGATTGACTCCAGCCCCCCTGTACGCAGGATAAGCGGTTGACGATGGCTGGCTGGCTGGCTGGCTGGTCTGCATACTTCCATTAACATAACATTAATTGCCTCCGACCGTCTCTCTCTCCCACTAGTACAGCCATTCTCGTTCACACACTGGTCACATCCCGCATTGATTATTGTAATTCTCTTCTCGTTGGTCTTCGTCTCAAATCCATATATAAACTTCAACTGGTTCAGAACTCTGCTGCCGTATCATCACCAGAACCCCTTCTATTAATCATATTATTCCTGTCTTTCCGCAGCTGCATTGGCTCCCAGTTAAATCCTGCATGGATTTCAAGACTCTTCTCCTGACCTTCAAGGCCATTCACAACCTCGCTCCTCTGTACCTCACTGACCTCCTTTACATTAACACACCCACGCATACTCTTAGGTCTTCTTCTGCTATTCACCTCACTGTACCTCCTGCTCATTTGACCACCATGGGGTTCAAAGCCTTCAGCTGATCTGCCCCTCGTCTCTGGAACTCTCTTCCACCAGACATCTGCAACATTGACTCGCTTTCCATTTTTTAATCCCGCCTGAAAACACATCTTTTTAAACTGGCATATCCCACGTGACTCTTTCTCAATCTTTGTTTCCAGTTGTTATGTACCCTGATTTTATGCACTGTAATTATAGTTGTATAATTTTATCGATTTATTGCTGCACTGTTTTATTATGTTTTGTGGGGTGACCTTGAGCGTTCAGAAAGGTCTCTATAAATAAAATGTATTATTATTATTATTATTATTATTTTTTATTATTATTAGCAGACTCTATTTTATTAGCTGTGGTGTTGAAGCTGTGTATACAGCAAAGCCAACGTAAACCACTGGATTTCACAGAAAATCCAACCCGATTTCTTCACATAGGAAGAGGCATAGAGGGTTATAAGCACCCGAGAAAGCCAGTCAATGGTTCATTTTTATGTGAGGTTACAGCCCATTGACAAACAGCCAATAAAAAGTGATTAATTTCATTTAAAATCTACATATAGCCCCTTTAACTCAATTTGCACATCCAGGTGTTCATTTTTCTTTCTCTCCATTGTCAAATAGATTTTTAAGTTCCATTATTTATTAATGAATATTCATTGATGTATTTTCAAATGAGCTACATAGTGTTTTATTGTTTTTGTAAATCCCTTTATTACGTAAAATATTTATTTATGGATTTATATTTAATTTGCAAACGTTTTATGTAATTCCGATTTTTAATGACTATTAAAAAATAAAATAATGACTTACTTTGTAATTTTGTCTATTTACGTATAGATTAATACATTCATTTGTAAACACATTTATTATTGCTTATGTTTACTCTACAACTAGTTAATAATTAATTAAATGCTTAATTACTATTTCTGTGACACTTGTAGACCTCCATACAGGGCTATTTGTAGTAAAGACGCAAATACAAATCTATCATATCAGGTATCTGTAAAGGAAACAAAGCCTTGTTTTATGTAGGATTAATGCATTAACTATACAGATGCTGACATAGGCTAGTATTTCTAGACTGTCCTTTACAAATTGGGTACACATCGGGTTCATATAGGTTTTCCACAGGTCAATTTTGAAGACCTCTGTTTTAAGGATTTATTTTCAATGGTATATACTCCCTCAGGACTCCAAAAGTCCTGGGGTAGCCTGTGAGCCCATATAGAACATGATGGTGCTAGCCCACTGACATTAATGCCAATCAGTATTCATGAGACAAGTACTCATGTCTTAGCTATCAGGAGAATTTTGCTGAGATACAAGAAACTCTCAAGAGCCATTACAGCATGACATTCTCCAAAGAGTCGATATGTGACAGATTGATAAATGAACAAATTATCCAACTTCATCCGCACAGAACTGTTGTCATAGTTAACCATCAAAAATCAAAACATATCTATTTCATTCTGCTAGCTGTCTATATCATCAAAGTCAAAGGGATATTGTAATTGGATGCTGATGTAGGCCAATATTAATCATCATTTTATTGTCAGGCTCAGCAGTGAAGTGGGCACAGCTGCCCTGTTTGGTCCAAGATGGAGTATGCAGAGGAGAAAAGACCAATTTCCTCGTTGTGAATGGAAAGTTCTCTAAAGCAGTTTGGAGTGATTTTTCATCAATCACAGCACATTCCTCCTGAGCTGGGAATTGGGGGGGAAAATGAGAGAGCGAGACAGAGAGTGAGAGAAAGGGTTGGACCACTCTATTACCTGAGCGCACTTCACTGTGAATAATGATGTATGACATAAAAGCACTCAAGAGTTTCTTTAAAATGTTGCCAGCATGGATCTACGGTTTCAGTCATGGGATAACACAAATTTAACATTTAAGACACCCCTGGGTGAGAACTGGAAAACATCATACGGCAGCTCCGCCTCTGGTTCATCAGTAGAATAGCAAAGATGATCATTATTTTCAAAAGATCTTCTCTTTATTATATATTAACAAAACCCATAAACTATTTGTCTCTTTGAAAGGGATTTAACATTATGGTCACATCTGTCTCCCTACACAACATTTCTTTTGACTTATTTGATGATATGAAAAAATGCCACGTCTATGATGCAATGTCAAGCAAATCTGCTCATTTGTCTATCTACCAGAAATCTCCACAGTACATGTTTTGACATTTTTGCCATCAATATTTTATAAGTAAGCCCCTAGGATTGTTGGTCTAAACTTCATACTGGCTTTTCCCCAACCACCCAAGGTCAATCGCCTGCTTGTTTCAAGGACCTGTTCTTGAGAGAATCCACCCAGATCGATGAAATAAGGTGACATGGAAGTATAACATATTGTGTAAAACAAGAAAGAGTATTCTGTATGTTGAAATATTAGCACGGGAAAATGAACTGTGACCAGCACTCCATCTTTCTATTGACAGGTCAATGCACTTGCATGGTTCTGCAATGCTCTCTCACAGTCCTTCAGTTATGCAAAGCAACTGCATGTGTGTACACTCCACAGCGATGTGGTTCTACACCTGCAGGTCTTTCAATGAATAATAGAATGATATATACTGTAAATTTGTCTGTTAACACGAAGAGAAAAGAAGTCCTTACTGTTCTGGTGTAACATAGTTTAAAATGATCATTGCACGATTCTCCTTTATGTATGTTGCCTTTATAAAGATAACACATGTACAGTCTTCAGTGTGGCATCATTTTCTTTTGAAATATAAAAACTCTTAAAGAGTTCTTTATTGTAAATATTGCATTACAATCACGTTATTGTATGCTTTGGTCAATATGGCCTGTAATATCAGCCTGTAACATCAGCCTTGAACGTTTGTAACTTATGTGCATAGAGAGTAATAAGCTCGAGACATAGAGTAAAATATCTGCCTAGTGTAATATTTAACATTCTGGCCTATAGTGTTAGAGATTGTATTCCATAAGTAGTTAATAAAGCATTTCTACATCAGTAGACATTCAACATGCTAATGAGATTTAAATATTCACCCACTGACCTTCTGGCATGCAACTATGTTGGTTCGAGGGCTCCCACTATGTGCAGTCGCTGTAATTCAAGGTCTAGTAGAGAGCTTGATGTCACAGCGATTATCATTTACCACTCGCATTAATATACATTACTCATTCACTACTCAGTTGGTCAGTGTACAGTTTGAAGATTCAGGATGCACTCAGGGTGCCACTAATGTATATAAAGGTTTAGTTTAAAAAACAAAAACAAACAAACAAACAAAAAAATATATATATATATTTATTGATATATATATATTTATTGATATATATATATATAGATATATAGATATATATTTATTGATATATATATATATATATATATATATATATATAAATATATTGTGGTTGTTCAGTTCAAATATGTATTTGAATGCAAATTAAAGTATACTCTTTTCAGTAACAATCACTAAATTCAAGCAATATACTTTGAAATTGACATAAATCTGATTTTATATCAGTATGATTTGCTAATGCTGTGGGAAACTATCTTTGTGTTATTGTGTGTGAGAAATGCAGTTTGACTTTTGAATTGTGCATTGAATTGTGGTAGATGAAAAGAGAGCATGCTACAAAAGTTTACAATGATGGTGGCAGATTTACCTCTAGAAATGTATCGTATTTTTTTAAACAAGGGTTCCTTAAATATCTGGGCGTCCACATCAGTGATAACCTCACTGAACACCCCACAGCTGGTCAACAAGGCTCAACAGCGGCTGTACTTCCTGAGGATACTGAGGAAGTTCGCTGCAGAGAGTGTTGAAGACCAGGGTCTCCACTACCCGCCCTGCAGAGCATTTACCACCACAGAGCCCACAGGAGAGCTGCTTCCATTATCAAGGATCCCACCCACCCCAACGCGAACCTCTACCCTCGGGTTGGAGGTAAAGAAGTGTGAAATTCCATCCTAAACACTCCTAAACACTCCTAATGCCACTCCTAAACAGTTGACATAAAGTTCATCAACTTTAGCTAGCTTCCTGATCTCTACAATAAGGCAGGAATCTATATGTGTTTCTGTCCGTCTGTTTGTATTTTGATTATTTCGAGAACATAACAGGTGTGTTGCTGCGGACCCAAAGGAGTGAAGTGTCGCATTTGGTGCAATTTATACACACATTCAGAATTATTAAACTTTGAATAAATAAAATACAATACAGCGCGAGCTGCCCCGCCCTGCAACAGCAGGTTTATAAGCTTCGATGTGATAGTAAATTGTTAAGACAGTTATCGTCATCACTATTCAGTTAATACGATATACAAGGTTTGAAATATGGAAGAATCAAAAGTGTTAAAACAGAGCTGTAAGAGTTTTATGAAGTGCTAAATATCTACTAGTATCTCCACCATTGTCGTGTTGTTTCAGTGTTATTAATGCTGTAGGTGAAACCGATGTGAGACGCACATTTTGAACAAGCTAGAGCAAGAGCTAGTTAGTTCTTTTTTTATAAGTATGATTAGAAAAAGCCACATTAACAAGCGGTGCTCTCATCTCAGTGTCAGTGTCTGCACTGCATGCTAAACACTGCAGATGAGAAAGGTCTGGACAGTTTCTTCAAGTTTTTCCCACTGTTTGTGTGTAAATGAACCTAATGAAAGTTGCATTCACGTTTCCATAGTGTTTTCATTCAATAATTTAGGTTGGTTTTTGCATGATGGCAAAAGATTTCACTATTTTCGCAATCCCCAATTGGTGAGGAGGGCACCCCATGGACCCTAGTCTGTGTGCCACAGTTGTTGCTTTAAAGATTTTGCAGAGTTATGTACTCTAATATAGTAATTCCAATACCTACAAAAGGAGGACCATCTCTGAAATAGTGTTTATAGTTGTTACGGACTAGAAGGCAGAGCCAGCTGTTGAAGAGAGGTGGACGACACGATTCTGTTTAAATATGGAAATAGTGGCGCGCAGTCTTTCCTGTAAGACATTTATGGTGCTGCTCTTGGTTGTTCACATTAAAGCTGACAGAAATGATTCTGTGAAAAATGTTAAAAACTTCAAACCCTTTTATACATCTAGCCAATCACGTCGGAACTTCGTAAAGGTAGGGGTGGAAGAGATTCCTAAAACTATTTGACAATCCAACAAGCAAATTTGATGGAATGGAACCTTACATTTTTCACAATCCAATAAAGAACAGGACAGACCTGCGAAAGTTACCGTATTCTGATATCATCTGGGACCTTTTGTACAGTGGATGTGCTAGTTATGAACAGGGCTTTTACCCCATTAACTAATGCAAATGGTTACTACTGCACTATAGGTAATAAGCTACAGTAGGTAGCCTGGCATGCTGACGATTGCAGCTCATGTTAGAGCAGATAAACACACTGTTAAATCTTGTGTTGTGGTTTTCACGCATCATCCTATGCAAACTGCTTCAACATGAGGAGAAATCCAACATCTTTTTGGTAGCTTTGCTAGATGAGGTACACATTATTAGTCCTAGAGGAAAACTGACTGGCATGAAGGACAATGACACCCAGCAAAGATTGCCAAAAGTGCCAAATGTCTGACTTGATGACTATTTGGGGAGATGGCACAATTCAGTCAAAAACTGCAAGGCACATACTGTACTCAAACCAAAATAAGCTGGAAACAGAAGCAGATGTGTCAACTTTTATTATTGTTGCTCTGCAAATGCTTGTTGTCTGAATATTGCTGTCAGTTTATATCAATATTTGACATGGGCTACATCCAAGACTACACATATAAGCAGCAATTAAGAACTATGCATAAATTGTGGCTTTCCTGTACAGCAGGAATAGTAATTTACCCTCAAGCCCTCTGGGCTTCCTTCTCCTTCAAATATATTTGCCTTTTTTTATACTTAAGCAATATACTGTATTTTTTTATTCTAATGAAACTAAAGTAAACTGAAGTATTGGAGTTGACTTAGAGGTTCAGGGCCCAAGCAATAAACAGGTCTCATTATAAAATACTATACTATATAAAACAAACTGATGTGGCAAATATAAAAAAATATATATTTGTGGATTAAGTGTTGTATGGAACATCTGATTTTAATCATGTGGCAATTACAATGATAAAAAACAACAGTATTTTACCAGATTTTCTGCGTAGTTGTGCAAGCTTTACTTACAGCAAACAGTCACTTTTGTTTGTATTCTTGTAAACAAAACATTGCGGATGGACTTTGCCATTGTTGATACCCACTGCTCTGCCTATCTGGAGTACCTGATTATTAAGTGTGTACTACCACGCGAGTTTACTTGCATTGTTGTTGCTGCAGTTTATGTACCTCAGGCTGGGAATGCATAACTGGCTATAAAAAAACTTTGGGCTGCTATTAGCAAGCTGCAAACCTTGTACCCAGATGGGACCTTTATTGTTGGCGGGGACAAATCTATACACCCGAAAGATGATCAGAATGTCTTCTGCACCACAAGAGGATGAAAACATTGGATCAGGTTTACACCAGTGTGACTGAGGCCCCATATACACTACATGGTAAACATGAAGCAGATGGTCTATTCTTTAGTCTGGACAGGAGGTGCAAACGTAGCAGTAGGTCTCCGTTTTAAAACGAAAACGCAGTGGTGTGGATGGGGCCTGTGGCCTACAAAGTCACACCCCTCCCCCACTTGGGCCAGTCTCACCATCTCTCTTTGTTTCTGCTCCCCAAGTATGCGCCGGTCATCAAACGTGTAAAACCCACAATGAGAACCATCAGTAGGGCTGCCACTTTCAATAAAGAAAAATAAGGGATGCTTGCCACAGCAGGGGCCACACCTCTCAGGGGCCCAGCAACCACAGGCCCGATGATGTGCCAGTGGTGGTAATATAAGTATTAAGATCGATACCAATGGACATTATAATAAGCTATCTGTTATCGAAATCAGTGTGAACAGATGCACTCAGTCTCTCTTTATCACAACTCAACAGACTAGTGGTCATGACAAATGTGTGACAGTGAGACCACAAAAAAATAGGATGTGAACTGTATTTCCTTTAACTTATCAACATGTCCATACCTTATATAGTAAGTTATGGACATGGACTTATAATAGGCTTAAACAAATGCTTTGATACAATTCGATTGGAATGACTTTTGCAAAGCTGTCACTTTGTTGGTCATTCTGAAAAATTTCCTTTCCACATAACCAGTGGAGGCTGCAGTCAATGCTCTTGATGTTTCTGTTGATGGACAGGATGAGAAATTGCTAATGAACTTGAGTAATTGTAAAGGGTGGTGTGGACACCACTAAAATATTTGTCATTGTTTGCAGTAATACCATCCAAATTATGAAACCACACATAAATAATCCATCTACAAACATTTCTAAATTTAATTTATCACCATTTTTATGATTAGTCAGTTAATATATTTATATATTAATTTTTTTAGTTTTTATTTAGCCTGTTGTTAATTCTATAGTATTGAAGGATGCAGTTCTACCATACCATAATGTAGGCATGTGATTCATTTACATTGTAACAATATTTCCTATCAAATAGGCAGCATATGAAATCCAGAGTAATCAATCTGAAAATGAGTATGTTTTATTAAGTCATTACACTGCCTCGTAATGCTGTGACACGTCTTACAAGCCTCCGTGCTCCACACAGAACACTGGCCGACAAATTGTGCTGTTTGGCTCAATACTCATCAAGTAGGCTATTTGATTTCTCCCACTCTCGTCGTTGTCGGTACTTTTGCATCCGCTTTGTTTCAGAGGGGACGCGGGGGGTTTCTCGAGCTGTTGTTTCAGCTCGACTCCCTGCCAAGAGACCCGCCCTTATCTGACTCCGACTGGCCCTGAACCTGGCTGCAACCAACAATGGCAGCGAGTATTACCTAATCAGGGGTAGAATAGGACAAGTCTTTATAGAATGCGGGTGGGATGATGGGACGCTGCATTGAAGACAACTCGGAAATAGGGGACAAAGCTATTTAGTTCTCAAATACGGGAAAATTCCGTATTTTAATGGACGGGTGGTAACCCTAACTGTCAAGATGTGGTTGGAGTTTGCTGACTCTTTAGCATCAGTTCCAGCCCACAGACTGGAGTGCGTTTGCTGCTCAGGTCACCACGAACTCTCAGATTAACACTGATACTTACAACAGCTCTGTTCTGAATAACATCAACATGTGTAAGGACAGTGACCACACACAAAAAATAAAACCTTCCCCAGTCAGAAGCTAGAGATACAGCCTTTAGGTCTGGAGACCGGGAGGCTTAAGGCTCAGCCAACCTGAGGAAGTAAATCTGCCAGGCTAAACACATACACAAACAGAGGATTGAATAGCACTTGATTGAGGCATACCAACCATCAATCATTAATCAAAATTCATACATCAGGATGCTCTTCATTGTCTTCAGTTCCAAGCGGAAACTCCAAGCTCAGCCAGCTTGGTATTAGCATTCCCCTCTGCAACTGGACTCAGAACTTCCTAACTAAATATTATTAAGTCAGACAAACTCCCAAAAACCAAAGTTAAGTTAGTTGCTAGCAATGTATTTGAAGCCTACTGCTTCGGTTGGCTAATTAAACAGGGAACGCTGGGTACACGGGGGCTGGAGTCTCGTGCAAAAAGTGGGAAGCATCTAACTGCTGTGAGGGGTCTCCAGCTAATGACAGCCATCAGCCAGTTCTGCCAACTAACCAGCCCCGGCCCTAGCACTACCTCCACACTGCCAAGGCGGGACCTACACAGCAGCTCTGCACTCCCGTGACCTCCGTGTCACTTTTGGATCAGAGCCAACACTAGCGGAGGTGATCTGGTGACTAGACACCAATATTATAACGCAAATAAGGAAATCTGGGAATCGTCTCACATCGCTAAATCGTTCATGTGCAGGTAAGATAAAACTACCTACATTACATGCTTTGGAATAGCGGATTTTATCCAGACAGACCTAAGGTCATTTCAAAAGTGACGGGACTGTTCGTGCTGATGTTTGACAAGAGTCGAAATCACAACACCAAAACAAAACAGTGCAGATTAATGTATGTCACACACACTGTTATGTAAAATGTCGTCAAATTGACTGGGTGAAACCTGCAGAAACCCTGCTTTACCTCCTACATGACCTTAAGAAAGTTCACCTGCGTTCCAGTATCCTGGCAGACTACCACTGTACCTTTGAGAGCATACTCACAAACTGCATCTCAGTGTGGTATGGCAACTGCTCTACATCAGCTCTAAAGCAGCAGGTGGAGAAAACTACCCAATGTATCACCGGCACCCCGTTACCCATTGAGACCATTTATCACAAGCACTGCCTGGGCAGGACAGGAAACATCAAGGATGCCTCACACCCTAACCATGGACTTCTCACCCTCCTCCCATCCAGCAGGCGTTACAGGAGCCTGCGCTCTTGCACCAGCAGGCTCAGGAAGAGCTTCTTTATTGAGGCTCTGCTGAACTCCACACCTTCAATGTAATAGCACTTTTGCACTCATACTGCACAGCTCACAGTACTTTAACATACATTTTAGCGCTATTCATTTTTAGGCCCAGACTGAACCCCTACACTGTTTAATAATGTTACTGTATATATAACCTATGATGTATATGTTATTATATTCTGCATACTTACTAAATGCATAGATGCTGTTCAGACGGTACATGCAACCTTACATTTGCACTCTCTATTCTCTAATTCCACTTCTCCTTGTTATATATATATATATATATATATATATATATTCACCAATACCGTATAATATTTGTATATTGTACGGTATCTCCATTGCATGTATTGTAAGACATAGCGTAACTGCACTCATCTGTATAAAACACTGCACTTGCATTTGATTAGCTCTGTACACGTCAAGAAGAAGAAATCCAAGAAATCAAATGTATAACTGATAACACATTCATACACCGATGGCAAAGGGCTTGCCATGCATGGTGCCAACCTGCTCGGCAGGAAGGGTTAGGGGTTCAGTGTCTTGCTCAAGGACACTTTGACACTCTCTCTGGAGAGACAACCATTCCACCTCCTTAGGAATGCCAGCCATAAAAGCATGATTGAAGTGAAGGAAACAATCCAAGACAATCTGACTTGACTGTGAAAATAAAACATGTAATATTTTGATTTGATTTACTTTTTAAATCAAATCAAAATGAACATAAGAGATCAAGGCAAATATTACTGATGCAAATCATTACCATTCTTTTTATTTATTTTTTTTACTGTAGCAGAACATCGTCGTGTTGCTGCTCCCCTAATCGATTGCATCAGTTTTTATTATTTGTGTTAGCTTTTTAAATGAGTCTTTTAGAAGTCTTTTATAATCAGTATCTCAACTATTAAGCAATTTAAAAATGTAAATTATGTTCAATCTGGATTCATTGAAATGCATTATGTTCTTATGTATATTAGTGCCCCTGTTTTCTTGCTGTAGTGATAGCTCTACTTTTATTCTAATATTATAAAACAAAGTTTAGCAGTTTAGCAGTTTAGTAGTTATTATTTACATGTACTTTTGATGAAAATGAACTGCAACAGAGAACAAGTTCCACTGTGCTTTGTCCTCCACCTAATTCAAGTTGAGCTGAAACTACCCTTCTTTAGTTGAGGTTTGTTTTTTTTGTTTTGTGTGCATTGTAATAGCTTTAGTTAATTTGATAGTGGAATGCATGCAGGCATCATCAACATCAATAATCTCTTATCTATACAAAGGAATAAACGTAGGTACACTACACAAATACGTTAGAATGCAATGTGTTCATTGTGTGAATCATTTTCACATAACTTCTCATGGAAAACATGTGGGTTTATCCAACAGCAATACCACAAATTTCAGAAAAAGACGCAATAATTAAACCTGTGAATGAACATGCTCTGCCCTTGGCAGCAGACATGGAAGTTTTTCCATGCATTGAACCTCTGTTTCCTTTTCCCTACTCTCCTTACCACTCCCAAAAGGTGCAAAATGAATGTAAAGCTTCCTAAGACAATGAAATGAACTGGTTTACTGACCACAACCAAAACATCTTGGTACATCTGCTAATTATTAGTTCGGCCACAAAATACTAAACACAACTATATCTGGGACTTCCAATTCTCTCTGGCAGATCTTCCCATCTGTTTATCTAACCCATCAGTCAGATGCTTTAGGTTAGACAGTAGATGGTTATGTTAGTGTAAGTACGATGGCCCGAGAAATGGTCTGCCAATCGTAGTGAAGGAGGAAGGATTATCGTATAGCCTGAGAGGAAATGCTGAAAGAAGTTAAGCAGCAGCAAATAATGAGTACGTGCTTACTGTAAGACCTACCATGTGCTCCTTCAAGTCAAAACATTGTGCATTCCTTCATGATCACATGACTCATACATCATATCTTAGCCAAACTCTCCATGTAGTTCTTCTGGAAATAGTCTTCCATGATTTGTCTTACCTCCAGAACACTGCCAAACATTATACATACTACTTTGCTTTACCCAATCTGATGCCAATCAGAAATTGCCCCATTGTGCATATAGTGGCATTAGGCCCACTTTAGACCACTCTTCTGCCACTGAGCGAAAAAACAGAATGTTCAAAATCTCCCTTTTTAAAGAATTAAGAGCATTTATTTTAAATTGGCTTTCATCAGCTCAAAAGGCATACTAAAGCCAGGTTAGTGTCCAGTGTCTTGACAGCAGCTTGCAAACCTTTGCAATGTGGCATGTAATCACCAACACCCTCAAGCAAATGCTTGAAATTTAATGTATTGACAACTTTGTTATTTTTTAACATGTGAACAACCTTAAAGAACAAAACTAAGCATGTTTGTGTTTACAGGAAATAATCGCAGAAGTCTATTTTTATTGTACATTATAACATGTCATCTTCTCAGCCCACAGTGCCACTTGAATGTACCCAAGTACACTGTAGAGCCTTTGTCATGAGAACCAGGAACTGTGCAGTAATGCCTTGCTGAACAAAAGAGCTATTTAGTGAAGTGGATATCAGGGGTATATGGCTCATCATTATTCCCACGCTATTTTACACTAAGGCCCCTAAACCCCCAGTGCCCATCCCCAGAGACCAGTTCTAATACCTCCTCTTCCACAGTCTCTTGACCACAATAATAATGGGTAGCGTTTTACCACACAGCATTCTCCAGACTGCAGCTCTGTTTGAAATGGCTTTTAGTGCTACTTTCTGACTTTACAAGCATTCATAACACAGACAACCTCTCATTTATCTGTCACAAAACATTTTTTGAACAATTGCAAAGAATATTAGGTGGAAAACAGTTTTTATCCCAAGACAGGATTTCAAAAGAGGCTCTCTCTGAGGCTTGAAATGTTCTTTGTCTCTTTGTCGCTCTCTAGATCTGCCTCTCTCTTTCTTACACCCTTACATTCAACAGTCATAACAATGTACTGTAATTGGAGATAAACAGCATTTATCTTCTCTATTGTCCCTGAATAACCCTCTGGCCCATCTCAGGTTTATTAGCCTCTTTATTGCAGGAGTGTGAGAGTACAGTACTTGACATATTCATCTTCCTAGTAATCTTTTATACTGCATTTATAATGATACCACCCCTTGGAAAATGAACTTTTATTCATACCAGCAATTAAGATCTTGTGCAGTTTGTCTTGGCCACCGGGGAATGAAACAACCTGAGGAATCACTCTGCTAATGATGGCCTGTCAACGATGCAGCTGTCTGGAATAAATCGTCAAGATCCTCTCATAAACAGCTATTCCCCCAACATCCAGCACACAGAGGCACATAACAAACACACACACAGTCAAACTTTGTTGTGTTGCCAACTCTGTATACAAGTTCCTTTGTATGATGAGGGAAGAACTTGACATGGCCAAAGTGTATTTTAATTTATTGGAAAACGACTGGACTATTCACACACAGTATTTAGCAATTGACCATTCGCTAAAATTGCTAAATCAATGAACTCTGGTGACTTTGATTATAGTGACTGTACACAATGTTGTCAGACGTTTGTAGGAACAATTTGTGCCTGTCAGTGGCAAAAATAAAAACTTATTTACATACTTTGAGAGGTCGCAATTGCCTGAAAAAATTTAATTGCAGCGCTGTTTCTCTGCTGCCGACTGCAGTGCGCTAGGACAATACTGGACCAATTTCAAAAAATGTCCCAATTATTAATGTAACCCAGTACAGAATTGAGCCCTGTAATATTATTTTATTTCCATCATTTGCTCATTTTCCAAAATTATTTTCTGGTTGGAGGGACAGTTAAAGTCACTCTGTTCAGTTTCTAATTGGTTATATCAGGAAAGGCAGGCTTCTGATTGGTTGGGGCAGATAAGTCGCACCCCTCCAGGCATCAGGTACGAGCGGACGAGTGCTATGTATCATGAGAAGTAATAAGACGAGTAAAATGTGAATTGTGGTAAATAATTCTGTTATGAGCGCTAAGTATGCACTGAGCTGACAATGAGTTGACTGACGGACCAGTAAGCCAAGGTCTTTGAGATCCTGTGGAAACACCCATAGATTTGGATTCTCCTTGATGGAGATGGCAAGCCACCCCTGAACCTCAACCTGATGAAATTCTTACCACAAGGAGCTGGACCAAGATCACCTTTTGGCCTTGTGGAGATCACCCATCTCTTCACTTTCACCACAGAGAGCAACTGCGGTGCTGATTTTAATCAAGCAGCATGGCTACATTGTAGTTTTTAGGAAATGTTTAAAATATCTAATTGTTAAATGGGTGAAAACTTATTTAAGAGACGCAGTTAGCTCAGTTTGTATGCGCAAGACCTATTAACTTCCTTCCTTATTGCAGCGGCCCAGGGTTTTGAGTCAATCAGAATCTGTTTTATTAGCCAATGCAAGCATACAAAGAATGTGTCTTGCTGTTTGCCCTCAAAAAAGTCAACACAGAGGAATAAAAATGGACAAATGGTACATGGACTGTTCTTATATAGTGCCTTTCTTGCCTTCTGACCACTCAAAGCGCTTTACACTACATGTCACATTTACACCACTCACACACTGATGGCAGAGGCTACCATGCAAGCTGCCAACTGCTCATCAGAAAGAAACTAATCATACCCACAGACGGCACAGCCTTCAGGAGCAAATTAGGGTTCAGTATCTTGCCCAAGGACATGCACACTGGAGGATTAGCGGGCAACCCGCTCTACCTCTAAGCCACAGCCACCCTTTAAAAGTATGGTAATAATAATAATAATGAAACAAACAAAGTAATATTAAAATGAAATGAAATTTTTAAAATCTATTTACAGAATGGAATAGAAATAGTTTTGAAATGGATTATTAAACTTGAAATACAATATTGACTGTACAAAGGAAATATGGACGGTGCTACAGACAAATAAATGAAGTCTATGAACTACATGAAGGTGACAAGAGCAGAAATTAAATGTGACATGTGTACACATAATTAAATTATGTAACAATAAAGGTTGAATACAATGCACAATCTTACGTCCAGTCTAATGAAATATATGAACGTGACAAGTGCGAGTATTAAATGAGTGATGAATGATGAAATGTGAAGTCCAGTTTGATAACGCCGTCTTCATCCTGTTTATATGGCCATGGAACAAGATTTGATACACACAAAGTTGGAGTGCTTTATTGGATGACATGGCAAAATATAAATTGGGGAGGACTCTATGTTTTAAGAAAATTAAAAAAAGTAAAAAGTAAAAAGTAATTTTTCATAATTAAATAAATGGGAATGAGAACGGGTTGAAATAAATAGATACTGCTAGTGAGCACAATTAAAGGTTTAGCATGACTGCCAAAATATCAAATTATATAAAACATTCTTTAATTAAAAGAAAGTTAAAGTTAAATGTAAGTAGGCTATACTGGAATATACTTGGTACACTGCACTTGAGTTGCAATGCACTTGAAAGGCTCGTTCAGTCATTTTGTAACCATTAAAATTGTTTACCTATATATGATATATACCTGTTTCACTGCTGCATTTACATGTATTACTGATATAAACCTAAAGATTTTGATGTTGTCTATTTTATTTGGAGGATTTTACTGCTTACTTGTCTGAATCTGCTTCAGAAGTTGGGTCTTGGCCTGTGATCGAGCAGTTCGTTTATGGTTTGGAAGTAGACGTGATTTAGCATAAATTCTAAAGCTAAACCAATATTAAATCCATCTGCTGATCATGTGTTCAGAAAGTGATCTCCCGGTGTGAGTGAGCACTGTAAAGCCTCTTTTACATCATTTTGTAACCATGGTAACAAATGACCTAATGAATACAGGAATTTTTCACTTTCAATCAGAAAGTGAAAAGTAGTTAAAACAGAGGTGTATTAGGTTTGTGTTATATTCCGTGTATAGTCCTATAAAAGGTGTTTGAAAGGAGTGAAACACTGACACCACACAATTAACTATCCTGTCCTGTAATATTAAGGGACAAAATACCTCTTTTTGTCAGTCTTGATTAATAATAAGCTCATAATCTGTTAATTCTTGGTAAGCTCTTTGTGGCACCAAAGAAAATAAACAAACACATAAGGAGCAGCGTAGTGCTGGATGAGTGGCAGCCACTCACCAGAATTAGATTTCCCCACGTGGCTCCATGTAACGCATGATTACATGATGATGACGCAGGATAACATCACCAAAACTGCCTTCTGAACAAGTTGCCTATCAATGCATATGACTCCATGTTTACTCCTCTTTCATTTGTAAAATGCGTGTGAACATGTACCAGAACACAAACTATATCGGGCAAAAATGTACAGTATCATTCTTTCAAGCAATTGTTTGTCCTTGTAATGAAAGACCTGTCAATTGAAAGAGAGAATTTTAGCTGTAGGGCAGCCCTTTTGTTTGCACTGGGATCTTGGATTGCACATTTAATGCTCTCTTCCTAGCTGCATGAGAGCTGTACAGATTTTAGCGAGGATTATAAAAAATACACATTAAACAACTTGAAACTAATTTATGTGGGGTGAGGTTTCGAAAAGATGCAGTGGAAACTTGCAGAAGAGAAAATAAATCAGAATGTATAATAGCATTCTTGTGGGTGGTCCTCTTTCTCTCTCACTCTTTCCTTTACTAATAATTCCACAGCCCTTTTTGTAAAGCCCTTAATGTCAAATAAAAACTATATTATAAAATTGAATGAGGCATTTAATAGAGTCTGGAGCTGCTGCAGCACGTTGGCCCAACATGATTTCTGGGGTGAATTCTAATAAGAGATAGATCCTGAGAATGCTTGCTGAGTGGGAGAAAGAGAGGAAGAGGGAGGGAGACAGTGAGGAAGAGAAAGCGACTTCAATAAGAATGTGAGTTCACTGACAGCATTAGCTGTGCTGAGCCTGTTGAGCCTCTCTCCTGTGTGTGAATACCAAATTTGCACTCTTTCTGCATCCTCTTTGCTTTGTTGAGAAATTCTATAGAAATCCTGCATAATTGACCTTGTTTAAATTTTTAAAGCTTGCACATGTCTAACCATACATTAGAAACGATCATGCAAATAGAAGGACACAGGCACCAGTCAAGGGACACAGGGGAGTCCCTTGACTGGTGGCTGCATAACTTCAGTCATAGAGCATCCGCAGATTATTTACTTACTTGCTTGAGCAGTCACTCGATACTTATGGATATTCTTCACTCACTTCTGATTCGGTATCAACTTGGCAAAACTCTGCACTGCCACTGTTCATGTTTATCAGATCAATGGCACACCCAGCAAAATTGATTGGGATAAGAATCGAAAGGAAGACTTTATGCTCAAAATTCAATCAAAATCAAGAGCTACTTCAGCAGAGTCTCACTTAGGATTGATCTGCCGATATGAGGTGTGGACAGTAACACTGACAAGCAGGTAGACCTTGGGCCTATGAGGGAACAAATATCAATACTGTATTCAGGATAACATAATATGATTTATTAGTCGTGTTTAAAAGTCTTGGGGCCGTTTTAGTTAGCGCTGCTGTAAAAGAATTCCTGAGGATCCCTGCCAGACTTTTGAAGGGTAAAACTTAAATCATTTCTTTCTAAATAAAACGTCCTTCCTGTTTGGTCTTTCCACTCTATGTTGCAGGCAGACTATTATCTATGACATATGCACAGTGGCCGCGGTAGACGAGTGCACAGTGCCCTTCAGTTGAGTTATAGTTGCCATCTAAATGTATATGTGTCTTAAAGTGATGATTAGGCCTTGTTCCAGATTTCTTTTTTCTTTTTGTAAGTCGGTACACTCACATGTCATTTTGCAGCAGCTAAAAGCGGCCTACGGCAGGCCCTCACAGCCACCCCGGATTACTGTAAATTGCTGTGAAGATAAAGCTGTTGCCTGGGAGCCAGACAGGACAGTAATTCTCCACTCCACTCCTATTATGGGCTTTTCATTTCTTCCATTTACTTCAAACCGACTGAATGGGACTAAACTCTTCATCATCCTTCCACTGTTAACATCTGCCTGCATACCTGCCCTGCCTGAGAATGGATGCCATCCGACAAATACAACAGCTCAGTCAAGCTTTAAGGGAAAAATAACAAAGCTCATTGAAACTTTCTTATGTATATTGTCTTTACCTACTGGAGCAAACAAAAGCTCTGCCGGCATAAATGACCTCTTTGCACAAACCCAATTGAAGCATCCCAGCAAAATGTGAAAGTAATCCTGAATTCATGAGATTAAAGAAGTTGTGCTCGGTGGCGTTATGAGAAATAATAATCTGGCAGACACACTCCATTTCATTTTCTGGATGCTGACATGCAAATGAGACTCATTTGTATAATCTTTGTAAATGAAAAACAGATAATCAAATATCATCAGAAGCCATTAATATTCAATTAGGTGTCGCTTATGCAAAGTCATGCAGTTGAAGGAATTCAAAGGGATGGCGAGTGGACCACTCTGGGAAGAGAAGAGAAATTGGCACAACATTTCCAACTTCTTGTGTCATGTCAAGTGACTGAGTTGTCATGCTTTTACTGTCTGTCACCGCATTAGTAATGCTCCTTCAACTCTTCTTCAGTGGACTTATAAAAGGCCACCTTATAGTTACCCAAACATGGTGTCTATGGGGAACTATTAGGTGGCAAAACTGCCAAAAACCCTGAGAGGTACCATTAGCTCACTGAGCACCTTAAGCGCCTGGTTATTTAGACATTAATGGATAAGCATAATATTAGCAAATTTAACAAAATGATCAATACCTAATATATATTTAATATGTTAAGATAACATTTTGGATGGGAGGACAATAAGATCCCACCACTGCCATATTCTTAAGAGACTTAATTAATGTAGAAGCTGCTTGTGACCACAATACACAATATGATAAAAGATAAGATAAAAGATCACAGGATGCTAAAACTGTTTTGAGCATATAAATAAGTATAAATATGTTTAGAACAAACATCTGATAAGGGCCGCACCCTGAAAAGAAAGCATAATGTTGAGTTGTTAAACAAAGCTGTTTTGGACTGGTTAATGCTGAGACAGCTGGGTAGAAATTGACTGTAGTACTACAGGATACATAAATAACGCTATCATCCACATATATCTGGAAGCCTGCTCTATGACATGATTCTGTTAAGTAATTTCTATGAAAAGAAAAGAGGACCAGGGACAGAAACCTATGGAATTCCAAGTTAAACAGGAATTTGACAGGCTTCTATCCTTGGTTTACTAAAAAAAGATTATTTCTCATTTTTATAACAGAAAGGTAGTATTTGAACCATTGTTGAGTTTCATCAGATTCTTTAATTTTGGAGAGAATATCATGGTTCATTGTGTCAAATACATTTTTAAGATCCAAAACAATGCTCCCACTATTCATACTCGGGACAAGTCTGATGGAAGCCTGTGACCATTATCATCTTTTTAAAATAACGATCATTGGGTTAAAACAGAGCTGACCCAGCCCAGATGTGGTGCTGACTTGACCCATGCAGTCAGGCTCATCGCAGCTCCACTGCTGAATACTAATGTACACCTGCTAATGGTTGTGCAGCCTAAATAGATGTCTTGTATCCATTTAGAGTCAGATCCTGTGGTTTCTGGTATCTGCTCTCTTTAACCTATGTTTCCCTTCAGACATAATATTAGTAAGCAGCGATGGTTCAATCATGCATCCACTCTCCGTGCACTGAGCATTGAACTCAGAGCTAGAGATTACAAACATTTGGATGAATAGCAACACAGTGCTTGTATGCTATGTTGCCAATTTTCAACACGTATACATAACTGTGGGAATTAGTTCGAAGTCTCTCTCCCACATTCGCTCTATTTCTTTCTCTTGTCTCTTTTTCAAGTTAGGAATCCTCTTAAGAGAGGTTTTCCAAAATAACATTATCTTCAAACAAACATTTCACTTTTAATCATTGCATTTTTCTCCCTTATACAATTCACCGTGGTATTGCAGGCCCTTTTGAAGCTGTTCTTTTTCTGAGTGTCCACTGGGATTTGCTCCCCTGTGGCCTCTCTGCTTACACCAAAGCTTCTCTTTTCAAACCCAGCTTTGAGTAAAGAAGGAAAATGGGAAAAAAAAGAAACCTCATAGGGAAATAGGTGGTGAACTGATGAACAATTCACCGGTGCATACCTGACAGGAATAGCGATTTTTATCACCTTGTCTGTTCCCAGTAACACAGAAGTATGATTTCTCACTGGGCAGTCACATGTCAGTCAAGAAGTTAGGCAGCTAATACTCACACACAAATACACACTTACCCACACAGGGCTAAGGGGAAAACCTTTCAGTTTTGCATGTGTTAATGAACCTCAAGATTATCCTGGAAATAATTGGAATTTATTTTGACCAACAATTATTACAACTGTTTATTTATCTCCCCCAAGCTGTTTCTCAAATTTAGAGATGAGGTCTCTGTCTTCTTGGTCAGTCCTAGGCCCCAGACCACATATTCCTCATTGAAAAAAGCATGTTTTCCCTAAAATTCTCTGTGAATAATTTACGCCACATGCAACCATTAACATTCACATAAGGTTTAGCTTTAGCACAAAACACTTGTTTTTAATGTTGAAAGACAATATCAGCTATTAAGCAGCCCTACTGTGTGTGACTTTATTTTGACCATAGAAGTTAATGACTGTTAATTTAATTCCTGAAGCAAAGAAATCAGGCCAGGATGATTCATAGTTGAATGTTCCATCAACACGCTTGTTTGTTTTATAAATAAACGCTGTATAGGAATCTGCAGACAGGAATAAAAAAGGCTCCAGAGGAAGGGAAACTGCAAACTGGAAATGAATTGACAGCCATGAAAAAGTCTAACCCATGACTTGTCTACTGAAGGAAACAGGAATGAAGCGTGCTGAGAGCAATTATGCCATTTGACATCTCTATGTATAGATCGTGAATATGTGAGGTATGTATTTCTCTATTTGTTTTTCTCTGGCTTTAACCTGAAGAAAGATGCAAAGTCAGTTGAACAGATCCTTTCCCATTCCATCACAATAAAAACATACCCTTGGATTTAATTTAAATACAATACAAAAATACATTTAATTGAGAAGATGAATGAACGACAGCTTTTTCTGTACCATGCTGAATACACAGGCCTGACCCAAGCTGGACCAAGTCCTGACTTTCTAGCCTACTTTGCTGAATGCAAAGGTAAGTTTTGACTGAATGTAAGTTTTGACTGAACACTTTGGTGAACAGAGGCCAAAGTGTTTTTTTTCTAAGGCCAGCGTCTTTTTTCAATTCATTGCAATGGGCGCGCAGAGTATTTACAACATGCAGCGTGAAGAGGCGCTAAGCATCTATTCTGCGCTGAGCACTGGGCGCTTAACATTTTTTTCCATTCGCCGAGGGTTGAAAAATGTTCAGCTTTGGGTGAAATGCAACACTTGTCACTGTCACTTTTTACCCAGACGTACAATTACAGTGGAGGAGAAGCGGGACAAACACCACATGGCCATCTCAGCTCTTGAAAGAAATGATGAGGTGTTTCCTCGCTCACAAAATCCCATGAACCCACGTACGTACCCTCACTCTACTTGTTTCAGCCTTCTCTTCATGCAAAGCAAGGGCCGAGCAAGTAGGCCTTCCCCACTTTGTGGTGACATTTCAACATTCAGTAAAATTAGGTAGCCTACTTGCAACACATCACCTCCACGGATATTTAATAATGTTGTGCTCTAATAAACTATTTGATCATAAACCCAATCTATAGCTATAAATGGTGACAAAACAACAACAAAAGTCAACAAATGTATTTAATGTTTTCCCAAAAACCCTGAATCAAAGAATAGAAGACTAAGAATAAGTAATTTCCCTCACGTTATTGTTGTTGTTTTGTTTTTTTTACTTTTATTGGACACATGTAATATGTTTCATACTTTCTGTAAATATAATCCAATTAATCTTATTTCCATGCTGTATAGACACCTTATTTTGAAAACCGGGCGTTGTGTGTATCCTCGCGCTAAATTCATTAAGTCCAACCAGAGTCTGAACTTAATAAATAATGTTGTATGTGGTTCTTGTATCGCGTAACATGAAGACTTCACAGCCTCTCTTCAGGTTCATTTTGAAACTATGGCGAGCAAATCAGACTATGACGGGCCGCCATGGTCTCGTTAATTAATGGGAAGCACTACATCATAGCAACCAAAAATGCTGCGCCTCAAAAGTGCACCCTAGCGCTGCCAAAAAAACACTTTGGTGGACACAAGCCCTAAACTAATAGTTTGACATTTTTGGAAATATGATTACTTGCTCTCTTGCTCAGTTAGATATTTTTGATTATTATTTTTTAACACAAAAATGCATAAATAACGTGCCCAGTCCAAATTGGCTTACCATAAGAGACCATTAGTTAGAAAAAGAGACCATAAACCAGAGTAGCAACATAAATTACAAATAATACTACACAACAAAAACATAAAATAACCAAACAAACAAATAAACCATCCTGAAGTTTTTTCCAAATCATCATTACGAGGACAATAGAGATGAAAATGTCATTCATTCTCAACTTGCCCCACTTTGCATAACTCACACAACCTGGTTTTATAGAGGGATTATGTGCTAAGAAATTACTTAACACAACTCCCCATAAAACCACAACTTGTTTTACTTAAGAGTTTTGTACAAATTAAAGACACAATACTTAATGTGTTAATTAGCATGCTTTACAAGTGCTGGTAGGCAGATTTTTTTAACCATCAGACTAAGCCAGGCCATCTGTTTACCTCTTTCCAGTCTGTGTTCATCTTGTTTTTATATCACGCATGTAGGTTTATATTAAAGACTGCAGAATGAAAACATGTAAACACAACACACAAAAGACACACATGAGTCTGAGTCGATGAGTGACTGGAATGGATATTGACTGAACAATCACGAACAGCCCTGCACAAAAGAGCAGATAGCTAATCCACAGTGAATAGCATTACCTGATAACATCTGATTAAGAACATACCCCAAACACTTGATATTGTTGTCCAGGCACATTTTCACATGTATTAATGCATTAATACATTAATGTGAGAGCAACACAAGACAGTAGCATCTGCAGGCTAAAGCTGTATCCACAAGGGCACATAAAACAGTGACCTACTGCGGTGTTTGAAGTTATGATTTATGGATCGACCGATACTATTCTTTGTTCTTTTCAAAGCGCTGACGGCTGATAAGGCTCAGCACAATGGCCAGATTAGAGGCACGATTGGACACATCCCCAAGACGTGTAGTGTTTAAAATCTCCTCACTGCCTGTAATTCTGCTCCTCTCTACCCCAACCCTGTAACAACAGACCCTTGATAATGTTATTGCCCATGGTTCATGACCAGGGAAGATAAGAGAAATAGGTTTCTTTAAGCCCTGTGCAGGCTTAACCTATGACTCTACTTATAGCAAGTCCCAAAGACCCAGACAACCCTGTTAGCTTTAGTTTTGTACAATACCTCAATACAGTACGTGACAGATTTTAATACTTCCACTATACTGTATGTGTTGTGTACAGGAATTAAAACATTTACTACTCATCCAAATCCATATCCACTTTTTGAAAGACTTGACTCAAAATGCAGTCCATGCAAGCTATTTAGCCATTATTTCCACCCTTACTCAATGTCACATGTAACGCTTAGCCTTTAACACACCCAAAACCTCGACTAATACTTCATATTATTTAATTTATGTGGTTTACACAGGTAAAAGAGGGTAAATAATAATGAGAAGTAATTCAAATTCAATTATAATTATCCACTATACGCTACCTGCACAGTGCAAAATGGCAGATAAAGTTTGCGACTAGCTCTTGAACATAGTGGAGAATCGAGCAGGCTGACATTCCCCACAGGAGTTTAGTGGAGACCAAAACAAGAGCTTGATCCAGGTGCCAAAAAATCAATGAATGTTGCTTTGAAATAAGACAAGGTAAGATGGAGACGCAGGGGCCTTAGAAGAACTGAACGACTAACACTATTTTTCTTTGTTTCTTAGTGTTCAGTAACCGCTGAGATAACAGTCATGTCACATTCTCACAATGCAAAATCTGACTGATAAATTAGGATATGATGCTAACAATAGTACCAAAACAAAAATGAGTTCTACATGCAGCTGTAGCTGAAATTACAGATGCTGTATCAGACATAACTCTCCCACAACAGAAACATAGCTTGGATATAAAGAGAACAGGGGGATGGGGGATTCTGACAAAAGGTATACCATTGGGGTTATAAAGTGGGGACCTCCAAGAGGATCAACCATAAATTCCAGTATCCATTAAAACACTCCCTCACACCTGCTCACAGTTCTAATTAAACCCACACACACCGTCTCAGGTCTTACATTCTTCACAATTGCTGCACCTATATTTAGAATAACACTCATCTCACACCATTTTATTGCTCATTTCTTTGTTTCCATTCCATTGTTAAAATTACCTAGCAAGTAAGTTAGCTAGCAAGTAACTCCACAGTTTAGAAACCATAAGATGAGGCAACCTCTAATGTCATATTGCTGTAACCATATTTGAAGGTTCACAAGGTATAGCATTTCCCTATCATAAATGCAGAAGGCTATGTATACACTACATGTCTTTTTAGCCTAAGTGGCAGAAACATTTACAAAATCAAGGGATCTGTATTTTCTAGTGTTGTCATTACTGTTGACATTTACCAAACACAGCCTCTAACACAACTATTTTGCTGCTATTAAACAATCAATTTGAATGCTAATGTAGAAACTTGTCTGATGCTAGAGGAAAACAGGGCTGCCTCTCAAAACTACTCATCATGAATCATGACAAATAAGAAATTTCCATCCTGTCCACAGGAGCAGAAAGAAATTATTAGAGCCTTCATTTTGAGACGGCTCTGAAAATGGGTTGAACAATTGATAATGGTAATGCAGTCTTCAAACATGTGAGTGAGTTGCAGGCTGAAGGTTAAATATGATCAGTGAAATTGAATCTGACAAAGCTACATTACAATCCATCTTGGGATATTAAACATTTCAAATTTTCTGAATTAAAGACTAATAAGGCTGCTGAGATGAGTGTGAGATGGATGGTCTTGGTTAACAATCACAAAATAGATCTGATGAGAGTAAATGGCATCAGAGTTGACATATGATATTGTTGAGGGGGAGAAATTAAGTCTTAAATTATTTTGCATCCTTTGAGGTTGAGACTGCTACTTTTCAAAGCATTTGGAGTGAAAACTGAGAAAATGCATTGAATCTGGTTGGATTAACAAACTTGCTGCTTTTCTTAAATATTATATGGTCACTGTGTAATATTTTTAATGGTCCGACCGTGTTATCTTTCACTGTGGGAAATGGTTATCAGGAGATTACACACCAGTGTGTCCTTAATGGTGTAAATTACATTAATTACCTGGCTTATGGCTGTGGGGTACTCTGTTCTCCTGCTAGCAGAATGTGCATGACATTTTCAGCAAATACAGAAGAAAAGAAATATCTCAAAGAAACACATTATTGACTGTGGCTAAACCCTACCCTTGAAACTGTGACTGTCCGATCAGAGCTTAAGAAAAAGGAAGTGTGTTGGTTTATTTAATTGCTATTTGGATACTTGGATATTTTAGTGATAACAGGAGTAAAACACATCGGGCCTTTTTTTAAATGATGTAAGTGTATGGCGCAGTTGGGTTTGGGGCGTGTTCAACTCTGAGTTTTGCTAGTCTAACAGCTGAAAAAATGGTCAGTGCACTAGGCGCATGTTCAAAAAGGGTTGTACTTAGTCTGTCAATTAGTCATGGGTGTGTTTTGGGTGTAACATGTAATAAACCAATCAGAGTATCATGTCTCATTCCCTTTAAAAGCTTGATGCGCTTGTACCTTGTTCATTGCTATTATAATAGCAGATGAATGGCACATTATTTTTTATTATTATGGACAGAAGAGTGGACGTGAAATAAAATCTGTCTCTGATCATGAAGCTTAATGTTACTTTGCAGCTCTGTGATTTCTGAGTGTCTGTGTGTGAACTCCACTGCAGACTGGGGTCTGTTAACTGACAGACTCTCTATGAAACGTCTGGATCCTCAGTGCGCTGCATTATTACAAACTATGATGAACCAGTCATCGCTCACATCTCTCTCTTCCAGTGGTTTCTTTATTTTGTGTTTTATTGCTGTATGAGTGTTTTCTTAAACAATTTACTATCATGATTAGAGATGCTGCTGTCAGTCATTTTAAATGTTTTTGTGTGTAATAAAGTAACAACCAATATTATGGGGCATTTAAGCAGCCAAACAAAATAACTGTAGTTATAAACTTGACATGACAGGACAGAGGAAGCTTTTAGCTTCTGAATTATTTTAGACGCTCTGATGGAGTATTATTTAGGAGGATGGCTGCTTTCAAGGCTGGAGAGGGACTAAAAATCGGACCAGGCGGCCAACCAAAATTGGTCGGACACCCCTCACCAATACACCAATACAAAACTCTTAGCCCATGACACTTGACACAGTACAATAGTCGGGCCATGACAAGACAACGTTATATTTTAATATGCTTAGTATTTGAGGAAAAAAATGTATTGACGAAATAATTGATAGGGGGGTGTGGGGGTACTCCCCCAGAACATTTTAAACATTAAACACTTTATTTCCTGTATTCTGGAGACATACTTGTATCAACCCTCAAAAACCTACCTTGTTATGCCATTTGTCAAACTGAACCCTATAAATCATTGAGCTACATTTTAATTATTAAATATCATAGGCCTTTAAATACATTTATTATGATTTTTATAATTACTACTGATAATAAGTTAAAAAAAAAAAAGATTTAAGAAGGGGGTCTGGGGGTACCTCCCCTGAAAGATTTGGGCTTTAAACACTTCATTTCTTGCATTCTGGTGAATTTTTCTGCACCAGTTCATTGAGGAAATTAATATATAAAAGGAAACTCAGGTGACAATTCAAAAAATAAAAATATAGTGTAATATAGTGCTGTAAGGCTCTCAGGAATTCTGTATTGCTGTCAAATATGTTTCTCCTGTTTTTTATTTTATTTCATCCCTGCTGAGTCAACACACATGCAGGCATGACTGAAGTAACCTAAAGTCTTTAAATGTGCACGTTGAACCTTTTCACCTCAATGATCAATGAATTCATTTTAATTCAGTTATAAACCCCTGCACCTTAATAGCTCCTGTTTTCTGCTCATGTTCAAAACTTTCTGCACATTAAATCTCTCCAACATATCTGTGTTGTCTGACATTTGCAGAATAATAATTTCAGATATAATATTACGAGATATAATGAGAATGAAGTCATTGTATTTTAACAAAATCTACCTGCCCCACTGCTGTGCATTACCCTGCGTTATTGCTCTGCTGATATGGTAGTAGGCTGCTACCCCCTTTAGACCGTCTGACAGACACAGAGCCCGTCTGGGACTGTACCGGATAAGACAAGCTCACTGCTCTTCATCAGAGGTAGAAAACCGAAACTGAAAACACTTGTGATCAGACAGAAATATCACCACACATCCACATGTTCACTTCAGCACCTCTGATAAAGTGCAGCTCACAGCCGCTTCAGAGGGAATTAAGCATCCTGGAGCAGAGAGACAGTCAAACAAGCCGGGGAGTGAGGCAGGGATGCAATCTCAGTCCAATTCTCTTCAATCTATATATCAATGAATTAGCAAACCAATTAGAGATTTCCGCAGCGCCTGGCCTCACCCTGAACAACACAGAGATCAGAGGTCTGCTGTATGCAGATGACTTAGTGTTGCTTTCAGCTACTAAAGAAGGTTTGCAGCAGCACCTTAATCTCCTGCAGAGATTCTGTCAGACCTGGGCCCTTACAGTAAACACAGCAAAGACAAAGATAATGATCTTTCAGAAACAATACAGAAATCAGGTTTCACACAATTTCTATTTAGACATCACTAAATTACAACATACAAAAAACTACACATACCTTGGCCTCAACATTACATACACAGGGAACTTTAACATGGCTGTGAAAGATCTGAGGGACAAAGCAAGGAGAGCTTTCTATGCAATAAAAAGAAACATTAAAATCTATATTCCAATTTAAATCTGGCTTAAAATTTTCCAATTTGTACTAGAACCAATAATGGACCAAAACTTAATAATGAATTTGACAAATGGGACGAAACAATCATAGAATCTTTCCATACCGAGTTCTGTAAGAGCATCCTGCAGGTGCAGAGAAAAACACCAAATAACCTGTGCAGAGCAGAGCTCGGCCAATACACCCTCTTACAAAAAATACAGAAAAGATCAATTAAATTTTAAAATCAGTTAACCCCCAGACAAACCATCACAAAGCCCTAACATACCAGGAGCTGAAACAAGGGAAGAGTCCCCTCAGCCAGCTGGTCCTGAGGCTCTCTGCAGTAACAAGTCCCCAACAACCTCAGGACAGCAACAACAACTCAAGCAGACCCAACCAAATTCTCAACAAGCAGAAAGAAAAATATATTGAATATTGGAAAGAAACGAACAAAACACAAAGTAAACTCCAATGTTATCTGACCCTAAAAAGAGAATTCACACTGGCAAATTACCTGAGCAGAAAATGTCCTAAACTAAGAAAAATGTTGACAACATACAGACTGAGTGAACACGGCCTGGCCATAGTAAAGGGTTGCCACAGACAGAGCTGGCTACCACAAGAGGAGAGACTCTGCTCCCAGTGTGACAGGGGACAGGTAGAGACAGAGATGCATTTTCTAACCTCATGCCCTAAATATAAAACACTAATACAAAAAAAAAACTTTGCAAACATTTCCCAAATATACCCCGAATTCGAATTCATATCAGACACACAGAAACTCCCCTATTTACTGGGATAAATGCCCAAATGTGAAATAATTGTTGCAAAATTTGTCTCCTCATGCCATGAAGTGAGGACAACTCAGACTGATAAATAATTCTACAAATTTTCAAATTATTATTTTTTTGATTGTTTGATATTTTAGTAATTGTTTTGTTTTGCATTTGATACGAATTTCTTTTTATTTATTTATTATTATTATTTATTTGTTAATCAATTAATTTTTTTTTCTTCTGTCTATTAATATACAGACATACACGTTTACGGTATTATCTATTTATTTTATTTTAATGTTTAAAGATTCAGTGTGTAAGTTCTAGTGACATCTAGTGGTGAGGGTTGCAAATTGCACCCCCCCCCTCCCCTACCCAAGCGAGCAGTATAGCTAAGCTGCCTGAGACAGGACAAAGAAGTCATCTATGAGATAAAAGACATTGCCAATCAAGAAATGAGGTTTCTTTTAGATATATTAGGAAATTATATAAATTAAATAGTATAATAAACCAAATTATTGTTACTTTTTTATTAATAAACAACAGTCACATGAAGAAATGAAGTGCTACATGATGTCTCATACTCCTGTAATACATTATTTTATATCTTGGGAGGGTTGGCTCATCTGGACTAACATACCAAAGTAAATGAAGAAATTCTCAAACACTATCACATCTAGTGCATCCAGTATGACTGATATCACTGACAGATAACAGGACAATGTAAGCCTCACTGTTTCTGCACCACAGCCAACTATAAACCACATAATACATGAAGTTTACAAATGCATAGTCAGGTGAGGATCAAGGCTCCTCTCACTTTGCTTAATTAGATAAAAATTTGATAAAAAGCAATCTGCAAATATTACCAAAATGTCTTTTTTAATTTTTTGAAATATAACAGAAACACAAAGTAGTACTGACAGCCATAATTTCAGCTTGTGGTAAAACGGTGCAATATTTTTAATGGGCATTTAGCATGTGAAAGTAAAAATGACATATTTGTGTGCACAGTGAGAAGCAATATCCAATCATTTTTTTTAATGCAAATTCGGAAAGTGTTTATTATTGGTCACTTGATAGGCGCAGGTCTTGTTATATATCACCATTAACAGTAAAAAGAAATACATGTTTTCCACCAAATGTGAAGTTTAGCTGCTGATCTGAGCTTCCCTGCTGTTACCGTTTTATTACCAATAATATTCATCAGCTGTTTGTCTCAGGAAGGTAACGGCACATTTCTGTCCATGTAACAAAGCCATAACAGAGCGCTGGAGAAGAACTACACGAAATTACAATCCAACTACATATTTTTTCAAAGTTTAGCTGGCTGATCTGAGCTTTGTCATTTTATTGCCAATTAGCGATCAGCTGATTCTCACCAACATAACATACAAAGCCAAAACAGAGGCTGGAGAGAGAGAGAGAGAGAGAGGGAGAGAGAGAGTCACTACATGAAATTAATCCAACTAACATAACACCACAAGCCAAAGCACAGCGCTGGAGAATAAACCAATCCAACTAACAATAAATGTTTTTCTACCAGTCAGTAAAAGTTTAGCTGGCTGATGCGTCCATGCTCTAAGCTAACGTCACGTTTTTTTGCCAATTAACGTTACTGATCAGCTGATTGTCTCGCAAACGTAACTGGCAAAGCCAATCCACAGGCTGGAGAATAAGTAGGCGCCATGAAATTAATCCATATTTTACACCACTGACAGGAAACACGTCACGGCTCTCTGTGATTATAGCCAGCTTCTAGCTAAAGCTCTCAAACAACCAACAAGTTTTCATTTGCATCGCTAAAGTCTGACAAACAAAGTTAATTACCTGTCCAGCAGAAAACAGACAACTTCAGCACTGCTTTGACAACATCTGTCCGACAATATAGCCTACCATCTGGGAAAATCCACATAATCCATGATTTCTGCAGTCAGCTGTCTGTCCCGACTCCATCTGGCTGTCAGCTCTCGTGCTAAATAACATGTGTTTTCTCCTTCATTTGTCCAAATGTCACTTCTCTTCTTACTTCTAATAAACCAGGAGACTACTCAGAGACTGTATATTACTATTAATATCATTATTATTTCCTCTTCTTCTTCTTTGTATGTATTCAATGTAGTGATGGGTGTCTACAGTACCGGAATTACCTAAGCAGAAGAAGAACGCCGTGATGACGAAACGCGCTCTTTAGCGCTGTTTGATCGTTGATGACTACGGTAGAAACATGCCAACCAAATACCGCGACCACCATAGAAGCGGGTGCCCGCGGTTATGTAGATATAAATGGCTCATTCTAAGGTAATAAAAGCATAATGGTTCATTATGTCAGGTCTTTTATACACCACTGAAAACATATTTATGGATCTTATATTGCATTTCTGTCAATAGATCTTCAGAAATATTACACCCTGAACCTTTAATTATTTTACGCTTTAATTACTTGTTTAATGAAATGTATGGGGTTGATTGTTCTTATGTAGTTTGTATGATGCTTTGGCAATATTGTTGTTATACATTCATGCCAATAAAGCTAATTTGAATTTGACAGCAAAGAGAGCGACAGGCGTCTGTGTCACGGTCAGGTGTGTCATGTTATTCTCTCACTACTTTGCGGTGACTGTTTGTGTAAGTACATTGACTAGACTGACCGTCAACATTTATATTTAAATGTTTTGATTACAATTTTGCTCGGGGCATATTAGTAGTCACTGACGAGCCCTTAAGCTGTGAGCAATGCTCTCTCTCTCTCTCTCTCTTTCTCTCTCTCTCTAAAAGCAGGCAGGCAGTAATGGCGGGGGTCTTGTTACGTGAACTTCAAACAAAATGTAGCAATAGTATTGCCAGTGGCCTCCGCTCTTTGAAGAGCTGCGAGACAGGCTGTGTCATAAAGATTATTGCATATTAGCCTAATATGGAAAATATTTTTTATGTTGTTGTTGAGTTACATTCGGGGCTACGGTCAAAACATTCGGGGCTAAAGCCCCGGAAAAATGTCCCCAGCGTCCCCAGTGTAAATCACCCTCCCTCCCTACAGGTTGAGCTACTCATGCTTACTGCTTCACCTCCACTCTCCTCCTGCGCACTTGCTCACTCAGTCACTCGCTAATACAGCCACAGAGGAGAGCTCCTTTACTCCTTCAAGTGCCTGTGCCTGCTCTAGCAGGGTACTGCAGCTGATGTTGAAGCTACTGCAGCCTCGGTAACAAACATATTGGTTGTTTTCCCGCATTTGGCGGCCTCCGTCTGAAGATTTTTTTGTGTGTGTGTGTGTGGGGGGGCATTTTTTAAAAAACAGTTACATAAATAAAGAATTTACAGGTGCGTGGGCCCACCGGGCATTTGCCCGGTATGCCAGATTTGCAGTCCAGCCCTGGCTGCTTTACTCCAGACAATTTCACTGTATGAACCTGGACCGTGTGTAAGACCTTTTGGATTTGTACAAGCAACACATTCTAGTGTGTCATAACTGACGCTTTTAGGCAGCGTGACAAAGCGTAAAGATTTTACGCTAAAGGTACCTTTCTGCGTCCATATGAAACGCCCCCGTTTGCTATGTTGCAGCAACAGAAGGGAGGCTAACCCTACATCTGCACACATCAGCCTGACGGCCGATATGCCCACGGTCGACATGCATAAAGTCAGTGACTAGGTTTTAGGTACTAACATTTCTGATGGTTGTGGTAAGGGTAGAGGCTTCGGGGGGCTGTCAACACCTTTATCACGCTAGGTAACTAGCACTTCCGGTCTGTACGGGATGCCCCAGAGCGTCTCATAGCCTTTCAGAAACGTCTCAAATAACTACGCTTTGTCACCCTTTCTCAAATCATTGACGCCCTGAGATGAGAACGGGCTCATACAAGACCACAGAACATTAATTAACATTAGCTCCTGACCGATCCTGTAGGCGTGTCGGGAAATTTTAACAATCAGTGAAGTGTCGCTGCTGTGCCTCATCCAAAAATGCACACAGTGTCTCTCTCAAGAGCATCTTACTAGCACTCCCACAACTGCATTAGTTGGACACTAGCATTGACACTTGTACTGTGCCTTGCGTCGCTTTGCACCTGGTGCAAGATAGGGCCCTTTGTGGTTAATAGCTTTTCCACCAGACTTTAGGGTTAGTGGTGAGCTGGATTCCTCGTGAAGCGGTGGTTGAGGTTATGGCTAATGTAAGCTAGCCTTCCACTTGTTTTTTGTCCACAACTGACACAAAAACCCCTCAGAATCGATTATTGTTGAATAATCAAGGACACTTTGTGTATTTGTGTTGAGAAATGTTCAGGACATCAATGGAAGATAACCTTCACATGGGAATTAATGCCCCTGTAAAAATGTGCAATGATTATATTTTGTTATCATGAAAGGAAAGCAGGTCACACATGAAATGCCATATAACCAAAGTTGTTGGACTTGCATGATCTTTATCATTATCAAGCACATTGCAATGTGAAAAAGCACAAGCAAATAGAGGGAACATTTTCAATTATTTGACGGTCAGGTTAATATTGGAATGAATGGACAGCAAGAGCAGTTGCTCTGAGTGTCTCATATTGCTGCTAATGGGTTTACATCGGAGTGAGTTGAAAGCCTTGTGCGTCTCTTACAGATCCTAAAATGCTGAGATACCAAGGGCTGACAAAACGTCGGTATTTGACAACCTGAGAATAAGAATGGGCTGTTTATTTACATTTCATATACTTGAACTACCACTGAGCACAAAAATATCCTGAAAATCCTCGCTGAAACTTGCTGGAAGTGAACATCAGTGAACAAGCCTCTAACGTGTATTAACGCTGACAGGAAGTAACCCTGGAGGAATCTCTCTCTGAACTCAGCCCCCAGACGAAAAATAATTAAAACAAAACCAAACAGCCAGCTACAGAGGTTCATTGTAGAGTTTTAACAGGCGTACATTCTTCATCTGTTCTCACAGCACCGAGCGTTTACAACACAAAAGAAACAACAAGGTGGCATACAGCATGATGTCCCTTGTTGTCTGCCTGGAGACAGCTTGAGGCTTTTCTTCATCTTGGTTCTGTAATCTCTGTCAGTGGGGACTCTCATCTGGTGCGGGGCGGTGAGCAAGAGGGTGCAACCCAAACAGTCTCTGTAAATGGCTTCCTTTTTATTCATCTGTTGCTGGGTAGAAAAGCAGGTTGAGGTACATTAAACAGCTAGAATGAGCACTTTGTGCTGACATTCTTAAGTTCATGTGAAGTTGTGTGATATTCTTAACTTTACTTAGTCAAATTTGATGGATACCTGTGATATCTTGGTTGCTGTAAAAATGTGCAATGACTATGTTTTCTTATCATGAAAGGAAAGCAGGTCACACATGAAACGCCATATAACCAAAGTTGTTGGACTTGCATGATCTTTATCATTATCCAGCACATTGCATGTGAAAAAGCACAAGCAAATAGAGGGAACATTTTCAATTATTTGATCTCATAACACAAAGGCATAAGCATCACATTTATCAATTTCACAAAAAAAGCCTCATTGAAGTTGGTAATATTGTTGCCATTTCATTGTCTAACTAAAAACTCATTTTCTTTTCTTTCTTAGGTAATGATGAGTTGAGTCCAATCAAATGATGTACATATGTTCTGTTGAGAATGTTAAACGTTAATAACATAGTTATTGCACATCGTCCCGGACCTTTCTTTGTAGAGTTCTCCCGTGTCTGAGTGGGTTATCTCCGGGTGCTCCGGCTTTCTCCCACCGTCCAAAGACATGCAGGCTAATAAGTTAATTGGTAACTCTAAATTGCCCTTAGGTGTAAATTGTTCGTTTCTATGTGCCCCGTGATGGACTGGTTCAGGTTAAACAACTAAAAGAATGCAGCAAGCATATTATCTTCATTTTGAAAGGAGATTCTGTCAAGAAATACTTTATCTAATATCATCAGAAAGATTTATAGTCAGATGGACACAAAAATAATGCAAAGAACATAGAGAGAAACATGATGGAGCAGCTGTTACAGTAAGTTGTTTTGATTTTCTGGTTTTGACAGGACACTGACTGCCTGCCACTGCCTGACTTCAGTGAGATTTTTTGTTGTCAATTATCTTCCTATGATGCATGCACTTTATCCAGCAAGTAGGTCTTGTAAGTTGCAAGGCAACTATTATCTACCACTATCCTGTGGCTTTGATGGGTTATCTCCCTGATTCTGGTTCTGGTAGTGCACAGACCTCCAGTGCAGGCTCAGCTTCTCTACTGGACTCCTGTAGGCAAATTGGCAACCACATGCCATTGCGCCAACTGTTTACAAACCAAAGTGACATAACAAAGAAGTCTTCATTCTTCTTCATTTTCAGAGTTGGTAATGTTTAGTTGCAAACAATTAAATATGAAAGAAACAGCAGGATATTTCAGTCCTTTTTGTCTTCCTCAGGCAGCATCAGATCAAACATACTGCTGCTGCTTCTGTACGTGTAGTCAATATGTAAAGAGTAGAGACAAGCACTTGTTTGTTTTTTGCTTCACAGTGCAGTCAGATTTTAAGTGGCTTTGATGCTCTCTCCTCTCTGTACCCTGTGGCCTGTTGAAAGCAGGGTTTTTTCTTATGGAGCTGTGAATGGTTGTTATGGAGCCCTTGCTGAACCAACATTTTCACGTTGTGTTTTGTCAGATTTACTGTACATACTCCTTATGAGGAAAATAAAAGAAAAATGCTCCTTCAAAGCAGAGTTCCTATGCATAAGGTTTCCAAGTTGGGCCTCATGACACAACAGAGACTATGCTTAAATGAATCACTACTTGTATATTGTCAGCCTAAATAAACGGTATATCAGCTTATCACAGGTATATTGGAAGTGTGTATGTCACCACAAAAATGTTTTAAAATGCGAATAACAGTACATAGTTTCTCCACCAGAGAGCAATTTAGAGAAATGGAATGCATTTTTTTTGGTTTACATTATGTGCTTAAGAGAGGGCAAAAAAAAAACAAAAAACTGTCACTTTTAAACTGTTAATCTTTCCATCTGCCAATGGATGTATAGTAAGAGCTAGTGAGAGCTGTGTGCCACAACTATTAGCTTAAAAAAAGTCTAAAAGCTGTACCAAACTGCAAAACTGTGAGGTAATTCTCAAGGTTCTGACTCTTTGTAGTACACAGAATAATGTGATTAAATAATTTGGGTGAAAGTTTTAACTCAGTCAAGTTTTACCCATAATGTAAGTATATTTATGGCCAGCATACAACTTAGTAGCTTCAACACTAGATTTTAATGATGTGTTTTCCTGCTTCAACTCCAGACTTAAAAAAGGCAGTAATTGGTAACATTATAAGTTATATAGTGTATAACATTGTTGGGGGACAAATTACAAAGTGGGAGAGAATGTAGGGTATTATTCGCATTTAATTTAATCTCAGTTTCCTCCAAAACCATTTTTCCCCCTGTTGCTTTTAGCCATTTGGCTGCTTGCATCTCGTTCCTCACTCTTTCTGCCCATCTAACAACATTTTTAAGGCACATTAAAGGATAGCTTAATGGACCCCTGTGCACACACAAAATTAATGCAATTTAGATATTTCTAACATTGTTTGGGCGTGTTAGAATGTTGTTTTATTTCCCTGGGTGTGTTTTCCCCCCTCTTCTCTTTTGCATTCTGACATATGATTTATGCCAAATGTTCTCTTCTTGGAAGACATTCTTGATAGCGAGAGAGCAGGCTGGCTCGCAAGACTGAAGAGGAGGGGGATTATCATGTCTTCTTATCATGGCTTAATAGTTTAATGAAAAAAAAAATTGCAGACTACTCATCCCAAGTGGCATAGTTAATGTGTGACAGTGGTAAACAGCACTTTGTGGGGTTTATTCCGGCAGGGAGTAGCATTCCAGGCTTTCTTGGCTGTCAGTCCAACAATGGACACTGCAACATTTACTGGAAAGTGGAGAAATGCATCTACAAAAAACATTAGCATAATTATTTCCATCCCCATTTCCATCTGTTGTGTATTCCCTTGGACTGGCATGTGGGTAGCAGAGGAGTGACAGCAGGTGTCAAACAGTTCAATCAGATGAGTAAAATGCTGCTACAACAGCAGCATTTGGTGCAGTGGAACTGCTGTCATTGCTGACCTGTTAAACATCTGCTGTGTTCTTGCACTAGCACTAGCAGATCGTTTTCATCTGAAATATGTAAATCACAATATGTTTTCACCATTAAATGTCATCTTTCTAAATAATGTATATCAGTGATAGTGGGGTTTAATGTCTTATGCCTACTACACACTGACACTGTCCATCTTTAGAACATCGTACAGCTTTTTGGTGGTAATTAGACATCAAGAATTATTAGAATATATACCCACAAGACAGAATGAAAATGTTGAGAATGCTGCAACTCATTAACAGTATTCTTCAGGGGGAACAAGCTTTGATTAGATTGTTCATTCCTTCAAGGCAAATCCAGTTGAACAAAGGCTTTCTGGTACATCTACGAAGCTGTGGATTTCACACTCTCATATTTTCCGCATTAAAACACATGGATCCAGCTTGCTGTTCTTTTGATGCACAATTACTGCGGTATCCACAATAGGAGTTCATATCTTAGTTCATATAATAACTCAAACTATTTGAGCACTAGTTATGCTCAAAATGTTAAAACAACATTTGGTTAAATATCTAATTCTCTGATGAAGAACGCACACTCACTCAGATCATGTATTTTGGCAAATATAATCTGAATCTGGTGTGATTGGACAAACATTCTGTTTACAGAGAATAACTGGGATGAACAGATGACCAAACAATGAGCCAATTATAAGAGACTGGTGTTTTCACCATATAAATGAACAAATGTAACTTCATATTTAAGAACTTAATGGATGCATAGCCATTTAAAGATTAATACCTCTGGGTGGTTTTAGACAGTAGTGTATTCAGCTCCACCCTGTGATTTTAAGTTTAAAATCATTATTAACTGATATCATGCAGATCAAAAAACAATATTTTGGATGCAAGGCACCACTGCCAAATTTTATAGGAAATGCATTCCTTATTGTGACCTATTTGAAACTTTTCTGAGATGGCATATCAAGTCAGCTTCATTGTCATTCATCAGCCAAACCGTCTCTTGTCTTGTCTGTCCAGGCAAATCTTTCATTTTCTTCACCCCCTTTTTTTGGGAGGGTAATTCCATTTAGGAAGTGCATATTGTTGAGGAAAAGTCTCCTTCAGCCAGTGAGCAATGAGCAAAGCGGTGATGAATACCTCAGCCATGAATACTAAATGATAGGTAATTAGGATTAGGATACCTGAAGAATATTACCTTGGCACACCTGAGGAGAGATCCAGGCTACTCTCCATTAGATTGGAGAGAGAGAGTCAGAGAGCAAGCCATAAGGAGGCAGGAGTGAGTGATGGCTGTTCTCTGAATCAGTCATATGGGTTGAGAATCTGACGTTTGATTAAGTCTGACCTAGATATCACAGACAAGAAGTCATGGCCTCTTCCATGCACTTCAGTGGAGAGTCAGACTTTTGGAGTTTTATGCGTTTGAAGAGATTCAGACTGAATAAGGTTGTTGTCCAAGTCTGTCTGCTTTGTCTGTCTAGGTGAAATTATAATCATTGCACGGCAGCAGGGACTAGGAATTTCAATAAAATAAGATTAACCAATATGCCATTTGGACACATTTGGACACAACCAAAGATTGGTGTAAGAAACAATATTTTTTTAAGTAAATGTTGCATGTTGTCTTTCATTCTGTGCCTTTTCTGTCCAGTGTTATCTCCTAGAAATCATGTTTGTATTCTATAACAATTGTAGAAATTGTAGAAATGTAATATCGTTTCTTTTTTATCATATTATTAGGAAACACTTTAATTAATGTTTTTGCCAAGTCACCTGAATGTTTCACTGAATTGTATATGGTTAGTGAACTCACTAAGCTTACACACACACTATACACTTTTCTACCATAGCACTTTACAATTTGCTTCCTATTGACACACACTTGCACACACCTATGGCAGAGCTGCTGCCATGTAGAGAGCTGACCTGCCCATAGGGATCAATTTCTTGCCTCAACTTAGCCAAACACAGGAATCCGGTGTCAAAATCCAAGATCGCACACCATGTGTCTTGATATGTGTCACTATGAGAATCACAAGGATACATACACACCTCTAAACCAAAAGAAACTTTTAACACAGCGATTTTCCCATGTTTTCCATGTTGATTTGATATTTTCTGTCATGGGTCTGCCATCACGTCATGGAGTATTGCCTGTAAATTTTTACTGTACCTGTCCTCAAGTATTTTTTTCTGTCCTTAAAATTTTTTCAACCCAACCAATCAAAAAAAATTTAAAAGAATCTAGCATTATGGTAATTCATTTCAGTGGGCTATATTGAGTCAGGCTGATGATTCACAAATGCAGCACATTTCACATTTCAAATCAGATATCTGTTTAACACAGGGCGCTGAAGCCAGACCTGCCCTGTTATCTCCACCAAATTCTCCATGGCTGTGAGGTAGCACTGTCTGAAAAGTCCAGGTAACAAATCACAAAGAGCCTCTTGGGAGTGCGCCCATTGACTTTTTGAGGCGTCTCACTGATATAACCTTGACATTAATGGGAGGTTTTCACATTTTCAATTCTTATGGGGCTCACCATAATCTGTTATAGAGGCTGAGTTCCCTCCTGGGCCCTTCTGAAGTTTGAACCCTAGCAATAACCTTGTCTGGATGGGTTAGACGGATGTAGTAGTCCATCCTCTCGATGTTTACCAAACCCTCTCCACCCTTCACAGAGCCCACATTTGCCGGCCCTCCAGAGAGCAAACACACCAATTACTCCATGTGTATCTTGATTGAATAATAGGACTTTTAATTGTCTTGTCTTTCACAATTACGTCAAAGCCGTAACCTTTAATTAAGTGTCTGCCAATTATTTTATTCCTTTTTTTGTTTGAGTGGATGAAAGTAATTACTGTCACCTTGCAAAGTATGAGAAGTAATTAATCCTTTTTGATTTTACCAAATCCCATTTTTTTTGGTCATTAGTTAGCCTTTTAATCCTCAAAAGATTATGAAGCCGGTTAATTATAGAAAATGGAAGTACCTACTTGTTGTTTGTGCAGCATCAGCATAAGAATAGAACAATTCTTCTAAGCTCTGCTGAAGCATAACACTGCAGTATTAGATTTTTCTCTAGAGACTCTTGAACTATCAGACTTAGTCATACAGTTGTCATACAACATTAAAAGCACAGATATAATGTCAATTTATTCTATTTCCCAAGAGGAAATTTTGATGACAGCCATAGAAATTTAAATTTAAGAGCTGAAACTAAAAGGGGCACTCCATTGATTTTACACTGGATGTTTACTTGTGAGTGCCTCAACTTTATGGATGTGCAATATTAAATGGGGTGCCCCTTTAAAGTTCCTCATGAACAATATAAAGCAAGTAGTCCATCCTGAAAAGGCTGGAGTCAGGCATGCACAGTATCTGATGTCAAAGAAATGCTGGAAAAATCATCCTCACAGAGGCAGAAATAGAATATAGCAGGGGACAGTGACGTGTTTGGGCACATGGACTGTGGGCTGGACTGGGTGCAGTGTGTGTCCTCTTTCAAAACCATTTATCAGACAAGGCCAGGTGGGTTGTGGACCCAGAATGTGGGCCATTGTTGTGGGCCATAGAAAACCTTGAATGTCTGGGGGATCCAACCCCCAGCCCAGGAGCTCTGTGTGGCTGCTATGTGAAGGCTCCAGCCCAGACCCAAACATGCATATTGTGCATGGCTGAAAGGACACTATAATCCATCCCCATACGTGCCAACACCCCCCTCTAACCTCTATTCATCCCCACTGTGTTTGCATCTCTCCAGAGTGCCTTTAACACTGTGCAATGCCATGCTGTTTCACACAAGTTAAAATGTGATGGAGAGCTGTCATTGTCCTTCTCTGTGGTCAAAACATGTGCTTCCCAACATGCAGCCAGTTTGTTATCTCATCCAGAGTGTACAGACCACTCTAAATCAGTCTCTTTCTGTCTGTCGGTATGGAGGATGCTGTTTTTTTCCCACACGTGTGCTGCCTTCAAAAATAGAATATAAGCAGGGAGGATCAGAGTCACCTATAAGCCTGCTGTCTTGGCCTAAATAAATGCAGTCATTGACATTGAGATTCAGGTCCTACCGCCCAACAGTTGGCTGTTCCCCATAAAATGGAAGTAGTATTTATGTTGTGTTTTGAGCCCCCCCCCCCCACCCCCATACACCTCATTCGCTCCCCTCCCTGTCACTTCAGCCGCTTGGCTTTCTCTGTGATGAATCTCAATTATGCCAAGGTCACCTTTCATTGTGGTGATCTCTCTGCCGCTTTATTGGAACTGGCAGTACTTCCACACTATCATGGCCATGCTTATTGACAGCCACTTCCTCCTCCAAAACAAAACCAGCAACAACAAAAAAAAAAGGAAACAAAATGTGGAAAAGTTACATCTCCTCTAATTCTGGCGGGAAGAATTGGCATGTCTACTTCAGTCTCTGCCTAATGGTCTGTAATCATTCTCTATTATCTCAATCCAGAAAGTGGGTGGAGGTGTTTGGAGGAGCAGCTTATTCATATGTTGGTTTTATCCCTGTAATTGGTTTCATATAAATATCATGCTAAATAGTTCTGTTGAATACACGCTGTGAGGATACCCTTCTCAATCAGCCGTGTAAAAATACCAAGTTATTCAAATTTTACAATGCTCCTAGACATTATCTTGGATTTAGAAAAAGGGACATATTGTATCCAGTGCCCATCTTTTCATCAGCCTTCTTTTTGGAACCAATGTGCTCTTCTCAAAATTATGGGGAAAGGGATTCATTGTTTTCCGCTGTAACCATGACTACTGTATGATGGCACTCGTGAGGTCACATGTTCTCATCTTGAATGGGGAAATGAATGAAATAGAGGGGCACAGGATCATTTGTAACTGCATAAACAAGGCTTGGAGTGTGTGTGGGTAGATGGCACTGCTGTGACATCACCATTCACATTTGATGAGGATGCTAGCACATGAAATTGTTGTTTCAATGCAGCATCTGTTGCTAAGGGGAAGCGGGATGAGTTGGGGTGGGGGCTTGCAGGGAGATAGTTAGCCTCACAATTGACAGTGACACGTTGATAAGCCAGAGTGCCGAGCGCGTTAGTTGAACCAACAGGCCTTTGATGGCTCTCTGATATAACTCGTTACGCGAGTATTGGACCATTTACCTCTATGATGTATCTTATTTGTCCATTCTCTACCACCCACACATCCTCGGAAAGCTGTCTTTCTTCAAAGGCGTCAGATCTTAATGGAACTACACACATAAAGCTGTGTAGTCTTGGTCATTCTTGGCATTCTTGGATCTCTTGAGACTCTCTTAAAGTATGAACATAGGGATTCACTTTACATCAGCTGATTTCTTTAAAGTACATATGACAGTTCTAATAGCAATGTGCTTCACTTAATTTACTGAGGGAATAAACGATCGTTCATTTATTGCACTAAACTAGATGCAATTCATTCTCAGCCAAGAAAAATGAATGCTGTGGGCCCGGTGGCCATGTGGTGCCATCGCTGGCCATTCCAGTTTAATATCTGTCTTAAAGTCACAGGTCACACTGAACTAATGGAGGCTAGGGAATAGCATCCAGTGTCTTCTGTTGGGCCAGTATAATAGCCTGGAATTGAACTTGTTGGCCAACTGGGACTGAGAAAATTATTAAGGTTTATGGATATTTTTCAATCCAATTGTGTTCAAGATTTAAATGAAAAAGTCCTATGCATGATGGACTGATATGAGCATTGTGATAGGAAAACACAGGAAATGTTTCACATTCTCACTGATGTCAGCAAGTTAACTTCATTTTCATTGTTATCTCTCCTTCATATTTTTTTTTTATCACTGGAGGATGCTGAGCCATTCAAGTAGAGCATTTTTTTACACTTAAACAATTGCATATTCTAAGAGAAATGTCCGCTGTTGCAGGCCTAAACCTGAAAAAAAGCACATCACAGTAAATGCCACAACGAAAAGATGGAATTGCCATTTATTGTCAGACAACTGATTTCAGGTTTCATTATACAGTGCAAACCCTTGCAGGGAAAAGAGAATGAATGGACTCACCTTCAAACACGCCACTGACTCTCTAAATGCCAAATACGCCCAAACCTCTCATGTCTAGATGAATGGCAAGCTCTAGGCAGAGTGAGTTTGCACCTCCTGTCTTTCCCCCATAAAAAAAGTCACATACCCCATGAGAGACAGAGTCTGCCAGACTGATCACAGAGCTGCTGCTTTATCCAGAGAAAAACTGGGCTCTAAGAAGTTTGTGACAAAGTAGTTGTGGTATTTTATGATGTGGGTTCAACCTGACACTGTGCAAAGAGCTGCTCGCTTCCCTGAGGATTACCTACCCTTAAGAGTGGTATATGGTTCCATATGCCAAAGTTTCCCATATGTAAGACTTTTTTGTCTTTATTTTGCTGTTTTTGGAAGTGTAGAGTGGGAAGTTCAGATTTAAAGACATATGTCAATGCCTTCTGTTTAGTTTTCTCCTTGCAGTTTTTATCAAGTGGTAAGAAAAAAAGTCCCCCAATCCACATTTTAAATATGTATTGTGTTGATATTGAAGGGTTTCACGCTATAAAAGAAGCATTCACAGAGAGAAAAGACGTTAAATGTGATCTTAAAAGTTGACAGGAGTTGGCTTTTCTCTCATATCATTCATACCATCTTGACAGACAAGCAAGTAACTGTAATCAAATGGCAGGTGATCATCATCAAAGGACGACAGTGTTTATGGCAGTGTGCCATCCATGTTGGTGGTAAACACACACATGCACCATCTCGAGAAAACGAAGCGGGACGAAGCTTGCTGGCAAACACTTTGATTGTCTTTCATTCACTCTCCCCTCTCATGTCTTTGGGCTTTTGGGGAAATGCACTGTTTAATCTGCCGTATGTCGCAGAAGTTTATACAAGGTACTCCACAGAGTTTGGGGGATCACATTAGGAGGGGGAGGTGTAAAAAAAAAAAGCATACATTTACACGGTTGAGTGGTGTAATCTTCATGAAATACCGGTAAATAGGGAGAGGAAGCCTAGTGGAGCCGTAGATTAATGCTGCTATCAAATGGCCTGGGACAAAGAAGAGGATGGCTAATGAGCTGGAAAAGGCAGGGCTGTTCACCGCGTTAAACGATACCGTAGCACCATCTCCCCACTGGCCGCTGCACTGCCATGTTCACACATTCTGATGACGCTAAAAGCAATGTAGGACAAATATTGCAAAATGTCATTTAAGCCAGAACCACGACAAAGTGTTTGATATTTTAAAGATGGCTTCATCAAAGGCAGATTTCAGAAACACAAATGCAGCTCTCTAATTTGACTCTCTCCCATATGCCGGATATCCCTCCCTGCCCAATTTCTGCTAGGTCATTTACTTCTTTTTCATCCTAAAAATTGCTTTCACATTTGATCTGTGCTCTCTCTCTCTCTCTTTCTTTCCCTTTATCTCTCTCTTCTTCTCTTTAAAATAATTTCCCTTCCTATCACTCCTTCTCTGTCCCCCCCCCCTCTCTCTCTCTCTCGATTTGCCTCTCTCCCATAGCCATGATATAATGAAAAATAGGGTTCTCTCCCTTGTCTGTCTCTTTCCGGTGGTATCATCCCAGGCATGCTTGTAACCTCCCATGACTGTCGCCTAGGTGACAGGAAGAGCGAGATGAACTCTTGGGCTTAGATAAATTTCTTGGTCTGGCCTGCGGAGGCTGTATCAATTTTTGATGTTCTACTGCCTCACAGACACTTTTGCAGGCATTGTTTCATGTTTTATTTAGGCCTGTTTCAGAGCTAGCTGAAGAGTCTGGCGGCATGGGGGAAAATATTACGTTGGGTGAAAAAGTGCCCTTTAATAGTGGTCAGAGAAAGAAGGGGAGAGGATTTACAGTAAAGTAAAAACAATGTCTTTTGTGTGTCTGTGGTCTCATAGTGATGTGGACTAGCGCAACTGACATCAGCAAGCAGCCTCGACTCTCGTCTCACAATTAGACAAACATGCAATAAAAAGAATGCTGGAAAAATATCTCTCTATTTTGAATGCAGTCAAACACGCAAGCGTGCGCTAACCTCTTCAGGCATCGACATATTTATCTTACTTGAGCCAAGTGACAGTTGTCTCCACAGCCATTTCATTTTACACACCACTATGAGAAAGAGGGGGGAAAAAAACGGAATTAATCAAATGTGGACGGGTAGGCGAAGGAATAGGGGATGAGGGTGTGCGTTGAGGGTGTGCGTTGAGGGTGGGAGGGGGGCGCAGTATGTCCCCCAGTACTGCTGTGAATCAGACGGGGTGGGTAAATAAATAAATGTGTGACCAAGCGCACAGACACGGCTCTGGGGCTACTAGCTGGTCCAACCGCGATGCACTCAGACAAGTGAATAAATCAGCACACAATTAGGGCTTGTGATTTCATTTATGGTACCTACGAGCACTCCAGTGGCAGATTCTGGCAGATGTCATTTCTACCCAATTGATTTTGCTGCTGTCCCGAGGCCCGAGCAGTCATGGCCCCTCTATCCGGATTACAAATGGATGGCAAACGCCAGCCAAATGGCTGTCCAGGCAATTTCTGCATGATAGGAGTAGAATAATGTAAGAGACTACACTGGCACTGGAGGAACAAAGACACAAACAGACACACACATCAGTGGAGGTGCTGCCTAAGCTGTAAACATATTGAAAACACATGCATGTAAGAATACACCACATACTTGTGAAATGTATTCGCAAAAAATTTACCCCATAAAAATGCATTTTCAGTCAAACATTATTCATGAATTCTGTGAAGGTGCATTCTGTGTGCCTTGGCTACAGTATATCATCTTCTTTTCAGAATCCAGTCTTCAGTGGTGAATGCACTTAAAATATCCTTAAGGAAGAGGGGTAAAATTGTTTCTAAGCCACCATGAAATTGTTAAATGTCTTAGGTTTATGCATCTGTGGTGTTTTCCCATACAGTCATGTAACAAAAAAAAACGATGCAATGCAATCACTACACACTGAACATTTGTCATCTCAATCATCTGGAGAGAGCGCTTGACCGCATGCAATGCAAATTGACAATGTAATTTCAAAGCTGAAGTGAATAAAGACCATGCCCCTGGTCTGAAGCAGTTAATCAATCTGACAATTGCATCCTTTCTCTGCTTGCTGGCTCCATTTTGTGTTTTGCCCTCAAGTTTCAAATTCACCGCTTTCTTTGCATGGAGACGACTCCCAGCTGTACCTGTACTGTACCTGTACTGTACCTGACAACAAAATTCACTTATAACAATGGGGATGTGATGATCACTGCTGTTGCAGTCACATGTTATGGGGTAAGGGTTGGGGTTTTCTAGTTTAAGTGTATTTTCAGACAGGACAGTGCTTAAATTTTACATTTAATCAAATTAGGTAGGCTGCTGGTTGTGGCATAAAAGGAAAAGGCATAAAAGGAAAAGGAATGTGCTTCAATATGAGGGGCATGCAATAATTCTTTACTAGTAATATGCAACATTGGATGTATTACAGTAGGTGAATGAATAAATGAAATCTTGTGAAAGACACTATCGGACAACAGCTCTCTGTCCTCCTCCCCATCTCCTCCTAATTATACCAAAATTCACTGGCTTTATTAACAAATGAAAGATATGCATGACATGGCATTGATGCTCTGCCTGCGAGGAGAAGCTTTATGAGAAACTGACACATGAACAACCCAAACCCATTCTCGCCTGTGCCAAAGATACAACCCCAACACATCTGGGAGTCGAGAAGATGGAGAAGTCTTGTCTATTTGTCCATGATGATATCTTGTAATGACACTGAAAGGGACTGTTGTTCTCACAAAAGAGAGCTTGACAAGAATATCATGACTCAAGGTCAGCTGCGTACCTGCAGGTGAAAGGGACAGATGAGTGGTTGGCTACTTGATCATTTATAAGGATAGGAAGGGGGAAGGCAGAGTATCAGGCAAGCTTTATCATTGACACACTTTTTTAAACCACCAAAATAATAAGTGGAATTAGTTGTTTGACAGTCATATGACTAAATCAGTACCACCAAGTATTTACTGTGAAGTTCGACACTATTGTCAATCCACTTTCCATGGATGGATTACAGAGTTAATTATATATCTCCTTTTTATTGTTTTATGTATATTTGAGCAACAGGGGCATTGGGAAATTCTCAGTGTGGGATGTGTTCATCACCAACATTAAATGCCATTTTCATTTTTAATTTTAAAAACATAATTTGCCATGCTTTTTCTAAAAGTGCTTCAGGCAAAGTTGTTGAAACAGCATTTCTTAACGTATCTATTAGAAGTTGTGGATAAAAGAAGCTGTGATCTCCAGATACGGACAAGAAGCCTCGTCGTGGGCAGTTTATTTAAAAATCCCCACATTCGCACAAATTCCAGTGATTTCTTTTGAGTTTATTAGAAATTCTACATATTGTCATTTTCCCATAATTATTTTCTCCCATTAGGCAGACCAAGGGCTTCATCAAAATCACAATGGGAGAAGACATGGGATGGATGAGAAGATCTGTTATTTTCTTTTACATATGGAAGTGTCCACTGGTGCAGTGGTCCCTTGGGGCCAATCAAAGCTTGATTTTTTCCTAATGGTTTATATCACCAAAAAGGGTCACATACAAAACATACCTGTAAATGTTGTACTGTCACTTGTCATTAAATAATCATTTAACCATTGTGACTCTCCATTTTACTTCCTTTTGGGGCTGCCCTTCGTGGGCAGCCTAGGAGTGAAGCAGGCAGTCCATCAGTATGATGGCTAACACCTGTGCTGGCGGCTCCTCAGCTATATAAGCTGGTGGATTTGGTAGTCCTCTCTCTCCCTTTGCCTTCTGCCCTTTTTAGTTTTGTTGTGTTTAGTCTCTGCGATGGACTGGCGACCTGTCCAGGGTGTACCCCGCCTTGCGCCCGATGTCAGCTGGGATTGGCTCCAGCCCCCTCTGCGACCCTGTACACAGGATAAGTGGTTGACGATGGATGGATGTCCAAGTCAAGTCTCAAGTCACTCGTGGATTTAATGAATGTTGTTTCACCTGCTGCGTTCAATCCAGGCTGCTTATAAAACTGCATGGCTATAAGGAATTTTGTAACTAACCTGTTTTTCACTTACAGAGCACAACCATGTAATGTGCAATGCAATTAATGACAGCTTATTAACTAGCCTACTGTAAGTCAACACACCCCGCAGACTCTCAAATCCAGTGTTACGTTAACTAAACAAAACTGTAACGTTACATGATCAACAATAAACCTGAAACCTGTTTTACACAGAGCACAACTATGTAGCCTAATACAATGCGTCTACAAGTAATGACAGCTTACAAACTACTGTAAGTCAACACACACCCCAGACTGTCAAACCAGTGTAACGTTAAAACTAAATAAAACTTTAACGTTACATTATCAACAATAAACCTGTAACCTGTTTGCAATAATTGTTAATAATTAACGTGATGGCAGCCAGCGTAACGTAAACGATTACGACCACCACAAGTCTGCCAATTCATCTTTTCATAATGAACAACAGTCGGAGTTAACCTCGGGTAGGTCGTAGCTAAAGCAAGAAGCAAGCTAACGTTAGATGGCCAATGCTGAGCTAAACATGTTTTCTAACTTATTTTGTGTTCAGCGCTTCTTTTGTTTGGACCTTGTTGTATGAAGTTTTAAAGCCAAAGTTTATCATAAACTGTTGTCCCCTCTCATGTGTGGCCGCGCGCAGCTGATACGTGTTACATAGGCAGGTTATAGGTAACGGAGGGAGGGGAATAATAACAGCAAGCTCATCAATTTCCTAAAAATAAACATTGCTCACGAGTTCCGCACCTTGAGTCTGAGTCAAGTTAGAAGTCTTTTGAAGACAAGTCTCAAGGCAGGTCTGATGTCACTGTGTGTGCGAAGTCGGACTCCAGTCTGAGTCTCAAACTTGAGTTCCAATCTCTGTTGCAATCTGAAACCTAACAGCTAGGGACCACTGAGAACTACACATGGCACCTTTAAGCATGTATACTAAAGATTTTTGCATAGGTAAATTTGAAATAATCTACATGAACTTGCATACAACAAAACTGAATGAACAACAAAGAGTTTTAATAAGTCTGGTACTTAAATTGCTGTTAAGGTAGCAAAAAGACAATTTCACACAGGCTGCACTAAATCATGCTGTCCCCACATGAATGAAGGGCAATTCACTTACAATTGTTCTGCAGTTTGGGCAAAAGTCCTATGTTATGATCTTTCTCCTTTTTCCTCCGTTCTTTTTTTTTTGTTTAGGAAAATTACTTTCGTACATTTTGGACATGAATGGAAAAGGCCAACATGGGAAGCTATTCATGGTGTGTTGACTCTCCTGTTTGACATTGCTGCTTCTCTCTATTTTCAACTCAAATCCCAGAGAAAAAGGCAATTGCTACTTCAAACACAATGGATGTCAACACAGATACTCTAAATGGATAAGCTAAATGGAAATGAAAACAACAGGCTTCAAGAAACAGTATGTCCCACATAGAACCGAGAAATAACAGCATAAAGCAATGACTGATAATGCAGACAAGAGGTGTCCTGCTGAGTATGGATACACTAAAGAGACAGAGATAAGAGACAGACAAAGAGAGAGTGGGATGGAGAAAGAGGGGAGTATTAAAAATGGGTTCTGGCTTAAATAATATACACAGGGCAGCCTTAGTGGTCAGTTGCACTGGGGAGTGACATTTAGAGTTGGAGTTACGTAGGTGAGGTAACCACCCACTGAGGTTCTGTTCACACCAGGGAGATGAAGCTATGAGGTTTCCTGGTGGCATGGTCAAGAACACATACTGAATATGCTTGGGGTGGGTGCAGAGATATCCATCAGTGCAGTGACATTACATATCTATAACTGACACACTGTCTATTTTTGTCTATTAAGAACTACAATGAATACCATTATGAAAGTCCATTGGATTAGTACTAACTAGGGATAAGAGAGTACTTGGTTGAAAAAGCTATACGGTACAAAAAAATACCAATTTCAGAATTTCAGGTTAAGCCCCACCCATTCCATACATTTAAATTTATTGATTTGATGCTTTTACCCAAAGTGACTTACATTTGAGGAAAAATATACAAGCATCGGTAAATTAAGAGATCTACAAGTAACAATAGGTATTAGAGATAGGTAAGAGCCGCAATAATACTAGTAAGAGCTATTACGGGGAAGCAATAAGAGTTATAAATAGTGCAATCAAGACAAGCGAGTTATAAGGTGAAAGTGAAAAAGTGTTCTCAGGAGAGATGAGGTTTCAAGAGCTTTTGTAGTTAAAGAGGGACGCCCCTGCTCTGATGGCATGTGGTGGCTGGTTCCACCATCGTGGTGTCAGAAATAAGAACAGCAGGGACAGAGATTGCCTTGTGTGTAGGGACGGTAGAGCCAGACGGTTTTCGTTGGAAGAGGGCAGAACATAAGCCTGTATTATACAGTTTAGCTAGATGGGTACAGACCCAGTAGTCTCTCTGTATGCAAGCATTAGTGACTTCAATTTGACCTGCGATTTCTAATTTCTCTAATAAGCATAAGCATTGTACTTAATTCTTAAAAAGCTTTTTATGCCACGATATAAGCATTTATCAAAAATCACAAGCATGAGCATAATATAATTGTTTATTTATGCACATCTATTGTAAGCATTTGAAAGTTACCTTGAATAAGGTAAAGATGAGAACAAATGAGATATATAGGGAAATTGGGTTGTGTAAATTTTGATATACAATGCAAAGTGGTGTTTACTGCGATTCTTAATTGAAACACCCTTTTCTTTCAGTTATCCCTTAGTGATGCTTCTTGTGACATAACCAACCAGAGTAAATGATGAGGACAAGACAGTTTGTTCAGCTGCACCATTATCAATGCAGCAGAACGGGTTCAAATTGACTGATTTATTAACCAATCATATTGTGGTGATTTCCATTCCCATGTGTCAGTATCTGGATTAATGTGCGTCATGGTCTGTGTGGGAATATTTACAAAGTGGGTCGTGTTGGTCACTGTAATTTGAGCATTTCCTTGCTAACAAGTACACATTAAAAAAACATAAAATCAGTCAAGGGCACCAATGATTAAATGACTAGGTTGTCAAAATCAGCTCATGTCAGCATCACGTACTGAATTATGTTCCCACTGGAGGGAAGATGTATGTTTAGAAATGCAACTAACATCTAGCAGCCACTGTTGCCTAATTGCAGAGGCCTTCTGTGTGTTACATCATCTGAAAGCCCTCTTTGTCTTCTATTTTGAAGGCTTCAACAAAAACTGTGATGATGCATTTCTTGCGGGGCATGGTCGTGCACTCTTTCAAGCTGCTTAGGCTACAAAATCCACGCTTACATTGAATATGTGACCAGAAAACAGATGGATTGTTTGACCTTTAAAGCAAATCAACTCCACAGTGACGACCTGTATATCTGGTTGTTCAGCATCGACCAGGAGTGTTCGCGTTGTCCTTCCCAAAATAGTCCCAACAATGTGTGGACAAGGGCATGTTGCTTCAGTGGTACTGCAAGGTCTACTCAACTGCTCAGAACAAACCTCCACCATTGATTCTACAAGCTGTGACCCTTGTCGAATCATGGTGGGTGGCTTAAAGCTTGCCCATTAGACTCACGCTACGGCAGTGTACCATCTCCTAAGCAAGCTCTGGCTGATTTGTTAAGATAGAATTAGATTTCAAACAGAGTGGGAATAAATACTATTCTGTTCCCAGCAAGGCCCTAAATGGTGCCTATGTGATACTGCAACCTTAAATAGAAGCTTATCAGCAATAATCAGTGCCCTGCAAGAATTCTGTGTAATACCGCTGTTTGCTCACAATCGGCATTGTGTTTAATAAATGTGACTGAATATTAACTAATCTTTTGATCTCACTTTCATTAGGCCACCCCAAGTGAAGTGGATTCTTCTCGACAAATTAAGCCCCCCTCCGTCCCCGCCCACAACCCTGCATCTTACACTCATGAGGGAAATGAGCAAGGACACAAATGCTCTCATTTAAAGATAACTGGTAAACCGCTTTAATTAGGCATTGTTTTCAAAGACCCCAACTTTCGGGAGGGATGTTATTATGTTTTCTCTATATACTGGATGGCAGGCTGGGTATTCAACTCTATTTACACAAACACAACATCACACCACATACACACTTATACAGAGCAGTTTTTTACACTGTGCCAGATTTACTCCTGTAGTATTTTAGAACGTGTCATGTCGGACAGGATTGCTCCCGCCTTTGGGAGCACTATTTCATTCAGTGATGACATGTGCCCAATTATTAGGTCCTCCACACAACCTCAAATGCTTCCCAGCCCACCTATGTCTCATCATAAACAAGCTACAGCACCAATGCTTGCAGGATGATCAATGATTTTTCCCTAAAGGCCAATAATGCAACACATTGTTAGTTACATTTTGATTACTGGGGCACTGTACTGTAGTGTGTGTATTGCCTCTGTGACACATATATCTTCTAACATATGTTATATACAATATACTGACTGAGGCAAAGTGTACTGTGTGAGAATTCTGCCAGTCTGCCAGTTCTCATCCTGTCATATTAACAGCTCTCTCAGCCATACATGAAGCATGTAGATTTTGATTAGTCAATAACATGGTAGTGATTCCAATGCCGCAGCCTCACTGTATTATATTCTCTATCAAAGCAATATAAGGACACATTTAGGTCATAACTAATCAACTTTTAATCTCATGCCTCATTATAGTATACCCTTAGCTCATAAACAAAGGACTGAATACATGTTCACCTGTTCACTCCCCCCATTAGGTCCGCATAATGCCTACTAATTATGTTTGCTCATCTATAAGCCTTAATTATGCTGGGAGCTGATAATTAGCTGGGCTAGAATTGGTGCATATGTTCCTTCACTATCAACCTGGCAGTTATAATGGCTATTCTCATCTCTAAGGAGACCCAAAGATTTTCCAAGAACATTTTTAAGTGCATTGGCGCTTCAAGTAACAATACTGCGGGTTTTTTACATTTACTCTTTTACTCTACTTTTATCCAAAGCAACTTACATTTGAGGAACAACATATAAGCATCAACAAAGCATCAAATACAGAATGAGAATGTCATAATACAAGAACTTAAGGACTCAAAGGCAGACTCGGAACAGTTTGAAGGGGTAACAAAGGGTTTTATTGAAAAGTGCAACGGAAGACTGGGTGGTAGGTTCCAACAGGGCAGAATGGAGAACACGGAGGAAGGGAGCTTGTCCAGGCAAGATGTGAGCAGAGCGGGGTGTGGGGTTCAGCAGAGTTCCCGGAGGTAGTGTGATCCTGGGCACAGAGAAAAACAGGTTAATCCAGGGAGACACAGAAATTACAAGGAATCTTACTGGAGTAGATAGTTGGCCTTGACGCATGTACCACATGTGGTTAACTGACAATCTGGCGAAGAATGTGAAGAGGACTGGGGTTGAAATACTGCAGGAGTTTGATTAGTGGAATGAGGACCAGGTGCGCCGCTGGAGCCAGAGAGTGTAGCCACGCCCAGACAAACACAGACAGGGAGGACTGACAGAAAACACAGGGAAGGGGGGAACAAAAGAACACAAGGTAGTGGGGAGATTCTGCAGTACCACAACAGAGAACTACAACTGACAATACATACTGGTAAGAGCAGCAATAAATACTAGTAGGAGCTAATAGCACACATCACATCAATGGGGTAAATACCTTGGGAAAGTAGTAAGAGTTAACAACACGTGCAATCAACACAGGATAATTGTAAGGGGATAGAAGAAGAAGAAGAGCACAGGAAGTGCATGCTAGAGGTTAGGAGTTAGAGGTGTTATAAGAGGAAGTGTTCTCAGAAGAGATGAGTTTTCAAGAGCTTCTTGAAGGTAGAGAGGGACGCCCCTGCTCTGATGGCATGTGGTAGCTTGTTCCACCATCGTGGTGTCACAGAAGACAACAGCCAGGACAGAGGTTGCTTTGTGTGTAGGAGGCCAACAAGGAACGTAAACTTGTCTTAGTTTAGGTAGATGGGTGCAGACCCAGTAGTAGCTCTGTAAGCAAGAATTAGTGACTTCAATTTGATGCGGGTGGCCATGGGGAGCCAGTGGAGGTCACTGAGTAATGGAGGGACAAAAACAGGTTTTTTTTTGTGAATATTGTATTATAGAGCAACTGCAAGATATAACGCTATGCCAATACACACCCCTGCTGCCATACTTGCTTGATTATTTGCCCAGGTTTAGGGGGCCTTAGAAATCTTATATTGCAACTATCTTTTCACCAAGATTGATGGTTCTTGATGAAATTATACTGGTTAGGTGTAGTATATTTTTAACAATTAGAAGATCAACATTTGTTTGTCAATAGAAACTTTGTTAGTTGAAGGTAAATAATAGTGGGCTACTGATATATAGACTCATTGAAACTGCATACATTTGACATTTCTGAAGATCTAACCCTAGCCCCAGACAAGAATGTCAATATTGGATTATTCTGCAAAGAGAGTTTTCCATCCAATGCCAAAATGTTTCCCAGTTCTTGCTGGTAGCTATGTTATTAAGATTAGGCAAACAGGGTGTAGGGTACACATATCCTTCATCCAGCCAAACCACTACAAAATAAAGGTAAGAGTCAGATAAAAGATCTGCAAACTGTACAAGTACCTTCCAGCAATTTTAATTGAGCAGCGTTTCGATCTAACAGAGATCTCCGTCATAGTGGTAAACCCTGGTCTATGATATATGCTGTGCTCTACCATACTGGCCTTATATTGCTATTTTACATGTCTAAATAAAAGGAGCTCCCGTCTCCTGTGAATAAAAAAACAATTAGAGGGTCTTATGAGTACATGTTGAATGAATGGCTGCAATACAGTGGTTCTTGATTGTGTATAGGATTCTGCGCTTGGGGAAAGCTTAATATTCAGGTATATGCTCAGCGACGTTACTGTTCTTCCAGTGGAAAGCCACAGCTGAGTGAAGTGATGCAGATTCTTGAGCGGTTTCACATTCTCACTCTTTTTCAGGCCATATATAATGCATGAATTAAGATTGAAGGCACACTTGAGGACCTACTTGAGTTAGTGTGCATGGCTTTGCACACAAACACACGCCTACACAGACGCAGACACACACACACACACACACACACACACACAGGTACCTTCCAGTGCACACAAAGAAACACACCTCCCCTCCGCTATGCTTCCACAACACACTGAAATGTCTCTCCCTCAATTGTACGAACACTGACACCATCATACATGCTGTACACAGTCTACAGAGTGGCATTTCCCTCCGGTCCCTTGCTGCTCAGAGCTCCCTGACAAAGAGGAAGCTCCTCCAGGGTCAGCACCCATGGGACAGACAGGGTTGCTGGCCAAAGCTAAGATGGAGGTCATTATGGAGGGATAGGGGTGAGGTTGGGGTGTGGGGCAGAAATGCCAGCAAATAACACTGGCAAATGACATGACAACAAATGTCAACCAGTGACGACTCAATCAGTTTCCCATTATTTGACTGTTAACACAGTGGAGGGGTTTGTAAAATACTGTAAGGTACTGTGTTAAATCCTATAAAGTCACTACAATGAGACTGTTGCCTCCAGAGCAGCTGTACCTCTGAGAAATGTTTAACTAAAACCCCAATTTGCTTCATATTGTCCCTTGCACTGTAGCTACATGATGATGATGCTGTAATACATTGTGTTACTTGGGGTAAAAGTGTCTACTAATTACTTAAAATGTAAAAATGTATCGTGAGTGGAGACCCTAGGGCTGAAAAGATGGAAAGTGACTTCATATTTGTGTTTCTTTTTGCTAATGTGTTCAGCCAGCTGTCCAGGTGGCTATTTCTTCAGTCCTCTCCTACACAGTGACATGTGCACACTTAGCATACATTAGACACTGTGTTTGATTTCGCTTTGCTTCTGTTTAACATGTCCTAAAGGATGACCCCTGCCATAAATTGTGAAAAGCTCTTTGCTAGATTGCACCAACAGAAGTGCTCATCCTTGATTATACCTTAGTTCACTGCCTAGCAAAAGTGCCAGGATTTGTGTGGATTGAAATGCACTAATTACAAACAACACACACATGTGTCTAGGAGACAAAGACCCTGTGTTTACCAAAAAATGAGTTGTAATTGTTGTTTTATATCTAGCCCTAATGAACCATGAGGTGTCATTTAATTATACCATACCCTCATGGGGTGATCTGCTCACAATCTGATTTAACATTGAATATGTAAATACACAATTTTGTTGTTTGTTCTTGGCTGTTGTTTGCATTGACCAGCAACACCTTATTTTCCTTCAGTCTAAATGTAAATTTGCTTTGTTAAACATGTGGTGAATTATTTCTACAAATTCTGCCTCAGTATTTAGCTTTGTACACAGCTGCACTGGTGGGGAAAAAAGCACATGAAAATGTGTTTTAGGGGAGTGGCTTTGGAGGAAGGCCTGAAGGGAGCAGGGATTTTATCAGTTGGATACTTTCAAAATCTAGCTGTCTTCTGCTAGTTTCTCCAACATTGCCTACTCTAGCTTTAAACAAGAAACGGCAACAAAAAGCTGTGAAAGACCATGAGAACAGTCATGCCAGCATGTCAATGCTTATAAAAACATGTAGGCCAAGGGCTATGTGGATGTTCAATTGGCCATGTTGTGTTTTTATTGGCAAGAATAAATGCAAGATGAATCTAGGCTGTCACCCATCAAAATCTTCTTCTAGATGTCCACAAATGTTAAGGAATAGTGTTGTGTGAATGTTATCTGACATTTTAGCTGCTTGTCTCGAGCTAAATCCAGACAGTTAACATTATTGTAGTGAACAAGTACATGGCACTGTGTGAAAAAGTGATCGCTCCCCTGTCAAAACATAAATCAACTGTGGTTTATCACATCTTTGGAAAGCTGAGTTCAATTTCTCTAGGCACACCCAGGTCTGATTACTGCCACACCTGTTAAATTGTGACCTTCCTGACAAAGTGAAGAAGATCACGAAAGATCCTCAAAAGCTAGACATCATGCTGCATCATTTGTTCCAAAGAAATTCAGGAACAAATGAGATACAGAGTAATTTAGATTTATCAGCCTGGAAAAGGTTATAAAGTTATTTCTAAAGCTTTGGGACTCCAGCGAACCACAGTGAGAGCCATTATCCACAATTGGTGGAAACATGGAACAGTGGTGAACCTTCTCAGGAGTGGCCGGTCGACCAAAATTACCCCAAGAGCGTAGCGACGACTCATCCAAGATGCCACAAAAAAAACCACAACAACATCCAAAGAACTGCAGGCTTAACTTGCCTCAGTTAAGATCAGTGTTGATCAGAGACTGAGCAAAAATGGCATTCATGGCAGAGTACCAAGACGAAAACCACTGCTGAGCAAAAAGAACATAAAGGCTTGTCTCAGTTTCAAAATCTTGATGATCCCTAAACTTTTGGGAAAATACTCTGTGGACTGAAGAGGCAAAGGTTTTAGAAGGTGTATGTCCCATTACATCTGGCGTAAAAGTAACAGCATTTCAGAAAAGGAACATCGTACCAACAGTAAAATATTGTGGTTGTAGTATGATGGTCTGGGGCTGTTTTGCTGCTTCAGGACCTGGAATCGGTATGTATACATTTTGTTATGTTTCTAACTTCCTAATTTTATAAGAATGAACAAATAATGTTTGATAATGTATTTGACCTCAAGCTGAAGTGCACTTGGGTTCTGCAGCAGGACAACGATCCAAAACACACCAGCAAGTCCACCTCTGAATGGCTTAAGAAAAACAAAATTAAGAATTTGGAGTGGCCTAGTCAAAGTCGTGACCTGAATCCGATTTAGATGTTGTGTCATGACCTTAAAAAAGCAGTTAAGGCTCGACCATCCTCCAATGTGGCTAAATTACAACAATTCTGCAAAGATGAGTGAGCCAAAATTCCTCCACAGCGCTGTAAAAGACTCATTGCCAGTTATCACAAACGCTTGATTGCAGTTGTTGCTGCTAAGGGTGGCCCAACCAGTTTTTAGGTTTAGGTAGGCATCACTTTTTCACACAGGACCATGTAGGTTTGGATTTTTCCTCCCTTTATAATAAAAACCTTCATTTAAAAACTACAGTTTGTGTTTACTTGTGTTATCTTGTCTAATATTTACATTTGTTTGATCTGAAAAATTTCAGTATGATAAACATGCAAAAAAAAAAAAACACTTTTTCACACCACTGTAGCTGTAATAATAAAAAATCGTCCATAATAAAGTGTATAGTGCTGTTAAAACACCCAGGTCCCGATTGCAAGTGCCATTGCTTTCCGACTAACACAGTTGCCATTTTCATGCACGTTGTGTAAGTAGCAAATGTACTTGCACTCCATGTACTTCCATGTACTCCATCTATGAGCCCATGGGAGTGTTGGTTTTTAAATAAGGTGTGGTCAGGCAAATTGTTGGCGCATTGCTATCTTGAGGCAGCAGAAAGTGATTGCGGTATTGACTGACAAAACCTCACACTCACTCATCCAAAGATCCCCTTAAGCCACCACCCACCACCAAGCCTCAACCCTTGCTCATCCCAAACAATAAACCAACTTCACCAATATCCTGCATTTTTTTAACATGTGTCCTGTGAGCCAAACAAGAATAGGCAAGACCCCCATCTTTGTTGACGAGTTAACTTAGAGTCAGAGTGTCTTTGATCAACGGGATCAAATCTCAGAGGGGAATGTGATTAAAAGTGACATTCTGAATGCCGAGGAACCCTGGCAGCAGGGCGGATTTTCCACGCAGTGTGAAGCCGTAAGCTCATAAAAGACATACACCAGTGATTCAAAACATGTAGCCCAAGCCCACTATTATAATACAGAACTCTTTCTTTCTTTCTCTCTCTCTCTCTCTCTCTCTCCCCCCCACCATCTTTTCATTCCATGTCCTCACTCCTTTCCCCTCTTACGCATGCTTTTTTTATTCTCCTTTTTTACTGCTGTTTGAATATGCGCTTTGCTGGATGACTTTCAAAGCTACTTGTTCCACTTTCTTACATTTATGCTAATTGGAATGCAAATATTGAGGTTCCATTTTAAGCCGCTGGTTTAAGGAGAGGGAGTGCGAACGAATGACAGTGTATTGACAACCATGGCTCACCACTTCGACACCGTAAGAGTTGGGAGGGAGAGGATTTGACAGTGGTTGCAAAGGACAACCAACACGTTCCCTCTCATTTTGACTGAATAACATTCCACACTGTGCTATTTGTTTGCTTCAATTGCAAACAGTAAACTCGAGTAGGGAGCCTTTGAAAGGCCTATATGTGCTGAGCCTGAACAGTGGGCTCTTTTACAGTAGGTGTAGTGTTCAGTGTGCACACCAGCCTAATCTCTTGAGTCACAGAGGAGCACGGAGCAGGGGTTGCAATGAACTGAATAAGCCTTAAAGCCTGCGTTGATCAAATGACTTGCCCAGCTAAGACCTCTTAACGCACTCATACCTGGGAGGCGAGACTACCTCTCTAAAGTTACAGAATGTAATGAATACTGAGGCAGATTCTGTTTGAATTCAGCATAGACATGTCAGATCATGGCACTGAATAAGGTGACATCCACACTGAATGCTAATGTATTATATACCTGCGGTGAAATGTCATTCATACTCTAAAAGTCCATGTAAAAAGAGGAAAGGAACAGAATACACGGAACGCACAGGTCTTCAGCATTACGTGAGGATATGAAGTAGTATTTCATAGTATTTCTAGTATTTATTTTATCATCGTCTGCATTAACACAAAATCCCTCCCGCAGGGTTGTTTGAACGTTTGGCCGTGTTGTTGAGCAACCGCTGTGAAACAATCTAATAACGCTCTAATTCGCCAACACCGCTCAATCTCTGCATTTCATCTCAAGCTCGTTCAACCACTTCTGCCTTCGAGCCAACTTTGAATGGCATGTCCACAAATATTCTGCATGCCATTACATCTGTTGCATTGCTTATCCATACTGTATGTAAAAATGTTTATCTGTGTTAACCCAGTTAATCACTGGGCTAAAAATGGTCATATCATTTCCTTCAGTTTGTCATATTCAACAGTTTTACTTTCACCTTACCCCCGAGAAACACAGTTTTGCTATTTACTGTGGTTGTATGTAAGCCGGGTAAAATAAGTATTGAACACGTCACCATTTTTCTCAGTAAACATTTTTCTAAAGGTGTTATTGACATGAAATTTTCACCAGATGTTGGTAACAACCCAAGTAATCCAACGTACAAAACAAAACAAATTAACGCTGCAAGCAGCATTGGGAGGGCCCTCGCACGTGTGGCGCGTCAAGGTGTGAGGCGGCCACGTTGCAGATTCTGGAGCTCTGCCAGCGCGGCTGTGAATTTCCAACGCGCTTCGTACGCTGAACAAACGTGTTTATCATCACTTCCTGTGTCCCCTTTATGGCGCTACATAGCACTTCGCACTACGACTAAATGAACATGTAGATGCTTTTGGGGCAGGACTGTTATCAAGCACGTAAAGTTTGGTGCAGATGTGAGCATGTACACTGAAGTTGAAACAACTTCGTCTTTCATGGCGAATCATTGTTTTTGGACGCCACGGGCACGTTTGTACAACTTTTAATCGTCAAAGGCTTTAGAGTAGACAGGGAAAATCTGATGTCAGTCGGACCAATTCTCTAGCAGGAGTTTGTTAAAGGATGGAGTGTGTAAAAAATCCAAAAATAACCATAAAATTCAAAATGGCCGACTTCCTGTTGTGTTTAGGACATCGCTCCAAGAGGCTTTTTTGTACATCGTTGAAGATCACTGCCTGTTGCCAGTAGGTGGCGCTATGACTATGGGTGAATGTTGTCTTGTACATGTGTTTAGGGCAGCGTGTAACGTGTAAAATCTGGAACAGATCTGAGCTTGTACAGTCAAGTTACAACTTCCTGTGTCATGGCGAAGCGTGGGCATATGGATGTGTTCAGAGCAGGACTTTTGTTATACTTATCAAATTTGGTGCAGATGTGAGCATGTGTACTGAAGTTTTAACATCTTCCTGTTTCATGGCGAATCACCAATTTTCGATGACACGCCACAGGCAAACTGGTCGACTTGTAATAACCGTTTGAATAACTTTTAATCGTCAGTGGGTTTAGAGTGCACAGCGAAAATTTGAAGTTGATCAGACTAAATCCCTAAGAGGAGTTTGTTAAAGTACAAAGTGTGTAAATTGCCAAAAATGACCATTAAATCCAAAATGGCATCACTCCAAGAGGCTTTTTTGTATCTGTACCTGGACATGATACATGTGCCACAGAAATTTCGGACACATAGGTGAAACCTTGTCCGGGGGCTGCTCTGTAGGGGGCGCTAGCGAGCCATTTTGTCAGGCCCGTGCACGAAACTCATAAAATACAAATTTTTCACTGCGTCTGAATTATGTGCAAAGTTTGAGTTTTCAAGTATATTTAGGCCCCCAAAATTGAGGTTACTTTGCACAAAAGAGAAGAAAATCCCTTCACTTTCAATAGGGACCTCGCACGGTTCGTGCTCGGGCCCTAATAAGTTCTGAAATTAAGTTGTGTAATAATGTGAAATGACAGGATCTTTCACATTATTACAGCTTCAAGACGCCTCATGTATGGAGAAACTAGTCCCATGCATTTCTCAGGTGTGATTTTGGCGCATTCTTTCACACTTCTAATCTTGAAGGTTCCGTGGGCCTCTGAACTTTAGTTCTTCCCATAAATTAGGTTAAATTGGGTTCAAGTCAGGTGATTGGCTGAGCCATTCTAGCAGCTTTATTGTCATTGTCTTGCTGAAATTTATTTTATTATTTCGTCATTTAACTTCATCATCCTGGTAGATGGCAGAATATTTTTATCTAGAATGTCTCGGCACATTTTTCCATTCATCCATCCTTCAATTATATAACGTTTTTCAGTACCGTATGCTGAAACAGCCCTACACCATGTTGTTCCCACCTCCAAACTTCACTTCACTGTTCTTGGGGTCATTTGTCTTCCAAACATGGTGTGTATTATGTCATTATGGTAAAATATTGCTCTTACCTGACCAGACTATATTCTCACAGTGTTTCACAGGCTTGTCCAAATGTTGTGCAGCAAACTTTAAATAAGCTTCAACATGCTTTTTCTTTATCAATGTAGTCTTGCGTGGTGGGCGAGCATATAGGCCATGGAGGTTGAGTGCATTACTTATTGTTTTCTTGGAAACAATTGTACCTGCCAATTCCAGGTCTTTCTGAAGTTCTCCACAAGTGGTCCTTGGCTCTTGGACAACTCTTCTGATAATTCTTTTCACTCTGTCAGAAATCGTGCGAGGAGCGCCTGGTCGTGGCCAGTTTATGCTGAAATGATCTTTCCACTTCCAGAATATGGCCTCAACAGTGCTCACTGGAACATTCAAAAGTTTAGAAATCCTTCTGTAACCAATGTCATCAGTCTGTTTTGCAACAATAAGGTTGCAAAGGTGTGGTGAGAGCTCTTTGCTTTTTACCCATCATGAGAAGTTCCTTGTGTGACACCTTGGTAATGACACTAAACTCAAGTGTATCGCTGCAAAGTCTTGTTGTTGTTTTATGATTCACTGTCTTGTTAAAATCTATGATTATTGGAGGTCTGAACAACAAAATGTTTGGATTTCTCGCCGGCCTCCAGCCCGACCTCCAGAGAGGTTCCGTCGTCGCCGCCAGCCTCCAGCCTCCAGCCAGTCCTTCACAGAGAGGTTCTGTCCTCATCGTCGCCTCCCAGCCTGACCTCCTGACCCGTTCCGCCCGTCTGGTCGAGCCCCTGGACGTTCCCCCCAACCAGCCAGTTTCTCTCCCCTGCCTTCGGGCCGACCCCCTGAACTCTGCCTCCTGGGTCGAATTCCCTGTCATGAGTGTATATATTGTCCTCAGTTGTCTTTAGTCTTTGTCACGTCCTTGCGTTGTCTATGTTGAGTGTTCCATCCTGTACCTGCACTTGTGGATTAATCCGTGGTTTGTACCTTATTCCTTTGTTTTGGATTTTTCTCTATGGATTATGTTTTTTTGTTTGGAGTAACTTTTGTTTGGACAATTGCCACTGAGCTCCCAGTGTAAGCCTGTTTAGTCTTGTGTTAATAAATCTTTGTTGGACTGCAATTCCCTCACCTCTGTCTGCATTTGGGTCCACTCCTGTTTCCTGCCGCTGCACTCTACTTCCCATGACACAAAATCCTCACACACAACTTTATTTATTAGAAAGATCTTTCTTTCTTTTATTTCAGAGAGAGAAGAAACATGAAACATGTTTTACATTATTTATCGTCATTTCTACTCAGTCACATTAGAGGCTGGTCATTCTTGTGTTTAGTCCAAATAGACGAGGATAAAACACAGTAGGCTACACTTAAGGAGTCGGACAAGTCACTAAACAGCACCAAAGTCTCTAATGAAGCGAGCAAAGCATTTGATGAAAGCATCCGGCAGCTCCGCGAGTAAAATCAGCTGATGAAAGTATGAATGAAAGCGCTGCAGTGCAAAAACAAAATCGTTGGATTGAAAAACTGAGCATCAGCTTTGATACATCATTTCAATTTCCCTGAAACATTTAGGCTAATAAATCCCAAGACACCATGATCATATTCTGGGTTATTCAATAACGAATTTACAATCTGAATCAATAAATATAAATGCAGGTAATATCAGCATTGTGCCAGTAGAAATGATCCTGTGCCTCTGAGCAGGACATACAGTAACCTATAATTTTTCATGTGCAGGTGTTTGTTAAACAGGTAACAGTGAATCATGCTGCTCTGCCCTGATAACTGTGAGACTTTATTAGTACCAACACAGTGCACATGTATGTAGATACAAACTGCGTCAAAAGTCTCGAGGCCTGTCAGTCGCAATACGTCACATTATTTTATTTTTTTTTGCAATAGGCAAACAAATGCTACAAAATGTACGTATTGAACGCTGACGTAGGCATGGGCATGATTGAATACTGACATTAAATCCTGTTGCGAGGCACAACATAGCAGCATGCAGAGAGAATTGCATACATCATGATCATTTCAAGACTCTCTTTAGAATGACTCATTCAGCTTACAAGATATTACCTGTACTAAACAGCTCCAGGTAACTGGCAAGAGCTTGACTTTAAAAACATTTTAAAAACCACAAGAGATATTAAGCTTGCATGGTGACCCATCAAAAGCAGATTTTATGAATAATGTGTTTAGAATAAGACATACACTTAAAAATAACTATCACCGTACACCGTTCTTAAAATGTTTAATTTCTGCTTTGTTAAGTGTTTAATATTTTGTCCTTCTCATTTATGAACAGCATGGAGGAAAAAACGTGTAAGAAACACTTTACATTATAATGAAGGATTTGAATCAACACCTTCTGACACCATCAAAAACAATTAAAATTATATGTTTAACGAAGGTAGTGCAGAAGGATTTTGACTGCATTACCATGTTCTTACTCATTTATACATGTTTTATATGTATAAATGGGCATATGGGAGGTATAATAGAATATAATAGTATAGTATAGAAATAGTATTTTAAAATACATTTACTAAGGCAAGGAATCCAGGCCTATCCATTAAACTGTCTAATGTGATACATAATTGTATGGACTAGGCATGAGATCATCTCAGGTGAAAGTGCATCAACACTAGTAAAAATATAGTAGTTATAGTTGTATTATATTGGCATAATAGTTTCATTACACATGTCATTTATGTGTGTTACAGCCTCTGCTATGGCAAAATATTTCAATATGTCAAATATTTGTCTAAATTCAGTTATACTATTGAATTATTTTGTTGTTATCTATTATTTCTTTTAAATCACCAGTCATCATCATCAGTTTTGTGGTTTAATATATAACAAATTTGAAGATCTACAATTTTTTTTTTTGTTTGTTGATATAATTTGTTTCTTTTTCTTGCCATTTAGTACGGATGACAACATTCTGCTTCTTCTGCCCTTTTTCTGTGTAGCCAATTCTCTCTGTCTGGGCTCAGCACGGTACTCTGTCAGCCTCAAAGGCCTCATAAGTGTGCTTGCTTTTCTGATGATAGAAGCCATAACACTGGTTATTTGGCTGATGATCTGACATGCCATATGTCTGTAGTGGCCTGTGGGGCGGTAGATGCGGGAAGGTCTCTTTGTTCAGATGTAGGGGCTGTTGAAAACCTGCAGGTATTACTCGCTATAAAGGAGGGCCTTGGATATTGTGGAGAAATGAGTCAAGGAGTGAAATGTAGGGACCATAAATGATCACACCACAGCTTGTGGAGATGCACACACAGCATACTCATCTTATACTGTTTACAAAATAAGATTTTGCTTACATCCATTTCACTGTTATGAGAATGTTTGTCTTTGAGAACTGGCATACTGAAGTGGATTCTTACTTACTCTGCAAAAAATACTATAGACAACTGGTACTAGTGTGGACTGGTGGAGAGGTGCCCCTGAACCCCCAACTGCTCGGGGTGCCGCACTGAGTGGTACCCACCTAACTCTGACATCTTGCTATGGGTCCTCTTTGTGCATGTGTGTGTCTTTTGGACCTGTGTGTAAATACTAACATAATAATAACAGAGTGAAAACATTGAGTTTCCTCCCAGAGATTAATAAAGTATATCTTAATCTTAAATTGAAACCTTGATGAACATTGTGAAATATGGAAATATTTGGAAAATATAACTGAGCACAGCAATGATAATGAAATTAATTGCAGAGTAATAAACAAACTAAATGGAATAGAATGAAAGAAATGGATTGCCAATCTATGAATGAATAAAACTGGCCAGTCAGAGTATGGAATTTATTTCAAAGTAGAAAATAACTGGGCTGGGTGATCAGATTGAGGTGTCATGTGTTTGTCTCTAATGTGTCCCAGCATTTGAACTTGGCGTGACATAAATATATAATTTATTAAATGTTTGTAATTCTTACTCTTACAGAATGTTGTTTTGTTGTTACTTAGTCTTGTTCAATTAATTGATGGCATGCAATTGTAATGTTTGCCATTGCATAAGTATTTGGACGGACAGTCAGAGGAAGTCAGGTTTTGGAGGGTTATTTCCATGCAGGGTTCACTTAGAGTCCATATTCATAGCTTCTGGGCAGCTGAAGATGATTTTCTCAACAAATGAAAGGTTAATTTTATTTTATTGTATTGTGTTGTATATTTGTGACCTCACTGATTTAGTAGGGGGGCCCTGGGCCGAGCAACTTAATAACACCACAAATAACAGACTCAAATTTAGCCATAAAGTTGAATCAACACCTTCTTGACACAGTCACAACAATAAATGACCATTAAAAGCTTCATAGATGAAGCATTTATTACAGCATATTTGTATTAAATCGCATTTTGTTGCAAACATGCTGCTTTTATCATGTCCATCCTTTTAAATGTTAACTTGTAAATGAATCGTCTCACCTGCTTTCATTGAACTGTTCCTGTCAGGCTCTGTGAGAGTTTCTATTCTTAATCACTTATTCTGAATCCCAGAGTTTCTGTAAATCTGATATTTATTTTATCGAGAACAGATTCTACTTTCACACACAGCAAACTTATTCAACCAGATATCTGCAGTTGGGTCTTTTACTGGGTGTTGTGTACTTTTTTGGCTGTGCATAGAATCATGATGTGTGATGATCCCTTCACAGTAAAAACATTGATTTTATGTGATCTGTAAAATTTTCTCTTTTTCCTAGTGAAGGTCTGACTCACCTGTCATCACAGAAAAAGCATTTCTGTGCAAAACATAGTTGTCATAATAGTCTAAACACCTTTCAAATCCACCCTGTGTATGGGGTGTTTCATCATAAAATGTGATGATCCTTTTACAGTAAAAACATTTATTATATGTGATGTGATGTGTTTACTCTTTTTTTCCAGTGATGCTCTGACTCATATGTCATTATAGAACACTGATTCTCAAAGGTTTTTGTTTGCCTGTGATGACTTAATATTCAGGTTGTTGTCCTGAGAATGTAATACTTTTAAAACTTCTCTTTTGGTTAGATTTTTTTTGCCACGCTAGTGGCTAGTAGTTTCAATAACAACTATTGGATCGATTGCATTGACATTTGGTAGAGACATTCATATTGGATGACTTAATAATAACCTTTGTGATCCTCTAACTTTCAGTTTGTCCAATAGGCCTTATTTGTTTTATGGCTAAATATCTGCAAAACTAATGACATTCCCATCCACCTCAGCTGTACTTTATGTTTAGTGCCACATGTTAGTATGCTTACACATGAAACTGAGATGGTGAACATTATAAACATTATACCTGCTATACCAGCAGAATGTTAGCATTACCACTGTAAGCATGTTAGTATGCTGATTTAGCTTAAAGGTACATTGTGTAAGACATGCCAAAATTTTTATTTAAAACATTTTAAAAAATTAAGTACATCACCGGAATGTGTAACAGCTCTAATATCATGGCAAAGACAACTATGTATTGTGTTGCAGAGATTTTGATTGAAGTAAGCATGCAAACAAGCCATCCCCAGCCCTAGACCATCCTGTCATATAGTACCACTTTGTACCTCTGTTTTAGCTGGGAGATGTGTGCGAGCGTTAAGTTTGCTACAATACACAAGCTCTCTTAGTTTTTCTAGTCTAAAGAATATACTAAATAAACACACAAAAATTGTCTTGGTTAGTCTATCCACTGTTCCAAATTCAGCAATTCTGGTGTGGTAGAAATAAACCCTTAATTCATCTAGTTAGATAAAAATCTGCTGTAATAGTGGTCTATTTTGCCACCTTGTGGTTAAAGTATGCCAATGCTGTTGTGATGTTACTTTATGGTTGGCCAACAAATAATGGGATTGTAACCTGTGTGAGTGTTGTACTTCCTGTGGTCGCTAGTAATGAACGTGAGTTAACACATTCCTCTCGGCCTGATTTTTGAGTAACCGCACCACTATATCACAATGGCGACGAGGATATTAAAGAATTCCACTGTGTGAAAGGATTTGAAACGGGAACTGTACACTGGTCGTACAGAAACAAAGGTGTGTTTTTGTGAAGGAACCAGGCACGTGCCGTTACCAGCATCGAACAAACTAACATGGCCTTGCAAGTGGGTTGCGTGGATGAATATAACGAGTCTAAGGAGGATTTTGATACATATCTGGAGCGTCTATAGCAGTGGATGTTGGCAAATGATGTTGAGGATGACTTGAAGGTATTCGGGTTTCTTTGCGTAATTGGAGCGGACACTTATAAGCTGCTGAAGAATCTAGTGTCCCCGACAGTGACCAATCACCCGTGGTGATTGCTGAATGTTTTCGTTTTAAGAAACGTAACCAAAAAGAAGGCAAATCTTTTTCGGATTATGTTGTGGCTTTGAGGCAGTTGTCAGCCACGTGCAATTTTGGACAATATTTGGACGATGCCCTGAGAGTTTGTAAGTGGACTGCGATCTGGTGGAAAATTATCTGACTTTTTCGCGGGCCTGTGACATTGCAGTCCATGGAGCTTGCATCCAAAAATACAATGGAGCTTTCTGGACAGTGTGAACCTCGTCAGGTAAATGCCTTGTCAAGTGTGAAAAGAAAAAAATGAAAAGAAAGGAAAGTTCAGGGGAGAAAATAATACCAGACCAAAAGACCAAAGGGCCAGAAAGGGACAAAACAAGACACTGGAATGCACCAAACATGTTATCGTTGTGGAGGGAAACACTCAGCACATGACTGCAGATTTAAAACTGAAAAGTGCCATGCCTACTCCAAAATTAGACACATCGCCCGTGCTTGCAGAAAGGGAAAAGTCACTTCTCAAACTCAATATGTGGAAACTGAAGGGAGTGCATGTGGATGTAGAGATGATCTCGCAGAGCTTTTTGGAGTGTATGCTGTATACTCTACCTTAGGCTGTGAAAAAGGTTACAAGGTGAGTCTGGCACTGGATGACAAGCCCACAACTATGCTGCTGGACACTGGGTCAGCAGTGTCAGTGGTATCTGACACATTTTACCAGGCAAATCTCGCCAGTTTCCTTTTAAAACGTGCTTTCGGATTAAAGTTGAAATCATACTCAGGTCAAAAAATTGCTGTTCGATGGTACATCATGATACCAGTACAGTATGAAACACAGCAAGTCACTCTACCACTGATCATTGTGAAGGTAAACAGACCTGCTCTGATGGGCCGAACCTGGCTAAAGATGTTGCAGCTGAACTGGAAACAGATTTTCACGGTATAACGAGTGGCAGCGCAGGCCCAGTGAAATCCAGAAGTCCAAGAGGTGATTCAGCGACACCAGGCAGTGTTCTCTGAGGACCAAGGCTGCATTAAAGAATTCAAAGCAAAAATCCGTACCAAACCTGACACCGCACCAATCTTCTGCAAAGCTCGCCCAGTCCGTTATGCACTCAAGGAAGCTGTGGAGAAAGAGCTGGATAGGTTGGAAACGGTGAAAGTGCATTCAAAGTTTGAGAAAAGTGAGTGGGCATCTCCCATAGTCACCGTGCTCAAAGCTGATAAAACAATCAGGATATGTGGTGATTACAAGGTCAGTGTGAATCAGTGTACCGAAGAGGAGACTTACCCCCTACCTAACATGGAGGATTTGTTTGCTACTTTGGCAGGAGGAACATCATTCAGTAAACTTGACCTCTCTCATACTTACCAACAACTGCAGTTAGATGAAGAGTCAGAGAAATATTTGACCATTAACACACACAAAGGCCTGTACAAGTATCACCGCCTCAGCTATGGAGTTTCCAGTGCTCCTGCAATTTTTCAGTCTGTGATGGACCAGTGACATGTTTTTTGGATAACATTCTCATCACTGCTTCTTCGGTGGAGGAGCACTTGAGAAGGCTAGACGAGGTGCTCACACGTCTAGAGAAACATGGTGTCAGAGTGAAACTTTCAAAATGCCACTTCCTTCAGAGCAGCGTGGAGTATCTGGGACATCATATTGACAAGGATGGCCTACACCCCACGGAGGAAAAGGTTACAGCCATCACAAATGCACCAGAACCAACAAACATCACAGAACTGAAGTCCTTCTTATGTCTTCTTTACTCCTACAGCCGTTTCCTGGAAAACCCATTGTAGTGAACAACGGTGTGGATTTGTGCATTTTATATTGAATAAATTTGGAGCTACTCTAAATTCCTTTCTCCTCCCCAGAGAAGAAGGGGAGGGGTCAAAGTTGCTTTCTCTAAGTGCTATCCCGACCATAAAACTGGCACCTTTTTGATCCCGAAGCTGATAACGCGGGGCCTGACTGTTAAACTGAAAAAGGGACACGAACCAGCCATTGGCATTTCCCTGAACAGCCTATCAAAACTGGCCCCCCACACATGTTTCCGTGGCAACTGACCTTATTCTTTGTTTTATTACCACATCAAAGGGATACTCCTTGTCTTACCTAGGTGTGACACAATCCAGGACCGCCGAACTTTGAATGGCCAAAGACTGCAGTCTCCAAAGACTCAAAGCATTTAATTAAGTTTAATTAAATCTTTAGTTACCTGATTATGTTTGCTTCTATTTGAGTAGTTACGTTAACTGTTGTTTCTATACGTTGTTGATATTAGTGCTGAAAAGAAAGTTACTTGTGCAGTGTTTTTATTTTCAGCAAGACACTCCTTCATCTAATGTGATCAATGCTTGTTAATAATACTTTCCTACAAAATTCCTTTAGAAATGATGACAAAAATGTTTTACTATACTCTTAACCGCCAGCTTGAATTTAAGGATGAATCAACAATATTCCCAGTTCCTAAGGAGAGGTGATCTTTGATTAATCTAAGCTTTCCTCATGTAATCTGAGCTCCCCCAAGTGGACAAAATAAGTATTACATGCCCTCGTTGGAAATGCCGTTAAATGTATAATTTTCCTGACCAATAATGTGACAATTGTTTCCTGTTACCAAATGCTTAGAACAGTACAACCGTTTGACCGTTGAGGTTCGATTGTGGAAAATATTTGATTATAATACGAGCAAATAGATTTCTTTTTAGACATTAAGTTTAGAGAGGCAGTCCCTCGGGAAACCTGAGACGCACCCTGGGGAACCACGCCCCAGGCAACAAAAGAGCGACACGCGACCTCGCTTCGCTCTCTTCTCATCGCTGTTGGCTAGACCGGCCTTTTGTTTCGCTTGAAGCTACACACGTGAAGTGCCGAGACATCGATCTGCCCTTCAGTTTGTTTTATTTTCTTTATTTCTTTTGTTTGTTAAAGATATCAGTCCGTTAAGTTACACTGGACTAATTCAGGAACGACCAAGTTCCATTTTAAGCCTTTTTCGTCGAGCCAACTTAACCAAGGTCAGACCAAGCCACGTGGTCTCGCCAGCTACAACGAAGGAAACCTGCAAACAGCCGAATTGCCAGACGGAGGAGGCGTTTTCAATCAGACACGGAGAACCCCGGAGAATCCCTAGCAAAAAGCCAGGATCGCCAGCTAGTGGGACCAGCAACAGGCCAAGCAGGCCGCCGGCAAGCAGTGAGACCTAACACATCTTCTGTGATCAGATATTTCCCTTTTTTAACTCCTAAAATCATAGCATTAGTTTACTTTCATTAGCTCTTCTAGGCCGTATGAGTCAAATGCTTCCCACAATCGAACCTCCAGGCTCATTGTTCAGCAAATGTTTATGTTCCCTGTATCCAACCATCTTTTTATCACATTAGTTAGAGAATAAATTTACTGTAATATAATCAAGAACTGTGTGTGTTGCCTATTTCTACGTCCCTGCCGAGAGAATTGACCCTTTAGATATGAGACTGACTGACTGATTTAAGATAATTGAGCGATTATTAACTAACTGATCACTAGTAATAATTGTATAATTATTAAAACTACCTAGAGGCCCGGAGACGTTCTATACGAAATAAAACTGCTGTGTGATATGCTGTCCCCTATTGTTTTGGAGTATGAATTTGACAGGTTGAGTAGTCTCAATGTTTAAACATTGTACCGTAAAATACCATAACTGAGTACAGCCTCACATAGATGCTAGCATGGCTGTATACTCTTGGTCTTCTTTACATTCTAAAAGATATAAATAACTGAAATCTGTATGACTGCCCCATGTTGTATAATCAGCTATACTGTAAAAAAAAAAAAAATCTGTAATTTTAAAGTTTTATTCCTTTTTATTTTACAGTTTTTTTCCTGTTTTTTTGAAATACATGAAAATATCAACAAATTGCAAAAATAAACTGAATTTACATGTCTAATGTAAAATAACATGAAAAACCTGTAGCTGTGATTAACCATAACATTTCTGTTATTTTAAAGAAAATATTGGGTTTTTTTACATAAACAAACTGTTACAATATATTCAGGAATAACTTAAAAATAAGTTTAATACTGTAAAAACATTTCTAAAACTTGGTGCAATTAGTAACAGTTAACTGTAACAAAAAACATTTGTTCTGTAACTTGACATAGATTTTCTTGTTAATTGACAAAAAACGCCTAAAATTACATACCCAAAATGAATCAGGAATAACTCCTCAACCATTTGACCTAGATGCATAATTCTAGTCTCCTTTGAAAAGTCAGAAGCTAAGGAATATGAAGCCATTGTGTATTAATATATTTATTTTACTTTTACAGACTACATGGAGATGCAATAAAGAAAAAATCTGATATTTTTATCCTCGCCTGGTAAAAAAAGCTATATTTTGATGCAATAAACCATCAAAACCATCCTGAGTTAGCTTTTAATGAAACTGAATATCTTCTAATACACCTAGAATGCAATTGTAACTGTAAATCTGATGAAAATAAACTAAAATACAACAGTTATCATACAACATTTTCAAATATATATATATATATTTTTCCATATTTTGGCAATATTTATTGTTAAAATGCTGACTTTTATTGATAGATATCTTTAAAACACTTTTTCAGTCCATACAACCTATTTCCAAATGCCAAAACATTGAAAAAAACAGGAGTATTCATCAACATTCCTGTCACCAAAAGCACTCCCACGCTGTAGATTTAGAAGGGAACATCCCACAGTGATGGGGGGGTATCAATCGATCCGGCTTGAGCAGACCTTTAATTTGATACCCTGCATGTCTATATATCTCCAACGGATCGGCCACAAAATGGCAAAAAACACCGTATGTTCTCAAGCAGCATGTTTCCTCTCTGCAGAAAAGACGACAGCAGGCAGGCAGCTTGCAGGTATTGCACAATAATGAAGATGGCGGGTTTCGGAATTAAAACGGCGAAAAAAAAATATATCAATAATTTTCATCGCCCAGAGCACCATCGCCCCCATCTGCTTTCAACAGCTTAATTATGGATATTTGGAAAATAAAAACATTGAATAAATGTTATTTTAATCAGTATATAGTGTCTACAAGTATTGTTAAACTCTCGACACAGTTTTGATCATTAGAAACAGCCATAATTACTGTAATTTCACAGCTTTTGACTTTTATTATAATTCTTAGATTACAAGTTAGATTAACATAGTATATAATTGCCTCAAAATGGTAAAATTCCAGAAAGGTAATATTTTATTGTTAAATGACAGGCGTTCGCACCTTTTAATGGGGTTTAAAAAGAAAACTTCCTGTAAAATTACGGGTTTGTGATGAAAAATTTATTTTAATGGCATTTTACAGATACTTGATTGAAGAGTCTTAGCTATAGGTGTATTATCAAAACCTAAAGTAAACATATTTAAATCCTGTTTTTTCATAATTAAAAATTATCGAGCTATCTCTCCCCTCGACTTGCGTCCTCCCTGGAGAAGCCGGCGTTACCATCCAAACCATGTCGCGCCACATCCACGCTCGTGGGGAAGGCGTACATGGCAGCGGGCCAGGCAGGTGAGAGCTTGCACACCATGGCGGTGCTTCAAGCCTACCAAGCCGACCTGCTACAGGAGATGGTTCAGAGGGGGGGTCCCTCTGAGGAAGATCTGGTGGAACCCGTGCTGGGAGGGTCTTGTCGCCGGCTGGTCATTTCGACAGACGCCTCCCTCACGGGCTGGGGCACGGTCATGGGCGGCCGCTTTGCAAGGGGATCCTGACAGGTGCATCAGTCCGAGTGGCATATCAACTGTCTCGAGATGTTGGCGGTGTTCCAGGCTCTAAGGAGTTTCCTGCCCGATCTCCAAGGCCACCACGTCCTGGTTCGTTCCGACAACACAGCGGTGGTGGCCTATCTGAATCACCAGGGCGGTCTGCGCTCGTGCCCTCTGTACAGACTGGCGCGTCAGATCCTCCTGTGGTCCCAGCAGAGGTTACCATCGCTCAGGGCGATGTATCTCCCGGGGACGCAGAATCAGGGAGCAGACCTGCTGTCGAGGCAGGGACTGAGGCCCGGGGAATGGAGACTTCACCCTGAAGTGGTGGTGCTCTTGTGCGAAGAGTTCGGCCCCATAGACGTGGATCTGTTTGCATCTCAAGAGACTACGCACTGCCCGCTATGGTTTTCTCTCGTTCCTCCAGCCCCGTTGGGTCTGGACGCCATGGTACATTCGTGGCCGAGGCTACGTCTGTACGCTTTTCCCCCAGTCGCTGTCGGCGATGTCGGCCTACTGCTCGTAGCCCCGTTCTGGCCAACCCGGGTGTGGTTCTCGGACATCATGTCGCTCCTGGACGGCCCGCCGTGGCAGGTCCCTCTGAGGAGAGACCTGCTGTCCCAGGCGCAGGGCCGGGTTCTTCACCCTTGCCCCGCCGTATGGCGGCTGTGGGTCACACACAATGAACACACACACACACACATACACACACACACACACACAGCTGATTACCAGTTTTTATTAAAGGAAAATCTAGTATTTGCAGGTGTTGTATCATTCTTTTTAACAATATATTGATTACATTAACACGATTTTTATGTGAAATTATATAGTAAAACTCAATTAAAAGCAGCACTCTACTATACATTTAACCCTGATTATTTGTATTATAGCAGTGTTCAACTATATTTAAAGCTACTTTAATTGTTTTTAGAGGTGTATATGTTAATTAAACAATAAAAGCCCCTAAAATTGCACAAGATATTATGTAAAATTAAAGTTACAGACTTGTCATTATGGAATATTACCATATTTTTACGAGTGGGTTATTTACTGTTATATTACAGTATTTTTCTGGCGTCCCAGCTGCCAGAATATTTCCGTTCTTTTAGGAGTTGGTTATTTGCTGTTATGCAAGGGTATTTTTCTGGCGTCCCAGCTGCCGGAATTTTTCCGTTCTTTTACGAGTTGGTTATTTATTGTTATGTAACGGTATTTTTCTGGCACCCCAGCTGCCGGAATATTTCGTTTTTTTCACTTTTTCTTTAACAGGGTATTTCAACACCTTACCTCAATCCTAATACTGAATTGAACACAACTGTGCAACGAGCCTTGCTCAACTGTCAATTACATGCATCTGCAAAATGATATTTTAGATCTGCTCCGTCACCCATTGAATGGTAGCAAAAGCTTCGAAACTTCAGAGGATATATTATAATAAAACAATATAAAAATGGCGTTAACAAGCAGAGTTGCATTGCAAATAAAATGTTTAATTTATGACATGACATGCTTGTTTTTTTTTCCTTTTTTGTTTGACCTAATATTTCTCTAAAATACAAAGATATAAGCATGCAACTTCACTGATCTGCTGATCTGGTCACTGTATTTCTGCTACACTACCCCACTGACGCTTTTGGTTACACTTTTCCAACTCCACTTTCATAATAATAAGCGCATCAAACATCAATTGGTGGAAAAGAAATCGTACTGGCCTTCAAATTAACTTCAATGATAATGGGTACAAAACAGTTGTCTTTCTTGCCCACTATGGTAATGTTTTTATTGTAGGACAGTCTTATTCATGTGTCTGCATTAACATCATCTTTTATATACATGGTGACATATATAAGGAAGGTTATCCAGATGTTTCAAGATTACAGTAAGTCTGCCATCTGTCCATGTTGGAAATAGTTTTGCTTTAAACCAGACCCAAAATATACAACATCAACACTATCGCCACTGGTTAACTGGGGCTCTTTTTTTCAATTTTATTGAGTAACCCTGGCTATCTCATAGAACTTTTAATCCTTGACAAAGCAGAGTTCTAAGCTTAGATCTTTACTTACAGCCATTTTGCACCTCCAAAGTCTAGACTAAAATCAAAAGGTCATTAGGGGTTTTCCCTCAGGGTCCCGTGTAATGGTGATCCAGCCATTACAGAACAAGGAGGAGATCAGTAAGGAGATCAAACAACTCAAATCAGTTCTTTTTTAGAGCATAAATAGGTACAATTGCAACTACTCCTTCCAAAAAACATCCGTTTAGTATTTCTCTAGGGTTTTTGATCAATATGACTCAGGAGCTACTTGAACAGGTGGTGGAATTTTCTTGCCTTCAGCAGATCAGCAATGACACATTTCAGCAATGACGAAGCAGTGCTATTATTGCTGCATTTATTTTGGTAATAAAGAATCACTCTGAATATTCAGTTGAATCTCAACTCTAATTAATTACTTTACACTTCAGTGTTGTGAAACTTTAACGCATTTTAGAAACCTCACACACTGTTTGTGTTAATGTGTAGGTTCTCCCATGTATGGCCCTGAGCACCACACAATAAGTGTATGAAAGGAATAGATTTACTGTATGGAGGTTCTAGTAAGCCTAGCAAGATAATATTGACTAATTCAGAGATGTATTGCTGTTGATTTATCAACACATTTGAAAAGCATAGTCATACAGTGAATACATAAATTGAAACCCAAAGAAAGGGTGAAAAACCTCTTAATAATGTGTGTTGAGGAAAGATAGTGATGGCCATGATTCTGTATTGATCGGCACAGACAGGGTCAATATAACACCACACCTGCTGGAGGAAGATGGGCCTTAAATGTCTGTGTTTAAGTGGACTGTAACAATTACATTTATCAAATACAGGTCTTCGCCCTACATCTTACTGAGTGCATTGAAATTATAAATAGGACATTTGCTTGAACAAAATTGCTCTTCACAGGCATTCAGCAGATCTGATTCTTCACTTTTTCGATTTCCATTGGGGGGTTTGAACAGTAGTAATATCGCTACAAAATGATTTTTAATTTTTTTGTTTTTAAGCCATAATTACATTATTCAGTGTTTTGTTCTTAAGAAAATCACTCTTGCTGTATCTTTTCTATCTAATTATACAAAGTCTAACCATACAGACAGTGTGGTTAGACTTTGGCTTCTTAGTGGCCGTGTTTTAGCATGTTGAAACCAGCACAACGCACAGGAGGTTGTTTCTAGGTGATTCTAAATTGTACATGAACCTATATCCTACAATGTACAACCTACATTTCTCTGTGGCACAATAGAATTTCATTAATTTCTGCATTTACATTTAGATACCTCACATGAGATATATGTAGTTTTCAATGGCCACTAGCAGTGCGGTTTTCTGATTGCAAACCTGTTGCGTGTTTGTACGCGTGCTCGAACTCATGAGCGAGCATAATAAGAATCCATGCTCGTTGCATGACAACGTTACATTGACTGCATTTAGCTGATGTGATACATCAGCATTAACTCCCATGCCGCTTTTTAATAACTATTTGTGTATCTTTTACCGGACGCTCAGCAATGTGAGCACAGCTAAATTTATTGGATGATAACGAAAACAGTTGGTGAGCTAGACTAAATATTATAAATGAAATTGTTGCCACAGTTATAACAGTTAGACATAACAGTTACAGTATGTAACATTATTGTAGTGAATGGGTCTTCCACTGTGTTGTTCTGTGAAATTATCCTGCACTACTGAATATTATGTGGGTCACGTAAGTTAAAGTGACTGAGATGGTGGAGAAGCTGTGTACCAGAGTATCGGTAAAACAACAATAGATTTTAATTGAATGTTATGAATAGCGGCACATCTGTGTCAACATAGCTGGCTGCCCCTGCCTTGCTTCACTAGGCCTACAGACTATTATAAACCAATCGCTCCACATCTTGTAGGCTAAAATCAACACTTTTACATAATACCAGTGATACACAGGATAGTAATGGGTCGAGTTAGCTGGTGAAGTAATGATGGAATATTGGAAAGCCATACAACTAAGTTATAGTATTTTGCACTGGATAACTACTCAACGTTAGCCGACGAGCTAACATTATCTAACTTGAGCCAACTTAAGTATGTTTTCCAGTAATGTTAGTTTACCTGTCCAATAGGATGAAAGCCAAGTCTGGGTTGGTCAGTTTCAAAACAAAGCGGAGGTCTCTCCGTGACTGAAGACTTTCTGATTTCTGTGTTTGCACCCAACGTCAATCTGATTCTCATTTGGCCTGAAGTGCTCCAGTATATAAAACTTTATTGTTGGTTTTTATCCTTGCGTGGAGTTTCTGTTGGAGTCTGTGTTGTGCTGGGAGTCGTTTATTGGTTTTAGCAGACTCCATCTCATTAGCTGAGGCATTGTTTCTGTATGTTTGGTACAGATTCAGCAGAGGAGAGGCTCTGGAGCGTGCATGCCTGAAAATCCGACCCTGTGTCTTCGCATAGGAATAGGCATACTGGCCCTCAGAGGTAACAGAAAAACCTGGAAAGTGGACCGCGCAACTTTTAGTCCTAGGAACTACTTTTCAAGCAATGAGAAGGTTCCTTTAGCCCATTGTTGTCTGTGTTTCCATGTCAGTCTAAAGACCTATTAGACTCTAAAGAAAGATTAGGCAAGTTAGTACCATGTACCATTTATTTTTATCAATAAAAATGGTCACAGCTGCATAACTCTATTGTTTTAACTTATTAAACACATCAGCCGCAATTCAGCGTAAGGACCTTTACTTGTTTTAACCTATGCAATCTCAATATGGTTTTAAAAACTGAGCTTTCCGGTGTATAATATTGAACTTGGCAGCCACTACTTCCTCAGAGCATTGTAAATGAAAGAATATTGTAACACAAGCCTAAACATTGCCTTTTTACATTTACGTATAGTATAGTTTAGGAGTTAAATTTTTTATATCATCTGATTTCTCCCAAATTGATCATCTTGTTGATAGTGCTGCAGGCTCGCTGCGAATGACATTTGACTCTGTTGCCCCTCTAAAAAAGAAAATACTAAAACAAAGACGATCAGCTCCATGGTATAATACTGAAACTCGCAAATTAAAGCAAATATCACGGAAACTTGAGAAGAATTGGCGTTCCACCAAACTGGAAAATTCTTGTTTAATTTGGCAAGATAGTCTTAAAACTTATAGGAAGGTCCTCCGTAATGCCAGAGCAGCGTACTACTCGTCATTAATAGAGGAAAGTAGGAACAATCCCAGGTTTCTTTTCAGCACTGTAGCCAGGCTGACAGTCACAGCTCTATTGAGCCAAGTATTCCCATAGCTCTCAGTAGTTACGCTTCATGAGCTGCAACTGGCACTGACTTATCTCTAAACTCAGGAACCGTAGAAACGGCTGTAAAACCAGTTATATGTTTAGACTGCTTTGCTTCCCTCAATCTTTACCAACTAACTGCAATCATTTCTTCATCTAAACCATCAACCTGCCTCTTAGACCCCATCCCGACTAGGCTGCTTAAAGACGTTTTACCCTTAGTCAGCACTTACCTACTAGATATGATCAATCTATCTTTATCAACAGGCTATGTACCACAGTACTTTAAAGTAGCTGTAATTAAACCTCTTCTGAAAAAGCCCAGACTTGATCCGGATGTTTTAGCCAACTATAGACCTATATCTAACCATCCATTTCTCTCCTGGAGAGAAGATCCTGGAGAAAGCAGTCGCCAAACAGCTGTGTGACTTTCTACATAGCAATAGTTTATTTGAGGATTTTCAGTCAGGATTTAGAGCTCATCATAGCACAGAGACAGCACTGGTGAAAATTACTAATGACCTCCTAATTGCATCAGACAAAGGACTTGTCTCTGTACTAGTTTTATTAGATCTTAGTGCTGCATTTGATACCATTGACCATCAGATACTATTACAGAGACTGGAACATTTCATTGGCATCACTCTGCGCATGCGTTGGCGTCTGTAGCCACCTGTCGGAAGCTCCGTCTTGAACCGGACTCTTATCCAGTTTTAATCTACTTTTTTCGTTACATTTTTTATATCCTTTTATTTAACTTAACTTTATTTAAGTTTTACGTGGGTTAAGGATTTTAGTCATCCGACATGGATTTTAAGATAGATGACCGTAAAAACGCGATCAACGCTACTGATCGCAACAAAGCTCCGGTGACTATGCAAGCCGAGATAACTCTGCCCCATGAGGACTGCTCACTCCTTAAGAAAGCGAACAAGAAGATTGCTGACCTTATGGAAGACATCCGACGACTTTCAGAGGAACTCAAAGAGAAAGATTCCCTGCTGACTGGCTTTATGGATGTAGCTTCAGTACAAGCCAAACAGATTGTTTCTCTTAGCGCAACCGCTAACATCCAGGACACCGTGTTTTGGGACCCCTCTAGTCTTCCCAGGCTTTCATCCTGCTCGACTCCGAAGCATCAGTCAACCTGGGCTGAAGTGGTGGTCCGTGGCTGCAAGAGAGGCTCGGATGGGGCTGCCTCTCCTCCGGACATCGGCCTCTCCAACCGCTATGCAGCCTTGTCTAACGACACTCCGGTCCATCCAGCGGATTCACCTGCGGCTTCGAGTCTCCCTGATACGGATCTCTTTCGGCGCACAGTGCCTGCCGACACTGTTGCATCTCCGCCACCGGCTACATCTCCTGCACTGGGCCGCCGGTCTGCCGCCGGACTTGATCGGCGGCCGTCATCCCGGTCAAAAACCTCCGCTTCCCGACGTAGGATCCTGAAGGAGGCTGTGCTCAGACGGTCCGGAGGCCGTCTCTACCCTGCACCGTCGGGTAGCCCTTCTGTCAGGTCTGTTACTGCTACTCCAACACAACACTCAACAGCTCACACACTCCATCCTCAGTCCGCACACAGTGTTGAAGCAGATTCTGCTCAGTCCTACTCTGGAACCCCACAACCAGCATCTCCTCGTCCTCTTTTCTCCCCAACCACACTAATAATTGGTGACTCCATAACCAGAAACCTCCGTTTCTTTAACGCTACCACTCGCTGCTTCCCCGGTGCCACCACGGCTGACATTTTAAAAAAACTCCAGGACCTGATGCCGTCGCTCCCGTCCTCCATCACAAGAGTGATAGTCCATGTCGGAACAAATGACACAGCTCTTCGGCAGTCTGAGCTGACAAAATTAGATTTTAACCGTCTTCTTAACTTTTTAAAGCAGTGCGGAAAGTCCGTTTTTATCTCTGGTCCCATTCCCACAGTCGGTCGCGGTGCTGGCCGCTTCAGTAGACTCCTTGGCCTCCACGACTGGCTCCAGTCCGCCTGCAGGGCTCACCGTGTGTTTTATGTGGATAATTTTAATATTTTCTGGCAAAGAATGTCTCTTTTTAAGACAGACGGACTTCACCCAAACAAACGGGGCTCAGAAATGTTAGCTGCGCACATACAGCATGTGGTGCGGTCCACACATGACTTACGTGAATGACTCATCATTCATGCAGCACACCTGGACACACCACCACTCACAGAACAGATCTCTGCCTCACTGCCACAAACAACTGTCTCCACCTGCTGGCATGTAAAGCCGTCTGCTCCCAGCGCTGTTCCACAGACTTCTATTCCTGTCATCATCACGCATAGACCAGTAAACCGAAATGTGCACATCCCACACAGAAATATTAGTAATCTCTTAAGGATTAGGACAACTGCACCAACTCCAGCACCCAGAACAAACTCATTTAAAATGGCTCTCTTCAATGTGAGATCACTTTCAAGTAAGACTTTTATCTTAAATGATTTTATCTTGTCTGCAAATCTAGATTTTATGTTTTTAACTGAATCCTGGTTGCAAATGAATGACTATAGCCAGCTAGCTGAACTGTGTCCGCCTCAATATGATTGCTTTAGTCAACCGAGGGTCAGTGGTCGTGGTGGTGGGCTAGTGAGCGTGTATAGGAAAAATTTTAAATGTCATCAAGTACGCTGTGATGAATTTAGCTCCTTTGAAGTTCTCACTCTTAAAGTTGGAGGGCTGCAACCTATCATATTTGTTATAATTTATCGCCCCCCAAAACCGCCTGGAGGATTTTTATCAGAACTTCCTGAATTTTTATCTACCCTGGTTTTAAATTATGACAGAATTGTTCTTTGTGGCGATTTTAATATTCATGTTGATGACCCCAACAATGTTAATGCAACTGACTTTTTAAATATGGCCACTTCTTTTAACTTCAAACAACATGTCAAAGGGCAAACACATAACCGTGGTCATACACTGGACTTGGTTTTTACCCTGGGTGTCAGCATTTCCTCTGTGGAATTAGTGGACATGACCATATCTGACCACAGATGTATTGTTTTTAGCTGCGATTCGCCTGTTACTCACGCCGCCTCACCAAGCTCCGTGTGTTGTCGCATCTTTAATGAACAAAGTGTTTCAAAGTTTTGCGCAGTCTTTCAGAGCCAAAGCCAACACCTGTCTGATTCCAACACCAACAATCTGGTTGATCACTTCAATCATATCTGCTTGTCGTCACTAAATATTACTGCTCCTCTAAAGGTTAGGCCTACGTCTAAAGCTAGTAAACAACCCTGGATAAATGACAGCATTCGCAGCCTAAAAAGGGAATGCAGGAAAGCAGAGCGCAGATGGAAAAAATCCAGTCTCCAAGTCCATTACCTCAGTCTGAAGGATTTATTAATTAACTACAATAAAATGGTTAAGGATGCGAGAACACACTATTTTTCTGAACTCATTACTACACATAAACACAATCCCAGGTTTCTGTTTAAGACTGTGGATCAGCTGGTAAACCCAACCCCTCCTTGTGCCTCAGCTGGAAGTAATGATGACTGTGAATTGTTTTTATCTTATTTTACCAATAAGGTGGTGTCAATCAGAGCCTCTATTACCCCCGTGGCCTCTTACTCAGAGGTTCCTCACCAGCAACAACAGAGTTTTAACCAGTTTTATCCCATCGACTTGTCTGAGCTTTTAAAAACAATATCACAAATGAGAGTGTCCTCCAGCCCACTTGATATAATACCTACAAAATTTTTACTAAAAGTAATAGATTCTGTTGGGCCCCATTTGATCTCTGTTTTCAACAGCTCCCTATCTACTGGTTGTGTCCCTGATTATTTTAAAACGGCTTGCGTGAACCCACTTTTAAAGAAACCTGGTTTAGATCCCTCCCTCCCACAAAATTTTAGACCAATTTCAAAACTGCCTTTTACTGCAAAGATTCTAGAAAGAATTGTGTCCAAACAGCTGCTCACTGTGCTGGAAAATAACAAAATATTTGAAAAGTTTCAGTCTGGTTTTAGGAAGTACCACAGCACTGAGACTGCCCTGCTTAAAGTCACCAATGACCTTTTAATGTCTGCTGATGAAGGTATGTGCTCAGTCCTTGTACTCCTGGACCTTAGCGCTGCTTTTGACACCATTGATCACAACATCATGTTAGACAGACTGAGGCACTGGGTGGGGATCTCTGGTACTGCTCTAGAATGGTTTTCATCCTACCTGTCAAATAGGAAGTTTTGCGTGTCTGTAAACAACTATGTCTCTTCATTCTGTCCAGTTAAATATGGTGTGCCTCAGGGGTCGGTCTTAGGACCCATTTTGTTTTCCTTGTATCTGCTTCCCCTTGGACATATTATCCATAAACATGGCATTTCTTTTCATATTTATGCTGATGACACACAAATATACTTGCCCGTCAGATCCACAGACCCTGGAATGCTGAGTTCACTTAACAACTGCCTTTGTGAAGTTAAAAAATGGATGTCAAATAATTTCCTCCAGCTGAACTCAGACAAAACAGAAATCCTGGTCATCGGGTCCCAGCAGATGGCAAATCAAATACTGCCATCTGCTGGTTCCCTAGTAAATCACATTAAGCCTGTGGCAAAGAACCTTGGTGTTTGGTTTGATAGTAATTTAAATTTCGAGCAGCACACCACAAAGCTTGTTCAATCATGTTTTTATCAACTTAGAAATATAGCTAAAATTCGATCTATGTTAACTTTTAAGGACACCGAGACCATTTTACACGCCTTCATCTCATCACGCCTGGATTATTGCAACAGCCTTTTCACCTGTTTAACCCAAAAATCTATTGATCGACTCCAGACTGTCCAGAACTCAGCTGCCAGGCTTTTAACCAGAACAAAGAAATATGACCACATTACTCCTATTTTAGCTTCATTACACTGGCTCCCAGTATGTTTTAGAATTGACTTTAAAATTCTATTGATCACTTTTAAAGCTCTTCATGGCCTCTCGCCTTGTTATATTTCTGACCTTTTAGTCCCATACGCACCAGCACGTACCTTGAGATCCTCGGGCAGAGGTCTGTTGTCTGTTCCAGAGTCTCGACTGAAAACTAAAGGGGACAGAGCGTTTGCTGTCAGGGCCCCGAGGCTCTGGAACAGCCTGCCCGAGGAAATCAGGTCGGTTGAGTCAGTGAACTCTTTTAAGTCTCTTCTTAAAACATACTTTTATAGGAGAGCTTTTCCCGATCTTATTTGACTTTATTTTATCCCTTTTATTTTATTGTATTTTACTAATTTTATATTAAATTTTCATGCTCTTATCTTTTTTTTGTATTATTCTTTATACTTGTTAAAGCACTTTGTAACTTGTTTTTGAAAAGTGCTCTACAAATAAGGATTATTATTATTATTATTATATTAAAGGAACCGCTCTAAGCTGGTTTAAGTCCTATTTATCAGATCGATGTTAACAATGAATCCCCCATGCACGCCAAAGTTAGTCATGGAGTTCCACAAGGATCTGTGCTTGGACCAATCCTCTTCACTTTATATATGCTTCCTTTAGGCAATATCATCAGGAAACATTCCATAAACTTTCATTGTTATGCAGATCCTCAGTTATATCTATCGATCAAGTCAGATGAAACTCATAAGTTAGCTAAACTTCAAATGTGCCTTCATGATGTTAAAACCTGGATGACCTGTAATTTTGTAATGTTAAACTCAGATAAAACTGTTTTTATTGTTCTGGGGCCCAGGCACCTCCGTGACGCTTATCTAAAAATATAGTTAACCCTTGATGGCATTGAACTGTGAGGAATCTTGGAGTTATCTTTGATGAGGACATGTCCTTTAAGCCTCACATTAAGAAAATTTCAAGGACCACCTTTTTTCACCTACGTAATATTGCCAAAATCAGGAACATCCTGTCTAAAAATGATGCAGAAAAACTAGTCCATGCATTTGTTACTTCTAGGCTGGATTACTGCAATTCCTTATTATCAGGCTGCTCGAAAAAGTCCATTAAGACTCTTCAGCTGATCCAGAATGCTGCAGCACGTGTTCTGACAGGAACCAGGAAAAGAGATCATATTTTTCCTGTCTTAGCTTCTCTGCATTAGCTTCCTGTAAAATCCAGAATATAATTTAAATCATTCTTCATACCTAAAGCTCTTAATGGTCAGGCACCATCTTACCTTAAAGAGCTCATAGTACCTTACTACCCCACCAGAGCACTGCGCTCCCAGAATGCAGGGTTACTTGTGGTTCCTAGAGTGTCCAAAAGTAGACTAGGAGCCAGAGCGTTCAGCTATCAAGCTCCTCTCCTGTGGAACCAGGTTCCAGTTTGGGTTCAGGAGGCAGACACCATCTCCACATTTAAGAGTAGGCTTAAGATTTTTCTCTTTGATAATGCTTACATTTAGGGCTGGCTCAGGTGAGTCCTGAACCATCCCTTAGTTATGCTGCTATAGGCCTAGACTGCCATGATGCACTGAGCTCCTCTCCTCTTCTTTCTCTCCCTCTGTATGCAACCTCAACCCATTAATGCATGTTACTAACTGGACTTCTTCCCTTTCCCGTAGTCTTGTGCATTCTTGTCCCTCTCCTCTCTCCTCCTATCACTTCCTGCAGGTTTTCTGGCTCTGGAGCTGTGGAGTCTGGATCTGTGGTTGCGAGTCACCTGCTGCCCCCGTGTTCCTGCTCGACACCCTCTGCTACAATTATTGTTACTAGTCCTATTGTTATTATAATTATTAACATTACGATTATTTTCATTAACACTACTATAAATATCTGTACCATTTTTCATTTAGTCTGTAGCAACTTTACCTTTACTGTCTGTACCTCTGTGTGTATATTGTGTAGGCTGCCTCTCTCTCTCTCTCTCTCTCTCTCCCCCCTTCACCCCCAACCGGTCAAGGCAGATGGCCCACCCTGAGCCATTGTTCTGCTCGAGGTTTCTGCCTCTTAAAAGGAATTTTTACCTTGCCTCTGTCGCCTAGTGCTTGCTCTTGGTGGGAATTGTTGGGCTTCTGTACATAAAATCACAGAGTACGGTCTAGACCTGCTCTTTTATGAAAAGTGCTGTGAGATAACTGCTGTTGTGATTTGGCGCTATATAAATAAAATTTAATTGAATTGTTACCGCAGCGCCAGAGAAGGCCGGCCTGTGACCCAGCAACGCGTCGAGATGGTTAAACCACTTGCTAGTGAGCCAGTCGAAGCTTAATCCATCAGAAGTTTTCAGAGCAGAAAGCCCCACCCCCAAAGTTCCTGTACTGTGACTTTTTGGGGGATATAAGTGTCCCCAGAACGTAATTTAGATCTCGTTCCCTGTGGTGGAAATGCACTGAGCTCCTCCACAGATTCCTAGTCCCTGCGGTGGAAACGCAGCTACAGTGGTGGAATTAGTAGATGTTAAATTAGTGAGATTAGTGGATATGCTTTGTCCAACTTCAAGATGTTGCTGTATCTCAACATATTTCATAACATTTTACTAGGAATAGCTATTAACTGTTACGCCTTTTCTACATGCACTCAACTTCAAAAATGTGACTAATAATAGTCTAAATAACAGAAAACCAATAAAGACTTAGAGTCTACAGCCAAGAGACACTTCAGTGCTTTGAGCTAAATGAAGCATGCTTATAATGACATTGCTAACATGCTGATGTTCAGCAAATATACTGATGTTTACCATGTTCACTATCTCTCATTCTAATATTTGCTAAATGGCTCTAAACACAGAAGGGAATGTCACTAATCACCTAAATTAAACAGTTAAAACAGTTAGGATATTTCAGTTCAGATCACAATGGTTGACATTGCCATCCATAGAACAATACTGCTAACGTAGCTAAAAATAAGCTAAGGTAAACTGACTTACTGACGCATTTAATCTCTTTAGTTAAAACTTCAGGTTGACATTGTGTGCTTCAAGATATAGTAATTCTGATTCTGATTTGATTATGTTGGTCACTGATCAAGGACAGTAAATATAGATTCTCACCTAAGTTGTTTTTCCTACCCGTTATCATCATTCTAATTGTTTACAGGGCTTTAAGCCAGCACACATTTTAGTCACTGTTTTTGAGTGCCAAATGAATGTGGTTTATTGTAGGTCATTAGTACTTGTTTGTATTACAGAATGACATTTTTAGACAGAGGGTAGAGAGCCGTGAAGACAGCGTTTCCTGTCAGCCCGCAGCACTTCTTAAACTGACTCAAGGCTGTGATGAAAGGTCAGTGGTGGGCTAACAAAGGCAAGGGTGCGAGGAAGAAAAACACACGAATCAAGCATTACAGACCGTAGGCTGTGTGACCACACACAGATTTAATAACAGTCCACCAGGCACAAAGGCAGTGTGGCTATAGGGGAGAGGAAGAAGAAGAAATGAATAAATACACTCACACACGCTCATGGTTATTTTTCATACAAATACAGACAGGCCTACAACATCCTATATCGTGTTATTTTAGTTCCCAAAAAGCTTACCACTTCATCTCCTGCTGGGCTATGATGTTGATGTGAACAAATTAAAGGAGAAATGTGTGAACTCTTTACTGCATCTACTTATTTTTCATTTTTTTTGCTCATTGTTGGGGTGTTTCTACACTGCATCTCACAGATCATTTATCATTTAAATTATTTCAAACAGGCCTTTGTGACATAACTGCACAGATTCAAATTTCTAAACTTTTAGCTTCCTGTAGCGCTTCCAATATGTCTGTTTAGAACAGCAAATAAAAAGCTTTCACAAACTGGATACAGACTAGTTTGAATAAATGTGATGCAATAATCTGGATATTTTTTTGAAAATGTTGCAGATCATTACTTAAAGCTTCAACAAAATCTCTTAAAAATCCATTTATCTATTTCAGTATTTGAGGAAATGGCAACAGTGATTGCTCATTTTGCAAATATGCAGTCATTTGTGCAGCAGGAGGGGTATTAATTATTCAGAAAAAAAGTAATTTCATCTCAAAACGAAAAGGTATTCACATCAGACAAAGATTACAGTGAATATTTACTGGATTTTGCTTCTTGATTTATTTTCTTCACAGGATTTCTCTCGCTATTCGCTACAGTGATTTTTTACACTAGTAAGTAGTTCTTATTTCTACTCTTCTCTGCCCTCCCTCTATGTTCTTTTGCATTTGAACTATCTCGCTGTTCTTCACACTGATTTTTCACTTCACACAGAACAGACTTCATTCTGTTTATGAATCCACTGTCATGGGTGCACATTGATTGCCAAAAATGCTGCAAATGACTTCCATGAATACTCCAAATGCTATTATCAAAAGTGGAATGTATTTCATCAATCACTAAATTACTCAAAAACATCAGGCACCAATCACAGATTTGCAGAATGTGGGAATGTGCTAGCTCAGGAGCCAAAATGTATTACAAACGCTGCTGTTATTGAGTTTGACAGCATCTAATAAGAATCATATCTTCCTGTTGTTTTCAGACAGAGAAAAAAATTATTTTTGCTTACGAGTGGAATGAAAGCTTGGAGGAGCACGGTGCATCTCCTCTTTCATTTACTTACTTCTTCAAAGCAGCAGAATGCTTATGACACACTCCAATGAGAGCAACACATTCCCGAAACCTCTCGCCCGACACTTTCATGCCATTTCCTACCATTGCTGAGACATCAGTGGCAGAGCTGGGTTAATCCTTCTGTCGTGTTCTGGTCGATTTGGGTGTTTTTTTATATTATGAAAGTTTTCGCTCTGAAAAATGTAGCTCATTTAATCAAATGTTCATAAGGTTTTTGTACACTTAGGTCATTAGAAATGATAGGTGAGACTACAATTAACGTATAAAATTGAGCTCAGGAAAACGCCCATTCATCATTGATTGACAGATTGTGAACATTTTTAATGTTTTTGTCATTGTTAGTAATATTTTTATTGTTATACATTCTTTAATGTGTTCAGACATTGATTTTGTAATATAGTTATGTTTGTAATATAAAGTTTTAATGGATGGTTTTGGGCAAGGTAGGCAACTGCCTTGGGCCTCCAAGGCCCCTATTTATATACCAAGATGTTTACATAAAAATACATAGATAATTGCTATTTTAGCTTGCATATATGTATATGATCTTTAATAACTTATAACTCAAAGCACTTCTTTTAATGTGTGTAGATAATTATTAATATGTTGGAGCCAATTTTCACTAGGTTATATACTGTTGGATTGTTTAATTAAGAACATTGCATATTTTATTAATGGATCATGTGGTTCATGTGTAAAACCTTAAAAAACAACTATAAATTAAAGCTGCAAGCAGCATTGGGTGGGCCCTCGCATGTGTAGTGCGTCAAGGTGTGAGGCGGCCGCGTTGCATATTATGGAGCTCTGCCAGTGCAGCTGTCAATTTGCTACGCACTTTGGACGCTGCATGAAGGTGTTATACGTCACTTCTTGTGTCCCCTTTGTGGCGCTACATAGCACTTGGCGCTATGAATATAAATTAATATTGGGGTGTAGATGTGTTCGGGGCGGGACAGTTATCAAGCACGTAAAGTTTTGTGCAGATGTGAGCATGTACACTGAAGTTACAACAACTTCCTTTGTCATGGTGAAGAGTTGATCTTTGATGCCACGCCACAGACATGCCCATTGACGAAAACTCACAGATAGCACAACTTTTCATCGTTAATGGCTTTAGAATGCACGGTAGAAAATGTAAGTCGATCGGACTAAATCCCTAGGAGGAGTTCGTTAAAGTACGGAATGTGTAAATCATCCAAAAATTACCGTAAAATTCTAAATGTCCGACTTCCTGTTGGGTTTAGGGTATCACTCCAAGAGGCTTTTTGGTACATCTGGACATGATATATGTGCCACAGAAATTTCATACATGTAGATGAAACGTGCCACGGGGGGCTGCTTCGTTAAAAGTAATTTCCTGTTGCCAGCAGGTGGCGCTATGACCATGGGTGAATGTTGGTATGTACATGTGTTCAGGGCGGGACTCTTATTAAACTTTCACAGAAACTTGTACAGATCTGAGCATGTACAGTAAAGTACAACTTCCTGTGTTATGGCGAAGCATTGCACTTCGCCGCCACGCCACTGCCAAGCTGTTCACCGAAAATTCACAAGTTTTACAACATGGCCTCATCAATGTGCTAAGGGTGTCCAACCTGCAAAAAGTTGATCGGACTAATTCCCTAAGAGGAGTTTGTTAAAGTACAAAGTGTTTAAATTGCCAAAAATGGCTGACTTCCTGTTGGGTTTAGGCTATAGCTCCAAGAGACTTTTTTGTGCATCTGGACATGTTAGACATACCACAGAAATTTCGTACACATAGGTGAAACTTAGTCCAGGGGCTGCTCTGTAGGGGGCGCTAGCGAGCCATTTTTCCACGCCCATGCACGAAACACATAAAATACCAAATTTTGCGCTGCCTCTGAATTATGTGCAAAGTTTTCGAGTATGTTTAGGCCCCCAAACTTGAGGTTACTTTGCAGAAAAAAAATTCCATTCATTTCAATAGGGACCTCGCACGGTTCGTGCTCGGGCCCTAAAAATAAGTAAAAAGAACTGTATATGCCTCTTAAATGTAGTGGAATGTGTAAAAAGAGCCATAAAATGGAAATAGTAAAATGATCCCTTAACATTGAAAAAAGTCAAGTTCCTTCAGAACTGCACAGCACTTGAATAAATGTACTTAGTAGTACAGACTTTCCACCACTAGCTGGTCCGGTGATGATAAGGCATGTGGGAGGACACACACCTGGTTGTGTAGCACAACTATGCTTTTTGTCCTTCTTACCCTATTAACCATCTCATCACTCCTCCGATTTATCGTATATAACAACAGTTATAAAATCTAATACTGCCATTGTCATGTATAATATGTCAGTCACAGGGGGCAGATTTCTGCAGAACGAGTACTTTTCCTTTTGATACTTTAAGTACATTTTCCTAATTAAAAGAATACTTTTACCTGTGTAGAATTTTGCAGGTCTTTTACTTCAGTGTTTTTACATTAATGCAGTGGTACTTTTAAAGGATGTGGATCTACAAAAATTAAATGTCATGGTGTGTGGAGCCTCCCAACCTCAAATACACATGGTCTTTTTCTACAGTGTCAGTGGCATTAATGAACAGCTCTGTCCATCAAGCTATATATGGACAAAGCAGCTTTTTAAGCCTCAGTCTCTGAAGCATTGGCCAATTACGGACACCTGTTATTGCGTTAATTGCCCAATTAACTCATCCATCATTAAAACAAAATAGGTCACCTAAATTAGTCTATATTTACTCCAGCCTATGGGAGGAGAGAACTTAGTGGGCAGGTGTTTTTATAGAATGGACAGTAGTGGCAAAGCATCAGTAAAGACTAAAATATTGGAAAAATATGCTAATTTAAGAGATCAATAATTTCAATGAGAATTTGAGCTCTAATGGAATTCCAGCGTGCTGTGCAACTTCAACAAACTTTAAAGACTGCTAGCACTTTCCCCAGTGTAACCTTGATAGAAAATAAAAGGAAGTGGGAGTGCTACTGTATCTTGCATGCTCTGCCAGGCAGAACACTGCTCTGTTGAGGAGTAAAAAGGAGAGGACAGAAAGGCAGGCAGCATGCCTGCGAGGAGGTGAGGCTTTTCTGTGCTCCTTGTCCCCGGCTAATTGCCTACGGAAATTTACCCCGTCAGTGAAATAACATATTTTCTGAAGAAACTGCATGGATTCTGCCTGTGATACACGCTAAGAATAACCTGTGACACATCGAAGGCAACAACTGCACTGTCAGGAAAAAGAAAGGAAAGGAAAGGAAAACAATGTTGCCTAAATGCTGATTGTAATAATCTTCTTCACAAACGTTTGTGATCAAATTAAAAGGCGCTACTATCGCTTTTTCATTTCCCCATGTAGAAAATGTATTTTCCTTTATCTTGCGCTAATGTGACAAACATTGTGCTTTGTGATTTCTGCCAAAGACATCAATTGTCTCTTTTGATATAAATTGGGTGGCGTGAGACTTGCTGGGAGAATGGGAGAGCAAGAGGAGGACGTCAAGGGAAGAGAGATGTGCATTCTCAAAGAGTGTTTATCAGAACAAGTTGTTTACACTTGACAAACTCTGATCATAATCTTAATAATCATACTCATAGTCTGCAAAGGGCAAGCAGTCAGGCCATCTATCTGCTACGATTGAGCCATGCTTCAGTTTGAACTAATCTATTTCAGTAAAAATAAATTTTTCGCAGGAAGCTCAGGGACAGTGATGTTTGTATGTGTGTATGCTTGGTGGGTGAAAGTACAAATAAATTAAAGGGAAAAAACTCAAAAGCAAGTACAAAATTATGGGTAAAACCTATTGTGACTGAATGCACAAACCTAAATTATCAGTTGCAGTTTACAACCAACTATTGTTTATCAAGCATGAACTGCCTCACTCCACTTCCACTGTGCGTTTCCATCCATGTCTCTTTTCTGTGGTAATATAATAACAGCCCCCCCCAGTGTTAGGAGGGAGACAGACCAAGCCTTGTAACTGCTTGGGGGAAAAAAGAGAGAAAGAGACAAAATGAAATTGAGGACAGTGATTTTGAAGCTTCCATTTGGCCCATATATTAATTTTTAATTTGAGGGATTTTTCAGAGTCATAAAATACAGATTTGGATTAACTTGTCAGGGAGAAACCACATATCCCCCAGTATACTAGGAAAAAAAAACATATTTCTCTGAATGTTTGTGAATGAATAATTTCTTTCTTTAATACTATGGTGAGTGAATCCTGCTTTAAAATGCACAAAGTTTCAAGTCATTCCAGTATTAAATTTCTTCCACATGACTCAAGGCCACAGAGCATAGCATGGATGAGTATAAAACAGCATGAGTGGCTTGTAAATACAGTAAAAGACTGTGCACTGTTTTTTTATGATTCCAGTGCTCCATTCTTCTCCCAAGAGCATTTGGAGTCTCTGGAATGAGGTGTGTTCTACATTTTCAGATAGGCTATGTATTGTTGTGCCACGCTTTCCCACAATGATGTATCATAGCTTCAATTATCAAAAACTGGATTCAGCTGTTAGGCCTTATGCTGCCAAAAATGGGAGTTTTATAATGGAAACCACCACAAAAGCCAGTGGGATTAATACCTCCCTGAATATAAACATAATGGAACCCTCCGTAGAAGGGATGTATGGTACCAGGAAGTCTGGGGGTTATATTTACAATCAAAGAAACTTCGCTGGGTTTTACAGTCCTGCAATTGTTCACAAGTTTTCCTATTTAATGTCTTGCAGACTTTAATATGAGATCCTTGAGATTGCAAAGTTAAGATATTTAAAATGAAAGAAAATAGGAATGATATAAATAAAATAAATAAATACCATTAATCTAGTTTAGACTTCCCAGCTCTGTGAAAATGACTTTTTCCCTTTGCCCTCAATATCACTCTTCTCTCTTAAAATGAAATACACTCCATCACTCTCTAAAATCACAATTCCTGTCTTGGCTTCCCATGCCCTACCGAAAAATTAATTCACAATTTTACCATTTTAATCTGGCTTCATGAAGCCATAAAAGAAAAGAGAGAAAAAAAATCTCAGGTGTAATATTAAACCAAATGCATTAGTTGACAGGGCACTGATGAATGCCAAATCCATCACGCAGTGCGAAGTAGGGGGGAATTGATCTCTTTCCATTTGGAGCTCTCTTTTTTTTTTTCTTCTGCGAAGCTAGTCAGCATTAGGCTCTGCTGCCTGCCCCCATTACAAATGCATCAGTATGCTCTGTAATACCCATGTCCGCTATTCCCAAATGCAGCCCCCAAAGTCAACTGAAGGTTGTCGGTGGCTCATGTAAATGAAGCTTGATTGTAATAGTTCTAAGTGGATTCCGCCCACACAATCCTGTCACATTTGCTCATTGTTATCTGCACCCCCCTCCACCCATCAGGGTTTACGGCGTAAATAATAAAAGTTGTGTCACTTCGCAAATTACCCAAACAGCTTATCACTTATTCATTGTGGTGTATCACAACAACTCCTCGGTGCGTACAAAAGCCACAGCAAGTCAGACACAGGCTTTGTTAATGAACTTGGAAGATTACCAGATCTGAAAATTAACTCACAGTGTTGCTGGTTTCTTTCCCCTCGTGTACGTCTCTCCTTTTTTTTTCTGTTTCCCCAACCCACCAGAGACCAAAAAAACGGTTATGAGAAGTTACAGAAAATATGTTGCTTTGTTTGCGGTGGTCTTGTCTGTTTTTGTTCAACTTAACTATACTGTTGTTGGCATTGAGTCTCAGGGACAAACTACTGATTGGACAGGTGTCCTTCTCAACAAGAGCCAATGAGCTTAGCCCTAAGTATCCAAGGAAAAAACTTGTTAAAGTCAAATTTTTTTGAAGGACAAATACAAATCAAGGAAAGCATGATGCATGCCACAAGTAGAATACACTAACATGCCATTTTTGTAAAAGGCGAACAGCCTGACATAACATATTCAGAGCTTTTTTCCTTTTAAGAGCTGTTATACATTCTTCCCGGCCTCTGCTTTTGAATGAATGGGCTCCAGGACAGTAACTGAAGATGTGTCACGTACATATGCCTCAGAACGTAATTGGATGCTTGAACTCTAAAACAACATCTGAAGTGCAATTTGGAGTCCATCAAAAAACCCAATGCTCATCAAATACCAACTGGACAGCAGTGAAATGCTTGTGCTGGACTTACCATGCTGCAGTTAGGTGATTGAGTTAATGGCACAGCACAGTTAATTTTTAGGGCCCCTTTGAAAATGATCTTCTGCTGTCCATTCACCACTACTCGCATGGCCCCTGTAGCCATTTTCTGCCTGGCTGCCCTTAATTCTGATCTGCAGCCACCTAGTTCATAGACTACACCGAGATACATTCCCAAGGTGGTCGCTGAGAAGCCAGAGATAGAGATGGATTGATATCTCAGATATGAGAAATTGCAAAACTTTTATGTAGAAGGCATGGTGACAGAGAAACTGAATCCAACCCAAACTAACTTTAACATGACTTTGGTGGTTGCCCATTTCTAGAAGAATCTGAAAGGAGATGAAGAAGTAGAAGAAGCTCAAGTTTTACCCTGAGCTGGATGTGAGGGTTCACGTCAATTTCTTCTCTATGCTTTCACTGAACGAAACACTACAAAACATCTGGCTCACAGCACAACACAGACTCCGACACAAACAAGGTGCACTCCTTGTCTACGGTGGTTTAATTACATGACTGAATCTTTAATGTTCCATTGTGCACATCCACTCATGTACTCATCATGTCGTTTTGCAGGTGTTGTTTGAAAGGCAACATTGTTGGCACTTTTTGCTTCTTGCTTTTTGTTATTCATGGTCCCTCTGAATAACCTGCCGAGGTGCTGTCAGATGGAGTTGACAACCCTAAACATTTGCCTTCTAGTAACTCCAGAATTGTCTTTTTTACATGCTTTGTAACCTGCAATCAGGAATCAGGCCTCACAGTGACCTCACTCACTGTAGCAGCTACATGCAGTCACTAAGGCTATGGCACCCCCGATTGCAACCACAGGACTCTTTATATTACTCCATTATTCGGTAATCTTGCCTTTCCTACGTCTGTAAAAATATATATGTTTAACTTTTACGCCTATGGTTTGCGTACAAAACATACATGACTGAATAAAACACGTGACATGTTGCATCTGTACTCCAAAGAGCAACAACAGCATCAATCTTATCAGCAAGTGCACCAAAACAACATATGTTTACGATCAAGCAACAAAACTGTCTAGCAAACAAAGTAATTATGATGGGAACAAATGAGGGAGTCAAGTGATGTTATTATAGAGAGACGAAATGGAGAGGAGGTTGGAGTTGATGGATGAGACAACAAAACATCGGACTTTAACACCGGAGATTGCTTTTCACAATAATTCTGTAAGCTTAATGTGTTTATTATTGTAACCAGCTTGAAGTAGTTGTTTTAACCTAAATCATAATCTTTACCTAAATCTAACCAAGTCTTTCTTGTACAGAAAACCTAAACAAAGCAAAATCACAGCATTCAGACAAAAAAACTGAATAAAACTGAATGATTTTTCATTGATTTGTAACAGTTTTGGAAGGCACAGACAAATGATGTCGTCTTGCAGATTGGGGCAGCAGATCGTAGTACTAAAGGGCATGGACAAACAACGTATTTTGTGGTTTAATCTGGACTAATGAATGATTTAACTACTTTTTTCTGTTGTTGAATAATTAACAATTTTCATAATAATGGTTAAGGAGTAATTTGTTTTCAAAGTTACTTTCCCAATACTGATAATACATTTGCATAACCATTTAATTTCACACACCCATTTCTTTAATTTATTATTCACTGCAAACATCTGCCAATTTGTTTTTTTTGTATTTATTATTTTCCATTTTTTCAACACATTGGGAGGACAGCATGCAGAAATGGAAAATGTGTGTGTGTGTGTGTGTGTGTGTACAGTAAAATGATAGAGAAAAAAATGCTTTCCCTCCCCTTCTCTTTCTTCTTCTTCTCTCCTCACAGACGCTCAGAAGTCTCATAATCCTTGGGGAAGGCCAAAGCTTTGCCGTCGAGGGATTATTCAAGTTTGGGGAATAATGACCTCCTTATCTCTCTCAGGCTCTTTGCAGAAGCTCCTCTTGGGCCCTGTCAGTTCCAGGCCCTCCAGTTTGGATGGATATATCAATGGAGATGCCTCCCTCACCATTACACGCTCATCCTCATCTCACTTTCCTCGCCTTATGCCCTTTTCTAGCTGATAATACCTCATTGTGGAAGCCATAAAAAGAAGCAACCTTATCTCCTTTTCACCTGAGGTCATATTTAGGGTTTTTTTTTACTAATGACTCTCAACTCAACTTTGTTTCCCTCTGTCTGTGGTCTTGTCCTCTTTCTCTCCCTCTCAGGCACACACACTCTCTATATCTCACTCTCTGTCTCTTTCTGTGCTGTGTTAATAATAGGCTTCAGCTGTGAACAGTAGTCTAATTTTAATTCCTTTTATTTCCAGCTAGTCCAGCCACCGTACATCTTTAAATGCATTTAGAGGTATTGTCCATTTAATGTCAATTGAAGTTAAGTGTCCATTGACTTCCTCACCTCCTCCATATACTTATTATTGCCTCAATGAGGGGATTATCTCATTGTGAACCGCCATTATGGCAAAAGGGGCCCTAATGTTAATTGGACAAGTAGGTGGGACAAAAAAGGTTTTAGATTTTGTTATTCCATTACAATATTTGAGGGTATCAACATGTCAGGTTTTCTAATTAATATATGCCTGGAGGTGATACACTCTAAAGGTTAAAAAAACTGTACCTGGTACCCTTACATTTAGTTTTGTTATCTAATTTGTGCTCTGGTTTTGGTTTGTAATAACCACATCCACATCATATTCAGGTTTGATGGTTAAGCGTTGCTTTAAAATCAACAGAGAAGAGCTAATGCTGAAAGAATATTAAACAAATTGTAGCTTTTAACTCTCCACAATGGTGACAGCCATTTTTTTAGCTGTCTAAATTTAGTGTCTGGGTTCCTGAAAAATTCCCTGCTGCTTTAGGGCTAGTATTTCCTAGGAATTATCAATTAGTGTGGAAGTGAATGTTGTTGACCATCGATTTTAATGGCTTTGCAATTAATGTGTAAAACAATTTTCAGTACCGATGCCACATGTGGTGTGTCCTGAACATGTATTAAGCGATGCAAAAGGGAAGGTGTATCTGCCATTCCATTCAAAATTTCCCAAATTTTAATAGAATTTCCAGAATATAGCCAAAAGAAAATACAAATGAACACATTTCCAACCACTGTTATGCCTTTATTTGGACTTAGGTTATCAGGACAAAAAGTTGGTGGCCAACTCTTGGGTGACATTAAAACACTGCAGAAGAAGACTGTGCCTAATTAAAAGAGTGCCTGTAAAATCTTCCTCAATGGAAAACCATGTGGAAAACGTGGTTAAACAATGTATTTGTTTAATTTGTGTATTAATTGGATGAACGCCCCTCATTTCACCACACAGATCTGATGTTTTCATCTGCCGCCATTTTCTGTCTCTTCACTGACAACTGACAAAGTGATAGTCTTCATCTAAGCCATGATTTATTCACTACGTCTGTTCCTACTGCACATTTTGTTTTTGTAGAGAAAGAGCGGTAGTTAATTGCAACAGCGTTTAAGAAAGTGAGTGAAACAAAACAAAAGAATCTTAATTTGCTCATTGCATTAGTGCAGTCACATAGACAGTTAAAGCATACAATAACCAGAAAACACTCACTTATCACTATCGTAGTTTTTAGTCTGCCTTTGGACCTCTGCTGTCCTCCCTTCCAACAGCATTTCAATTATTAACAATTCAAGCATATCACAAGGAAACTAAATGTAGCATCTAACAAATCTGCATTTGTCTCATTGCATGAAAGAAAAGCCACTTTCTGTTATAGGCCTAACTTACTTTAATGCTTGCACTTCCTAAGATGTAGTGGAAATGCAAACAGGAATGAGAAATTAGTTCTTTAGTGTTCAGAATCAGAATCAGCTTTATTGCCAGGTATGTGTACACATACAAGGAATTTGACACAGGATTGTACATTGCTCATGATATGCTTACACATGCAAAAATACCATAACCATAATCAGACACAAACTACAGTATAGACAACACTAATATACACACTATGAACAAAACAATTGTAGCATGGCTAAATTAGTTATGAATTTTAATAAATTTATGAGAATTAATACCCAATTATGAATTTTAATAATTCATAAAATCAAAATTTATTCCTCGTTTCAGGGCACGACCGGAGTTGTTATAATCCTAGAGTCTCCGGACCTCTAGGATGTAATTATACAATTATTACTAGTGATCAGTTAGTTATCGCTAAATTATCTTAACTCAATCAGTCAGTCAGTCTCATATCTAAAGGGTCAATTCTCTTGGCAGGGACGTGGAAATAGACAACACACACAGTTCTTGATTATATTACAGTGAATTTATTCTCTAACTAATGTTAACTAAAGCGATATAAACGGGTGGTTAAATACAGGGAAAATAAACAATGGCTGAGCAATGGAGGTTCGATTGTGGGAAGCATTTGACTCATACGGCATTGGAGAACTAATAAAAGTAAGCTATGAGTTTAGGAGTTAAAAGGAAATATTAACATTACGGGACATATCTGACCACAGAATGTTGGTTAGGTCTTACGGCCTGTCGGCCTGCTTTGGCTTGTTGCACGGGTCCCACGCTAGCTGCCCGATCCTGGCTTTTTGCTAGGGATTCTCCGGGGTTCTCCGTGTCTGACTAAAGAAAACGCCGTCCTCCGTCTGGCAATTCGGCTGTTTTCAGGTTTCTTCATTGCCGCTGGTGAGACCACATGGCTTGGTATGACCTCGGTGAAGCTGGCTCGACGAAAAAGCTTAAAAATGGAACTTGGTCGTTCCTGAATTAGTCCAGTGTAACTTAACGGGCTGATAACTTTAACAAAACAAAAGAATTAAAGAAAATAAAACAAACTGAGGGGCAGATCGATGTCGCGGCACTTCGCATGTGTAGCTTCAAGCGAACACAGGCCTTTTGCGCTGGCCGAACTCTTAGGGCGTTGCCTGGCGAGGCACGGCGGACGCGTCAAAGCATCCAGAGAGTAGAGCGGAAGACCAGGGCACGAGGGGAGGAGAAGAGCAGAGAGAGAGCGAACGATGTCGCGTGTCGCTCTTTTGTTGCCTGGGGCATGGTTCCCCAGAGGGCGTTTCAGGTTTCTAAACTTAATGTCTAAAAGAGAAGAAATCTATTTGCGCGTATTATAATCAGATATTTTCCACAATCAAAACTCAATTGTCAAATGGTTGTACCGTTCTAAGTTAAGCATTTGGTAACAGGAAACAAATGTCACATTATTGGTCAGGATATTTATACATTTAACGGCATTTCCAACGATGGTATGTAATACTTATTTCGTCCACTTGGGGGAGCTCAGGTTACATGAGGAAAGCTTAGATTAATCCAAGACCATCTCTCCTTAGGCAGTGGGAGATTTAGTTATCCAGCCTTAAATTCAAGCTGGCGATTAAGAGTATAGTATGACATTTCTTTATCATCATTTCTAAAGGAATTTTGTGAGAAAGTATTGTGAACAAGTATTGGTTACACATTAGATGAAGGAGTGTCCTTAATCTTTCTAAAAATAAAAACACTGCAAAAGTAACTTATTTAGATTCTTTTCAGCACTAATATCAACAACAGATAGCAACAACATGGTAACATAACTACTCAAATAGAGGCAAACGTAATCAAGTAACTAAAAGATTTCATTAAACTTAATTAAATGCTTTGAGTTTTTGGAGACTGCAGTCTTTGGTTATTTAAAGTTCGGCTTCCTGGGTTATGTCACAAGTGGGTGAGACAAGGAGTATCCCTTTGATGGGATACTGGGTCTGTGTTTAATGAAACACAGACCCAGTATAGTTACCACGGTTACATGTGTGGGGGTAGTTTTGATAGGCTGTTCAGGGAAATGCTAATCGCTGGTTTGTGTCCCTTCTGTCAGTTTAACAGTCAGTCACTGCGTTATCAGCTTCGGAATCAAAAAGGTGCCAGTTTTATGGTCAGGGATAGCACTTAGAGAAAGCAACTTTCCCAACCCCCTTCCATTGGGGTCTCTTCAGCAGTCTGTTGAAAGTTGATCTTTAACCCCCCTGCTCCTCTCTGGGAAAGGAAAAGAGGAATTTGGAGTAGCTCCAAATTTATTTAATATAAAATGCACAAATCCACACCGTTGTCCCACTACACAATATAGACATATTGACAAATAGTGCAGTTAGAGTGCAAAGGATGCAAGAGTAAACTATTATTCTCATTATGTACATGTTGAAGGTGGATATGATATACAGGTACACATACACATACATGCATACATGTACACAGTGTGATGGAGCATAGTGCAAAGGATGCTGGAAAAATTAAATAAGACCTATGACCTTGTGACCTGAGGTAGGTTTATTGGTATACAGTATATACAATATGACATAGTATGAACAGCACTGAAATAGAGAATGGTGAATAAATAATAAGTGGTAACCAGTAAACAGGTGGCTGATTAGAGACAGAGTTACTGGGTTATTGCATAGGAATTGTTCCTGACACTGTGAGTCAGAAATCAGCTGTTCATCAGAGTGATGGCTTGTGGGAATAAACTGCTTCTGTGTCTGTTGGTTTTGGCGTACAGTGCTCTGTAGTGCCTACCAGGGGGTAGGAGCTGGAACAGGTTCTGTCCGGGGTGAGATGGATCTGCAGTGATCCATCCTTCCTGCCCGTTTCCTGACTCTGGAAATCTATAAGTCCTGAATGGAGGGCAGGTTGGTACCGATGATTTTTTTCTGCAGTCTTGACTGTCCGTTGTAGTCTGCTCCTGTCCTTTTTGGTGGCAGATCCAAACCAGACAGTGATGGAGGTGCAGAGAACAGACTGGATGATGGCTATGTAGAACTGGATCAGCAGGTCCTTAAGCAGGTTGAGCTTCCTGAGCTGACACAGGAAGTATATCCTCTGCTGGGCCTTCTTGATGATGGTGTCGGTGTTGGGCTCCCACTTCAGGTCCTGGGATATAGTGGAACCCAGAAACCTGAAGGATTCCACAGTAGACACAGGCTCCTCCTGAAGTCCACGGTCATCTCCACAGTTTTGAGCGTGTTAAGCTCCAGATTGTTCTGACCGCACCAGAGAGCCAGCTGATCAACCTCCCGTCTGTAGGCCGACTCATCACCGTCCCGGATGAGGCCGATGACTGTCGTCAGCGAACTTCAGGAGTTTGACAGATGGATCCCCTGAGGTGCAGTCGTTTGTGTAGAGGGAGAAGAGCAGTGGCGAGAGCACACACCCCTGGGGGGCACCAGTGCTGATAGTTCGGGTGCTTGATGTGGTGTTTCCTAGCCTCACCTGCTGACTCCTGTCAGTCAGGAAGTCTGTGATCCACTGACAGGTGGAGGCTGACACAGTGAGCTGTGTAAGTTTGGTGCTGAGGATGTCCGGGATGATGGTGTTGAACACCGAGCTGAAGTCCACGAACAGGATCCTTGCATATGTCCCTGGAGAGTCGAGGTGTTGCAGGATGTAATGCAGACCCAAGTTGATAGCATCATCCACAGACCTGTAGGCAAACTGCAGGGGGTCCAGCAGGGGGCCTGTAATGCCTTTCAGGTGGGCCAACACCAGTCTTTCAAAGGACTTCATGACTACAGATCTCAGGGCGACGAGCCTGTAGTCATTTAGTCCAGAGATGGCGGGTTTTTTGGGTACCGGGATGACTGTGGAGCGTTTGAAGCAGGAGGGAACTTCACACAGCTCCAGTGATCTGTTGAAGATCTGAGTGAAGATGGGGGCCAGCTGGTCCGCACAGATTTTCAGGCACGATGGTGAGACACCGTCAGGTCCAGGAGCCTTCCTGATCTTCTGCCTTTGGAAGAGGTGGCTAACGTCCTCTTCACAGATCTTGAGTGCAGGTGAGAGGTCAGAGGGGGAAGGTGACTGTTTGAAGATGGTGTTGGAGTGGTGGAGAGGTGTGACTGGGCTTTTCAAACCTACAGTAGAAACCATTCGGCTCATCTACCAGTTGTTGAGTACCAGCAGTGTTGGGGGATGGTCTCTTGTAGTTTGTGAGTGTCCACAGGCCACTCCACACTGACGCAGGGTCGTTGGCTGCAAAGCTGTTATTTAGCTTTTCAGCATAGTATCTCTTTGCAGCTTTTGTCTCTTGGTTGTACAAGACTCTGTCCCCACTTCTGAAGGCCTCCTCTTTGGTCTGACGAAGCTGCCTGAGTTTCACTGTGAACCAGGGTTTTTGGATGTTGTATGTGCGGAAGGTTTTAGTCGGCACACACATGTCCTGACAAAAACTGATGTAAGATGTCACAGTGTCAGTTAGTTTGTCCAGGTCAGTGGCTGCAGCCTCAAAAACACTCCCGTCAGGTTTAGCAGATTTCAGTTTTTGCTTGTGTGTTGGGAGAAGATGAACCAGACAGTGATCAGAGAGTCCCAAGGCTGCACGGGGAACAGAGCGATAGGCGTCCTTTAATGTTGTGCAGCAGTGGTCCAGTGTGTTAGTGTCCCTGGTGGGACACTTAATATGCTGTCTGTACTTTGGAAGTTCATAGCTGAGGTTTGTTTTGTTAAAGTCCCCAAGAACAATGAGCAGGGAGTCTGGGTGTTTTTTCTCCACGTTAGTTATCTGGTCGGCCAGGTGTAGTAACGCCTCACTAACACAGGCCTGAGATGGAATGTAAACATCGACCAGAAGAAACGAGGAAAACTCCCACGGTGAATAAAACGGTTTACAGTTTATAAATAATCTCTCTAGGTGAGGCCTGCATGGACATCTGTGCGCTCAGTGAGCCAGGATTCGGTGAAACAGAGGGCAGCAGATCTGCAAAAGTCCGAGTTAGTTCTGTTGAGGAGCAGCAGTTCGTCCATTTTGTTGGCCAGAGTGCAGATATTCGCCAGGTGGACTGAAGGGAGCGCAGTGCGAAATCCCCGCTGTCTCAGCGCCTGCATATTTTCCCCTGCTACATTTCCGGAGGATCCGAAACAGAGCTGCTGCTCCTCCAACTAATAACTCCAGGAAAGTTCCAGGGTCAATAAAGAGCGGTGGAATAGTATGAGCAGTTGAAAGTCCAATGTTTAAGAGCCCTTCTCTGGTAAAAGTTACCAGAGAGGGACGGCAGAAAACAGCGTTAATTAACAAAAACACAAAAAGCACTACGGAGCGTAATCCCGATGCGGCCGTCTTGGATGCAGTCGGTTCTCTGATCTCCTTAGTTTTGGGGACAGTTTGGTGGGAAAGGACCCATTGTAAATGGAAATCTGAGCTCTGACCTAGCTGAAACATGAAACGTGAAATGCATGTTGCGAAGAGGCATGGTTAAGAGTAGACAGCAGGTAGAAAGAATGATTAAGATTCATAATGGAAGAGAGCTCTTTCCTCTACAACCTAACTCTACAACCTTTTTCAATCAAATAATCCAAAAACAATGTGATTGTCCTACTTACTCCTTACAGTTAGCATAATTAAATGCTGAAGCAGGAATCATCCATGAGAAACATCTCATGGATGAGTCTGGGAGAGATTTCATGCGGAGTTAGCTGTTCTTGGTTGACCAGTGAGAAGAGAATGATAACTGTGAACTGGATAGCACATCAAAACTTGCCAGGCTCACATATTAGCAGGAGGTCTTTAGATTCTTGTAAGTGTTTGTTTGCTGCAAGGGATGCTTTCCCTCTTCTTGTGCAGTTGTTTGTCTGGGGAGAAACCCAGAAAAATCTTACTTCTGAAGAAACATTGTTTTGTTTTTTGGAAAAGCACTATACCCATACACAGTAATCAAAATCATCAATAAATGTGTTCTCATATTTGGCCCTGAAGTAATCAAAAATGTCATTTTTTCCCCTATCAGTTTTGTATTTTATGTTCAATCAGTAATCAAAGATAACAAAGAAAGAATGGACATGGGCAACAAAGAAACATTTTATTTTTTAAATAGGTCACTAAGCACTGTGTTCTATTTCAGAGTCTAATAAAACTTCCAAATGTGATTTACTAAATTTTCACATCATCTGATTGCCTCAGAGGAAGAATCAGATGTAAAAACAAAACAAACAAACAAACAAAAACCCACAGTGGTAAATTCCAGTTATTTCGCTTCTACAAATGCATGCACTCTTCCACTGCTGGCATTGTGAGTGCTGACACCTATCACCTAGAACCTAATAACATCCTGCTCCACATACATCATCCCCGGATTTGATTAGAGATCTAATTTATTTATTTGTTTAGTGCTGAGACCCCACCGTCATTATTTTCCCTTGTAAATAATTCAATAAAAATGTCAACCACCACCCTGCTCTACATTAATATTATGTGTAATAAAGATAGTGGGAGGGAGCAGGTGTATACAGGTACAATGGGGAGAAGCAGACATATAAACCAATTCAGTATCACCAGAACAGATAGTAATATGACAAGCTAAAATAAGCATAAGTATTATACTTATTATACTTAACTGTTCAATTACAGTTGATATTTGATAAATTAATCATTTTGGTGTGCTGTATCATTCACAACATTAATGCAGAGAGCAGCATCAGAGCATTGGAGTCCAGTGAGCTTGTAGTTGCAGTCTTATATTGCACTTTATATCATGAACACTCTTAGTTTCATGAACTGAACATGAACTGCGACGTGTGACATTTCAGCTGACACAGATTGCCCCTTCATGGAAGATGTATTAAGCTTAAATTTGACAACAAAGTTTTACAGCGATTGAGTGGAATAAGAATAAGACAGATTGTGAATCTTAGAAGGGCATAAACAATACTTTTTAATAATAATGGGTCAAATGACAATGTAATATGAGAGGGGGTGATTGCAGTGTCACAAATAATTATCACCATCTCTTAGGTGATTATTTTGGCTTTCCTGACCCCAAATGTATTTTCATCAACATTGTGTCCAGCTGCAGGAGCCGGCTATTTTCATCAAAAAGGCTCTGATAAACCCCCTGTAACCTACCTGCCCAGCACCAGACTGTACCTGGATAAAGTTAGCAACTAGCTGAGGGACACAGTGTAGCATTTAGCAGCTGTGCCAGATATTTTTCGTGATGTTGATACTAATGGTGCCGCCGTGTGAGGCATATTACTGTACGCACATTTTCATAACTATCCAAAGAAGGTTAAAATCAAGGGCCACTGAAGATACTAGAACAAGTTTCGTCCTTCATCCAAGTGACTTCTTCAGTTCTGACTGACTAGTAGGGAAACTCAACTATTTAATGTTGGTGGGGTCGTTTGGCAAGATCATCGATATCGCTGGTTTGTTCGTGTTCCTGGCTGTTGTAACGACAGTCGTTATGGTTATTAGAGCCACCCAGGCTGAGATCAGAATGTCTGTGACACCACAGTCATTCAGCCAATTATTATATGATTATGGTAACTCGGATTGACACTCAGCAGATGAGAGCAATTTCCAAGTGACTCTAAATTCTTGGGAATAAAATCAGCTCCTCAAACTGTAAAGAGAGACAAGGGTAACAGCTACTTGACTTTCCATCATCCTCCACAAGATACTCTGCCCGATGTTCTTCTCAGCCACTGACACAACACACCAGGGCCGGCCCATGGCATAGGCGGTTGCCTTGGGCACAAAATGTAAGGGGGCGCCGCAAGAGAAGGTTTCCGACTTGGCCCGAATCAACTCTGCCGAGCTGCTGCGACACCGGCGTAGACCATGATAGTAATTAAAAGAGTGTTCTGAGATAAGATAATTTTTCAAGAGCTTCTTGAAGTTAGAGAGGGACGCCCCTGCTCTGATGGCATGTGGTAGCTCGTTCCACCATCGTGGTGTCACAGATGAGAACAGCCCAAGGGGGTAAGCCAGAGATCGGACAGTGAAGCCGACCAAAGACTGTATGGAGGGATCCGTGTAGGCCCAAAAATGACGTCAAAACCCTGTGACACCCCCTCGCACATGAGAGATGTAACTATATTGCTTAGATTATAAGCTCTCAGCAATCTAAAAAAAACAATACAGCGATCAGTGACGCTGCATTGGTGTTTGGCAGGTGAGCCTCGTAGGTGGGCTGATGAATCAGTGACGATCCGAGTCAGACAAACACACTGAGCCAAGAGATTTTTTGTTGGCGCAGCTTTGCAGCTACCAGAATTACAGTGTTTCTGCCGTTGTTCTACGTCATTAAACCCCGGTTATGCTACGCGATCATGCGCAGTAGACGCTGGTGCCAACAGGAAGTAGCCCTGTAGTAGTATTTTATTGGTCCACAACTGGCTTCACTGCTCTACATTCAAATCAGAGGGGTGGTTTTGTCCAGTAATATACTGTCTATGGAACAGCCGGGACGGAGATTGCTTTGTGTGTAGGGATGGCAGAGTCAAGCAGCGTTGGTTGGAGGAGCATAGTGGCCGAGAAGGAATGTAAGCTTGTATTATGGAGTTAAGGCAGATGGGTGCAGACCCAGTAGTCACTCTGTATGCAAGCATTAGTGACTTGAATTTGATTTGAGAGGCCATGGAAAGCCAGTGGAGGTCACAAAGTAATGGAGTGACATGAGTCCTTTTGGGCTAATCAAAAACCAGACGCGCTGCTGCGTTCTGAACCATTTGTAGGGGTTTCACCACACAGGCTGAAAGACCCACTAGCAGGGCTTTGCAGTAGTCGAGGCGAGAGATAACCATGGCATGTACCAGAAGCTGGGTGGCATGCTGAGTAAAGCAGGGCCTGATGGAGTGATGGTTGAGGAGTCAGTTTGAAGTTTGATGTTATGGTGGATAGAAGAGTTCAGTCTAGTGATGGTAAAAGCGACTCTTTTGACAGACTCGAATGTTCAAATCTCGTTCATTAAAATGAACTAATCTTTTTTTTGAGCCATTTTGTTCATTTGAACTAGGCTGGTTATTGCGGCGCTGCAGCCCTCTAGTGGGCGATATAAAAAACAGCACAGTTCTTAAACACGGAAGGCTACCTGGCTTGCTTTAATTCTTACAAAGTATAAAGCACAAATTCACCTCATGATCTTTCTCTATCATCGTTCTATAAAGCCCCATGGGGCCACAAACAAATTCAAACCACGTAAAAACCACAGAAATGTGTTGTCAATATGCAATTGCCACTTCTCCAGCTAAATCCGTTTTGTTACAATCTTTCCTGAGTATACAACCAGACCAACCATATATAGGCTATATATACATAATTATAATTACTATCATTATATCTCTAAAGTGCTCATTCATCCAGTAGCCTAATGTCCTTATCCATGAGTAAAATCCATATATTAACATCAGATTTCTTAGGAATTTATTAAAGTAATAGGCTTGACACAATAGATTAATAAAACACACCCTTATCAAAATTCAACCAATTTAATAATGATCTGGATAAAATAATTCCAGCACAGAGAAAGGAACAAAGAAATAAACACGCAATATAAGCAGAGCAGTTCGGCAGGTCTGGACACAGAATATGCCACATCAGGTCCGTGTTCTGCACACAGAGAGAAACAAACATGAGCACATCGCTCTCAAACACTGCCAGGTTGTTCACCAGTTGCGTTCTCTGGCGGACCTGGATCAGCTTTTAGCTGTAAACGCACCACAGGGCTAACACTAACGTTGTTATGTGGCTGTGTTTTAATGTTTTAATGACCATTTGTTTTGGAGAGGAGACTACCTTGGAGGTAATTCTGCTCCTGGTAGAACCCTGTCAGGGCAGTGAAGTGGAGTGGACCCAGAACAGCTCTCATCAGCTGTTTGCTGTAAACTCTAGCAGGCTGTGTTAAAATTATAGCACAACATCACTGCACTGTAATAACGTTACGCTTTATAAAATGTCACATAATTAACAAAATGCATATATATTGTCAGTTCAGTGACTGTTACCTGACAATTGACTTGCCTCTCATTCATCATCACTGGCAGTAACTCAGGCTGCCGAGTGAACGACAGACTCTGAGGACCCATGTGAGTGGTAAACAAATAGTTCATTCCTGCTACACAGTGGCCTAGCTGTCACGTGACCAATGAACGACTTAAACCTAGAGACCCACAGTTGGGAGTTGTGAACTAATCAATTCTGTTTCCTGTGCTGATGGACCCCATGCAGCTGCTGTGTGACGAGTGAACGTATGAGTCCAAGACTATTCATACATGCGTGAAAATGAATGAATCAGACCTCAGACTAACCGTTCCTCCTGAGTCATATACAAGATTAGGTCAAATGAACGACGCAACACTAGTTCACTCTTACAGAGGTTTAGTTGAAGGTGGCAAGCCTTCATCAGTGCAGATATGTCCGAGAAACAGTCTGTGATCCACGCCGGGGTCATCTGGCGGGAAGGATAGGTAGAGTTGCGCATCGTCTGCATAGTACTATCACACTAGTACATAACTGACAGTAAGACGTGAGCTGAGCATAACGTTTCTTGCAGTTATGTGGTCAAACTTGAATTTGTTAGAAACAGCAGCAAACTCAATATTCCTGAACTCAATAATAGCTAGACACCCTAGTGAGAAAAGCCTAAATTCTGATTGGACTCTTTGCAAGTACACCTGTACCAGCTCCTAGGTATTTTGTCAGTAAGATCTCTAGTGCAAAACACTAGTTTAGTACATACCCCATTATGACACACTAGTGCTAGTCATAAACTTGTCCAACAAAAGTTTTGGAAAATTACATCCAATTCAATGAGTGAACCAACAAACACTCATTGGATCAGACACAAGTTCATTTTAGGTGCCACACTCTCTGCATCTCAACGTAACGGATTAACACCACTAACCTTCCTGTTCTCACTAACTTGACAAGTAACTGAGAAACACTGGTTATTGTAGGCATAGCAATGCTATTATTATGTCATGTATGTCATGACATAATTAGTATTGTACTGTTCTCATCGAAACGAAACAGCAAGCTAAACTCATTTCTCCAACTCAACTTCTCCAATGAACAGGCCAGGTTGTACTTGGCAAAATTTATTTGAGAAAAGGTAAAACTGAAATAAACCCAAAGAAACACAGGTAAATATTACAAAATTGTAGTTGAAATAATGACGCTAACAATATTCAGGTATGCTAGCTTGTTACTTCTGTTAAATACATCGTCAATGCACTAAAAAATAGCATGAATGACTAACTAAACCTTACATTATTCCACGGGTTCCTTAATAAATGATAAATACTTAGTGGCAATGCCGCAGTAAGACAGCAGAATACGTTGTTGGTTGAGAGGACAGTAAGGCTCCAACATGTGCTCGTCAGTATACACTCAAAATGACTGCCCTCATGTTAAATAAGAACTTCAAAATAAAATGATCTGCTTCAAAATAAAAGTCTCTAGATGTTTTAGTCATTACAAGTATTATTATTGTGTGGTGTCATGATGTTATCTGTATTTTGTTTTGTAACTTTTGATTGTCTTTTTCTTTTCTTTTAAGTCTTATAAGACTGGAAAACTGACTGCTCTGCACAATTGCCTGACCTTTTCTTCAGCTGTACAGTCTAATCACAGAAATATCTGTGTTTGATCAGATGATGTCCTTTGACCAACATATCAAATCATTGACACATGGATTTTTTTCTCCACTTAAGAAACATAAACTCTGGTCTGTTCTATCACAACCTGAGATTGAGATGATCATTAATGCTTTTATATCATCCCGGCTAGACTAATGCAATGCAATCCCTTTTTACCTGCCTCAGCAAGTCATCCCTAGACTGTCTTCAAATGGTCCAGAATGCTGCTGCAAAGGCTGCATCGCACCCTTACTATCGTATATACATTGACTTCCAATCATTTACTCAAACATGCTTTTTTCTCACATAGTGCTGTCTAGTGGTTGTAATCTTGTGTGTTTTTAAGGTCTGTTGCTCATTTTTTATTGTTTGATCTTTTACTGTTTTTATGGGCTTATTTTTAATAATCTTAATCTTGTGAAGCACTTTGTGACCTTGCTCTGTAAAAGGTGTTATACTAATTAAACTCTACTTATTTTCTTAAACTCAATATACAATGTTTTTTTATTAAGATCTGACAGAAGAGTTTAACTACTTAATTGGGTCAATAGTATTATAGCTGGGTATCACCATATTTGAATGTGTGAAAACATTTTGTATTTGTACGTACAAATGTGTGAATATGTAAACATGTTTGATCAAATTAATTCATTGTTTGAGAACCACTGTTTGTGGGTGAAAAAGTTCACACAGAAAACAACTATGAAAAGTGTGAATCTAAAGTTTAGAGGACCCATATCCAATTTAGTGTAAATCAAACCAACAAGTACATTTGTTCCACATTCGACACTTCTGCCTGAATAGGTAATGGGGATGTTCAGATTAACATGTCATTTGTCTATCCAATCTGGAATATCATTTCACTTTCCATTCAGGTAGGCAGGGAGGTGGACCTTCTTTGCTGTGACTCTGTGGCTACAACTAAACTTGAACGAAATCTGGAGCATCACCGTTATTGCAGTTTTACAGTAAGTTTGTTTAACAACCCCAGCGTTTTCTATCTGGAGGTGAAAAATTAAGATACGTGGATGTGATTAGATGGTTAAATTGCTAGCACGCTCTGCTACTGTTACCACTGCGTTAGCCAGCTAACTGGAGCAACACTGATTTTGCTGTTATGATTCTTCTTTCATATGCAAAGCTTTCAGCAATATCCAGAAACTGCTTACCTATGTTTGCAAGCATTCAAAAAATGCTGTGTCAATAGTATCAGTAGACTCAAATAAAATGCATGAACAAGATGCACAAAACCTCAAAATGACGCTGGTGTATTTAATGTTTCTTCCAATGCAAAGTACGTTTTCTTCCCACTAGCTGAGGCACGAGAGTAGCCTCTTCATTGTCATACAGGTTAAGAGTGCAACAACAACCCAGGAAACCCTACTGTTAGCATCCCTAACCAGGGATAGTGCATCAAGCAATGTGGCAACCGTGGTATGGCTAGAGTAAATAGAATGAATGATTAGTTATGCAAATATTATGTTCAAATAGGGTTTTCTTTTACAATGAATATCAATCTTTTCTGACATTTCTTTTTCGTAAATATCTAAAGCCATAGTCTTAAAGAATTTTCTAAATCTAACCAAAATAATTTGGTTCATAAACAAACACAAAATAAATGACAAATGCTTTTCCTCAACATCAATCCTGAATCTTAATACAACTATTGTTTATTTAATACAAATGTTATAGCAGCAAGTGCAGTGTAACGTCAGATTCTATTTACTCTGGGGGGAGAGGGTAGTTTGTCCGAGAGTTGGCAGCAGTATTTATACCCTACGTGGGTTAGGGAGCTTGATTTGGCTGTGAGGGTCACTTCGACCAGAGTTCACTCCATGTCGGAGTGGAAGGTCTAGTTTCGGAAAGGCCCATGGTCTGAGGCACAAATACTTCAAGGGCTACTTAGGTAAGTAAGGTAATGTGGACAATCAGAACTAGTGCCAATCTACCTGAGCTGATGATGGTGTTATTGTGTTATATTAAAAACCAGCCAAAATCTGCTCTCATCACACTTGAACCAGGATCAGAACTGACCTTTTTACCAGACCTAAAGCTGCTACGTCCTCTTTGCACAGCCTTGTCTTGCAGCCTCAATCATAAAATCCTTTGGAATATGTGTCTGACCTACCCATATTATAAATAATAAGCTGATGGTTCAAACAAAAACTGGAACTATTCTCTATATACAAAAATAAAGTGTTATCTAAATGTTGCTTTCTAACTGGTGCTGTAATGTTGCCTCATTTATTCTAAATAAACCACACTATAAATATAACTCTTTCTTAGAGTTTTATGTTTTCGGCAAGTAATTTTAAGATTCAGCCATTGCAATGACGACACCACAGACTTCTCTTCATGTCAAGTGTTATGATAGTGTTAGTGTTCCTGATCCTATCCTGTCTTTTTGTCATTATTCTTCAGCAGTGTAGATTTAGGTGAAACAAAAAGTAGATACATTCAGTGTTTATCTTCCAATTGCAGTAGCATATTAAAGTAAGGCCTCAAAACCTCAGGGAGTCTTTCTGACAGTTTAAGGATACCAACAGTAAAAGGAAAAATGGCAAAATTTCATGGCCTAGAAATTAGCACAAAATGTGTAAGGACGACTCTTTTAATCAATATTTCCTTAACAAACACTATAAATGAATTGTATTTTTAAATGAAGTTACTGTACAGTAATTACTTTCTTCCAGGCAGAGGTGCTTACTTAAAAAAATTGCAGTGGCCAAGCTTAATTACTGTCTGATGAACATCAGATACCGTGGTTATTCATCGTATTCAACTGCATAGTTTATAATATAAATCCTCATACCACAAGCCATCACATATATTCCAATAGTATATTCCAAATTGGGGAATTTGGGCACAAATGGTACCATGAGTGGTACTACAGAATGTTATAAAAAATATTGTGAGCCAGGTTCAGGTGTGATGAAGTAGTTTCAGAGACTGACATAGCACTTTTTATTGCGCCCAGCTGAGGAATTACAGTGCCTGCATATAACTTGTGAACACATGGATGCAAACACCAAATCTGAAGATTATAGTTCCTGTCTGGGTATATTTATCCTTCTTAGACCAACAGATTCAGAGTGTCACTAAGTGTCAAAATAAAGTTGTTGATTAGATTTATTTTATTTTACATCTCATGTATCTTGAGATGAAGTTGTAGTTCCCTTTATGCTGCTCACAAAAAGCAAACGTTATAGAAATATTATATACACTAGATGGATGGAAGGAAAAACAAGTCACAGAAATAAAACTATCATCATTCATAAAAAAAGGCATGCAACAGAAAAATTTGTCACCTGAAGGTATTTCTCTTCCTCAAGTGGATTTATGATGTCCCATTTGCCAAAGCTGATCAGGAGTGTAGTTGCACTGTCTGCAGTAGATGATTAATCCAGCCAGCGTCAACTGTTTTGGGGAATTCTTGGAGACATAGTAGAAAGATGTAGTGATCATGGAAGAGGTGCAATGTGAGATGTCAAAGAGACCATCTTCATCAAGTATGTGAAGCACATAATAGATGCAAGTAACAGCTCTTGAACATCACACCACATTGCCTGTTATATATCTAGCCAAAGCTGGTATTTAGTGTTATGCCCAGAAATTATCCATCCTTCCACTTGTATAGCGCCTTCCTGTCTACAAAAAAGCACTTTATGTTACATGTCACATTTACCACATTCAAACAGGGAGCAGTTTGGTGTTCAGTGTCTTGCCCAAGGTTTAGTGGACGGCCACTCTACCTCCTGAGCCACAGCTGCCCTGTATTGCTATCCTTGTGATTCTTCATGGCAGCAATAAATGATCACATTGAGATACCAGATTATCACATTAGACTATATGAATGAATATTTGAACAGGCCAGGGTATTTTGTTCAGTGAACTGCTAATGTAGCACTCACTGTGAACATATCAATGCTAATCTGTGCAAAACTGCAAACTATATATAAACAAACTATATATATATATATATATATATATATATATATATATATATATATATATATATATATATATATAATTTAATTTCGCTTTCATTATTTACAAACATAACACTGGCAAAAACAATCCCCAATCTAGCCATTTCTTGCAGCCATCACTGGGAATAAGTTTGCCTTCATAGCTAGCTAAACTACATTAACATAAGACAAAAACAAGCAGGCCTACTGGAGCGTCTGTCTGAGCGTAACATGATTTTCCTCTTCCTGAAGACTCATATCAGTGTTTGGTCTCCAGAGTTATTCCAGTTAACTTCAGTCAATTTATCAGGAGTTTATCTGATTTGATTGATTGATGACCTTATTTGAGTGTCTGGGCCGCGGGCGATCTACCCCATGGCACGCTGCAGGAAAAATCAGCTAGAAAAGCCAGCCCCCCTGGCTCCGTGATTGGATAGTGAAATGGTGTTCCTGATTCCTGAGCAGCCCCACTGGTTATTCAGGAGGAAATGTCAAATGTGGGACAAAGGTCCTTTTGCTTATAGGTTTGATTTGTACTTGTAAATTGGATTTGTACCTGTAAACTTGGGGCTCACACTTACAATTGAGTTCTGTGTGAAAAAAAATTCAACCACAAATAGATAGATGCCCAACTACAAACCTCTGTGCAAATCTTCGTTAGGCACTCAAACATTGGACATTTTTTGTGCACACCTTTTTTTAATTTGTTCACAAAATGTCATGCTCCTGATCTTATGGATTGAAAAATTTAATCTATTTCTACAGATACTTTTTACACATCAAACATCCAAAATAATTTGCGGAAAACATTTTTACAGTACAGTACTTTTGACCCTATATTTATTCCATAGTTTTACAGCTTGTGGTTGGGTTATTCTCCTGCCAATAAGTTGCCAAAATAATAGTCAGCTTTAATATCAATGTAATTCTTGCTTCAATCAAAGTTGTCCATCACACCATCGATCTTAACTACAGAGTAATGTAAAACTTCTTTGGCTTGTATCTCATGCAGTCCTTTAAATGCTACTTGTATTTTAATGACACCATGCTCGTTTCATTAATTTGACATTATTTTTTTTCTTCTGTTTCATTTCTCGCTACACAGTATACACAGTGGTCAAGATATCTTTAAGTTTACAAAAATATATCCTGATTATAATTAAGAAGTATTATTAACGCTCTTTACAGGTGTACAATGCTATGTACTTTTTTACTGTGTCCATACTGTGATTTGACAGCATTTTCCAACCATCTGTCTTGAAGTCACTGGGGGCCCGTATGTGTGTGAGATGTCGGTTTGGCTGTCGAGAGCTAATGCCGTCCTGCTGCACATGAGACCTGAGATAATCAATACTCTGTCAGACATACTTAGAGCATCTCTATGACAAAGCAGCTGTAGGGAGGGTGTTCTCTGTCTCAGACAGAGATGAAGCCACCAACCTCATGTCCCCCAAGAGCTCCCTACTAAAGACAAGGGTCGCCACTATCTAGTTCTAATCTTCTCTGGCTTCAGAGCCAGGCTCTCACAAAAAAAATTATTTGCACTCAGGAGAGATGTGGCTGCTGCACAATAATCGCAGGCAGCCTGGTAGATGAGGACGAATATGACAATTTGAGATGGTAAATTGATTTTCACTTAGTATGGAGCACATGTTTTTACATTACACATTTAAGGGGAAAATGTGGATCTCAGTAGGGATAGGAACTCACAATTTCTTTTTTAACAATGTGAATTTGCATCCGTTTTTTCTGCAGCAAGGATTGGCAAAATCAGTGTATTGCAAACAGTATATAGTCAAAAACACATCCAAATCAGTTTTTCCTCTTAAATGATCAGCTGAATGCGTCTTGCTGTGAATGCTAAATTCTCTCATCTCGGGTACTCCAGAATTGTGACTAAATCCCAAACACAGAGCATTCTCATTTCAATCCATAAACCATCGTCAGGATTTTTCATCTCCTTAGCATGGGTAGGGCCTCCCATCTCAGGGTTTCTATAAGAGCACGTGAATCATTATTGGGTTTCATCTCCCGCCATATTTTCTCCTATGGGAAATCCATTGTTTCAGTATAAAAAGCATCTCATTTCACTCTCTGATTTGTTTACTTGGCTAATGGGACTGCAGTGTCCTTTGTTGAGCCTTTGCAGAGCGTGACAGAGCTCTGCTGTATTGTGGAGAGAGAGTTTGGCTAGAAGAGAGGCTGAATCTCACCATTTGATATCAGGGACGCTTTCATGGTAGATTTAATGACTCTTCGCCAGCTGACATAATTGCACTTTCAGATTTTTAATAAGAATTTTAACATAATAAGGGAGTAATGTGCAGTGTCGTGAACACCACTTTTTACAAATGCTTTCCTTTTTAACTGTGATAATAATAGTAATTACAAAGATAATACGCTCTAATTGCTAGGAGGGGATAAATTACTTTTTTCTCCTAATCCCATATCTGCTAGCAGCCTTCTCCCGCTCTCATTGTCTGCTCTTGCAACAGGTTGCATCAGACATTAAAGGAATATTTGAACATATAAACATGCTGTTGGTCTTGCACAGTATCAGCAATGCTGACACTCGTAAAAATATTCATGATTTAAGTCAAGCAGTGAGAAATGACGTCAAGATAATTGTCTGTCACAGGGACATCACTGACTCTATAAATTTTATACTGTACATCCTTCAGAGGTGATAATCCTCATAAATTGTGTTATCATTTCTATGATTTAGCTGCCATCACAAAATACATCCTTGAGCTGTTGTGTGTGTTCACATACATTACAACGCTGTAGAAAGTATGAAAGGAAAAAGGCTCAACCATATTTTTGCAGTCAGATGTAATCCATGTAACTCTTATTATGTTTTAACTGAATATTAAGTATTTAACTTTCCCCCATGGGCTGCGGAAATTCTGCAAAACCAACTAAACTCAAAACAAGACTAAGACTCTACAGCCGACTCTGAAGGTGTAGTACTCATTCATCATGCTAACAAGCGCTTGTAATGACAGTGTCAACATGCTGATATGATGCAGGCAAATTGTTTACCATGTTCGCCATCTTAGCTGAGCATGTTAGCAGTATAACATTTACTTAGAACAGCTTGTGGCCAGATGATAGTGCTAGAAGTTATTACAATCCAGCCCAAAGGCAAAATGTTTGTGCCAAAATTATATTGGCAATACGTCCAATAGATGTCAAGACATTTCACTCCATGCCAAATGTGAATCTCTTCATGGTGCTAGAGGAGAATTTAGGGGACCATGGGCCAGGACCGTTAAACTCATTAGGATTCATTGTCTGGGGACCGTGGATATCTTTACAAAATGTAATGGCAATCCATCGATTAGTAGTTAATATATGTAAGTATGGATCAAGGTGGTGGACCGGCTGACAAACTGACATTGCCGTCCACAGAGCCATGCCATTAGCAAAGCTATTAACAAGATTGGTTTGCAAAGTTCCTGAAAACTAGACATCAAAGAAATACTGAATGAGTTTTTCACTTGCCAACAGTGATACGACCAAAACTTGCCAAATGTACTATCATGACATCACAACAACATACTCTGTACTTTAGTTCAATGAATGATAATGCCAGCTTGGCCGAAGCACAACTCTCCTTGGCCGGCTTTATCAGAAAACAGCATTGCTTGAGCTGTTGTCAGAGTAGAAAATGCCTTTTTCTGCATCTCTCACTGAGTCTTTGGGCCATCACAGGGTGAAATGCCCATTGTTTTGTTTATACAATATCAGAGGTGCTGGCACCTTAATCTCAATAAAGAGGGCCATTGGACTGAATTATCTGTATGATTGCCCTTTAGAACTGCTGTCAATGCTATTCTCCTTATAAGGCTTCTCAAAGCCTCTCTCCCCACAAAAAGTCTATGTGAGGGGAATACAATGAAGGCAGTTCAGACGCCACAAAAGGGCATTGCATTAGAAAGCCATACCTCTGCTGTGTGACCTTTGGCTATGCTGGGGAGGTCGGTTGAATCCCTGTGGACTCCCAGTCAGCTCCAGTCGAGGGAACAGAATAGTTCTAAATCTGTGATTCGAGGTGTGCACGTCAGCAAGCGCCCAGGCAAATGGCAACTTATTGTTTTCCCTATTTACACTTTTGAATGCTCTGCGTGGGTGGTAGAGACACCGAACTGTGCAAAATGCACAAACCTGTCTCACACCTGGATATGACTGAGATATGAATCCATGTCAACATGTGGTAGAGAATGTATCACCTTCATTCTCCGGCATTCTTTTATCATGCAACACAGACCTGGAATAACCTCTGAGTTCATATTAAACAAGTCCCAACCACTTTCAAGTCGAAGCTAAAAACTTTCCTTTTATACACTTCCTACTCTACTCAGTAATGGCTAAAAACATATTATCTTGGCTTAGCTTTAAATAGCCTTCATTTTTATTGTTTATATAAATAGATTTTAATTTAAATCAGGTGTGCATCTAAATGTGGGGATGCTGTGTTCTTTTATCTTTTAATTTTCACTTGATTTAAAATGCACTAGTTGATGTTTTACAATTTTTTATCACTTGTATTGATAGCCTGTGTTTTTGCACTTATTTAAATAGTAAATCTTTTATCTTTGCTACATTTTTAGTACCCTGTTAAGCCCATTCGATTGCCCTTGTGTATAAGATGTGCCATACAAATAAAGTTGCCCTTTTCGTTTTGTGGGCAATGCTGTAATAACTTCACGCTGCTAACATAATGTTTCACTAATTTTGTGTAATTATGTCCATTATATGTTGCAGTTACATCATCAGCTTAAGGCTGTCAAACACTTAAAGATCCTAACAATCATTTATAGGCTCTGCATTTTTCCCCTCAATGAACTGAGGATCAATCTTTATCTGAAGTAGAACTGATACTGTGTCTTTGTCTCTAGGTGTGTCAAAATGGAGGAAGAAAGCGAGAGCTGCACTTAATTGCATGAAAAAAAAAGATTTCAGTTCCTAAACCAATGAGTCATCGTGGGCTGAGAAGATATGCCGAAGCCCCTAGAGAGATGAAAAGAGGGGATTGTAAAAGCCTAAAATGGGATCATCTTGGCTGAGCTTTTTTTCCCAAGCAGAATGGGATAACAATTCAAACACTCAAGTACAAAATGTTGTCTGCTGTAATATGGCCATGACTCTATCTCCTTTGACAGTACTAAAATACAGTATGTAGCATTTCAAAATGCACCTCTGTGTTTGCCTTTTTCTGCTCAGAACACACTGGTGTTGCTTTGTGCACACCAAATCCTATGATAGGCAGATGTCATTTCTGATTCTAATAAGCTACAAGCTAAATAAGATGAAGTGAGAAAATATCAAATCATTAGAACTGTTACAGCAGATGTCTTGCTCAGAGCTGTCGCTGTCAGCATAACCGTCATTAACACCATCATTATCATTAACACTCTTCCTTTTCAGCATTTTGTTTGTGTGCAAATCAAGAAATTACAGAACACACCACACTTTATTAAATGAGTTAACAAATCACAACTAAGTATGAGCTGGTAATCTGCTTCTAAATTTGATTTGTAGCCTTCTTTTTTTGTTTCCCATTCCTCAATGTGGATGTCCAATCTGTGCTGGTACAGCAAAAGTAAAACCGCTTAGCTGCTGTCCAAACGGCATCACACAGCAGTTGACTTTTACATTGTTTCTGTCGGCATATTTTTTTTACTAGTTTATCTTCAAAGAAAGTTACAATTCCCCATGATCACACAGCACCATCAGCTGCACTCATGTTGGCACACATTCCAACAAAACGTTCATATTAAACTCACAATGAGGTGTTTTGTCTGGCACTGGAGCACAAATGTTACCAGCCGACTCCAGCTATTGGCTCCAAGCAGCATGTAGCTCCAGCTAGTAGAGCAGCAGAGCTTCTGTCTCTTTCTGTTGCTTTTCCTAAGCAGTGAACATTATAAAATGTAATACAATCTGTGCTGTTCATTGTGAAAACTGTTAAGTTGTTTGGCTGGCTGAAATGCAGTCATCCACTCTGATGGCAGAGTGAGCAGTAGTGATGCCTCCAGGCAGTGAAGAGGACGCTAAGCTTATCTCAGTCAGACTCTCCCAATAAGGCTTTTGCATTGAAGACAGTTGATGGTGGTGGCAGCTGGCTGCAGTGATACAGCGGACATAGTTTCAAGGGTTGTAGATGTGGATGTATACTACACCAATTAAAAATAAATACTAGTATAGACTTGTCTGTGAAGGTTCTCAGTCATCCCGGTCATAGTTATTCATGGAAGGTTAACATCCAGGGTAACTGGATGTGGTTGAAGATACTACCAAACCTGTCGTCCCTCTGGTTATTTCTTTGATAAGTGATAATTTACTGGTTTGTATTATGTTAATCCATAGGAACAGTAAACAAACACCAGCAGCGTGCAGCTATGGCAGACTGTACTGTGGTATTTAAAGGTGGTGGTGAAGCCCTTAGGTGATATAGAAAACCCCCTGATGGAGTCTAGACACTGCTAATGGTGGTGGTGGTGGGATGAAGAGAATGATGAAGATCTGGATGTGATGAGGAGTGGACTTCTGATGAGCTCGACCAGGGCCTAGATATGTTGAATTGGAGGTGAGTGGTGTGGAGGAAGGCAATTTCGCACTGAAATAACAGACCTTGACCATGACAGTAGATCATGGTTGAAGCTTGGGCAGACAAAATAAATATATATATATATATATATATATATAAGGGTTGGGCAATGTCTACAAAATTGCCATCCGCCAATGTCTACAATAAAACATGAGGATGATATCAGGTGGGGAGCAGGGGGTAGCGGTCGTCTTATTAAGGCACGTGTTCAATCGACTTCAGTCGGTAAAAATGAGGTATTGGGGTGGTGATGGCGCATAGATAAGATGCTTGCCTTTGGTGTGGGAGACCTGGGTTCAAATCCCACTGTGAGACATCCACCATTGTGTCCCTGACAAGACACTTAACCCCTAGTTGCTCCAGAGGCGTGCGATCTCTGACATATATAGCAATTGTAAGTCGCTTTGGATAAAAGCGTCAGCTAAATGAATAAATGTATTGCAGCAGTGAACACAGATGTTGGTTTCGATCATTTGATAGGAAACGTCATTAACAAGTCGGCATGTGGCGCACCTGCTGCAGTGAAAATGGACTAAAGAAAAAACATGAGTTCTGTGGCTTTTGGGCGACTTTAGACATGCTGCTGATGGAGAAAGTCAAGGGAGCAGAGAGAGAAAGAAAGAAAGAGAGAGAGAGGTGGACCAGAGGAGTGTGTGTGTGTCTGTGTTTCTGAGTGTGGGGAGAAGAGAAGTCTAAGGCAGGTGCAAAGCATAATTAAAAATAATAATAATAATAATGTCCGTGGAGATTAAAATCTGCTTGCATAGGGTGGTATAATGTGAAAAATCACAATGCTTGCTCAACATTGTGATGTCTCTCAGCCATCGCCAATGAGCGATGGCATCGTCTGTCAGCCCAACCCTAATATATATATAAAAATACATGCACACACTCCATATTTAGAGCTGTAGTTCATCACCTGAACCCCTGTAGGTAGGCAAGAAGAAGTGTCTATGACACTGAACTCGGGTGAGAAGACAGATGCAAACTTTTTGTGGTGACCGGACTGAGTAATGTGCTGGGTGCAGGCTGAAGAGCTGCGGTGAGGCCCCACCATGTAGAAGTTGGGACCTCCAGCGGGCAAGACCAGTATGTCATTGTCAGAGGCAGCAGAGGCCAGATGGGCAGCTTGAATGTGAAGTACTCTTGAATACGGAGGCAGGCTGCAACATGAGGGCTGGCAGTGAAGAGGGGCTCTGATGACGCGACATGGGCCGAAACATTTCCTGGGGACTGAAGGCATGCATGGATAACTTGGATGAAATTAGCTAGAGACTGCATGGTGGTGACCAGGGTGTTGTCTGCACATGAGGCTGTGAGTGGAGAACAAGTGGAGAAGAGCCGTTTCTTCTCTTAGGCTGAGGAATCAGACATCAGCTTGCAAGCCTATGACAACAAGAAACTGAGAAGGTATGACATCCACAGTGATTTCACATTGAAATGACAGCTGACAGCAGCAGAGAGAATAACAGAGTTAAAATTTGACAGTGACTACATGACTGGCTGATGGAGATGGCAAATTCTGGTTGGTTTAACTAAAGAGTGAACATCCGTAGTCAGCTTATAAGAGAAGCAGGAAGAGAGAGTGTGTGTGTGAGTGTGTGTGTGTGTGTGTGTGTGTGAGTGAGAGAGAGTTAAGAATGAATGAAGAATAGATAGTCTTCCAGGTTGATCTTATGATGATCTTCATTACTATAATGTTCGGAACTCATGATAATGGGATTCCACTTTTTACTCTCAAGCCCCCATGATATGAATGAAGCATTATTTCCTGAAATAACTGTAGAAACAAGTGTATCCTGATGATTCTCAATCTCGGGAAAGGTGTGTTAAATAATAATAGGATTGATTGTGTGCTGCCTCCATGACTACTACAGTATTTGACCTTGTTATCACGCACTATTCTATTGGCTATTGTCAGGCACGTGGTTGCTATTCTTAAGGCCTAATCTTAGTAGCAGAATAGCTATGCCGTTATCACAGATACTATTAAAGATCATGTTACTGTCCTGCTGCATCACACATGTTATGACAAACATCACATAAGACCAGAAATGGTGGTGCTAAACAGTTCGTGGGAACTTGACTGGGACATTTCAACTAAGTGTTGTGGTAAATCACTCATCTATATAATAATCATATCTATTATTGGGACAAAAAAACAACTCAAGGACCAACATCTGTTCTAGATATAGAAGTTGGGCCTCTGGAACAGACTACAAACCTCTGCCCAAGTATCTCAAACATCTAAAACATACTGGCAGCCAGTGCAATGAAGCTAAAACAGGGGTGATGTGATCCCGTGTCTTGGTTCTGGTTAAAAGGCAGCTGAGTTCTGTACAGTCTGGAGTCGTACCAGAACAACATGTGAACTGGTGCTGGAAATAACCCAATTTATAAAGACTAGGAGGACATGAAGGAAGAGACTTCTTTGATGAATGAACGTTTGTAATATTGTGAACAATTGTTAGATTCCATTTCAGAGGTTTTAAAATTTAATAGCATTCCCTCAAGACTACATTTTCATTTAAAAATAGACACTGCTGTGGCTACATATACACTGCTCAGAAACCAAAATCTCCAACCGACTGAAGGCTGGATTCAAAATCACACCCAAAATCAAAGTTAAAAAACAACTCATGATGTGACTCAGTAGTGTGTATGGCCCCCACGTGTCTGTACGCACTCCTGACAACATCTGGGCATGCTACTGAGGTTGCAGGCAAGCTGGATGATGTTGCAGGTAGCATAAAGTTCCCCAGAGCGTCTCCAAACTGTAAAGAGAATGGGACGCCCAGTGCTTGAAGTGGGGCGGTACGTACCGGTACGCGGCACCGGTTGGCATACTGGGACATTTTCTTGCGTACCGGGACTTCTCCCAAGCTGCCGGTACTCTCCTCTGCCCTCTCCATATCAGGTTCTCTGGCTACGTGACGCTCACCTGCTCCTGTTCTCGCCGAGGGAGAAGAAGCTCGGGTGCCTTTTATGCAGCTGTGTGCTGAATGTAGCTCGTCAATGTCAACTATGTCGTGAACCAACTAATCACAGCCTGGATGGGGCAGGACATTTAAAAATATTGACAGATAGGTGTAATTTACACTGGGGAAGCTGGGGACAGGTCAGAATCAGAATGTCTCCATCACTTTTTGAAAGCTTTTGTCACTGGTACCTATTCTTCTCCACTTCAAGCACTGGGGACGCCAATGGTTGATCTGCCAATTCTGGTGTTCGAATGCCAGTCAAACTGTGTGGTGCTGGGCTATGAGATTCCGCTAGAGGACGTCGGGCCCTCATACCACCCTCATGGAGTCTCCAGTGATGTTTTATTTTTTATTTACACCAAAACAGGAGACACTGATTCACAATCTTATGCTTCCTACCTGGACAGATTGATATGTCGGAGGTTTACCTGACATGATGTTATACTGTGATGATCAAGTGTTCCCTTATTTTCTTTGAGCTGTGTGTGTCTGTGTGTGTGTGTGTGTGTGTGTGTGTGTGTGTGTGTGTGTGTCTATATATATATAAAGAACTCTTTTAATATTCCTCTCCGTTCTCTCCTCTTCAGTGTATTTTATTGCACAGTTAAGATTCACTGCCCTGACTGTTGACCTCTGCACTGAGTAGCAGTTTGCACAGAATCAAAGGCAGAGAAGATTTTAATTACTCTCTTTACTGTTCAGCAGCAGTTATGAGAGGTTAAAATGGGTGCGAAAGGACAGTGCCGAGAAATGCAATTTACAGCTCCATCCAATACGCCAAGTCTTTGTCTGAGTCAGTCAGTTTAAGTTTAGGATTTTAAGCCAATGCCCAAAGGAAAATGATTCAATATTAGAATTAGAGATATACTAGGCAGCATCATATTAGCAGCTCCTACTGGCAGACTGTTAGTGACTGTTTAAAACGGCATTAATCAATTTGGTGTTCATTATGGGGCAGAAGAAGACCAATAAACAACCCTAACATATAACCACCTTTTAAAGTGGTTAGGGCTAACGTGAACATATATCCAATAATCCTTCTTTTGTTAGATCTGTTGTGGTAACCACCAACTGCAAAATGCACAACATTTACAACAACATGTACATGCTTTACCAATAGTTAATAAAAATAACTTTTTTAATTTGTAATACCATATTGACACAATTTGTTTTAAAAACTATCTAACTCCTTCTCAGAGTCATAATTCAAATAGGACACACAGATAGGATTCATCATTATCTTTAATGTAAATCACAGAAAATATTTAGAGAACTGCTTAGAAATCACAGAAAAACAAGTTCCCTGTCATTTCAGATATTTTTCATTGTGGCCTTCAGTATCAAAAGTAATGCAGCAGTAACTGTCTGTACATCCATGTCTGTAGCCCTGACTACTAAAAGCCAATTCTGCATGACTTTTCATGGTGTAAATTTTCAAAATATTAAGAAAAACAGCAATTAGGAAAATAACAGGCCCCTAGGTGTAGTCTACATTTAACTCACTGACTCCATGGCAACATTAAACTTCCTGCTCGCATCCCCCAAAGCATTGAGAGAAATGCAGTTTAGAACAATTAGAACATGATTATCCAAACAGAAGAAAAATAAAGACAATTAAAGCTGCGAGCAGCGTTGGGCGGCCCCTCCTCACTTGTAGCGCGTCGGTGTGTGATGCAGCCGCATTGCATATTGTGGAGCTCTGCCGGTGCAGCTGTGAATTTGCTATGCGTTTCGGACACTGCATGAAGGCGTTATGCGTCACTTCCTGTGTCTCCTTTGTGGCACTCTAGAGCACTTGGCAATACGACTATAAATGAATATTGGCGTGTAGATGTGTTCGGGGCGGGACAGTTATCAAGCACTTAAAGTTTTGATCAGATGTGAGCATGTACACTGAAGTTACAACAACTTCCTGTGTCATGGCGAAGAGTTTAATTCGCCGCCACCGCCACGCCACTGCCGCGCCGTTAACTGAAAACTCACAAGTTTTGCAACATGGCATCGTCAATATGTTAAGGGTTTTCTGGGACAGTTTTGAAGTTGATATGTCTGACCTGCTTGGAGTAGTACATTAGAGCATAAAATGTGTCATTTCCATTTGCCAGCAGGTGGCACTATGACTTTCAGTGAATATTGGCATATGGATATGTTCAGGGCGGGACTCTTATAAAGTATTCCAAATTTGGTGCAGATGTCAACATTATGGCGAATCATCGATTTTGGACGCCACAGGCACGCAGTTCCACAAACACTCACCTTTTGCACAACTTTTAATCGTCAATGGGTTTAGACTGCACAGCAAAAATCTGAAGTCGGTCGGACTAAATCCCTAGGAGGAGTTTGTTAAAGTACAAAGTGTGTAAATCGCCAAAAATGACCATTAAATCCAAAGTGGCAGACTTCCTGTTTGGTTTAGGCAATGGCTCCAAGAGGCTTTTTTGTGATTCTGACATGATACACGTGCCACAGAAATTTCCTACACGTAAAAACGAGCCATTTTGCCACGTCCATGCGCAAAACCCATAAAATATTTTTCGAGTATGTTTAGGCCCCCAAAATTGAGGTTGCTTTGCAGAAAAAATAAAAATAAAAGAAATCCTTCAGTTTCAATAGGGAACTCACATGTTTCATGCTCAGGCCCTAATAAAAGCATGTGGACATTCAGAAAATTTGATGAATGGCATTTCTGAATACTCCAGCTTACTCTTAATAACAATACATGGCATACCTGGCTAAGAAATGTAGTGCCTGTAAATAAAAGAAGTAAAGTAAAAAAGCAAGTAAAAAAGCAACTTCTAATGGTTATTTTATGATTTTATATTATGATTTTAAGATGACACCAGTCCTTCGTATCCATAATGGCACAACAATTGTGTGTACAAATAGGTCATATCTACAGTATCTCTATAAGAGGAATGCATACATGTATATGTGTATAGGTGAGAGTTTTAATTAAGTGTGCAGCATGTGTGTGTTTATCTGAGTGTTAGCCAAAGCAGGCTGGGATGATGCAGGAGAGGTCCTACTGGGGAGCAGCAGCCAGGGAAAACATCTGGCCTTCATCAGGCACAGAGGCCGGGAGCAGGCTGGCAGATGGTGGAGAGGTCTCTACACAATAGGAACAGCCCACTGCCTCCAAAACCAGCACCATTACCTCCCACTCACACACACGCACACACACACACAAATGCTCTCTCTCACACACTTACATGTACTGACAATCAGAGAAATACTGTACTCAAAAGTTCATCATGTTTAACTACCTGAGATGCTAATTTTCAACAATAGAAAAGGCAGCGGCACCAAAGTGAATCACACAATTCACACAATCCATTGGACTTAATTATAAGCGACAATACCTTTAAATACACATGAGAAGCTTTATTTTTATGGCGATGCAAAGCCAACAGCGATGCAAAGGAATGTCACTTTTGACAAGAACAAGTCGCTTTAATGACTTTAATACTATGTTTCACAGTAATAGAAACTGAATTACTGCCTGGACTACATTCACGGGAATGCGCATAGGAAGGAGGTTGGGGTGAATGGTTGAGTGTATAAAGCAAAGACCTGGGTTTGCGCCATTCCATGTGTCGTTAGGTTTGGCCAACTAAAACACTTGGATAAGATAAGGGAAAAGCTGTTATTGTGAAACCACCATTAGCGTCAAAGCATTAGGTTTGCAGATTTGTTCCATACGAACATCCATCCATCGTCAACCGCTTATCCTGCGTACAGACTTGCAGGGGGCTGGAGCCAATCCCAGCTGACATCGGGCGAAAGGTGGGGTACACCCTGGACAGGTTCCAGTCCATCGCAGGGCCCCATATGAACATGTAAAACTAAATTGTTACAGTACGGTTTTGCACTTTCACCCAATTGGCAATTTCCTAGCTCCAACAGGCCCTATTGTGACAAACTGTGCTGCAGGCTTTAGGGGTTTATCCCCAATTAGTACTGCCCTAGCATGACTGCATTTTCCTTTTTAAAGGTTTGTTTATTTATCACATAAAGCATCTTTGATGTCTAAACTACCAACACCATCTACTCCCTATGTTAGTTCAGCTGTGTGCTATTAGGTTGGGTGGGTATCACCTGTCAACAACCGCTGGGTGTTTGCCTGAATCTCTCAGCCTCCTACGAGCCTTTAAGTTTGTGCTGCTGTGAAGTGATTGATGACAGGTCAGCCACCAACGGCCTCGCAAAATTTCCAATTCTTCCACAGGGAAATTGCTCATTTCTTCACAAGTCTATTTCAATTTTTCCAACATGGCAATGTGCTAAGTTTATGCATTATGCTGGCACCTGGACGCAGAATTGTGATGAATTATGCCACACGAGTAGAAAAAATCTATATATTAATTTGTGTTACTTTATTGTTTGCTTTTTTCTCTTGGATGGCTTGTCAAGAGGGGTATTGTTGCAAGGTAATATAAAAGTAAGCAGGCGTGACACTCTTATTTAGATAACTACCTCACTCCCTCTCGCTTGTAGTTTCTACATGACTAAAACTGCCACTGTGACATTGTTGAGGGCTCTTTTTTTTAAAGTCCCCCTGCCTTTTTAAAACACAGAAATGGTATCCTATTCGCTGCGGTGCGGGCTTCAAAGAGGTTATTTGTCATCATACAGATTTATGCTGTCATTCAGGGACATTTATATCACTTTAAGCTCTTTGGGTGTTCCAGCTGTAGTGCTGGGCAGACAATCCTGCAGAGACCAGAGCTTCTCTCTGTTTCATTTCCCTCCTTTTTGTATTCCTCCCCACCACCAGAGAAGAGTGAAACTGTAATGATTGTTACTGCTTCATAGGGCACATGTTGTAACAGCACTAAAACAAAATGGGATGTTGTTAGGTAAGTGTAGCTGGGCTTAACCCGAAGAAGCACTCTGGTGATTAGCTTGTTACGGGTTCAGCAGGAAGAGTGTCTTTTCAGGTTCAATACCAACATACATGAATTTATCAATTAAAATGATATCAAATATCAAATTATCAAAGGATCCTAACATACAGTAAGCATGGGGGGAGCCCTGAACTGAAATGATATCCTAAGCCGCTATCCTACTGGTGCTCTGACAGTGCTAATCGATTTCTGACAGCCAGGAAGTCAGCCTGTTCTTGTCATTCACATCTACCGCCTACAAGCTAGAAAACACGGTAAGCATTCTTCAATTCTTCCAATAGAGTTATTGCATAATCATTGTTAATACAATTCTAAAGACCTGACCGTTGCATTCTAGCAAGTCAGGGTCACTTATATTTGAAGCCTGGGCACTGTGGCTACATAACAAAGTTCTTTCTCTGATTGTTGTACAAGGATAATTATATATATATAAATGTATATATTATACAACATAAAATGGATGCACAGTCCATTTTAGAAATGTCCTGAGCTAATCCTAAAGATCAGTATCAGGGCCCAACCGGGAATATTTAAATGGATCATTATCATCCAAAATAAAGCTGATATGAACCCTATCCTCTTTTTACTGTGCTGTACTGTATTTTCTCCACCTCAGCCTGCTAGTGTTGCAGGACTGCTCTCCTTTCAGGCAGTCTGCTCTACTGGCCCCTGTATTTTGCTGCATGTGCGAATGAAAGTTAGTGTGTGTGTGTGAATGGGGAAAAATTATTTGGGTGCACCAGTGACTCTGACACATGGGTTGGCAAAATATAGAGATTCCCTAAGCTCTGAGACTAATTATCATTAGCAATTAGCAGTGTAGAAAACATTCAGGTAGCAGCCTTTTTAGCTGCCGCTGACCATTGCTTTCACCAGTTAAAATGACAAATGTTGTAAGCGGAAGGTCATGATCTAATCTAATTAATGTTATTTCCCTGTAACTTGATAAAAGGCCAAAATTAATGAGGAAATATTGTAGTCAGTTTAATTTGGGGTCTCTACTAAAATATTTTTACTTTCTTTTTTTTAAATTTAATTCTCTGTCTCTTTAAGATCCCCCCTCCTGAAAAGCTACTCTGATTGGTCACAATCACAAGTGGCAGTGAGTCCCAAGTGGCAACCTCCGGCTCTCACGAGTGAAGCCAATGCGGAAGTAACTTAAAGGGATACTTTGCGATTCTTATCCAATACACTTTTTGTTAAATTCGGCGAATATTTTCTCATGGGTAGGTAGCTCTGTGTTTTTCGTGTGCTCTGAAAAAAAATCCGGTTTTCCTACACAGCCCTGGGTCTGTAAATTGAGCACAAACAAAGCTGCTGTCTTATCAGTCACTGTATTTTTGTACAAACTATTTCAAATAACTCGCTAGTTTTTTACTCTGTTGTATTTTAGATGCTGCGTTTGTCTGCTTACATGTTTGATGATGTTCACTAATTGTACCTATTGAAGTTCCTCTCGATAATCCTACTGATAAATAAACTAGACTCCGTGTCTTAGATTTAGGCTTAGAAAAGTATTTTGCTTCAATACATATTTAAATATTGATTGATTGAGATTCGCATAGTATCCCTTTAAAGCTGCATTTTACATAACAGCTAGCAGGGGGCAACTCCTGTGGTTGCAATTTGAAGTCCAGTTCCAGAAGAAATAATGGTAAAATGAACCTACTTCTCACCTGAAGTGAAACACTTTCCTAATGAGTTTATGGTCTCAGTCGCTAGTTTTCAGTCTTCTCCAATACAGCATGATGTTCATTTAGTAAATTATGGTCCCATATAGGGGAAAATAGACAATAAAGAAGGGTATGCTTTAGGGTGGGACTACTTTGTACTACTCCCTACCATGCCATGGAATTTAACAGTGTGTGAGAGGACCCGAGGACATCTGGACCAGCTGAGGGGTTCTCCACCACAACAACACGTACTTTGTACCAGTACAAATTTTATTATTTCTGAGTGAAAGTATATCCATACAATTTCATCAACTGTTTATGATATGACGATAGGAAAGGACATAAAAGGTCTATGTTCTTCTCGAATATCAAGTTTGACTGTCTGGTGGATCTTGCCCCAGAACTACATTATTGCTCCTCAGTATTTAATCAACATACACATAAATTGTTTATAACATTAGCTATAAAGATACACCTTACTTCACCACCTTAGCTTAAACTTTGGTTCCCCAGCAACAATAATGTATACCGTATCAATAATATCAATAATCAATAATATCAGTAAATGCTACTGGCATTTGCCTGCGTCATTAGCCTGTTTGCTGTAAAACACAAGCACCCAAATGCCACATGTGCATCCATGACTGCTGAGGAAGCTGTGCTACATTACAGTAATAGAGTTCCCCATAGTAATTCTGCAGTCATTATGCAGAGGTGCGCTCTGATGTCCTGCAAATTGCCAATTGCTTATACTAAGTTATATCTACCTGAGGCAGGCAGACCGTGTTTAAAAAAACATTTCAAGTAAATGGCTTTGGGTGATGTGGAGGCTATTGCAGGGCAGAGCCACACTGACACTCCCACTGCAATCACACAGCAGTACCGAGTGTGGCAAAGGAGTAGGCCTGCGACAAGCATTTGCTTAACCCTGTGACATTTTTCACCTAAGGATGGAATGAAAGGAAAGTATAGCACTATTCAGAATATTCGCTGAGTGAAATAAATAGATGACTGATTGTTGGCATTTGAGGCTGGTTCTTGATGTTTCAAGGGGAGAAAAGTCAATCATCACTGTAAAAACGTCAAGAATGAATTACTATTTTTTATGCATGTTTTTTTGCCCCTTGTAAAGGACAAGAAAAGAGTAAAAAGTAGCTGTATTACAAAAAAATTTTTAACAGCATGAAATAAACTCCTTTAATGAAATAACAGAATTATTTAAGACTTGGTTGAAATATACCCTTGCTTTGACATGAAAGGAAACTGAAACACATCCATCTAACCCCGTTCTCGTTCCATTTGTTAAATGCTGATGTATTTTTCATGCCCCACAGCATCCCATACAGATGCATATGGTACCCTCTTGCGTCTTTTTGAGACATGCTGGCTAGCTAGAATGTCTTTCAAACACACGGTTAACATTTTGAAATGGTCGCAGTCTGGTTAGGTTTAGGCAACAAAACCACTTGGTTTGGTTTAGGAAAATATTGTGCTTTAGTTTAAAATTGGTACTTTATTTACGTAAGCTAAGTTACGTTATGTATGTAAAGTAAATTGAAGACTTAAACAAGTTAATGTTGACTTTTGGTTTTCACGAAGGACATGAAACAGCAGTCTCCAGGGTGTTTGTTTTCGCTAAAGGGTACCTTGTGCGTCTGTATGAGACTAAACATTGGTATTTGAGGATCTGGGAATGAGAATGGGCTGGTCCATTACAACTAGCAGTTCCCCAGACTGAAAAATATTTGTAAACTGAAAATTTTAAAACCTAAAAAAAAGAAAGAAAGAAACCGAAAATGATTAGAAGGTGTGTGCGTGCGCCTCTTCCTACCCCACATCCTCTGAATATCGTCCTTGTTGCCAGGACGTCTTAGTAACCACCACGTGCCTCCATCACCCGCAGAAATAAAAGTCATTCTTGATTTACCTGACAAGGGCTCTTTGAGCTCTCCTTGACCAAAAAACGGTGACGCTGAGGCGCCTCTACAGCGAGATGCAACACTGAAATGTTTCTATCTGCCCTCCCTTGAAAAACATCCCCTCCCCTTTAGCTAGAGATCTCCTCTCTATTCGGGTGGTGTCTCAGTGTCTGGCAGTTGTTCAGCTCGGCTTGGTGCTCAATCTTATTAGAGGGCGGAAGGTGGTTCAGAAGGTTTACGGTGACACTGACAGACCCCAACCACTTACTCCCCCCACTTCCTTTTTCTTGTCTTTTTCTCTTGATATACACACGACTGCACGCTTCACATATCCACAGACAGTGTCAACGCGCAGCTACATGCCACACATGTAGAGTCAAGTTGACATTTCCTCAAGGTGTGTGTAATTGCTGATTACTTGCATGTAAGAGAAACATTGTAGGCATGTTGCAGAAATGCCTGTGATTTGTAGCAGATCAGTCATCTCTAATACAATTCAAATCTATTTCATCTGAACCCCATAGCTCCCAGGCGTGTGACCTTGGCTATATACTTCTCCAGAGGCTCCTTTTCAAAACAAGTACTGTTGACTTGTTGGTCATTTGATTTGTTGGGGGCATTTGCCTTGAATGTGAAATGTGGGCTGAAATGCTGGCAGTGTTTTTCAAGGTTATTGTTTGTCTTTGGGCTTTTTATTTTCCTCCCAGATGTAAGCCATTTATAAAAGGAGCAAAATAGCTATGTCATTCAGCTAGAGTAATACAGCACATTAGCACATTAACTATTGCCAAAGCTCAGGGGTATCAGTAATCAATGGCTGAATGAAAAGAAAAGCTGGACCAAGTTAAATAATGAGGCACTGTGAGGAGGGCTGTAAGCAGCTAATACCACCAGTAAAGGCAGCAAGGCCATGCAGCAGTGACAGTCCACACAGTCACATTTCTGCCCCTGTGGCTATTCTATGCATTGAGCCTCGGACGCTTTAATCCACCACCTTCCTATCGCTCAAGATCCAGCGATGGGTTGTCCTGCTATAATTGTGTTTTATCGATTCTGGCTTTGGTCTGACGCCTAGATATCTCCTGTAAAAGGAGCTGCACAGATACAGTGAGTTTACCTGTATAAATATTTCAATAAAAAAAGGCTTTGGGTTTTAGGTTTTCCCAGGCCGACTTTGAGTTCCTGATCCCCCCCCCCCCCCCCCCCCCCCCCCCCCCCCCATGCCAGCGCTATTGATAGTGCCAACTCGCAAGCTAATGTGGACCCACTATAATGCCTGTGCTTACACAGACTCAGGAGAATTTGGCTCCAGTTGAACTGAGGAAAAAAAATACACCAGTTTAATGTTGATGTGTTATTGAATTTTGCTCTAAATATATTTCACGCCCCAGGCTCAATGCTTAAATGACAGACAGACGGGCTACTATGCTAATTCTGGCGCCAAGTATAGAGGTCCTAAACAGGGATAATGTGATCAAATCTGTTTCCAAACAGCTCTGAATTTAATGGCACAGTCCCAGCAGGTTTGTAAGAGAGGTGCAACGGCTGGCTGCCTTTGAACTACAAGTCCTCTGTTCCCTGACTGACCGCCGAGATGGACAACAAAGCGAATCATCCTCCACTTGCCCTCTCCAGACATGAATTATCTCTCCTTCGCTAGCCGTTTGTATTTTTTTTTCTGTTACACAATTTATTTTCACTCTAGTCACTCTACTCTTTTTCTTTTTTGGTCTTTAATGCCTTTGGGTAGGATAGAGTGTACTGCTCGCTGCTTGTCTATGTGCGGAGCCTTCCCGTCTGTCAGCCTGTTGGCAGCACAGGGGCTTTGTGCATGAAATGAAGCGAGGAGCCACCTTTTGCCAGGTCCCTAGATTACTTTTGAACACCGAGACACCCACAATGCTCTCCTCCCCCTCTGCCTCCTCCACCCGCTATCTACATCTTCAGGGCATCTACAAAGTGCCCTCTGCCTGGCAGGAGTGACAGAGAGTAATAAGAAAACAGCTTAAGAGGCAGGTGCTCAGAAGCTTTCATCTTTGTTTATTGTATGGATGTGTTTGTGTGACAGTGTGTGCGTCTGCAGTGATGTCTCAGGTGATGTCTCAACAATGAAGGGAATGTACTGCAGTGACACCGCAGGTCATTAATAATGAATTGACGTTTGGGCTCTGAGATGCCGCATGGACGTCCAGTCAACAACTGAGAAGGCTTTGCCCCAGAAACTCCCTCAACCACAAACATATTGGCCTAACTGGCCATCAGCTGCTGTTACCTTACCCTGACCTGAACCGCCCCCCCTTCCCCCCTCAGGCATCTCCTTGCTCTCTCTTCTCCACACTTACCCATCTTTTAAGAAAAAACAGTAGTGCAATGAGTTGTAATCATCAATTAAGCATGCTCATTCTGGTACAAAATAAAGATTTATCCAAGAGCAAGAAGCTCCTGTTGTCGCTCATCAGTTCTTGGCTAATGTTTTGATGCAGTATACATCTCTCTGCCTTGTGCCACTTTTGTTTGCTTTTGTCTCTCCACTCCTTTGTTTTCTTCCTTATGGCTAGATGATGCAAGTATTTCCACACTGATAATCATCTGTGATTTACAGCCATGGTTGAGTTATCCCAGCACGTCTGCTGCCAAATATCTGTCAAAAACCTTTTCATTATGTTTACTTTGGTTCTATTCTGTTCCAGCCCTTTCCTGCAGCTGAATGTTATTGTGCAGGCAGGCTTATTTTGAAGGATGAAATCGGCCAGCTTGGACAGAGTTGTAGCCCCGCCGTGGGACACGCTGGGCCGGGGTCAGGTTGTGTAGTCAGGGGGAAAAGTGGTGCAGTAGCATAAATTAACACCTGAGCCCTGAGAGGCTGGAATGCACTGTACCCTGCTGCATTGAGGAAGAAACCGTGGTTAGCATCTGGATGCACAGCATCCAGCCATTAGCACACTGGGACAACACAGCAGTGTTTATGTGAATGTACCTGTATGTGAAATGCCACACACCGCATCTCCATCTAACATTACCTATCTCTCACGGAGGCATATAAAAATGTAGTGAACCCGCATCAACCCTGCTGTGTTTGTTTGTTTGCTCATTAGTTTTGTGTCTCTTTATTAGCTTCTTTTATGCGTCTCCTAGAATTTTTTTTCATTACGCCCTTTTTGATGCAGCCGGCTCGCATGATTCTCCTCTGAGTCATTTCAGTGTGGATAATGTTACTCAGGGGTTCCCTTGTATTGACGCGTGCTATTGGATAGAATTGGCGTCTGGCTAATAGACTATAGAGTTAACATGGGGTAGGTCCTGTTGTTATCGAGTGTTTCATATTGGTAGGAGTAAACTGCTGTAGGAAGTAATAGACTTGGTGGTTGCTATCGCTCCCTTGGGCAGCAGGAGGCAATCATCTAACTAAATGAGAGAGAGACATGGAGAAAGCCAGGGAGAGAGAGAGAGAAACCCTCTGGAAAGACTATCGACGGCTGACAAATCACTGCTTTTGATGTACATTTCAAAGTGTGCCCTAACATCTAGGTTCTTTTATTTATTCACATTGTTATTTATTTATCTTTTGCATCATCCCATAGTTTTACTACAGGTTTGGATTATGATCAGAGCTTGTAGAATCAAACTGAACCCCAGGCCGTTAGGCGTAGTGCACCCGCTTGGTCTTGTCATTAGGCAGGAATATTTAGTGAGAGCACGCACAAGAACTAATTACCAAGCTGTCACCCATGCGCCCCAACCCTACTCACCAAGGAAATGAGGGGCTTCGAGCAAAATGCGTGTGGATGGCAGAGACAGCGAGGCTAAAGAGGGACAAGAGTGAAGTCATCTTGACATGATAAACACAGAGACAGAGCTAAATTTATCAGACACGACAGGGCTGTGTTGTAAATTGCAACAGGCCTGAGCCCATTTACATCAAGTGATTGAAGAAGGTGTCCTTCCCACACACATACTGCAGTCACTGTGATGTGTGCCGGCGTTTGTGCACGCAAGTGTGTGCATGTGGATAGGCCTTATTGACCTTACACACCGTCAGACCACAGATATTTCAAATCTACACCATCACCTGCCTAGAAAAGAATACAATTCTGGCGACACTGACAACTCCACGCACTACAACTTCAGGAAAACACATTAAAATTAAAACATTTTCGCTAATTTAACAGATAACAGTAGTAGTGTTTTGGTTGTGTAGTCTGTATTCACAGCACGTTTCTGTATTTGCAGAATGTTACTTTGGTTGTGTTGTCTATATTTGCACCCAGTTTGATATGCTGCATGAGTTGTCAAATTAATGTTTTGCAACGTTTTCTTCCTTTGATTGTGTCTATTTGCATGTGTTTTCTGTAGCTGCAGTGCATTGAGCTCTCAGGGACGCGCTGTGTAGAATAGAATAGAATAGAATACAGGCTGTTTTAGTTAAGAAAATCTATGTTCTTTGCAATACTAAATCAAACAGCCCAATAGTGGTCTAACTCTTGGGGGATAAGTGCTGCACTCACATTGAACATTCCACAAGAGTAATGTGAATTGATTGAATCCCCAACGATTCCTGATTGTGTGTGTGTGTGTGTGTGTGTGTGTGTGTGTGGGGGGGGGGGGGGGGGGGGTGGATACAATATCCCTACAGGCAAACCCCCCCGATTCATGAGACAGTAGAGGGAGAGAGTCGGTGCAGTTAAAAAAGCAAGCGTCCTTATGGATACAGAGCCATGGCTGAATATCACATGGCCAGATATTATTCCCCAGACCATTTGTTACCCGGTCCGCCTTCCATCCCATCTATTATTCATTACACAATCATTTAACTAAGTGCAGTGATTACTTAAATGTTAAATGCTGCCATAATCAATACTGGCCTGAGCCTTTCAGGTGGACAGAGTTTTTCTAGCATTAAAGTCCCATCCCCTGTTGAGTCGATCAGGTTAAATTGCACGTGGTTACAGTAATCGCCCCTATTAAAAAGGTCTTTTTATCAATGGCAGCGGAGACATGTGGTATGATAATTGTTCATTTCTGCCTTTGCCACTCAGGTTATCAGAGTCAATGTTCGCACTTTTCTATGAGGGCAGCGCAACAGGATAATGGTCTATTCTAAAGTTGGCTGGCTGAAATGTCCCTGCTCAATGTTGTTAATGGCTGCTAAGTCAGTCAAAGAGGAAAAATTCACTTATAAGAAAAACGAGAAATGTTGCACTCCCACATAATGACATAATGAACATTGTGGTTGCCTTATGAAAGGGATTTTTCATTTTAACTATGACTGTGTTGAGAAGAGGTCTATCAAAAAGATGTAAAGTGAATTATCTTGATGCATCAACCCACGCATCACTCAGTCTACCATCTATTCTCCCTCTAAGAATATTAGGCAATCACATCAGATGGAGACTGTAAGACACACAGCCAGCGTGTGACATTCACATTCACACTATGTTCACATAGATATGGATGCCATAAACATGCACTTGCCACCTGGATTGTGTGTCAGTGTCAAAGCCTGGCTTATAGCACCTTAATCATATCATCCATATGTAAGCAGAGGTGGTATTGTATTCCTTTTGCATCACTTACACTCCCTGATAATCCGACCTCAATGAAGGAGCCTGGTATGAAATACGGCTTTATGTCGTCCCGGGCTCGCTGGTGGCATGGATTTATCTCACAGGATTTATATTTCCCTCCCTGTGCTCTCTGAAGGCTTTGAGGCGGCTGCCGTGTGTCGGCAGTGAGTTAGCAGAAGACGATACAACAAGGGAAATAATGTCCTGGAGCTTGTTGCTCTGAAGGATCATCATCTGTTGATCTTTGACGCTACTGAATGTTAAATTTTCTAAAAATGTAAGTGTAAAAGTTATTTAGTCAGGACGCTGTTGAAGGAACATAAAGTGTTGGTATTAAAAGATAATAGGAAAGTATATAAAGTCGGACATTCATTGTTCTCTATGTTTCCACAATAACAAATTTGACAGCAATCTTAGCCAGAAAAAGATTAACTGCATGTTAAAACCAGCTTTCACAAAACTGTTAGATGTCAAAATAAAAAATTTTATATTATAACTTATTTTGTGTATGTAATGTTACATGTTAAAGCAGCAACCTTTTTTGGCAACTTGGGGACAACGGAATAAGCTGTACACAAACACAACACTGACACTAATCAGTGTACATAACATTATGACCACTGAGAGGTGAAGTGAATAACACTGATTATCTTGTTACCGTGGCACCTGTCATTGGGTGGGATATATTCGGCTGCATGTGAACATTTGTCCTCAAAAGTGACGAGCAGGAAAAATGTGCAAGCGTAAGGATTTGAGTGACCAAATTGTGATGGCTAAACGACTGTGTCAGAGTACCTCCAAAGCTGCTGCTCTCATGTGGTGTTCCTAGTCTGAAGTGGTCAGTACCTATCAAAAGTGGTCTAAGCAAGGAAAAGCGGTGAACCAGCGACAGGCTCACTGATGCACGTGGGGATCGAAGGCTGGCCCGTTTGGTCCAGTCCAACAGACGAGCTACTGTGGTCCTGTGTGTTGTGGAGAATGTGTTAGCAAACTGTTGCCTATTTACACACATCCAGCAGACACAGGGAAGCATTAACATTCATTTAGAGTGTTTCAAGTCCAATATTCACTCTTCTTTTTGATCTGGTTTGGTCTTCTTCCTATGAATAATGTCTTGCTCTTTAGCTGCTAAATGCTCACCAGACAGTAGCTAACTTTGGCCGTCTGCAGTGCAGCGCTGGGAAGGTATAATACTTTTATTTATCAGTTTATCAGTTATCAGAGTTTTTTTTTTTTTTGACAGAGCAACAGTTGGCATTGTGCCGAGTTGTGCATTTATCAGTAATGATGAACCACACAAAGAATATTATATCATTTTTTTAAACAGTACTTGGAATAGACCCCTGTGGCGGGCATGCACAACTCTGCAAAAGACCGTTGAATGGCAGGCGAGCAGAGCACAGCAGAGAGAAAGGGGTTAGTAATAAGCCTCAGTTTAGTTTTAAATGTACAGTGACTAATGAATAGAATACAGCTTTGCAGCTTCTCAAGAATAATGCGGAGCTACCGTGTGCAACAGGACTCTGATCGACCGCTCCTCTGTACGAACGGAATGCGACACAGCAAAAGACTGCAACTCAACCATATTCTTTCCCGTTTGGCTGGATCTACAATGGACCTGCCAACCAACAACTAGCTCCCCAAAGCAACTTTCTTCCTTAAGGACAGGTAACATAACTGAGCAATATAGAGCTTCACATTGCTTAACTGTACTGTTACCTGGCTAAGCACAGGACTGTTTAGCTTTTGTAAATGTGACTCTTCAGCTGATCCAGAATGCTGCAGCAGGTTTTCTAACAGGAACCAGGAAAAGAGATCATATTTCTCCTGTCTTAGCTTCTCTGCATTGGCTTCCAGTAAAATCCAGAATATAATTTAAAATCATTCTTCTTACCCACAAAGCTCTTAATGGTCAGGCACCATCTTACCTTAAAGAGCTCATAGTACCTTACTACCCCACCAGAGCACTGCGCTCCCAGAATGCAGGGTTACTTGTGGTTCCTAGAGTCTCCAAAAGTAGACTAGGAGCCAGAGCGTTTAGCTATCAAGCTCCTCTCCTGTGGAACCAGGTTCCAGTTTGGGTTCAGGAGGCAGACACCATCTCCACATTTAAGAGTAGGCTTAAGACTTTCCTCTTTGATAAAGCTTATAGTTAGGGCTGGCTCAGGTGAGTCCTGAACCATCCCTTAGTTATGCTGCTATAGGCCTAGACTGGAGCTGTGGAGTCTGGATCTGTGGTTGCGAGTCACCTGCTGCCTCCGTGTTCCTGCTCGACGTCCCTCTGCTACACTTATTGTTACTAGTCCTATCGTTATTATTGCTATTATTATCATAAACATAACTATAACATATACTATAAATATCTGTACCATAATTCATTCAGTCTGTACCAACATCACCTTTACTGTCTGTACCTCTGTGTGTATATTGTGCAGAGCCCATACCCTCCCTATCCCTCTCTCCCTATTTATGGCTCTCTCTCTCTCGCTCTTGCCCCCCCACCAACCGGTCGAGGCAGATGGCCGCCCACCCTGAGCCATGGTTCTGCTCGAGGTTTCTGCCTCTTAAAAGGAAGTTTTCCTTGCCTCTGTCGCCTAGTGCTTGCTCTTGGTGGGAATTGTTGGGTAAATAACATCACAGAGTACAGTCTAGAACTGCTCTTTTATGAAAAGCGCTGTGAGATAACTGTTGTTGTGATTTGGCGCTATATAAATAAAATTCAATTCAATTGAATACACATACACAGACACAGACACACACACACATTTACTGTCCGAGTTTAATGGAGTTTAGTTAGTTCATCTTTCATCAGTTCATCAGCCAACCTCTTCGATGTAGAATTCCAAATCCTTTAACCCACTATTTATTAATATTAAAAAAGTAATTTTGTTATAGTTATTATTTGAAATATTAATCCGAATTCTGAATTGAAAAGTACTCTGATAACTGAATTGCCTTTTCACTTCACTTCATTCCTTCTGCCTGACACCGTGTTCATGTTAACCAATTTCCTGTTTGCAGGGGGTTGCTAAAAGCAGTTAATTTAAAGGTTCAGTCTGTAATACTTAGGAGGATCTATTGACAGCAATGCAATATTATATACATAACTATGTTTTCAGTGGTGTATAAAGACCTTAGATAATGAACCATTGTGTTTTATTACCTTAGAATGGGCCATTTCTGTCTACATAACTGCATGGCCTCTTCCATGGAAGTTGCCATGTTTCTACAGTAGCCCAAAAGGACAAAAGTCTCTTCAGAGCGTGTTTCATCACTACATTTAATACGTAATAAGAAGAAGACGTTAGTAGTAGTAGTTGTTGTCTGGTTTATTAGAAGCAAGAAAAGAAATTTTGTCATGTATTATTTAGCATAAGAGCTGACAGAACGTGTCGGCCACCGTAGTTTCTCCTGCATGCTTGGAAAGGGAGGGGGGAGCGATGCATACAGGTGGTGTCAGAATAATCAGAATCTGTTTCTCCCCTAAATGTTTATTGCAAAAAGAGAAATAAAGCGTACATGGGACATAAATATGTGTTCAGAACTTTGATATGTGCAAAAGCACATATTGCATATACATATTTTGCAAACGTGTAATTTGTTATAACAGTTAGTTTGCTGTCCATGTAGAGTGAACTAGATCTCTGCGTGTTGTTTATATGATCTGATAATGCTGATCCAACACATCTTTGTAGTAGCGTCCATGTTGATTCCACATTCCGACTTAAGAGCACATGAACACACACTGAAGTCGGAAGAACGACTTCACTGCTTGGGAAATGGGACCATCCCGGGAGCATCCATATGCACCGTGAGCATCTGCAATTTGCAACCCTCATCACTAGATGTCACTAAAACTTACACACTGAACCTTTAACATTTTTCACATTGATCAAATATATCGATTTATGATTTGTTATTACGACTTCGATCTTTTCCACGATTAAATGTTTATGTCAATACTTTTAACGCATTGTTAAATAGCTATGACAATACAATGCACTTTTAAAGGAGGGAGGATGTGTGGTGTCAGGTGTGATAGTGCAGCAATGGAAAATTGTTTACATGGCTCATGAGTCAGGTAAGAGGGCCCCAAAGCAGAATTTTGCTTAAGGACCCTGGAAGGTCAGGAATGGCTCTGGGTACACAACACAACTACAAACTGACTATGCATGCCAAGAAACATGGAGCACCTGGTTCTGTTTGAAGTTTCTGGTTGTTTAAAGGCAGTTTTCCAACATATTCTTACTCCTAGGTCAGAACATATGGATGCTTGGTCAAGACCCCTCACATTAAAACACACATTATCCCTTTAGCACCATTTTTCAACGCTAAAAGAAATATATGTCAGGTCATTGTCAGGTGACGTAGTATAAAGAGCAACAAAGTGAATGGTGGTGAACAGGGTGGATAGGTGGGTCCAATAAACACCAGACTTTCACCAAGGAGACCAGTGTTTGTGTTCGTGTGAAACCAATTGTCTGTGATTGACTTCTTTAAACTACGTACATACATAATTTACGTAACTAGTTTACGTAACTAATTAACTTTTTTTAATCCACCTTTCCTAACCATTTTTTGGTGTCTAAATCTAACCAAACAGCGAGTGTTTCACAGCGTTAACCACATGTTTTATTTTGAAAGTCTAACCTGGATGTTGCATATTTATTATTGGTGACTTGACCAGATGCTGCATATTTATTGTTGTTAAACTGACCACTGAGCTCTGCGTGTCCAGACATCATGCTGAAGGCATACCCAGGGATTTAAAAAGTGACTTGATGATTCATTTTATAAAAAGTATAGTCCATAGACCAGTGGTCACCAACCTTTTTGAGCCCAAGATCCCTGACCTCAGCCCTGATTAAAGACAAGATCTACCTATTGAAGCATTGAGAGAAAGAAAACCAAAATACTTCCAACTTGAGGCATTTCTATTTAAGCAAACTGGAACCTGTTTACATTATAGAATTATGTAGATTAGGCCTATGTAATTTTGTTCATAGTGGGGGGGAAAATCAACACATTTTTCATCATTACATTTACTTTTTATCATTCAAGAAAGCAGATTAATGGCAATATCTTTTTAACTACATGCAGGTCTAGCCCATCTTAGGTAGTATCACTTTCACAATAACAACAAGTAAAACGTTTGCAATAATGTTCACTCAAGTCAGTGTGATGCCTATGATTGAATACTGTCTGTGAGTTCTTTGCAGTTTGACTCATAGCTGCAGACAGCCAGTCTGAGGCAGTCTGTGAGGTGTCTGTCAGTAAGGCGGCTCCTATACTTTGATTTTATTATTTTCATTTGTGAAAATGCCATTTCACACAGGTAAGTGGAAGCAAAGTAGGCACTCACTTTTAGTGCACATAACAGTGAGGAGAGGAAATTTCTCTCTGCTTACAAGTCCCCAGAAGTCAATGTCCCTTGATCTGGCTTTCAGTTCTATGTCATTTTGCAAATCAATTATCTCCATGTCAACACCACTTTGCAAAGCTAATCCTTGATGGAATTTGGCAGCTACCTGCTCTACATCAATGGGCTGAAATGGGTTTGAGACGAATGTAGCAATGTCTTCCATGACGTCTAACTCACCAAAACGCTGATTGAACTCCGTTGCAACTTTGTCCAGGTGAACACAGTACTGCTCCGCGTGGAACGCATCCTTGTCTTTGATGGCTTGTGTCATTTTTTCCAGTTTGGGAAAAAGTGTTAGTCTCCTGCTTCAGGAGACCGAGCTTGGCCTTGAGAGCATTCACTGCGCTTATCATATGGGACAGGGGTCAGTTTTTTCCCTGGTTCTCTGTGTTGAGTGCATACAGTTTTGCTGTTAAGTCCGTCAGAAATCCCAGGTCAAGTAGCCACACATCATCTGACAATTCTTTGTGCTCTTCATTCCTCGTTGACAGAAGAGTCTTTATCTCTGGCAGCAAGTCAATAAATCTCTGTAACACTTTGCTGCGAATCAGCCACAAGACATCAGCATGGAGAATCAGGTCTCTGTAAGCGGCATCGAGCTCATCCACGCCTTGAATAAACGACGTTGGATAGCTTTTGCTCGAATCGAGTTAATCAGTTTGACCCCCAGTGTCATAACCTGAGAGAAGTCCACGACTTTCCCAATCAAGGCCTGCTGATGAATTACCCGGTGATAATTCACAAAGTCTGGAAAGGCAGGATCATTGCACAGAGCTAAAACCCGAGCGCATTGCCGGTGCCCCATCAGTATAGTGAGTGGCACCAGTTTGTGAATGAAAATGCAATTCCCCCCTGTTCTGTCCATTTAAGTGCATAAGAGTGAGAAAGTCCTCCTTTGTTGTAGAATCCTGGAAAACCATTCAGACAACAAGCTGAGCTGTGTCCATTACATCCAGGGATTCATCCAATTGCAGTGAGAAATATTCACAAAGTGAAAGGTCCCTTAACACCTGTAGATTTGTCCTCTGACAGTGATTCGACTCTTCTTGTCACTGTTGGAGGGCCAAGCAGGACACTGCTGAGTGCTGTTTTGATGTCATCTTTGTTTTTGAAGTTGTTGACAAGTTGGCGGTAACAGCGATAGCCTCCTTGATTAACTCGCCACCTGTAAAAGGCTTCTTGTGTTTGGCCAAAAGGTGACTTACACGAAATGATGCTTCTGTAGCAGCCTTATGTCGAACAGCAGGTTTAGTGAAGAGCGACTGCTGGGCTTTTTAACTCCAACCTTTGCTCCGGGAACTTTTTTAGCACGGATAGTGCTCTTCCGTGGATAGCTGTCCCTGAACGTCGGGTGGTTAGTATTGTGGTGCTGCTCTAGATTTCCTCTTTTAGTCCGTGCTTGTCTTTAAATAATGTAAAAATAATTTTTTCTTCCCATTCTGGATGAAAACCTCAGCCATGTTAGCTGGCTGTCACCTAGCTAACCTAGCCCTTGTGTGTGCGTGTAAAATCTGAAAGGAGGACAACTTCTCTTAAGTCATTTGTCAGTTCAGTTATACTTTTATTTTATTGGTCACTTTCATGCTAAAATGAAAATAATACAGCTGGCTCAAGAGAGAGGGGCCCCTTGCAAAACCAAACTTTAATTGGGCATAAGATGATTTTTTAAGCAATTTTTTAAATATTATTTTTGCGATCTACAGGGAAAGTCTCAAAGATCAACATGTTGATCGCCCCTGGTCTAGACCTTATATATGAAAAGTGCCGAGATAACTTCTGATTTGCGCTATATAAATAAAAGTAAATTAAAACAGTTATTTTGAAAGTTATATCTCTGATGCTTGAATTGTTTGAGCAGCCAGCAGGGGGTGACACTTCTGGTTGCAAAAAGTGGTCCAGCTCCTTTAGAAATACTGGCAAAATGACCCTACTTCTCAGGTGAATAATTACCTCAGTAAACACTTTCCTGATGAGTTTATGGTCTCAATCGCTAGTTTCATGTCTTCTTCAATACAAAATAATGTTCATTTAGTAAATTACGGTCCCATTTATTTTAAAATAGACCATAAAGCAGAGTATGCTTCATGGTGACCTGTCAATCAGGCTAGAGCCGACTCGTACCCATGGCACTGTGTAAATTTAACCAGCGCCGTTGAAAAAGCCTATTAGGAGTTGAGAGTACATTTAGTTTTAAGCCTGGTGTTCGCTAGACAAAATTGTCAGCGCTGTTAAAATGACAGTTAAGGTGAATTACAGATGCACCTAGCTAAGCAAGCTAGCTATCTCCGCACACGGCTGTTAGCTCAATCGTCTCGTCCAAATATGGTCACGTCCGGTTGCAAAAACTCAACATGGCGGCGCCCTATCGGCAAGAAGGACACTGGCAGATGACAATGCACGATGCTTTCTTGCCACACTGCACCCACTGACATGTGTCAAACACTGTGATATAAATGTGCCAAAAGCATCAAAGATTGTGCCAATTTTCATTGGAATTCTTTTTTTTCTGCAATAAAAATGCTATTAGTTATTAAAAAATGCTATAATCACATACAGATTCTACACACAGTGGCTTTGATGAACCTAATCAATGCACATTATGTTACTGGTGCTGTAACCCATGCTACAGATATGAGTTACCACAGCAGTGTTTAGAATCCTCCATGCTGCCTCTCCACTTGTGCCAAATGTCAAAATATACAGTGTTATCTTTCTAAATAGTAAAGGGAGTGGAGAGGAGCCATAACTAAAAATGGCATCATACTTAAAGGGGTACTTTCCAATATACTTTTTGTTAAATTCGGCAAATATTTTCTCATGGGTAGGTAGCTCTGTGTTTTTTGTGTGCTCTGAAAAAAAAACAGTTTTCCTACACAGCCCCTGGGTCTGTAAATTGAGCACAAACAAAGCTGTTCGGAGCGAGCAGCAGGTGGCGGTGGCGCTCGAAGCAGCCGGAGTGAGAATGTAAGCAAAGAGCGGTACGTTCGAACATGCTGGACTTCTTACGGGACTTCAGCTGTGAAGATGACAGAAACAGCCACAGAGGGAAAGGTCTGAGGAATTGTGAGACAAGTTATATGACCAGGCGAGGGAAAGACCTGTGTTAACATCTGTGAGGGGTTTCAGTGCTGGATAAATCTACGAGATCTGAAAGGAATGAAAACCGATGCTGAGGTTGCTCTGTTTCTGCCGGACAGGTGAGTAAAGTTAGCTTTGCTGTTCCACATAAACGACAGCTTCAGTATTACTGTCTTGTCTGTCTGTTGTCATGTTTGTGATGATCCCAGCTGGTTAGCTTTGTAAGCTTGATGTTGTTTGTTCACTAATTGTAACTATTGAAGTTCCTCTCGATTTTCCTTTCCTTTACCGATAAATAAACTAGACTCCGTGTCTTAGATTTAGGCTTAGAAAAGTATTTTGCTTCAATACATATTTAAATATTGACAGGCCTGTTGTCACACCTTCTACAGTGCTGCTAAAACATGCCCTCTTATTGAGGCTAACGTGCTCTCGCACAGCAGACGCTGTGGATTCTGCTATATTTCAGCAGAGTAGGACTGGTTACCATGACAATGCGCGTTCATGAGTTTGTTTATCAACAAACTCTGCAGAATCACATAGTATCCCTTTAAAGTACTTCAAACTAAAAATCTAAAATGTTCTGACAGATTTCTCTGTGACCTAATAACTAAAGAGGCAGGAGAGAAGTCTTTTCATTAGAGATTGTTCTATGGCATGGAGCATTTCCGAAAAGGAACTGGAATCCAGTTTGCGCAATCACCACAGAGTTTTCAAAAGCAAAATTTAAAAGTACCCTTATTTAAAAATAAACACAACTATCATTGCTTTTGCTAGGAGAGTGTTTACATTTTCAGCAAGAGGACTATAGATTAATAAAAGTCATGTCGAGGGGTACTACCCTAAAGAAATGCTTTCAGAGAAGCTCTTTGTCGGTTATGTCAAATGGCTTGACCACAATTAACATGTCTAAGAACGCAACTACACACGAATGAGTTGTGAACTGTCAGACAACAAATCTTACACCATCCTCCCTTGTATGTAATTCTAAGCCAGTGTGGGTTGAACAGTAGCAAAAATACAGACCGTGATGTTGAGAAAGGAATAGCGATAGAAATAATGGCTCTGTGATGTAGACCAGAGCACCATTACAAAACAGCATTAATTCCCAGTAGCATCTGCAGGCCCAGCTGTATGTGCAGATCACTGAGAACTTCAACCCTTTATCAATATGACTACACAATGTGAGTGTATATGTTTGTGTGTGTGTGTGTGTGTGTGTTTTGTGTGTATGTGTGTGTGTGCGCATGTCTAGAGGAGTTTTCAGCGAGGCGGTAATGAATGTCTCTCTGGTGGATCAGCATGTAAACACTGGAGAAGAGTGAACTCTGGCAACAGCCATTCCCATTTGGCTCAATTAGGCGCGAAACTGAGACAATCAATGGTGTTGGCCTTTCTGCCGGCCCGCCTGTTGGCGACAGCGCCGCACTCAGTAAAACAAAATGGGAATAATCAAAGTCCATAATTAGTTGGCCTGAGAGGGTGCAGGAGTACGTTTTCACTCAGCGATAACCAGGCGACAGCGCAGTGACTATGGCAGAGCAGGCAGTACATAGAGATGAATGCACACAGCCTCGAGGAAAAAGGACAAAACAAAACACAGCGTGAGCTCTGCGCTATATAGTTATCCCACTGTTGCACTGAGAGAAGCCCTGCACTACACACAAGCGATGGCCCAAAACTCTGCTTGGCGACAAATGAAACACCAAGGGATATGTTGGAATATGATGAAAAAGTAATAGTGGCAGTTTTTTGATCAGGAGGATCACTGGGCATAGAAGCATATATAACGGTCTGGGAAGGAAAGAGAGACAGAGAGCAAGAAAGAGAGTCACGATGGAGATGCGATGTAAAAAGGCAAAAAATATAGCAATGATGTCCTTCAAAGTGGTGGTGGTATGGGGATGTAACGGTTGACTGTGGAGGGACTGTGGATGGAATGTTGGGAAAATGGCCCAGATTCTCAGTGAGCATATCTGAGAGATCTGGACAAAGATGTAAGCCTGCTGGATGGTGATCCATAACTGGAGTGAAATTATAACAGTCCTGTATACTGCTCAGCAAGTTGTAACTGCACACTAATTAATCACTAAATTCACACATATGCTTTAAAATGGACCTTAATCCAGTCCATGATTTCTCTGTCTGTTAGCTCTTTCTGTGTAAAGTGCCACATGCCACACGAAGTGTGATGTTTTCAATTTGATGGGGTTTTTAAAATAAATTTAAAAATTTAAAAAATTGTTTGTCAGCATTAGTATGACTAGCTGATAATCAACCTATTTTGTTTTGGCGGATTTTCTGGAGACGCTATTGAACTGACAGGTAACAAATTCAGTGTGTAGAAGTACCACAGAAATGAGTATGTATCACGGATGGAGACTAATGAAAAAAAACAAGTATCCCAAATGAATCCTACAGATTACTGTTTTTTGACAGCAAGTTGTGCACATAGCATTGACATAGCATCACCTTTTAAGTTGATACGGCAAAGCCGTTGCCTACTTCACATCCAACAATTACAGGGCAATCATTCATTTTGAGTTGTGTGTCTGGCCATCTGGATAACTTAAGTCCAAAATTCACTCTTCTTTGGCGCTATTTTTGGTCTTCACTGTGATATCTGTCTCTTTAGCTGCTAAACGCTCCACTATGTTCCCCAACTGGGTCTGTCTGCTGTTTAGTGCTTTCATATTGTCACATTGTTTTCTCATTGTCATTTGATACGTTGTTATATATAAAATGTATTAAAATATATAATATACAGTCACCTCCAAAATTATTGGAACAGTAAGGCAAATTCCTTTGTTTTCGTCATTTAGGGGCGGCTGTGGCTCAGGAGGTAGAGGGTTGCCTGTTAATTGGAAGGTCGGCAGTTCAATCCCTGTCTCCTCCAAGCTGTCGAAGTGTCCGTGGGCAAGATAGGGAACCCAGAATTGCCCCTGGTGGCTTTCCACCAGTGTATGAATGTGTGTGAATGTTAGTTTCTGTTTGAGGCTCAGTGGATAAATGTGAATGCAGATGTAATGTAAAAGCACTTTGAGTGGTCAAAAAGACTAGAGGGCGCTATACGGAGCATTTACATTTGTTCACTGAAGACATTTGGGTTTAAGATCAAAAGATGAGTATGAGACAAGAGTTCAGAATTTCAGCTTATATTTCCTGGTATTCACATCTAGATGTGTTAAACAACTCAGGACATACCACCCTTTGTTTGAACCCACCCATTTTTCAACTGAGCAAAACTATTGGAACATGTGACTGACAGATGTTTCTTGTTACCCTGGTGTTGCCTTTTAGGTTGATTGTCCAAACATTAAATAGCTCTGCATGACCGGTCTAAGTTTTCATCCTTGGTTCAAACCTATAAAGACTGCATTTCCTGTTAAAGAGGATAAACCAACATGAAGACCAGAGAGCTGTCTATGGGAGAAAAGCAAGCCATTGTCAAGCTGAGAAAAGAAGGAAAATCAACCAGAGCCATTGGACAAACATTGGACATAGCAAGCACAACAATTTGGAATGTCTTGAAAAAGAAAGAAACTACTGGTGTACTGAGCAACAGGTCGGCCAAGGAAAACAACAGTAGTTGATGACAGAAATATGGTGAGAGCTGTGAAGAAAACCCCCGAAACATCAGTAAGTGACATCACCAACGACCTCCACAGTGCAGGGGTGAAGGTATCACAATCCACTGTTGGAAGAAGACTCAGAGAGCAGAAAGAGAGGCCACACCACAAGATGCAAACCACTCATCAGCAGGAAGAATTGCAAGGCCAGAGTGAAATTTGCAAAGAAGTACAGAGATGAGCCGCAAAAGTTCTGGAACACAATCTTATGGACTGATGAGACCAAGATTAATCTCTAGCAAAGTGATGGAAAGGCCAAAGTGTGGAGAAAGAAAGTAACTGCTTATGATCCGAAGCATACAAGCTCATCTGTGAAGCCTGGTGGAGGTAATGTCATGGCTTGGGTGTGCATGGCTGCTTCTGGAACAGGCTCATTAATATTTATTGATGATGTAACTGATGATGGTAGCAGCCGAATGAATTCAGAAAACTTTTGGAGGGGACTGTATCAATCAACATGTTAGCATCTGGTTTAAAAGGAGTATGGGACCTTTTGCTTTGATTTACTGTAAATCTGCCATGATTTAAGGAGGAGTTAATTAAAGTGCGAAAATAAGTGCTATAAAATAAATATACATACAGTACATATGATGTATAGATGAATGGATGAATAAGAAAACCAGAGCAAGACACAATCAAACAGATACAAAGTTCAACCTATTAATTACAGTACCTTTGATGTTTTATGCATAATGTTTAACAGTCTGTAGTAACATTGACAAATCTGTTTGACTTCAGCACCAAAAATGAGAAAAATAAACTCTTGCATGAATGTTATCAGCATCTTATGGTATTGTGACCTAAATATGGTCCTTACAAATAGTTTACAAAGTTGTTTCAATCTGAATTGTCTACCCTGCCATAATCATATTTTGGAAATTTGTTCTCATTCAGGTTAGTGTTGAACTTGGCCACTTCCTGTAAATCACTGTCGGTAAAATGCTTGCTGGACACAATGAAGGAGACTATGGCACTAGGTAAAACAATGGCAATTGGACTGTATTGCTGCAGTGGGAATGATGAGAGGGGGAAGGTGATGCTGGCACAGACCGGGGTCACGCTGCCCCTGGTATTCTCACAGAAGGTGGCCGGCCTAATGATGAGGAAGATTGCCTCTGTGTAAATGGCTGCCAAGTTGAAGTTGGATAGAGGTGAGGTGTATGTGTGTGTGTGTGTGTGTGTATGTGCATCAGGGGGGTGTTAGATGCCTTGGTATCTGGCCCCAGATCAGAAAGATAGATTGGCAGACAATATCCGTCCAATCCGTGTACTCCCACACATTCACACAATGGCAAACGAGCATGCAATTACCTGTGCACACGTAGACGCATGTACTTATATATATATATATATATACATATGGACAAAAATGCCTTGTTGATGTCAGAGGTCAGAGGAGAATGGGCTTACTGGTTCAAGATGACAGAAACAGTAACTCAAAAAAACACTCGTTACAGCCAAGGTATGCAGAATACCATCTCTAAACGCACAACACGTCCAACCTTGAAGCAGATGGGCCACACCGGGTGCCACTCCTGTCAGCTATGAACAGGAAACCGAGGCTACAATTCTCACAGGCTCACCAAAATTGGACAAGAGAAGATTGGAAAAACGTAGCCTGATCTGATGAGTCTCGATTTCAGCTGCAACATTCAGATGGTAGGGTCAGAATTTGGCTTAAACAACGTGCCTTGTGTCAACGGTTCAGGCTGGTGGTTGTGGAGTAATGGTGTGGGGATAATTTTTTGGCACACTTTGGGCCTCTTAGTATCAGTTGAGCATTGTTTAAACGTGACAGCTAACAGCTTTGTTTGTCTGTACTTAAGCACACAGTGCTTTGAGCTAAATGCTAATGTTGTAATGCTAACAGGATAACAATGACAATGTTAATAATAATGATGTTTAGCGGGTGTAATGTTTAACATGTTCACCACCCAAGGAAGGTAAATATCATCGGTACCTGGACTTGGTTGAAGATAGTCAAAGACGTTTCGTCCCTCATCCAAGAGACTTCTTTAGTTCTGTAGAACGTTGTCCTGGATTACTAAGAACCTTCACAGACATGATGTTCACAATCTTTTTCAAATTCTGGGCGCCGAGTGGTAGCTAGCCTATTCAATCAGCTCTCTCATTACAGTGCCTTGTTTCTGAAGTTTACTACTTTCTTAACTACATTTGTCTACTTTCTTTATCTAAGCTTGTGTACACTGCTGCAATGTTTTAGTTGTGGTGTTTTCGGATGTTTTCTCCTTTTGCTCTTTGGAGACACTATGGCCACAGCAAGAGAGCCAGTGTGAAGGTCAGATGGAGGATCAAAAGGGACAGGGAATTTAAACCATTTCTTATATTGATTATTATGGGGGAATGTGAGGTCACTCGCCAACAAGTAACTAACCGGCTAGAACTAACTGCTGGAACCGGAACTTGCCTTGGTGCGCCTACAGGGAAGGAAATTTGCTCTGCTTCACGATGTTGGGGATCAACGTAGGGGCAGGCTTGGTTTGTAGCTGAATATCCAAGTTATTCTAGAAATTTTTATGAAATGATTGATGTTACAAATTATAAATTAAAATTATTAATAAAAATCCAATAACCTCACAGCAAGCACATACATTTGTTTCCGTCCTTTTAATTGAGATATTAAGGTATTATGTCCATTCCAAAGAAGAGGCCAGAGTGAAATTTGAAGTAAAATTATATTATTGCTATTAAATGTACTTAAAATATAACAATAAATTGTTTTATAAACTTACAAGATGCTTATTAATCATTCAACTTAAATCTTATTACTCCTTGTCAGACTGCTTACTTTCTACAATCACCCTCTTCTGGCCTCCTAGTTCTGACTGAGTCCTGGTGCCACAGCATCACAGGTTTTGTAGTATCAAAATTTTTTTATACAGCCTATGGATCATTCTCCTTGATCTCTGGGGAGGACAGCAGGACCATTAGAAGATCTGACAGTGTGTCAGATACTGACTGCACCACTAACTAGCCAGCTATAAGCTAAATACCATTAACACTAGCTTTCACACTGCCTCATAACACGGGGGGTATTGCGCCAATCTGCCGGGTCGCTGTGCTTTATGAAAGGTATGGAGCAGATTTTATCCGCCTCTGAGCAGGAAAGTTGGTGACAGTGGACGGAAAGACGGAACGATCTGTTTGTGAACAGCCACAGCCGACATTCCACAGCACACCTCTGGTTCCTGTAAAGCTGGACCACCGAGCCGGATAAAGCTGCAAACTTCTGTTTAGTATGAATAAGGGAATGCAACATAAATGTGTATATTCTTTCCACGCTAATCTCTGTATGAAAGTGACTACACTCTTTCCCCTCCCGACTCCTGTCCCCTATCGCCCACCCCTTACAAATCTACACCAATCAAACACAAGTAACATGAAAAGAATATAAACAAATCAAGACAAGACAATCAAAATTCACCCGGTGGTGGGTGTTAATTTTCATCCCTGGTCTTTTTTAATTTTTTTGCTATGAAAGCAATCTGGCGGCGGGCCACATATTGCTGGCGGGCCAGTTACCACCGTCCACTGCTTTGGACTATGATAAAGGGTCACACAGTGTCACATTCACAATAACTGAGCTCAGACACAGCTGAGAAACATAGCAATATAGGGGACGTGCTGGTCCATACATTCCTCAAATAAACACAAGAGAGCTTAGTACATAATAACAGTAATAATACAATTATGACTACATCTCTGCCCAGAAGCCTCTTACTTGTCTGCTCTAGGTAGCGGTAGTTGTGCATCATTCCAGTTAGAGGTGTCTGTCGGAGTTTCCTGGAGCCTGGATACTTTTTGGGGAGGATGAAAACAGCTAAGTCAACTTCAAAAGCGGTGGAACAGTTATTGTCCTTTTCTCAGTTAAGCACGGAGGTTCCATCTTCTTCTGCAGGCAAGGGGTTTTGTTGGTTGGTTAATAACAAACTCTTCCAAAAATGTGTTTTGTCACACAAAAGTAAAAGAAAGCTAGCTCATGCTAGCAATGGATGGATTACGTTCCCTTATCTACTGTGGCTGAGCGCAAGAGACATCATCGCAGCACTTCAAAGTGACTTCATAATGATCAATGGGAATTTCAACCATGTCTCCCTCTCTCCTGCCATGACAAACGTCAAGCAATATGTGGACTTCACAACGAGAGAGAATATAATCCTGGACCTCTTATACAGTATGTCAGTGTAAAGGGAGAATACGGCTCCTGTTCCCTAGCCATACTCGGAGAGTGCACTGGTCAAAGGTTTTCTCAACAGGAAGAAGAGGCCTTCATGGCAAGGGAACATGAGGAACTGTGTTGTCCAAACAGATCTATAGGGGACACTGAGAGAGGCCAGAAAGAACTACAGGGAGAAGACTGAGATCAAATTAAGACAGAACTGTTCAAAGAAGGTCTGGAATGGGATGAAACGGATAACAGGCTGCTGAAAGGTTGCCTCTGGAGTTCAGGGGGACCTAGAATTTGATACCTGGCTGACACAACCCCTATTCCTATGTGCTCAGATAGTGCGTCTAGGACCATAGCACTGCATCACGTCCCCCAACTCCTGCACTACATGCCAACCACTGCTGGAAATCTACAACTTACTGCACAACCCCACCCCCTCCCAGTCCTACTCTAACCACCAGCCAGGTGGAAAAGGAGCTTCCCAGGTTCCAAATAAACAAAGCCAGTGGGCCTGACAACTTCAATCCCAGGATACCTAAAGCAAGTGCTAGGCAGCTTGCAACAGCCTTGCGGCACATCTTCAAACTTCCCTTGAAGTTGAAGAAGGTCTCTAAACTATGGAAGACCTCCTGTATCATTCCAGTGCCAAAGAAAGGACTTCCAGCACTCTGCTGCGTTTCGACCAAAGGAACTGTACCCCAGAACTAGGAACCTTTGGAGGAACTCACCGTTTTTCCACCGGAGGGACCAGGGTCTAAATCTAGTTCTGGGGTCTTCATTTTACCCCCCAAAAAGTCCCTGCTCGGGGGGTAGTACATCCCGAAAGTACCAGTACTTTGACACTACTTTGGGGGGTGGGGCTTGCCTTGCAGTGAAATTCTGAATTGGCGAGTAGAGGCTACTGGCTTTAACTGGAGAATGTTGGCTGTTTTCTACGACTGCTCGTCTCTTTTCCACCTTTGTTTGCAAACCAATAAATCACAATCAACAGTCAAATAGCCACACAAGTCTCGCCGATGTCCTCCTGAGATCGTATGTTGGCATTAAATGTATTGGAAATAGCAGCCAGCGTGCAGCGGTGTGTTTACGCTAAATAATGGGTCCTAAGTTGTTGTTTTAAGTTTTCATCAGTCAGGAGGTTTTTACACAGAGCCGAAGTCAGTCTCCTCCTCTCCAAAACAAGTGGAACAGCTGATTACAGCAGGTAATTAAGCTCGTTAACCATCACGTTCCTCCGACGCTCAGGCGACACAGACGTGAGTCCTGCATCACTGGAAATGTTTTAATAACTTTCCAAACTGTCGCAATTTTATTTTTGTGTTGCTTTCTCTGTGCTGGAGTTATTTTAAGAACTTTATGGCTTTATCCAGCTACTATTAAATGTATAACAAACTTTATCGTGTCTCTTCATTATGGCTCCCACACAAAAAAGCTGCTTTAATGGTCAAGCAAAGCCTATAGTTTTCATTAAATTCCAGTCAAACATGAAGATCATTTATAAATGTTGCTCATGGATAGTGGTTACAAATAATGATGCCTGTGCATCGCTTTGTATGGCTACAGCCTATGTCAGCTGGTCAATTTGCCTAATCTTCGCAGGTCGACATACAACAGTGGGCTGAAGGAACCTTTTAGTTCCTTGAAAAGAGATCTGGGGACAACTCAGCTCAGACAGTGCATCAACATAGACATGAGGAGGAGTGTAGAGAAGTTTCACATGGTGCAACAACAATCACATGAAGCTCAGTATCTGTCATGGTTTGTGTGTCTTTATTTCCTGATTTATTTTGTTAAACCCTCCCTTTTGTGTCTGTATTTCCTTCACTTCCTGTCTGTGTCGTTTCTCGTCCCGTTTGTTTTTTCCTTGTCTCATTTATTCAGACGTTCTGTTTCCTGTTTTTACTTTGTTAATTGCCTCTCCTCTTGTTTCTGTCATCTTCACTTCCTGCTATTGTGTTTTCCCGCTTGATTAATCGTTTGCTCCACCCTGATTGTTTCCACCTGTGCCTTCTTAATCACCTCTCTCCTCTCTTTTTAAGTCATTGTTTTCCCCTTGTCTTTTGTTGGATTATCTTTGTCTCTTGTCAAGTGTCCCTGCCTGTCTCCTGCATTTTATGCCTGTGTTCTGGATTTCTTAGTGGATTTATAGACTTTGGATTATTGCCTGTGCCTTTTAGATGTCTTCGTTTTATGTTTGCTATTCCTCTGTTTTGGACCACAGCCTGCCTTTTCACACTGTGTAAGCTTGTTAATTTTTTGTTCTGTTTAAACATTGAGAACTGTACCTGCTCAGCCTGGGTGTCCTATTTGGATTCTAAGCTCTTGTTTTTCCTGTGCTTGGCAGCTGTGACAGAATGATCTGACCATTATGGACCCAGTAGACACCTACGTTTTTGAAAAAAAAAGCTTGTGGTCATAAAGAGGCAGTCTTTGACTCATAAGACTGTGTCCTCAAAGCCAGACAGACTGTCTCCATTCTGCTAACATCCTGATAGCTCCAGCTCCTGAGTATCTCCCTGTTCCCTGTTCCTCGGACCAGGCTCATGAGTCTCCCTTCTGGGGTTCCCAGCAAGCCTTTAAGTCCAGCTCTACTGTCAAGCTACTTAGGATAAGTAGCGTTAATAGCGTCAATAGCGTTACTTAACTTATGTAATAGTTATTTTAAGCAAAACCATGATTTTCCTAAACGTGTGGTGGTTTTGGTGCCTAAACCTCGCCAAACTGCGACATTACACAACATTAACCACATGCCTTTTCACTATGTTAACCACTACTTTTATTTTGAAAGCGGCTTTTGCGGCCGCTAAACCTCTAAGACAAAAAGAAACTGTAATTCTCAAAGCACCTGCAAAGAATGAAATGCACCCCTAATGGTGCTGTCAAGAAAATAGCACTCTGTGCTCTGGTGCTATCTGGATGTATTTAAATGAGGTAATATGCATACTTTTGGTGTAAGATTGGCCACTTTATATCATTGCAAAATAATTTACCAACACCAGTGCTAATGGCTACAGTTATGCAGTTCAGAGTTGGTAGAAATTGAAGTGCATTTGTAAGGGGCAGCAGTGATCATGGCAGCAGTGATTGTAGCCAGGTGAAGCAATAGCTCAACAAAGTACACCGGATGCACAAAGATGCCACAGATAGTACAATACTTGATATTCACCCAGAAGGAATGAAACTAGAAAACAACATAAAACCAATTGCTGTAAAAAGCAGAGATGATGGTTACGCACTGTAACAGTCCAGAGAGCACAGTAGAGAAAGCAGCTCTCTGTGCACCTAGACGCATAAGAGAGAGCGCACAGTTAAAGCATTGCAAATAACAATCACTCTGACAAAACAATTCATACAGAGAGAGACATCCCACAGATAGAAACGAATGAAAGAGCAAGGGGGAGTTAATAGATAATTAGAATAGTTATAATTATAATATGTTCTCTGTCAAATCAGACATTTTAAGATATGAGTGGATATTGTTCTTGCAACAACAATTTTCACTCATATGTTGCTTAACCATGTTGTGTGATATGCTACTTTAAGTCCACTTTAAAAAACCAGGGACCGGGAAATTGTAGATGGACATTTAACAGACACAAAACAAGAGCAAATTCCACTTAGTTGCAAAAATGTATGTGCGTGTTTGTGCTGTAATATCATTAGCACAATATCTTTTGTGAGTCAGACCCAGAGAAGGGGCAGAAAGCGGTTACAAGTGATGCACAAATCATGGTGCTATAAGCGGCCGCAATCTGTTCTTTGTGAATTTGGCCTTGTGTCTGTCAGCTGTTTGGTGCTGAGCAGGTAGTGTAGAGTGGGTTTTTTAGAGCTTTTTAGTTGAAAACAACGCTATGAGAACGAAGAGAGTGAACCAAATCAGTAAAGTTTCAGGCCAGACAAAATCACTATAGAGCTCCACAAAGCCAAGGGGAAATTCAAATTCGAGAGATGGTTCTCTGTAGGCTCGTCACTATGAGCATCCCCCCTTCTTGTTGTCACATTGTTTTCGCATCGTCAATATCAGTTATAGCTGCTTTAAGGTGGCTTGTAGTTTCTTTGCCCAAGTGAGTGTACTGTCTGCACAATATAACACTTAATGCACAAACATAATTATACATATTTACATATTTAAAATTTATACACTGGGATCACTGCCTGTTTGTGCTTTCAAATACAGAACATCCATGTCCAAATGGAAAACAAACACAGGCTACCCAAATGGGGAAACAGAAGCACGTGTGTCTACTGTGCTGTGTTGAAAGGAGAGGAGTACTGAAATCAAAGTAGACCAGACTTACATCCCAAGCATGGATCTGAGGGGAATGAACCCACTGAATGCAGAGCAGCTAGCAATAAGATACTGCATCACATGAATAGAATGAGAGTGCTCCGTGGCTCAATCATAAAGAGGCCTCCATGTGCACGACTGTCAGTGGGAATTGGAAAACCGATAATGTCAGATAATGTTGAAACACATCAGTACTTTCTGCCAGGTCTAGATTCTGCTAAGTAGTGAAATATCGCAAACACAACAGACTGTAAAACCATGCTGATGTGTGAATTTTTTACTTTGACCTCGCCTCCAGTGTGTCTGAGAGGGCGCTTGCTTTATGAGCGGACCAGACAGATAAAGGATGTTGTTTTCCATGCTATCACGTTTCTTTGTCTCCCTATTGGCATGAATAATGAAGGGCATTCACCTTGTTTATCTTTCGATTCAATATTTACTCCTTGTCAGATGCATTTGGGGGCTTTTCATCATCACTGTTCTCCAAGCGCAACATTTTCCTCCATGGTATGCGCTCTTACTGTTAATGTTTGATGAACACCACAATAAAGGGTTGTGTGTGTGTGTGTGTGGGGGGGGGGGGGCGTCTACCTGTGCCACAATTGTTTTTTATTTCATTCTCTATTGATGTTTATAGCATCTTCCCCAACATCACAATTCCTCCCCAGGGATTCCTCCCCTTTCCGGAACTCCCCTTTCTTTCCCTCAAGGTAAATTTGGGCTAGATTGAATTAGGCAACGGAAAGTAGGTCATTGGCTTTGATCAGTCTATTGCATTATTAGTGTGAAGGTTAAACATGATGCTGGTATATTCCCACCAGCAGCTTCAGCCGGCCAGAGTTTTTTCTCTTCTTGTTTATTTCCTCCTCTTTACTTGGCTATGTAAAATGTTTTCCCCACCATGTATTTTACACAGACACTGGCAGAATGATAAACACACATTGTTAGTGTGTTACTAACTTTCTTCCTGTGAGCAGTGTTAACTTTTCTTATTTCCTTCACAGGTTACTTCATGCATTTACTATTATTGTTCAGATTTCCACAGTTTTTTTTGCCCTTATCATATAATCTTGATTAGGACTCTGCAATATGACGATATCTACCGTTTGACGATAAAACATTTATCGTTTAAAGCTGTGCTCTATCGTATATTTAGTTGTGTCGCAAATTCAACACTTTGAACTACATTGGATATTCGACAGACATCTGTCGACTATTCAACGTAAAACTAATATCCAACTTGAAACTAACTTCCACGCTTGCCGGTGTTGCAGGGAAGAAATTTGCATTAAGAATAAACAAACATGGAAGAGACTGAAGTCTACTCATAACTGGGTAATACTGAACAAGGGGACTCAGACCATGCAAGCAAAAACGAGGAGCTCATATCAAAGAGAGGAGTCTGTTGTATAGATGAGCAACGCAACACTAACGTTACTTCAGCCGTTCCAGCCATGATGTGTGTGTCAGGTAACGTTTAATGACTCGCCCACACACATTCCGCTTACTTTCTAGTTCATCAAGACGTGGTGTTTTTGTGATGTTAGCTATAGCATCAAGAGACTTGTATTGCTGTCTGGAGCTGCTGTGCTGCTGTGGGACCATCTCGTCCTCTCATGTATACTTTGCAGCTGCAAGTAGCAACAGTTTGCTAACCTACAGCCTAGCTAACGTAAGTTACATTACGTGCTGTGTCGTTGTTCAGAATATGAATAAAGCACACAAAAAATGCATTTCCACATGTGGATGATATTCATCCACAACATACTTTTAATAGTTACAATGTAGTTTTGGCCATTCTTAGATGTGTATGTAACAGAAGAAAAAAAGTCTTTAATGTCAAAGGGGAACACATTCTCCACAAACTGATCTTTGTTAAGTGCAAATATCACACAGAAGATCAGCCATTTACTATGAAACAATGAAGTTAACAGTTATTTTGTCACATAATGGAGATTGCATGTGTGAAATCATGGTGTCACAAGTGATTTTGACTTGAATACAGCTGTATCTGAAAGGTCGGTTTCCTGGAAGAAAGCTACACCATGAAGACAAAATAACAGTCCAAACAAATCAGCGCAATCATCCTGATCTTGAATGTTCACACTGCATCTCAAAAAAACCTGTCCACTAGTTGTCTTAAACTGTACTGTGGTGATGTTTTGATGGATTTTTCAGGTTCATTTACATGGCTGTGTCTAAAATTACTCTCTAATTCATTCATTCACTACTCCCTTCATAATAAACAACTCACTTCACATCAAATCGTACATTGAGATTACAGTAACATCCTTTTGCACCTTCCACTTATAGGTACAGTTTCATTACATTGTGGGGATTTTAAGGGCAGTATATAATGCATATATTTTACACTAAGAATGCTCATATAAAATGGCAGAGGTCAAGTATAATGCTCCATTTGTAGCACTATTTGTCACTCACCATCTATGTTTTATTTCAATGCAAAATGTTGGACAATTTCACTATTTTCTGTAGCTGCTATGTGCCACAACACCTTAAACCACAGCTAAATGGTTATTGCAATTTCTGACCATCGACCCTTTACACACAAGAACACGTCTCCTCCTTTTATCGTCAACACAGTAGAAGAGGACGGGCGGGGGGCTTGAAGCGGCCACTCCACAGACATGTTGCACACAATTAGCCAGCTGCAGAGGGACCGTATGGCTGTCATGTCTCCTGTTGTTCTGAGGTGAAGACAAGGCTGTTTCTGAAGGCAGAGTGCCTGGTAAACAGAAGTACTCCATCCTTACACATGCACACACACACACACACACACACACACCCCTCGAGGAGCTCCTCCCTGTTTAACACATTCAAAACCAACACCACAGCCCTTAAAGCTAAGCAGTCATTGGTCAGCCCCTTTACTGTCCTGGTGTTGTGCCCATGTCACATTCACAGTGTGGTTGCACTGGGCTGGAATGGTCTAAACAGCTAATTGGGTGAGATAGCAGCTTTATTTCCTTTGGCCCATGGCAGCTCAATCTCTTAATTCTTTTTCCCTCCTCATGGAAATAACTGTAGACGCCATATTAGGAGGCTTCTTACTGTATATTATAGCTAAACTAAACCATCAACACCTCCAGACATATAATAGCCTACTACCTTGGCTGTGTCACACTCTATTTAATATGTAAGTGTATTTACTTTACACTATTTTATTTGTATGTACAAAATGTATGGACACATTATGTCACTTGAAATTCACTCCGTGGAATGAAAAATTGCATCTATAGCAATCCATAGCATGTACACTACTTTTCACCATAAATGTAAATTAAAGTGTATTACATTTTTGTTGTGTTCCATAAAGAGTAAGTACTAAGTGTTAATTATGTAGGGAAGTGTGAATGTGTGAACAAAAGAGCATCTGGCATCTTTCTTGCAAAAATCTAAAGCAAGAATGCAATAAGTCTGTACATACTATTCATCTGCAAAGGCACTGAACTCTGATTCAGTCCTTCCGAATTCTTTTTCACATCAGTGTGACTTTTGTGCAAGTTTCACTGATGATGGCGCATGTCAAAAAAGAAACTAACATGTGTACATTTTAACATGCATGTAATTATCATTTATTCATTAAGCTGACGCTTTTATCCAAAGCGACTTACAATTGCTATATATGTATATGTCAGATGTCTGGAGCAACTAGAGGTTAAGTGTCTTGCTCAGGGACACAATGGTGGATGGGTCACAGCGGGGAAGTGAACCCAGGTCTCACACCAAAGTCATGTGTCTCATCCATTGCACCATCACCACCCTTTTGGCATTTGGCATGTTCGCATATTAGCACACTCACAGCTAGCATGTGACAATGTCGATGAATGACAGACAGATGGTTGCGCTGACATTGCCATCATTAATGTAGTGCTCCTAGAGAAGCTAAACATATGGCGTTATTTATAGAGATGGTTTTCTGACCAAAACTCACAAACCTTGACCAAAGTAGGTCAAAACAGGTCAGGGCTTAGACAAAGAAGCCGCAGATCACAATTGTAGGTTTAAAAGTAGTTTTGATGGGAGAGAAGTTGCAGCTACTCCAGCACTTAATGTTGAGTACTGTGTCTATTGTAAACTGATACCATCCACACTAAGACACATCAAGGCAGTGTCATGTAGTGGCCGGGAGTTGCATCATAGATCAGGGAGGCCTATAAGAAACGTAGGAACAAAGAATGGATCAAAACAACGGCCATATCTTGAAATGCATCTGCCAAAAAGCATAGTTTTATGAAACAATTCATGTCCAGGACATCCCTAATCATGCAACTGACTCTACACTCGAATGGCTTCTGACAACGAATATGAAATGTCTTTGAGTCACCCAGCCAGAACGCAGAGTTAAATCCCTTGAAAATCTCCAGAATAATTTAAAGACAGATTGTCACAGATGCTCCTTATCCAACTTGAGTAAGCTTCAGCACATCTGCATCTTCAGATGGGAGAAAATTACAAAATTCGTATGTGCCGAGCTGGTGCAGACACTGGTTCCTACGAGGAGTAGAGGCTGCAAAATCACAGTTAACATTGCTTAGGCACAATATTGACATGGGGCTTGAATGCTATAATTCAAATAAAGTATTTCTGTAATTTATTTTTTAATGAGCAGAAATGTGTTTTCACTTTGTCACACACTTTGTCAAACAGTTTGTGTTTGTTATTTGATAATTTTTTGTGGAAATATAGACAGACAAAAACTTAACTAAACACTCTCTAGCAAGATTGTGGGTTATTATAGTAATGCTAAAGGATTTAAAAAGTTATATAGAGTATGGACAGTAAAGGCTCCTCAGACAAAGATTATTCCATTCAATTAGAAAATCTATAATGAGTTTCATCCAGGCTTGGTTAAAACTGGAACAGATATATGAATGCCATTGTTTTCCTCTACATATGCATTTGTATGGACATGGAATTTGTAATGGTTTCCTCTCTAAATGCTGCCAAAGCAGTTCTTATTATCCTATGAATAAATGCACCCAAACATAAATCTCTAACCCTCTCCCTTTCTCTCTGCCTTCCCTTAGTTGAGATGTCAGTGTTATCTCCAAAGTGACTGAGGAGAAGCAGTATGTGGTGTGACAGGCAGCCTGGGTCACAACCCCCCATTTCAGCAAATGGGCATGACTTATTTGCAGGGTTGGGGGTAGTGGGGTGCGAGGCGAGGACGATATTGACAGGATCATTTGCATGTCTGCCAAGTTGCAGGCAAGAAGGGGAGCTACAAGGGAATAGATGGGATGTGATGGCTTCTGTAATACCCCCAAGCCTGATTGGTCGGAGGTGCTGTGCAAAATGATCATCCGCTGGCTGTGGCTGGACCAAGAGTAAGGCTTGGAAGAGCTCTGATGTAATGTCTCTGTCAACCCAGGCCGAACTTCTTCTCCCCTATCAGCGGTTTGGCAAGCTTTTTGTAAGAACTGGAAGACTTCATGAATCACAAAACCACAAATATTGCATTTTTGTCCATTTATTCTTGATTTCAGCTTTTGTTACCACAGACAATTCCTAAACCAGTGTTTGCCAATAAAAATAACAAAGGAAATGTTGCCTGCATGTAGCATACATAATTTGTTTTTATTTGGCGCAGAGACTATGAGAGCTCAAAGTGTTTGCCAGACAAGACAAATTTAGTTTTTATGTGACACAAAGGTGCTGTCATAAATTGGAAGCTGTGGTTTGGTTTATAAATTGTAAGATGAGATAGGTATGACATGTACATACATTTATATTATATTTTTTCCTTTGATGCTACTTAAGGTCGAATCAAATATATGCTTGTCATTGCTGTAACCCTTTTAAAGGAACTTCTTAGAGAACATCTGTTATTTTTAACTGCATTTTCATATTAATTTCTATCAATGTAAAATTGTTTATAATTTCAAAAACCACTGACACATGTCCGTGGTATTGTAAAGCTAACACTCTGGGGTTTTCATTTGAAATGTTATTTTGACTCCTAGACTTATCAGTGTCCAATTGTTTAGGAATTAAACATTCCATCCATCATCAACCGTTTGTCCTGCGCACAGGGTCGCAGGGGGCTGGAGGAATTAAACATTAATCATTACAATCCCATGTTTTCATGGTGTACACTTAGCATTAGATGTATCCAGCAACAACCCACATAACTGCATTGGCTAACTTAATTAAACAGCATTTAAGGTTTTAGGACGATTCTGATAAGTTTGTTTTTCTTCTGGACATTAAATTGTTAAAGCAATCCTAACACTATTGGTTAGGGTTTTCAAACCCCCAAACCAGGACCCTTAAGTGTACCGCATGTTAATGCACACACATATGTATACGCATATGCATGCACCATAGGTATTTTCATCAGGACAGGGCACAAATATATCAGTGCTTAGCACACATCTCGAGAGCACCTTTCAGCACCTTTCAACACCACGGATGCCATGAACACAGCGTTTTCAGAGTCCATTAAAGAGGAAGGAGTAAACCTTCCTGAGCTCTTTAGAAAAGACAGACTTTTACTGAGAGTCCAAACTTTCAAATGAGGTATTACATGGGTACATTCACATATGGAAATAGGAAAATATTGCTATGAAGATAGAGACTTTTTCTGTGCAATTTAGAGCAAGATTATTTAGATGTAGGATTACTCATATTACAAGATATCTGTGGTGACGCTGCTGTGGTAAGTAAGTGGTAAGTATATTGACTGGGTGAGTGCTGCTACATTTTCATATTGGTTTATAACTACAGGCACTTGAGTGTTGATGAAAAGAGCCATTGTAAATACTGAGGACACTCTGAGCATCTCCAGCATGCAGACGACCCTACTCGAGAGCTCCTTCAGTGCATGAAGAGTTAAACCCTGTCCAGTTGAAAGGTCATGTGCCACAGCGAATGCAGGGTGCAAAATTCTTTCACCATCAACACCTCTGTGTGTTTTGCCTCTTTACACTCTACAGGACACACAGCCAAAGGCTAGTGAGCCTTTTAATGGTTAATCAATAGCACCAACAGTCCCAGGACTATAGTGGCTTGATATTTGGGGGCTGAACCAAAATAATAAGCCAGCATCTATCTGCAGAGGCTGACAAGAAAAAGTCGATACTTTTGTACTTGGGTTCCAGATTGATGGCAACTGACCAGCAGTTAGGTGGTGGGCTTTTTTGGGTAAAACAGGAAGAGACAAAAGAGAAAGAAAAAGACATGAAGACAAGGAGAGATGTTGTGATGGTCTGCTAGCCTTATAAAGAACTCAGTCTCAACATCTGGAGTGTGATATGTGGCAAATAGATCATATCATAGTAAGAAAAACAAGTAGTCCTTTTACAATCCGTCCTTCTGCTCTGGTTTTTGCTCCATCTTCTCGTTTTTTTTCCTATTATACTGCAGGTTTATCCTCCTTATCTCTCACCTTTCTATATTTATCTGTATAGGGCTTCCGTTTCTTTAATGGAGGTCACCTGCTTATCCACAGTGTAGCATCTTTTAAAGGGAAAGTTGCAGCTTGCTGTGTCTCTTGGCCTAAAGGCTTGAAACTCTCTTACTTTGGAAGTAAGGAAATATAAACTATAATGATGCTAAATCTTTTTCAAAAAATAATAAAAAACAATACAAACAATTTTGGTCATATTTGTGGAAACAGGGTCTAGGCTTCAGGTCTGAGTGGTTGTTTCCTATAGCAGAGGTTGACTGGCATTGAAGGCTATCATTGGTACAATACTGACTGGAGCATGTCATAGCTCTGTATAGCCTACAAATGGTAACACAAGCCATTTTGTCACCCATTTGAAACAAGCCCACATAGCAATGGTTATGTGTCTCACTATTCAAAGTTTGAGAGAGCCCGGGAAAGTGGAAGCTAGTAGCTTAATGTTACACCTGAGAGTCATTGGCAGCTCAATCAAAGTGTTGTGTTGGTCCCACATGAGGTGGACTAGCAAGTGTTAGGTGTCTCACTTTCTTGTGTCCAGTTATTGTGAAGTGATTATACTGTCAAAACTCAGAGTAAAGCGGAAGTCCTGTAACCTGCACTGTGTACGTTACTCTGTGACTCAAAGCAGTGTAATGCAGCCACGAAGCAACGTAGTGCTCAAATGAGACTAATGAAATTATTAGTGCCAACTGTGTCAGTCAGCACCAAACATTCACACCACAAATACTAATGAAGGGGGCTCTTTTGCTGCAGAAAGAAAAAAATATAAAAATTTACATATCTTGTTTTTGGTACCAATAAAATACACAACTCTGTTCAGCTTTAAATAAAGTGAGTTATTCCACTCTGTGTGACAAATTTCAAAATGTCAAACTGTTCCCTTTTGCAGAGTGGGTTTATGCAGATTCTTTTCAATTCATACATAGGCCAATCAAAACACAGTGCTCATCGCTTATGATTCCACATTACCTTCTCCTTGTCTCGAGGTGACTTTGCTGCATCTAAGTATCAAACATAAACAATATATGCCATATGAAAAGTAGAACCGTATTTGTTTTGAGCTCTGTTTTAGAGTTGGCAGACACTGTGCAAATCTTGTTTCAGCTACCATTTAGCTACTATGTGAGGCTTCTGGCTCTTCCAGGCTCTCCTATTTGATCTCTCCCAAAGAGAGTGCCTTATCTCCTTGGCTTGATGCATATCCAGACACTCGCCATCTCATTGTATGTCAGCGTCATTCAGCAAGAATACAGATCACATGCTCTCTGTGGAGAGCCGCTGAAGACATGTTCAAAAGGCCAGGATTGTCGTTAAGAGGCCTAAATAATGGACTCATTTGACTAAAGGCTTTTAATGCCCATTTATCCTAGAAAACGAGAAATAGGCTGAGGATTAGACTGATACTTAAAGAATTGCATGTAGAGGCTTTTTTTTATATGCCATCTTCTTCCTTTTTTTCCTTACAGCCATATTAGGGTAGCAAGGGATTTGAGGCGTGTTGTCCTCATTTTCAACAAACGATGCAGCTGCATGAACAAAGGATGAAGCTGAAATTATCAATGCGGAGTAACACAAGACAATGGTGCATGCGTATCACTCCAAACACAATTGAAGCACATTTGCACCTACATAAATACTATGTCCATGTCTGTGCACGCATACACTCAACGAGATCCACGCTGTTTCAGTCCACACACACACACACACACACACACACACACACACACACTCACACACACTTACCAAGGCCATTGTTTCTTATTCAGCCCAAGTTGTCCAATCAATAAGACCACGCACAACTCTATGCAGCACATTATTAGGATTGAAAGACGCTACTATCAGCTTTTGTATGCTTCAACTGATATCACTTTCACTTCAAAGTCCAAACAAAGAGACTTGATCTTGAACAGGAGCCGGGTTCTTTCCCTCTGGAGCAAAGAAACCAAGGCGGTACACTGCCATCTTGTGAGAAAAAGAAGGGCAGACTAACAAGCAGCAGTAACAGGCAAATAACGGAAGATTTGCCTGCCTAATGACCATCGCAAATAGCTGGTGGTGAACAGTTGAACATTTTTTGTCTTTTAGTCTAAATAGCATTTCTCTGTCACCACTAAGTAGCACAAATGTAGCCTCATTTATTGGCACTGTGAAACCACCTGAGCATGCAATCAGACACACACAGGGACTGAGAAGACACACACATGCAAAGATGCATACACGCAGACATGCTCACAGGTGACTCAGAAATGTATTATCTATGCACTTTTCACCAGAATACAGGGCTTAAGCCTGGATGAAAGGACTGCTCTGAACTCTTTTGATGTGCATTAGCATGCTAATAGCTCGCTCCCTTTGTTACCCCTCTCATCTGCGAGAATGTCAAGGCTAATCTGTGTGATTCCTAATGACGGCAATGGGGTGATAAACACTGTGCGCCGTGTTCTCCCTTAAGTCTGTAGAAATGGCAGTGGAGGCGGCAGTGCTTTGGAAGATATGGGCTTATCAGATTTCTGAGTGGCCCGGACACTGAAAAGAGAGAGGAGCATTTTTCACTATGCCCTTTTGTGGATTTATTTTTGTCCCTTTGTTTGTCTTTGTCTTTATTTTCTCTTTTTTTCTCTCAGCACTGTCCACACTCCAAATCTCTCCAGTGTTTTATGGCATCTGTTTTTGTCATTCTCACAATTCCCTCCTCAATATGTACTTCTCCACAAGTCACTGCATGTCTTCTATCGACTTACCTTTATGTACCTAAAAAGTAAATTTAGTCAAATAATAACAACCAATACAGTAACATCATGACAACCATGTCAAATTTCGCCGACATTCATAGTAAGTCACACTAGGCTTGTATTTTCTCACCCAACCCTGGGAGCCTTTAGAAAACCGTCTCTACAACAGATCATTCTGAAAACAGCGCCCTTGCATTTCATTGTAGACAAAGGAAACTGAGCTTTATATTATTTATTTTTTTAATCTCAGTTTTTAAACTTAAATGGTGTTTTTCTGTCGCTGGGTGTCTGCATGTGACGTACTCACACCTGTGCAGTCAGAGCAAATGGTCCGCACGGCTATACATTTTTGTACATTGGAACATGATAATGGATGCATTAGCACTAATTGGCTGAATAAATCAAACAATATTACTTTCACATCATGAAATTCACATGTTGTATGACTGAAGATAACTGTATTTGTGCTAATGTAAGATTTACTGCTATGCTGTATTTTTCTTTTTAAGTGGAGCCAACAAACAATATCATTTTGATTTTGCATGCATGTCAGTGCTAATCGCACCCTACAGAACATAGTCCAACCTGACAGAGGTTACTTAAAAAATTCGATCCAGATCTGTAAGTAAATCTATTCAATGTGTTTGTGGGTTTTTTTCATCAATTAATGATTGATATGTGAATTGACGTGTGACTACTGTCTGCTGTCTCTGACTCTCTGTCTCTCCCTGAGCCTGCCCTTGCCCACGGTCTGTTGGTATATCAGGCTGCAGAAGCCATCAAGTTAATGCCCTCTATCAACACCTTATTATCAGACATGGCCATGCTCCCTGCAGCAGATGAGAACTATTCCAGTTGTGCCTAATGCCTGTGAGTGGAGGCTATCTGCATGGCCAGACAGGCTTAACAGGGACAGGTAGCATTTAACACCGGGCCCACACAAACATTACAGCCCTGCTCTTTATGGCTACAGTATGCTGCCACATTACAAGCCAGAGAGCGGCGATTGGATCGAAAATTAAAACCCTTTCAACCCCAGCAGATGGAGCAGAGGGAAAAATGAGAGGATGTAGAGGTTGCTGGGAAAATGACAAATACAAGTAAGCATTGTGTGTGTGTATACGTATGTGTATATGGCCAGGGGTGTGAAGTGGGGGGTTTAGCCTAACGCACACCCGCCACCACATTGATTTTAATGCCAATAAAGATGTGGCAGACTAGAGCACACTCAAAGCCAAGGTTAACACGGAGATGGAGGGGGCCGATATGGTCACTCACGCTTGGCTGAAAGAACCCTGATGACTTTTCATTTCCAATGTTCATCTTGTTATCTGTAATTGTTAAAGGATGGGGCGCTGCTAGTCACTGGTTTGGCCTTTATAGTCTGAGTGTGTAACCAGCATGCAAATTGATGTCTGTGTGTGGCCGTGCAGGAGGTGGGAATATGTGGTGTCTTTTCACACGAATGTATGTAGTGGAATAATGGTATGATGGGGATGGGATATAATTATGAAAATGGTCATTACGTCATGCCTTCCCTTCAGCGAGATGGATAGACGTGCTGCTGACGAGGTGCAGGGATAGAAGACCTGAAGGCAGTGATGGTGTTTATAGACACATACACACACACACACACATAAGAACATATGCCTGCACACATACTGCACATAAACAAGTTCCTCTGAGCACAATTGCTAGAGGGTGTGAACATGCGATGCAGTAGGTAATGAAAAAAATATTGATTTAAGAATTTACTCTGCTGAAATTCTTGCATCTACCAGCCTGCCCATTAATATCATTATTGCATATGTGCTGCATGGCCAAATGCTGTTAACATTAATCTCTGGTGATTTTACCTGCCAAATCATTACTCACTATTAACAGGTTGGATTGAGTCAGTACAAGTGAGCAATATCAATGAAGTAGCTTCATTCAGCACTAAGTGATATGTGTCTTTTTCAACTGTCTGGGCCTTGTGTAAACTTCTTTCCAAAGGTGACAAGCAGCTTTTAATTTTTCTCTATAAAAAGTGGTGCACTCATCTGCAAAACATTGTTTTTAAGTACTGTTTCTTTAGCCGTGTTTCCACCAAAAGTACCCGGGACATTTAGTGCAGGATCTACTTTTCAAGGAACTATCCACACTACTCTGTTTTAGTTTAAAAACAGAGTTTTAAAACGAATACGATCTCCGTCCACACCAGCGTTTTAGCTGCCTATCAGAGTTGACTAAAACTACTGAAAACACACATCTAGTGGCCGTTCACGTACACCGGCATACAGTGTCGGTGTAAACGTGCAGATGGTATGAAAGAATAAAGTACTACAGACGAAGAACCACACCAGATTTATTTTGCATGGACCAATAAAGTAACATGGGAGTTAAAAGCGGCAGTAGATGCGGAAAACAGACTGGGAGTTGTCGCAAAGTAAACAGCGACATGTACAGTATCTTACAAGTATAGGCCTAGGCTATAAGTGTTATTTGCATGGTACAAGATATTTTCATAAAATTACTAAATCAAAAACTCTGTCAGTAGCATTGTGTTTCTACTTTGCATGACTTATAAGACCCAGTCAGAGAGACGTGAGCATCTGCATCATCGTTTCTAAAGTCTTACGTTTTTGCCTGTCCCCCGTTGGTTCCTCCAGAAGTTCCTAGTTCCAGATTCACAGTTTTGAGAAAGAATGATGGCTTTACTAAAGCACCATATTAAGATTTGAACATTTAGGACACGGAGATTCCGTTTCAACAACATAAGTAATTTTTTTTTTCATCAGAGATTATCTAAAAAGGTAAAATTATATATCCACCATGTTTCATTCTGGCCAGCAGGGGGGACTGCTGCCCCCTTAGTATAGTCATAAACAAAATTATTGGACAAAGATGGTACTAGAAGATATGTCTGGGGATCACCAGAATTATTAATTCTGAAGGGGACAGCATTTCACAACAATCCATCCAATAGTTAACCTCATAGTGGCACAAGAGGGGAAGTCAGAGGATCACAACGTCATAGGGATTTATCCTCTCGGCTCCATGAATGTCTGTAGAGAATTTCATGGCAATCCATCCAATAGTTAAAATATTCCAGTCTGGACCAAAGTGATAGACAGACCAACCAACCGACATTCAGCGGCACCCCCAAAAATTTTTCCTACAAGTGTCCAGACGGGGCCACTGAAAAACCTGCGGTGGTTGAAAAACCAAAAGCCATAACTGAATTTCAGGAATTCTATTAATTATAGACTAGTTGAAAACTACGTTAAAATGTTACTAATTGTCTAATGTCCATAGACTAAAACCAGTTCACTTAACATTTTGAGTTCCATAAAAATCCTGTTTTAATGTGTTATGTGTCTGTTTGTGTTAGGCAATTGTTCTTCAAATACACTAGTTGGCCTTTTCCAAAACATTTACTGGGAACAAGCCTACTCACGATTACAGACATCACGAAACGTAAATATTTTGCTGTCATATTAGACTATATAATAATTTAACTGAAATATACATTATACAGACACATATTGTGTCTGTATAGAGTTGTGTAATTATTTATTAACTATACTATTTTTTAAAAATGGTTTCAAATCATAGATGCCAGTAAAAATACAATACTCTCTCTTGCTACTGTGTTTTTAACATGTCAACAAACAGCATGGCTCCATAAAACACTTATCATGAGAGAGAGAGAGAAAGAGAGAGAGAAAGGTTCATTTACACAAGTTACAGTACTTCTGTCACAAACCTAAATTAAGAATGCATTATTTAAGCCGACTTAACCAAGCTCAAATCAAATGAGCCTACAGGGCCGTAAGTAATGTGGGAATATTTCCACTCTACTCTCCCTGTGTCTCCGTGTTGACAGTAAATTCATGTTTTCACAGTGTTAGATGGTCACTGTTTAGAAGTATTCCCGTGTGATAGTGTGAAGGGCTGTTATGCAGTGATCAATATTGCCGAAGCCTCGAGAAAAACACCTTGATAAACATGTGGTATTTTTAAGATCGCTCAAAGTAACCAGTTGTTTTAGATCAGCCCAAACAAAGTGTTACCTGGATGTTGACGTGCTTAATGAACATGTGACTGGAAGTCAGTCATCTGTGATTGTTTGGTTAGCTCACAGGTAACATGGAGGCCTTTGTGTAGATGTTACCTTTTGCTCAGGTGAGTTCGAATCCAGCTTGACGCGATTTTGTAAAAAGTCTATTTTCTTTCATTTCTGTTTTCCTATGTGGCTCTGATGTAGAGCTCACATACAATCATGATCGCCGCAGTAGATTAAAGATTGACTTGAAACTGGCCAGGAATATGTTTGTGTATGTGTGACGAATCTGGGGATGGAGGCAGTCAGCAGCTGCTGCGCACAACATGCGCACGCTTACGGCAACCAGTTAGTTTGACAACCAGTAGGGCTACAACACCGGCTGCCTACCTTTTATTCAGCGCAGCCAGCTGGCATATTGGCGTAATAATCTTGGATAATAAAACAGCATGAAAGCGGCTATATGACAACAACATCATGACAACAACCACAATCCATAGCCTAGTGTCAATCGATCCAGCACAACAATTTGGCCCATGCATGGAGCAGCAACACAGAGTCAGGATGATAGAAGATGCTTTCACTCACCACAGCTGATTTTTCCTCTGGGCAAACTTCTGGGTGAATGAAGTTTTTCATAGAGTCTGCCGACTTCTTGCGGCCCTCCAGTGCCTTTTAACATTTCCCAATCTGTATTTTAATTAAATTGCACTTTTCTGCCTTCTGCAGCTTGTGGCTGGCTATGTTACCTCCAGAGAACAACACACACTGGAAGCAGCAGGCTGACCCGTAACTCCGATCTGCTCTGCCTGTTAGGCCCATCCCTTAACCACAATCACAATTTTAGAAACGTGATAGGCATCTACATAAACGAATCGTAGGCCTCTCTTAAAAAAACACCACAGTCCATCACAGCTCAGGGTCAGAGGTTACCCTCTTAAAGTTACACAGCCTAATATGACAACACTTATATGCTGCTAAGCACCTTTTAACTAAAACCCAGAAGTTACATAATATACAGTCCCCTCCAAAAGTATTGGAACGGTAAGGCAAATTCCTTTGTTTTTGTTGTTCACTGAAGACATTTGGGTTTAAGATCAAAAGATGAGTATGAGACAAGAGTTCAGGACATATCACCCTTTGTTTGAACCCACCCATTTTTCAAGTGAGCAAAACTATTGGAACATGTGACAGATGTTTCTTGTTACCAAGGTGTTGCCTTTTAGGTTGATTGTCCAAACATTAAATAGCTCTGCATGACTAGTCTAAGTTTTCATCCTTGGTTCAAACCTATAAAGACTGCATTTCCTGTTAAAGAGGATAAACCAACATGAAGACCAGAGAGCTGTCTATGGGAGAAAAGCAAGCCACTGTCAAGCTGAGAAAAGAAGGAAAATCGACCACAGTCATTGGACAAACATTGGACAAGCACAACAATTTGGAATGTCCTGAAAAAGAAAGAAACTACTGGTTTACTGATCAACAGACGTCCAACAGGTCGGCCAAGGAAAACAACAGTAGTTGATGACAGAAATATGGTGAGAGCTGTGAAGAAAAGATCCAAGATTAATCTCTAGCAAAGTGATAGAAAGGCCAAAGTGTGGAGAAAGAAAGGAACTGCTTATGATCTGAAGCATACAAGCTCATCTGTGAAGCCTGGTGGAGGTAATGTCATGGCTGATGATGGTAGCAGCAGAATGAATTCAGAACTGTACAGAAACATTTTGTCTGTCAATTTACGGAGAAATGCATTGAAACAAATGTGGAGGAAGTTTATCATGCAGCAGGACAATGTGCCAAAGCACACTGGCAACAAAACAAAGGACTTCATCAGGGGGAAAAAGTAGAAGGGTTTAGACTGCCCAAGTCAATCACCTGACCTTAACCCAACAGAGCTGCATTTCACCTCCTTAAGAGGAGACTGAAGGGAGAAACGCCCTGAAACAAACAAGAACTAAAAGAAGCTGCAGTAAAAGCCTGGAATAGCATCACAAATGAAGAATGCAACAGTTTGGTGATGTTGATGGGTCGCAGGCTTGAGGCAGTTAGTGCAAGCAAGGGTTATGCCACCAAATATTAAATGTTATTTACTTTAAGATTATTTGTTCCATTACTTTTGCTCACCTAAGAATGCTGTGGTCTAATACAAAGGGTAATATGTCCTGAGTTGTTTAACACATCTAGATGTGAATACCAGGAAATAAAAGCTGAAATTCTAAACTCTTGTCTCATACTCATCTTTTGATCTTAAACCAAAATGTCTTCGGTGAACAACAAAAACAAAGGAATTTGCCTTACTGCTCCAATACTTTTGGAGGGGACTGTATGCAGTATATAGCATTTTATGCATAAGCCCCTCGCCAGCGGCAAATTTACTAGGGTGCCCCCGTCGGCGGCGCCACTGCCGACATTGCAACCCGTTCTCACTCCCAAGTCGTAACATGTGGACGCATGGTGAAAACCCCTTGGCCTAAGTTTTTAATTGGGGTTCCTTTTAGGTCATAGTTCTCTGGGGAAAGCCCTTTTGCGTCATTCTTTAATGCTAAAAGTTGTTAGCTACAGTATATTTAGCCCGTTATCTGCAGAAAGGTGACATACAAAGCAACCAAATGGCCTTCCAGGTGTGACAGTGGTAGCCATGTCACACGACCTTTCCCCTGTGAATGGTGGGGAAAGGTCGTTTAAAGCAACAAACTGCAAAAGTGTGATGGAAGTGCAGGTTATAAAGAGCGGAACTGAGTGTGTCAGTGTACAGTGTGTAGTGTGTGTGGGTGTGTATGTGTGTGTGTGAATGGGGGGCGCAGATGTTGGACCTGCAAGCTAGAGAAAATTGTCTCATAATATCCAAAATATCATAACTAGAGAAATAATTCAGTACCTGGAGGTTCACTTTACTTTGTGGATTAGCATAGTCTTCCACGCTCAAGTGTAGCTATTAGTCTTTGATGATACATCACAGAGAAGATTTGATTTCAACTCACCCACCCTTTGGAAATTGAGAAGAAAAATAGCAGAGTGCCTTTTACTTCCAATTCCGAGTCTTCTAGAGATCTGGGATTTAACTCTGCAAACATTAACTGTTGTAAAAAGGTTAGTTTCTATTATGAATTTATATTAAAATGAAACACAAAGTAAAAGAGACATAAAGGATGTGGATAGAAAAATTATGGGGTGGGGAAATTAAGCGGTACCACCACTGCCCAAAATGAAAGACTAATAGTAAACAGTTAAATAATGGAATTTCGTTGCAGCATGCTTGAAAAATCACCAAAAAGTTTAATACAGAAATAAGTAATTCTAAAAGCAACATATAGAGTCAAACGTGAGCGTCTGTGTCATCATTTCTGTAGTCCTCCAATTTTTGCCCGTACGCACTAAAATTAGGTCTTCCTTTTTGCCGTTTTAGTCTGGATGGGAAGTGCAACTGTAGCAAAAGGTCTCTGTTTTAAGCAGATCAGGAGTGGATGGGGACTAAATGTCATTCCATCAGCCTCAGATACTTTGATTTTGTGCTGATTAGCAAATGTTAGCTTCTTAATACGCTAAACTATGACTGTAGTATATTGTATGTTACCATTGTCATATTGGGCATGCTAGCATGCTGATGTTAGCATTTAGCTCAAAACACCACTTCCCAGCTGCTAACTTGGTTGTTGTGCTATTATTTAGTTATAATTGTATTAATTTTCAGGATATATATAATGAATGAATATAAATGCAATCACGTTGATAAAGAGGGACCATGAGTGGAAGGGTGTATGACAGAGAGGCAAGACATTTTAGAGACTGGAGTAGTCTGAGTCTTGTACTTCTTTAGTGAAAGATTTTTTACCAGGTGAGGTTTGTAGTTATGTGAGTGTTTTGAAAGCTGTTATAACGTGCGTGATGGTGTTCCTTACACCTTGTTCTCTATTTCGAAATTCAGTCAGGGAGTTGTTTTCCTCCTGGAGATGGTAAGTCTGTGACTACAGCTCATATGAGCAGACAACACTGCTCCAGGCCATGTGGAGTTGTACTGTATAGGGTACTGTAGCAGCAGATGTTGGCCAGGGAAGGAGACACTTAAGCTGTCATGACATGTCAAAAATGAACAGCCAGCAATGATGAATGATGGTCATTCTTGTACTCATAATATTAAATGTTGTGACATGATAGGGTGTTTATTTTAAAGCCAAATGTGATTTGTTGTCTGTAATCAACATATTTCCTTTAATACTGCGTCACACTTTGACAAATATGAGAAAATGTAGCTATGATGTTGCTGAAATAGATTTTTTCTACTTGACATATTCTGAAATATTACATATAATTGCAACAAGCAATTCAGTAAATATACAGGACTTCATACTTTCTAATAAACATGTTTTACACTCTGTTCTCCTTTATAGAAATAGCTACTGTATATTATCGAAGTACTCCATGACAGGATTTAATTAAATTTAATGATATTTTCATCATTGGTCATCTATTTGATTCCGTTCAATAAGGAAAAACAATGCAGTGTGAATTTTTTTTTGGTAACAAACAGTTCTGGGATTATTTAGCAGACAGCAAAGAATGAAATTTTGGATTTATGTTAAAGATCAGAGTAGAAATTTTACTTATTTAACTTAAAAATGTCAAAGAACTTAAATATGCTCCTGAATTCTCTCTTGTTAGTTAACTGTACATCCAATGTCTGCAGTTCATTTAGTTGTGGAGCGATTGCACAAACCATTGGTCATTATGAACAATACATTAGAATTTTTCCTACTCAGTTTTCTTTATTTTTCCATTTCAGCTAATATACTATCATTTCTTTTTTTCATGTATTTTTGTTTTATTATTATCAATATAGTAGATTGTTGTGCTTATATTTTGCTGCAAGTCTCTTGATGAATGTGTCTTATTCTTCACGCTCAGCGAATAACTTTTTACCCCCAAAGTTGGCTCTTTCGAATGCAATTCTTATAAGTAATAAATATAGGCTTTGGTCACATCTTAACAACCATGATGACAGCATCCATTTTAAAATTTGTTCATAGTCTGTCAACTCAAAATAATATTTTGACAGACCTTTTTTATTATTACTCTCTTGCTGCTGTATATAACAGTTTTTATTGTCGTTGCAGGTGAAAAGGCCACACAGGGATTCTCTCTCCACAGCTCACTTGGTCATATTCTGTGTGTATTACTAATAAATGTTTATCCCACATGTACAATCCAACAAATCCCAAAAGTATGCTTTTGTAGTTCGTACATCTGTTAGCATGTACACAAGTCTTAACAGGTCCACATAAAATACCAGAGACAGGGGGCACAAGAGCTATATTTTATAAAAGACCATACTGTCAGTTTTTAACAAGGCTGCATCCATCCACCTGTGATTCTGTCCCAGCTTTGGCCAGATACATGCTGTCTGAATCGATGCAGCTGCATCTATCAATTTGAATCGGTGAATCGTTACATCCCTGAAAGGTGCAGACTGCGATACAAAGTTAGCTGACTGAAAAAACCCTGTGTTTTGTCCTTTAAGTGAATAATATTTGCGCTGTCTAATGAAGTCGTTATGAAACAACATATAGTAATAGTATATGAATGGTGCTCCTAATATTCTCTTCTCTGAGTTGTGTAATACAGTGCCATGCCACCACTGACCACAACCTTAAAAGTAATTCACTACCTGTCTGATAGAACTGGAACGATAAATTAAACATTGCACGGTTGCAGAGGTTTCATTGCTCGCATGTTGTTGACATATTGGATTTTACTGCCTGCTGACCAAAAAAAAATGGGCAGGTAATATTCAATACTCAGCCGTCATCTGATAGAGATGATGACGTTAGCGCCACCTGAGGAGATAAGGGTTCTGTTTCATCTCTATTCACGTCCAGTTTGGTGTGATATCAGACCCCTAAAATCCCATTTTGTGAAGAAAGTGGAGTTTTTTCTACCACTGCCTACATCAAAGGGAAAACTACCTTTATCTTTGACCTAGTTTGTTGCTGTAATTTGACTCCTGCGAACATCAACCCTCCAACTTCTGCTGAGCTTTATTTGTTTATTAAGGCAAGCTTTCGACCTGAAGCAACCAGTTTGTTGTCCGAGAAAACTATTTTTCTCGATTGAAAATCATTACACTTGACATTTGTTTACATGTACACCAGGCAGCTTTCTGTCCAAGCTCCAAGTACTGCTAGAAAATGATTCTACCCATCTAAAATAGTGACTTAAACTTGGTTGCCCTTTAGCATAAAGCAGATTTTCTTTTGAATTAAGACTTCTTGTAGCTGCGCTACATTTACAGTATCTGGCATTAAAACTGAGCGATTTACAAGCACAACAGTGTTGTTAACACTTGACTTTTGGTGGGTTGCTCTTTTGGATGAAAATGCTATGCTGTCAGAAACATTAAGATGTACATGTACAACACGCTTCTCTAGCGGCAATCGTGAATTACTTTTGGCAAGAATATGGAAAAGCAAGCACAGAAGGAATGGCAGGGCTCACTGATGTATTTTGCTTTGTGATGTATTTTAGTATTATGCTTGTGTGTGTGTGTGTGTGTGTGTGTGTGTGTGTGTGTGTGTGTGTGTGTGTGTGTGTGTGTAAGAGAGAGAGAGGGAGAGAGACTACAATTTCAGACCTACAAATTAAGAATCCCTTAAATCAGTAGGCAGCTGTGCACTTTCTATTCTGCCCTTCACACTGGGAGTTTCTAGTTCAGTTCATGAATAGAAAACAGCTCATTTTTGATGTGGCTCTTTGTTCTAAATGGCCCTCAAATCTGTGAACACACTTCACTTTTCTCCCCAGTGAATAAGAAATCTATTTCTCCCCCTCTCACTCTTTATCTGTCTTTCTGTGTCTTCATCCCCCTCTCTTACACCCTGATCTAAAAGTTGAAATGGAGTGTGTGTGTGTGTGTGTGTGTGTGTGTGCGTGCGTGCGCTTGCACATGCGTTACAACCTCTCTACCACTGTGACAAAGTGGTGTGACAGGCCGTGTCACATGGTGGACAACTGGTGGATGGAAGCTCGCCAACTCACGATAAAGCCTGTCAATCTCCTAGGCAACGTTACTAGCCATCTGCCGCCTGATGTGTGGCCTGCAAACACACACACACACAAACAAGGCAGTAGACTTCACTTTGCCTGCAACATGTCCTTCTCCAGTCTCTTTTCCTTCTCTTACACGATCATTCTAACCTTGTTCCAAGCTGCAGCCCTGTGGACAGCAAAGTCCACAGTTTGAAATTCAGAAATTGGGTCGGGCAAAGCAGAAGAATCGTTGAATATTATAATTATAAAATGATAATAACTTTGATGGTCCCTTTTCATCTAGTGCCACAAAAGGTCAAACTTTTAATTTGTCCTGTAATTTGGTTTATGACCAAATATCCAAAACTAATCACATTCAGCCTCAGCTAGCTATACCTTTTGTTATGTGCTAATTAGCAAATGTTTGCACCCTAACATGCAAAAGAACATGGTTGGTGTGATACACATTCTTGTATAAGCATTGTATTTGTGAGCATGTTAGCATGCTGACTTTAGCATTTATCTTTAAGGACTGCTGTGCTTAAACAGCCTCACCGAGTTGCTAGCATGGCTGTAGACTATATCCTAAAAATAGGAAGGAACTTATACCTACAATCAAAGCTAGACGAACCTTTGATAGAAGAAATGACACATTCTCCAACTTAAAATGGAAAGACATCTTAAACAGAAGGACAAAAACTAAGAATGCATTTGCTCAGACAGGGGTTTTTGCTGATACAGCCTTACTTAGTTATGGTGGCTGGTTTTATCCCAATTGATCATACTCGAAGTATCGCTGTACTCATTTCTGATTCGGTTTGCTGACTTTACAGCTTTTCTATACGTTTGCTACTGTTGCTTGATGTTTTATCATTAGCCATTATCCTGCAATGGTCACTGAATGTTCACCGAAAGTTACTCTAACGTTGTTGAAGGTGACGTTGAAGGTGAGGAAGCTGCCTGCATGACCAGTTGGGCTTGATAGCTTAAATTTTAGAGGTAGTAGTAAGTTTTATTGAATCTCCTGTCAAGGTGGGAAATTTTAAATTTGGGGGAAGTGAACAAATTAATGCGCTTCCTTCCCTCTATAATGATCACTGAAAAAGCCTTTAGGCAGTGGGGCTGCCAGCAGAAGCAGACCTGGGTCTAAATATGAGTGTGAAGAGGAAGGTTGCTGAAAAAGAGCACCTTCAGTCAGCCTTCTCTGCATATATAAAGGTTAAAAACTGAGAGCCTTCTCTTTTCTCTTTCCCTCTTTTCGCCCTTTCTCTGCTCTTGCACTTTTATACTACCTTCCTCCGTCTGTGTTCAAAGGCAGCAGCACGCCTATTAACATTTAACTATACACAATTAATGATGCCGTCCTCCTGTAAGTTTAATCCTCTGCTTGTTTCATGGGTGGATCATCTAGCGACTGATCTGCAATGCAATAGGCAGTAAGAAGGGAACACACACACACACATAAAGCACACAGTTTTGACAAGAGGCTTATTAAACAGGCTTGTAAAATTATCTCTGAACCCTCCCTGTCATGCCTTCAAACTGCTTCCATCAGGTACAAACTGCTTCCATTTAGTGAATCTTCACAACTGAGGAATTAAGGACGGTGGGAAGTGAGAGCGCATTTTATGTCCACACTTAGTCTTAATTCATTAAGTCTGTGAATGCACTGTGAATGTCGGTCACTGCACTATAATTGTCTATGTAATGGGGACAAATAAAGCAAACGTGCATGAGGCTCCCTGCTGACAGACACTCAAGGCCATTTAATAGTCACAGAAGAAAACAGGCAACAAGGACGACAGCCAGAGACAATATGAGGTGCAAAAGAGACAGAAGGAAAGTGGGAGACAAAAACAAGAGGGAGATGCATATAAGAGTGTGCCTTTCTGCTCCATGACAGTCTGCCCTCCAGCAGAAAGACCTTCACCAATTAGAGACCCTCCTACCCTACCTAGCAAAACACACACACACACACACACACACACACACCTGTCCTTACTTCCTACCTCATCCTATTCCTCCCCCCGGGCCTTTTCCAGCTCTCCTGCAGAGTCAATTGCAGCAGATCTTAGAAAATGGAGGAAACATTCTCCCAAACTGTCATGTTGCACCCGTTGTCAAGGGAGAAAAGCTGCCTAAGTGGATGAAAATGACTTAGCAATTTCCACTGTGAATATCATACTTTAAAATTGGGGAAAGGTAATTATTGCCACTTTCTCAGTAATATTGTTGTTCAGAATATGAATATGAATTTTGTCTGTTTTTTCCATGTTTCTTTTTGTAAAAATACTTTTTTTTTTTTCTCTTTTTGATATTTAAGTTGATAAAAATTGAAATTTTACTGGCTGATGTTAAGGAGATAAACCTGCAGACAGTAACGCTGGATTTAATACATGCAACATTTCTTATGAATCCCTTGTGTGTATGTAGGTAATTTACACTGTGCCACTGTCCAACAATGGAAAGTAAGTTATAGAGAGATAATTACGAATGTAAATACACTAAACAGGAATGAAAAAATGTCAACCATAAATAGTATCGAAAGTGGGGTTTGATTTCATGAAAATCCTAAAGGATAATAACTTTTCAAATTTGTTATCTATTACTAATTTTTCATAAATTTAACTGCTTGTGCAAACCAAACATTTCCACTAATCAACTGTTGAAACACGGGATGCTTTTTATTGTGAAACAATGACAGGTAACGCAATGTATTTGTCACTGCAGTTAGAGATGATCACAATTGTTCATCAATAATGTGTCTGGGCCCCAGGCAGTTGCAAACCTTTCCTAATGGTAAAATCAGCCCTTGTTAGAATGTGAGCATTTTTGGATTCTGTTGTGTTTTTCTGACTATATATTTCCCGGCTTGATCCTACGGCTCTTTAAATAAGCCGTCATCTTGTGAAACGATTTTGGAAACTTTATCCTCGCCTCCCATCCAGAGTAAATTAGGGGAGTGAGAAACTATTTCTGTCTGCGCTTCAGGGTCTTTAATAGCAGCTGATACCTGCTGTCTTGTCAGACTTTTGTCATACCATTGTTTTCTTTGTCGCTCCCAGTAATCCACATCAAAAAAGAAAGCCCTCCAAGCATTGTGTCATTACTCCGCTTGTCACGCACTGCTTCAGAATCCGTTTTATTCTTCAGTGTCATTCATTTGTACTATCCGTTGCTTTGCAGAATTGGACACTTCAATCCATTAGGCTGTTTACAAGTATAAAGTTTTTCTGTTTGCTTTAGTCAAAGTGGTGCCATAAATTGAATATATTTGTCTCCTTCAAATAGAAGAGGGTGTTGACAAAATTGTCAACAACATCCTTGTGAAAAGAGATCTTATAAACGTACCAATCAATGCTCTTTATTGACTCTTCAAAGAGGAGGGGGCAGTGTTTGATAGGACTGCAGACAGTTAATGTTGGCAGAAAAGGAGATTTGATGGGATAACTGTGACTTGGGTTGTATTCATTTAGTGATAATAAGGTAGGCACATCATTTGGATAGATAAATGTCTTGTAATGTGGGTGTGCGTGGGCATACATTTTATACGCAAATATTGTTTTAGCTTCTATATGTGTGTGTTTTTGCTTGATTTGGACTGTGCATGCTTGCTGCCTCACAGTCAACGTAGTTCAACCAAACAACAATTCTTTCTCCTGCAGGTTGAGGGTGGCTGCACACCATTTCTCCGAGTTATCTTTGCCTCTCTTTTATTCTCCGTCGCTCCCCTCAACTCCTCATCACCCCCCACCCCCACCCCCTTGTGTTTCTCTCCAGAGGGCTTGTGACAGCTGTAAAGCCTTGTATCAAGGAATTGACCTACAGTGTGCTGCCCCATCCCCTCCCCCAATCCCTCCCTCCCTGAATCTCCCCTTCGACACTTTGCTAAAGTGTAACCCCACCCCCCTCAGCTCCACTGGCCTGCTCTGCCACTGCAATGTAGCTATCTGCAGCTGATGCTGTGGAGCTGATAACAGTCTCTTTTATCTGCCGCTTAGCAGCACAAAGGGACCTGGGCATTGATCAAATGCCAGCAGACTGATGGCTGCTCAACAGGCTTCTTTTTACGCCCGCGACACAGCCTAGGGGACGGCGGGAGGAAGGGAGGAGGAGGAGGATTCAAGTCTAGCTGAAAGTAAAAGGCCTAAACTGACAGCCTGCTTCTATGGTAATGGAGAGAAAATAGAACAAATTTCTTGCTGGTTTGGTGAGCTCCCTGAAATATGTCATGAGATTAGCTGGCCTAAGCTGATGGTAACAACTGATGTCAGTAGCAAAAGTGCCAGGAGCATGGTGGAAGTTGTTGTTCCACACCAGGAGTGTTGCTTTAAGTCAACCCAAAAACATGATACCAGAACAGATGTTTTGTAACAAGCAAATAGTAACCTGTAACCTTGTATACATGTCGAAAATTACTTTTTTACACTTCATTTACACTATGTTCCTTTTTCCATTAGTGTCAGCATGAGATTCACATTTGTGATTTTAGGTGAAATGTCTCTAAAACTGTTGGATGGATTGGCATGTGCCCCCTTGGGATAAATTACTTTGGTGATACCCTGATTTTGCCTGTAGTGCCAACATCAGTTCAAAATTCTTTCTTATCCAAACTTGACAAAAAACCCGTAAAGCTGATGACATTCACAACAGCCTCAACTGCACTTTGTGTTCAGTGCTATTTAGCAAATACCTGCTAAAAATCTGCATGTTAGCCTACTCTGTGCCTTTAGTACAGCCTCACAGCCTGAAAATCCTTTTTTAGCGTTCATTCTTTACTGTGGAAGTTTGCAAAATGATCTTAACACAACTTCCAGTTATTAGCTTTTACTAGAGCTTTTAGCTGCATCCTACTGTCTTGTAGTGAACCAGCCAGTGTTGGTTTAATTATTTTATACCAAAAAGGAATAATCCAGAATCTCTCTTTGAGAAAGAGGGGAGGGGAGGTTGAGATATCAACCCTCAACAGACAGCTGAAGTACCTTAAAGGAGGGGGTGAAAGGTTTGCTGCACTCCCAAGTGCTGTTTGGGCAGTTTTGACTATAAAACCTACCACCTCTGGTGAAGTTGAGATAACAGACTCTATGCATGACTGTTAAAATGACATTAACCTTGTCCAGAGACTAACCTCATCCTGAACTAGGCTATTAGGACGTCTTCGGACCGAGGTCAGGAAACTCTAAACTCTCCCAAGACCAAAAAGGCAGGGTAACCATGATAACGACGTTCCCCTTTCAGATGACCTCATACATCAAAGAACACTCTCACTATTCACACTCAGTTGTGAAACTGGTGATGAAAACCAGATGCCAGGAAGGACAATCCCAAAATTTTCCACTTCAATTTGAGTAGTTTATTACCATGTTATTAGTTAGAAATTATGTTGGAAAGAAGGAACCATAAATAAGTTATTTTTGCAGTGCTTTTAATCGTCATCAATGCTCGCCGACATTTCTGCATTTAATTTATGTTGTAACTAAGGCTTTGTTTTAAATAACCAATTTTCCTAGCTCCCGAACCAAGGATTGAGTTAACTAAGTAAATAATCAGAGGATCCCCAGGTCCTCTCATGGAACCATTGTCCCCCCCAGAGGTCAAAAGAAGTATTGCATGTCATTGCCTCTCCTTCTTTTTAATGTAGGCTATTACTCTGTATTTTATTGTTTGGAATCTGATGCCATGTTCTTATAACTTTTTTATACATTTTCTACGTAAGAATGTTTAACAATCAGTATTCTCCTGGAAGTTAAGTTTAGTTAAGATGCTCCTATGAAATGTTTTTAACTGATAACTATCATAATTGTTATGGACGATTAACAATAACTTTCCTTTTACTTTTATCAAATGCTTAAAATGAAGAACTTTACAAGAGTTGATTGTGGAAAGGTATTTGATTTAAAACGCGCAAATAGACTTATATTAAAGTTAAGACACAGAAAATATATTAAAGTTAAGGCACAGCATCTCAGAGGAGACCTGAAAGCCCTCCCCCTGGGAACACGCCCCAAGCAACAAAACACAACGGCAGACACAAGCTCACGCTCTCAACTCCGCTTCTCTTCTCTTCTCTCTCTGCTCTCGGCACACTTACGGTGCGTGCCGAGAGCCTAAAACTCCTTGCCAAATTTAATTGAGTTATGAGCATATAACTTGCGTTCCCTTGTTCTCTTACTCTCAGATTCTTTCCACAATAGACCAACTAAATTCACCTTAAACTGTTTAATCATTATTGTTGTATGTCTTTGATATATTTAACCTCACTGTGTATTCACTTTAGTTAGTTAATAAATTTCACCTTAATCACAGGAACTGTATGTGTGTACTATTTAAATCCAAGTCACTGGACGGAGGATTCACGACTTTGATATGAGACTGACTGACTGATAAAACTGCTTCAAATGATTGGCAATTATTAACTTACTAATCACTAGTAAATAATTGTGTAATTATTAGCTATACCCAAGGAGTCCTAAAGCCTTTGGGCAGACAGAAATTCTTAGGTGAGGCCCCAAAACGAGTTTTATGAAATAATATTTCCGAATATTATTCTTAATTACTTTATTAACCAGAAAGTAGTTTTGCTACAGTCTTCATCAGAGTTTGCTCAGTAGTAAGCATGTAGATCTCCATGAAGCTCGTTAAAAGCTAGACCTTGTGTTAAGAGAATATTGTCAATAGGAAAATTAATGTTTTACATACTTTGCTATTACTAGTACACATGTATGGAGGACTGATCCTGACAAATTCTGAAATAAAAACAGAAATAAAAAAATGCTCAATAAATAAATAAGCATAAGCATCTGTGTGGACGGTAGAAAATGCAACGGAAGAATAAAACGTAAAAAATTAAAAAAACACACATAAATAAATACATTTAAAAAAGAAGTAATTATTAAATAAAGTTGAAGATTATAATGGACAATAAATAAATAAGGTAATTATTACAAAGCTTAATAAGTAAAGAAGCTAATTTAAATAGATATATACATTATATAGTCTCCTTGTATATTTAATTACTGCCTACATTTATTTATTTACTTTATTTTTTTGTGCATTTAATCGGATGCTTATTTATTTTTCTGTATTTTTTCTGAATTTGTCAGGATCAGTCCTCCATACACATGGTCTAAAAGCCAAGCTAATACAAAATTTAAAAAAATATACTATTATATACAACTTAACTTAGCAATATCTCATGCAAATGCATTCACAATACCATTCACTTAATAGAGAGGTAAGAAACAAATTGTAATATTTTTATACATGACAGTAGTCTAAATTTACATCACCTAAGTTCTGGGCATTTTAAATACTGTAAATCATCAATGTTCCTCAGTGGCCCCATCTCAACAAAATCTCTCAACAGCTAAGAGCTTTCCTTTCTGCCCCGACAAACCTTTGAAAGAAATTGCATGACATTTTTAAGAAATGCTTTCATTAGTGACTGACCTGCAACAGCATTGCTAATTATACCAAGTGCCCATTTTAATAAAAATCATTATAAAAACAAATACAGAGTCTATATTCAATACAATATGTTTGTTCACCCATGCATCATGGAATCATTTTCTTTCATTGTTGCTGAACACATTTAAATGTGTGATGGATTCACACTGAATCAAAATAACACACACCAGGAAAAATATTACAAAACTAACAATTGCTGGTACCTTGAAGGGCATAATCCTTTGCATTGCATGGGGCAAATATTTGTTCAATAACCGAAAACATGAAAATGTCAATTTCAACTACAAGCCAGTTTATGGTGTGTATAAAATCTTTCAGTTCTCCAGAACATTGCAAAAATATCACTTTTAGATTATTAAACCTCAGCCTGACATCTCGATACCTCACTGTTATCTTGTCTAGATAATCCTTTTCACAGAGGGAGTTGCCCGTGCATTCATGTGAGCTATATTCTGTGAACACAATAATAAATCCTGTTGAAACTGGTGTCACTTTGGCACATTAGTCCCTTTTGAGATTTACATGAAATTGTGAACTTTTGTGAAACTACACGCCACTTCTCTGAACAAAGCCAGAGATGAGGGAGATCCCTGCAGCAGTCTCAGCTAAGAATAGAGATACATAATGACATTTTAATTTTGTGCTGCTAACAAATCCGCTGCTTCCCTTCCCCTCATTTTTGTGTGAAGAACCAAAGCCTCAACATCCCAGCTTTCAGAATTAAACAGAGGGTGTCAAACAGGCAAAACTGAGAGTGGCATTACTGTCTGACACCACTGTGAGAAGAGCCACCTTAGGATTGTTTTGAGGCTGATGGTCAAGAAGATGTCAGGATTTCATTATGGTGGAATGTTGGTTCCTGTTTCTTGGTGTATCTTTCTGTGAACGAGGCAGGCAGCACTCTCGAATATTCTGACACTTTTCTGACATTTTGAAGTAATAAACAGGATTCTGTCTTTCAAGGTTCACGTCACCCAAACCCCTATAGCCATGCCGATAGTTTTGGTTTTATCTGCTGAAGTTCTAAGATATCAGTTTCTGAGTTTTCTGCCGCCACCCCAATACAATTGGGGTGAAATTGAATCAAATGGATTTTTTCTAAGCTTTGAGCAGCACAAACAAAATCCCATTCACCTCAATCAGTGTGGCAGCAGAAGTTTCAGAATTGGATATCTCAAAACCGTTGCAAATAAAACCCAATCTGATTGGCTGGATACCATAAGGTTTAAAGGTGCAATGTGTAATAAACATTCAAAAAATGATCCATCTTGTTCAGCAGATTATGAAGTTGAACAGTTCTGACGTCACGTCTAAGATGTATGTTTATTATGTTGCAGAGATAACTACTTAAGTTAGCTTGCTGTAACAGCTAGCCTGTCTTGTAATACCGCTTTGCCTCAAGATGCAATAGTGAGACACTGTAGTGTCCAGTCGGTCCTCTGTTCAACCTCAAATACTCAGGTGACACAGCCACTCTTACTGCTACTCACAGACAGGAACACAAAAAAAGCTTAATATCTGATGTTATTATTACGGTGTTATGTGTGTGTCACATTCCTGAGAGCACATAGTCTTAGAGAAAGTAATCCTGATTGGCTGTTTTGTATCCAATCGGGATGCTAGAATCCACGAGGAGAAAGGGAGGGATTTTTGTTTGGATGGCGAATTGCATTCTTGGTTTTAGTATCAAGTAGGCCTTCCTTTAAGATATTACATTGTATATATCCAGTAAAAAAAGACGTTTGAGAGATATAGATTCAATATTGAGTATTCTTGCACTTTCTGTCAATTACATGAAGAAAAGACAAACAGATTTTTGTTCGCTCAAATGTATATTTTCTCTTCAAAGTATACCTTGTGTGCTCACAAAAGTGAAACTGTGTGCGCACGAATGTCCCTCTGTGCTCTCAGGAATGTGACACACAAATAACGCCATAATAATAAAGATAAGCTCTAACATGTGATTTGAAAAGAGCAGAGGATGCTGCCTCCTTCTTGTTTGAATACAGTGTATTTTCCTTGATTTTATGTTTGGTAATCTGAGTCACTTAGACCTTTAAAGCTGCTATAATCAATATTTTTATATTAACAGTGAATGAAATGCCAATGTATAATGTGATATCACCTCTGCCGTTCCGCTCGGTTCAGCATAGTTTTGGTTTAAGAGACTGCAGCTTTACTTGTATGGTTCACTCTCACCATCCTCATAGCATTGTTTCCTGATATAGCAGGTAGCGGTTTTCAGGGCTCTAAAAACCCACTGTACACTACCTGCCCGGCACCAAACCACACGTACAAAGATAGCGACTAGCTAGTGATAGACGAGCATTTAGAATCTAAAGAGATATTTCCCTTGGGAGTTGGTAGAGACCAAATCAGAACTAAAGGACAGTGAATATTGGACTTATATTATAAAGTCATTTGGTGGCCAAAAACACAAATCGAAACGAATGTCAATGTTGCTCCATAACGCCTGGTTGCAACCATTTGCTAACACGTTTTTACGACGTTGCGCCCAAGTCTTTGTGTCTTTTGTGCAAAGGTGTGTTTAGACGGATATGTCATGGATCAATGAATCAAGTAATTCACTCACTTGCTCCCTCACTAAGCTTAAACGTATACTGTCCATGTGCGTCTATAGTTTTTTTGTGTCACTATCTGTAGTACTCACTTGCTGTGAGGTGACTTTTGTGCTCTACCCAGACATCACTTGTCAGTCAAACAGTGGCCAGTACTGGGACCTCTACAGTGTTTCCTTGTTGAAACATGGGTTTCTGTAACCTTACTATATATTTTTTGATTATACATTAAGATAGCTCAAACCTGCATGAGCTGTAATTTTCCTGTCATCGTCTTTGCCATGGTTACATCCATCAAGACATTGGAGACCTTCAGGCTGCCATTAACAACTCGGGCCTGCTAATGACCTCATATCTGACCAGTACAAAGGTGGCTATCAACTAACACCTCAAAATGAAAATGCACACATATCTGTGTGACCTGCAGATCCCACTAAACCGCTGAACATTACTGAAGTTGAGTACTGAAGAGAGAGCTGCTAATAGAAACTGGATCGAATGTTTGTTATTGTTCAAGTTCAGTCATTTAACCACTGAAACTTACAACCTACTAAACTAAAAAAAGCTTGAAAATGAAGGCAAAAACTGATAACTTGTAGCAGCCTTTGTTTTACAAAATAGAAACATTAAAAGAAAGACCCAGAATATTAAATGAAGAAACCTGAGAAAATGGGATAAAGCTAAACATGCAGCATGCGTATGTTAAGTAGAAAGTTCCATTAAACATTAACATTAAATAAAGACATCGCTACAGTTTTATTTGCTTGAACATGCATGCAAATGTTAAACTTGCGCCAGAGGCAGAGAAATAACATTTTGGGGAAATGTATTTCTTTTCTAACAATGGATTAAATGAATATGTGTAATGTAAAAGGGGTCACTTGTAGTGACAATCCCACAGCCCAAGAGATTTGTCACCCTTTTCTGCAGTTCATTTCAGCATTTTAGCGTCTTTCAGTTCATAGTTTGGGTTTTTGGGACGCCCAGCTCTAAAAACTGACTGTACTCTACCTGTCCAGCACCAAATAGCAGACAGACACAGTTGTTGATTAGCTGGTGAATGTTTTTTTGTAACTAAAGCCAGATTTTGGAGTTGGTGAGGCCATAAACTGAACTGAAAGAGGAATAAATATTGGACTTACATTTATCAGACAGCCTGAAACACAACTTCAAATGAATGCTAATGTGCCTCTGTATCTGCTGGATATGGAAATAAGCAATTGTCAACTAATAAGCTTGCCGTAAAAAAAGGTAATATAGGTTTTGACAAAAGATGGTGTCAGCGTGGAGTCTCCATCAGCTCTGAGTGAAAAAGTTTCCATCTCCCCACACTTTCACTTAATATTCAGTCTATATCCTCATTTGCCATTCATGTTTCTCTTGAATTATTTCCTGATTGACACGCCATAAACTAGAGTTAGTATCTGCGACAATATGCTGCACACACACCCACAATTAGTTATTACATTTATTCCTACCTTTGATGTATTGCTGTGCTTACAGTCACAGAGCAGATGTTGTTTGTCTTGCCTTTTCCTGTCCATCACTCATCTGTGAGGATGATTCACACATGTACGCAGACTTGCATATAAACACAGTCACACGCTCTACATGTATACACACATCTACCCTACATTATTTTCTCTGACATGAATCCAATCATGCCAATGTGCATTCAAGCCAGGGTCAGTATAGGTTAAAGAAAGCAACAACAACAATAAAAGCTCAAATTAGCTGGAGCTGTCTCGACCGCCGCCTTTCAACCCGAATGTTCTCTCCGCCCCCTCCCTCTTGTTTTAGTGTATATCCATCTTTAGGTTTTCTTTTCCTTTTTGACAATGGCCCTCATTTGTCATGCCATCATTGACAGCACTGTAAATCTAAGCTCGGAGAAGACTGGGAAAAACTTGCCTCTTCTGATTTATGAAACCTCCCTAACTATTGATACAAGTGCAAAATCCATTGTGAAAGGTAGTCTGGTGACATTTGTCAGAGCCACGCAGTGGATACAGTCTGCATGTGGTTTCCCAGTGAAAGAGAAATAGGCCGTCTGCTGTTTATGAGGCCAGGGCTGAGCCTCTCCTTTGAAATAGCACTTAATTCACCAAAGGCTATTCTATTCAAAGGGAATCTGTGCTGTGACAGGAAAACACGACCTCAGAATACAAATGCTGAAGGCTGTCATTTCTTGCACAAAGACAACGCAAATGAGGTTAGTTGCTATTTAGCTTCATATCTTGCTCATATTTTGTACATTCAGACCTGATGTAAGGTGTATGCTAACTGTAGCAGCAAAATTAAAATGACACATTTTATAGATGCCTCCTTTTCACTCTTCTCCCTGTGGCATTTTGAAATGAAATGTAAAAATAACATAAGGAGATGTGTACCCACTTGCCTCCCTGAGTATTCAGCTATCGTTTCTAATTCCAGAATATTGCAGCCACTTCAGCCCGCCGCTGCTCCCATGCCACAAGTGGCCCTTATGGGCTTTTTCAAGGAGGGTTTTCTGGCTTTTCGGTATCACACAGGTGCAAAGACAAAGAGCAATTATTCCAACCTTTTCGCAAAAAGGCACATTGACATGTGGGTTGTGGAAACAGGCTGTGTAATTTTATGCCCTCCCAAATAAAGAATGCACATCAAACCATCAGAGGCTCGAGGCCCCGAGAGGACGCGAGTGTAGGTTCAGTCGATGCTTCGTTTCCGGATACTGTGCTCTTCAGCATCCATTTGTGGCAACACAGTCAATGGAAAATATAGTGTAAAGCTATTGCTGGAGTAAATGAAGTTTTGGATGTGTGCATTTGTTTCCCATTGCAGACATGAGATGAAAAGCATATTCCAGAGTCAAATTTAATCACATGGTTATAAGTATTCTCTTTCTTTTGTCTCTACTTTTATTAAGTGCCAAGACAACATATATAGACAAACATAAACATCATCTAGAATGCTGCAGCCACTTCGGCCAACATACCCACATACAACACAAAAGGTATAGAAATGATCAATGAGGAGGAGATGTTTGGACCAATACCCCAGATTTTACTATTTCCATTATCTTTTGAATCTGATGAAGTATGTCAAGTAATCAAGCAGCTGATTGAGCTGATAACTGATTAAACACAACAAGGATTTTGGTTTGGAGCAAGAGGCAATTACTAAGGATTATTAAAGTGACATAGTGCATTTTAAAGCGTATGGCAAGCACTTGCGTTAAGCTGGATTTTGTGTTCTTGTCAAAGTACCTTTCCAGGCCAGATGAGATGAGATGTGCACTCTGGACTACACCAGTTGGTTTGGCACTTCGGGCTGAAGCATGACGTGCCAACATCTCATTAGACATGGCGAGTTCAGATGAACATCAGTGTCAACATAATGTGCGTTTGGACTGGTTGTAGACTAAAATGTCCTTCCATTCTTCCTTCTTCATGAAAACCCCTGTCTGTCATTGAAAACACATGCAATAGCAAAGACAAGTCTTTATTTTAAGTAGCAAACATGTTCAAACCTAAAATTGGGGTCTTGTCGGGAACCTCCTGCATAAATATGATCGGCATTTGACCTGCCTAGCAACAGGGGTGGCAACCAGTACCCAAAATCTGAATTCCTGTGGGGTTTCCCATTGAGGACAAAAAGAAGAGTAGTCTGTAATAATAGACAGTATGATTAACAAACTGATTAGAAAAGATTAAAATAATCATGAAAGGAAAACAAGTTATGCCACTTTTAAAGAGGAAACCTATGTGGCATATGGTATGAAATATTGAATACATTTCTACCATTACAATGCAAAAAACACAGAAAATTAAACCAAGTGAAGGTGAGGGAAAAAAATATCCAAGCCTCTGTTAACTATTTTTTGCAAGCATGGTAAAAACAAACAAAGACAAAACCGCAAAACAAAACTTCCTCCACAGCTGTGCTGTTGACTGTTTCTGCATGAGAAATGAGAAAATACTCTTCTATCCCTTGGCTTGTTTTAGGCAGCAGGATAAGAAATTGAAAAAAAATGACAGTGACACTTGTAGCTCTGCGCCATTGTATCAGCTGAATAACTAATCTGCATCTGCCTGCTGATTTCAACAACACTGTGTTCCAGACACCCCCAAAAAGGGATGGGGTGGTGCTGGGTTGGGGGATGTCTTGCCTTGCAATCAGTCCCCAGCAGCACATGGAGAGCTGCTGTAATTAAGGAGCGGCGTCCCCCATGAATCCCATCCATGAAGCAGGACTTTAATTCCCCACTAATTGAGGCCAACATGGGGAGGGCGGAGGGAGGAACGAGGTATTTGAGGCTCCTGCCGGGTGGACCGACCACTGAGTTAGATGATTAGCTGAAGTGTAGCAAAGGTAACTAGGAAACTGAACCTCGCCAGCACAGCCAGACACACCTGCCCACCTCTCCCTGCTTCTCTGCACACACACCCGCCTGCTCTCCGAAGGAAACCCAACTCTAATGGAAAGCAAACTTTCCCATTTTAGCTCCACTTCAACCGCAGCTGTTTTCTCTGCTGGTGGGAGCTGGGTGGGAGAGGTAGAAAGAGGAGCAGGCGGTTTGATTGATGTGCTTCATTTGGATTTGTATCTATTGCAGTTGTGATTGCTTTCGACAGAAGTTCATGCAACTCCAGAAAGAACAACAGAGAGGTGGGGGTATATTTAGAGAAAACTTCAGGCTGCTACTAGTGCTACATCTAATAGAGGGAATCATTTGCATAATAGGATTTATTTATTGTGTTTATATAAGAATTGCATGGACATGTGTCAGAGAGCTTTTTTGGTTTTATTTTTGTCATAGTTTCACCATTTAAATCAACTGTAAACAAAGTGCTGAAGGTAAGGTGAGGTAAGCCGTCAAATCCGCTGACTCCGGCTTCAGGTGACAGTTGTTTTGTATCTGTAATGGTGCCATTCGCCGTTATGGCTGCATGCAATGCCTCCTTCACTTTCATGTGTGTACTTCACCAGAGGCACTGGGTAAAAAGCACTGAGGATGTGGCTGTAAGGCACATTGTCACTGAAATCTGTCAGACTCCTCTCTCTCACTCCGTCTCTGTCTGTCTCTCTCATTCTCTCTCTCTCTCTGTCTGTATATATATAAAAATCTTTCCATTTCAGGGCTGTTTCTGACAGCCACAGACACTTCAGTGGGCTGAGATCTACCTGCGATTGTCACTATTGTCTTTGGAAAACTTGTGATTTATTCCTACACAACTTTGCTGTGTGCGCAATCATGAACTCACACAGCAAAAACCAGCTCGTGCACACACACATACAGTATTAACTGCAGTAAATAGCTTCTGCTTGTGCTGTTTGAGTTGTCACAAACCACCTCCTTCAGTGCTTTCTTTTTCTGCTGATTTAAAGATGCAAGATTTTCTGCACACCACAAAGCATACAGATGGACTCTTTTAGTGCCTTTTTATATCAATAAATATTGTGGTTTTTGCACACCAGCCCCCTTACAGAGCTGAGTTATTTAGTCAATGTGCGGCTGAGGTAGGATGAGACTTCAACTTTGTCTTAACTTGCCTCGATTATATCAAGTCATTCTGATCCATTTAACTGATTTGTGTAAAGATCAACTTTACACAGCAGCAATGGAGAATTTGTCCTTTTAGAACATTCAGAAATTCTCTCCATTGAGTTGAAATACCACCACGTGAATCTTCTGAAATGACTTCAGAGACTTTTGTTCAGCATAGGGCCTTTCTCTTTCAAAATGCAATCTGTTCAGACTCATAAAGGCCTCAATTAGATTAAAGTCTTTAGTTGAAGGCGAGCCTGATGTGGAGGCTCTTCATCCGCTAGTGTGCCACTCAATACAACAGAACGTACAGTGTGAGGTCAAGTAATGGGGAGTGCTGAAAGCCAGCAGTGGGAAGTAGAGTCATTATGTATGAGGATGAAGTAAAGTATGTGTCTGAAAATAATGTATCTGCTGTAATGTGACCACTGCTGTGTCCTTGTTTGAAGCACTTGCATGGCTTTGATTTATTGAGGTGTGTAACCTTGGCCAATTACCTACAAACACACTCACTAGCTGTTTTTTCCAAAATGAAGGAGAATGCCCCCCCCCCCCCCCCCCCCCCCCCCCCCCCCACCTCCACCCTTTACACTTTTGTTGCTTGCTTTGCACAAAAAGTAATAGTTAATTGGTAATAGTTCTGACCTTGTTTCTTTCCGTCTGATGATGTTTCCCCCTGATTATTTGTAATTCAGCTTTGCCCTCAACGTGCTGGAGAGCACTTCATTTACTTAGGAAATCACCGGTGGTCTAAAAATCAAGCCTGGCTTGTTTTCACCTATTCATCTTTTTATCCACAAGGGGCAAAAATGAAGGATCGCCTCAGAGATTCGGCTGGCAGTCCGGACCAAAAAGTCTGAAAAATTGATAGGCTTGGAATTTACATATCTGTTGTGCAAGTATATTCCCTGTGGCCAGCGTGAGCACGCAGTTCATCAATAAAATATGACCGAGTAACAAATATTGAAATGACGCCTGTCAAAATGAAGTTTGAGAATGTGCAAAACTTGATGATAATGTTTAACTAGGCGACAGAGGTCAGAGAAGTAAATGCTTTTGTTTTGGGGGGCAAGGAAATCAAGGGAATTCGATTTGCATACATCTCATCTTAGGTGTTAGAGAGTATGATTTATTTTGCTGTTGTTGTTCTTTGTTTATGTTGTTGTTTGTAATTTGCATTTAAAATGTGGTGTAAAATGTGGTCGGGAGAAGAAGACTAGAAGAACATCATTGGGAAATCATTGAGTAAGCATTGCCCTCTGGTGGTCAGGCAGGAAACTGATCCGCAGTGTGCCTCATTTCTTCAACAGCTCCTTCAGTGTGTGTGGCAGTTTAAAGCTGGTTCCATTGTCACACACAGCACGTTCCAAAGGAAGCTTGTGTGCACATATGTACGTATGTATGTGTGTGTACATGTACTGGGAAGAAGAGGGGGTGGGACAAACATCAACTCCTCTGATAATGAAATGGATGAGCTTTCTGCTTTGCATTGATTCATTCACATACATACTCACACTGAACAAACACAACAAGAGCAAATGTGAACAATGCAAAGAAAAGAAGGACACACAGAGAGACACAAGCAAGGAGCACCAGTCCCTTTGCAGCGACTTGGATGCTATTTCCTCAAGGTCAGAGGTTTAACAGGCAGGTGGGCACTGCTACAGCTGGTGCCTACAGGGCCCCGAGGATCCTAATCAATTCTTACATTTCAGGGGAAAATGATGAGAAACCGGCCGCTCAAAGGAAGATAGATGAGAGAGAGTTGCAGCAAACACACAGATCAATAATATTCATAGCCTCAAGGAGAAAATATGTTAAGTAAAAGCCTTTTACTCAATGGAACTGAGAGGGGATGCTCAGAAAAGCAGCTGGTTTGTCCACTTTTATGCCCTAGACTAGAGAGAGTGAGAGAGAATGAGCATGCAAAAAGAAAGAAACCGTCCACTGTCAAGACTAACTATATGCTGAGGGAGGGTGACATATGCTCTGTGATGCTGGTTAGCGTATTTGTACATTTGTGTGGTCAACACAATCAAAATAAACGTTAGACAGGTAGAATATATTTTGTGAGAGTGGTGCTCAAGCAACCACTGGGAATAGTGCTGCTTCTGCTGCAGTGTGACAAACAGGGATGGCGTAATGTTCTTGCAAAATGTTCAAGTAATCAATGAAGAAATATTCTTCATCAAGGGTCAAATTAGCAGGGTCAAATGGTATATTTTAAAAATACAGTGGGTTTTGCTTCAGAATAGATAAGTGCCAGAAGATTCCCATAAGAGGGAAGCTTTGCCTTTAAAACTGAATGTGAAGACCTGGATAGATTCACTGCATAGACACCAGCTGTGGCTGATTCCCAGATGACACTGCAGACAGAAAACACACAGCAGGTGGGGTTATAAAGTGATTTGGGTGCTCCAAAAGCCAAACACTACAAAGTTTTCCGAGTTTACGAAAGGGTAATGAGATTAAAGGAGTGTGAGAGAGAGGTGATGGTGGCATGAGGGTTAGAGAAATCAAGGTGGAGGGGGATGCTGCAGAGGAGAGGAGAGGCAAGGATGTAGTGGAGAGGTAAAAAATATATATACAAAAAGAGATGGATAGAGGAGGAGGCTAATGAGAGGCAGAATGGGAGCGTGTGATGGGCAAGGATCAGATCGAGGGTTCTGGAGAGCGGAGGAGGTTTAGTTAAGCGTGAGTGAGATATCCACGGGTCTTTACCCGACTCTTAAATCATCCAGCGTGACAGAGACACAAAGGCTTGGCTTGTGCTTTGCTGTCAGCCGTCTTTTGAGCTGTTAATCACTGAGATCTGCGAGGGGCAGATCTCTTAACGTCGGAGGAGACTCCTGGCATCAACAAATGAGACCCTCACCGCGACTCCCACGCAACCGCGCATCTCTGAAGCCTTGCCAATGCCGTGATCCACCTGCAATCACCCTGCAGCAAACAGCCGCTGTGGCCTCTGTGTGTGTGTGTGTGTGTGTGTGTGTGTATGTGAGAGATAGAGAGAGAGAAATCCAGGGTGAATTAAGAAAGGGGTAAGAGTGTGTGTCTGTTATCTTTTTGTATGTGTGGGCACGCGCTCAGTGAACTCTGCTTCATGCAGAGGTACTGATGGGAGAGGTGGCGTTGAAATATGACAGCTCTCACTTGTTCTGAAGCCTGCCCTCAGAGTAAGCCCTGCAAGAAATAGAGAGATCACCCTGACTTTCTCTCAGTCTACACACACACACACACACACACACACACACTAAGATGGAACTCTGTTAAGATGTGATTAGGCTGACTGTCAGTTGTGAGCTGTCCTATCAAGGTTCACTGCACGCGAAGTGCACACAAACAACCATCTTAGCCGAGCTGCCTAACAGTCGGCTAGTGGAGGAATGTCGAAGCTGGAAATAACAGCCGGCCCTGACTTACAGCTGGACGGACAATGACTGGTGCTTTGCCAGCTGGAAAAAAAGAAGGACCTCGAGAGCATGTTGAAACCAGGAAAGAAATACCTGCATCGATCAGCCTGAGTAAGGAAGGTATTAACAGAGACAAGCCTATTTTGGAGCTGACAGAACAAGGCATCTACTTTGGTTCAGTGTGCAGATTGTGTACTCTCTTTCCAAAAAGGGAGAATTGGTGCACTTATTTTACTTTGGACAAGCTTTACTTTCAGAGGAAGGTTGTTACATTGTTCATGAAAATAGAAGAGATGAAAACAGGAATTTTAAACAAGACTGAGAATCTCCAGAGCAGCTCTGAGGGGGTGTACTGTGGCACAGCAGTGGTTTCAGCAAAATCTGGCACAAAACTCAAAGTACAGCTGGAATGCTATTAGTTTAGCAGGAATTTGGTCATAAAAAAAGGATTGGACAAATAGGAATTTTGACCTGATGATGGTGCCATTAGAAAATTTCAGTTACATTACTCCAGCTTGTTCTGAAGAGGACATGAATGCCTGGTAGACATTTTTATTTTATACTAATATATATATATTAAATAATTATAATAATGGATTTTGTTTATTTAGCGCTGTATCTTGATACTCAAAGCACTTTAGAAGGGGGGAAACTCACCTCAACCACCACCAATGTGTAGCACCCACCTGGGTGATGCACAGAAGTCATTTTGTGCCAGATCGCTTACCACACATCAGCTTGAGGTGGAGAGGGAGGGGAAACATAGAGCCAATTACACTGGGGGATGATTAGGTGGCCAGATGGAGAGAGCCAGGTTGGGAATTTAATTTCAATTTTATGGCATTCCATTTGATTTTTGTCGAGACGTTTCACCAAAAACTAAAATGTCAACCTAATGGTGGCACTAAATGAAATTGCAAGGGTCACAGCAATCCATCCAATTATTGTCAAGTAATTTCAGTCCGGACCAAAGTGGCGGACCGACCAGAGCCCCAGAGCCACACTGACAATAAAAAGCTGTAGTAAAGCTGTGTGCAATCTCTACATAGACAGAGCTTGGTATTTACATTTTGTGATACCAGTGCTAATGCTAAACTGTACCTGCAATTTCGTAACAATATGGAAATATAACCAGGAATACAACCATGTCTGTTTACAAAACTCTCCCTTTAGCAAAATAAAAATGACCAACATCATGATTAAATGAGGAATAATCTGTTCAAAGAATAAGTAAACAATAATCTAAGCAAGCATTTGATATGTCACCAGTTTTCAATGCTACATGCGTACACATTTCTGTCAGTACTAAACATCGCTAAGTTCTGTCTTTCTCTTTAGTTGAGCCTTGGGCTCTTTATTTCTCTGCTTCTTAGGGTTGATGTGGCTCCCCATGCTAAGATAATCAAGATATGTCATTACGAGCAATATGGACAGGGAAAATTCAGTCCCATCTGGAAATGAAAGCAGGATGTAGAAATGGAAATTCTCACATCAGCTCAGCAGTGAAATTGCTGCCCCACTGAGAGGCAGACATCATAAGCTGGTTCGTAGGGACATACATATGTATTGTACAAACTCTCTCTCTCCATGTAAGTCACTCACACACACACCAAATGAAGTCAACCAGCAAACACAGGCCCCCGGGAAAGCATGCGAAACATGCACGCTCTCACCTACACACATTCAAGACCACAGTAAATACACACCTTCACAGCCAATCTGATGCTCAATGAACATGTTATATTTGTGTATGTTAGCCCAGCCGCCATATTTGTGTGTACATGCGTGGGCCCCAGCTTGTGGTGTCTGGCTCACAGCATGCCGGTAAACAACATGCAGCCGAGACGATGTGGGGACTCCAGGCTCTGTGATTCATGCAGACGGGTTGATTAAAGAGCATTCGCAGCCCCCGCAGTGTGAGAAAGGGTGGCATAATCACCGTAAGAAAAACACTGTTTGGCAGCATACATCTCAGCACGCTTCCAACTTAATAAAGTTTTGAGGGGGCAAAAAGTCCATCAATTGTCTACAGTTGCCAAAGAGGCCAGTGATAGTGCCAGCGGATTCCAACTGAGTGGCCAGACAAACACTGGCAACCCAGTCTCTAACTGGGGGTAATGCTTTCTGTGTTCATGGGGAGGCCGGGAAGGCAACACATTTTAGCATATAAGAAAACACTGATGCCACACAAAACTTACTAAAGTTGCTCTATCAACATTTCATAGCAACAATGTATTAAATGAGCATGTGTAACGTGAAAGGGGTCTTTTGAAGTGATTTATCAGACTCTGCAGTTCCCCTCTGCTTTACAGGGCATTTTAGCATCTTTAAGCTAATTCTGTTGGTTTTACAGCCCGCAACGTTAATGTTTTGATTCACTGCCCTGAACAGCATTTCAGTTGCAGTGGGAAGCTGCAAAGCTTTCATAAACCAAATGTACACCTGCCTCACACTAAATGGAGATTTACAGAAGCCTCTGAACTAATTGGGTGCAAAGCAAAGAGTGTGAGTTTCTTTAAAGAGCAGGCTGGCTTAACTGAATAAGTGTATCTATGATGTGACTGGTTGGATGGTAATACAGGTGCAAAATAATACCTGGCTCCAGTTGCCAGATGATTATATTGTGTATGACATACTAAAAGTTAATTTCACTTCAACCCAGGAGGCATTTGTTTGTACAAATAACATACAACATGTAATAATAACAAGTAATTTTTTACACAATTCAACACATTTATGATTTTCCATTTGTGTAAGTTACTTCTTTCAAATTATTTGAAACCAGTATAACTCAACATGTTATTCTGATCTGATATTTTATTTGGTATCTTTCAGGAAATTAGAGCTAGCGCAGCTCAATTCAACCAAACTAACTTTCTTTTGTTCAGCATTTAACACATTTCCATCCTGTATAAATAAAGGTTGAATGGATTTGCAGAGCCCAGAAAGCATCTTCCGTGTTACAGGAAAACAATACATCAAGATGTCAACAACTGGAAGAAATCTGATTTGTTTTTATGACCAGTGTGCAAAGGACACAAAGAGACACACGTTTGTGTCTATGAGTCAAATGAAGCCTTCAAGCCATTGTTCTGCTGTTCTGTGAGACAGGTATTACATTGCTCAAGTGATGGCTGATTAAAACCAAACTGAATGTGACTGTGTCATCGCTCAGCTGAAGTCCACCAATTCTCTGCCACGTCAGAGCTGCATTTTGACTGGACTGCTGTGGAGAATAAACCTACACTGTTAACAACTAACTGCTAACAAGCAAAACATCTTGCTATATAGACTGCACCCATGCTCAACCTACAATCATCCTCTTCTCTCCCTCGTCACCCTAGTCTCCTCTCCCGCAGGCCTGCAGACAATGCAGTGCGTTATTGCCATCATTGGGGCTGTAATCAATAGAGAGAATGCATGAAAGGAAAGACAGATAGATGATCAAGTTGTAGTACCATAACCATATAGGAGAGATAAAAAATGACCACTCACAACATTACTGAGTAAAATGTTTTACGTACACAGGAAGGCATGTTTTGATAGCGTTAACATGAATGGAATGCACATGAAAAATGCAACCATAACGAGCGGATAGCGTGTGAAGGAGAAGTGCAGGAGACATTTTACCATTGATTACTAAATGCCTCATATAAAATCTGATAATGTGGATCCAAGGGTGACTGGCACAATCCTATGGTAAATCCAAACATAGAAATAACATGTCACAGATCCACTGTACACCTGACAAAATGTAAAATCATATATTAAGCACCATAATAACTTAAATAAAGGAGTATGAAACCAGACGCCTTTAAAAATACAACATATAAGTGAGCAAAAATGCTATTGTCCTTTCCTGTTCTCTTGATGGCTTGTAGCTTTAGAGGTTTCAAAAGGAAAACACTCAACAAAATGACAACATATATATATTATTATATATATATATATATATATATATATATATATATATATATATAAAAGTCTTCAGATGCTCTGTAATTTGCATTGTCTTTCCAGTTCCAATGTGATCAATGACATGATGACTTGACCGCCTTGACAGATGAGCATCAGCAGCCACATTGCCTTCTTTAACAAAGAGTTTCTCTTTTCCTTCTTTACAAAATTATTTAGTCAAGTACTCCAGGAAGAAAAACACACAAGTGGTGAGCACAGTTCTGTGGGTTGTGAGTAATCACTCCCAAATGGCCTCTGTGGTGTTGTTTCCCCTAAGGGGCCAAAAGCCACAGACTCAGCGGTATCGGAGCTCTATGGCCTCTTGCTGGAGCAGGACTTGCAGCACTGCTGTCCATAGAACTTGTGGTTACAAACGTCATGCTGGGGAACCAAGTGACACCAGCTGAAATGGTCCATGCAGTGTTCATCTGCGGGGAAAAAAATAATTGAGGCACAATTTTTTAGCAGCAGTACATAGTAAGGCTGCAACTCATGATTATATTCACTAGTGTTTTGTTTGTGGATCATTTTCTGTTGAGATATTTCACTAAAAACCAGCTGGGCTAAATATAAAGTGGCTACAACTGGACAAGTCATCCAGTGAGCTATCATATATGCAAAAAAACATACTGTGTAGACAATTGTTAAATTCACTTGAGCTACTTGTAATTAGATTATGGGAACCATCCAAAACAGGTAACGCAAACTCCACACAGTACTGTAATTTCATGGGGAAAAGGGAATGAAACTAGATGAATTTGTCTTTTTCCCTCAGAGGAATTTACCTTTCAGTGTCGGTCCAGCAGCTGTGACCCGACCGTGGCGTTGTGCCGGAGCTGGGGGAGCAGCGGGGCAGAAGTGTGTGTTGCACGCCCTAGAAGTGACAGGCCTCTGATGGGGCAGGCAGCCAGCTGCAGGGCGACCTTGCCGGAGACACTGGGTAGACCGAGTCTGGACTCCTCCGCCGCAGGACACAGAGCACTGAGACAGAGACAGGAGAGAAACAGCGGAGAGACAGAAACAAAAAGAGGGGCCGAATGAATGTAGTAAATAAAAAGGCACAGAGATATAAATAGGAGGGAATCAAATGCTGAAGTGCATGGAGAAAAGGGAATCGTCATAAAAGGAGCACAGGGAGGAGGGGAAAGGAAGGAGGAAAAATCTATGCAGAGACAACAGATGAACAGATGAAGAAAGCAAACATCCTATCCAGCATGTACTTGCCCTCCAGCAAGCTGTCAGGAGATATCTTCTCTGGTGGAAACATACAGGGATCACAAGCTTGAGATCAAGCGGAATAAGACACTGTGCTATAAGAGGTTGCCCTTAAGACTTTTTGCATAATAGATGATATAACACATAGCCTACACAACCTGCCACGATAGGCTGAGTAACAGAGTGTAGTTTGGGGATTGCATCTGAGGCCCATTTCACATAGCGAGCCACTGCTGGCTAAGAACTACACTGTGTCTGTGAACTACCACCACCTAAACTGTAGTCTGCCTCTGAGGTTTTGGGGGAAACATATTGGATCACAGGAGGGGCACCCCGGTAGCTGGCCTGGGTTCGAGTCCGCTCCGAGCCCTTTGCTGCGAGCCATCTCTTCTCTCTCCCTTGCCTTTTCTGCCTCTCTCTACTGTAACTGTCAAAATAAAGTGAAATGCCACAAAAAAAATGGATAGAAGATACTGGTTCTTCTGATTTTGTGTCAAGTATTGATCAGACTTTTTTGGCCCAGACGTTGTGTTGCCATCCTCATCATGTCAGGGCCACCCAGAGAACGTGGCATTGTAAACAGAAATCACTGAAGTGAGAGGTGGTGGGGGATAATAAATATAGTGAACCTGATGGAAGCGTTTTTGGTAGATTTGTTAGTTTAGAAGCAACTGATCACACAATGGAATGCTTTTTGCTAATAGCTACTTTTAAAGAATGCTGATCTTAGACTGAGGCTAAAGCTACACTCACAAAATCCAATATAGAGCAGGACAGAGCTGCTAATATTACTGTTAACATGGATAGCATCCAGGACTGGCTAAATTACTACACAGTGGATGTCCTAGTGGTGAACTGAGCTTTTTTTTTTTTTACATAACATGCAACCCTACAAACTAATGTAGTAAGCTAATAAAATGCTACTTAGCTTTGGATGAAACCCACAATTACCTTTCCACAGTAGATAGTGATCTAGTTAGCTGGACAGGCTAATGATAGCAGTGTATGTTTTGATCAGTTTCTTAAACGTTTGCAATTGGGTTTTGAAAACCTTAAAGAAAGACAGCAACCTCCACAGTAAATGCAGAGTAACTCTCTTACTAGACCCCATGGACAATGGAGAAATACAAAGCTTGATTCACCAGCCTTGCCTAGTTAGGGTTACTAATGATTGGACAATGGTAAGATGGGCGGGGCTTTAATGAATGGTCAATTGCTGTTCATATTTATATATTTGGTGTATGTATTGCTGTGCATGTGTACTCTAGAATGGAAACCAGATAGTGAAGACAGTAGCTTGATAAAAAAAACTTAAGGTCCCCTTACTAGTCCTCTGACCTCCAAAGTTCCATAACAAACTCCATCTGCTAAGGAAGACTGCAAGATGCAGTTAAAAGCTCAGGAATAAGGTAGCAAGTAGACCTCGAGTTAAGTTTTTTTTTTTGTCAAACTACTGTCTCCACTGTCTGGTTTCCACATAAACTAAAAAAAAAACACATACACCTCATTACATCCATTATAGAAACATTCTTTTCAGTATTTGCTCTTACGTTTTTACTGACTCCTGCCATCCTCCTATACACAGATAAAATCACCTTTTCTACTTACTGTCCTTGTCCTGGTAACTGATGTGAAACCTAAGTGTCGTCATGCATATGATTCTAGTTTGAGCGTCCAGTCATGTGTTAAATGTTCCGGGACACAATTTTCAACCAAATATCCATTTAGTGTTGAGTCACATGTGGGAGAAAAGCAACAAATTGGAAGCCTATCAGCTGGAACACACATATAGCACTTCAAGTCTCTCATGTAGACAGTTTTGGATCAAAGCATGAGAAAATGTACCTGCTGCCAGGGAGAGGCGTACCAGCCTAAGACCACAGCACTAGAGGTGGCTCTGCCAAGGACGACCCGAGGGAGCTCTGGGCATGGACTGCGGTTGCAGCCCTGCTGGAGATCCACCAAAGGTTTGGCCATATTCCTGCACCTCCGTATAGGAAACTCCACATACCTGTGCGGGAGAGGATGGGTTGTCTGCTCAAAATCACCATTCCTGCAGAGCTTCCAATTTTGAAAACAGTGAGATTCTGATTCAGCGGATCGCACACAGATAGAACACTGTCACATCGTTCTGATCTATTAAAGTGTAAGGGATGTCTTATTGAGCAGTTGGAGGCACATACCCTCCATGTGAGTCTCTCTCCCCGCAGCGAAGCTCTCTCTTCTGGATGCCTGAGCCACAAGACCGGGAGCACTGAAACATAGCGCAGGCAGGAGGGACAATTTTAGAAAATGAACTCTGAGTGTGTGTGCATGTAATGTGGTGGGTTCCCATAGCAGTAGCAAGGTCACTTATCGTTGTAGTAATAGAGCCAAAATACTAGGTGCTCTGCTGAGCATTTATCGGTCATTATATTTGAGCAGAGCAGACAGTGCATATGTACGTGGGTGAGTATGTGTCTGGCTCTTGTATCTCGTGTATTCTGGGAAGTATTTTCATTGTGTTTGAGCTTGCTAGTCTTGTGCTGCAAACCTTGCCCACACTGACCTTTTTATTCCATATACAGCAACATTACCTATTTAGTTAGTAATTCTTTTTTTCCTCAACCTGCCTCATCTACTTCCAGTCCAGTTTGTCCATTGTCATCATCTGCCAGTTTGCCTTTCAACAGGTCCAGTGAAGATATGTGAAGTTAAGCACTGCTGATAGTTTTTCCAGTCCAGATGAAGCAAGAGTCTTGATGTTGCATTGCATTCTGGTCCACTGAGGCTGCTGGCTGTGAAACTGCTGTCTCTGTTCTGTGATGGATTTCTCCCTGTATGATGGGAGCACTAGAAAGGAGCCTTTGTCTTCTTAATTCTGAAGGACTAACATCAAAGCTCCTGATGTTTAATAAAACTGGACCCACAAAGCTCAAGTGCTTCAGGGTGAATTTCTTTTCAAACTCTTTAAACAGGAAATAAAAAATGTTTACTTCTATCGCTTCATGTCTCTTTTCTCCTACCTCTCCCCAGGGAGTGGGGATCCACTGCAGCCTTTCGTTCTTGGGGCAGCGCCGCAGGACGCATGTCTCTTGGGCTTTGGGCCTGTGGTGCTGTCTGCACATGCTGTCGGGCACCACCACTGCTTTGGCCCCAGGATCAGTGCTGCGACAGAACACACTCCGCTTCCTCAGTCCACGGCCACAGGTCTTAGAGCACTGTGACAAGAAGGAAGATAAGAAGTCATTGTAAAATGACAAAAAGTCAAGTACACAGATGACTGCATCCTCAGGAGATTCTTGATTCAGTAAGCAAAGGTTTAATGACCACACACATAAGATCACACTTGCACGCACATGCACTGTAATTTAGCCATTTACAACGTAATAGTCATCTACTCTGCCTTCAGGTACAGCTTTTAATGTGTTGGTAAACATGCTTTATGTGTATTGGTTTTGCCTTCACGGGTAAAAAAGCAACTGTATATCAGAAGCCTGTGGTGTATCACGGATTGTTATAAGGACCTTTCTTTATGTATTTTTTCCCATTCATTATTGTTTTGCCACGGGGTAGGTTTTGAAAGGAGAGTGGGAAGCGACGTTTGGGGGGAACTCTGCAGTGCAACAGGTGGAGCGGTTGGAGTTTAGTGGGCTCTATGTAATGTTTGCCAGACGAACTCAACAAACGAACAAAGCAACTCTTTTTGCCAGATTACATGTTGAGACTTCCCATCCCATCGGCTAAACAGACTGGGGCGAGGTTGCGTAAGTTAACTGTGGAATATTATTGACTGCGGCGGCTTGCCACGCTTCACCTGGTATCTTTTTTGGGTTTATTTTTTTCCTTCTTCTTCTTACATCTGGTTCCATACGGACAATTTAAGTTATTGGAATGAACATTTGAACCGCTGGGACCTTGGGGGTTTTGGAGGGTGAATTGAATGTATGGCGGAAATGGTGATAATGTCTGTAATGTTTGTATGATGTCTGTGAGGGTTGCCCGCCGTGGTATAACCTGGTATATCTTTAAATACACGCTGTGAAACCCATCCTATGGACTTTTTTTGTTAATGTATAATTTTTTAAGTGTGTACAGGTGCAAGTTAATTACTTATCTGGTTTAGGTAGGGCTTGTTTAACGAAGGTAAGCAGGCTGCTGATTGTACTCTCCTAGGCAGGTATCAGATCCACCCGTAACCTTATCTTTTGCGTATGTACATTTCCCTTGCTGTTGTAGTGTAAGGTGAATTGTTACAACTTTCTTTTAACATCCAGCTTTCGTCGCATTAACAGAGGTTAAATCCTTGGCACGGACATTGTAAAGGCATTTGTAATTCATCACATGGTGTACAAGCAAACAGAAGGTCGCCAGTTTGATGACAGCCCCATTATGGCCTAACATTAAATACAATAAACCAATAAATCGAAAATGAATGTGACCCGAAGCCCATCAAAGGATCCACCAACAGCAGACAGCGTGGCTGTAAACTTGGACTGAAATGCAGCGATGGACAGAGTCAAACTGCTCCGCTGGGACTGACGACCACAGCCGCCAGGGCAACAACACTGCATTCACTTCTTAGGCAGAAGACACGTACACATCTGCGTATGTCCATTTACAAACACAACCATGCACATACACACATCCCAGTTGTCTTTTTGTCAATGAAAGGTCCAATTGATCTTTTCAGGGAGACTGGCCTTGTCTCTGCATGACCGCTGACTGAACCCAGACCGGTGTTACAAAATAGTCCAAGCACACACAACAGGACTGTCCTAAAGAATCATGGCTGAATCACAGCTGAATGAACGGACTGTGCAGGTCACACCAGCTAATCATTTCAGAAAGTTGCTGCTGCCAGGCTATTACTATTGTATACAGGAAAATTTGCAAATAACAGCCCTGTCTACTGTGTGATGCACTGTGGATACAGAGGAACCTAAAACCTCCAAGTCATATACTAATCACCCAAGAGGGGCTTATTGCAAACCAGACAATTTTGCTTATGATCACTTTTGTGTGGCAGTTTTGTCATTCAAGGGTGTATTTGGTTAATGTAGTCACTTAGAGTTCATTGTCATTCAAGTATCTACATTAAATTTCCCAAATTTTAGACAAGAAGGACAAGGTTAAAAGAGAAAACATTTGAACTCTTTTTCAATGTTTTACCACATGTCCAACAGAGGGCAGCAGAGTGTTTGTTTTAGCTTCGGTAAACATCTGACAGCATGCATATTACAGTTTTTCCATTGCTTAAACACGATAACCAGGCTTTTGAACTAAATTTTCAAAGCCATAACTCCATTTTTCAAAAAGAACACACATTTCCCTAAACTCTAGACACAAATCCCTTCATTTCTCATTGCCTACACCATGTGGTCATTGAGAAAACACTAACATTCAATGTTGTTCACTCAATCAGCACAAGGTGAGCTCAATTAGCAAACAACTACCCAGGTGGAAATACAGAGAGTCATAATTGATAACACACCAATCAGAGTCAGTTCATTCAGTTTGGAACAATGGATCCAGAGAAATCTGAAGGAAGAGGTGTAGGACACTAGAGAGGAGGAGGAGGAGGAGCAGCAGCAGCAGCATGGAGAGGAGTAAGAGGTAAAGGAAGAGGAACAGTAGGAGTTAGAGGAGGAGATGGGATAGGAGGAAGATGAGGAGGTAGAGGATGAGTAGGAGGAAGCGGAGCAGGATTAGGGCAGAGGAGGAGTAGTAAAAAGGAGGAGGTAGAGGGAGGAGGAGGAGTTGGAAAAGGAGGTGAAGGATGAGAATCTCTGGCCTGTCCCAGACCAAAGACAGGGTGCTGGAGCAGAATAGTTTGTTGTTTGCTGTGCTGCACTGTATAGTACACTAAGAAATAAAACATGTGCAAATGTTTATATTAGTTATTCTTTTGTTCTTTTGTTGTGTTCATCATGTGAAAAGGTTTTTGAGGGGGGACAACCACAAGCAACATATTAATAATTACTTTGTAGTATTGTTTTGAAATTATCTCACCAGTGTGTAAGACTGTGCATGTGTGTGTTTCTGAGGGCAAAGTTTGGTTTTTCAGCAAGATTGAATGGTTTTGAGTGGAGAGCATCATTTTGACCTGAAAATGGGACATTTGGGGAATTGGGTGTTAGAGAAAAAGAGGCATCATTTCAAGAAATGTGTTTAAGCAACTGAGCAAAACTTGTGTGTGTGTGTGTGCGCGCGCATCTCCTCTCAGGAGATAAAAAAACTTGACCTGACTTCAGACACTGCCACAAACCCACCTGTGACCAGGATCCGGTGCTCCACTCGGGTGGGCAGGCCTGAGTGTGACAGGGCTGGACCTGTGCTGGAGAGATGACAGGGCAGAGGGAGTGCGCCACCACTTCTTCTCTCTGATAAGTCACCTTCCTCAGGCAGCGTAGCGTCCTGGTCTGCTGACCTCCTCCACAGGAGCGGCTGCAGGGGCCCCAGTCTCCTGTCGCCCAACTGTAGAGGAACACCAAGAGGGAGATGGTAAGGAGGACGCCCAATGAAAATGCAACCGAGAAGGAAGGATAACACTGATGAAAAGCCTGTATGTACAGTAAGTATAAGTGGTGAGTGGGTATATGCTAAATGCATACATTTGCACATATATACACACAGACAGTTTAATGAGCTATAATAGTATATATAGTATCATTTTACTATATATACCATTATATATGCGACAGAGTAAATATGGCCTCTGTCATCAGGATACCAACAACATGACTGAGCGGCTTATTAGGACAGTCAGCCACAGGTTCAAGCACTTATTTTGGGGCCAAACACACATAAAAAGACAATTTCACCCTAAATTACCAGTCAGTGCTATCATTCCAAAGACTTCAGAAAACCACTTATTATTAGGTGGTTAAAAACGCCAACTGGTAAACTAGCTGGTATTTTCTTGCTATGACTCATGAAAACCTAGACCTGCTGCTTTTAAAATGCAATATTTTCACACATTGATGTTTGTCATTGTACAAAATGGTAGTTAAGGACGGACAAAGAAAATACACAGGGCAAAATATATATCCATATCCATCCAGCTCTCTCCGTACTATTTGTGTCTGAAACTAAACATGAAAACCATATTGTATATACAACTCTCCATAACAGCTTTCCAGGTCTCCAAGGCCAACTGCAATATACAACATGCAATAAGGCTACAGACAGATGGGGACTACAATACCTCACTTCTCTTTTGTCCTCTCCGGTTTTTCATTCCTCTTTCTATCTTTTTCCCTTCTCTTCTCACCTGTCCTCTCTCCTCCCATCATTTTAAATTCAATCTCCTCTCTTCCTGATTTTTGCCTCTCCTCTCCTCTTTAAGTGTCTTAGAATCCTGCTTCCCCACTGATGAAAGCCTACCGCTGCTTCTAAAATAGCGTCTGTCTTGGCGTTATGGCTGAAGGGGGAGATTACAGCAAATGAGTGGTCTGACAACCACAGGCTCAGAAGAGGGAGACGGAGAGATGGGCAGATGGCTCAGTCCAGTTCTGAGACGTGCTTCAAGCTACCGCAAAGACCATTCCTCCACGCCGCTGACCTGCTTCAGGGGAAGAAAAATCCTTTCATTCCCTTTCAAACGCCACAGACAAATGAAGCAGCAGGACTAGACTGCAATTTGGAAATGGGAAAGATGTGAACCATTGGAACCCGAAAACATTTGGTTTTAAATTTTTGGGGACTGTTTGCTTTTTTTTCCTCTGTTTTGCCTGGCTTATAAATAACAATATATCATTGGGGAAAAGTGGCTTAAGTGCTACTCCGCTTCACTGCAAACCACCACTGACCTAGCTGTAATTTATATCTCTGAAATGTCTCAATAACTGACATATTTTGAGGTAGACAAGTGCAATGCTGCAGGGGAGGTTCTGAGAGGCTCACCCGTGCATTTTTAGTGCTTGTATGGCAGCACACCAGTTACCACTGACAAATTAACATTTCTTCTTAACCTAATATCAAGTATGGTTGGAGGCCAGCAGTTACCAAAATGACAATCTCTGCCAAACAGGTTGCTATACCCATACTCTTCCCATAACTCCATTTTTCAAAAAGCACACCCATTTATCTGAACTCCAGACACAAATCCCTTGATTTTTCATTGCCTACACCATGTGGTCATTGAGAAAACACTAACATTCAATATTGTTCACTCAATCAGCACAGGTTGAGCTCAATTAGCGCACAGCTACCCAGGTGGAAACACAAGGAGTTAAAAATGATAACACACCATTCAGAACCTTCAATAGATAGATGAAGAGGTAGAGGACACCAGAGAGGAGGAGGAGGAAGAAGAGCAGTATGGAGAGGAGGAAGGTGAAGGAAGAGGAACAGTAGGAGGAGGAGGAGATTGGATAGGAGGCAGAGCAGGAGTAGGACAGAGGAGGAGAGAGGAGGAGTAGGGAGGATGGGGAGGTGAAGAAGGAGGTGGAGGAGGTAGAGGGAGGAGGAGTAGGTGGTGAAGGAGGTGAAGAACGAGAATCTCTGGCCTGTCCCAGACCAAAGACATGATGCTGGGGCAGACTGTACAGCACACTAAGGAATAAAAAAATGTGCAAATGTTTACTTATGTTATTTCTTTTGTACATCTGTACTAACTACTGTACTAACTACTGTACTATGCTGTTCCTTTCTCAGCATTTCACTTCAGTATGTTCATTCAGTGTTCTTAACAGACTCTACATCCCTGTCTTTTTAGTTGGTTGGTATTTGGTGATGTTGCTTTTGCACTCATCAAAGTTACTTTGGTTATACACATACTCCAATATGTTTGTTTTTTTACAGAAGACATTTTTATGTCACAGTGGGGAAAGCACCATTTAGCTGCTTTGGTTTAATTGTCCTGGTACTGTGCATGCTGGCACACTGACACGGCTTACTGGGACACCTGAATAGAACAGAGCCATCATTAATGTTGAGTAAGACCTGTGTGATAAGTCAAAATGTCTGCTATGCCTATTGTTTGTACTTGTCTCCATTTGGGCCATAATTTATCAAAAATAAAAATCATTAACCTTTACTGCCAAACACACTTTAAGAAATGTTACTCTTCACTTTCTACTAAGTTGGCTCTTGGCTTCAGTGTAATTCTTACAAGTCTTATAGATACAGGCTGTGGTCAGTGTCTTGTGGACACATCTTATGACTCTATTTTTCTGTACATCTTCTCTGGCACAGGTACAGCACGTCCCTTTGATCTGTCTAGATATCCTGCTGCGTGATGCACAGTGAAATCCCCAACCAGTGGTAAGTGACTCTACAGATGGCCTCTTCCAAGAGAAAGAGCAAAATAACTTCAAACAACAGAGATGGATCTATAGTAGAAGGAAAGATGGAGGGGTAGAAGGAGGTGGGGATGGGGCCCGTGCGGTGGAGAAAGCAAGAGAGACATAGACTTTTAAGAAAATCTATGAGATACAGGTGCATTGCTTCCTAACTGAACGCTGGGCTGGAAGATTGAACTGGCTTCTTAATATTCTCCTCGCTCCCCTTTCTTATGTTCAGAAACTGCTGCTACACCTCAGTCGAACATCTTTATTTTTCCTGACAGGCTAACAGCAATATGGGGAGTGAAGGTTTAAAGCAGGTCTAAAGCAAAAAGGGGGTAGATGGGAGTAAAGGGGGTGAGGGGAGTTTGACTGGCTCTGCATGGCTAGACTGGGCTGGCCCCATGGGAATCCCGCCGTCTCTGCACAATAAAACATGGATAGGCCTGTCAGCACCCGAGATACACTCTGCAGAGATAAGCAGGCACTTTTACATCCCCCCTCCTGTCAGACATGCTCTCACACACACACACACACACACACACACACACACACACACACACAGAGTGCACATGCATCCCACCTTGTTGTCAATTTTTCTTTTTTCCGCTGGGCTCTTGAATGCGTGCCCGTACATCCTGGAGGTCTTAATGCAGTCATTAAAGCTTACATGCTGCTCACTCAACTCAACTCACTTCCTGTGCAGCGGCCATAAATTGGCCCATACACACAAACAGCTGAGAACTGGTGTCAGCTACTGTATAATAAGATCCATAGGCGTCAAACACTGCTTTAGTTTCCTGAATGGACAACCACACTGATGTTTTTTGACCTGGGCAATACCATTTTCTTCACTGAAACAAATAAGGGAGGCTGGGACATGCAACAAGGCTGTTTAATACCTTTCGCCAAGATAAGAGAAATGGTATGCCCAAGATTAGGGGCAGGAAATGCCCTCTCGGGTGGTGGGAAACTAGCGAGAAACAGAGGCTGTATGTTTGAGGTGTAACCGATAGCTGTCTGGCTTGTTCAACCCCTGACACAAGAGAAAGTTCAGTCCGGACTTGTTGTGGCATGGCTAATGGTGGACATAATGACAACACCATTAACATCAGACAGAAGCAGCTTGTGTTTCTATTGTTACATCGTGGTTTGAATCCAAAATACATTATTTCATCATCATATATCTTGAAAATGTGTGTGCATATGAACTGTATATGTGCATCTCTTCCTATGTGTATTTGTGTGTATGTGTGTGTGTACGCTCTCTGAACCCAAGACACGGTTCCCTGCCTGTTCTTTGGAGCAGTGCTGTAAATCAAGCTAGCTCCAGTTCCCTCAGCCAAAGGCCTACCTAAGAGAGAGGCCATTTATTCAGTGCTGTTTCAACTTGTTACTCCACTGCACTTTAGCCTGGTTTTCTCCTTTGCATGCTGCACTGGTCCCTGAATGCACAGTCTCCTTTAAAAATGCATGTCATTAAGCACAATGTCTAGACAAGGAGATGAAACATGGAGTGATTTTGCTGCAGAGAAATTCAGGAAGCTTTGGGCTGAGAATTTTTGAGAGGGATGATATGCACTGACAGCAGCAATCATTCTGAGTTGGCTTTGATGTCTTACTCTCTCTTTTTTAATCTTGTCTTTTTTTTTTTTTATTATTATTTCTTTTTCATAAATGTTAGCTCAAGTAAAAGGGCCCTTCCAGACTCCTGTATTTACATCCTGACAAAAATAAAGAGGTTAGGCAATAATACAATAAGATTTTTCTGAAGTAGTCAGCATTTAAGTCCAAATTTTAAAATAGAACCCCACCAACCTAAGAAGGGTTTGACTAGCCACCAACTAAACTCATACCAAAATTTCTAGCCATTTAAAAATAAGACTAAGAGCCTATGCTAGCAGCTCTGTGAGGCTGTGCTTGGGCTAGATGCTAATATCAGCATGCTGAAATCCATGCTAACAAGCTGATGTTTAGCACATAAAATGTTTAACATATTCACATCTTAGTTTTGTGTGTTAGCAAGCTAACATTTTATAATTTGCGCTAAACACAAAGTACAGCTGAGGCTGATGGGAATATATAGAGATAGCGAATTCACATTGTATGTCTTCACTGTTCAATTTTATTTCATATAAAATGGATCTTCTTAGACTATATTAGACACCTAGATGTATAATTGTCTAAAAGTTCTTTTAAAAGTGCCTTCTCTACACCATCAGGCATGTTGTTTGCCGAGTTATTGTAAAATGTCTATATATTTAGTCTAACAGAATCAGCCTTAAAAATCCAACATTATGTGATTTCACACCTCCAATGTCTGCAATGAATGTATACTCCTCCTCATTTCATTTAACCACCCAGAAATATTGTTGAGAACATGACCATGATGACCTCAGTGGTACTGTAACTATAGCCCTGTTTTCTGACCTCAGTTTTCTTTAAAGAAGTGACGTGTTCATAAAATAATGCATTCTTAAATCCTAAAACATAAACAGTGTCCTTGACAATAATGACAAAAAATTCTTCTCTACTGGTTAAGACTTTTCAGATTAAACTAAATGGTCAGCTTGTCATCCTGTTCCTCTTCTTACGAAGTGGTAGAACAAAGCTTGACATCACAGACATGAAGGCGAAATAGTAGACATTACATGATTCTGTCATGTCAGCATGATTAAAATCCACTTGACACACAGATGGATGTACGGTACAGCTGGAGAGAACCCTATAATGGATTAAGTAAAGACTGATGCAAAAAGACAGAAGATAGGGAGGTTTGTGTGTTTTCTCAGAAAGGAAAATGGAAAGAAAATTGGAAAAATTAGAGAGTGGGCAGAGGAGAGAGGAGGACATATAGAGGAGAAGAACACAGGCTGAGCAGAGTGGTGGCTGACCACAGCAAAAGGACCACAGGCAACCTCCAGACTGCACAACCACACTGTGTGTGTGTGTGTGTGTGTGTGTTTGTGTGTCTGCCTGTAATAAAAACAGCGCCTAAGGTTCCTGAAAATTTGGCAACATAAAGACACATGCCACATATCCCACAGCCAACTGTACAGGACCCACACACACAGCACTTACTATGCAGGGCAGGGCTGTGTGTTGCAGAGATGGGAGCCCAGTGTTGGTCTGGTGTGGGGATTACACATGGTGGAGTTGACCTGAACCTTTTGGTCCTGCAGACAGATAGCCTTGGTGGAGATACGACCTGATGGAAAAACAGGAAGAGAACAGCATTCATGCCTAAAACATTGAAATCTGAAAAGTTACATTTTTTAACTGTCAGGAAATCAAAATCTCTGTGTTAAGTCAGTGTGTCTGCATGAGAGCTGTTGCAGCCTCTTGAGACAAGGAGAGTGGAGCAACAAGGGCAACAGTCAGAACACACACACAGCCATCCACTAACAAGTGAGCCAGGGGTTGCTGCGAGTCTTTTGGAACCAACAGAGTCTGAACTTCTCATTTAACAAAGGTACTTTTCATTAGCCTTAACACACTTCCTGAACCATGCTGGACTACAGGAATTGTACACAATACAAAAATATATTCACACCAAAAGAGAAAGACATAACATAAAGATAACATCTGACACACGGACACATAGAGTACACTCTTTGCACAAATGCAGTTGAGCCTGCTTGTCTGCTATGACATACTGAATATGTGACCAAAACAAACAATATTCTGTAACAAAAAAAATCTTCAATTATTCATTAATTTCTAGCCAATGACAGTCAACTTTGCCAGCTAAAATGACAACTGTCACTGGAGGATTTTATCAGCGGTAGCTAGCTGCCTAATTTAGATTATATTGTACTCCATGACTTGTTTGAAAATGCCTTTTGTTTCCAGCTGACTCGTTTTAAAACAAAAATCTTGCCCTGCCTAGGTACCGTTGCTAAGCTAGGATTGGAAAATTGTTGTTCAAGCCGGGGGTTTAGTGAGCAGTCAATTCATGAACACGCACATGACTTCTAGTTCTAGTTTCACTCATCAAACAAACACATACAGGCCTTTTTACAATCACAAACACACACACTCTCACCTCCAGCACAGGGAGCAGAGCAGTCAGAGCGCACCACACCCCAGCTGTAGTCGGGTTTCCTCTCAGTGCGAGGCATGGTGTACTCCCATACCACACCCGGGTTCTTTCCCTGGAGAAGGATCTGTCAGGCAAGAACACACTAATTCAGAAAGATGTCACATGTGTGGATATAGTTTGTCTTTTAACCTTTACTCACACAAGGTACAATGAGCATCACCCTGTTTCACATCTGCATCAGGTTTTCAAATTTTCAAACCAGCAACATTCCTACCCCAAATCTCCAGGCTGCCAGTATATACTCTAAGGTAGAGAATCACATCATTTACACACATCAATCATAATACACAATAGAATACCAAGGTTCAACAAGTACAGCCAAGACAGGTTTCTGCTAAAGAGCACTTCAGTGGTGGTTGATTCTTACTCCCTCCCTCATCTTCTCAGCTGCCAGCTGCAACTAATAACTGTTTTCATTACTGATACATTTGTCATTTATTTCTTTACAATGTATTGTTTTATCTATAAAATGTTAGGACATAACATATTTAATAGAGGAAAACTTCACATTTGAGAGGCTGGAGACAGCAAATGTTTGCCAGTAATGTTTCACTTCATGTATTCCCTTATTTCTAGACCAATTGGTGTACTATAATTTCAAACCATATCCATAGTAAAAAACAATAAAAAGTCTTCCCCTACATGCAGTATGGTGTATACCCGCTCTCTGAGCCAATATGTAATAAATATATCACAGTTTTGTCTTCTGTATTGGTAGAAATCCAAGAATCTATACAGTATGTCCTACACTGTATAAACAAAAAGTTGCACGGCAGAAGAGCAGTGACAGAAGAGCAGAAACAAACGGCCCATCTGTTATGGATTCCACTGCAAGAGACTAAAGGTAAGACCACTGACAATGTGGCTTAATTCAGCCATGTAGGTCCCACAGAGCTGTTAGATCCACTACCCAGTAACCAAAATTCTCTACAAACACTAAGGAGCGCTTTGTTCCCTCTCTTAGTCCAAACTAGCTGACCACACGATTATAAGGTAATTTTGTTTGGACAGTAAAGAGCACATATGAGGGACAATTTCCATGTTTTTTCAAGACTAAGCTCTTTTTTTTTTACCACATCCCCTGTACTGGCTGGTGATTCTGAGTTACCTTTTTCTGTACGGGAGATTTATTTGGACATTCAAGTCAAGCAAAGACTAACGGATGAATGAAAGCAGACATACCCATAACAGGAGAAGCATCGGCTATCATTAAAGCAACCCCATGAGGATTCACTGCAACAGTGAAGAATTTTACATAGTCAGCTCATATTGTGTCGTTTTAAACCATTTCAAAACACTGCACTGGATTGTATTCAGCAAAGTTATGTCTCTTTTACAGCTCACTTCGGTTTAGTTCAGGTATGGTGGGTATTAATCCTCAATCAAACTGTATTAAGTCCAACTGTCAACAGCCATTCCATTGCCTGACAAACATATCAAGTCTTTCAATATCCACAATAACGAGCTTTGACAAGGGTATTTTATTTGGGGTATATCCTAAAGTACAAGAAATCTACGATCAACCATCCAACTTTGAAAGCCAAGCACCTCCTGGGTTTGATCCACATTCAACAGTCCCGGGGCTCTTCCACAGACTGGACCAATCACCTTCTGCTGCATGATAACTGTTCCATGTGTACGGTCGGCCCAGCTCCAGACAGGAGGGCAAAAGGAGAGATGTTCAATAACTTTTGAAGAAGACACTGCAGCAACCACATGTGCATATGTTGCTGCAGTGTCATCTTCAAAAGTGATTGGTCATGAATTAGGCTACCTTAGTTTATTTGGCTCTCCTTTTTCCTCCTTTTTCTGCAGACTTGTGAACAGCTGTAAGGACAAACCAATGTGGCATCGTGCAGACATATGTGATAGAAGCAGGCACGTTCCCATACATAATATATCCCACTGAAACAAAGGTTTTTAAAACTGTGAGGCGTGGCCTCCCCAGAGGGGTGTAGGAGAGTTGAAGGGGGTGTGCAGAGGGAGGGACATGAAGCAAAGATACTGAGTGAAGGGAAAGGTCTCTAAAAGCTCTAAAAACAGTGGGAATTTAGTTATTGCATATGTCTGACTTTGAAAAACCCCTGCACTAAAACAAGCTTGTCTGCTCATGTTATCAGTTTGCTGTATAGTTGTCATTCAAAACTCAGTAAAAGCTTCAGTTTAATCACACTGAATTAGGCTTGCATGCTAAAACCTGCGGTGCACATTATTCTGCACTGATAAGATACTTTTATGTAACTCTGAAACCAAGTGCACCCAAGTGCAGAAACAAAGCTTTGATTTCGGTCACACCATCAAGCACTGATAATAGACACTGGAGCCAAATGTTATGCTTTTCACATCAGGCACATAAAGCAGTGTTATCTTTCGTCTTCATCATCATACATCACTGTCACTGTATACTTTCATAATCAATGCTTTTACCCAATGTCTAATAAACAAACTTAAGCTTAGACCACAAGCTTCTGTCGAATATGTCTCAAGACTAAATGCAAAAATCCACAAAGTCTTGTTAGAATGCTACAGAGCTACCTCTCTTCCCCTCAACCACACTGTCACCATGCTGTTGGCCATCAGCCACAAGTCACAATGGCACACTCACTGTCTTGGGTTGCGCTCCCTCTAACCTTAAGCCTAGAATGATGAAGTTATGGCCCTGGCTTCTGCTAAACTGCATAAAAACTGGCAACACTTTAACACCCACACTTGCTATGCTGATGCTACTCACCTCAACCAAACCCAAACCAACTGCCATCACCAACCACACTGGGACTTTATGCTTAGCCAAGCAAACCAACTCTTACCAAACATTCCCGCTCCTTCTCCAAACAACCACCACTGATGTGAACCAGCAGCTATAAAACAACATTCCTACACATCCTTGATGCCTGAACACTTTCTAAAAAACTTTTTTTTCCCTAAACCATCCACAATGTCAAATACACCCAACCAACTACAGCGTGAATATGTCTGCCAGGAGAGACACTAACTTTCAAACAATAATTTCAGACATATCCAAACCTGTCTCTTCTCTAGGACAGCTGCAGCCAAAGCTCATCACCCAAACCAATAAGAACAAAGAGAAATATCCTACCTACTCTCACTCCAAACCAAAATCCCACAACCGGGACTCTCACAGCTCTTGTGAACTCAGTAGTAGTCAAAGCAAACTAACAGCAGCAGCAAAATATTGCCTTGCTATCAGTCATAACACATATAAATCTACCAAAGTTCTACAGCCAGCTAATAAATGAGCCTCATCTGGACTGACAACACAAACTACTATCATTGGGAGTAGAGAATGAGTGCAACAGTAACCCCTCAGTCAGTGAGTTTACATGCAATTTAATTTTAATTGAACAATTAACCAGTTTGCATAACTAGATATTGGCTGGAGAATCCATATCACTTGGCAATACCTAGAGTTGAGAAGTGGGAGGGGCTCGCTGGTTCTATATTCCCATTTCAAATATTGTTTTTATCCGCAATGGTACTTAACATAGAAGTTACAATGTCACAACCTATAGATGTAGATTAGTTTGGCATGGCGGACAGCACTCAATACTACACTACTAATGAGTGTTGAGTGCTGTTGCTATGGAGAAGAGATGTGAATCAGAGCTGTATTCAATCAAACGCCTGGTGGTTGCAGCTGGCAACATTTCAAGCTACAAATGTATTATCTGTTCCATATACATTAGCTTCCATCCACCATGTAGCAGATTCTTAAGCGTTTAGTTTTAAAATACCTAGGCCTGAACCATGACTTTTTATCAACAAACCAGATATTTTACTAATGTAGTTGTGAATCTTTTAGACTGATGATTCACATAACATTGTGTATAGGACTTTTATTTTCAGAACCAGTAAACTGTCACTGCGCAGTGCTATTAAAAGACACAAGGAACGTGATGCTGCGGCCACCATGTAGCATTTGTATTTACAAAACAAAATTGTAAATAAAATTAAGACAAACTCTGCTCTACCACTCACTGCTGTCAGTTCAAATACACAGAAAAAAATACTTTCAATGAAACTTAAACACGTCAAATGTGCCAATGCAGGTACAACAATACACATCTTGAGTGCCATGGAACACATTTTAAGCAAATTTATGCATTAAAGTGTTTCAATGGCAGTGACATGTTCACTTGACTTCATCCTCTTTTCTTTGGATCTAAGTTGGAGAAATGTTTTGATTTTTGATTTGATTTGATTTTTTTGATTTGAAATCTTTATTTCGAACATGCAAGAGAAAGTATATAAAAAATCTTCATTTATAGTGAATGTTTGCACCACCTGAATGGCTTTTCTAATACAGCTTCAAATATCAACTTGTGTTCTTTTTGTTTTCAGAAAAAAAGAACCATACATTGAAAGAAACACGTACTCCCTTGAGAAATATTCAGGAGGAGGAGGTGCCTTTCAAGCTTACTTGATGTGATTGGTCTTCCTACAGACAACATCAGACCACAGAGTGTCTTGGTTTTCACAACCCAACTGCCACACCACTCATCAAGTGAGATGAGATGATGATGAATTACAATGTGGTGGACACAGATATCAATCTCATTTGTCAATGCTTTTCCCCAGACTGGCATGACCTTGCCTCGCCATACCACAAGAATGTCATTTCAGGGGTAATTGCCCTACTTGGTATCCACTGAGACCTCAGCCATATGTTGTGTCTGTTCCCTCCTCCTCCTCTTGTTAGTTACTTCTTTTCCCCTTTCCTCCCCCCCCCCCACCTACCTGCCGAGCAGCTGTGCAGATGAGAACACCTTGTCACAGTTTATGCTCACACACCTCAACATTTGCTTTTCTTTGAGTGTTTCAAGCTGAGTAAGGGTCTGGGAGTGATCGGTGTGTGTATCCTCCCCGATGTACTCTCAGTTTTTCTGTGTGCGCCAGTTGAGTAGAATGTGTGAAACAGATGAAGGCATGAAAAAAACCCTTCTTTCATTTGGCTCTATGCATTCGCAGTTAAAGTCCCTGTACCCTGACCTTAACTTCTCACATCCAGAGAGTTCAATTGCACAATTCTTAATCTTTTAATCTCACTCCCCCCCCCTCTCTCTATCCTTCTCCCTCTATCAACCTCTTTCTCCTTTTTGTAATTACAGGACATACTTATAGAGATTACACTCGTGTCATCAGCAGATCAGCAGCATGCTACCGCTGAGTGCTCTGCTGGACAGATGTACGACTGGGACATACACACAAGCAAGAGAAGCACTGTCAGACTTTGCAAAGTCCCTACTTAAAAAAAATATTTAGTGTCATTACAACTTCTTGGTTGTTGTTGACGATTGTTTCTGTTGGTTATGATAAAACTATACTCAAACAAACTAAGTGTTGGGAATGAAGTGACATCGCTACAATGAAGTATGACAAGGCAAGAAATGCAATAAGCTGTAAGTAAACCAGCAGTTTAGCCTGATTATCTAAACCACTTTATTTTATTTTAAAACCAAAAGAAAGCCAACCCAAAACATCCCCAATGATTGCTCACTGCACAGAACATTTTGAGGGTCAAACTTGTAGCTTGGTGTGTGATCCTGATATTTATAACAATTCACTTTGAATATAAGTGTGTCTCACCTGGTTGTGTCTGAGGCCACACATAGACAAACAACCAGTCACACTCACACCTAAGGACAATTTAGGGTCACCAATCAACCTAGTCCACATGTCTTAGCACCCAGAGAGAACGTGCGGAGAACATGCAAACTCCACGCAGAAAGGCCTGGAACGACCCTGGTTTGAACCCACGACCTTCCTGCTGTGAGGTGAGACTGCTAACCACTGCACTACCACGCCGCCCATCCATGTAATGGTTGTCGAGATATTTCAGTCTGGGACAAAAGTGGTGGACCACACGACAGACCGACATTGCCATCCCTAAAGCCACACCGCCAGCGTGCTAAAAATATGATTTTTAGCACGCTGACAGAACAGAATGATCCCTACATATTACCATGCTCAGTGAAAGCAAGATTGTGGCATTGCAGAATCCAGAAATTGCTGACATAAATAATAATAATAATCATGAAATCTATCCTGCATTTTCTTCTGGGAATGACAATATTAGGTTGCTGTTACTACTCTGCAAGCTTCCTTGCGGAAAGAAACAACAATGGGCCGTTCAAATGCCAACAACAGCAGCTCCTCTACTAAACTGCCCACAAGCAGAAGTCTCTTTTTGAAAATAGCTACAAAAACACTCAGACATTTCCTGGTGGCCTAACAAGTGACCAAGTCAAGTGGTTTGGAAATATCACATTGGTATTGCTCCTGGATTTACATGTCAATCTTTCCTGCTGTAACCACAGTATTGCAGTAGCCTGAGGGACTGAGGGGACTAGCTTTTACATGACTATCACTTCACCCATAGTGGAGGGGGAGAAAACTAATGTCTACTCTTCACCTGGTTTCCACTTCTGTTTCCATCGGGAGGGTTCAGAGTTCAAGAGAAAATAAATGCTTTCGCTGACAAAGTTATGTGGGAAGAACATCCCACCACCATTCACTTAAACCTACAGAGTCATAAGGATAATAATAATAGTATTAGTTTTGCTCTCAGGAGGATACTCCTTACCCCCACCACAAAACGTGGGGGAAAAAAGGTACATAAATCACCTCCTATGCAGAACATCTCACTCCAAGCAACCATCTAATTTTCTCTCACTACTCTAAAGGGCAGTGTACGTGGGGATTTTATTCGCTCTATTAGCCTCGAATCACATGGCTGCAACTAAGCACTTTTGAGGTCAGCGGTCATAGCGGCTACATCCATGGCTTTGAGCATGTGTACGTGGACAAACACGTGAGTGTGTTTACACTGGAGCCAGCAGTACCAAGACCCTGTACTGCATATTAACAGGCAAGCTTCTGCCATGTGAGACTGATCTGAATAGCGAAAGTAGCACAAAGGCTGATTTAGACTAATTGTGCCACATCTCTCCCTTTCTGATGTCTGCATTATTTTCGGCATTCTATTGGTGCTTAAAGGATCAATTCAACACAATTACACAAAACACTTTTCTCACTTACACTTATCATTACCCTTCCTACTATCTGCAGATTTTTGCTTTCGTCCAGGTTTTGCAATATCAGCCAATAAAATGCATGCTGCCACCCCAACACAGTGGAGAACAGCACTGAAACTGAGTTCATACAGTTGTGAGTTTGCCCAGGGTGGCACATGCTGGAGGGGAGATGCTTATTGAGCTTTCTGACTTCAATTCATGAATGTAGAAAGGGGGGAGGAAAAAAAAGAAAAGAGGCCGAGTTCTGAAATCAGTCAGAGTCCAAGCTGTCACATAAGCAAACACACAGGCACGCTCCACACAAATGGGCTGTGTGTAGTGAGTATATTAGCTGTTTGGAGCATATCAACACAGACTGCAAAAACGGTCAAATTTGAGGTGAAAACCCTTTCAGTTTGAACACACGTTTACATTTTTAATATTCAACAGAAACACTTTCAGACACATTACTCCAGTGATGCTGGATAATCCACACATCTTGAGCCTAATTTCTACGATGAGCTTCTCGCTATGAAAACGGATAGGTGGAAAATGGACCAAACATCGATCAGTCTGAGCCTTAGTCTGAGCTGTAACATTGCACACGCACATAGATACTCCAGACACACTAGCCAGCAAGCTACAGCTGACAACTGAACAGTTGGTTATTAGGTGTTTGAGGTTAACAAACACAGACTTCACAAACACTCCAGCGGACAATAGTTGTGCCAATAAAGCTAGGGGACATTTATCTTCATGTGTTTGAACACACCATTTGAACAACAACATCAGCAAAGAACTAGTCTCTATGAAAAATGTTGACAGTGTGTTTTGACTAAACTGAAACTGTTGGCCTTAATTTGAATTAATCCTAGATATGCTGTGAACCTTTGTTGTCTTCTTCTACGCTTTACCTTTATGCTCTCTTCCTTTCCTTCTGTCACTCACAAAGAGGGCGGCTCTGCACAGGACAGGCTGTTTCAAACTACCAAAAGCTTTAGATTTTTCTGATTAAAGCCTTCCACACAACAACCTATCCCCAGATCATCCCTGACATAACCAATCACAAAACACAATTAATCCACCACAAAAGCATTGCAGACAGCTACAACCACCCCTATTCTCCCTACCATCCAAACTTCCTTTTTCATCTAAGTCTATTCATATCCAGGAATAAAAAAGAGACACAGCAGCTCTGCCAGGGACCCTGTCACTGTCAATTGCCACAAATGGACATCATCCGGCAGTGGCGGCTTACTTCAAACACCAGCGTCTCATTAGTAGGTCCAGCGGCATACAGGCTCTCCGGCTTGTTGAAAGAGCGCTGGTAGTCGAACACAGTCCCACCAAAGTGGAACTTCCCCGGCCAGTCCACAGTCCAGTCCCCGGTCAAGTAGTACCTTCTCTTCAGGGAGCGGACAGCCAGGTAGCTGGTGGAGACCTCCATTTCCTGGACGTGTATACTCCGTGCCCCCGCTGGGACTGTAACCATGGAGTAATACTCTGGAGGGGAAAAAAGGAGAAGGAAGGAAAGTCAAGACTGAATCATGCTTAGACTTTTTTTTTTTATTGCTGTTCTTTAATTCTAATACCATATTTCATCACACAATCCTGCTAGCCATGCAATCACACTGATCCCTGCTTTACCTCATTGCGTACTCAGCTTGATCTCTGGTCTGTGTCTTACTGCACAAGTATAAATGAGTCAGTCCATTATGAAGAGGGATGCATGTGTCTGTGCATGGTTTTTCTTTGTGTCCTTGTTTGTCCGGTTAAGTCTCCCTTTGTCTTGCCGAAAGGACCAAGTTTATGCTAGCTAACATGCACAGACACTCTACAAACAAAGACAAGCTTACCGTTAGCCCTGTGTTGAAGGGTGTATTGGCCCTTGAAGAATTTGCAAGTGGAGTTGTCTCCCTTACAGACTCCGCAGACATCCAGAGTGGACTTGGAGCCCAGAATCTGGTCACAGCCTACTGCCTGCACATAAAAAAACCTCATGTACCATCAAGTCGAGTTAGTTCGAGTTAGAATTAAGCTCTTTTCGAAAGTACTCATGTCAATTAAATAAACTAATGTTATTTGATAACAGGGGCAACTTTAATTCCAACTTTGTTGACATCTTGTTCCACATAGCTGCACCTAATGCACCTGAGTACTAAATGTAGGGAAAAGACAAACATGCAATAAAATACACACATTAGAGCTTTGTAAGGTGCAAAGAAAAACAGACAAAATACTGTGGTAGATTAATGCTGAAACACACAGGATCCATTTTTACTAGCCAAAAGTAACACACACAAAAAATCTGGCACCTTTTTCTTATGCCATCATGCATCCTACAAGCAATTAGATGACATATAGGCAAGAATTACTCCTTACAGGACTGCAAGTAGGGCAAGCAACATGACTGCTTTTGATAATTAGACAGGTTTTAAACAAATACCCAGTTCAACCCAATTATCATCTCTTATTTGGAATTTAAACTGAATGTGAGCATACCATTGTCAAAATTTTTTGCACCACAGAAGTTTTTTCCCATGTTTTCCTTCTTTTCAAGACAAACCAGCAAATCCTGGTTAGTCACCCAAAACTGCACTGTGCCACTGGATTCTGATCAAACTTATCTGTACCCCTCCTACAACTTTATGACAGTCAACTACAAATAGCATTTGCTTAGTACCGTCATGTCAGAAATTAGGTCATTTCTACCAGTGGCAGTAGGAGAAAATTGTCCAAGAGCACGGTTTTACTGGGCAGCACTGTGAATCCATAAAGACAACGTACCTCACACACTCCATCAATGCAGACATCTCCTTTGTGGTCAGAGCAGGAGGTGCCGTCTTTGACCTTGCTGGACATGGCAAAGAAGAAGTCAAAGTCTTCTGCAATGCAGTACAGTTTACAGATGTCTTCATCTGCACACAAAACACACAAATACACAACAACAAGGTTGCATTAGTAAAAAGGGCTTTTGTTGGGGAGCCACTGAATTGTACTGATTCACCAAAGTTCTTCTATGAGTTAGTGTGGCTACTGTGCTGCAACCTGTTACACATACAGTATGTACAGTTCCTGCTGAGACTGAAGTGGAAAAGATGGGAACTGACTATGAACGCACCCATGGGTATTCACGTGGGGCTACAGGTTTATTTTGTACTTCAGATCAGTTATCACAGACAAGTCTCTACAGCCGTCTTTGATTAAAATAAATGACAGTGAAGGTGACTTGGCCCAAGGTCCCAGAAGGCAGTTCAGAATCTGTTCCTCTCTACATCACCTCCCATTCATCAACAGCTTAAACAGGCCTGGGATGACGGCCAAACACACTGCTCTCCTTCATTGCACTCTCTCGCTCCCTCGCTCTGTGTAACAAAGCTGGCCCGTAGGCTTCCTTTTTAAATCTATCCCCACTGTGTCAGAGGGTGCAGGTGGCTACATGTCCCCTGTGCACATTACACAGAGTGATAGTTTCCTCCAGCTTTTTTGGCCTAATCATTGCAGCAGTAAATAGAGGTTGGCATTACAGACACTTATAAAAAAGATTTGGACTAGCAGAATACAGCGGGGTGCACAATGTAAAAGATCTCCAGAATTAAGACAAGAAAAAGCATGCCCTGAGCAATCTGTAATTCTCTGTGTATTTAGCAACGCAGTGTTCTTTGAACAGTAAGATTTCTTTTCTTGTGCATTATGTGCCAAGAATACAGTAAATCACGGGATGTCGTCATAATCCTTGAAAAGCACAGTGTATTTTTACGAAAGAGAACCTCTTAGTTAAAAAAAAAAGGCATAAAGTATCTGTAATTATTCCTCAATTCCCAAAGATGGATGTAAGACAAAAAATGTTATCCAAAACATCCTCATAGTAAACCACAGGAAGGAACAGACATTCTGCTTGTTGGGTCTTACATTAACTGATCATCTTACCATCCACTTTGGTGTAGGGCTTCCACTTGTAGTACCAGCCCCTGAATGGCTTGCTGTTGTACTCAGCGCACTGCTGGGCTCGGAAATCCACAGCGTTAAGAGGGCACGGCCGAGTGTTACATAGCTGGTTGAGACGGCTGGAGCCTGAGCAAAATTTTCCATTGTTCTGTGGCCTGGGTGGAAGACAAGGCAATGCAGAGAAGATGAAGAGAGGTTTACATATCTGAAATGTCCTGCTTGTTTTATTATCACACTTTTACCAATGTATCAATAAGCCAAATAAAAATGATTACGGCTAGAGCACTAAACCAATCCCTACTGTAATACTACTACACAGACGAGATAAAGCCAGCTGACCAGGGCACTGAACTGTTGCTTCTAATGACAAGATACATGTGTACGCGAAAAGGTACCGTGTGGAGGTTCTGCCAGTAGTAGCACTACGCTTGCTTGTATCAGGCATGTGCACAAGAGCATGGACAATTCAATACATTGCTAACAGTTTCACACTATTCCACCAATCAACATTTGGTGGCGGCGAAGTGAAGGAGAAAACTGTAAGCTAGTAAACATGAATGTAAACAGGCTCAGTTCCAATGTCCCCCTCAGCCCTAGAGACTGAACCCTTGTTAGACTTTAAACGTCAAATAATTACACATACATAGTGCTGGTTAACAACATTTGTGTTCATAATTTAAAAAAATAATCATCTTGCCGACTCCCTCCATGTATTTTTTTTTTTTTTCCAATGTCATTGCTGTTTTGCGGACATCTGGATAGAATGCAAAAAAGGGTTCAAAAAGCCAAAGAGAGAGTCTTCAAACACTTGCTGAAGTAATATTTAAAAAAAAATTGTTAATGTTTTATGAGAAAGAAAATGCACTCAGCATGTTTGCGAGAAATCAAGGATAGACATAATTGGTTTTGGTGAGAAACACTGAAAGTAATCTTAACTTTTGTCTGTTTATAAAATAACTAAACAGGGTATCTGTAAGGCCTCAGAAGGCAACTTTGCACACTGGCATCTCCCAGTCAGTGTGACTGATGAGCCAAGACAAAGTCTTTTATAGCATAATAAATTCCAAGATGTTATCATCCATTATTTATTGACTCTTAGATTTTCCTTCATCCATGACAAAAGTGCACCCTTAATTTATCAAAATGACACCATCTTATCTGTCAGCGTAGTGTTAGCCCTGATCAAAGTGTAAGTTAGAGTTTAAAGTTTTGGAGGATTAAAATAGAACTGTCGGAGAGAAGTTTGTATGTTATGCGTTTCCATGCCATACACATGGGAATAGCTGGTACAGACCATAAACAGGCAATGGAGCTTTATAATGCCATTAAAAAGATAAAAGTAATCAGCACAAAGAAAAAGACTAGCTTAAAAAGACAAGCACAGGCTTGACATTTAGTGAACATTAGGATGCCATGTCTGACTTCCCAGGCTTTCAAAACTCATACCAGGCATTCCAACACAACCACCAGCAGAGAAAATTGAGTTTAGCTATTTACCAAGTGTCTTGCACACACACACACACACACACATGCACAGACTGGGGAATCATGCTGATCAAACATGTCTAATAAAAACAATTCACTGAGTGTTACGACGTAATGAAATGCTTTGGAAAAGGAACTGAAAAAGTCTCTAATAGAAACAGCAGGAGTAGAATGTAGCTAGAGGCACGTATCGTCTTTTGCATTTCCTTCACCAATGCAGCAGTATTGAAAATGTCTACATGAGAAGAATGTCAGCAACAATCAGAAGCAAAAATGCATGTTTCTTCTCTGCATTTTTCTTGAACTCCAACCGTTCATCCCTTCCATTCAGACCTGGACTCAATCAAACAGTGACTTAGCTGCCAAGAGTGATGGAGCTCCATTCAAGGTGTGTGTATGTGTGTAAATCTGCTCTGTGCCGGTCTTGCTTCCCTTGGTGGTGGTGGAGATGGGGTTTGTAGGCCTGATCCTATTGAGCGGCAGACAAATGCAGCCCATATGGTAATGTGCTTACGGCAGGCCAGTATCGGACTACACTATAAACTTCCTTCTTCTGATCAGAGGCGAGCAGCAAAGAGGAACAGTTTACTTAAGAAGGGTTGATCATTGATTATGGTAAATCTTGCCTTCACAAATCTAAGTTTCACAACACTCCTGGTTTCTCAACTGTAAATATACTTCCAACAACAAGACAGAAATCAGATATGACAAGATTGCAGTTTGTGTTTCAGTCATTCCTCTTCTGTCTCTACACCCCAACTCCAGCGCAGCCCTCAGGACTCTTAAGGATGCTTAAATGTCCCAGGAGCACAGTAAATCTGCCCAGCGACAGAAGCTGATACTGAGCTGAGACTGTAGGTCAGAGGTCATCATGTCTAGTCTTGTCTTCTTCTTGAGTCACCTGCTCCCTCCTTGCCCCTCGCACGACTTCCCACATAGATCCACATTCTGCTGCTTTGCTGCAGGCCTAACCCTTTACAAGTCTACCGGGAGACTACAACAAACACGGTTCTATCTAAGTACCATCGGCCCATCATCATACACCCCCCCACTCCCTTTAAATCGTGCACATTGTCGAGTGTGTGACAATGTGCTCCCTACAAAACCGGGTCAAGATCGTGAACCTAATCTCCTAGGCTTGTTGGGGAAGATTAGGTTGACTGTGTTTGATCTGGCAGGTGTTCTATGGGGAATGGAGGAGGGAGGTGAGGGGAGGGAGGGAAGGGGAGAAGAGTCATTTTCCGTCTTGGAGCAACTCCGAGAAGGGAAGGCTTTAATCGGCTGATCCCATAGAACTCTTTTACAAGACTGAGCAAGGATACATGGTGCCCTCATAAAATGGATGAGTTTGTGCAGGATCACATTAAGGATTTTTAAGACTGCTCCCACTGAGTGAAGATTTTGTAGTAGGCCAGAGGTGAAAATGTACAAGAAGCTGTCTGTATGGTCAACTTCCAAACCACACAGGATTTGATCAGGTTTTGTCTAAAATCTGAGTTATGGATTCATATACATGTCATTAATGCATATGTGTACACACACTGTAAGTCTGACAAGAATCTGTATGTAGTGTTGAGTGTCTTCTTTGAGGAAGACAGCCCAGGCTTTCCAGACAGTTCAATTTGGGGGTGAAGATGACATTAAAGACAGTCATATTCAGGCTAATCCTTCCTGTTCTGCTCAGATTAAGAGCAGAGGGGGCCTGGCAAAATAATCACAGATTACTGGGTACAAACACACTCTGAATGTCATGAGTCATGGACTAAAACGTGACTCGGAGGTACAAGCTGCTGTTGGGATAAGGTCGGAGTGTGTTTGGGTGGCTGAATTATTTTGGTGGAGGTGTGTGTTGTGGTGGTGGGGTTAGGGATAATGACAGAGGTGAAGAGTTAGGGTTAGGGTTAAGGATGGTGACAGAGGTGAAGAAATGCCTTACTACAGTAAGACATACACCAGCCCAATTTTATTGTCTTCACATGGGAGACCTTCACCATCTTTCATTCCCCTCTCTGTCCCATTGAACCCATAACTCACAGTTTGGCTTCCTGTGGCTCTTTAGTGCCACAGGAATGATAAATGAACTTGACAGCTAATCTGGTTGAAAGGGCTCTGTGGCCCTTTTTGGTCTGCCAGTCATGGTGTATAATGTGTATCATATGAGGGCCAGCCTGCCTCGGAAAACTTTTTGGTCTTTGATCCCTAGCAGGGATTAGGAGAAGAGTCAGCTGTGACGGACAGAACAGCCACATCAGTGTCAGCCTGGATGTTAAGTGAGCAGTGAAGCCAGTGTAAAAAGTAAAGAGGACAATATACAGTAGTGTCTGAATATCTGAATCAGCCCCTTAATGGAGTGAGACTTGAAAGGGTTTGTGTCAGTTGAAGTGTAAGCATTAAAAGGACTTGATATGTCGGCTGAAGTTCAATCACTAAAAGCAGAAGAACTGAAACTGTTAGTTGTTAGCTGTTGTAATGTGTAACCACTGAAAGCACGTTTGTAGAGCAAAAAATGGAAGCAGCTGAAATGTCAGTTGACGAGTTAGAATGTTATGGAATGTCAGTGGAAAGTGGAAGCGCTGAAGACAGCTGAAGCGTGTGCAATATAAGAAGTTAAAATTTAAGTTAGGTCAAGCACTGACTGTTTTGATTCAACTCACAATTCCTTGAGGCTATATCTATTAAATTGCATTATATTCTTTGGATGTTTCTATAATACAGTATTGTACTATGGTGACTTAGTGTTTAGGCTCTTGTGTATTTGACTGACAACCATGGAGGTTGTGTAAATGCCTACGTGCGAGGAAAAGATGCTGTGTTTGTGAAGTCATTTTCAAATTCATTATGCAGGAACTACTTGGCTAAAAGACAGTATAGAGAAGCAACAGAAATTATGAGATCGGCCCTAGAATCCTTGTCATGACAAAGTCATCTCACCTGCATTCAAACACACAAATCTTTGTGCAGACATGTAGGACTGGATGTGGCGTGCCACTGTGGTCAATCAATGGCGATCAATAACAGTGCAAACCAAACTACAGACTCTTTGTGATGAGGTTTGAGATCTGTCTCCCAATTAAAGTGCATGAATATGAGTTTTTTGTGGGTGCATAGAGCCACAGATTGATCCATGCATTAAATATGCTAACCGTTCGCCGAGATCTAGAAATCAATTCCTCCTCCTTTTTTAATAAAATAGAATGCTTAAAATGCTCTTGACAGCTAGCTACTTAAACAGATTGGAAAAACAGAGGTGCTGTCTAGGAATTTTCTTTTGACTTTGTTTCTTGATGATTGGCCATGGCTCCCACAGGCGAAAATAAAAACAATGTTAATTGGTTCCACCATCCACATCCTGACTGTTCCTTAACTACAGTATGGAGGAAATTGTTAGTATAAACACACATTCTTCAAGAAGAAGACTTTAAACCCTTAACAGCAATAAAAGTTGTTCCAACATTGCAAACAATTGCAACATAACATCAGTGGTTAAGTAGACTTCTGTCAGACTGACTTTGGTCTACGGTTTACACATACTCCCACTGAATATCCCATTTCAGACATCTAGCATGTCCTGTATTAAATTTTAAATGCCAGTTTTGTGGGTGCTGGCTAACTCACTGCAGGTCGAGACAATCAATTAGCTGATCGCACCGTAGTGACAGAACAACACTAAATCTAGTAATCCATTGTATGAAAGTGAAATAAAGGCCTACAAAACATCTAATAAATCGCCCAAGTGTTCTGGGAATAACAATGAGGGATTGTAGGTCTGAAACACAACATCAAAACTGAGGATCTCTCACGTGCGTGTAATGACATGCACAGAGCCCTTTGCTAGCAAAGAGATATGCACTGTGGGATCTGGGTCTGCAGAATTATGTAGAATTATGTTTGTGTGAGTGAGCAGCAATAGGGGACGTTCGCTGACTGTCTTGGCAGCTTTCAGAGAAAAGAGCATGCTATTAGGAGGTTTTCTGTCTGGAGCATGGGGAGAGATAGTCTGTCTGTCTGGACTGTCAGCCTGACTGATGAGAGCTGTTATCAGGTGCATGTGTGTGTGCGTGCAAGTACAGTATGTGTGTGCATGTCTGTGATGACAGCTACTTGGCAGCCAGTGCATTCAGGTGTTCAGAAAGGAAGGATTTTGGGACATGAGGCTTTCAAGAATTGCATTCTGGCCCCAACTGCAACTCACATTCTCATCTCAGAAGCAGCTGTATGACAGCATGTATCACTCTGTCCTGTTTGGCTAGTTAATAGCATTATAAAGGAGGTGATGAATTAGATTAATAGAAGATTATGTGGTTGTGCGTACCTTGGGCTGGTGCAGGAGCGCTCCCTGTACATGACCCCACCTCCGCAGGTTCTGGAACAGTCAGACCACTGAGACCAGGCTGACCACTGACCATGGACCGCCCTAGGACCATGCTCCCCGTATTTAACACACTGACCCCTCCGACACCACTGGAGAAAAGAGAGAGAGATGGAAATGAAACCAGAGAAAAAGACACACAGAAATAGCATTCTTATCATTACTTGAGCATTGGCCTGGGCTTCTTGCCTGAGTTTCCTGGATTGGACAAATGCCCAGTACCACACCTGGACACCCAGACTCTCTAGCTAAAGCCAAAACACACACGCACACACTCACATACAAATGCACCACACCCGGGCCGTTCCAAGCCAGATCCTGCACTCACACACATCACCACCTCTCTCTCTTTCTGAATATCATCTTTCGATATGCGAAGAAGTACGGCCGTTGTGTGTCCAGCTGGGAGAACTGAGAATATAAAAATGCTTTTGTAGGAACATGCATGCGTGAGCAGCAAGCATGAAAACATAACTGAGTTTATATTGATGTTAGTAATTGACTTTTAGTCAAGTAATTGCCCAAATAAAGTTTTGGTTTGAGCTGTCTCCTCTCCCTTTTTAGGTTTGCAAGGATTTACTTTGGCTCCGGAAAGTGAGAGTATGTTCACTTTAAGGATGATTATGGTTTAGTACAACTAGATCATAATTATACCCAATCATCAGTCCCAGTTCAGTTTTTTGTTTGTTTGTCCTCTTGAATTTGTCGTGTATGCTCAGTAATGTAATGTGTGTGTGTGTGCAATTAGAGCACCGGTGAGTAAAATAGTTTTGAAAAAAACAGCAGAATGAGTGACTGGCTGCTGTGAGGAACAAGAAGACATTGGCTCACCATGTCAGGGCCACAGCTGGTACCTTCTGCAGCAGGCATGAACTTCGTCTCACACCGGTGCCCTGTGCGATGACACCACAGCGACTTACAGATGTCCTGTCAAACAAGTCAAACACACACACACACATAAACACACTGGATGAAAAGTCTATACGTTTAGATATGGTGTTCTTCCTTTGACCGTGGACTGACAGCCTTTTGGCATCATGTTCCTCCTCCCTTTCCTCTTACTTGACCCGACAGCACCTGCTTCTTGCCAGGACCACCATCACACTGGTCAATAAGCCCCCACCGCCCCGATAACCGGGGATAAGCTTCTCCACAAAGCCTCGATGTCAAATCTAATCACTGTACTTCTTTAATGAAACGGGCTATAATTGTATGTGTCATCTGACCCAACAATACAGAGACAGAGCGAGCGAGTGAGCACAGAGGGAGAGCCGGGGTCGAAAGACAGGCGGCAGAGTCTGGCAACCCGCCCAACTGCAACTGGCAACAAGAGAGAAAGAAGGGAGGGTAAGAGCAAGAGGAGCAGCTTTGGTTTGTGTGTGTGTGTGTGTGTGTGTGTGTGTGTGTGTGTGTGTGTGTGTGTGTGTGTGTGTGTGTGTGTGTTTGTGTTTGAGTCTTTGTCCTCGTGCTGATCTGCTTCTCTGATGCAGAGCAGGTGGTTGTCAATGGCATACTGAAAATCATTCTACAAGAGCCCATCAGGGACAAAAACAGGGGGACAAAAGGCAGCCCCAAATCCACCGTTAATATGTGCAGGTTCATTTACCACCCACCAACTTGCATACACGTCTAAGAAATGCAGATGTAGTAGTTCTGTTAGGGAAACATAGCAGGGATTTAGAGAAGTCATGAATAGCCAAGACGATGCCATGTGTGCTAATCCGTCATAGGTACGATTGGGGAACGTCGATTTCCCAGCCAGTACAGTCCTAAAGAGGAAAGCCCATACTTTAAACAGCATTTACATGTGAATCAACATCACTGAATGCACATAAAGGCTTATACCAAGACCACAAGGCTTCAGGGGTGAGCGGCTGGTAATTCCCATTCAAATGATGGAATGCATTTTAATGGAGGGTCAGATGTGGGGGGGTTTAAGGTTGTTGTGCAAAAGACCATACTAATTAATAAAGGGCCAATTTAGCACTGCATTAATTGCAGCCCCTATATGATCTCATTACTGGTGGCTCATCTAGTGAGACTCAGTTTAGGCACATGAATAACACTTGGGGTCCATGTAAATTCAGGACTATTCAACTGCTATTGATTTGTTTCTTTGTAACTGCACAATACAGGATTAGTTTGATGAACTATTGTAGGACGGATCCTTCCTCCTTTCCTTACTCTTCTTTCTTTAGAGTATAGTGTCTTGGAGTATAGTGTGTTAAATTAATAAATAAATACCGGTAATTATTCTACCATTTTGGCCAGAACTTTCTCAAAAAAGAGACTCACAGTAGTTACAGTCAAGAGAATACCTTGGTTAAACCTTTTTTGGCCACTTAGGGGCAGCAGAAACATCTGTCAGTATATTTGCTTGAAAGCAAACATTTGTCATTTGACGCATCTAACAGATATAAAGTAAAATTAGCTTTTGGAATTTTTGGCAGTTGGAGTATTGGTGTCCAACTGCTGAATGTAAGTACATTACATATTCTCCTTTTATCTCTTTTTTGGTCTCCACCAACTCCTGAGGGAAACATCTGGCTCTCTGGGTGCTAAATATTCCACTTTGTTCACCAGCTAGAATGCTAATTTTGTCTTAGCTGGTAGCTTAGAGTGAATCGAAACAGTAAAATTGTGAGTACAATCATCAACAATCACAGATTAAAGATGCTATAAAACTCTGTGGAGCTGAGTGAAACTACATGTGATCATTTGTAAACGTAAAACCTTTTGATTAGAGCAGCTTTAAACCAATTTTTTGTGAAGAGGATATCTCACCTTGACAAAATCAAGGCTGCAGAGTTTGGCCTTTGAGCCCAACTGCCACTTGCATTGCGTGTCTGCATCATACAGCTGCCCGGGAAGCTGTTCAGGGTACTTGTACTGACCGATCTGCTTGGGCTCATCCACCAGGCAGGATGCCTGGGCTGTTCTGGTGAACACAGCAAACCACTCATGTCAGACAGGAAGAGCAATGACTGGCAAATAACAGTTTTTGTGCACTTGCGCGAGGCGTTTGGCCTACCCAAGGAATCGGCTGAGGTACTGTCGACTGCAGGTGGACCAGAAAAAGACCCCGTTGTTTCCAGCCAGAGTGGGAGACATGATGTTGCCTTCGGTCTTGCGACAAGGGTTCCCCTCACCATCATGGATCATTCCAAAACTGGAGGGAAAAATTAAAATAAATTGCTGACTTTAAAGGGTAAGTTTACATATAACAAGGTACAAAGACTTTGACTGACATGTAGTGTGAGCTCTTCATGAGCAAAAGTGAGGGCTTTTAAGAGAAAGAAGACGGCAGGTTTTCTGGTGATGATCCAGCTGATGTCATTGTTTACTCACCTTTTTCATGTTATACTATATAATAACATAAAAATACAGCTTGATGTATGCTTGCTGATGCTCGTAGCTAAGATATTCTCCCTGACTGTTTCATCTCTGCGTCATATGTTTAGCAATTACTTCTTTAGTAATTTGTCAGTGAACAGTTTTAAGTCTTGAGTCAACATGTTTCTTTCTAGATTCATTAGGATATTTCGGCTTGTAAATATTCTGACATATTATCACCTGGGTGACACTTTGTTCCTACTTTGTATTGAGAGCATGCCAGACAGAAAGAAGAGTTTTACTGCAACATGAAATAAAAGAAAATATCAAAAATAAATGGCCTCCAATCTCAATGGAAACGTACAAACACAAACACAGAAAACGTCTGGCCTAAGGCAGTTTCCATTATTCCCTCATAAAGTGTCATGGAGTTGATGAAGTAGTGCTCTAACGTAATGCTCTTACTTCAGAGTGTATTTGTTTCTTTAAATCAGGCCACATTTATTTAATTTAATATAGATTCCTTACATCCACTCGCAGCACAGAGCCAGTGCAGTGACTGATAATGTGTACTGCTTTGACACAAAAGTAAATGACACAGTTTCATCTGATTAAGTCTACAGGTTCAATTTCTGTCAGTGTTTTTGTCAACTTTGATTGTGAACGCAGCTTTCCAACTGTAGAATACAGAAAGTGATGTGGTGTGCAGAAACTGTTTGAGTTATTAAGTTTGTCGTGACGCAGTTTTTGTTAAACATACTTGTGTCCAGACTCGTGAGCGATGGTGAAAGCCAAGCCCAGTCCTGTGTCTTCATTGATGGTACAGCTCCTGTACTTGCTGCACATTCCACTGATTGGGGCAAAACCTAAATAAATTTATTTAAGACAAGGGAAAAGAAAAGGGACAAGGTGTTAGGAGTATGGGATACTTAGTTATTTACTATAATATACTGATGGTATAAAGAGCCGGAGGTTAACAGCACCTTCTTTCTGTTGAAACCTGACAGATTTGTCAGGCAACAAATGTCTATCACATTTGCATATTGCATAGATGCATGCATGGAGGGGGATTTCACTCCAGCTGCAAAGTGAAACACAAGTCCTGGCCAACTTAACTTAAGTTCTTTCCTAGACTTTGATATCTAATCAGGTTACAGGACTACTGCTGATATTGACAGCATTAGGAAAAAGATAAATGATCCTAGATGTGAGATTTACTGTAACTAACAAGCTGATGAAAATGGTCACAGTTTGTTCTCATTTTCTGGCAACAGTTTCTCCCAATGGACCCAAAACTATAAGAACATTTACTTTAAAAACATCAAAATGTAGTTGAAGAATGGCTGATGATACTGAGCCAGATGCTCAACTTCAACAACACAGGCAGAATTTGGGTCACACATAACTGTGTTTGTGTTGTTTCTCTCAAAGCCAATACTTCTTGACCTCTGTCTTGGCTTAGTTTTGTGCTGCCTTTTTTTCAGACATACTGAAGTTACATACAGCTAATAAATCATTCTTATTGTGAGGTGCATTTAACTTTTTTTTTATACCTCCTGCAGTTAATGAGATAAAGTGCTGCGCTGACATTACTAGTAATTGGTGGTGTGAAAGCAATATGATTAAGATATTAGCCAAGATTAGTTGGCTACATTGATGTCCAGCTGTCTTTTGTTCCTACAAGCCTTAAAAACAGGGTATGCAACGTTGGAGAAGTTAGCAAGAGACTGAGTAGAGTATCCAAACAGAGGCGGAGTGCGAGCGGGTGGGCAGATATGGTAGGAACGAATTAAATGATTGGCCGTGTTTATTATTACAGACCTGCGACAGCCACAGATAACAGATCATAGTTCCCACTCTTTTCTAGCCCTTTCATGCATGATGTCCACTACAGTGGAAAGATATTTTGAAGCCATTTTGAACCATTTAAGTTATAGTACTATGTCTCAACCACCATGTGGCGGACCCCTGTAGCCTTGTCTACAATTCCATTTGATTATTATGTTATCACTTCCTCCCCTATGTCCAACATAGTGGAGATAAACCCAGTTCTGTAAAATCCTTCTATTCTCAGAAAAGTGGACAAATAAAAAAAAAAAATCAACTAAATAGTATTAATTTAATAAAACGGATTTTAATTATATATTTCTTGTATATTTTGTTCTGTGTACGTTATGTGCCAATGGGTATATTCTGCCTTATTTTGTATGTTTTATTTAAAATTATGATATAATTTGCACCCAGTGATGGATTGGCAACCTGTCCAGGGTGTACCCCGCCTTTCGCCCGATGTCAGCTGGGATTGGCTCCAGCCTCCCGTAACCCTGTACGCAGGATAAGTGGTTGACGATGGATGGATGGATATAATTTCCACTTGAATAACTTTATACCACTTGCTTTTGGTAAACGTTTTTTTTAGGTTGACCTAAAAACATTTTTTTTAGGTTGTTTTTTGGACCTATATTGAGTTCCATTGAATCCCATTTGATGCTATTGATGCATGTAAAATTAAATATATAGAGGGAAAAGTTTATATGCATAGTTTTTAACTTGTTTAAAAGTAAAAACAAACATAAAAAATTTATTTACTTCCAAAAATTAGCTTTATTACTTTGTGATTTAATAATTCATGCATGAAAGAGCGACTGCTATAACTCAATAAAATCATCTATATCATGCTATATTTTAATATTGTTATTTTCATAGCATTGATATTGTATTTTTTTGTTTGTCTGTTTTCTTTTGTAAAGCCCTTTGTGTTCTGTGCTTAGCAAGTGCTTTTCTAATATTTTAACCATTGCTGCCTGAACACCAGTAACTAAACAAATAATAGCCTACAATTTTTCCAACTAACAAATCCCAGCATTCTGCTGAACCTTAGCTTTCTGAAGCCTCGAATATACTTCAGAGCGGACGCATACATTGACAGCTGCGGACGCCACGGACTTCTTCTTCTGTCTATACTACTTTCTTGAGTCCGCCTGGCGGACTTGATCCACCATGCATAGTAGATCACTTGGTGGCCTGGTAGCGTAGGGGGACTTGTCCGCGGGGTCACAAAAAATGGGGAGCACGCAGATGTCCGCACAGAGCCTACGCATACGTCCTCTGATGATAATGTTTTCATTACGGGGACCCTAGCGGTCCCTCGTGTACTTAAAACAAGTTGAGAAGTAAGCATTAATCTATAAATCTAATAAAAACTACCACAGTTACCAGCCAGCAGTGACTGATATTTACCTTTGGAAGATAATGTAACTTAAATTATTCAGAGTTTTGGTAACTTTAATTAATGTCATGTCTCTCATTTTCCAGGTATTTTCAATGACTTGGAAATTGGTCAATTTTTTTTCAGGTTTTCCAAGATGCATGGGAACCCTGCAGATTGTTTCATTTTTGTGTCACAGCATTTCATTTATTGATTACTGCTGGGATTTAAAAATAATTTAAACAAATATAATTTAAAAAAGCTTCTGGAATAAATTCCCTACCATAGCTTTAAGATTCATTCATGCATAAACTGAACATAAGTTCACCCTAAAGTGCAACATGTTCACTTCAGACATGGTGAAGCATGGTTCTTGCTCAATATTTGTTGCTTTTTTGCAGATTTTTAATTTTACTCACCCAAACCCTGGTGTGCTTGCTGTTTTTCCGATTTGACAGACAACTACGACATGTTACTTTTTATGAGCTCTTTCCCCCCAAAGTGACAGTTCAATCAAAGTGATGTTTGCATTTCTGGCCAAGGACCTTTGTTGCATACCCCCTCTCTCTATCCATGTTTCCTGTCTGCATCTACACTGTCACTATCCAAGAAAGGCAAACTGCCAATAAATCACACATGAGTGAGTGTTTAAATACTCCAGTAAAGTTTAGCTTTTGGTCACAGTGACAAATGAGTGCTATTCCTCTTTTATAGTCTCATCCGCTTGCACCTGTCAAACTTCCATTACTCCTCCACACCCACATTATCACTACTACTGCTAAACTGTCCACATGCCCAAAATTACAACATTTATGTCATTCAAGTGGTATTCAAGTTGTCACTGCTGAAGACAGCTCCCACATTTCACAGAACTTTGTCATTATACCACATACTATCAACTACTGCATCTCACTTGGCTAGAAAATACAAGGTTCAGCTTGTTGTGGATAGCTGAGCAGTCTTACCCAGGGTGTCACAGGGCTCATTCTTCCAAGAACAGATGTCCAATCCGGTGAGGAGAATGGCATGGTCATGCCGTTTACCCCCTTTGCCCACCAGACCTGACTGCCACTGACAGAAACTGTTGAGGGACTGGTCAGCATGGTGATTGATAGTCAAGCCCAGCTGGAAATCGAAGGAGAGAAATAGAGATACAGAGTAAGACTGATTCAGTGAATGAATTACCAGATCACCAGTGCTCATTTACTGCAAACTGTAGTGTGCACCCACTCACAGGATCATGTTCCAGTAGTAACAAGCTAACCACCACAATGTTGATGTCTGTCCCAATGGTGCCATCTTTGAAAAGACTGGAAACCTGCAAAAGAGTAGAAAACAGTTCAGTAGTATCCTATGATACAAGCTACTATTTAGCCTTAGGATGCAAACAATGCTCTCATCTTGGTTAGCTTGTCTACTGTATCGTATGATGTACAATGCAAACATTTTAATATAAAAACACTGATTATGAGAGAAACCAGCTTGAAACAGACATGCTAACCTTCCTGCAAAATTTTAAATTATATCCATTAGGAATTTCATTTAGACAGAACTTAAAGTTAGTAAGATTTTGAAAACCAAATTTAAAGCTAGCCTATGTAACTTCTGCTGAACAGTTTGCCAACAAGCCACAATTAGAAGATGACAAAGGCTACTTTTTCCCACCCTTACCATATTCATGACAGTGAGGACGTAGGTGGTGACGTTGTCCCTGCCGTGTTTCTCCAGCATCTTCCTGTCTGCCACAACCAGGGTTTCCACGTTCAGGCCCCCCACCCTGTTGGAGTTAATGGGCGATCTCTTTGCCCTTCCTGGCCCTTCTGCCTCAGGTATCGCAAACTCATCAGGCATGATGAAGCGGTCCTCAGCAGGAGGCATGGGAGCGTCTAGGAGGGCAAAAAGGGAAGGACGGAAGGGAGGAGAGACAGACAGGGTATGAGGGAGATAGACATAGACAGGGAGAGGAGGAACTTGGCAGTGAGGGTCAAATGAGTGAACTGTCTTTTTCCTGGCTCGTGTCGGGTGATAAGAGTACAGACTCGTGTTGAAAGGACAGGAAATTCACTCCCCACACAGCTTCCTACCTCTCACCACTAGAAGGAAAGATATAACGGTAAACTGACCTGTGGGTTGAGTAGCCGCATGCTGATGCAGCTCTATTACAATGGTCATTTAATACAGACATTAGTCTTCAAAATGAATGTGTACATATCAAGAGACTGCAATGGTTTAGGGTTAACTGCTCTTTTAAATATTAAATTAGAACATGTTATGAGGTGGTGATAATGCTGTAATACTGTGACATGCTTTTCAGAACCTTTTCTACCCTGGCTCAATAGAATTTGAATAGAATTGTCCCTTTTGGCAAAAAATCAATGACCAGTCAAATACTACCTTTACTCTATTAAAGTAGGACCTACATTGTATACTACATATCACATAGTAACATGGAAATTGCACATATCATTATATTATGTTACAATGCGTGGGGATTGTACAATATATCATTGCATCCTATCTACCTGAGTGGATTCTGTTGAGTCTGTCCTTGGTTTCCATATGCATATTATATATCTCATGGTTGATATGATGGATTACACCATAAAATTACAATAGCAAAGGAACATAGAGATGCTACTAGTATCTCAGGAATATCTCTCTTCAGTGCTTTAAGATATTAAATCCTTATTGAAATGTTAATAAAAGGATTTAGCAAAGATTTTAATATTTCTGTGACTGGAAATTCACCCCATGAATTCACTGCCGAAATAAATCATAATGTTAAAAAAGAGTTGTTGTTTTAAATAGCTAACATAAACACACAATTATCAGAAGGTGAAGTATAAGGAATATAAGGTTCCCTTACATACATTGCTTGCGGCGTCCGCAGAAGTGTTGCCTCTGCAGCTTTCCTTGCAGGTATTCATGGTGATGCTGCTGCTGCTGATGGTGATGGTAAAGGTATGGGTTGTCAGGTCCAGAAGAACTGGTACTAGATGGGCTGCTGGATCTTCTGTGGACAATGTGTTCTGCTGAGCGTTTGTAGACTACATGCGGGTGGTGACCATCAGGGGCGCTGTAGTTATGTTGTTCAGCTAGATGTTGGGGTAGCGGGGCAATCAAATACTCCTCCTGAGACACACGGATCAAACCTGACTGGGAGACACACATAAAAGGCAAGGACAATGAGTGAAAACCACACATCACTCACAAAAACCCACAAACATGATTCCAGATGAAGTTTACATTAGTACTTGTAATATTATACGAATAAATAATAATAAATATTTGACAATTAGAGACTACTGACCATACAACTTTTTAAAACAGTGTTTAGACACACATAATATTAAATGTATTTACAGCTTAAAGCAAAGGGGACATGTCACAAAGATTGTGTTCAATAGGTGTGTCTTTGTAAATTTGGGAGTTTTAGTACAAATGATTCTCTCATGTGTATTAAATCATTACAGGTCTTGGTACCTCTGCACTCTGTCCTGTCCTGTACACACCACCAAACAATACAGGAATGCAATAGTTCTTTTGGATTCCTGCACCCTGGAGAAGCTGCATGGCTGTCATTAAATTCAAACAGGCCTTCTGCATGTAGTAATGTACATGGCACCAGTGGTATGAACTGTACATGTTGCTTGAGTTACTGCTTCCAAAGACAACATGTCTAGTCTATACACAGACAGACAGCTGCCATAATGACATAAAAATCATGTACCTGAAATACTGTACAAAAAACACCTGATATTTGATAGCACAAAGCTATCTAGTCTCCTCTACCTGACCTTGACAGAGCTACAGTGTTGCTGGAGCAGCTGTTGAGTGAAGCCAACATTCATTCCAACTTTAATGCGAGAGCTAACACACATTTCACTGATCAGCCCCACCTACACTTACCACCTAACTTTGTCCTAACATTAGGCAGATGTGCATAGTGCGAGAGCATACAGCTATTGAGGGGAGGGGATGTCTTATTTAGTTGGAAAACAGAATAGCGTGAAATTGCAATTTTTACGGCGAGCTGAGTTGTTTTTTTTTATCGATTTTAACAAAATTTAAATCATGTGTTCAGCTAGAGTTAAATCCAGGTTAGGGCTTTACTTCAAAACATAATTTACTCAAAGCAGACTACATTGCAGGACTTGATGACATATTCATATCAATTACAACATCAGGTTCCTGGCTTTCTTTCTAATGCGATATCTGTCCAGTGTACGTGCACTTTCTCAAAACAAAGTATATTGTGTAATTGTTATTTTCCCATATTTCATTCAATTTCGAAAAGGTCAAAAAGGGTATATTTTAGGGATTGATTAATATAATTTAATAGGAAGTTAAACAGAGGATTGATTTAGACACATTTTTGAAATGTAATACTTTTTCTCTTGGAAATGTTTACCTGGGATTTAAATCAAAATCAAGAAGCATTCTTCTCATTCACTACTTCATCTATTACTTGACACTTACTTATCATACATTGTATTTACTACTTTGGAATAGCCAGCTAACGTTTCATTCAGTGGACACACACATATGGCTACATTCATTTTTCAGAATGTTTTACAAGCCACGTCAACATCCAATTTTCTTTCCCTGCTGCAGAAAAAGGCACATTTTTAATTTACTGTGCCTTTCTTTTCATGTTTTGGCCTCAGAGGAATTATAAAGCAAATTAATGTCCAGCTTACAACCATATTGTCATCGCAGCAGACTAGCTCAGTGTTGTGGGTCTCTGTTTTAGGCGAGCGGCCATAGCTGCCCTCTGAACTGAGAGACTGAGCTACTGAAGATTCAGGAATTCTACCTAATTCACTCCACGACCCACCAAACGCACACAAAATAGCTGTGCAATCAGACACACACACACATTCATAAGAGCACACACTCACTGAATGTATCAAAAATACACACACATACACTCACTGACCCAATGACCTGTGAACTTTCTGTGTGTGTGTGTGTGTGTGCGTGTGTGGGTGACTGGACCCTACTAATGTTGAGCTGACCCCATTCCCCCCAGACTAGCAGGTGGCAAAATAAACAGAGGCAGGACAAAAGGGAAGCCATGGTCAGGCTCTTGTTGTCAAAACAGTGCCTGGATACGTGGCAGGCTGCCATCATCATCCCCTTGCATCCCTCTAACCATCCATCCATCCAACCATCTCTCAAACCATCCAGCTGCCAGCACAACTTTCATCTATCCATAAATCATCTTCTCCTTCCATCAATCTTCCGTGGCGCGATGGGAAGTTTTACAGGAAGTAAACTGTCAAACTTAATTATTTTGACTACATGTAAGGTCCACACGGTCCAGTGGTGGAGAGTTTTGTTCTGCAGTGTCAATGGTTTGAACTCCAGCACATCAATACCTGCCAAAACCACCCTGAGTTAGATACTCCACAGCTACCTGCTCCGCCGGCATCGCACGTAAAGGCTGAATCTGCAATCACAGGGTGGAATGAAAGTTTCCCCTCAGGCCATGATTAAAATATATTAAATCAAAGACTTGAATTGAGAGAGAGAGCAGGTCCTTGGTAAAAAATAGCCGCAGCCTCCCAAAATAGATTGGAATTCAAAACAGAGCTTGAGGAGGTCAAAGGAGGTGTCTCCCATCAGCACACACTGCTGTCGCTTCTCATTTACCCATCTTTTCATCTGTCATTCTGCCTGGCATTTACAACAGACCTGACCTGTAATAACATACACCTCATCAAAGAATCCTCTTTTAAAGATGAAACACTTACTTTTTTTTATTTTTTGACAGCTAGTTTTGTCAAACAGTATCAGCGTAATCATCCCGCAACGCTGGGAAATAATTTCAGAACTTTTTAGACCCCTTTAGAAAATGATTTGGTAGTTATTAAGACAACATGAATATGAGATTATATTGTACAATTCAGTCTTTTTGCAGTACATATCATCTAATTTCCACTGCATTCCAACAATAACACTGTGAAAGGCCCAACTGTCTGAAGTTACTTCATTAACTTCCTCCCATCCATTACATCTCTCTCTCTCACACTTGCTGTGTTAACACATCTGCCAGCTCTCCACTTTCTTTTCCAGCAGTTAACAGATGGAAGTGTCTGTGATGATAATGACGGGAAATTAATTCCATCTGCAGGAATGGTAATAATGGGACTGTGTGTGTATGTGTGTGTGTGTGTGTGTATGGATTACATTTTCTTTTGTCAAAATGTACGCTATGTTTTGGCAAATACCAAAGACAGAACAACTAATAAAACACAAGCGTTACCTGCCTTTCAGACCCAACAAAGTAAAACATAAGCTACTAAAGTTCTAAGTACAACTGCACCAAAGGATTGACACCACATCTCAGCTCTTAGTGTCTAAGTGTGATGTGTAGACAGATTTATAATTCTGCACTAAGGGGTTTCAGCGTAGCTAGGGATAATACGTACACGGCCACAGTAGCTACACCATAGGCTACGTCACAGCTGATGTTGCCTCCTCAAAAGTGGAACTATTTCGCTGTGAAAAAATCACAGCTTTTAACATTTTGACCCAAAGACTGACATTATTTTTCTAAACATTAAGCATCTTGCATGTTATAGAGTATATGTACATAATAATGCCTGCGTTGAACTCTTTTTATGACAAATGAAAGTGAAAACAATGCTCGGGTGCTGACCTATACGTTTAATGGTGTACGATGGACAAGATAGATGAGCTGTATAGAGTTTTCACACAGTTTCCAGACACCAGAGAAAGGCCAGCTGCGGCTTTGATACAGCAGACCTCTAGTTATCTCCATACATTAACATTTGTAAGACTTGGCTAGATTAAAGGAATGAACACTCTTCGCTAAACACCACTTTACTCTCCTCCCACGTTCACATGCAGACGCATACATTTCTCTGACTCTCACACACAGATTCACACAGTCAGATTACAGGTTGAACTAGGTCTCCCCCAATCAGCAATGGCACTATTTTCTACATGAGAAAACTAGGGTTAAAAAACTCATTTCCTCGGGTAAAACCAATGCGAGCCACTCCAAAAACACAGCTCTGTTTCTTTGGCAACATAACGGTTTGTGTGGGGGGAGGCGGCATCTTTAGCTTGTCTCTGTATAAACTGTAGCCTCTTTTAAGGTTTCCTACCATGATATTACAAGGCAAATGAGTAAGTGCTTACATGCTGTTAAAGACTAGTGCCGAGCGCTGAGAAGCCCCAAGCTGGTGATTACCGAGCTCTAAAGCACATCTGCAATCCAGTTCAGCAGAGAATCATGTGAACACAGTGTCTGTTGGGTGGGGGGAATCATACAGGCGCAGAGAGGCCCCTCAGGCATCTAACTTTTTCAACAGAATCACAATCTGAGTAATTACAGTTTGCTCAAGAAAATTATGTGTCTTTAAAATTTAGTAAGAAGTGGGTAGAGAAGAGGTGGTAACTTTGGATCTTGGCTCAGAAGAAGATGGCACAGTAGACAAGAGCCAAGCAGCAATGACAGGGCCCAACATCGGTTGAATTTTATCCTCCTTTAACTTCAAATGTTTCACAGCGCACAGTAGCATTCACGGAAATCCAACAGGATTGGTGAAGTGCAGCCGGGCCGTTCGTTTGCAACCACTCCATTAGCGCTAGTATGTCTTGATAACCCTCTTCATGTAAGACTGATCAGGATCACAATGTGTCAACAGCCCGGGGTCTTGCAGTCCTTGTTTTGCCTCACTAATTGTCTTTGAACAACGTACTGACACCCTGTGAGCATGTCTGAGGAACACAGCAGAGGTGGGCACGCACAAAGAGAGAAACCGATGGTGTTGGTAAAATCTTTTGTCATTTGGAGCCTTGGGCACGGTCCCGCTCGTTATCCCGTGTAGACACAGCAGGGAACAGGAGGGCTACTCCCACACCAGCCCATACAAATGGAAATGTCATTCTTCAAAGTGCTGTTAATTGCACTCTAACTGGGTTACAGTGAGGCTCTAACACTTTTACAGACTTAGAAATGCAGTGCTGCTGTGATGTAAATTATGTAAAAGCTTAATTAAAATGAAGTTAAAGATTCTTAGTTCTACTGAAAGGCACCGTACATGTGCTGTCATTTGTGTCATAATACCTTTTCCACTTTCCAGCAATGAATGAATGAGCTGAATGAACGGGAGGTTGCAAAGGAAGCAAAAGGATTTATTCTTTGGAAACAGGAAAAAAATATTTCTGCAGCAGGTCATTACACCCAGTGATGATAAAATGGTAAAAAGTAAATGTTTCCAGCTCCCCCTGCGGGATTCAGAGTCGTTCCCAGGAGCAGCAGCTCTACTCTGAGCTCCCTCAGGATGTCCGAGCCCCTGACTCTATCTCTAAGGCTTGCAATCACTCCATTAGCCACTTGTATCCAAGATTTCATTCTTTCAGTCACTGCCCAAAGCTCACGACCATAGGTCAAGGATGGAACGTAGGTCGGCTACTTCGAAGCTTTCATTACTGCTGCCACTGCACCAATTCGCCGAATCACATTGTGTTCATAGAGCTTCAGATCAGTCTTCAACACAATACAGTTGTTCAAACTCAGAGACAAGCTTTTGGATTTTTTTTCTGTAAAGATTTAGTTTAATTGGAGAGCTTTAGATGCTAGGGCTGATATTTCTTGTTTTGTCCACCTCTCTCCAGTCTCTACAAAAGATGTGGCGAGGGCAAAGTTAGCCACACTCTGTTACTAATTATGAGTATTTTTACTTTACATTACTTTTAGACCTGACAATGTCCCGTTAAGCTGGTTGCATTCTTCTTCAAAAGTACTGTTCTGACAGTATGAAAGGGGAAAAAAGTCCTTGTCAGAAAGTTAGACAGACGGGGTGTCGTCACACAATATGTCTGCAACAAAAAATCCAACAATAAGACTGCTTTCTGAAAAGATTAGGCAGGTGTGCACAGGTGTGAAAATGGGCATGGCTTCAAATATTCTGTAAACTGTTCTCTCCACATTCCTTGTGTTCCTACTTTGGCTACTAATCATAGTTTCTGCTTACCACACCATCCCCCTTAGTATTTGCACTAATAAGATTGTGATGAGTCTGACCAAAATCTGGATTACTAAATTAGTAAACAACTGATGCAACAGATTGATACCATATCATATAAAACCATTTTTTCAAATACAATCCTCACCGGGAAATATTATTATTAAAATTATTATTCTATAGCCTGTTAACTGACCTATTCTACCAACCACTACTAATACTTTATGATGACTGTCATCTCACCGCTCCTACATAGGCAAACATTTTGAAAGCCTACGTACAACTTTGCTTTTTGCTGAAAGACCGTTTCATTTGTCCTCTGACCCAGAAGCCATCATAGTTGTGTCAATTCAGTCAGGCCAACACTGTCTTTAAGGACACTGACACAACAGTACATAACAGAACTAGTCACATGCCCAACAATAATTATTAGAGATTCAAGAATAGAAGGCAGCCCTTCGAGTCAGCTGTTGTAATAACAACTTCCTGCTTAGTTAGTATAAGTTTAGAACATATTGATTTGAGGCCCAAGTTCACCTATAAGCCTGGACTGTTTTACCACAGCACCAGTGAATGCAGCGCAGTGGTGACAGTAGTAGGTCATATTTGACGTATGGGCTCTGTTTGTAGAGGTTGCAGCATCCACTTGAAGACTTCAACACCAGCCATTAGTCTTGTGTGAGAAAGACCTTGCACAGACTTGAGAGGACGTACAAGCACACACACACACACACACACACACACACACACACGCAGCCTTTCTGTTTTTTCTCCTCCTTTCACACACACAACATCCCACACCCATGCTGAGAGCCTGATCCCCCTCTCCTGCTGGCATCTAACAGAGGGCACTACATCACTGTCAGCCTCCAGACCACCAGGGACCGGCTCCGGGCCACTCTCCTCTTGTAGCGCCAAGCTCTGAGCTCCTCTATGGCCCAGCCCAGTCGCTGAATTATGGCCAAGTCAGAGAGGCATATTGTAGTGGGGAGACGTTCCAATTTGTTGGCCTTTACAGAAAACAGACAGGTACAAATGGCCCAAGTGCTGGCGGGAAATCAGTCATTCAAGTGTCATTTTAACTTTGCAAAAGCCTAAGGGATTGGGAGCACACTAACAAACACACACACATCATATGTTGTCTCAATTCCCAGCCATGTGGATGAGTAATCATATATTGTCTCAGCTCCATAAGGAGTCCAATGGGATTACAACATCTACACATGTTAAATAGAAACATAGAGTGTTTAAATTAAGGCTTTTGGGCCAAATAGTTAATAGTTCTTTTCAGATGTAATTTACAGACACTTTTTTAGATATTGAATGTAATTTCAAAATCCCATGCAGCACTTCTGCAGTAGAACTGACTTTTAAATCAATTATTCTTGGAATACATATTTAATTTTAAAGAACAACAAAAGAACTTAAAGAGGCCTTGATGCCAGCAATTCTTGTGCAAGTGAAGACGTCACATTTCCCAACAAGTAATGGAGCTCAGGATCTCATATATTCACACTGTGACGTGTTCTATAACCACAAAGCCTTCCAGAGGCTACAGAACATCCAGCATCAATAACAAGGTGCGGGAAAAGAGCAAACACTGTTTTTCACTCCACAGGGAGCACCATTCCTGGTAGGGACAGACAGAGGCCATAGGTTGAGCACCCCTCTTACAACAGTCATTAGTGGCTGCGACAACAGGCGACGGCCATCAGACAGGTTTGATCTGAGCTGCCGGAAAAGATGAAGAACAGAAATTAGGAGGTGTTTATTGACACTCACTCTATTGTTTTTTCTCTCACACATAGGTGCGCTAACACACATTTAAGCTATAAACTGTGACACCTGGGGGTTTGCTAGGTCATTAGGCAAACTGCCAACACACATCCAAGAAGTCTCCCCAACTCCCGTGGGCTCGAGTGTGTATGCATGAGAGTAGTGGAATGAAAGGGAGAATGTTTTTTGTACAGTAGTGTAAGTTTAGATGTGTGCAAAGTTCTTAATAAAATGTTTTTGTATTGTATAGTCTCAGTTTTCTTTAAGATGCTTTGAATAGTGTAATGCTATTGTAACCGAGCGTCCTTGTTCACGTAACTTTATATAATTAATAATGCAACAGGAAAATAAGTCCAGACGTCTGAATTTAAACGTTATTATTTATTTAAAACTAGGGATGCACCGAAATTAAAATTCTTATATGAAAAATAATGAAAAAATTAGCTGAATACCAAGCAACTACATTGACATTTTGTCCATTTATTCTGCCTTTTTTTTTACCATTGCATAAATTAAATAGTCAAAATGTGTTTTTACTCAGTGTTTCCCACAGGATTTGGAGAGACTATGGTGGGTGGGTCCGAGGCCCGGGAGGGTAAAGTAAATTACATGTGTCCATTTACATGTAATATGTTTTATACTTTCTGTGAATATAATCCAATTAATCTTATTTTCATACTGTATAGACACCTTATTTTGAAAACCGGACGTTGTCACATGTTGTGTCACGCTAAATTCATCAAGTCCGACCCAATTTGATAAATAATGTTTTATGTGGTTCTTGTGTCGTGTAACATGAAGACTTCACAGCCTCTCTTCAGTTAGGACTCATACTGCAACACTTGTCTTTGTAAAGAGAGAAACTGACAGGATAAAGTTGCTAACCTGCCTGTCAGCTCGCACTGGTAAGTTTCAGTGGATTTACCATAAAGGCTTGAATATGTGTGCACTCCAATTTATTTATCAAACCAGAAGGGGTTTTCGTATCAGTTGACGATAAAGCATCTGCCTTTGCTCCTCTGACTTGTGGGGTGCATCAGGGGTCAATTCTCAGACCAGTTTTATTTTAATTAAACTTGCTCCCCTTAGGGCACCTGATCCGTCAGTTTGGCTGTGCGATTTATCACTGCTACACTGATGATACACAACTTTACTTATCCGTTAGGCCTGTACTCTGCACAAGTGTCTGACCGAAACTTTAGTGGATAATAACATATTTTGTATGGAATGAATATGCAGATGCTCCGGTTTAAGATGAGACCTAACTTTGCTATGGATGTCGGTTTTTGAGTCACAACAAAGGCCAAAATGTGGCCTGCAACAGACCTACTAACAGACTATGACTTCTTTTGAGCCTAGCCAATTGCCGGAAATGCCTTTTGCTATGTCATATCAACACATATTGTAAAATGGCGAATATTGCTGAAAAAAGAAGTGTAAGCTTTACCATAGTCTCAGTCAAAAAAATAGTTTATTCCAGAAATTCTGAATCATCGCAATGACGAGAGGTCCTTGAGCATACAGTCAGAAATGTGCGCAAAAAATATTAGGCAGAAGGGTCAAGTACTATGCTAGCTTAGCTGCAGACTGATACACCCATGCATACACAAACACACAAGACCAAACGCATGATCCCCTCTGGTGTGCGAAGAATTTTACAATTCAACCAGCAGGTCTTTAGTGAAACCTAAAGAGAAAGTGTACTTTGTTTTCTCTTTTTGTCGGTAGAAGCCGACCAAATATAGAGCTATGTTCAAACATGGGATATGATCAATCAATTAGTGTCGCCTGCTGAACCAAATCTGTATCAGAGATCCTGACGCATCTTGTCTCATGATAAATTTTGTTTCTAGATGACAGTCTGAACATTCTGGTAACTCATTATAAATGTGCCGTCTACAGTATGAATTAACACATTTGCTCATTTCCGCTGAAGCATAATATATTTCATAAAAGAACTGTGATAATTTCTTCTGACGTTAATGGAGGCAGTCATTATTTCAGGCGAGGCGGTCTGCCTCCACTGTACTACCCTGCGGGAAACCTTGACATCAACCAGCTGTTTCAACCAAGAACAGACAAAATATGCCAACCATTGTGCTTTTTACAGTTCACATCTACATTTGATCTCTTCTGCTTTTACTAACAACTAGACATCATGCCCTGATGACACTGTGCTTGGTGCCTGTTACAGTAAGAGGAAAACTGATCCATTGAATTGGTCACTCTGAGCCAAAGTGTTCAGTTTCCATAGAGCCTAACCTGTCTCTGACCTGGAGTGCAAGGGCTTGGGAAAGGTCACAGTAAAGGTTATGACCAGCTCGGCCGCAACCTGACACAGCCAGCCTGATGTGGGGTGTATTCAACACTCAAATTTTTCAGTAATGAAGACATGCTGAGTATAACGACCTACTGTGGTTTTTAAAGCATCATACTGGGCAATTTCAAAAATGTTGCTTCAAGTGTATTTCTCAAAGCCCACTAAGTCTTATACAACACTTGTATGCAAACTTTAAATAATACAATACAATGCGATTACTGAAGTATATGATTTCACTCCAACACAGAACTGTTAGATGTGGCTGCATAGCTAACTGACAATAAAATAAAAATCATTGCACGTTAATCCACTCATAATATGTTTAAAGAGTATAAGAATTATGCAATATATCTGAACATAGTATATCTAGGGCTGAAATGCTTGGCCGATTAATTGATTAGTCGATCTATAGACAATTAATCCCTAACTACTCTTAGAATCGATTAATCGCTTAAGTTATTCATCAAGTATCTTCACCCATCTGAGGACTTTCTTCATTTGTCTATTTTATGTCATTGTTAAGTGAACAAAAAGGGTTTAGGACAGTTGGTTGTACAGAAAATTGCAATATGAAGAGATCAACTTCATCTCTCGAAAACTGTGATGAGTTATCGTTTCTATTTTCTGACATATTGAAGTCCAAACAATACAATTAATCCCGAAAATATTGATAGGAAAAATCAAGAATACACAGAAATGTGTAGCCTTATATAACTGCAAATCCTATAGTGTATTTTCATTATTATTGTTTCCTTATTTGTCCACCTACTGTACTTTGTCATTCATTTATTTATTCACAAACTGGGGGAAAATTTTAAACTTCTGATTACATTGTGAGGATATATAGTGGGACTACTTTTCTCACAGGCACCAGCCCCAGCAGGCTTGGCAGTGCAGGTCTCAGATCTGCCCTCGTCACCCCAGAGAGAAGAATCCTACCCTGGGAAGGGGCTGGAAGGACAGAGGGGAGCAGTAAATCACTTCTCTTCTCTGCATTCACAAGAGTGGCTAGCAACTCTGAACTTGCACTCCATAGTAAGAACTTGTGAGAGTCCAGGTTGACACCACCCAACACCCACCCACCCCCATACACACGGGCTGAGGGGATTGGGGTCAACCAGCAAGGCAACCTCTGATGTGAAACCCTCAAAAGAAGAAAGAGAGAAGACCCCCCTCCGCTCCTCTTACAAATCAGAGAGGATTACATCTGAAATGACATCCTTTCATCTCTCATGCAAAAGAGAGACAGACAACTTCATTTCACTCAGAAACACAAGTGTGGCACATGAGTAATTAAAAACCAACAAATACTACCATGTTTAATTAAAGGGGATTTACAGTAGAAAATCCCCTTTGCCAGTCATCCATCCATCCTGCCCTGCTCTTAATACCAATCTATGTGCCTGATCTTAATTTAACCAGCTGAATCCCACTTCCATCTGCTTGGCCTGAATGTGGCCTTGGTTTGGCCAAGTAGCTGATGCTGACACCTCTGCTGCTATTAAAAGGCAGGTCAAGTCCAAAAACCCTATTTCAGACACTTTCTTTTCGCTTTTCTCCTCTTTCCTCGGCCCTGCTGAAAGGAGACAATGACATGAAGTACGAGGAAGCTCTTTTTCTTTCTTGCTTTCACCCCATTTCTTCTCCAAAGCCCTTTGACATAAACAGAGTCCATGTCGCCAACTCTCTATAAAGAGACCATACAGCTTCCCTGGGATCTTCCACCCCAAACAATGAATTCACATTATTATTGCACAACACTTTCTCTCTCTAGTGCCTCACTCCCAGCCCAGCCCAGTTTGCTTCCCATTCATTATTTCACCCTCATTGCTTTTCTCTCTCTTGTGTTTCCTGGATTTCCCTGTCTTTTTTCTGAGTTGTTCCTCTTTAGCATTGTTTTTAATCCCACCTAAATCTTTTTCTCGAGTCTGTCAGTGCATCGAGGAGGCTTGAATGGCTCTTTCCGCATTTGTACTTAATCCAAATATTCTGTGAAGAAGGCCTAGATGAAAAGCAGGGGTCAACTGCTTTTGCTGTTTTAAGCCTCACAGCAGTCCAACAGCACACACACACACACACACACACACACACACACACACACAGGCTGATGCACTGAGAAAAAGAGACGGAGAGACAAGGAAAGGTCCAGAATTCCCTTCTGATGCACTTGTCATTTTGTCTCACTTCACATCATTCACCTATCATATTTATAACAATGTTGCTTATCTGGCAGAGATATATAAAAACCGAGTCCATTTAACAGGGCTACTGAACATCCAACCGACGATGGCACTCGGGTCGCACTTGGAATAGAAAAACAAAACAGGCAAAAGCTTGGGAGACAAAAAATAGATCAAAGTGTCCGTCATGGCCCATTCAAAAGAAATCACAACCCAATCACATTATGTTCTTGCAGCGCTTTTAAGAGAACGGGTCAGTGGTGTTTTATTGTGAGTGGGAGCTAGCCTAATGAAAGGGACAATGCGAAGATTAGCACTGCCAGCCAGGCGGCTCAAACTTCACCCTGGCTGTAATTGCTGCAAACAAGAGGAGACGTAGAGGCAGGGCAAACAGAGGACAAAAGAGCAGGGCAAGCAAAGAAGGAGGAGGTAAGAGGTGGTATGAAGGCTGGATGATAAATGGAGTTACGGCTTTTATGGAGGTGTAGTGTATCCATCTGGTCCAGCCTGGTGTGGGATGTGTCAAGGAATGTGTGCTTGCTGGTGGACCAGAGGGTCCAGGCAACTCATAAACGAATAGCCTCTTGTAATTACAGTCCTAGTGTTTTAAGGAAAGAGCTCTGTATCTTGAATGTGAAGAGTTCACACAAATCAATCCAAGTCCATACCTAAAGCTGAAACATAGCATCATCGATATTTTTTTCTCAGAAATAAAGACAGGTCATAAGAGGTTTGGGAAATATTCTTTTAATTCTGAGACAGAGAACATCAATATCAGTCTCATTTTTGTGCATTAGGTATAGAGCCGAGTCACAACGTGTTTAGCTGGAATAGCTAAAAGACAGGAGGCAGAAGAAAACAGCTAGCTAAGGTGGTGCTGTTCAAAAATGAAAATACGACTAACACTTCTAGAGCTCGCAAATGAACTGAAATGTAAAAATGATTTTAGGATGAGTTACATGTTGGGGCTATGCTTCACAAATGACAGTTCATCCAGCAGCTCAGTACTTCTCTGCAGCATTTTCAGCTAGGTTTAGTATGGTTAGCTGGTTACACTGCGTAACCCCTGAACACACAAATTGTTGCTTTTACTTTTCTGTTTATGTATAGGCAACCTCAGCAACCATCAGCTATTGCAGACTGCCTCTTTTGCTCTCTACCCACACTGTTTACTTGCATGCAACCAATGCTCGCTCAAACGTGATTGGTCAATAATAATGAATACAAACTGACTACAAACCGAAACCAGAGCTTCTTCGCCTCTGATAGCAGAATTTTGTCTCTTGCCTACAGATTCTGCACTAAATTGCATATTTCTGTTTAGATCAATGTACTGGTTAGGCAAACAAGATATAATAGGTTAATTAAGGAGTTTTAGAGGTGGTGGTAAGCTTTTTTAAAAATCACTTTAGAAGGCTAGCTAATTCCCCACTTCCAACCTTATTCCAGCCTCTAGCCCATTTGCGACCTCTGCTACTTACATTAGCTTTAGATAGCGTAAGCCAATAAGCAAACCTTAGCTTGCCTGTTATACAGCAGCAGGTTCAAAGGTATTTTGTGACCCAACATGTGTCTGTCTGCCCAGAAATTTTGGTTTGCTCAAGGTTTAACTCTAAAATCTAATATTTCCACAGACTGCGCCGGTCACTGCCACACCACGTGCAGCAGACTTAACGAATGGCCCAGCGAAAAAGCAGAAAGAAGGTTGAGCTATTCCTTCGCGTGTTCATTTACGAAGTGTATAGCAGTCGTGGTCACCGAGGATAAGTGGACATAGCAGTCACGCCTTCACACAAAAATGAATACGTAAACAAAGGCAATGACTTGGAAAACGTGAAAACACAAGAAGTCCGCTTCTTGACATGGCAAATACAAATGTTAAGTGGATGAAATATTCAATCTAGGTCCTCTTTGATCAATACGTCAGGTGTGTGTGTTTTTCATGTGGACGGGCTTTACAAAAAAACGTGAAATTGAATTATAGCCTTTCTACGTGTGCCATACCTTCAGCAGTGTAATATTTTTCTCCTCCCCTGCTCTGCTCCTTATACCCTTTCATTCGCTTTCATCCACTCCTCCCAATGTTGAAAGAAGTGCCTGACAAAGCACTAGAGACCGATGCTTACACTCATGGGCAATGATGTCATGTTACAGTTCACTCATAATATTACCACGGTCTCAATTGCACAGGCAATGATGCATCAAAATAAACGGGTCATTAGAGGACAGAAGGCTTTTAGGGCATAAAAGCATGGAGCTTGAGGTAGGGGTGGAGCACAAAATCTGTTCAGTGAGAGCCTTTTATCTCCAAAATGTCCCCCAAACTTTTTGGAAAATGAAAAACATTAGCATGTTTGAGATCATTTGAAATGTTTCATCAACCCAAGGGATGGTGACTTTTCGCAAACCCTGTAGAAACGTAACACAAAATGTAATGTACTTAAAGAGATAACCATGTCATCAATTTAAAGCAAAACACAAAATGAGCTTTTCACATGAGTTTCTGGCAGACACTTACCAGTCCAGAGCACGTCGATATGGCTGCAGAGGAGGCCGACAGGTTTCGGATAATTCCTTGATACAGGCATTTGTGAAACCCTTCATCACCCATCTGTGTGGCGATGCCATCCGGGCCAAGCGTCTGCACGGTGAACCCCGGGCCGACCACAGGGGACGGATGCAGGTCCAGGTGCATGTCCTGCCCGAAGGCCGAGAGTCGGTAGTGCAGAGAAGAAGAGAGGGACCTCCTGCTGCGATGGCTTCGCCGGGTCACATCGTGAGTCAGGTACCCTCCCTGAGAGTCCACCTCCACCGGGGTTACAAACACGTAGTCTGAGGAAGAAGAAAGAACATTTGCTGCATGTCAATTACTTTTGTTATTTTAAAATCTGATATCAAACTACATCATGGACTCGATCAAAGTAGCTCAACAACACCCAGAAACGCTAGATATATCACAAGCATCTAAACAGGTTACTGTCACTACAATGACAAGCTTGTGTTCAAGTGAAAAGTTTAGTGCTCCGCTGTTGCTCAGAGCGCAGCACTTCATATGGGTCACAGATGGCTTTTAACAGAAGCCATGACGCCAACATTATACATCCATGCATGTCAGATATGGGTCAATACTTCAGAACCAGAGGTTGTAAATTTATGATGTTCTGATTTCATACAGTTGCCATGGTGTACCGGTCAAATGCAGTATGAATCTACTAACCATTTTAAGACACTAGAACAGTGAGACTCCACAGTAACAAGTCCATAATGTTTTTTCATTGTTTCCTATCTGTTTCAACCTTACTGATTCAACAAAGGATCTAACTTTCTTTGTATTCAGCACCTAAACCCCTTCAATGGTGCGACTTTGGGAGAATCAGAATGCTTCGTTCACAACCTGAGAAGAGTTCCATCTTCCCTCTTTCCTCATGTTCATCATCTCAACTTGTTTCTTATGAGGGAATCCCTGAGTGTGCACTGCACTCATTGGTGGTGCATCCATAGCCGCTGCAGCAGTGTCAGCACATTATAATTTAGACCTGAGCCGGGGTTCCTAACACTTTTTACCACATAAGATGTAGACGTGTTAGTCCGTTTTGTAACATTCCTAATTCATTCATTCAGGATCATCTTTAGGAGCCACTGGTCCAATAACTAAACCCATCCCTGACATATATCTCGTTTTATTTACATTCTCTCTACAAACATGGAATCATTCCAGCTGAAAGTAACATCCACAGATTTCAAAAGACAAGCACTCACCGTGATTTAATCCGTGGCTGTCGCTAGAAGAATAGCTGGCCGAAACGGTGTGGGAGGTGTGTGAGCAGTAAATGTGCAGCGTCTGCAAAAAAAAAAAAAACAACATAAATGGACAGGTAGCAACAGGTTGCAAGCACTGGAAGAGGTGGAAGCCAAAAAGTGATCATTAGAGCCCCTCTGTTGAAACATGAGTTGCACACACAGTTTAATTTGGGATGACAATCACTTGTCTAACTTTTCACCACAATCAGTGAGCATAGCAGTGCAGACACCAGCTTGTTTTTGATATAAATCAGACTGAAAAGAGACAAATGTTTGTTTGTTTTGGTCCCAAACTAGATTGGTTGTTGTTGGATTTAAGAGTGTATACATGTTTAATGAAGTGCCACATGCCTTGATAATATTCCAGGATAAGAGGGTGGACAGGAGCTTGATTGAGGTGCAGCCGACCAGCGGGATGGGTAAAGTCCATATCAGAAGAAAAAGGCAATCCATGGTGATGACATGCAAGCTGACACCTCCCCCGTTACCTCCTAAAAGAACGCAAAAGTGGTAATAACCTGCGGTATCGCATAATGCAATTTTCTTGCATTGTTAAGAGGTTTTGTTCCCCGCTTCGCTCGTGCAGGTGAAGTCGGCAGGTTGCAGCAGCCGGCGGTGCGCGCAGACGTAACGCGCACTCATGAGAGTGAGTGAGTGGATGTGGGTGTGAGGAGGAGCGGCAGGTAGCGGTGTCGGGGATCACCGGGAGGAGCGCTGACTGAGCACTCAGCCCGGCTCTGTGAGAGTGGGTCTGCAGGATGGAGCACAAGTCAGCGGGCAGCAGCCAATCAGCGCGCAGCATCATTTACCACGCTCAGATAAAAGAGAAGAAAAACGTTCTCTTCTTGGCAGCAGCGGGACTGTTGCTGCGTTCAGTTGGCGCTCGTAAATTTCTGCTTCGAAAGTTTCGTGGGTAGACGAGTCTTACTAGCCCTCTGGTTTTAAAATGGATCAACTAAGAAACACTTCTCTTTGCAGTGGCAGAATGAAGTGGGAAAAATTACAGACAAATAAAGACAATTTTCTTCTGTCTTGTGTAGCCTATCTTTTTTTTTTTATATAGCCTGTTGTGGTTTCAGACTTATTATAAAGCAAATATTGTGACAAAAAAAGAAACTGCTCCCACCATCAGACTTCATATTCTCACATTACCGATACAAATAAATGTATCTGCATTCGGACCACTAGTCATAGAGAGTATACACTTGGCAACAATAGCCAGTGTGAAAAATAGCAGGTCAGTTCAGGTGCTCTTCAGGATAATCGCTGGTCAGAATCCCAGGCACTTCAAAGCCATAAATAAATACAATTACAAGTATGTTTCCACTTCAAAGCTTTCATCTGGGTGTGCCACACCCACACATTTGGTCACAGCCAATGTACAATGGTAACTTTTGTTTTTATTGTCTCCTAACTTTGCCTTACTCTCCACAACATTTTATATACAGGATATTTAATTTCCTATGTCTTATTTGTATTACAGAATTTGTACTTTTTGTGGTTGGGCTTCACATAAACAACTGGCGACTAAGATGCACAAACAAGAAAGGATGCAGATTTCCTGAATGCTGCTTGAGGCTTAATACCGTTCTAGCGTAACATGATCATTTGCAAGATTCCCTGAAATATGTCAGACCGAGTTAGGCAGCGTTTCATCTGCAAATGTGGACATGTTTTCACTTAGGGTTACAAACAACATTATGCTTTGATCAAATTGTATCAACATACCAACAAAAACAATATTAAAATGCATGTGAATAAACCTGTGGCAAAACTAAGAATAAATGAGAACAATTGCACAGGATATAAAACAAATACAGGCCGTAGCTTAATAAAAACAAGGATTAAGGGTGTGTTGTGTGGGATATGTAGTAGATGTATTCTGTATGTGTTGCATTGTTTACATTGACTACCCATTAGAAAGTGTCAAAAATGAGGTTTGACGTAGTGTTTTATGTAAGCATGGACTTTCCTGAGTTATCCACCTTATAATTTGAATTTTTCTGACAGCATTTGAAGGCAGCATTTTGCTTTACTAAATGCTTCCTAATTGAAACAGTGTTAACAACTAGTCAATTAAACAAGCATATAATTAAATCTGTTGTGTAGAAGTGACAGGTTGCACACACTTCACTGTTAAAGCAAGTGAGTAATCCTAATTGTTGTGGGCAGGTGGTCCTCAGCAGCCTTTTCCATTCTGGTGGCTGGCTAACACCTGGATAGGTTGCTGGAATGCACCAACAGACACACAGCCAGCCCACAACACAGATATTCACACTCCGCCAAGCATAATAAGGCTTCTCACAGCTCTTGCCAGATTTTGTGGCTGAAATAAAACATCACCTTAATAACCACTCAATATTCTCATGGGGCCTATGAATGTCTGCGCTACTTAGTTTTGAGTATGCTGACAAATCATCCTTCAGAGCATTTTTAAAAAATGATTTGTGGTATTAGTCCTACAATATTAAAAGAGATACACTTTGCTTTGACAGTTTTAAAGTATCTTGCTGAAATGTAATACTATCACAGGGTCAATTTCAAGGTAATATATTGATCCTGATAAGGACTTTCTCTAAAACCAGCCCCATTAAACTTAGAGATGATCAACCTACACATGCCTCTTCAAGGAGACTTAAGCTTGATTTATACTCCTGCGTAGGATCTACGTGCGTAGCTACGCCGTAGGCTACCCACGTAGCCAGGCGTTTATACCTGTGCGTCCGCGTGTCCGTCAATCTGCGATTGCACCCCCAAACGCTAGTTGGCAGTAGCACTACAGCGTCCAGTATGTTGACTTTTGCCGGCCGAGCAGGCTAACTTCCGGTTTAGCCCTCTGCTAACGTGAATGTGGGTAAAATTGTAAAAGTGCAGCTGGTATAGCCTTTTCAAATGTTATATCAACCGAATGGATCACATTCTGATAATGACACGAGTTATTTCGCTCGGGTTGTGACGGTCAAATATATTGAACCACCGATCCGCCGTTTTGCCCGCTAGTAAAAGTTACTTCAAAGCACAGGCACTTCCTGTCGGCTCGGAGGCATTGCGAGGCTACCCAGCCGACCAATCACAGAGCTTACGGTCCGCATCGAGTCGGCGTGTAGTTACATTTTTGAGGAGGTGCACGTAAGGCTACGCCGTCAGTGACGGCATAGGGTAGGGGGCAACGCAGAGACTACGCCGTCAATTTGACGCAGAAGTATAAATTGCACTTTAGAAAGCAGCTCTGCAAGCTACCCAATCTACACGAATAGAAATTGTTGGGGACAATGAAAGTGACACCCCACATAGCACACTGAAAAAAAGAGTCCTACCAGGAAAGAGACTGAACCGGAGAAGAAGTGCAAAGAATAGAAAAGGTTGCTGTGGACCGGTACCATATTGGGTTGGTATACTGTGGGCTAGCAATACTGAGTTTTGATGCGTTCTGAGCTGACAGGTGAGTGACCTAGCACTTCTAGTCTCCACATTCAAACCAATTAAATACTCACACTATGTCGCAAGCAAGTGTAAATTACAGGGGAGTAAATGAAAGGCACTCCTGAACATAGTCCTACATTGACCTGATCTGTCAAGAGATACCAGATTCCCTGCCAAATTTTGACAGTAATGTACACAAGACTGAAAGCAAAAGGTTGAAAGAAAATGGTGAGATATGCTTTTTTTTTATTCCAGCAGGATGCACCAAAATAGCAGATATATTATGTGCAGGTGGGTAGTTCAAGTACAAATTGTCAAAATGCTTGATTTTCTTCAGTCAAGAGGTTTGTGTTTTTATTGGCTTGGAGCTGTGTCAGATTAGAGGCTTTATTACCACCTCAGTAACCTATAGCCTGTATAGAACCTATAATTGAAGTGACCACTTTGCATTGTTTAACTTACGTTGAAAGTGGGATCTACTCTGTCCCTCTGTCCCTGAATGGACCTATGCATCTCAGTGTAACAGGCAAACAGTTGCTGAAGAAAGGAACATCTCAAGAAAGATTTACATTTCTTATAGTGTGCCAAAGCATGTAATACACATAATCAGAGGAACATTTTTGGCAGCAGTGTTGGGCAAGGTGCTTGAATAATACATAAATGGTTAATTTCTTGTTACTGACTGGAAAACCAACAGCCAAAGTATTTTGTTGAATTACTCGTTACATTACACCGCGACCCTATAAACAGGATAAGCGGTTGACGATGGATGGATGGCCTCGTTACATTACTTAATGTAACTCAGCCCCGCTCTGTCTGAGGGGCCTAAGTCTTCGTCAGTACGCTCTTCACAAAGATGGGCGATACAAGCAGTATGGAAGCCACCATACACCATATTTCAACTGGGGCAGGTTGAGCATCAGCGCCTCAAAGAAAGGGGACGTCGCAACCTCCTTACAAGTAATTGTCTCACTGTGTTTTGCTCTTTCAGTCATTGTAATACAAATGAAGCCAGGTTTGGTTTTAAGGGGCTACATCTACATGCATTGTAGTTAGTCCACTGTTAAGCACCGACAGTAGTAGCAGTAGTAAAGCATGCTCGGAAAATGGAAATGCAGCGGTGAGTGAGCCCTTTAGAGGCCATAAATTGATGAATGTAGTGTGAGATATACAATAGTTTTTAGCTATCAGATAAATGTATACTACTCAAGTAAAGAGATGGTACCTCAGAACCTACTACTTACAGTAGCCTACTTCCACTGAGTTACTTTCCACCACTGCTGGAACAATAGCAGAAGAAAATAGTCTTTATTTTTCTGTATTTTTTTCCACTTCATTCTGCCACTGCAAAGAGAAGTGTTTCTTTTATAATCCATTTTAAAACCAGAGGGCTAGTTTTTTTAATATTGTGCTTCAAATTATTTTAAAATATTTTCACCCTCTTCCGATAGAACACTTCCCATTGTAGAATAGACACCCTTGATGATATCATTAAAAGATGTAATATGCAATTTTGGCGGCCCTGTACTTGGCCTAAATGTTAGTGTAAGTGTCAGTGATTTGAGGTTGCAGGGAAATTTCCTGCACTGTACTTTGGAGGGTAATTGCACTGTCATCCACCCAGTGTGATGTAGAGCTAGTAAAGAAACATGACCACACTGTTTCCGCAAGCGCACGGTGAAGGTCCCTGAGTTGTTGTATATGCTGTTCATGTTTGACACTCCGGCTGACTACCTGATTACTCTGCTCTGGCACACATATTTGTTTCCATATGTGAAACACATGACATTTTAGACTGGGAGGTGGAAAGACTTGTGGGCTGAGAGGCTTTTTCTAAAGTGGCTGATGTGGTTCCTGTCTTTTGTTTTCTGCTATTTCTTCTGTTGTGTTTCTCTCAGCATGCATGCTTCTCTTTCTGTCACTCTGAAAATGTAGTTTGCATTGTTGGTGGTGGCTACAGATGTTTTTAAATCTGAACAGTGTTACACCCCGGCACACCGCAGCTCATTGCTCCGTGCCACTGTGTTGACAGACGATGTGCTTATTTACGGCATGCTAAACCAACTGTCTGAAGCCCTTAGCAGTCTCTCCCTCGCTGTCTCCCTTTCTCATAATGTCTCTCCCCCAGATGGGTTGTTGAGTTACCAGGGCCTGTCAAGCTAGTCTGTTGTTTGTTTCCCAAAAGCAATACAACATATCTGGTTGCAGCTGGAAATATAAGCAGTTGGGGTTTCTGGCCAAGGATGGAAATAGATTGAAAGATTTAGAGACCACACTGAGATGAATCTATCCCCCAAGCCTTCTGTCCTGGGAACACGGCATGAACCAGGAATCAGAGCAGTGGACTGCAAAAATATACTGTACCTATAAAGACAATATTGAACTCAGAAGGTAACATAACTGTGGCTTTTAGAGCTCTTAATCACAATGCCAAATATCTGCAAGATTCAGTGCTGTAACTGTAAATGCAAAAGTTTAGGCTAATCTACTACAAGACATTTTCAATTTGGATCTACACTACGATCCAAAGCTGATGTTAGCTGATGTTAGCATTCAGCTCAAAGCACTGCTGTGCCTTGGTACGGCCTTAGAGCTGTGAGCATGGCTGTCAACTTTGTCCTGTTTCAAGTCTACCTTAATACAGTACTCACATGCCATAGGTATGCTGAAAGAGTTATAGGCTGTTACAGTCATTGCTGCTGTTGATACTGGCCATGAAGCGATACCTTCATAGATTGATGGAAATGGAAGATAAAATCCACAGTCATTATTAGCAGTCTCTTAGCCAAATCAAGTGGGGCTGTCAGTCATGAAAGTCACCTTTGGATTTATTGTCAGCATTTTGTCATTAGTTGGTACACATCTCCTAGGAAGTATCCCTCCACCTCGGTTCAGCAATGAAACACCGGGGCTGCAAAGAGGGAATTTCGTACAAACAAGTCCTAAATCCTAAATGCTCTTTCAATGTACACATGGCATACTTATCCCAACAGTTTCTATGGATATGCGGCAGACCATTCACCCCCTGTCAACCCTACTCATTAGTTTATACTTTAACCCCTTAACGCCTGAATTTATTTACAATCAAAAAATTAAAAAATATATTTTTGTTTTCATTTGCTTTCAAGTTGATGTTAAATTAAGTGAAGATTGTTAATTTGTCTGTAGAACATAGAAAAGATATAAATTCAGGTATGTGTAGGTATGATGCAAATTAGCGACAACAGGCATAAACGAGAAACCAGGGCTTGCAAAAGGTTCCTAGGTACGTATCGAATATGCACCAACAGGCATTTGGGGAATCCATGTGCTGTCTTGGCTTGCAGTCTGCAAGGAAGAGGTGTGATGCGAATTCGCGACAATCGGCGTCAAGGGGTTAAGTTGTTTTATTATTAAATGGTTCAGATTCATATTTGATAATCTTGGTGACAAAACATTAATCAGTATGCATCAAGTCAAATAATAAGAATCCAAGGGTCTACCATTGCCATTTCCTCTTAACCGGTGTCATGTTTGAACATCAACATACACTGCTCAAAAAAATAAAGGGAACACTTAAACAACACAATGTAACTCCAAGTCAGTCACACTCCTGTGAAATCAAACTGTCCACTTAGGAAGCAACACTGATTGACAATCAATTTCACATGCTGTTGTGCAAATGGAATAGAAAACAGGTGGAAATTATAGGCACTTAGCAAGACACCCCCAATAAAGAAGTGGTTCTGCAGGTAGTGACCACAGACCACTTCTCAGTTCCTATGCTTCCTGGCTGATGTTTTGGTCACTTTTGAATGCTGGCGGTGCTTTCACTCTAGGGGTAGCATGAGACGGAGTCTACAACCCACACAAGTGGCTCAGGTAGTGCAGCTCATCCAGGAAGTCACATCAATGCAAGCTGTGGCAAGAAGGTTTGCTGTGTCTGTCAGCGTAGTGTCCAGAGCATGGAGGCGCTACCAGGAGACAGGCCAGTACATCGGGAGACATGGAGGAGGCCGTAGGAGCAGTAGGACCGCTATCTCCGCCTTTGTGCAAGGAGGAGCAGGAGCCAGAGCCCTGCAAAATGCCCTCCAACCGTCAACCACTTATCCTGCGTACAGGGTCACGGGGGGGCTGGAGCCAATCCCAGTGCCATCCACCGCACCACCGTGCCGCCTGCCAGAGAACACCAAGATTGGCAATTTCGCCACTGGTGAAAGCAGGTTCGCACTGAGCACATGTGACAGACGTGACAGAGTCTGGAGACGCCGTGGCGAACCTTCTGCTGCCTGCAACATCCTCCAGCATGACCGGTTTGGTGGTGTGGGGTGGCATTTCTTTGGTGGGCCGCACAGCCCTCCATGTGCTCGCCAGAGGTAGCCTGACTGCCATTAAGTACCGAGATGAGATCCTCAGACCCCTTGTGAGACCATATGCTGGTGCGGTTGGCCCTGGGTTCCTCCTAATGCAACACAATGCTAGATCTCATGTGGCTGGAGTGTGTCAGCAGTTCCTGCAAGAGGAAGGCATTGATGCTATGGACTGGCCCGCCCGTTCCCCGGACATGAATCCAATTGAGCACATCTGGGACATCTTGTCTCGCTTCATCCACCAATGCCACGTTGCACCACAGACTGTCCAGGAGTTGGTGGATGCCTTAGTCCAGGTCTGGGAGGAGATCCCTCAGGAGACCATCCGCCACCTCATCAGGAGCATGCCCAGGCGTTGTAGGGAGGTCATACAGGCACGTGGAGGCCACACACACTACTGAGCCTCATTTTGACTTGTTTTAAGTACATTACATCAAAGTTGGATCGGCCTGTAGTGTGGTTTTCCACTTTGATTTTGAGTGTGACTCCAAATCCAGACCTCCATGGGCTGATACATTTGATTTCCATTGATAATTTGTGTGTGATTTTGTTGTCAGCACATTCATCTATGTAAAGAAAGGAGTATTTAATGAGATTATTTCATTCATTCAGATCTAGGATGTGTTGTTTTAGTGTTCCCTTTATTTTTTGAGCAGTGTATTTAAAGTGATTTTTTCCTTGGCATTTTGCTATGGCATCCATTTTGTGCAGGATCACAATTCGCTTTGTGCCAGAAAGCAGTTCACCACTGATTCCAATCCTGATGACACACAATAAAAAGAGAAGGTTCACAGAGACTGCCAGGTTTCTAAATTCTCATTTCTAAAAAAAAATATCTGATTAACTAATGGCAAAGTGCTAAATGTAGCGCCTTTAATATTTCTATTTTGCTTGGGGCCCCTTGAAGCCGTCTCAACTTTTCAAAACTGACACCATACCCCACCCTATGAGTGAGTACTTTTAGGGCAGAGGCTTGTCTGCACTGGTTCAAATACACATTCAAGGGCAATAGAAGTAGGGGGTCCCAGGGGCCTATGTTCCACATTCTTTTTAAGTCACAAATCACTGCGTCCCTGCAAATGCCCTTGTGTTGCAACACTTAGGGTAAAAAGACATTTCAATCATTCCCGTCAACTGTGCCAGTTAGCTCACTTGGTAGAAGGTTAGGGTTATCACAGCGGTCCGGGTTTGAGTCAAGCCCACAGCCTTTTGCTGTATATCATCTCCTCTCTCCCTCATTTCCTGTCTTTCTCTTTCCGAAATGCAGGCAAAAAGCACCAAAAATATCTTTAATCTAATCAAAGAGTGAATACATAGTGAATCGACCTTGCGCGCCCCCCGTTGTTATTTCCTTGCTAATGCTGACTCTGGTAAAACGAAGATGTGGAGTCAAACATAGCACTTTCTCTGTTGTTGTCTTCATCTACTCCCACGATCCGAGGAAGTGAAGACAGTGCCAGTACAAACCAGAATTGCTTGCTTCAAAACTGAAGCTTAAAGATGGATTGATACCAACAATACCATTTTTTATGTTGCTTTACTGTTTATGTTGCAGGTTAGCCTGTTAAATAACCAGGTTAGGTTGGATGTGGAAAACAGTATTTTCACATAGCTTTTTGTGGAACTTTATACTGCAACGCTAGCTCAGCTGGCTTTGTTGTTAACGTTACACAAATTAGTAGGCTACTTGGTCGTGTGAAAGTTCCCGTGAATTGGTACTTGTTTATGTGAAGTCTCTGGTCTATCTACCACTACACACACTAACACACACCACCACCACCACTTCTGAAATAAATCTGGCGCCCTTGGCCACAGTTACCCATGGGAGACCCTTTGCCTTCAAGGATGGGTGTAGCGCTGGCTGAGAATGTGGATGCATGCTGTTTCTAATCAGACATAGGGCCTATTTACTGAACAGTCAAACACGTCACTGAAGCCTTAAGAGGAGCAAGCTGTTACCTCAGGAATATGTCAGCCTTTTCCCCTGATTTCTCCCCATTTCACTTGGCTTTTGTTTGTTTGTTTTGCCTGTCATGTGGCACTGCTTTTTCCAGTGTGGGCTCCAGAAAACTCCAGCTCAAGACACTCCTCTTCTCTCCTGTCCTGCATCATGTATCTGGTCCTCATTTAAGACCTTATAATTTCCCTGCTGCTTGTATCTATGTGACTTTTTTGGGGTGAATTTCTGTCTGTTCCTCCAGGATTATTTTTGGCCGTGTCAGCGGTTGCCACAGTGGCAGGCATCTGTTTCCCTGTCAGTCATGTCTCGTCCTTTGCGGCCCTGTGTGATCTCCTCCTGCATATGGATAGAAATAGACTGAGTGCAGGCTAACCGCATACAGTATGTGTATGTGTAAGAATGTGAAAGCTTGGAATTACAATATGATGATCCATCAAATAGGTCAAATTACTCCGATTTTGAAAAGGCCTGGCCAAGCTCCTGATTAATGTGTAAACATGCAGGTTAATGTATGTCTCTGTGAGAGTGCGTTTCCAGTAATAGTCGGTGTCACTGACAGGCTGTCCTTTCTCCGAGTAGCTGCTCTGCCGTCAGGCCTTTTGGCCTCGGTCTGTACTCTGCACCAGCATCAAAGACATGAAATTCTATATCTTAGCTCACAGATGCTCCATCAAGAATTCAAACAGCATCTGTAATATCAGTCATCTGCAGAGTTAGGTAGAACAATATAGTTTAGATCATATGTGTCACAGCCAGTGCTGTGGATCTGGGTGTTTCACCTCCCTCTCGTGTGTCTATATGGGTGTGATCTTGTTCTGTGCACATGGCGGAGCTGCACACCTGCGGAAATCATCCAGTCAACCATCCAACTCAAATACTCCTGGCTTCCTGAATCTCACGGCCACATTATATCTATCCACCAGTGGTAGGGTACCTCGGCCAACTTTGTGCCAAGTGATTTAAGTAGTTTTCTCATGTTCACCTCTCAGACCACCAGTACCAGCTGCTATGTCTACAGGGATTCCAGATTCCGCCATTGCTCACCTGCCTGCCCTTCGTTCACACCAACCCCACCTGCCTTGGATTCTTCTACAGTGTTGTGAATAAACACTTCCAGCTTTTAGCTCATGGCTGTTGTGTTCTGAGTCTGCTTTTGGGTCTGCCTTCTACAAAATGTAACTATATGGATCTACAGTGAATATCTGACCTCGATTTACAGGCTTTCTCTTGTGAAGAGGAAGTTCAGAATCAGCTTTATTGCCAAGTTTTCACATACAAGGAATTTACCTGGGTATTGTTTTATTACAACAGTAAGTAAAAAATAAAAATGACAAGTATTGCAAAAGTTATGAACCATAACAGGAAAACAAACAATAAGACTCTTACAATATATGTGTTTTTAGAATAAAAGAACTGTACAGTTTTTTGGAGGAAAGCACAGAACATTGACCAAGGAATGTGCAACGGTTCCCTGTATGAAGTATGAAGAATACACGCTCTGTACAGAGATAATAATCCAAAAGATGTGTGTTAATGTTATGCACTGAGAAGGATGATGAGACAGACTGTAGGTTAATGTGACGTGTAGTATCTATGGGGGGTAAGTGTCCTTGTCAGGCCCAGGACTTGCTGATGATGAAGCAAGGTATGTGTCAGGGCAGGACTCCACAGTGTTGACTAAGGAGGCACACAGGTTGATGGGAACAGGTGGGGCAGGGTTATTCCTGAAATCCACAACCATCTCCACTGTCTAAGAGTGTTGAGACGTCCCAGACCAGGATTTTGAGACGTGTTTTCCAAGATTCACATGCGGCCTCCTGTCAGACAGGATGTCTGTGTTCCACCTGCAGAGCTTGTCCTGCAGCAGAGCGAGGATTATTACACTCACATACCAACAAGACTTTCAATAGAGTGGTATTGCTACTTTTCATAAGTAAATGGCCTGTATACTTCTTCCACCACTTAGGTTTTCCATATCATATTAATATTACTAGGTCTGATTACTGTACACCACAATATCAGAACAATAATGTTCCCCTTCGAGGGAACTCGAACTGCGTCGGTTACGACACTATGGGAACGCCTCTAGGCGTAGCAGGTCTGAACGTGAATGAAATCACTCCAATCCTATTGGTTTGTTGCTAGAACGGTAAGGCGTGACGGAATAACCAGAGGAGTATAAAGCACACCTGTACACACTCATCATTAGCTTTTTTCTATTCAGCAGGCGCTCTGTATGTTGTTTGAAGAAAGCTCCAGTCCTACAAGCAGTATGTCTTACCTGAAGAAGTCTACCAGCATGTCCGGCAACCAGAAGTACAGAAGGTGTGTTTTTCCTTGCCCTCGGTACATCACGGATGGAGATTCTCATGAAATGTGTGTCTCATGTTTGGGGATGGAGCACACCCGGGCAGCTCTCGAGGGGGCTGCCTGCGGCCATTGTGAAGCCCTTTCCGTGCGGGTACTGAGGTCCCGCATGGCTCTCTTTTCCGAGGATGGCCGAATGTGTTCTCCCTGTGGCGTGGGCCTTGCGGCCGCTGAGGCTGCCCGGCAGCTTCACTCATGGGGTTCACAGCATGATCTGTCGGAGGATTTTGGGACGGCTGAGGCTTTTTCCCGACCTTCATCCGCTGGCTCCGACGCTTCCGTTCATCGTTCGGGAGCCCGTTTCTCGGCCTCTCCCGCTCGCGGGATCACTCCGCATAGTGTACGATGACTTCCGGGTGTCGGGGCGGGGTCATCAGGCGGCGCCCGTCTATGACGAGCTGCTGGAGGTGGTGACTAGAGCCGTGGCTAAGCTCAACATCAACTGGCCACAGGAGGAGCAGACACCACAGGCTAGTGGTAAGCTTGATGAAAGGTTTCTTATGCACCACGCGCCACCTCCACGCCGGTCTCTGCCATTCTTTCCTGATTTACATGATGAACTGAGTAAATCATGGGGCAGACCCTTCTCTACACGGCTTTCCACACCCCGATCACTGAACTACAGTAATGTGATGGGGGTTAGGGACCGTGGTTATGGGAGGATGCCTCGGGTGGAGGATGCGCTTGCGAGCTATCTCTCCCCTCGACTTGCGTCCTCCCTGGAGAAGCCGGCGTTACCCTCCAAGCCATGTTGCACCACATCTACGCTCGTGGGGAAGGCGTACATGGCAGCGGGCCAGGCAGGTGCGAGCTTGCACACCATGGCGGTGCTTCAAGCCTACCAAGCCGACCTGCTACAGGAGATGGTTCAGAGGGGGGTCCCTCTGAGGAAGATCTGGTGGAACTCCGCAGAACCACGGACCTGTCTCTCCGGGCCACCTAAGAAACAGCCTGCTCCATTGGCCGTTCCATGTCGATTCTGGTGGCCACAGAGCGTCACCTATGGCTCAACCTCGCCGGCATATCTGAGAAGGATAAGAGCTTCCTCCTCGATGCACCGGTAAGCATGGTGGGCCTCTTCGACGCGGTGGACTTGGTGGTGGATCGGTTCCAGCACGTTAAGACACAGGGCGACGCGTTCTGCCAGTACCTCCCTCGCCGTTCTGGACCCAAGGCAGCTGAGGCTGCCAGGCATAGGTCCCTTCCCTCTAAGAGCTCCTACCGAGAGGAGAGGAAGCAGAGTGTCGCTTCTCGGGGGCCTCCCCCGAGGAGCTGGGGCAGCGAGGCGGAGCTCTCAACCTCAGCCTTCTGAGAGACGCGATCTGAGGACCGTCATCCAGTCCCGACAGAGCTCAGGGAAGAGGTCCTGAAGACCGGGGTAGGGGAGTCTTTTCTCTCCTCCCGCACCCCCCCACCGCCACCGGAGGCCGACCGAGGTCCCCTCCGCCATGGCAACGGGTGATGATATCCCGCCGTTTACACTTTCGGGACGCACGAGGGGCTGGTTCTGTTGGCAGACTTTGCAGAGGCTTGGCGGAGCCTGACGAACATTTCTCCGTGGGTCCTGCGCACTGCCATAGATGGGTATTGACTACAGTTCAAAACCCGCTCTCCAAAATTCAACGGGGTGGTTTGGACTGTGGTCCGCCCGGAGAAAGGTCCGTTGTTGGGACAGGAAGTTCTTACTCTGCTGAGGAAAGGGGCCGTGGAACGTGTCTCCCCCCCAGACAGAGACGCCGGGTTCTACAGCCAGTATTTCATAGTCCCCAAGAAGGACGGAGGGCTGCGCCCTATTTTGGATCTGCGGGTTCTAAACCGGTCTCTGAGGAGATTCAGGTTCAAGATGCTCACCATCCCCGCCATCGTGACGCACATCCAATCCGAGGATTGGTTCGTTACGATAGATCTAAAGGACGCCTATTTCCACGTCTCCATCCGTCCTTCTCACAGGACGTTTCTGAGGTTCGCCTTCGGGGGTGTGGCTTACCAGTATCGGGTTCTTCCATTCGGCCTGGCACTTTCCCCTCGCACATTCACCAAGTGTATGGATGCAGCACTGGCCCCGCTGAGGCTCCAGGGCATCCGGATTTTCAACTACATCGACGACTGGCTCATCCTAGCCCAGACTCGAGAGTTGGCGGTTCGGCATCGAGATGTTGTTCTGGCTCATCTGCTGTGTTTAGGGCTGAGGCTCAATGCAAAGAAGAGTGTGCTGGCACCTCGTTGGGCCTGGACGCCATGGTACATTCGTGGCCGAGGCTACGTCTGTACGCTTTTCCCCCAGTCGCTCTGCTCCTGGGGGTTCTGGAGCGGGTCCGCCAGGACAATGTCGGCCTACTGCTCGTAGCCCTGTTCTGGCCAACCCGGGTGTGGTTCTCGGACATCATGTCGCTCCTGGACGGCCCACCGTGGCAGGTCCCTCTGAGGAGAGACCTGCTGTCCCAGGCGCAGGGCCGGGTTCTTCACCCTTGCCCCGCCGTATGGCGACTGTGGGTCTGGCCTCTGAGGGGGCACAGTACCCAGAGGCGGGTTTAACAGCCGGAGCAGTCGAGACCCTCCTCAGCTCCAGGGCCCCGTCCACACGGAGGATGTATGGCCTGAAGTGGAGTGTTTTCTCCACTTGGTGTAGGGAGCGGTCGGTGGACCCGGTTACCTGCCCAGTGGTTCAGGTACTTGAGTTTCTCCAGGACCGGTTCTCTGCTGGTCTTTCCCCTTCCACCCTCAAGGTGTACGTGGCAGCTATTTCATCTTTCCACGCCCCTTTGGGGAAACTTCCCTTGGTTGTACGTTTCCTCCGTGGTGCCCGGAGGATGAGACCTGCGACTCGGTCCAAGGTTCCCACTTGGGATCTGGCGGTGGTTCTTGGGGCTTTGGCTGAGGCCCCCTTCGAACCCCTGGAGTCAGCTGAGGCTAAGCACTTGACCCTCAAGATAGCCTTTCTCCTTGCTATCTCCTCTCTGAGGAGGGTGGGGTATCTCCAAGCGCTTTCGGTTTCCCCGCAAAGCCTGGAGTTTGCCCCGGGGAATATTAGGGCTATCCTGCACCCTCGTCCAGGATACATCCCTAAAGTGCCTTCTTGTGCGGCAGGGTCCACAGTGCTGCAGGCATTTCATCCTCCACCTCATGTGACGGTGGAGGACAGGAGACTTCATCTGCTCTGCCCTGTCAGAGCACTGAGTATTTACACTCTGAGGTCCTCCCATCTCGTTCCCATAGTGTCGTAACCGATGCAGTTCGAGTTCCCTCGAAGGGGAGCGTCTCGGGTTACATATGTAACCTTGGTTACGCACCTCTCTCCCCGCCAGAAGCACCTGCTTCATAGTTTAAGCTAATGATGAGTGTGTACAGGTGTGCTTTATACTCCTCCGGTTATTCCGTCACACCTTACCGTTCTAGCAACAAACCAATCAGATTGGAGTGATTTCATTCACGTTCAGACCTGCTACGCCTAGAGGCGTTCCCATAGTGTCGTAACTGACGCAGTGTCTCGTTCCCCTTCTCAGGGAACCAGGGTTACATACGTAACCCGAGATGTTTATTTCCATGCCATAGATCATCAACTGTTGAGGATGCAGATTGCATGCCTGGGACATGCAGCTTTAGCCACAGTCTTTCAGCATGATATCATGTAATCTACAGTATGTAGCCATGATTTACAACTTAGATAATTACAGTTTTTTTCAATTGCTAACCTGCATTGGTCAAAACTGAAATCCCATTGTCAAAACTCTTCACACAGTCAGCGAATTAGAAGTGTATGTGGGCCAGACTAGGAATAATTTTTCATTGCAGTCTCTTTGGTACATTTGCAAAACTGTTTGTATTGGTAAACTATAAGTTTAGCCAATATGGCTAAACTTTTGATGACAATGATTGAAAATACACAAGGCTGTACTTTTTCTGTATGGCATAGATCAATTTCAACAGTACAGAGTTACAGTAAACATTGTAAGAGATTAGACAGGATTCACAGTTACACTTTTACTGTATGCACTGTAATTTGTTGACAGAGCATGTCATTGTGATGCAGAAAATAAAAAAACAAGACTATTTTACAGCACTGCATAGCATAACGGAAACAATTACAAAATAAGAAATGGAAACATGAAAACACCCCCTCAGGTTGATGTTCCTGTCTATTGGGCCACAGATTCTTATTCACAGCACAACAGATCAGAACTTCATCAATTTACTGTAGGACACATTTACAAAACAAGTCTAATAGACATATGTAGGAAAATGCAGATTATGACGTGTTCAACCATTTTGCATGTAGTGACTTACACAATGAACTTATGTCTAGATGTTTTGGGGGGTAAGACTTCTCAACATAGAATCAGTATACTGTAATACATTGTGATCAACATGACATACAGTAAGCAATTGATAATGTAGGAAACAGCAGACAAATGTACATAATAATTTGCATAAATGTGTCAAAGCATGTGCAATTTGCAATTTCCCAAAAGACTGAGAAATTGCTTTTACATATGATGTGCACAAGCGACTAGATGATGTGGAGGCTGAACAAGCAGAATTTCAATTCTGATCTGAGAAATGTATAAAGGTGGCTGAAAACAACTGTACTCTATAATGAAATACTGATTTTCACATTTCAAGGATAAAAGTTCAACAAATGTACATAATGCTTCCTGTTGTTAGTGTTTTGTAGGTCAGTGTGTTATGAGTGACAATGTATGCTTTCTGAGTGGGTACTGTTGCCAGTGTTTTGGCTGAACAAGTTTATTTTGAGGCTTATATGAAGTGTTTTGGTGGTTTGAGTGACTTTTGGAGGTGAGATTAACTGTTTGGCCAAGATGCATGTTGGTAATGCAGACTGTGTGAAGAGTTTAGAAAAAGTGGCTTCAGTTTTGACCATTGCATCTTAGCAATTGAAAAAAAATGTAAAAGTACATATTTATCTTATTAATATATTAATTACATATATCATTTTAATCTGGTAAGTTAGGTAGATTTGTTTCATATCAGCACATTTATTCATCCATTTGCACCCTGGTTTGTTGTTAAATGTGTCAGGTTTGACATAATGTGACCATAATGACATAAAACAGGAATTTCTTGAAACCCTGTATTTGAGCATTTGACATCTAAAGAATATTTTCCAAAAGGAAATGAGATATAATCATCATTGCCACTTGGCAAAAATAGATGAATGCCTGTCCTTATGCTCTGTGTGTGCGTGTGTGTGTGTGTGTGTGTGTGTGTGTGTGTGTGTGTGTGTGTGAGAGAGAGAGAGAGAGAGAGAGAGAGAGGTGGGATTCCCCTACTTTCACTTTGAAGTCAAGGGGATCATTACATGAAAAAAGGGATGTCATCAGTTGTCAGCCAGGTGCCAGGAGTCAGGGGAGAGCCAGAGAGACTATTTCCTATCCCATCAGCACCTGGGATTTCTGTCTTTGATGACATCACATGGGCCCGTGCCAGTGGAGGTGCTAACTGCCCCGCGTGTTTGTGTGTTTGATGTGTCTTAGTGTTTCATTCCAGGTTGAATACAACCCTGCTGCTCCTGTGGCACCAGGTCAGACTGTTTTTAGGTTAATTTCTTGTGCTTAAATTAATTGTGACTTGAGTGTGAGGTGTCTTACAAACACACATACTCATAAACACTTTTCCTTGCCCAATGCATATAGTCTGAAACTTTTTGTGAAGCATGAAAATGATTGTAGGTTAAAATGATTGTAGGTGCAGTAATTATTCAAAATACTATTACATGAATGACTCTCCCCTCAGCACAGTGCTATAATACAACAACTCTTTGTTTCTTGACGAAACTTCCTGAGAAGAATGAGCTTGCACACAGGAAGAGATGCATTTTATGTTTGTGGTTTGTTTGGAATAAACATAAGAACTGGGTAATTAAATAAGCCACCATAGCTGCAAGAAAAGATTTGAAAAGAAAATAAGACGAAGAAGAAGAAACAGAAGGAAAAAGAAACTAATGCTGCCTACAGAAACTCAAACTGAAAACCCAAGGAATTGGCCTCTGTTTGACGGACAGCAGGTTTCTGAGACTTAAAGTTTAAACACACGCCTTAGTAAATTACAACCAACCAAATGTTTAGTTTTTTTTAATGGCTCTGCTGCTCCAATATTGATCCAGTCAGTTTCTATTACCCAGTTAATGAGAAAGTTTGGTGGAGCACATATTTCTGACTCTCCCGTCTGGCTGCCCCTTTGTTTGTCTCATAAAGACCTTTGTAACAAAGTGTTCAATAAATAAAGGTCAATATAACAAAGGTAAGAAGAGTAAATCATTGACAAGGTATTTTAATGCACTGTTAACTGTTAACTGCAGTAAAAGTCCATTTGTTATTTTTTAAGCAAGAGTTTGTTAAACAGTTTTTGTTAGCAAATCCTAATTGAATGATGGTCATTTCTTTTTGAACAAGTGTTTGTATGTATCCACTTCATATTTTTTAAGAAATTATTTAAGATGGAGAAGGCGTAGCATTAGACCTTAGTTTCCTAATTCTGTGATTAACAAAATTCTATTCTGCTGAGTGTATTTGATTCCTTAAACACTGCACCCTGGAAGGAAAGGATTTGCAATCTCAGAACAATTCCTAGGATTCTTTTCCAGTTTTTCCTTACCTTAGATCTTAGACATTTTGAATTTTTGAACTTTCTACTTTTTTCAATTTCTTTTATCACTTAGTTCATGCAGCATCAACTCAACTTTTACACTCCTCCATGACTGGATTAGAAGTACAGTTTGGGCTTGTCCAGTAGCCAAACATAGGAAGTTTCCAACTGTTGTGACGAGGCAGGGCAGAAAGATGACTGGGCGATGTTTTAATACGCTGTTTAATTCCCATTAGATACGGTCTGGTGCTGCCCTGGGGTTTCACTGTATGTGGCAGGCTTCCCACCCACACACACATAGACAAAACACAAACGCACTGCCCTGTCCATCGCCTCCTTTTACAGAACTGATGCTATGTTGCGAAGAATCCTTATCAAAGGGGTTTCTTCTTGTAGAGTTGTTGTGATGAGGCAGTAGCCCTGTAAAACAGACAGCAGCAAACAAACCACAACAAAGACGAGAGAGCTATTTTCATTTACTTTGGATGAAAGCCCTTGTGCCATCACACTACCCTAAATTTGCTGAAGTTTTGAGTATGTTAATGAGTTTTGAAAAAGTAAAACATTCATCTTTTCTTTCACAAGATATGCAGGGAGTTTTTTGGTCTCAAAATGCCTTGAATTGTTCCTGTTAAAGCTGGGGTAGGCAACGATGGAAAAACTAGCAACCAAAAAAATTCCACTCCCTCCCTTTAGTCCTCCAAAAACATTTTTATGCGCAGGTAGGCCGGCATTACTGTCCTGGATTTTTTTCAATTTTGTGTCAGAGCATTTGATTAATTGATTGCTGTCAGGATGTGAAGGGAATTTCAACAAATACAATAAAAATGCTTCAAAAGTAAATTGCAAACAGCAATGTACATTGATTTCTTGTATACAAGATGCAAAAAAGGTTTGCTAGGACAATTAATAGATAATACAAAGGCATAGTATTAAAATATATGGACATTATTTTATTCATGTTGCAGACAACAATACACACACATGCACTGTTCACATCCTGTCATTCACTTCACGCTATGCCGCTGGCTGACAACAAGGTAACGTAAATGTAGCTAGTAAACATCGATTTAAAGGTACAATGTGCAGTTCCTGTCCGCATGCACCAAACAAATAGGGGGCTGCATTTCATCTTCTCCCACACTCTAACTTACAGTAATGTTTCTACGTTAGCACTGAATCAATAGTGCATTGTTCAGTTAGATAGCAATAAATGTAATAAGTCAGCAGTTGTGACTCATCCCTGTCTCCCCTGTCTCTGCACAGTCAGAGACAGGGATGATCGAGTGGTGGCAGGAGACAAAGTGGAGCTAGCAGAGGAATGAGAGGTCAAGGAGCGCGAGGGAGAGCAGCTAGTGCATCAGCATCAAGAGCTAACCTTGAGCAAATAGCTCTACGTCTTAGTCCTGTCATGTTAGACTGAGGGCAGACGGGATGCTGCAGAGAACCACTATCGCCTCTCAAGGCACAGGTGGTATTTCAATACCGAAGCTAGCAGGTTAGCATGCTTACTTCAGTAGATATCTTTGCAACACAATCCATAGACGTCTTTGACATGACGTCAGTACTGTTGCTTCTTCGCATTCTGTTGATAATGTAAGTTAAATATAATAATCACTTCCTCTTAAGTGATTGTGCCTACAAAATGAAAGCACAAGAACATTTTTGCAGCAGTACTTTATGGCATGTTTAATTGAGAGCTTTTACTTTGAAAAGTTCTGAAAGGAGTCTCTGGCTTGTTTGACACACCTCTGAAAAAAACGTTCGAAAACGTCACAATCTTGTTGAAAAAGGAAGAAAAAAAATTTGCAGTAAATGAGAATTGAACACAAAACCCTCCAAACACAAGTCCAGTGCACTACAAACTGAGCTAATCACACACCCAGCAACTACTGGAATATAAATGGTCAATTTACTATGTTCTGGCCCACCATCTAATGACCAGAAAAATCTTTTGCCCCATGTCAGACTTATTTGCCAACCCCTGCCCTAAAGGTTTGATGTCTGGCTTAATGTCTCAACTGGTAATATGTCAGTGCAACAGAAGTATGGAAGTACATTAATGACATCATTTCAGTGCTGTAGTGATGTCAGCTTCATTTAAAACTGGACTTTGCAAGGCAGCTCAAGGTTCCCTGCTAAATACTTTCAGGCCCACCCACCCAGGATTAAAACCAAATCCGTTCTCCAGTTACACCCTGCTGTCATTAATACAGCATACAGTACACAGAGTATATATCAGATTTAAAAGGTTTGTGAGATTCTGCTCAGCCACAAAACCACTGACTGACTCACTGTTTTCCTTTAGAGAGAAAAGTATCCCAGAAATCGTGTGTTTATAAAATAATTTGATGTGTATCATATTTGACATTTAACGTTTGGCTGTATTTGATTCACTTCTACCTACACAGAGACAGTATTTGCAGTTAACTCTGCAGTTAACTTTTTTGGATGATATAAAGAGGAAATTGCAAAATGCTACCTGTCTCTAAACAGTTCACTCTAAAAAAAAAAAAAGTGTTCTTTGCGTTTAATCTAAGCAGTGCTTTTTAGACTCTGATTTTTAGTTTTTCCTTTCCTAAATCACACACAGATATCTACACAGACAGGAATATGGCAGAGGTAAAAACTCTGTCAAGAGATAACTCCACAGTGCATATATCGCCAAGTATTGTGTCAGTGATGAGAAGGAAGACGGTGACAATGAAAGGAGTAAACTATTGAAAGAAAATCCATGCAGCTGTCAACCCCTCACCTCATCCGCTCTCCACCGAAAATAGGAAGCCCATAATAAACCGTTATTGGACCAAAAGGCTGACTACAGGGATTAATCTTTTGATTTTTTAATGCTCCTCATGAAGAGGGCATGCCTGAGCTGATTTGGTGGAAGCACCAGCAGCTGCAGTGAAGTGCCAGTGAGTTTGTTCTAGAAACAAAAAGTTGACATGGAACGATCAACCCACTCTGTTTATCCATCAGACAATAAAGGTTTATGACCTGTGAGTGCACGCTTGAATCCATTTATGTGCATGTGTAAAGGAAGAACTTCTTGTGTGCCTGTGTGTGTGTGTGTGTGTGTGTGTGTGTGTGTGTGTGTGTGTGAAAGACAGAAAGCGTTTATCTGCATGAGCACATATCATGTAAGCAGAGGAGCAATACCTCATTCCATTTCCCCAAAGGAACTGCAGGTAAAGAATAACAGAGGGCGTTTGTTTTGAGTCACATGGCGCCTTGGCGGCCTCAGATACCTGCTTAATAGCTTTACACAGACAAAGAGTTGCAGGCGTCAGGTGACAGGTGATAAAAAGAGCTAACGTTTGGCAAAACCTCCCAGTCAGCACTATTCCATTCATATCTAGGTCTTTTCAGGACTTCTGGAGCAGACTACTTTGCTTTTTTATCTGTCTCCTGGTAATCGGTGAGGCACCGGGGGCAGCTACGACAGCTGGGCTTTTGGGAATTAACAGTGAGCACACAGACACGACATCCATCAACTGAAACTGAATTTCAGGAACTGAAATAAAACTTCTTGCCTTGAGTCAGGAAAGATTGTTATTAGACTTTCAATGTGGAAAGTTTTCACTCCAACACTTGTCACTCATCTAGATGAGGTCTCTTTTGAACAGTGTGGGTTCATCCAGCATTGATACTCTCTGAAAAATGCCTGGAAGATAGGGAGCGACGCTAAATGAACAGAGGTTTGCAACATTCCTATGGACTGAAGGAGGAATCTACCAAAGTTAACAGCCATGTCTGAAGCTTACATCGATGCTAAATAAACTGAAATTAAGACGTAAGAAAGTAATTTTTAATGACAGATCATATGTAAGTGATAGAAACAGTAAGAAAAAAAAAAGCATTATTTCTGGCATGATTTAAATAAATATCTACTTTATTAAGGGCAGGGGCCCTCAGTCATCATGGTTAAAGTAATTACTACTTGATTAAGATTTGGGAGTGATTGTAGCCATGATTAAAAGAAACTACCATTGACTGACTGTTGGTAGGACACAGGTTGGCAAGACAGTATGAACCATTCAATCATCCTCACTTCCTCCCTCTACCCTGTTGAAATTCATATATGAAGTCTTCTAGCCGTTTGTTTTGAAGTCTTTCTGCTCTCCTCATAGTTAAAAGGCAACAACTCACAGGGTCAGACATGATATGATAAAGGGTCCGATATTTAATTTATTTGTATTTTAAACTTAAATATTAGATATGGCTATCTAAACTTGCATGCAATAAGTCAGTGGTGAAATCAGTGAGTAGTGGAAGATAAGTGAGACTGGAGGAAGCAGTATCTGTCCTCTGCACCATCTCTCAGAAGGTGTTTTATAGCTGAAAAACAACACAATAGCACAAAGGTAGACCTTTGGTGGGAAATCTGATCTTTAAAATATAAAATTGAAGCTTACTGTACCTTGCAAGGATCTTTCGATTTGTGCCATTAAAAAGTCCTATGCCAGCCATAGGACCACATACTGTACATTAGATTTGTCCTGCTACAAACTAAGGCCAGATGTTTCAGCTCAGACTATGGAAGTGATATTTGTTACAGTAATCTGTGATTACCTGTAATGCAAACCAATTATTCTATATAAGCTTCATGTGGTGCATTTGTATCTGTTCAACTTTCTTACATTTGTTGTGTATATCTGCCTAAAACGGCTTGAGCCCCTTCTTAGGAGCTTTTTATAGCCTTAAGCTGTGTTAAGGAAATTTATACTACCCCGAAATAAAAATATTTATTTCCAGTCAGTTTACTGTTGACAAGTTTACAGTTGTTCCCTAGCCTGATAATCCACATTGTCATTCTTCCATACTTGTACCAGCTATTTAAAGGTCCCATGTGAAAAAGCACTATAGAGCAATATTTCAATGAACACATTCCTGTGTTCTTAGTTTGGTATTACAGATTACAAATATGGCTGTGCAGTGTCTCACATGTGCATGCAAGAATTGTTACAATAAGTACTTTTGCAGCATCTCACAGCTGACAACATTTCAGGGATTATGACAATGTCAAAGGGAATACAGAATTGTTAGTTGTAATCTTGTCATAGTGATATAGAGTAATTTCCATTGTTTGGTATTAGGTTGGCCTTGTTTGGCACAGGATTTTAGAGTAGCGGAGCAGCTTGCAGACGTAGTTAGTTATAATGTATCCAGCATTTTCAAAAACAAAAAAAGGCTCTGAAATAAGGCCACTGAACACAACCACAAACCTGACTGTAAAAGTTTAAAAAATCCCCCCAAAAAAGCTTTGTAAGTGTTGTAGAGATGGGAAATTTAGACATTTTTGTTAGACCTTCAGATACTTAAAATCTATTATGTATTAGTTTTTGCGAGAAATATAGACTCTAAACAAAAATGTGAGCATGAACATGTGTTTTTTGCTTAGTTTGGCACATTAATGTCTGGTGTAATTCAGGTGCAACAATGTCAACCTCTCTCCCACTTCCTTTAGTCTCACTGAAAAATAGTGATTAGAGTGGACAGGCCACTGCTGTAGGAATACATTATTAAATCTTGATCAGTTGGATCGGTAACTTCTCCTTTCTCTCTGGCTCTGATTTCTTCTTTTTCCCCCTCTTTTTTTTTATATCTGACTCTTATTTCACCTCATACTGTTCACATGGTTAAACATCAAACATTTGAAAGAACAGTGGTGATTTAATGAGTGACACATCAGTCTTCATCAGCTTCAGGTGTCAGATGTGGAGACACACAGCCACTCACACAAACACATACATTATGTTTGCTTCAACAATGCAACTAAAACATCTTTGAGAAAATTATATCATCTAATATTATGCTTGCCTCCTTCCTTCAGAGTAGCACATCTACTGTGTCAGCTAAATAATGTTTGTAAACATGTTACAACAATGTGTTTGTGATGCAGTGCACTCATGTCTGAGAAGTATTAATAAAGAGATCATCATACTTAATGTACCTTTGAAACAGTGTTTCCAGCATTGATTTATATCAGAGTTTTAAATGTTTTATTTGATTAATTCTAATTATTTAGTGTACATTTTTAAAAGTAGGCAACTAAATAGATAAAGTAGAGTAGCATAGTGAGCCTGAATAGAAAAAGAAGGAGGATGCAGAGAGAGAACAGAGTGAGAGTGAGGCCTGTGACAGCAGCAACAGAGAAAGTCTGCCTCAGTGAGTCACTTCAGAGCTGATGGGATAATGAGGTCCGGCCAGGAGCCCCAGACTTGTGGTTCTGTGTTTTCCACCGTGCTACAAACACAACGTGACAACTGGCAGCACTCATCTCTCTCCATCTGGGATGTGCCGCCTGCCAACATCCCTCCTGTCTACCCTCCTCCTCCACACCCACCTCCGCCGCAAACCCATCTCAGTCAACACATGGCCCACTGTCTGTTGGCTCACCATCAGTGCAGGACCATTGTCTTGGCCCTTGCATGCTGGGATTTCCCATAGTCAGCCCTAGTGTCCCCCTTACCCCTATACCCCTTTACTCCACCCTTCTCCTGCAGGCCAAGTCAGGCCCACTCAGTTCCTGGGGGGGACGTGACAGAGCGCAGGTCTGTAGCTGTGCTGTCATGACATGGTAAATGGACAAACTGCTGCTTGCCATGGCCTTTTTTGCACCACAGACTCTGACTGATATGATTGCTGCTGAGACATTGGCTCAAAAAGACATGATTGAACTCTGGGATTTGATAAGCATTGACAAAACATTTCATGATGACCATATGGGTCTATGGACCCAGATGATCCTTGCACATAGTTTTTCAGATCAGATTTTTTTTTTTTGTGGACAAATGAAGGCTTGTGTTGTTGGTTCCAGACATGGTATCTGGAGAACATTCTGAAACATGGATTTTGCAAATGTACATTGCACTGTAATCTGTTGCAGGTTCTCAAACTGCTTACTGAAACTGGAGCACCTGAAGGAGATGCATGCACACATGGGGAAACATGCAAACTCCACACAGAAGGGCCGCAACCTGAGTGCCAACCAATGGGCCACCCAGACATGGCATGTAGATGAATTGGAATCTTTAAAATTGTCAATAAAAGCAAATCTGTTTATCTATACCTTTTTAGAAAATGGACTGATGGATTACTGATGAACTCACAGTGCAGTTCCAATGTCAGCTATGTAGGTCATTTCCCTTTATTTTTAAAATCATAAAATAAATACTTTAATGGAAAAACTACAAAACGGTGGTACCAAAATACTGCTACCTCAAAAAAGGAAAGCTGGAGTCAAAACGGACAGATTGGGAACATGGACTGAACAGCTTTCTGCAGAAAAGGTGTTGATTTTTTTTTCTCTTCTAGTGCATATAGTGACTGTAATCACTGTAGTTATTAGTGTAGCATATTCTGTTCTACTTCTAAAGTAGTTTGAAGGCGCTGTAGATGACTCATGCTCCACGTGTCATGGGGAAGTAGCAGCCTTCAAAGCACAAATTCAAATGAAACAGTAACAACCAGGAGTACTTCATCTCTTGTACGCAGAATGAACAGAAGCAGCATCCTGACCACGTCAGTGGTGATGCACGAGTGTTACTGTATCAGCCAGAAGAGAAGCTGTGCGGGCAGCCCAGCCCCAGTCTGTGCTAGTGGTCAGCAGCCACAACCTCTTTCCTCCCCTAAGAGAGCAACAGACAGACACAGAGACGGATGGACGACCCAAAATTACAGCTCAACCGGCATTTGGAGGATAAACATCTCTTGTAAAAATACACCAAGCGGCCAGGAGCAGAAAAACCAGCAGGTTCACCGGGGCGCGACGGGGGGAAGGCACATTGGCTTTCTGTTTTTAGAACCTGTCTTTCTAGGGATAATCTCATCCTCTGACTTCTGCACATGGATCTCAATTTGTGGCTTCTCTGACGGACTGAGGGTGGAAGGGCCACCCTTTGATGTATTTATAAATATGTATTGCTTGTTTGTAAAATGCGCCACAAAGTAGAAGGGAAGCAGAGGACATAAGAGAACTTTGAACCACAGGGAGGTCATTTATTTCATGTTGAATGGTGTCTTGCTGGCAAGGCGATCATAGCTTGAGATGTGAGACCAAAAGAGTTGCATTAGGCAAAAAAAGGTCTATGGGCAGCACAAAAAATATCTTGGGGCACTGTGAAGAGTCAAAATTGTCCAAATCTCTGATGCTGATATTTTTGACAGACCTGTTTTAATCCATCATGCTTCTATGCTTCACCTGAGACAACTTCAGACTCAAGTCAATGAAAAGGGATCACTTTCTGATAGCCAAAAACAGAAGTCAAACAAGTTGAGGTGGGAAGTCAAATGACCCCTCTGACCCCTTCAATTTGAACCAGAGCTCATGTTGTACTTTGTCAGTCCTGGCCCCCTCCAAGGGCCCCATTGTCTGGGGGCAGAAGCTGGAAACTCTCCCCTGTCTCTGGCCTCCACGGCTGGACAATGGGCAAAGACAAACCCCTGACACCCCATCCTCCAAGGGGACAGCAGTGGATTATTGCCGGCGATGTTGACTTTTCTATCTCCTCTCTTCTCACTGGTGTGTGTGTATGTGTGTAAGCCAATTTGCTTTTTCAATGAAAAGAAAAACACAGAAGGAAATACAGCGAGAGAGAGGAGAGGACAAAAGATGGAGGGCCTCAATGATGAAGTGACCTGAAGAGAGGTGAGATCATTTCAAATGGGATTACACACACACACACACACACACACACACCAGCTTCATTATCCCCGACCCTACTCAACCTACACAATACTGAGCAGGATATTGCTGCACCATGCAGTCTTTTCACTATGTGGTCTCAAGCCTGCTGAGTTAACAAAAGCTAAAGCTCAAGGTTTGTTAGGGTCGGCAAGCATAGAAGGTTCTCGTAAAGTTAGTGATGAAGCAAAGTGAATCAATAGAATATACAGACTGTATTCTGTGCATTTCTCACATAAATTAAGATTAAATACAACTTTCAACAGGTGCACATGAGATTGGTGCAATGTTATTTTCCAGACAGATTTTGAGAAAACATGCATGCAATACAGTGGTATATTTTCAGTTTGGCTCTGGCTTCATGAAAAGATGTGCTGACTTTGCAACTTGGAAGTTGAGCAGAAATTAAGTAAATGGTTTCCCTCAACGCTGTTTGCATACAGTGATTTAGCATCTTAAATGTGGTGACCTACTTCTTAAAAAGCTGTTTTTAGCACACCTTTGTTTAAGTCAACAGGCAGTGTTCCCACAGCTTTAGCCACATTAACTGCCACTCTTTGATCATCAGCTGGTAGAGACAGTCATCATTTTTCCGTGCTTGCCGATACACAACGTGTGGCATGCCAGCAAGACCAAATGGACAGCAGCCAGAGAAAACACCTTGCGGTGCTCACAACAACTGCAATAAACTCCTGTCAGAACATTTGCCAAAGATAAAGTGCTTGTTTGTCGGGGTTGGCAGTAGATTCTCACAGGCCACGACTTCCTGAGGTTACTAACGATGACAGAATTAAAAGATTAAAAATAAATAACAGGCTGTGTTAGCCAAAAGGGCAGTCTTCAAGAGACAATAAAGGCAAGTGATTCTCAAGTCAGTACTTTTGTAAATTAAAAAGAAAAAAAAAAGGGTTTGTTTTTTTCAGTTCTTGGCAAATGCCAGTGGATGGCAAGCGGGACCCAACATCTTTATTTTAAAGTAAAACTAAAATATGCTTTTTATACCTCTTATAAATCCCAATAATAGTGAAATCAGCCTTTGCAAATGTGCTCAGTGCATGAGAAATACGGGAATTACATGAATTACATGGGTGCGAAGGTCTTGGGGATGGACACGTGTTGACATGTTCCTTCAATCTCAACTGAGGGTCCACATTAATGTCAACACACTTGAAAACACAAGGCCATATTCAAACTTTGACTTGTTCAGAGGGCTGTCCAGTTCAGTTTTTGCTAAAATGCCAATGAAATGCACACAATCACACATTACTGGTAGAACATTTTTGACCTCCCGATCATATTGTTGGGATCTATATTGATTAAAATAATTGTCACCCTGACATTTTTTCATAGTTGTGGTGTGCCCTGGTAGCCAAGTGGTTTAAGATTAAGAAGAGAAGAAGAAGAAGAGTACTTGACTACTGTAACGGTCTCCTGTTCGGTCTGCCCAGCAAGGCTACTGACAGACTCCAGTATGTCCACAACTCTGTGGCTAGGATGCTCACCCACACAAAACTCCAATCCTGAAGAAGCTTCACTGGCTGCCAGTTAAGTCCCAGATCAAATATAAAATCCTCCTCCTGATGTACAAATCTCTCCATGGACTTGCACCTCAGTACCTCACAGATCTACTCCATCCCTACACTCAGTCACGGTCCCTGCGGTCCTCTGACAAAGACCTGCTCGCTGTCCCTAATTCCAGGGTCCGGACATCTGGTGACAGAGCTTTCTCTGTTGGTGCACCATCACTCTGGTACAAGCTTCCTCTTGCCATCCGCTCTGCCTCCTCTCTAATTACCTTTAAAAACCAGCTTAAAACACACCTCTTCACTGAGGCCTATGGGCTTTAACCCCCCCTCCCACCTCTTTTCGTTTGTTAAGTGTCTTTGGGTTTGTGAAAGGCGCTATATAAATCAAAGTTATTACTATTATTATTATTATTATTATTATAATTAAGATGTTCACCATGTAATCACAAAACCTTCCAGACTTGCAGCATCCATCCTCATGGTAATCTAAACCAGAAAGCTGCCAAACTCATGGATCTGAGCACTCACTAGCACTCCACTTTCATTTCAATGAAACCACTGCTTGACAGACAGTTCCGGCAAACAAAATGTCATGCAGCGTCATCTGGCAATGCACTGCGTGCAAGTGCACATACATTACCATCCATACATCGACAACCTGCGTACAGGGTCACTGGAGCCAATCCCAGCTGACATCGGGCGAAAGGCGGGGTACACCCTAGACAGGTCAACAGTCCATCGCAGGGCCACACATAGACAAACAACCACTCACACCTAAGGACAATTTAGGGTCACCAATCAACCTAGCATCAAGCAACCACCATTTTCAATCAACCTAGCCTGCATGTCTTTGGATGGTGGGAGGAAGCCGGAGAACCCGGAATGAATGCAAACTCCACACTGAAAGGCCGGGGAAACTGGGGTTTGAACCCACAACTGTCTTGCTGAGGCAACAGTGCTAACCACTGCACCACTGTGCCGCCCTGCACATACATTACCTTGTAATTTAAATGCCACTGAGACAGAAGATGAGGGTAATAGAGTTTCCTAATCTTTCTAAATAAACTGCTTAGACCAAGCTGAGGAGTGCCTGGAAAGGTGCAACATTTTGGGCCTTCTCCTTACCAGATGATGGTTGAAACGTACACCTTTGTTGTTTGCCACCATAAAAGGAAGAGGATCGGATACAGTATTTATTTAGTATTGTGTTTTTACAAAAAAATCTGAAAACTACTTATGTGTGTAAATCCATGTGTATTTTATTTTATAAATAAGTGGTTAGGGATGATATTTTGTCCTATATGATTTATGCAGTTTATGTCTAAAAGTCATGTTTTAGAACAAGAATTGTATGTTTTTCTCATCCGTAGATCACTGTAATGCTCTGAACCGAGGCTGCTGTAAAAGCATACTTACCAGATGAGTTCTTAATTGAGATTCCACAGCCAATTCACATCTAGTTTAACACCAGCACCGAGACACCAAAAGACTCATGAACATTAACATGCTATGTTAAAACACGATGGTGACCCTCTTCCATCGAGTCATTCGCCCTTGTAAAGTATGTGAACATAAAATTGGACACATTTTAATTCAGATTTAAAGGGAGTCAGTGAGTTATTGTCAAAGAGAAGCATTGAGGATTCAGTACATTGTGGGAGGCTTCTCTCTGCGGTGGTTTGGGCTGACAGTGATTTAATATCAGTAACAAAGAGACAGAGAACTGAGGCTTTTTCATAAGCACCACAGTCAAGTCAGCTACAGAAAGCAGAAGTCCTCTCCTCATAATCTTTCCTAGGGTTGACTAATGAAGGTAATAAAGCCATCAATGTGACGGTGGCTCATTATTTCTCTTGCCAGAATTCATGTTTTCCATCTGCTGCTTTGATAACATTATGCAACATTTATATAAACATAAATATCACACAGTGTATATTGTACTTAATAATCTCCTGCAACCAAATCAAAAACAGTTCCATTGTGTGATGAGAAGAGAACCTGTACTAACTGAGTTTTTGGTCACTTGGGGGCATTGCAATGATCTGCAAACACAACATTTACATTATATAACCTTAGAAAGTTGTTTATGGTGAACATGTTAGTAGACGGAGGCTTGATGACATTGAACAAACACAAAGCAACATTAGCATTACATAAACTGCATGTACTGTATGTAACTGTTCAGCTCATGTGCATTATAGTTCGTTTTTAATTTTTCTGGGACTTACAAACATATTGACCTGTGCCAAGCTGGTCTGTGCTGAAAACTGCATTAGTGCAATGCATCTCCGAGCTGAGAACAACAGGAGCCTCTGACTTCTAAAGAATGAGGCCAGTTTGACAGTAATAGCTTCTGATTGTGACAGATGTATTGGTGGCTTTACAGACTTGTCATTGTTTCTGATCTGCTCTCCTGTCCACAAAGACGCTACATGTCAGCGCAACCAAACACCAGCAACAGTAAATAATGACAACAAGGGCAACCGCCACGGACATCAGCTCATCCTTTGACAAGCCCCACCCACCCTTCCGCAGAGTGGTGCTCTGGGCTCTTCTAGGCATCTGTTACAATAGAGGCCTAACTCGTTTCATCTGATCGCACCGACCACTTTCAACTGCTGCCAGGACTACAGGAAGCAAGTCATCCTCAGTGTGTGTATGGTGGTGGGGGTGGTGGTGGTGGTGGGGCGGGGGGGGGGGGGGTGTTTTGCATGTTTGTGTATGTGTGTTGGGTCCAGTAGGGAAAGGGTCTCTTGTCTCCCGATTTTCCGCCCTGATTGGAGTGAATGAGTGGCCATTCTGTTGCTCAGCTGAACCTCTCTGTCATTCTCTTTCTGTGAGTTCACAGTGTGCAAGCAAAATTACACTCTTACAGCTTTAGACTTGATATCATCCCAGGCCTGATGCTTGTTTGCCAAGGATGCACACCACTGCAGACTTATAAATATATCAAATTATTTACAATTGTATTTATAAAATGTTGTAGCAGCAGTGACGTGAACGAGCTGTCCAATTTCTTACACTTAATCTTTACTTATCTTCTTTCTTTACGGGCTACATGTAAGGAGGTGAAAAAGCTGAGCTCAGTCTGTGACTCCCTCATAAAGCAGCCTGTTTCTGTGCAACTTATAAGCTCAAATTTCAAGTTAAACATGTATCTTACCACGCTCAATAATACATTACATCTAACAGGACCAGAAAGTGTCTTTCAAATCAGTGCTTTTCCTTTCAACTAAGCTGCCGCCTGCAGCAACCTTTATTAAATTACTGTATATATCAAGGCATGCTGGATCTTGACGGTGAACACTTTGTACTGTGTGTGTGTGTGTGTGTGTGCAACACAGAGTTTACACATTTTTACAGATTTGTTTTCACTGTAACCAGGGATTGACTTTAAATATACCAGACTTCCACCCAATATCTCCTCAAATCCCTGTGAAAATTATGACTCAATCATCGCTCGGGGTAATGACTGTTTACACTCTGTTTTACAGCGTGTGTTTTTTAACGATCAATCTGTTCAGTGGGAGTGTTAACGCCCAGACTCGTATCCCTTGCCCCAGGACTTTTGCTAATTTTCTTTAGCGATAAACGGATACGATCATGAGCATTTGCAAAGTCCTTGGCCTGAAAATGTGGAACAGATATTCTATGTAAACATTCTGCTAAAGGTGGGGGTCAACAGTGGGAGGTTACATGGATTGAGGGTCCTCTGGCAAGCATGTCCGCTCACATCCTCCCACACAGCACAGCCAAGCATCAAACCATGCAGTTTTCATCATCTCAGACAAAAAAAACACACACACACACATATTTTGCCGACATTTAGCCTACTATACCACACATACATACATGATACCTACAGCATTTACACTCACTGGCCACTTTATTAGATACACCTTGCTAGTACTGGGTTGGACCCCATTTTGCTTTTGGAACTGCGTTAATTCTTCGGGGCATACTTTCAACAAAATGTTATTTAAATGTTATAATATTCATCAGAGACTTTGGTCCATATTGACATAATAGCATCACATGGTTGCTGCAGATTTGTCAGCTGCACATCCATGATGCGAATCTCCCATTTCACCACATCCCAAAGGTGCTCTATTGGATTGAGATCTGGTGACTGTGGAGGCCGTTGGGAGTACAGAGAACTCACTGTCATGTTCAAGAAACCATTTTAAGATGATTTGAGGTTTGTGACATGGTGCATTATCCTGCTGGAAGTAGGCATCAGAAGACGGGTACACTGTGGTCTTGAATTTCCCTCGTGATAAATAAAGTAAATATCAATCTATAATCGGGATGGACATGGTAAGCAACAATAGTCAGGTAGGCTGTCGTGTTTAAATGATGTTCATTTGCTACTAAGGGGTCCAAAGTGTGCCAAGGAAATATAAAACACCACCAGAAGCCCGAACTGCTGATTCAAGGCAGGATGGATCCATGCTTTCATGTTGTTTACTCCAAATTCTGACCCTACCATCTAAATATTGCAGCTGAAATCGAGACTCATCAGACCAGACAATGTTTTTCCAATCTTCTATTGTCCAATTTTGGTGAGCCTGTGAGAATTGTAGCCTCGGTTTCCTGTTCTTAGCTGACAGGAGTGGCACCTGGTGTGGTCTTCTGCTGCTGTAGCCCATCTGCTTCAAGATTCAACGTGTTGTGCGTTCAGAGATGGTATTCTGCATTCCTGGGTTGTAACAAGAGGTTATTTTTAAATTTAACTGTGAAGTTCTGTGGCTGTCCTTATCCTCTTTGATAAGAGAAATCCCCTCATCCGACCTGCACCAAGTATCTACATAAACATATTTCTCACACACACAAGCATAAACCCACAGTCACAGGGACCATTACCTGCTGTCAAACTGGAGATTTAAATACAATCATACCAAACAAAAGGCAACCATTTTCTGTCCGTTCTCATCTTGGATTACAAATCAGAAAAGGTGCCAGAACTTTTGGAGGACAAAACACAATGCGACTCCTTCTGTGCAACTGATCCTGAGAAATGGTCCACGCAAACAACAAAATATTAGAATAGAAAGACTGGACAGTAGAGTATACAGGTGTCGTGCCGAAAAGTGATTGTCCGCCTAAAACTTTTTTCTGGATCAAACAGACATAACGTACAAGTAAACATCACTTTATGTCCGTGGTAATAGGTATGTCTTTGTGAAACTTTTAACAGAATAATCACAATTGCGGCTAAATAAGTGTTTGCCGTTTATAGAGTAGCCTAACCAGGCGTGACATGTATGTGATTATAGGCAATAATTGAAGCCTGTTGTTGCAGATGGAAAATGTGTTTGGTAGGCCCATGTCTAATGTACTTGTTTGTATTTGGAAAAGTAATGTAGCCTATAAAAACATGACTTATGTCATGTCCCCAGTATTCATTTCAGATATCTGTTCACCTTAGATTAGATTCCTGATAATATCTTATGTTTATTCTCAGCAGGTTGCCCTCCTCATGTTGGCCACCACTCACCAGGTGCAGTGATTCACTGCCCCCGGTGGTTGCAAGTTTCAAGACTGTTGCACCTCTGATCACACCCAACATCACTGAAGGCTGGGTGTGGTCAGGAGTGTTCTCTGTTGTACCTGTAACCCCTGATGTCATGGTGTACTGACACAGCCTGGAGCACAATTCTGCATCTCTGCACCAAGGAGAGAAGTTAAACCACTGGAGGTCAACAAAAATATGACTTTCAGCAGCTGTTAAGTTGCTCTTCAAAGCTAACAAGAGTCATATTAACATATTCTCTTGGCATTTGCGTGTGCAGGCAGATAACTGGCCCGGCCTGAGGAAGATATTTTTGTGTACAACAACTGCTACTATTACCCTTACTACTACTTGTGTAGCTGTTATCATGACTGCTCATACCTACTGTTAGTAGATTACAAAAATGTTATGTTAGTCTTTTTATGGACCAAATAAAACAAAGTATTTCAAAAAGAAACAGTTCATTAGATTTTATTAGCTCTAATTGGCAGAAAGGGACAATAAAATAATTTCACTGCTTGGTATGGTAATTTTTGTACTTCTCTTTCATTCAAAAGCTGCACAGTGTTGGCAGCTGTACAACCTGAGTGTAAACATAGCTCTTTAATCAGTTATTCATAGCATTCCCGCTGCCTCAAGGCCACCTTGTTGGTAAACAGTGCTTTGTAAACCAACAAAAGTGCACTGCAAAGAACCAGTGTATAATGAAGCTGTTATTAGAGCATGCATACAGCAGCTACGCTTTTGATACACACTAAAGAACCAATTAGCAGCAGACAATTCTCAGGGTGCACAGGGCCAGGAAATTGAAGCACTTAAAACATTCAAGCGAGCAAGAGATGCAAATGTGGCTTATTTTCTCAATCCCCAGTATTCACTACAGAGAAAAGCGAGAGCTTATTAGTCATTTATCACACATCTTACTGAGAAAAATATCGGTTTGGCTTCACTGAGGAGTTTATTTCTCAGCTCTACACATATTGCACAAATACTGTACATCTGCTGCTTGAGAACACGACTGTGTGTACAATAAGTCAGCTAGTTGACAAACTGATACCTGGATCCACTTTATTTTTAAGATATTAAAAATCAGTCTAACAAGTATGCTTGTCACTGTGCACTGCAACCCACTCTTTCTACGTCAAGCTTTCTGTTCCTGCATGGCACATATACAGTTTACGATTATAACAGTGACAGATTTATGCCTTCGAAATTCTAGTTTTGAAACAGTGGGTCCTTGATTTCAGACAGAGATGGATAAAAGCAGGCATCCCATTCCAAGCTGACAACTATCAATTTGCTGGCAGATGTTATCAGATTTAGCTGGGTATCCAATTTAGCTAACATTAGCTCCAGAAGATGTTTAAAAAAGGCCATATCTGTGTGATTTTTAAATGTTTCCAGCTAACTCCTTTAGTTTGTTTTTGCAAACAGTATGTTTCACTTTTAACATCATATAAGAAAATGATTGTATAATAAGAACTAACTAATGTCACTGGCGAACATCAGCGTTGTCTCTATCTAGGTAATGAGCTTGGTTCAGTTTTCAAATTCATTAAGGAGCCAGACAGAGCAGCTAACGTTACCCTGCAGTGTGTTAACTTAACTTGCAGTATGGGGACTGCCCCTCCCATAAGGTATCGCATGTGAGAGATGGTGCAGAAGGGCCTCTAAGAAACATTTACAGACAACAGCTATTAATTCTTAGTCATCACCCATAATCCACTGCTTGCCATTTGTCTGTCCACAATAAAGGCCACAGTGCCCACACATGGACAAGAAAACTCACACAAACACACACACACACACATACACACACACTTGGGGGATTTGGTGTCTCACTAATTAAACAACAGATTAGAAAGAGAACAGTGTCACCGGAGGAAAGAGTATGTGCAGACAAATTAAAAAGCTGTGAGCATCTCAAGCTGCCGAGGCCTGTTCATTGACACACTGATGACCAAAATCAGGAGTGTGTAGTTTACCCATGTTAGATATTTTATATTGAAGAAATTTTGAGTTTTGAAAACTGCATGTGCACTCTTCCCAGTCCTAGTAATCTCCTTGCAGCAGTATGATGCACTAATTGTGGAGCATTTATAGTTTCCCAGCCAGAGAGGACAGGATTACTACAGTTGAAGTGACTGATGCATCAGTTAGTTTTGCAGCATTGTTGATGATAGAAGAATTGCTATACAAATAACAAATTTATTTTGTTCAGAAACAAAGTGTTTAATGAAAGAATCTTTCATTTGTCTCGACTTCTGTAATCTTGGTCTTGATTTGGCTTACTCTTTTGGTCTTGATGATTTAGATGTAGGAAGTTATTGGCCATCTATATGCTAATGCCAGGGTTGCAGTTTATATTATATTATAATATAATTATTAATCTGACAATTGGGTATCGTCTGCATAATAATGGAAACTAATAATTCCATAATTGAGCACGATAAGATTTAGTTGCGTTTAAAAACTAAATAGTAGGAGGCCTAGGACTGAGCCCTGGGGTACACCACCGGCTTGCCTGAGATGAAGAGACCACCCTTTTTTCCCTCTTGTATGTAATCCAGGGAGGACAAACAAAGTGTTCAAGCATCACAAAAAAGAATCAAAGTTTAAAATATGGCAGGAAAAATGTCATTACACAAGAAGAGGTACATTTTTCAAATGATTATTTCTAGTCAGAAAATAAAGATTATCTTATAAAGCTAGTGCAGGTCCTTAGCAGGGATCTGTAGGAAATGTGATGCTCAGTTTGTGTTCACATTCATGTGAGGTCATTACTTAGAAGTGATACACTTGAGCTTTGACTGTTTGCGTACATGTTTATTGGCATAGAACTACAGCAACCATATTCACATTTAACTCAGCTTTATCAGCATACAATCCTCCAAGCTATGAACTAGTACAGGCAATCTGTCTATGACTGTTTAATTTGTTGCTGTCTATCCCCATCTTGTGGTCTGCTTTGGTACTGATAGGTGGTAAAGCTGATAAATGCAAAAAGATGGATATGTGGTACTTTATTGATCACTTAGATGTTTTTTACAGGCTTCACTGGCAGTATCAGAGGTCAGGTCAGCTGCAGAAAAGCACGCACATGAGTGGTTCATTTACATCTAGATTTAAGTGCAGTGAGAACATTTTAAACCCAAGAGCCTTAGTGCCAGTAAATATTCATGTGCTCTGATGTCTGTGTGTGAGAGAATAATAAAAGGCAAAAGATTTTGTCTCGGAAAAGATGGTGTGCGTAAACCTAATTTCTTTAGTCAAATGTTCAAATGTGCAAATATGCATATACGCATATAATATGGTCAACAAAGTAGTATTTATGACATGGCTGTTGTATTGCATAGCATTTTATTGTACACCCCAGCCTTCGATTAAATTTAGCTCTTCCTATCACTTCTTTTTCCCCGCTGTTACATTTGCCACTGCTTTACTCCCCACAGGTATCAGTAAAATGTTACGATATCTCATCTTAAACATAAATATGTAGGGTACAGAAGGAGCCAGACAGTGAAGCAGAAGCAGAAGATAGTCAGTCAGGTCCAAACTGATGAACTGTCAGGCAGAGATAAAGATGATAAGAAGGGAAGTGAATGTAGAAGAGCTATGATCAGCTGACAGTGTTGGTCAAGCACCAACATGACACCAGCAGATGTGACGCCCTTTGAAGCAGCACGTCGTCCTCCTGGTGGGTGTTGTGGAAGACAGATAGCTCAGCAGACAGCCTGTCCTGCTCCAGGGCAAAACTGATTTATAGGGTAGACTCAGTGCAGGGGCAGAGGTGCAGGGTCCCTTGTTTCCGCACCACTCACACTGTGTGCACACTAAACTAGACCCTGCCTGCAGGGCACTCCAGACTCTGCTGAAAAAAACGGATTATGGAATTATGTCCATCTCTGGTAAAAATGATTCACTTCTTTTGAGAGAAAAAAAAACTACATTTTAACAGAGTTTTTGCCATGTACAAGACTTGGACTTTAACCTCGTTTTCTCCAGCTATTCCTCAGAAGGCATACTGTATGTGTGGGTCAGAGGGCAAGTTCAGCTATTTTACCTCTGGAAAAGGTGGAAGTTCAGCTGTCCTTTTTCAGCTGTTTACCACAGCAAGTAAAGCAGCTGCTCTATAGGTTTTGTAGCAGATAATAGCATATATAGCATGCACATAGAACAAAGCAAAGGCAAAGTCTATGTTTAGGTTTGTGTGTTTACAATTTGCATTGTATATGAAGGTTGTATGTTAAAAAGTAAAGCAAAAAAAACTGACATAAGTGTGAAAAAGGAGGTTTGGACAGAGGTACAGAACGCAAATAATAGGTTGATATTTGCAGCTGTGAGCTTGGCTATAATTACTTTAATGGTGCCTCCTATCACTGCCAAAAGCCTCTCAAGCACAGCACTGAGACCTGAACAGTTTCAGATGCATTACACCTACTGTAAATCTTTCAGAAGACATGAACTGTCCGTGTAATTGGATTTTTAGGAATACAGAAAAGATAAAGTAATTTTGTGCAAAATTGGCCAATTAAGTAATCCTCCAACCAAGCAATAGCATATAGTATGTTTCTGTTGCATTCTGCTATGATAGTAGTTTAGCATTAAACAGAGCCTATAAAATTAAGTTCCTCCTACATGTCTCGGGGTTTATTTTACTTTGCTTCTCTTCATCGTAAAATTTAATGTAGGTTTTACGTGAGTTAACCACATCCTCCCTGACTCAGAAAGGAGCCAGGTTTCTTTCCAGGCTTCTGTCTGGCTTGAATTCACTCTTGTCCCACACTCAATTTTCCTCTCTGTCAACCTCCTGCTATGAGGGGTTTCTCTCTGACAGGGTCAGGGGCTGTGGTATATCCCCCAGTCTCCTTGCAGATTTCCCATTGTTTTCAGGACCCACTGCTGCTGCTAAGATACGGACACCGCGGGAGGTTGGACATGAATGTCCTTCACATATTCCTCCTCCTTCTTTTCCCATTTCCTGTTCCCACTCTTTTAAATGCCTGCATCATCCTTCTGTCATACTGCACGTCTGCATCGCTCTCTTATATTTCCCCCTTTTCCTCCTTCTCCATATCATCTTCCATGTCCTCTTCCTATCTTTCTCCACCTTTCTTCCTCACCTCCCTTCCTCACCTCCTCCTGTCATCCTCAGTCAATGTGCAGAAAGCATTATCCCTCACTTGGATCCAGCCGGGGGTGGTGGAGAGGATGACATTTCCCCAGGAAAGGCAACATTTGTCTGGGAAGTATCCAGACTAAAAGGTGGTGCTGAGATCTTCATATTAATCTCACCTACATCTGCCTACAGTTGCCTCCTTCCAGACACAGACAGACAGACAGGGGAGACAGGGAGGATCTGTTCACCCTGTCGTTAATCTCACACACTCCCCTTTACATTCAGCAATCACAACTGCGCCCACACACACACACACACACACATACACACTAGACACACACAAATGTTATATAGAGAGCTTGTTTAAGGGTATTTTTAGTCAAAATGTCTTTTCAAAGTGGAAGATGATTCCAATAGAAAGCCTAAGTCACTCGCTTCCGCTTCAGGCCCATGGGAACTTACTTCAGAAAAAATATATACGATAGTCAATGGCGAGAGACAACTTATTTTTTGATCCTGTTTGAATTGTGCCCTGAATTACACATATGATGTTTGTCAATTTAAAAGATAATTTTGTCCGTCAAGAAAGTTGCAGTTTGTCTTAAAACAGTAAAGTTACATGTCCTTTTTGTATGAAAATCGACTTCATCTCTCGTCTCACACAATATACGTCACCAACATGTTAACGCGGTAAAGCTAACATTCATTGCTTGGTTGCTGCTAGCTAGGTAACTTACCTTTGTTCCATGCAGAAATATATCTCACCTGATGTGTTTAATCCAACGACTCTCAGTCCTTTTATCACATCATCTACACAAGTTCTTTGACGTTAGCTCTAGTAACGTTAGCTTCAGTCATTGAGAGAAAAAGTTACCACGTGACATACGCCACTTTTGGGTTTGTGGTCTTTGTAATAATGTATTTTCACAGTCTTATACTTACACAGTTTTACATCAAAATGTATATTTTAAATTGACCATCATCATATGTATTTCAGAGCACAATTCAAACAGGATCAAAAAAATGGTTGTCTCTTGCCATTGACTACCGTACATATTTTTTTCCAAACTAAGGTTCCATGGTGGTCCACTGGAAGGGGAGGGACTTAGGCTCTCTATACCAAGATGGAATCCTTTATTTTGGAGACATGTAATAAAATGTAAGATCTAACTAAGGGAAAATATATAATAATATTAATATAATAATAATAATAATTCTTGATTCAAGATACAAATAAATGACAATGTTGTTATTTGTACATAATTTCTTTGTTATAAAGGCCTCAATCAAACAAAACAGATATCTAAATGAAACGGTTTCTTTCACTACAAACAAAACTCAGAAATATAGGTATACTTTTATCTAGAAAAACCTAGGGGAAAAACGATATTACCCATACAATATTTCTTACTGCACTTTTTGCACTCACACACACCACTGCATGATTGATTGGTTGGTCGACCACTTTGGCCCAGAAATATCTCAACAACTACTGGATGACGTGCCATGACATTTTGTACAGACTTCTCCGTCTTCTTCTGGTCAGATGCTAACTGCATTTCATTAGCTCGGTACCCACAATTCTGCATAATGACAATAAACTTGAATCTAATCTAATCTAATCTAATAAGGAGGTATGCATATACTATTACTATGCACAAAATATCCAAAAGTCAAAGGTTTTTCAAGGGAGCTGCTTAAAGTGACAGTCAGGCTTGACGTAACTGTGGAGAGACAATCAATAGGAGCTGTTTGTGTTTTTATGTGAGAAAATTAAAAGTGACATTCAGGCTTGACGTAACAGTGGAGAGACAATCAATAGGAGGAGCTGTTTGTGTTTTTATGAAAGAAAATTAAATGTATAAGGATAAGCTCTCATTTGTGTAGTGTAGTTTTATCTTCACCTCCATGTTGGAAATTATTGGAAATTGTGCATTTGAGACACTTCTGCATTATTTTTGGTCAGTAATTAAGCAAAAACACAAGAGTGTTTGTATTGGGCATGATGCTTCCACAGAGCAAATTTTATTTAATTTCACTCACATTTGGTCGCAGGTTACACGCTCACAAGGACCCATCACATAATATGTGAGGACAACACGTGTTATGGACCTTTAAAGTTATAGCTCTAGATCTTTTTAAACACCATTAAACCACTCACTGTTTTTAAGCATTAGCTGAACTAGGTGATACACAGGTCATCATCACGTACTTTATATTTATCCCATGCTGCCGTGATATCTGAATATTCCGTTCATGCCTCAGTAATACGTCAACTGATTAAAATTACAGGGCTCAATAGAGCCAGTAGCTCTGCACTGCCATAACTGTTTTGAGCTAATTTAATGTACTGATGTTGAAATCAGTCTTTAACAGCCGTGTGTAGCTCTACAAAGTGAACTACTTTTTTGTATCATGTTTTACATTAGTTTAGCCATGATTAAAGACAAAGACAATATGGCTCACTAGTCAATAGTCAAGGTCTCTGTTTGTATGTAGTGTCTGGGCTTTCTGCCATCTCTAATATAAGAAGTTGATAGATGTGTGTCACCTTGGCTCTCTTGATGACAGATGCTGAGTTATGGGGCCACAGCAGCACCAGTGTATCATAACACAAGCAAATTGTTTCAGAGAACCACAATGCACTGCTGTCATGCTGCCCTTCAAAAGACAATCTGCTCCTTAATTGCATATATTAAAACAATGTCATCTTTGGCTGCTGTGGTAACTGAATTTGCACCGACATTTTAGGAATTTAGAGTCATTTTAAATTACTGCAACTGGGATAGAAATGTTTCATAAATAACCAATATTACGGAGGCCAAAGTTCAAGGCTATGCGAACGTTCCAATATTCTTGTGACAACAGAGGACAGAAGAGCACAGTACAGCTCAAAACAAGACTAAAGAGGATGGTATGCTTCAGCAGAACTGCATGTTGAATGGTCAAACAGCTGCAGAAACCTCTTCCCTCCATTTTCTGATGTTGGCATTAAGTGGCACAGGGATTGATGTAGCGCAGAAGTGAGACAGCAAGCAGGGTTTGAAAGTCAAGTTCTCTCTTTTTTTCTAATTCTTTCCACAACTATTTCTGTCATTGGGGAGACATAGCTCAGGAGGTAGAGCGGCCGTCTAGTAATCGACATTAAGAATGCCAGCCAGGAAAGACTGTCTTTTCACTCTGCTGAAGCTAGAAACATTGTCCTCGGATGTGGTCGGACAAACTAGCTCTTTCCTAACATAAGTCTAAGTTTCTACAGCAATACTAGCAGCTCTGTGAGGCTGTACTTAGACACGGCTGTGCTTTGTGCTAAATGCTAACATGCTCACAATGACAACGTGGATGTTTAGCAGGTTAAATCGACCACCTTCGCTATCTTAGCTTTGCATGTTAGCATGTTAACATTTGCTAATTAGAACTAAACACAAACTACAGCTGAAGCTGATGGGATCTGTTTTGCAGGTATTTTGTTATAAACCAAAGTTTTAGACACATTCAAATGTTGGCCTGCCACTAGAATGGCAAAGAAGTGTATTAACAAACAAAAGGGATTTGTCAGAAAGACAAACCACACCGTTAAAAAAAAAAGAAAAAGCAATGACTGATGTCTGATATAAAGCGACCACGTGTGGATTGGCTGTATTCTTCCCCAGTGGCTGGCTGCCTGCAGACTAAGCACACTATTATGGCATTTTATCTACAGTCTGGCAGTAACTCACATCTTAAACTCAGATAACACAGAGGGAGGGTGGAAGCGTGGGATGTCCTGTATTATAGCAGGAGGTGTGATAGAGATGAGGGAAGGCTGTGCTCACTGCCATGGGAGAAACCTCCTCTGTTCAACAGTCTATCAGAGCACATCGTATGAATGTGTCTTCTGTGATTATGCGATCGGTTATCTCTACATTGACAGCAAGCTTCCGTGGGAATGTATGGTTGTAATTGCTGTGGGATGTGTGTACATATGACGTAACATGTTCGTCAGACAAGAAAAGAAAGTACAAATTATGAAGAGTGGAGAGATGCTTTCCCATATACAGTTAATTTATCCATCACCATAATACTTCAATCCTACTTACTAGTTTCAAGGAGGTAAATTATGTCATCTTACCTCACACCTCTGTACATGTGCATGGCCCCTAATCTAATCTAACAATTAGTTTAACGACTCTATTTTGACTTAATTTAAAGGCCACTGAGGCCCCGATCTTTGCGCTTGCTGTTGGTTGCTAATGTCCGTCCTTGTTCCTCTCCATTCAGCCAAACAGTAGGGCTTCTTGCCAGCTCCCACCTGTTTGTTTCTGACAAGACACAGCCACTGACCTTGTGTGCCCTTTGGTCTGAAAATAACAAAGCAAAGTGAAGAGGAGGTGAAACCTGACCTGTTTTCTGAGTTGAGCTATTAATATTTCTTAGATGATTCATCCGTTGAACAGGATCTGTGTAAAATAACTACTGTTTGCTTGTGCAGTCACCACTTTTAATCCATTAACTGATTTATGAACAGTATACTCTATAAAGGATGGGTGGGCGTGGGTGTTCTGGTTATACACAATGACACAACAGGTTATGGATATGAATCCACGTAATTTATTGATTTATGTGATTTATATTTTAAAAAGAAAAACAATAGAAAAATCTTTAATAAAAGCCAGACCACATAAGTTTCATTTCTTGATCTCTGCTGCAACCCAGTGGACTGCTGAGGCATAAATTCCTAAACTGCAGGATGCAAATGTCAGCAGAATAACCATGCTGCACCAGGGAAAATATCACCAAGTTCTTGAATTAGTGTTTTAGGGGGTGAGCTCCATAAACTGTGGATTGTGTGCCCATTATGTGACTAATAGCATCTTTTTGTTGTTCCTTCCCTGATGACATCATCGGGCCCGTTTTCTTGAGAGCTACAGAATATATTGTTCATGTGTAGTACTCCTTGTAAGTAGTAACCTACCTTTAACAGTGGATTAAGTGGAGTTCTCTTTTAAGGATCCCTTCTGTTTAAAGGGAAATGAAAACATGATCCTTTCTCTTATATTCCAAAGTGCACAGCATGAAAACTGATGAAAGAAATGATATAAAACAACTTAAAACCGTTTCAAATTAATGCTGAGAGAATCTAATTTGTTTTGGATTTGTCTTGGTGAAGAAGAGATTTATTCAACAAGACAGGCAAGATCTCCTCTCACCAGCATGCAAGTTGGTTTGAATATGCTAAGTGTGAGGCAGAGCTCATTTATCTTCTCCTCTGGCTCTCACCCACCTCTCTGCCAGTCAGTTAGTCAATGTTGTAGACAGCACACACAGCCTCAGTGGCGAGATGCAGATTGATAAGGGGTTCGGGCAACATAAGTGGGTGTAACTGGTAGGATTCGATACAATGCCAAACACACCCCTCAGGGCTGTAGCAGTCACGCTCAATTTCTGCTGCAGTTTTAGCCAAGGAACAAGAGATTTTTGCTTCATGTGAAGAATGTGTCTGTATTTCATATTCATATAAAATAATATAATGTTATCCACATAACATAACGTGTTTTATTTGCTGATTTCAGTTCTGCTTTTGACACTGTCCGTCCTCATTTGCTTGTTCAGAGGCTTGTTGACATGAAAGTTAATCCTTCACATATTCTGCACTCGGAATATGACCTATTACCTTCAGGGAAATGCTACAGAGCTAGCCGATGTAAAGGTAACCGCCATAAGCGGTCCTTCATCTCTACTTCCATATCGCTCCTAAATAAACAATCTGCTCTGAAAAAGATTTCTCTTAGGGGACAATAAAGTTGATCTTATCTTGACTATAGACTAAAAGGGGAGATGTTCCAGAAGCAGCTGCACATATTTACACATTCACAAATCGAGTTTATAACAATAATAAAGTGACACAGAAGAAAATGTTTATACTTTCCATGATAACTTTATTCTTTGAATCTACAGTTTTGAGTTAAAAATACTTCTTTTGAACAACAACAGTAAACAAAACACACACGCACACACACACAGTGACAAGGTTGGGCGGATTTATCACAGTGATGATATTCAGAGAGGCACGCTTTAAAATAAGTCAAAGTGAGTCTTTTATCATTTCCACCCAAGGATGACAGCAGTCTTTACTCCTGCCCACATTCAACAAAACAGCCTTTTCTAAAGGGTCCTCAGTCCCAGGACTTCAGATGAGCAGTAGTCATTGTCATGCAGAAACCTGCTGTCCAAAACAGGCCTTTCAGACACTCTATTTTGTAGCATTGAACATTCAGAGAAACCGTCACGATGGTTATGATAAACAGTACTTATTGTCATGCAGCAGACTGTGCATGCACAGAAGGAGAAACTCAATACAGTACAACAAACACCTAACTCTGGCATGTACAGTATGCGTATGTGCTGAATAATGTACTGTGGAAATCACTATAAAATCCAAATATTTTACCTTCAGTGGTTCTCAAACTGCATATTGCCAAAGATCCATAGATAGCTTGCATGAGGTTAACCACACCAAGATGCAATTCCATGAAGATGCATACATTTATACTAATGGATCATGTATGAAATGATGGCAGACTTAACAGCTTTTGATTTCTGGTGATACGGGACGCCGTTTTTGAGGCACCTGGGAGCCAAAAGCACCAATCTGAGAACCACATTTGAGAAACAAACACATGATGTAACATGACCTTTTACGGACTAGTTGCTATGTAACAGCTCTAGGTTATTGCAGGTGAGATACAGCTTTAACGGTTACATCTGAGACTGTTGTTCATTTAGCAAGAGTTCATTGTGGCATTATTTGTAGCATACCTGACAGAACATTTAAATTGGATTTCGAAGCAACATCAAAAACGAAAGAACTAGCTTGAAATTTAGGAAAATACTCATTATTGGAGAAAGGGAAATATAGTACAGTAGTTGGGTGGCTAGGTGCTAGGTGACATAGCTAGCCACCTACGGCAATGAATAACGCCATTAAAATCTTAATTTGAGTGCACAACACAGCTGGGTGACTGAACTCAACACAAAACCAATGTGTAGAGGTAAAAGAAACAAGGCCCTGGTGATACTGATTTCTCCTACTAATTAACTGCCAACATGCTCATCTGCAGGAATTAAATCTTCTGCTTACAGCTTCTACTGTTGTTCAGGCAAAAGTCGAGGTAAAATGTAACTTGCAGGCAGAGTTCTGCTGCAGGGAGGATTGGAGAGGTTAGAGGTTACCTTCTGAATACATGTGATAGATACTCAGTAGTCCTCGCCGGGCCATTTGATGACTACACTCTAGCAGGCTCGGATTAGGGGTCAAAGCGTCGTAAATCTAGCTAACAGAGCACGGGTCGTCCTTGCAGGGCTTGACATCCCCTTGCAGCAACTGGATCATAACAGCCTTGGTCAGGTAGCTGGAGGTGCTACTCTTTCCCACGGGCGATGTGTTGTAGAATGCCTCCATGTCATCCTGGAAGAGGCAAAAATGAAAAATCATCTTTGAAAATGTTAACAGATGTGTTCTCAAGAATTAAAAAAAAAAAAAACGTGCTAATAAAAAAGTTATTTAGAAAGACATGCTGTGAGTAAAAAACATCCTACTAGGATTATATCTCACAAATTTAATAAAGCTCTACTGAATTAGACAATGGCTGTTGACTAATGACTAATAGGCCAAGGGTTTTTAACACCCTTGAGCTAACTCTTTAGTTAAATTATCAGTGTATGGCTGGAACTGAAGCCTAAAGTTTGGGAGCACATCAGTTTAGAACAGCGACGAGATCATTATTTGGCAGACAATTGTCACATTCAAATGAGAAAATGTAGGGACAGCCTGCAGGGAAGCCACTCTACCTGTTTCTCCATGCCTTCAAAACGGCTACGATCCTTCTGGAAATCCTTAAAGGCTTCCTTCACCAGGCTGTCCAGATCCACTTTGTCATTGCTGAATTCCAGCTCTGGATTTCTCTCCAGCACTATGGATACCACCATCAGCAACTACTCACAGTAGAGATATGAGAAGTCAGAAACTAAACACAGCAACAGAGTAGACTGTATTCTTTTTTTAAAGATCTAAACCTGACTTGATCTTAAAGGGAGGCAGGAAGGAACAAAGGAAGGAAGGTTAAAATGCATCTGAACCCAAACGTAGTAATGAAGTATTGCTAGAACTGGAGTCACTTAATATCCTCTTTGCTTTATTCTGAACAGACTTCAGTGCTTAAAAAGAGATTTGTGATTCATGCCAAAATAAAGAGAGGAAAGTCAATGGTATGTTGAGTAAAAATCCATACACATGTATTCTGATTCTACTCTATCTGTGCACTTCGGTGGTGTTAGCAGAATGTATTTTTTTCTTTTTTACCTCTACCACAATTTGCCTGTATTCAGGCAGAACTATTTTCTTCAGCGTGTCCTCCACGAGCAGGGAGAAGTTCATCTCATACATGGTCATGTCAGACAGTGTAGGTTGCTGCAGAGACAGTAAGAAAAATGTTATTATTATTTTTTACTTATTTGTTCCTTATTGAAGTGTCATCATCTGACTCCATCCCTGTGAGCACAAACAAGGCAGAGTGTTGTGGGATCTCCCTCCTCCTCTCCACTTACGGCCTGTCTATCCTGGTACCTACAGTAGCTGGTAAAACAAGTCAGTGTTTGTTCCTGTCTTTCCTTACATAATATGAGAGATGTCTAAAAAGGAAAACAAAAGTTGTGAAATTTCTTTTTTACAATAATTCATTTCTTTATTAGAGATGCAGATATTAGAATGGAAATGGATCTGGTTCCTGTGTATTGGGCAAATCTCACTTGCCAGTACTTTAACAAACAGTGCTTTGAGAGTGCCAGCTGCTGACAGTGGTGATCTCCCTCAGACAAGAGACACGATTCTAACTTTAAAATAAAACTGGACGATTTGTTAGTGTATTTGAAAAATGAATCAAGTGATATCACTGTACCATATAGTGTGAACAGGATATTTGGGGAATAGCCAATAAAGTCACAATCTGTGTGACACTCTGCTCACTCTGATCATCATTATTGTGCTAGACCTTAATGTCTTGGAGATTATATTTGTCAGTGAAGTCATACACACTTTTCAAATAATAGCTATCATTAAGAGAATCCATTGAGAAATAGATGTACGAATGAACAAGCCAAACTGAAGCAGCTAAATGGAATCATTATTTTTTCATCTACACCTGTGACATTCCCACTGTGACAAATCAAAATGTCTTCCGTGAAAGAGGCAGAACATGACAATTGACGTGATCAAATAAAAAACAGTTCTATTTCAATTAGACCTTCACAATAAAATACTAATACTTGACAAAGACAAACAAATACATTTCACTGTTCAATGTAGACACCTTTAAATTGATAAGGCACTTTGTATTACTCAGAAAAATCTATGTTCATCAGCACAGGTTCCATACTGCAACCATGGCCAGATTTTTGTGCATCTGTATTTTTGCGTATACTGTCACTAGTGCTTGAACCAACCAATAAATGGGAGCAACACTCCTAATCAGAATTCATTGGGTATTCTTTCAGTAAAACACAACAGCCACACACGTTTCTATAACCCATAGCTGTTTGTATAGCAGAGTGTCACATTTAACCAGCACTGTTCAGAGTATTTATCCTGAAGCAGTGTCAGAGGAGGCGGGTACCTGTGGGAGGTGAGTCCCAGCCACCATAATGCCGTTGGGGGTCCTTTCCAGGATCTGCCACACACGATCATAAAAGCCCAGAGGAGTCCTGTTCAGAGAGCCATCGATCTGACGCCTGTTCAGCCAAGACCTGAGGCAAAACAAGGGGGAAAACTGTGGAACCGAGTCTGGGTAATGTTGATACCCGTGCTAGAGGAAATTGTCTATGAGTCCATGTGTATCAGATAAGGTGAGATAAGATATAACTTTAATAATTCCCATGGGGAAATTGGTTTGCGTAAAAAGCTTGCATAATAAGATATGGATGTAGACAAGACCGAAGATAAAATAATTTAAAACTAAGGAGATACGGAGTCTTTCAAAGGCAGATGTGTGAGTTGAAAGGGATGAGAAAGCATGGATAATAATTTTGACAGTGTGAGTGCGTGTTTGGACGGTACCTGCCAGTGTTTTGTGGCTGCAGGACATCCAGCAGGAGCTGCTTGATGTCACTGGGGGAGAGTTGGTAGATGTCCTGGGGTGGCATGTCACCTGCCCGGATCTTCAGCTCATGCTTCATGGCCTGGACAATCCATCTGGAGATCCACAGCACACACACACACACACACACACACACACACACACAGTTAATGCACCACAGAACTGAACCACATACAGCTAACATGGAGGTGGTCACTGTGTTTGAACCATAGACTGTATATAAAAAGGTTTGAACAAGGATTAACGTGTTTAAAATAGTGTCCTTTTTTTCAGTTATTCAGGGGCAACTTTCTTATGGCTTATGGCTTAATACGGCTATTTTATTTACAGTCAAAGAAAAGAAGACCAAAGACCAAAATGAAACCAAAACAAACACTCGAGATAAAAATAGATAACTCGTTTGTCTGATGGCACAGAGTTTTGATAACTTAAAATGGTACTTTTATTGCATATAAATTGAATCTAAATCCACTTCCAAGAGTATTGTGGTTTACTTGGAGCAAAAACCAACTACAGAATAACAACCTGAAATATAAGGTATCATTGGTATTGACACAGATATTTGACAGCTAGGAGTTCCTGATGTTTGAACCGAATAACATAAGAAAATAAACTGAAGGCAAACTGCAGCCTGAACTGATCCTTTTTATTGATTCATGTTTTGTTGTGTGGTCAGAACACCAGGGAAGGAGAATTGCAGCAACGAGTACATACTGCATAAGGCCATCTCGCTCGACTACATGTACAAGAATTTTTAGGCACCGTTGTCACCACCCTAAGCCTGAATTTATCCTACCCGACTCTGATCTTGAGCATGCCGCTGAACAGCTCTGGGTTGTTGGAGATAATCCATCCAATATGGATGACCAGTTCCTGCTGAAGAACAGCCTCCCGCTCTCCACCGTGAGGGGAGCACTTGCTGTAGATGATGCCTTGGATCACCCCTGGCGACAGTGGGTTGGAGATCACCTCCTCCTCTTGCCCGAATATACCCAGGGTCACCTGGTAACGATAGGCATTAGCACACATGGACACACACAGGGAGAATGACCATACACCGAACCCACGTACAGTTAAAAAGTTATCTGCATTGTAGAGAATTGTTGTATATAACATATCTATTTAGTATGTGTGCCTATGCAGGTGCATGTCTGTGACCAAGTATCTTTGTCCCATCACTCCAAAATTGGCTTCCTCTCCGAGAGTCACATAAAAGCGAGTCGGAAAAAAATTACACCCCAAGATTCCTCTTTTGAATTTTGTTTCTTCTGAAAGCCATCTCGTAAAAATTACACCTCACCAATCTTCCCGATGAGAGCGCACACTTTTATCCTTGCCTTCAGCTGATGAAACCCAGCACTTTGAAGATGTATCATTCATCTTTACATCTAAACTGATTCTGAGCAAAGAATAGCCTGATGCTGGAAATTAAGTTGGGAATTGACCAACTTTGAATTCAAAGGGACTACATTGTTGAATTTTAATCCTGACAAGAAATATAATCAAAACTAGAGTCAGAATGGACTTAAATGGGGTGGCGCCTCTCATTTTTTCCAACTGAGCTGTTTCTGTAGCAGAGAAACACAGCCATATCAAATCTTAAATCAGCTTTTCCAATCATGTTGAGAGGAGCATCCCTTCCAGTAAGCAATCTATATGCAGATTCACACCTTGAGCTACTTCAGCATAATGAAATGCCTAAAACTGCTCAGAAGGGTAAAAATGAGGCAAGATAACTGACACCCTCAAGAGGAGGCTAATCTCTGAGTCTGAGTAACACTTGACAGGAAATGATGCACTGAAACTCATCCTTCGTGAGCTAGTGGCATCAAACAAATTCCCCGGTCACAATGTATGAATCGGCACATTGAGTGTGTCTAGACACGTGGACACGGTGCATATTAGGATTCTACGCTGGTCACACTGGCAGCTTTGCTACAGCTACAGCTTAGATACACACAATGGAGGTGAGCTGTGATGAGGAATATGAGCATGCAAGTAATGCCCATAGGATGACAGCATGAGGAGCTTATAATATCTTTCCAATTTCTTTTTTATTTTTTAAATCAGTGAACATTAAAATCATTGTCCCGACATGCCAGTTTTCAAAACATAACCCAAAATCATTTGTTGAAAAAAAGGGATAGTTATGGTAAACTACTCACGCCCTGCTGTTTGTATGTCCACTTACCTGCTTGCCATGTACTAAAATACTAGTAATACTGGGGGCAAGGCTGTCCACCAGCTTAGTTAAGAGACTGGCGGCAAGACGGACAACAGACCTAGTGGGCGAAAAGACAGAAGAACAGTCTTGACATCATGACAGATAACAACCAACAGCTAGGACTTTAACAAACTACATTACTGCTTTTTATTTTTATTACAAGGCTAATGATAGAATTCCTCAACTTTACTGCAGCTTCAGTAGGGATCATATATACCAGGGGTCGGCAAATAAGTCTGTCATCGGGACAATTTTCTTTCAAGTCATTAGACGGTGGGCCAGAACATCGTCAATTGACCATTTATATTCCAGTATTTACTGGGTGTGTGATTAACGTTAGCTCAGTTGGTAGTGCACTGGACTCTTGTTTGGAGGGTTTTGTGTTCAATTCTCACTTGCTGCAAAAATGTTTTCTTCCTTTTTCAACAAGATTGTGAAGAGATCGTATTACATATCACAATTAAGCATGTGCTGGAGTGTGTGCCTCCCGGCGATTGGTCCACATCAACCTATTGACGCTTATTTTCGTGTCCCCAGTATCTCCAGGCAGAGGAAATTCCAGGGGAATCCGCAAGGTCACGTTTTCGAACGGCTTTTTCAGAGGTGTCTCAAGCAAGCCAGAGACTCTTTTGAATTTCCTTCAGAACTTTTCAAAGTAAGCTCTCAATTAAACACGCCATAAAGTACTGCTGCAAAAATGTTCTTGCGCTTTCATTTTGTAGGCACAATCACTTAAGATGAAGTGATTATGTGAGTAACCTTTGCTGTTTCAGCACCAGCCGCTATTATTATTTTTTTTGCCACTATCAAAGTAATCTGGCCATGGGCCAGATATTATTGCTGGCCGCCTATTGCCGACCACTGATATATACTGTAAGGGATGTTCAATTTGTAATCAAATTAAATCAATTGAATATGTGGAGAATGTACACGGTGTGCAGTGGCCCAACTTGTCACATATGGACGTATGGTCAAGACCCATCAGTGTCAGTTTGTAACGCACAGGGATCCCTTTAGCATCATAGTTCAAAGCAGTGGGGAGAAGCCCTGTAGTGTCAGTTTTTGACAATAAAGGTAGGTATATGATATTTAAAAGACAAGACTGAGTAAGTAGGTAGCTGAGGTGGATGGAGGGCCAGAACCTGGACTTTGAACCAGGAGTCCGAGGTTCGTGTCCCATGTGAAACGAAAAGTCAACATTCAATATTTTTATTTAAGTTATGCGAGTTATGGAAATTGCATAAGTTACACATGTGACGTTAGTTAACTTACATTTTAACTGACGTACAGCGTTATTTCCTAACCCAACCAAGTAGTTTTTATGCCTAAACCTAACCAAATTGCAACATTTCACATGTTCTCCATCAATCTTTTAATAATGTAACGTTTCAAAATGCTAGCTTTTTATTTTGAAAGTGTAACCGGACGTTGCATATTTGTTGTTGCTAAGCGTGATGCTCAAGGGCTACCCAGGGAGTTCAAAAGCGACGCCAAAAGGGCCTTGACCAAGCGTCGATATGTGAGGAGTCGGGAGTGAGAATGTTTTGACTACTCAAATATATAGTATAGTAACATCACTAGAAATACATACAAATTTCTTTAACATGATAAAAAGGCCTGAAATTATCCACAGGCATAATCTCTAGCTTCTTCCTTCTCTTATTATAGAAATTCAGCGACCCCACATTTACAAACCATCCAAACATTAGATTGAAATTCAAAAGAAACCCCACAACGAAGTCCTTTTTAAAATCAAACCTTGCCAAGAAATCTATTAATCCAAGTCCAAATCAATGAATTAGATTTATTATTGTAATACTATATAAAAGGTTGTCTTCCCTTAAAATATTTTAATGTTCACTCATTTCTCAGTTCATTATTCCTGAGAGTCACTGCAGCCTTCATACTATCTCCTCTTGCCTGCAGGAATCCTATGAGGAAAAAGCAGCACACAAACTGTGGTTATCTTCACATGGTAGCCCACAGCCAGGGTTGCTATAGACACGCACATGGAGGTGAAGCCATCCTCACAGAAGCGGTGAACTACTAAAATTATTTCATTAATGGGGTCATGAAAACAATCAGCTGAAACACAACCTCTTCTTAATATATGCTGAGAACATCTCTAGTTTAGTGCGTGTGTGTTATCCAGTGCTTAAACCCGCAGAAATACGAAAGCACATCTTGAGCACAATGAATAAAAAGGAAACAAAGCCTTAATGTTTAGAAGGCATGATGCGGTGTCAATCCACCGATGCTTTGTTGGGGAACCTATTTCAAGCTTCACTTCCTGGCCCATGTTAGGTAAATGAGAAAGTAAATTACACTGAGTATTGATGCCATTTCCCAGCAAGTTGGAAACCAGCCTCTAGGCTTTTTTATTTACTCCCAGGCTTAATTAAATGTATCTGTGCTAAAATCTTATTCATCAATAGAAAAGCATATAATAAATGTTGTCATGTCAATCAACCCGACACAAATTCAAATCAAATCATAGACATAGAAAACACTAACCAGTAAAGAAGGGAGCAAAAGCTCACATGAGAAGTTATGACAACCATCTACAGTATTTGATCAATTCTTCATGAGTCAGGCCAGCAGTATACCACAAACAAAAAAGAATTTTAGCAGCTCTGTGATCACAGATCAAATAGAGGCAGATATTTTGTTTGCCTGGAATCGTGGGATAGGGCCTGCCAGGCAAATGTTTAATCTAAAGTTGGAGTATGAAATTCCAATTAAAGTGGCTCAGAATGAGCCACACAACACCTTTCCAGCCGCTCTCTGAATGTCAGGTAATGTTAAACGACTTGCCAACGAATATTCAGCTTACTCGCTGTTATGGCAGAAAATTGTTTCCTGTTACATTTAATCTTTTATGCATGTTCTTTTATTATTACTATTATTATGATCACATGTCCCATGATGGTTTATCCCGAATTGCAATTGAGACTGACTAGCCTTGTGTGTGGCCATTGTGGGCTAACCGCTTTAGCAAACAATGGTCACCTCGGCATGCTTCTTGCAATGGACTGCAGAATGAAACCGACCAACCGTGCGGGCAATGTCAAATTTTAACCAGGCCTTTGCCGAATCACCAACAGAGAAACATGTAGCATTAGCCGTAATCAACAACAGGTTTGCTGAAAATTTGAGACCCAGTGCTCAGGGATGCACTGCTGCATTTACTGCTAGTTGGTCTACCACGACACTCTATAATTTGCCAAGAAATGCTATTGTTTTGATGTTAGCTATTGTAGCAAGAGAGTTTTGCTGTCTGGAGCTGCTGTGCTGGCTCTGGGATCGTCTCTTCTTCTCTGCAGGATAGCTTCGCAGCAGCAACTGTAGCGACAGCTTGCTAACTCCCAACTTACTTAACGTTAGTGACATTATTTGCTGTGTCGTTGTTCACTTTATACCATGATATTGGATTTCTCTGGAATGGCATGCCCCACCCAAAGTCCGGAGCCAGACAATGTAAACATTCGGGGCTTAAGGCCAATTAGCCACTGCACCCCCCACCCCCCGCTCCGCCTTTGGCCTCACCTTAACATTGTTTGCTACTTTCCAAAAAATGGAGCACACTATTTTTATGACTGGGTCTTTAAATAATACTGTGAGAAACCTGAATATATATTTGCTGGGTAATTCAAAAGAAACTGGAATACCTAATACAGGTCTGTGTGCTGTCTGTGCAGACTGATTTGAGTAACACTTAGCCGTTAGCCAGAAAAACAAATGTTACTGCCGGTATGGTGATTAAAAATGCAATTATGATGACTACATGTAAGTAGAGCTAACAGTCTATGTGAAGGACAGTCAACTTTGATTACAGCTTTAAGATGGAAAAAGTGAATAGCAACCATAATCCAAATTGGTTACATCAATCATTTGAGGCTAGACTTTCTGTTTACTTCCATTAGTTCCACTAGTTCTAATACTACTTATGGTTACTTCTTGTTATGATGAATTTGAAATTGACGTCAACTCCCACAGAAAACTCCAATACCCTTGGCGAAACAGACCTGGAGTAACAGTGAGTGTAAAGGCATTTACAACTTCATATCCAATAGCCAAATTCAGTTTCATTTGGAGTATACAGCCAACCTTGTTTCAACGGGTGATGCTGTAGTAGGACATAAGAGCATGGTTAATGGAGAGAAAGCAAACACTGACTACAAGCTCCTGTACGCTTCTGAGTCAAGGTGCCTCCTAGCTTAGCATAACTGGCTGGGCCATCCTCATGACTATTAGCCATCTTATTATGCCAAACTTGGTGATGATGATGGTTTTAACATGATGCTAAGAAACTAGCCTGTTACCAGGGTGTGAGAAGTTACATTCTAACTTTTATTTGATAGCAAAACTATAGAAACAAAACGTTGCTTGAATAATGCTAAGTATGGTCAGTATTGACTGTTTTTCACTAAGTAGCAACTGTTTCCTTTGAAGATTTCAGTGTGTTTTTTATACACAAAATGTATTTTACACATTGTTCTGGAACCTTTTGTATCAGAACAATGAATCATCTTATTTAGCCCTTCCAGGAGATGTAGGCTACACACTTGACTTTTGAAATATAAGATAATGACTAATAAGGGAGTAGAAATATTGACTTTTTAAAATATCTGAGTCACTAATCCAATCCTTGAATATAGCCTGTGCTTCTTTATTACTCATAAAAAGCCCTGTTGACACCCTGGTTATGAGGAATCACAGCAAAGGTTTGGCTGAAGCTTACACAGCTCTCAAGCTAGCCAGCTAACTGGGAGTAAACATGCAGAGTCTTTAATCCATCTCTGCATGAACATTACCTGTTTCCCATGCACCAGTATGGTGGTGATGTGAGGAGCTATAGAGCTGGCAAACTTCTTGATAATGGCAGCAGCTTGGCGCACTGCCAGCCTACAGTTCAGCCAGATTAAATAACAGTTATGTCAACATGAAAAACAAAGCAAATACTACTAATAACTGAGAACATCAGTGGTCAACATTATAAAATACTACATGTACTGAATGTCACCATCTTAAGGGGCATCATGAATGCATCTTTAGAGTTTATGTTTTTAGATCTGACACTTTTAGTAATCCACTTTATATCTGAATTCCATAACAACAAAAGTAATTAGGAAAATCAGATCTAGACTAATGATAATGTCAGCTCAGCAAATAAAATAACAGACTGGACAGCTGCAAACAGTGTTTGCACCGTAAGTGTTTGTGTGTGTGTGTGTGTGTGTGTGTGTGTGTGTGTGTGTGTATGAATATCAGACCAAAGCTTTCTGCTTCCAGCTCTTCTATAGATTCTCTCCAGTTCATCCAACAGGTTCTCTGGAATCACAAATATTTTTGTCGTCAGAAATAAAGAAAACATCATAAAGGCATATACCGTCATATCAAAATGACATTGTACATATCTCTGTAAATCAGAACTGCCAAATTAGGCAGTTACTACACATTCAAAAGCATGATGAAAAGATGCTTGATATAAGTGCTTACCATCTTTGGCAAGGAATTCTGGTCCTTCTCTCCTAAGAAGGATGGCTGCTAGCTGAGCCTGACTGGCCAAGCAGTCGCATTCCTGGGCAATGACACACAGAGAAAAATGGCAAGATGAGCCTGGTCAAGCATACAAACACATAGACAAATACATTTATTGCACACTCTATACAGAGCTGCAATATTGGCCCCTCAGAGTAAGCACTAGCAAGCTGTATCAAAAAAAATATTGTTATACCAAAACCATAATGGGTACCTTTATAAAGTATTGTCTCTTTTAGATTTAATAGCAACCATAGTGTCCCTAAAATAAAAAATAAGGAATACAGCAGACTAGTACCTAAAACCTGGGCTTAAGGAAAAATGTGTGAACATATTTATAAGGTGTCATAAAGAAACAGGAGACAGGTGGTCAAGTGAGCCTTTGCAAGAGTGAGGGTACGTTAATTAGGGAACAGGAGGGAACAATGAGCGCATAGAGGTCATCTTTCACACAAATAATAAGGCAGATGCACCAGTCGGAAGCAGATTAGTTGAGTTGTTTACCCCTAGCGAAAAGAAACCAGGGAATGTGTTAACAAGAATGTGTTTGGTTAATATGAAGGTCTTATATGTTTTACTTTCACATTCAAATGGTTAACAAATGTTTAATATGAGTAAAACCTGACTTAAGTTTAGAATTTTCACTTCTTCTGGCAAGACTGCAGCACGCTTAGCTGTAAGCATTTTTCCCGTTTTTCTCTACAGTTAAAAAATGGAGAATTTCCTTGGATGCAGTTCTTGTCACTTCTAATCCCCACTGTTTACCTGGGGATGGCTGCAGACAGTCTCTTCTGATACACACCGTTTTGCCAGACGCTTCTTTTTTCTACCTGTCACTCTGACTGATTCATCACCAGCTTACCCATGCAAACACTACCAACGGTGCATTTATTGTAATGTATTGTAAGTGCATGGCCAAACCGGGGGAACACTGCTCAAGATTTAACCCAGGTCTCCATGATGTAATTCTTTCTAATTCTTCCTAATTCTTTCTTACTGCTTCTGCCAGTCTTTATAGTCCCTATTTAGTTAAGGAAGTGGCAAGTAATACATTAGCAGTGAGAGAACTACTGCTACAATTAGCAATAGTTACTCCTTGCAACCTTTGTTGTTGTTGGAACCTTTGCTTCTTTAATTTATACTAACTACAATAGTTCTGTTTGGTTACCTTTACCATTTGATTAGTATAATACTGCCTGGTTAAAGAATACTATAGATCTGCTGTGAAAGATTTGTGTATTTATTTACTCACTGTTTTTTGCTCCTCTAATTTACTCCCATGTTTCTAACGTGTTAAAAAGAATTGCATTTACTGTCAGTTCTTAACCCCAATATGTATTTGTGGGCCCTTTTCCCATAATGCCAATCAACTCACATGGAACTTCTGGATGACCTCATGAGTGGGCCTGTTCAGCCACTCCTCCACACTGATCTCTGGCTGCTGCTCCAGGTCTGAGACGTTGGGTGTACTCATCTGTCTCTTCACCTTGGAGTGCTTAGGCAGCTCCAGCTCCTCAAAGCTCTTAAACTCTGGGATCCTATGGAAGCACACACATGCATACACAGAAAAATTATACTGTGTGTTATTTGTATGTAGGCAGTAGATCCATGTTTAGTTGTTGTCCATTTTTTCCAATTTGAAATATTTCACATGTGAAGCAACAGACAAAATAATGCTGAATTTCATTCATTTTATGCTACAATGATTTATTGGTCCTGAAAACATTTAAAATCAAGTCTCTACATAAGTTATACTGCAGTTTAACATTCATGAAATTATTATCATCAGATTGTATACATATCAGATTTGAAGCAGGAATAAGTTGCTCTATCTGTCCACTGCATCATGAAAATCCTTACTGAGCTTTTTGAAATGTCCTGCCAACAGACAAGCACTGACCTGACACTGGCAAATCAAGCATAAAGACTAGAGGAAGCTCTTACTCTGCCTCGTTCACACGCAGGAAGTCCAACTGCTCCACCACTGCTCCAGATATCAGGGTCTAAAAGGTTGACAGTAAAAATGACACATTAAAAAATTTGCAAAGTGATTATTCTATCAATGTAGGCTGCAGTATACAAGAGATTCCACAGTAATATGAAGAAATCATACTCTAAAGGCGCATTCAGGAGCACGAAAACACAGGAGATTTGGAAGCAGAGCTGTATAAATCCCTCATTCAGTGAACAAAACAAGTGTTTGAATAATGCAGTTCATAACAACTAACACATGGAGTAGTAAGGTGTGAACTAAGTTCACAGTTTCAAATTTTACAAATGTGTACGGGAGCAGTTACAAGCGAGTGTCTAACGTGGTAAAAGTAAAAGTTTTGAGTATTTTAAAAGCATAGCAGTGTAGGAGTAAAGACCGCAGTTCAATACCAATTGCTCCTGTGGTCTAAATGTGATATTAGCCATTCTAACTGAAGTCAACTCCAAAACAAAACTAAGAGGCGTAGGAGAGGAGCAAGCCTGCTCCCCATAACAATGAGATGATGAAGAGGGAAAGTGTTTCAAAGGTGTTAGCTGTGGAGTGAATAGCAAATAGGCGAAGGGAAGGAAGAACTTTAAAGTGAAAAAAAAGGATCATATGAAGAAGTCTCTGCTGAACGCCACAAACACACTGGGAGAGAAGGTGGGGTTGGAATATCTGTCATAAGTTTGACAAAGCAGCTGGTTAAAGTTACCAATGTGAAAATAAATTTAGTTCTACCTTGGCCTTATTTTCCCACTTTTTGCCATCATTAGGATTGATTGTGCTCAACTGCAGCTTAAACCAACACAGTCTGCCATTAAAACTAAGAATTATCTGCAATGAACTGTTTATGGTTAATCGTAAATTCATGAATACTGCTGTGAGCGATGAGTTAAACTTATGTTGAAGCGGCGTCTTCAGACTTCAACAAGGGAACCACCAAAATAAAGGATGCGTGATGAACAGTGCTACAATGAATCAAGTGCTGTCGAATCTTAATAAATAGGATGTGTTATTGTTTATTCAGTCTGAAGATGTGCAAGTTTTACTTTGTTTAAACCTGCATTAACTGATTTCTTACCACTTTAGGGACAGCAAATACAAGCTGTACGCACAACACAGACATTTTATCACCGTTTAATTAGATTTGAGGAAAATATTTGCAAACAGGTGCTTATTTACTCATCCGGCAGAAACAGTGGTGCTGGGCAGGTAATGGGCGGTGGGTTTTAACAGCTTTTTTGTTACTGAAAAGAGCTGCCTACTGTTGCTGGAAATGAGCAATGAAAGTGGACCAAAGGTTTGCAGGTGTTAAAACCAAAACAATGAGTTAAAAAATGCGGGTGATCATTCGGTTGTGTCACTATGAGCAACTCCTTTCACATTACACATAGTGATGTCATCCATTGTTAATATCAAAATATTGATTATAGCAGCTTTAAAGAAATGTGGTTTTCATGGCACTTCCACTGGCATGGAGAGCAATGGTGCTGGTCAAGCTAAATGAAACTACAAAGTAAAAAGCTGAACTTAAGTACGAAGTAATATGAATCTTCCTTTAAGTTTTTTGTGATCCTTTGTTTTTTACATGCAATTCATTTTAAGTTACCCTTTCTTCTCTGCCTTGCAAGCTTTTAGGATGCATTGCAAAGACAACTGAGGACACACTGACATTCATGCCATCACGCCACGAACACAGCAACAACAGCCAGTAATGTAAATGGATTCATTAATGTATGTCGGCACTGAGTGTCGATTCAGATTTCTCTGCAATTTTCTCACCAGGCCGAAAGATATATTGGAGGGATCAACCTCTAATCTATTAATTCACCATTTTATTTGTTGTGTTCCCCTAAAGTCATTCCAATGTATTTTTTAACAAGCTACACAAAGCTTACTTTCCATCTCCTTTTTTAAACTCGTCCAGGCTCAATTCAGTTTCACCTTTCCCATGCAAACAAAAACTGTTTGCCTCACAAATTGAATCTGACAGACCAAGGTCAAAACACAGATTAACAATGGCATTGCTATTGAAATAAGGAGGGACTTCAGATTAAGGGCTGGGAAACGTTTGTTTTTCCAGAAGAGAGAGATGAAGCCCTGCAAAACAATTTATTGAAACATTTACAATATTTAGCAGCTGTTTATTTCAGAGATGGCTGTAATATCTGTCGTAGCTGAGCCTACATGAGTGAGCAGGTAGCATATTTTGCCTCGACAGCCATTCACATTATGCCAACAATCAAAAGTGCAGTAACAGTAACTGTAACATTCATTCAGTTGTCCACTTATATGGATTTGAATTGCGACAATGTCAAGACCTAACACCCCTGGTCCTCCCAATAAAATGTATGATTGACTAGTGAATGCATGACTGACTGAGATGATGGACACATGCAGAAACCACTGGGTGTAATTCTGACGGCCAAATATATAAAACATATTTTTAATTGCTGTGAAAAATCTTAACAATCCAATCAAAAGGATTTCCTGAGCTGTTAATGGGGCAATATGTAGTTTTCAGCGGCCACTAGGGGTGCGGTTTTAAGATTGCGTGCTCGCTTGAACTCATGAGCGAGCATAATCTGAAACACAACCGCTTTCATACAGAAATCCTGCAATAAACGCAGAAACACCAGCATGCCAGCTGTGGCTTTTCACACAGACATGTTCAGGCTCTGTTTGTACAAACGTTCCCGGCTCATACAGTGCACAAGCTGGCAACTGCTCAGCATTCGCCAGCGAGCTCCAGCCTTTCTGATGTGATTTCTGACTGTTTTCACCCGACATCATCTGAATCTTGTTTGATCTGATGGGCTTCATCACATAAACCTTTATTGTTGTTTTTATCCTTATGCGCAGTTTTTGGTGCAATTTGTGTTGGGAGCCGGTCGTTTTATGGTGTTAGCGGACAGCGTGTCGTTATCTGCAGTGTTGTCGCTGTAGTCGGATGAGCTGTGCTTCATTTCTAAGTGAGGTTAGAGCCTACTGAAAATAAGGCAGAAAAAATTTAATTTCAATGAAAAACTACAAATTACCTCTTTAATCTTACAATATTTGTGCCTCAGTACACCTGTCCCAACTGAGAAGGTTCACAACTGAAGAGAACAAACTCATCCCCTGACATGTAGCTAAGGTATTCTTATTATCTTAAATGACTAAATGAAAAAAGTGTATTTCAGTTAGATCCACAAACCTGAAGTCTGTCGACATGAACTTTGACGCCCCCAATGATGCCTTTCTTGAACGAGGCCAGCATGTCCAGGACTGGGTTGAAGCGGCTCCCCCTGTTGAGGCAGAGGTTAGTTTGGCAGATTTTGTTTCATACAGTGCACAGTAGCTTGAATCTGTTCAATTCTGAGTCAAAACATTTGTGTTAACTATTATATTCCAAACAGAGCACATGTATTAAACATATCATCAGTAAGAAATCATCACAGCTGAAAAGTTTCTGAATAGACAGGCACATTTCACCCTGACCCTCATTGCTTTATTTGGTCTGCTGTCGCCTTCTATACAAGTCATCATCCCGATCAATACAAAAACTAATGACTACTGAGTTGCGTCTACGAGAGCCCATTGACTCACTCTCTATGCTGCAGTGAGGCCGTTTAAGCATTTGTAGCACATTTAACATACGGCTTCCTGGATAATGGTCAATACTGCTGTAATCAGCCCAACAGCCAGGCTATAGTGATACAAATGAGAAACATTATCACCCAATCAAGCAAGCAAATACAGTTGCACCTTCCTGCTATAAAGATAAATGGTATACATAGAAGGGAAGAGGGGTAGAGAGGAAGGGAGACAGAAATGCTGGAACTAAACTACATTGTGACTGTCAAGACATTTAGTTGCAAGCTAGAGCCAGTATCAGGCAGAAAAAGAGAGATAAAGCGTGATGTATGGAGAGATGGTAGAGGGAAGGATGCTGTGAGAAAGCTATCAGAGACAGGAAGACACAAAAAAGATAAAAGAGCTGTTACAGAGTGTGTATTTTACTTGATGTTATCCTCGCGGATGAGAACAAGGAAGAGGGGACGTCCCTGCATCTTCCAGCACTGTTTGATGAACTGCAGGGCATTCTGCACACACAGACACACGCAGACGCCATTTCAGATTGGCAAAGGCATGGTGCTGGTTCAAAGATTTCAGTTGCCACTGTCTCTGAGCATAAACGGAATCAGGGCCATTTCAGTTCAACTTCCTCAGCTGTCAAACTGATCAAACTAGCAGCTAGATTTTGAAGGTAACCTAAAGAAAAAATCCCACCCCCTCTGTGCACGGACGGAGTGTTGTCAGGTAGGCACCAATGACAATTGGCCGTGGTAATTACATTCCTGCGACAGCCACAGATAAAGAATTTTTTCATTTTTGTGTCAGAGCTTTTCAATTATTGTTTGCTGTTGGGATGTAAAGAGAATTTCAACAAATATAACAAAAATGCTTCTGAAATAAATTGCCCACCCCAAAATTGAAATGTAACAAGTGTTAACTTTTTGAAAACATACAAATACTGCAGTTATCCTTGATTATTTCATAGTCAGTGGTAAACTCTAGGATTTTACTGAAGTTTGAATGTGTTTAAATCAAATTCAAATTCTGTATGTTTTGTTTCTGTTTTTCCATCCATATTTTAAAACCTTTGCTGCAGCAATGTCACCTTTTCCAGTGAACAATATATAAATACGTGATCTGACCAAACATAGTCTGAAAATAAGACACTGGCCTTTTTATGATAACTATATATCATTACAACAACAAAAGGTCCCTGGTAGGAATCGAGTACTCATGCATCATGTTCCCTTTCTGTCCAACCATGTACCATTACTTAATAGTCAGTACTGACGCTTTTTAATGAATGAACTGAAGGATGTAGTCGCTTTAAGTGTATGGAAAAAAATAGGATAGTTTACAGTATATGGTAGCTGCCAATAAATTATCTGTGCAGAGCCCTGGCAGCTTGTGGCAGTAACATTTTTGATAATTCCTGCACATTATTTACTTTTAGTATTTGGTAATCCGAGGTAAATTTGCACCCTCTGATTAAGAACTCTTGCAAACAACTTGAGCCCCAAATACTGCATATGCATGCCATGCAAGTTACTGGTTTAGAGTAGTGGAACCTTTCAAGTTACTATAAAAAGTGCAGAAGAGCTGAGTTTAGGATTAGCCAGTACTGGTATCAAATCAAATCAAATCAAATCAAATCATGTTTATTTGTCACATACACAATCATGCACAGAACAAGGTGTAGTGGGATTTGTTTGTGCCTATCACCAGAATGAAACTAATAAAAAAAATAGTATGGAATACTGGAATAGAAACAAGGAAACAGTAGTTTTGCAGTGATACTGCCTGTCAGGAAGCTCTCTATGGTGCAAGTGTAAAAAGGGTATCAGGAAGGCTACGAATCTAGTATGTGCCCTCCAAGTGGGACCATGTCAGGCTGCATCTCATTACACCAGACAAACTGAATATATCTCAGTTATTTAAGTTCTATGAGCACAGAAAACATGGTTAGCTGTGGAGCCATGGCATTGCTAAGCTCCACAGTGTGACCCTGACTTACCTTAATGTCATCAATCAGCAGCATAACATCTTGGGACAGGTAAAAGTCACTTAGATCAAACACTATTGGGTAGCACACCACAGTCTTGCCCAGGATACGATAAATCTGGAGGGAGACAAACACACACACACACACACACACACACACTAATGCATTAGAAGATGGATGGCTCACAAGTAGCCACGTATACATTATTCTGGGCAGTGTATAAAACAAGCCATCAATCCTAAGATAGAGGGGACACACAGAAGCTGCAACCACTCCTGATAACACACATACGCACACACACAGTGCATACACACAACTAATACAAAGCTCCATTTCACACATACAGATTGTCACAGGGGCACATACTCACACCCATCCAGACACACTGATGATGATAATGCCCTCTGGCAGTCTGCCATCTTCCCCATAAATGTTCCATTATAATATTGTCTTAGCAATGCGTTGGGAGCCATGATTCATTTGTTTGGCAATGTCTTTGTTTGAGAAAGCTGCTATAGCTCGACTCATTTGGTTGTACTATGACCTTCATTTGGGACAAACTGCAAACAACATCAGCAAGAGGCATTAGTGCGCGTGCACACACACACACACACACACACACACACACACACACACACACACACACACACACACACACACAAACTGTGGAAATACACTCTTCCACAGCCACATAATGTGCACACACGGACACATACACACAGACTGCCTGACAGCAGTTTAGCATTATTAAAATGCACTAAGTCCTGAGAAAAAGCAAAATGGATTCAGCATTCACTTATGCATACTGTATGTCGGAAGAAGAGAAAAACTTTTGGACAGGAATATTTTCTGTCTCTGTTGAGTTTGTTTCTGCACTGGAGTCGACTTCTCAGAGCTCTGGGAAATCTATGCAGGCAATATGTGGGAGGTCCGTTAGTGGTCACAGGCCATGACCTGTGCAGCAGGGTGAATGTTAGTGGTATGTAAATGTGTATAGGTGTAATTGCAAATTCACATACTTTGCAGGTCCCAATGCAGCCCACTGGCCTTTCTGGACGCCCACTCAATCCCAGCTTCTTATTGATGGCAAGGAAACGGTATGCCTGCAGAAAGAAACACACATCCTCAAATGTTTACAAAGAGACATAAACGAATACCCTGTGTAGAAACACAACATTCACATTGCACATGATCGTACTGCTAGCCTTTCTTTTTTCAGAGAAAACTTCAATCTACATCTTCATCTGTACATTTCCCCGTGATCATATCAGTGTTGCTTTGAGATTAAAAATATCATATTTGATTTGAAATGTCATGCCGCACAGTACCATTCCATATCGTAATAAAAATGCGGGTCCATCATCTGTCTGTCCCACTGAGACATTTCTGGTGTTGCAACTCATAAGATGAAATTACCACCATATGGCAGAACCACCTACTGATATTAGCTCTGTGTAAAGTTATGAGACGCAGCGATAATGAAAGGTCCCTGTGCTGCCATCAGCAGCGTGTTTAGTGGACCCAAGCGCACCCATGGGCACCAGAGCTGATAACACTGTTGTACTGAGATGCAGAGGCCCATAAGAAAACTGAGACCTACATGAGCCCTCATTAGAATAAACAATGGCATGCTGTTTGATACTTTCCCCGTGAGCCACTTTTTATTTAATACACTAATAAAAAAATCCATCTTAAAAATTAGCTGGTGGTAATTGAACCTTCACTAGGCCCCACCACCCTTAGTTACTGTTATCTGTCGTGCTTTCCATTCTAGCATGGCACATATGCAGTTCACAATAATATATAATATAATAATTTTTTTGAAACAACGGGTCTTCAATTTCACACAGAGGTAAACAAAGCAGGTTTCTCAATTCTAGCAGGCGTCAAGTTGATTTTGTTGGTTGAAATGTCGTTGTTCATGTATTGCACAGTGAAACTAGTTAGCTCTAGTTTTATGGTACAGTATCATAAATACAATGTTGGACTGTTTGTATGCTTACTTAGAGAGATGTATGCTTGGACAAGCAGCACAGATAGATTCATGTTTTCCTTTATATTTCATTCTACATGAGAAAAGCCTTCCTGATGTTGAGGACTAACCCATGTGTTTGGCAAACATAACGTTATCTCAGCTAACGAGTTTGGCCGGAGGCAGGACAGTTGCTATCATTGCTCTAGACTCTGATATAGTAGCATTGTAGCTTCCATGCAGAGGGTGTGCCAGCCCTAAACTGGGATTTTTCAGATGTAATTGGTGTCTCACAAAAAAAGGCCACTACCCACCAATGATCGGAAACTTGCTGGCAGAAATCTGTAGGTGGTTTAGAGGACAGTGAATTTCTACTTCCACATGAATGTAGTTTTAATAATGGAGTATTACTCAGCCCATGAAAACAGTTGTATAATGTTTTCTGTGGCTCTGAAGGGTCTTGAAAAATAACCTTGATGATATCCTCAAATCACTGGAGATTGGAAATTTATTGAATTGGAAACTGGTAAAATGACTGATTTAAAATATATTTAAAACTTGATCTCAGATTGATGATTTTGCTTGGGTAAAGCACCATACTTTCCACTCAATAAAATTCTCCAATCCTTCTTTCACCACCAGGATTGCTATAGATTGGAGGTGGGAAGAGGTTCTTTATTTTGAGCCTGGGAGTAGGTGGTTTCGATCTGGTCGATGCATAATCTGTCTACACACTGTAATTCCATCCCTCTACAGCAGAAGTACTGTAGTTTAATCAAGTCAGAAGTCATGTCTCAAGACTCAGCCTGGTCCCAAAGTCTCAAGGTGAGTCAAGTCAGACCTCAAATTATAAAGCAACTTTATAAGCTGAAAGTTGTTAACATCAGCAGTGCAGGGTGTCCAGCATACAGAGCCAAGGAGAGAGCTGGACATTAATGCTCAGCTCTGGCAGGGGTTTGCTGAACAAGATGGGCTCAGAGAAATCAAGTTTCTCACTTAATTGGTGGACTAAAATTGTGTGGTGTCATTCAGCTCAAACCCTAACACAAGCCCTCATAAACAACATTGTTGTACTTGATGTATTCCCACTGGCACACAATTATACAGCTAAAAAGAGCAAGACAGAGAAATAGAAATCAGTGACCGTCTTCACAGGTGTTGCAGTAATTTGACAATAAGTTTGTCAAAGCAAAGCAGAGGAAAAGGTCATGGCCTTCTCACCTCAGCCATCTCTGAAACGCATTTAGAAATGGCAGTTTCCAGAACATTTCTTCGGTGCGTCAGATAAAAGCTTCTTACCGCTGTGTCGCCTGCTGTCAAAATGCACCGATTCAAAGATGCAAAGAGAAAGAAGATGGACATTGATTTCTCGGCTCTGCTTGTTCGGAGACTAGTGGTGTGACACACTCATCACAAGTTACCGTTTATATGTGTCTGTGTGTGAACCGCATTTCTGATGTGTCTGTCTGAGTGTGAAACCAGTACTTATTCCCATTATGATGTGTGATGACTATAAATTCTAAATTTAAATACCCCCCAATCTGTCCTATCATGAAACAGCATCAATACACCCACACACTCAAGTGGCGCTGCAGGAAATCTGCCTATCAAGCCTTCCATGCCGCATTCTTCCATATCAAATCAACTGCAATTCACAACGTCAACCAAAAGGTGGTGCTCTGCTACTCCAGTGTACTTTCTCACTGTTTTGAAGGCTGTGTTGAACACAACAGGGGGAAGCAAGGGTTGGACCAATTAAAATAAATTACCTTAAAAGAGGAAACAGTACAGTCTTTATATAAAAAAGAGAAATGTTAATTGAGGATTAAGTGGCATTGCAAATAACTGCCCTAACAGGCAATGATGAGACCGGGAGGAGAAAAGGCAGGGGAGGTTAGAAGAACCTCTGCACCTAACACTTCCTGTGTGCAGAATACCAATGAAGAACTACAACACGCAGGCAGCCTATCAAAGCATCCTTTCATTCCTTCACATTTCCACTGACCGCAGCACAAACAGCAAGCCTGACAGGTGGGAGTGATAATAAAAAGCTGCATTTAAAAGCTGTATTTTACATTTCTGCAGTGGTTATAAGGTGTGAGAATGTACAGCTATTTACAAACTGCAAAACTTTTAATTCACCATAGGGACATTCCTCAATTTCAGTGGAGCTCAGAAAGGAGTAGGTTTCTGCACATATATATAGCTGCTGTGACAAATAGTGCAAGTGTTAACTGTTGGTGTCACAAAATGGGCACAACATATTTACTTTTACAGCAGATGCTGTCATCCAGAGGGACTTAAAGTAAACTTGCAGGTAGGGGTTCAGCATCCTGCCAAACAGCTCAAAATGATACTGTGCGTACCTATTGAATTTGATATTAAATCCTTCTGGTTCTGAAACACTCTGTAACCACTGGGGTTCCCCCGTAAAATGTCTTTAAAAGATAAGGTAGCACTTTTTCATGTTGCTCTCAGATGAAGTGGGTATGTTCCAAAGTTAGCTAAATCTTTGGAGAGGACAAATGATTACAGCAAACAATAACTCTGTTGTAAAATGTAAAAGAAAAAGAGAAATGAAAATTCTAGTATTTGTCTAGCTGGGTCATATTTCTGTCCATTACGACTTTTGGTCATGATAACATTTAATTCACCATATCTGTTGGAGTGAATTCAAGAATGACAGACATAGGCACAATGTATTACAAAACAATTCTATTTAACAGGAATGATCTCAAACACTCCACACCAAAACACAGAAAATACTTCCCAGGAAATTCCTTTTTTTGCGAACAGCATAGCATAGTAGATTGCCTTCCTGTTTAATGTGCTATTTTGTTCACTTTCAATCTACCATGCTTACCTGCTGCAGCAGTAGCAAATGCCAGAAGATGGTTGGTGTCTCCAAGTTTCTGAATTGTGAAACTTAAAACAAGGTATACGCTGCAGTTTTCATCAACAAGCCACTGTACAATAAAGGGAGACTAAAGTTGACGCTAACTGCTCTACAACTGTGATGATGGGACTCCTACTTTGTGTAGAGATGATTTTTGTTGAAGTTTAATTTTTTTGAAAATATACTGTCCCATTTTTTCCTAATCTCTGAGTTGGTGAGTAAAATGTAATCATAAACAACAGTCATAATTGACAAAAATATTAGACCCAGGTGGTAAAATACTGGAATTTCCCTTTACAGTCTTTTAAGACCTGCAGTCTTTGTCCAGAGTGTCTCTTTAAGACCTCATTTTGACAACACACCAATCTGTGGAGAAAATGAGAGTCTCAACAAACAAAATGTCGTCCACATTCAGATGAGATATAAAACCGAGAGAGAAACAGCTAAAAGGAAGGCTATTTTGGGCAAAGCAGTGATTTGCAAGGGGATAAGCATTAGGGTGCACGGGTGGGAATAATACATTGCAAAATGTAATTGCCACTCTCCCATCGTTAGGCAGCTGTTGTCAACACAATCAAACGGCTAGGAGGGACGAGGTGAGGTGAGCAAATGCAGCCCGCAGCAACAGAGATGGTGGAGACTCCGAGATAAACAGATCCTGTCGAGGAAGAATCGTCTGTCAGGGCTTCGGATTTAATATTCACCAGAGCACCCGCTCTGACTCACAATTGCATATCCATCTGAGATGCTGAGCACCACACAGCAGGAAGAGGCAGAGGGGAGAGAAGGGAAAAGTAACAGGTATGACGGTTCAAAGGCAGATGATATACCTGGAGAGGAGAGTTGTTTGGTGTAACAGACATAATGGGGGTGGGGCAGGATGTAGGCCTACAGGGGAGCATGGGGGTTAGAGAAATTGATAGATATAACAGGAGATGGACAGAAGGTAGAAAGGCCTAGAGGAAAGAAAAGAGCCCAGAGAGATGACATGATAGGAGAAATTGTTTGTTTACAGAAGGTGGCATGGAGAATAGACACCACATAACAGACATGACAGATGAGGAACAGAAGCTAGGGAGGAGACCAGGGATTGAGTGACAGATCTGACAGAGGAGAGAGAGAAGATGGGGTATCTCCTAGACTTCAAACAATACACATGCAGATGAGGGATAGTATCCAGAGGAGAAACTGGGGGTTTGAGTGACGGATACAATGGAAGTGAAACAGAAGTTGTATGGGAGGTAGTGGTTGGTGTCACAGAAATGACAGTACAAATGGTGTAATCTGCTGTAGATGAAAGAAGCAGTGGGGACAGGATGGAAAAAGCTGCTAGTGCTGGACTCACAAAATGTTCAGTTACTGACGTGAGGTATCTCTGCTGTTGATAATCAAGTAACCAAACAGATATGATGTCTAGTTTTTATATAGCTAACCTCCTTATTGTTTCTTTACAAGGGTTGGGTTCTAATATATGGTTCCATTATGGGTTCATTTCCAAGTTGGTAGAATACCAGCAACCAGTCTAACAAATCTCTCACAAAATCTACTTGCTTTCTCCTTTTTTATGAGCAAAGAGCAATGTACATGTATACACCATAGCAATTTAACTAAAAAGTAAATATTTAATATATCACAGGACTTACTAGTTCCAGTATTAGCCAGCACTGACTTGAATACAAATCTTTGAGTTTTAGCTGTTAAGTATTAATTTTTTTTTTAGGACTTTTGTTACTTAACGTTAAAACTGAATAATTTTGATAAGGAACACGGTCGAGAACAAGGCCTAATAATGAAAGGTTTTGGGGAAAACATTTCGGTTTTCTGTTACAGTTGGGCTGCCACAAAAATGTTATGTTTTACAAATAACAGCAGCATTACTGCTAAAATGAAAATGTACCTCTTCAACAGATAGAGGTGTAATTTCTTTTACTTCAACAGAACATCAACACTTATCTTGGGATATCTAAGTTACTGGGATTTCAGGAGTGAAACAGTTATGGTAACAATGGATGATTCAAAATGACTCATTCTGAATATCACAAGTCAACATTTGGGATATCTTTCATCTCTGACAGAACTGTCTAAAGTCCCTTCTGAGAACAAATTTGGACGTTGCTTAGCACGCCAGAGTGACTCGGTGACGACTCCATCATTATACTGATCAATCAACATGAGCAATCACTGGTCGACGGATTAATCACTTCAACCAATCCGCAGCCTTGCTGTAATTGGTGGGATAATCTGTATTGGATCTGTGGAAGTTAGCTTGAGGTGACGTTGTCAAACAGTCTGTCCCGGTTCTTCCTTCCCCATGTAAGTGAAATATAACATAACATAACAGTAAAGTTTAAATCTAAACTTTGTGTTGTTTGTCAAAGTAACTTATTATGTATCCATAGCCTAATATTATATTTTTACTACTACTACTACTACTTTAGCCTCAGTATTTAGCATTGCGTCATATGTGTAACCACTAGCCAGTTAAAAGCTAATAAAATCTGCCTGCGACAGTTATTATTTATTTTATGGGGATTTTGTCTTCATTAGATAGGGAGAGCTGTAGAGGAAATGGGGGAAAGACAGAGAGGATGACATGCAGCAAAGGGCCCCAGGCTGGAATCAAACACAGACTCAGCCTCATGGTGTGCACACATTACCTGGTGAGCACCCTTCAACAGTTGTCATTTCTTCCTGGCAGAATCAACAGTTGTCGGCTAGAAATGAAAAGCCTGCTTCTGTCTACATACGTCTTAAGTCAAGGACCCATTCTACCAAAACTTAGCATAAACTACTTCATACCATTGTAAACTGCACATGTGCAGGTGTAGCAACATTATCTAAGGGGTTGGGGGCTGTAAACAGCTTGTAAAAACTGACCAATGTGTGACCAGTGTGTGCCTGTGTTACCTTGACCAGTTCCTTCTGAGGCCAGATCTGGATTGGCTCCACCTGCTGGGGCGTCTGGGTCTGAATGCCATAGGTGTTCAAAAACACCTGCAGTCTACGTGCACACAAACAGACACAAAATTACGATACTGAATTTATAATTTTAGGTGTTTTACGTATAGCTGTTACTGTTTTTTCAGCACTGGTGATTAAAGCTGATAAAAACTTCCCCTACCTGCTGCTTGGGAAATACACAACCCCTATACCAGTACCAAATCACACACAGAATATTTATTTAATCAGTGTGTCACTTTATATTTCTAAGAAAGAAGTGCTGGAATTAGTTACAGCTAATCCCCCTTTGTAAATCTTGTGTTGACCTTTAAATCGCAGCTTTATGAGTGTATAGCCTAGTTCTTGAAGCTCTGTCTTAGTCAGTAGAACTTGGCCTTGTCTTCTTGTAAATATAAAACTCATGAAAATCGAGTCCAGGATAAATCTTTATTATGAATCAACAGCTGTTACTGAACTGAACCGAAGAGCGGACTGAAGTGGGAAAGATGACGCAACAGGCCAGATGGGGACTTGCCAGTAGCAGTAATTGAAGCTACAGGTTCACAAGCTTCACAGAGTCGTTTGACCCTGTTTGACACACACACACACACACACACACACACACACACACACACACACACACACACACACACACACACACACACACACACACACACACGAACCCACGCAGACAAGAAGACTGACAGATGATGGTAGGGGTCAGACTGAGCTCCAGCTTTATGAGCTCACCACAATTACAGCACTGAGTGAGCCGAATAGGAAAGAGGAGCGGAAAATAACCTTGGTTTATGGTTTGTACCACATTAAGAGACACACACACACACACACACACACACACACATTACCTCTGGCTTTCTGCGATCAGGGCTACGTGAATCACAACATCATTCTCTATGGGACCCTGTGAAAGAGACAGAATAAGGAGATTTGCATGTGAACCACATCTCTGTTATATGTTGCATGAGTGAGTATGTTAATTGTTTTTCTTTCTTGAGAACATTCCTCCTTCGGCAACACTGTATATGTACACTGGAACTAGCTGATTCTGTACGGATGGATTACAAACGTTTAGATCAGCTGCTCAGTGTTCCGTTATTTGTCAATCAGCAAACATCACTTAGTTTTACTAGGGTTTTGCAAGGATTAATGTTGATTTAATCTAGTTAATTTAACTAGGAATAATGTTTTACATGTTTGCGGTTACGTAGCGGTTGCTTTTTTTTTTCATTATTGCTTTTGTTATCAATTTATTTTCTTTCTTTGGCAATGCTGCAACACCTATGTCAATAAAGCAAACTGGACAAGAATTTAACTGAGTTGAATTGAATTTGTGTGTGAGTGTGCATGTGTGTGGAGAGACAGGGGAAGAGAGACAGTGATTCAAATCAAAACTCACTCCCTTACGAAATGACAACAGCCTGTGTTATTGCTACCTCCGCTCTCACACAATCTAAATCAAGGCAGAACTCAAAACAACCCACAAAGGTTGATGAGAGATGCAGGAGCGCTGGTCTGGCAGAGAAGGAGCTGGGAATTAACAAAGAACGAGGTAGATGAAAATGGGAAGGAAAAACAGAGATGGAGAGAAACGTGAGACATTTTCTCCGCTTTGCTGCCCACACAGAGAGCTGAAGTTGAAATAACATTAAACGGAGAAGTAGAACAGATAAAAGGAGATAAAGAAGCACAACATTTATAATGAAACATTTTAAGCCTTTTATTAAGTAGGAATCCTGTCCATTTGGTGGTTGCAGATTATCTAGTTTGAGGATTTTGATTTTCATTACCATCTTAATACTTAATACCCTCTGGAGAAGTGACATGAGCAATGGTTAGACAAAGTCAGAAATCTAAATAAGTCGCTGGGTTATGGCAAACTGTGGTGGGCATTTGCCATTCATTTTGGCATGTTGCGGACTAAGAGAATATATATATAAAAAAATCTATATTGAAATAATCCTTAGTTGCTTCCCAACAAGCCTACAGAAAAGACCAGAAGTAACAATAAATTGATTCTATTAACAAGCCTTTGTCTGTGTAGGCAAAGCCTGATATATTTTTTTACTCTGTGCCCAAATGCATTATTTAAAATTTACACTGTTTGAGTAAAATTTGATAAAAAGTTAAATATATTAGAGCAGCTTTGGCTCAGGCTGCATGTCAGAGTGTCCTTGGGCAAGACACTGAACCTCAAATTGCTCCCGGTGGCTGTGCCATCGGTGTGTGATTGTTTACTTCCAGTTTGATACTGATGAGCAGTTGGCAACTTATCCTTTGCCATCATTGTATGAATGGGTGAATAGATGAAGTGTGTAAAAGCGCTTTGAGTGGTCGCAAAGACTAGAAAGGAGCTGTACAAATACAGACCATTTACCATGTATTTATGACCTATTGTTAAAGATTTCCATCTTCCTTAGGAATAAATGGGCTGAGTACCACAAGAAAGGTAAGCTGATAAGTATTGAGACATGAACTCATCATGCGATAAGAAAAACACAGACTAACACTAGCATTAAAGGTAACTAGTCCAAATCAGGAAGCAAGGTAAACAGCAGGCTTCACATTTTGGCATTCTTTTTCTCCACAACATCTATTATTTTCATATATTAGGACACCTTGTCCTGTATTATTGCTTTCATAACATTGTAACAACGTGGCTGGACAATATCCGCAACATCTGTAGCAATAAAACTGCACATTGGCTAATAGAAAATATTATAATATAAAATATTGAGGATCACATACAAATGTATATTTATGTCCTGTGTGCTACATAAATAATTCTTTCTAGCAAGCTTTCCTCCTCAAAATGAATTAACATCAGGGAAAACGGAACTAAAGTGATAAAAACACGTTGCTTTTCATTGTTCTCATAACTGTGGCCGCAGAAAGAGCCTGTCAAGGCAAGACAACATACAGACAGTCACAAAAGAGCAACACATCACTCGTGTTGCCTGCAGAGTGAATGCAGGGTGAGAGAATACATGAAAGACAACGAGAATATACAGAGGAAAAGAGGAGGGAAAAAAGGTAAGAGACGTTTTCTCTGCAGTCATCTCAGACCTTTTAGGCTTGTGGACAATCAGGGAAAACAGACAAGAGACATGTATTGTTTTGTATAGCATCTGAATACATCACACGAAATAAATTTCATGCAAATGAAGCAAATATGTTGGAAATGTTGAATGTTGACTTACAAAAGCCAACGGAAGAAATGGAAAATGTCTGTCCCCAATCATTATTATCTTCATCAAAGATGGAGAATTCTATTTATGTGTGTTTGCATCTCTTACTTATTTCATGTAGGTTTCTCTTCTATTTATATCCCTGTAAATGGGCTTTATGAGCGTGTGTATCTGTAAGTCAGTTAAAGTGTGAATTTTAGCTAGCAGTATGAGATATTGCTAGCTAAAACTCTCATTTATATGTCTATTTCTATAAGTGTGCATTTCTTTCTTTCTCTTTTGCTTTATCCAATTTTAGAGTTGCGTGTATTATTATTATATTTATAGACATGTAAATATCTCTCTCTGTATGTGTCCTTCAGTGCCTTTCATCATCTCGTTCTTTACTTGTACTCGTACTTACTGTCAGTGAATTCTAAGCAGAGACGATCATCTTCATTGCGCGAGTGACTATATGAGTCTATTCAGGGCAATTTAGGAAGCAGGCAGCAGTGGCCTTTCATCTCGTTCTCATCGTGGGGATGCACACACATAGATACAAACACACACAGACACACATATATTCTGAGACATACACGCATACACGTTTGCACACTTGCAAATGAAGACTGATAGAACACAGAGGACAGGCAACACCACACACAAATCAGCATGTCTGTGGATGCGCGTGCACACCCACCCACCCTCACACATACACACACACACACACACACACACACACACACACACACACACACACACACACACACACACACACACACACACACACACACACACACACACACACACACACACACACACACACACACACGTAAGCTGGGAGCCATTTTGTTTGGTCGATAAGAGCTGGTTTTAGCCAACAACCTCCTTATCATCAATCAGAGAGTATAGAGAGAACTGAGAGAAGGGGGTCGCTGAGTAGAAAAAAACAGATGGCTGAACACAAATCTTTCCTGATGAACAGGGGAGCAATGGCTTCCAAAATGCTGCAATGCAACTCTCTCATTAGCGCTGGTCTCTGAGCAGACAAAGGACTCATTTGGCAAAGGAGAAGATATAGAAATATATAATGGAGACACAGGAGGAATCGACCCTCTCACTCTCTCCTCTGAGCAATGCGGTCGAACCTCCGTGACAGAGGACTGTGCAACCGCAGAGAGGACAATGAGATGAGTCTTCAAATGTTGCTTCAAACAACCTTTTCAGAGGCACCCTAAAAAACATCAATGTAGTGTGACCGAAATGGTGTCGAGTCTGGGAGGGAAGCAGAAAAGGAGAGATGTGATGATTCTTCAAAGTGGCTCTGCCGCAGACTGCTAAAAGGTAGTTAACAAATCATATTGGACCCTGGATGTACCCGATGGTGCAGCCACTGGTCTGATCAGGTCAGCATAGCTCAGGCCAAATCGAACAGTTTAAAGACCTCTATAGCACTCCCTGGAATTGGATTTCAGACTAATTAATGAAAAGGAAAAAAACCTGGTAGAACAAATGAGTTGCAACTGAACACAGGTAATTAAAGCTCTGAAGCTTTAACAAAGCATTATTATATATATAGTACAAAAGTCGTCTTACTTGCAGATATGCATGTGAATAAAGTGTTTCTTGACTGGAAACAAAACGTGCCCTCTTGCTGTCTCCACCTACACGTTAGCCTATGAATGTAACATGTTCAATCAAGTTATCTTGGGGAATTCTACTGGAAACTGCTAAGTGCGGTAGAGGAAGATAATGCAGGCTTAGAGAGGTTGAGTAAGCCACAAAAATGAATTGCATCACCTCAATATGAAATAACTCCTGGAATGCACTCAACATCACAGATTGATGACATCTAACAGCGTACAGTATGCATTCGAGAGGAAACTTTGCTGTTGGGCGAACAGTGGGAATTTAGCTATTGACATATTATTGATTTAACTGAGAAGAAAGTTTACTGTGACATGGTAAACTAGAAACTGTAAATACTAAATACTATACAGCTTAACATCAGGAAAATATCAATTCCAGTTACAGCAGTTTAGATTTGTGGGTAGCTTTCATTCATTAAATGCTTGTGCATGATAAATGCTCTACATGGTGGTTGAGTTAGTCTCTAATTTGATAATGCTACGTGATAACTCGTCAATAATCATAACATTCATGCATGCAGTACAATCAGTTCAACATTTGAAAGTTTGCTGCAGCACATCAAACTTTATTTAATGTCCTGCCTCATCCAGGCTGTGATTGGTTGGTCGCAGAGCACACGCTCGATTTGAATGTTTCAACAAAAGGCACCTGATATAGCTATATGGCCAGATTAATGATTTTTAATTCAGTTAATGATGATGATAATGTCCCAGTCCAGTCCTGGTAAAGTTAATAAATATCATATCATCAATACAATCATCCTGCTACCAACCCATAAATTGCATCCAATACTAAATAAAATAAATGAATGCCACAGATTTTTTCCTCCAATTTTCTCTGCTGAATTGATATGGAAATGAGATCCATTTTTTCATGAATTAAAAAGCACAAAGCTAAAACAACACAATGAGGTGTATAAAATTTTTCTTTGAGACCCATTGTAGGAGGAGTGTTTGATAAAACAGATTCAGTTCAGGCCATCACTGAAGTATGTGGTTTTAGCAAAAAATTGGCAGACGTTGAGAGGGGCTGGAACGTAATTACACCACACCGAAGTCTGGCGAAGGGTTTTAAATACAGAAATGAAAAGACAGAATTTAAAAAGGTTCTCTGCTCCCTACTGGTTCCATATGGAGCATTTTGCAGAGTTAGCTCTGGTCTGACCAAGTCAGGTTTATTTTTAAATCACTTTACCATCAGCATGTATCAAAGGACTCTGTGTATAAAGGGACTTCATCAACAGTCAATCACAACACAAAATGATGGATTATCACACTTAACTCACAAATAGGAATTACATAAGACTGTGGCAAAAGGCATTTAAGTAAATCTTTCTGCAGCCAACACAAAGGGCTGCAGCAGCAAAAGGACATTTGTCTACACCTGGAAAATAACAACTCAGCACTACTGCAGTCACAGGTCTATGATGAGCAAGACCGGTCTGGGCCAGTTTAAAAAATGCTTCTTCTTAGATGATAAAGCGGCTGTTATTTCAGTATTTCTTATCATAAAAAAACCAAGGAAAAAACAAAATTAATGAATGAATTAAACATGCTGTGGAGAGACATCTGTTTAGGCAAAGCCTCATCCTTTAACAGAGTTTCACATTTCTATATTTGCTTTGGTGTGGCATGTTGGATAGTAGTTAAATATCCTGATCCTTCATGCCAATATTTTCCTTGGTTTTCATTTCTGTAATATAGTTTATGATATAGTTCATGATAGTTTGGTAAATATGTTTATTTGCTTTCTTCATGTGTCTCATGTCTGTATGCTTCTTAAAAGAGATTATTTACTTTTGGTTTCACGAAGGACCCAAACAGCAGGTTAATCAATCCACCTCACTTCCTACTCCAAATGCGGACGTTCTCTCTCTTTATACCACCTCACCTACAGAGTCATATTTTAAAGCGAATGCCCACTGACCAGGCGGCATTATTTGACGATTTGGGAGTGAAACCAAGTGTCTTCAAATTTGTTCAAGTAAACTACCAGCTGCTGGTAGGAAATCTGGCTCTCTTGTGGCATTTAAATCTAAATTCAAAACATTTTATTGACCCCTTAGCTGTCACAGAGGCCTTCAATGGTCAATAGTGTAGGAGAGTATCAGCAGTAGGTAAACACTACTGTTTACCTACGCTTACACAAACAAACACACAGAATGACTAAGGAAAGAGGTACATTAATAAATAAAGATAACACACTAATCTGCCACGAAAACCAAACATTAGGATGGATAAATACAACTCTTCATCTATGCACAATGAGAGAATAAAGACTCAGTCCTGGAAAGAGGCAGAGAGCAGATCTGTAATTCAGCCTAAATCAATTACATGACAGCTGTCACCTTTGCTGTTCTAGTAAACCGTTTAGTGAAGTGCACTTAAAGGCTTCTCTGAAGTGGCTACAGGTTCAATTACTGCTCTACAGTTGAGATAACAAAACTGTAGATCAAATGAAAAAGTTGCAGATTATGACATGGAAATGGATTCCAGAAAAATGCACAGTGCAGCCTCTAGCCTTGGGACAGAAAACAGCAAGAAATCACAATACACACAAACAAAAAGATGGAAATATGGAGTCAGATCAGTCTCACTATTAATGAATGCATACAGACGGATTCACAAATTTATTTTGGGATTTATATGTAAATGACTCTTCACAAAAATATTTTTCAGTTGACACAAAAACATTTATTGTCCCACTAATGTTCACAAATCGAGCATAGGGTTAGTTCAGGCAGGCAAAAGAAGTCAAGCTCAGCTCACAATCCCAGCCCCCATCAGCTGATGGTTCAGCTGATTCCCCTCTTAGCATCCATTGGCAAATCCCATTCAAGGCGCCTTATTTAAGCTGCGTTAGCTTGCCTACCCTTGCTTGCTTCCTCTGTAAGCCACCTCCACCCCAGCTCATCCTTTCATGCTATGTCTGACTAATCAATGTCATTTCTGTTGTCATTGACGCCTGCTCTGTTCTGTACCCTTGGGGGGGGGGAGGGGGGTGTCTTTGCTGCTGCTCTCTCTGCCTTAGGCTTTCCATGTATGCACATGAAAAAGCAGGGAGGTCCCTGAACAGAGCCATACTACCAAACATACTGCTTACTGCAGAGCAAATAAAAGCTTTGACTACAGAGGGCTTGACTGAAGTATGTTTTCTGATGCACACACATTTCTTGTTCCACAAATCTATATATTTGAAAGTATTTGCAATTTTCATCATATTTCGATGTTGTTACATTTATATACGAACTGTTGAACCTGCGTTTACATACAGCTTGTCACGTGTGAACTGTACTACTGTATTTGTGTGGGGGTTTTTGAGACGTATAGATGTGACAAACTCAGTGTTGTACAATTCAAGTTAGAGGGTGTCATTTAATGTGATCATATAGCGTTACATCCATAGACATATACACAATACAGCAAATTAACGTCTCAGCTGTAAAATTCCATTTCCTGTTTTGCATTTCCTTCATTAGAACAACCAAAAGTCTGACATTTCGAACGGGTCAGTGGCAGTGGCACAGATGCATCTTACAAGCCTGAATGCAGCATCTACAGTGTAACCACTGTAGATGCTGCATTCAGGGTCTGGTAGCTACTCTCCACAGGTAAGGGACAACTCTACTGTTGCGTATAAGTCAATATGTCTGTGTTGCTTGCTAAGTTCGTCATATGGCATATCGTCATATTTCACACTAGCATTAGCTAAAACATTTACTATATAACACTGATAGACAACCTAGGATCATCCATTAGCTAGGTGGCTAACTATCTTAACCTAACTAACCTACCTGTAGAGAGAAGCTACCAGACTCAATGTTGAGATTGACATACGGCAGATTTAGCACTATGTTATGTGATCACATTAAATGACACTCTTGAATCTACGCTGATTAGCTGAAGCAGAAGGAGCCATCTGATTGGCTACAGATAATTCACTGTTGAAAAGAAATGCATTTGTGAATGGAGCTACGGCAGGGGAATTTCAAAAAACCCACACTCAAATGCTGGGAAGTTCACAAGTAACAAGCAGTCTGTAAATGTATATACATGTAACAACATCCAAATATTTTTTGATGAAAATTGCAAATACTTTTATTTAAAACAAGACATATTTGTGTTTTCATTGTTTTATTATTTGTGGATTTGTATTACATTTATATAAATGATAAATATATTTGTGTGCATTGAAAAATGTTTTTGTGGAGAGTTATTTATATATAAATCCCAAAATTTATGAATCCTTCTTTGTGCATTCATTAATAGAGAGGCTGATCTGAGTGGAAAAGGTAATAAAAGAAGTCTTGAGATGAGACAATTAAGACATGCGGTTAACAAGTGCTATAGCCCATTTCCAGCTGCAGGATGGAGTGGCAGTGGTTTGCAGCAGGCCCGGCTGTTGCGTCCTGCCTCTCAGAGATACGTCTGCGCTGCATTTGACAAAGTGAAAAGCTATTTGCCAGGGAACGCTGCTGTGAGTCCCTGCAGAACAGAAATGAATTTCAGCTCCGCTTCATTTGACTTTTCCCCCAAAATTAAAAGCACTGAGTTGTGACACAAGACGAGAAGTGTCTGAGATCTTTCTTTCTACTTTTATTTCTTTCTATCCTTTCTTATTTCATTTCTCCTTTTACTTCTCTCCCTTCTTCCTTTTCTTTTTCCTCCCCCCTCTCCTACATTTTCTTTTTTCTTCCTTCCTTATTTCTTTCATTCATTCCAACCTTTTTCCTCTTTACTTTGTCCCTTCTGCCTATCCATCCCTCCATCATACCACTGCTGTTTTTTTCTGTCCTTCCATTCCTTTCTTAATTTACCCCTTTCCTTCCGAAATCTTTCTGTCCCTCTGTCCTCCTGTTTTGTTCTTTCCATCCTTCCTGCCTTCTGTTGTTTTCCCTTTGTTTTTCTTTCTTCCCTCCCTCTGTCTTATTCTTTCAATTCTATCTTCTTCTTGGCTTTCTATTTTCTTTCTTTCCTTTCCTTTCTCCCTTCCATATTTACCTTTATACCATATATATATACACACACACACACACACACACACAGCCCTTTCTTATTTATTTGCTTCATCCCCCACTTCCTTCTCTTCTCCTTTCCTTTTACTGCCTCTCTCTGGAATTTACTCTGTCACTACTTGTTTTCATTCCTCTCACTCTCTCAGTCTCACAGCCAGTCGCGTGTCTCACGGTCAGAAGAAAATCGTCTACAAACAAACAGCATTTCACAGAGTACCAAATCTCTTTCTGTCAAAACACCTCCACCAGTAATAAAATCAAAACACACTCACACAGGATGAAAATGACTTGAACTAGCAGATTTACGTGCACAGCTGTAAGTCTGCAAATCAGGTAGCTGACAAAGCATCACCACATCTGACTAATGGTACTGAACGGAGACGCAAAATTATTTTCTCCCCTAAAATTAGATTTCTGGTGTTTCTTTTCTTTCAGTTCCCTTCTTGTTTCTTATGATGGTGGATTCATCACTTAATAAGTGTAACAATTTGTTATGGAAGAACATTATTTTAATTGCCTGCTGTGTGTGTTTGAAAAGTCAAACAAGTATTTATTTATTACTGTGAAAAGGGGTGAAAAGATTAGGAAAATGCAGAAAGCTCAGGTGTGATTAGTGTGCGCGCACTTGTTTTTGTTTTGTTGGGGAAAAACATTAGGTGTGTGACTGTTTACATAGCCTTGATGCTGAATGCTGCAGTCTACTTAGCAGAGATAACAGGCTCAAGGTCACCCACACACGCTCACACAGAATTTCGGTCACATTCGAGCCAAATGTCTTGTTATTTCTGTCCAGGCAAACGTCTTCCTGTGCCTGAAACCACCACACAGTGATTTATAAACTGGCTGATCAATATACTGACACAATTTCTATCGATAATAATAGTCCTGTGTTTTCCTCTAGCTCCATATTTAACCATTTAAAGGAAACTTAAGAGTGGAAAAAAAACCTCACTGAGACTCTGCGATGCTATTTCAAGGTCATATCCCTCCCAGTGTGTCAGCTGGCAAAGCGCAGCATGAGGGAGGCAGCCTCGAGCGAGCATCACATCACAAAGGAATAAAACATTCAAAGACTTTCAAAAAGTTAAAAAGCAAGCGAGGGAATTTATCCGCCACCAAAAAAAAAGAAAAAAAACTATTTGAATGAAATATAATCCCTTCTTTTCATGCCCCTGCACAGACGAATGACTCTGGGCTCTGTATCGTTGTCGGGACGTTGGTGTCTGTGCAGCTCAGAGATTCATATTTTGATGAGGGTATTTCAAAGTGTCAGGGGTTTAGCAGAAATACGTTGAGACGGGGGGGAAAAAAACATGAAAGAAATGCTAAGTCATTTTCAATCCAGGCCATGGGAGAGGAACATTTCTCTTGTGTATGTTTGTAAAGTTTGATCTTTTCAAAAGGTCGTCATGTGCTAGTAATGACAACACCACGATAAGAATCAGTCGCAGCTTTAAGTTGAGTCATAACTGGAGGAAGGGGAAGTGATGAGGGCGGATATCTGATTTACGGAAATGCTTCCAATCTGACAACAAGGAAGAAAAAGAAACTGGAAGAGCAGGAGATGGACAGACTGACAGAGAGGGAGGGAGAAGGAGGTGGAATGACCTCAGCAGAGGAGGTCCAAGGGAAGAACTGGACTGGGTGCCATTAGCCAGCGTACAGTAACTGTAAAGGCGAACTGACCGAAAAATCCATACACTGCTCCCCGGACTCAGCTCAGAAGTATTGTTGTCTGCTGGAGAATCTTTATGAGTGAAAAAAATATATATATTAAAAGACGAGCTATGGTGTGGGCTACAGGAGGTTCTGCTTGTCAGAGCAGGGAAGGCTGGGAAAGATAAGTGGCCTGATTACTACTCTCTTACTCTGTGTGTGTGTGTGTGTGTGTGTGTGTGCGTGTGTGCCTCAAATTTCCATCCCTTTACTAATGCAAGCCGACTTCTTTTATTTTAAACCAGTTCCTACACTTTCCTTTAGACATACAGGACACACACACAGAGCCACGGTGTAGTCAAATGTATTTCTAATAGTTAAAAACCTGAAAGAGTGCACTGCTGTTATTATGACATGTTAGCTATTTGTCAACAAGGAGGCTAAAATTCTATATCCTTTCGTTTGCTTCCGCTGAAGGCCGCTGTCAGATGAAATAAAAGCTCCTCATTTTATAACTTCAGTCAGTCTCAGTAACATTTTGTGATATTAGTACAACCTCTGAGAGCTTTGATAAAGTATTGAAGAACTGACGCTGCAATGAGAGTCCTCTTTGGAGATGCCTTTGAAGTTTACTCATGTGAACCCACAGGTACGGACAAAAGACTATTTGATCTGTTATAACTAATACTGATAATCTATTCCTCACACATTACATTCCCGACTGTGCTGTGGTTGTGACTGCTCACATCATTATTGGGTTTCAGAATACATTCCTCCATTACAAATGTGCGGGTATCATTTTAATTATACCGAGTGTATCATAATGTTTGAGACCTGGGAAGTTAGTAACAGTTAAAGGATCATTTTGGTATTTTTAAACCTGGGCTCACATATTCTTCACATATTTTGCTGTTGAAATGTAAAAGTCAAAGAATCAAAGAATTGAGTTACAACAAACAGTTGTCTTTAAAGAATTTATTAATAAAAGAGAATAAACAGAGAGGTACTAAAACACAGCTGGTCCAGAGACCTTCCGCCTAGGGCGGCTTCGGGCGTCTGGCCCCGAGCAAAGGTATGCATCATCATTTTCACAGTCTAGGTTTCTCTGTTTTGAGGAACAGAGATCCTCTCTCAGCCTTGAATGAATATTCCAGGAGAGGATAGTAACAACAAGATAGGAAAACACCAAAACAATCCCCCAGCTCTGACCTAAACCCTAGTAAATGTGGACGGACTAACATAAGGAGCATAGGAGAGGAAAGGTTAAGGATAAAAACACAATACATATCTATACGCCATAAAGACAATAGTAATAATACTAATAATAATAATAATAATAATAATATTAAAAGATCATACATAAAAGATTAAATGTAAGAGGACACAATTTTCTGCCATAATAGTCGGTGCAAAAACTTTTGGAATCCATGCAGTCTTCAGTCGGCAGTGACTACTATGCTTCCTTCGTGACATTTGTGCCGGTCAAAATTACATCCATAAAAAGTGTCAAGGGAGATGAGCTGGTTGCTGATGAGACTTATGAACTGACTGTTTTGCACAATTACCTGACTGCCATTAAGGACTGGATGGCTAACAACTTTTTACAGCTTTAGGATGGCAGCAGATAGTCTAAGCGGTGACAGACCCGGATTGCGTTACGTGTGGTTGACCTTACAGGAGGAGTAATGACAACAAGGGAACTGAAGCAGTATACCAAGCTGTGACTGACAGGCACTCTAAAGAGAAAATGTACAATAAAAATCTTTTTAATCAGACATATTAAGGCGCTTGCTCTTAAAGATGAAAAAACTTCCAAACCAGAGCCACCAAAAAGTGTACGTGCTGTAGTGTAATAAAGGAGTATGAATGTGTATAAGTGAAAGCAGAATGAAGCGGCCTGCATGTCTCCTTATATACTGCCATTATTTTTAATATCTTGATAACAGTGTGATACCGTGTTTCTTTGTATCTGTGACCATTTCATGATATACTGTAATACTTACATTCGACATATTGCTCCGGTTGTAATCCATTTTTGTTTTATCCGCTCTTTCAAATCATAACCAGTTAGTGTTTTAAATAGGGCTGCACCTAACGACTATTTTGACAGTCGATGATTTTATCGATTACTGAAACAAATAATTGACTATTCGGGTTACGAATCGCAAAATTGCACAATGCCTCTTATTTAGCTATCAGCTTTTAAATTAAACTTGAGGATATTGTTTAGGCACCTGCTAATTAACAGTCAAGACAATAAATAAAATACTGCTCTGAAAATACATCTTTTAATGAACGTTTCCGCTACAGCAACAGAAAGTTCTGCTGAAATCCAGTCCTGTCATGGACCAAACAGGTATATACAGAAAGAAATAAGTGTCTGTGCAGTGCTGTGCGAGCACTGATCTGAACAGCTGATCTGCTGTCTAGTGACAAAGTAGCTTTCCCGCCAGTACTGCAACACTCCGGGACAAACTAACACTATATTAATATACAAAGAAAGGAATAACGTCATGCATTACATTTGCCAAATCTAGAAGAGCAACAGCGTTACACAAAATCTATATAGTTTCCCCTAACTCACAACTCACAAAACTCTGTGATTTTTTTAAGGGAGTCTGGGGCGGATTAGCCACCGCCTTACGGATAGACATGAGAACTGTTTTTTTTTTTTCTTTAGAAAGTATAAACATGTCAGGTGTTGTCTAATCTTGTGCACTGGGCAACAACACATTGTCCAGCTGTAAACGTTGCCATGAGCAACGCATCGTTTATGATTATGAAAGTAGAGCACATCTGGAATGTGAACAGGAACGTTGTGAATCATGATTATTTGCTACTCTCAACGTCATGAACAATTAATTGACCAAAAGGGAAACTGTAGAAAACGTTACAGCTCATAACGTGAAGTAACATATCTCTATCGTGACGCTAGCTCACTAACTAGGTGACCGAGACCAGTCTTCATCATCCGCAGAGCCACAACGTTACCTGCCTCCTCTTCAGATACTCTGGTGTTGCCCGGAAAACTCAGCTTTGCAGATGCTGCAACAGCCTTTTTGGCTGAGTGAAGAATATAATGTTCCCGCACTCTGGAGGTTTTAGGTTGTGAAGGCATTAAGGTTTCTTGGATGTACACATGTGAAACTGACTTGACCCTTGCATTTGTTTGGAAGAAGCAAATAATGAAAATTGCGGTGCCAAATGAAATCTGTTATTTTGAATTTATGATGCAATATCTGAAAATGACAAACAGATACAAAGATAATGATCAAATGGAATTGCAGACAACGCCTTGGGGGTCCACCACGTGGTAGTTGGGACATGTTACGATCATAGAGGGTACTATAAGTTAAATGGTGATTAAAAAATCATCTTGCTTCCAAATATCTGCATGAAAGGGTTAAATTCCAAAGAACAGTCTTGAAAAGAAACAGCACTATATCATCTATCTATCCCCCCGCCCCCCCAAACTCGGGCTTGTAAACTGTCAGCACTAAGATGCCTCCTCTCAACACACCTGGCTCCAAACACAAATCCCATACTCATCTGAAGCTCCGACTCCAGCAGCGGGAGGGTTTGATACACCATAATGTACAAGGGATGTGACAGCCTTTCGTTCAAGTGAGGGTTTGGATGAACTGAGCACAGCATGTTCAAATATTTGATCTCTACTCAGGTGTTTTTGCCATCCTCCCTGAGGTTGTGTATCCTGGCAGCTTGCTTCTCTTTTGTTTCCGTTACCCGTAAGCAGTAAGACACTGTACACCAGAGCTGGCCAATAACACTGACAGTGAGACAAAGAAACAGGACGGGCCAAACTTATCAGACTCTGCTAATAGGGGCCCTGGCACAGAGAACAGCTTGTAACACAGAAGAAGAGGCAGAAGTGTGCCTGGACAAAAACACACACACACACACACACACACACACACACACATTTTGAGAGTGTATACTGTAAAAGCAGTGCGCCCATGTGGTGGTATGAGCACCATCAGAGGATGCATTTGAGCATGTGTCAGGAGTTAATGCATGCAAAGTGTGTGAGTGTGTCTGAGTGATGTCCATTTCCCTGCAGGTTAAGGTCAGCAGCCATCTCTCCAGGGCTTTTACTGTCACAGACTGCTGGGCTCGACATTTCCTGCCCACCACCAGGCCATTTGGCAAACAGCAGGGTTTAGCGCACTCTCATTCTGTGCCTGTGCAGATTTGTGTGTGTGAGTGAGGCAAAAGACAAAGAAGGAAAATTAGTGCATGTTGGTGTAAATATGTGTGATTCTTCTTGTAGGGCTTGGGATGATGACAACGACACATAGTCTGTCCGTTTTTCGGACATGGAAAGTTTTTACGGTCTAAACACTTTTCACACTCTAAATGTGCACTCTAACTGCCTTTACATAGCACTCAATAAAACACCTTAACGCCCTAAAGCAAATGGACTGGAAAACATTGTACAAAGCAGTAGGAAGTCGGGGGGGGGGGGGCTCTCCACACCCAGCTATGCTAAAGGATAATAATCCAGATAATAAATTCATATTATGGGTTATAAAATGTTGTTTAAGTACTGAGTCAAAATGCATCATATGTGCTACTTTTGACATTAAATCTACTACTACACAAGAGATCTATCATATAAAGTTTATGAAATCTGCACATGCTGTTTTCTTCACAAGGTGTCTGATAATAATTTCCCAGGTACAATCCTTTGGTAAAAGCAAAATAATGTGCTTTATATTTCTGGTTCATTTTGAATGAATAGAAGAAATGGGTAGTGAGCAAACAGTACAACAGTGCCTCTTATGGATACTTACATAAAAAAAATTTTATAATTCGTCAGCCAAAACATGTAGTAAAGCCTGATATATAATTTCTATGTAGCTTTCCAGCACATCTATTAATTTTTCTGTGCTCATAGAAAGTGGTACCAAATTGTACCCAGAATAATAGATTAGATGCTTTTTAATCAAATAAAGATGAAAGTTGATTTTACAATACACACCTTACACAGGTAAACTAAGGCCCCATCCACACTATTTAAAACAAATACGATCTTCGTCCACACATAGCATTTTAGCTGCGTATCAGAGTTGATCTCCGTCTACATTAAAACTACTGAAAACACACATCTAGTGGCCGTTCACAGACACTGGGCATGTGCGTGCCTGTGTAAACATGAAGCAGATGGTCTGTTCCGTAGTTACAGAAGATTTGGTGAAAGAATAAAGTAGTACAGACGAAGGACCACACATTTTAATTTTTTTTTTGCATGGACCAACAACGAGCTGGGACTCTTACTGAATGTAACAGGCGGTGGCGGCGGGAAACGTCACAAAGTAAATACGGCGACATGCACAGTACAAGTTTAGGCTGTAGGCTACAAGTGTTATCTGCACAGTACAAAATATTTTGATAAAAATACCAAGTCAAAAACTCTGTCAGTATCATTGTGTGTGGATGGGGCCTAAGGCTACATCCACACTACTACGTTTTTGTTTTAAAATGCAGCACTAGCTAGGCTAACACTCTGTTGTGACTTTTATCTGTAAATGCACCTGTCAAGTGAAGTGGGTTTCTCTCTTTCTTCCTCCCTTCCTGAATAGTTCAGGGTTCCTCCCACCTTCCCGCCTCTAGTGAGGCATGTTTGTACGCTGTACTATCCAATTGGTGATGATGAGTGGAAAAGGGGATCAGGGGATAAGCGATGCATCCCCTGATGCATCGCTTATCTCTTATTGATGACTGACACCTCCTGCAGCAAGGGTCAGAACGCAACTTTTCCATTAACCTTCTTCTAACATAATGCTATATATATATATATGTGTGTATGTGTGTGAATGTGTGTGTGTGTTTGTGTATAAAAGAGAAATCTGATAGAAGCCAAAGGTTCCAACAGAGTTTACAATGACGGAGTCGAGTGGTACCTTGCGTTGTTTATGATGCACACAAGTGCTATTCTTGCATGTGCTTCAGTGCTGTATATGGGTGTATATAGGTTGTTGAATTTCCAAAAAATTGAACAAAAGACAGATGGAGAAAAAGATCCAGAGCAAGGAGAGACAGACTGAGAAAATGTAAAATGTGACATAGTGAGCAAGCCTGAATAGCTGGTTAGATTAAGGGCATAACATTAAAAGCAAATGTGTGACATGCTGTAAGCAACATAACCAACTAATTCACTTTCACAGCCATTCATGACTTCTCAAATCCCCCAGCTGCAACGCCTGCTGCGTATTATTCCATGTTTTGTCAGTGGGATGTCACGCCACTCTCCCCAGGGTGCATTTGATCTGACTCACCCTCACAGCCCTAGGAGCGCGTTGTCTCTCATGCAGAAAAACCCAACACAGTCGACCCCTGCACTTTGGTAGCTGCTAAATATCAAGTAAAGCTGCACTTCTCCACAGGGTCAAGCTTAAAAAATAATGCATGGAGTACAGTAAAGAAGTGCAAGCAGCAGCGTAAAGCACTTTTGCTGATTTTCCACCATTTGCTACGTGGGCTACATACATATTTAAGTTGTGTAGCAGTATTTTATACCTTCCAATCCTCTTTAACATACTTGCAGGTCATTATGGTAGTAAAAGGTTCCTGTACATCAAGCCCCACTATACATTAAAATTACAACTTCCCACCCTCCAAATGCTAGTAGTTTGAAGCAAAACCACAACCTTTCTGCTGAGATGCACACATGATGCAAATTTAATGCATCCTGCCTTACCTATGTGCAATATGGGGGATTTGTGCCGTATAATCATTTTTAAATGTAGACTGGCCACATTAAATTGATGCTGTGTTGTGTGCATTCTTAATACTTTCTTCACAGGAACGTGCAAGAATATAAAGTGTTGCCATGTCAGCTCCAACTCATCAAAGTCACTTCTTCTGCAGGGCATTACAGGGTTTTGGAGTCACGGCTGGGTTTGTGAAGGAATAGGATTAAAAGGAAGTGACACTAAAACACTATAAAAACAACAAACTCAAATCCCACAATTTATAATCTATGCTAAATGTAGTGGTAAAATATTCTGATGTTTAAAATTCTGAATGGCTGTAGTTTCTGAATTGGATATGTTGAAATGGAGTATTCTAAATATTTTTGGTGGAAATGGCTCCTAACTACTTAAACAGGTATTTATAAGTTATATGAGTGCAACTTCGCCTTTGAAACACATATTTTTAACTCCGAGTCAGAGCTGTCAAACAATCCTGAGGTAATCTTACATATTGTTATAAGTCCAAACAAACAGTACAATATTCAGCTTTTCATGTGTTTAACATTGTACAACATCTCATTTTCTCTTGGTAGCATAACATTTGGAAGGAATGGAACTATGAATAATACACATGAACACAGACATACATGTATGCTTGCATACAACTGCGTCTACACATGAAGGCAGAGAGTGTGATATGCAAAGATGGATGCAGACTCATACCACATGCAAGTTGTTTTTGTTTTTTTGGGATACACAAAATGGAAAGCAAATTATACGCATACACAGAGGAAGATGGGGGGGGGCGTACAAATCAAGCCTTAACTATATGTGAAAGCCCAGCACGCCCATGTGCCTTTCCAGCCTGCAAACCAAACACTGGATGTCAATGATGCAGAGGCAACAAGACAGCTACCACACACACACACACACACACACGCGCGCGCGCGCACACACACAATTTCTTGCTTAAAACACAAAATAGTAATCAAAAAAAAAGTGCAAAGGCCTTCCCCTACTTTTCCCTTTTCTTTTCCCATTTTTTCTCTGCAGACACAATGTGTTAGCTAAGCATATAGATGAGACAGAAAAGGTGTGCGTGAAAGAGATACAGAAGTAAACATAAGAGATAAAAATTAAAGACTCAGAGCCAGAGAGAGGTGGTATAAAGCAGAAGAAAAAAGGACAGAGGTGAGAGAAGCAGTGGAGGACAGAGGGGATGAAGAATGAAGTCTACAATTTGTTTGACCAATTGACCCTGCAAGGCGCTGAGCTTAGCACCAGCCACATAAATAAACAACCACATCTAATTTCCTCTGGCTGAGGGCAGGATACAAGTGTGCTCTGAAACTGAAAGTCTGTTGATTTGCTGCAATCACGTCTTCCAGGGAAATAAATACTCTTTACATCAGGCGGTGCTGCTTAAAAACTCGGTCTAGCAATGGAAGGTGTTTTCTGAGATTTACTGAATTCTCAAGAAAGAAGATGCAACACCTGCATTTGAAATGATGTTCTTCCTTTCAAATCATAGTACCTAGACAGTAAACGACTTCCATCACATCAACTCATTTCCTTGACTTTTTAAATAACATGCACAGCACAACTATTCCTGTTGTTTTGTATGTGGCAACACTGAAATTCTTGGCTGTAAAAAATAAATTCAAATGTGTCACAAAGAAAGCTGTCAAACCCACTGTACACTACCTGCTCAGCTTCAAACAGCAGACAGACATGGTTAGCAACTAGCTGGTGGACTAACAAGGTGTCTGACAACATCATGGAAGGGATCCCTACGAGTGACTCCGTGATGTTGTCAGACACATGACAACAGTTGTCTGAGCCAGTCAGTGGCAAAAAGAAACTCTGGACGTAATTTTGACGCACAAAATTGCAGCTGCCGGCGGAAGCCATCTGCTCCACAGAATATGTGAAAGGTTTAAAAAAAAATATTTAAATTATCCATTAATACACCTGTGTTGTAGCCCCACTTAGAGCCTCCTTTATTTTGATGAATCTGCTAAATAAATCTGCATAAAAAGGTTCCTATTTGCACTGTAACTCACCACAGACATACAGACAACAATCACTAGAGACTTTTGATACTGAAGATAGAGTCTAAACAAGATCGTTATGAGGCAACATCTGGTGTTATAAGTAGTGTCTTTTTTCTATGAATTCTTTTGGAAGTCTGCAACTGACGTGGGGAGTAATCACCATATCTGGAAAGTGTAAGTTGTGCTGATTATGGCAATATGTATATGGGTTTTGTATGTGTCTGAGTTATGACTCTGAGAAGATAAAAATGGAGTCAGGCTCAATGGCTTAAGGTGCGCCAAACGATCTTCTCCCCCTTTTTTGTATTTGGCCTCCACCCTTCGGTGCCTTAAACAATGGCCTATGTGACTATACTGCAAACCAGTTTGAAACATTTACCTTGATGCCGCAGTGGGTAGACTGGATTTGTCATCCCATCTGCCCACTCTGTCCACTAATGAAACTGAGCACACCCAGTTAGCCTTAACAGTTTGCATTAACTTCAGTAACAACTTGTCAGCTCCTCAATAACCTCATTAACAAGTCGTGCGGAACCAGAATTACTAAAATTTCAAATGGCCATGAAAAGATAGTGCCTCATCACCGTGACAGCAAACCACGGGGCTCTCAATTTTCTCCAAAATGAGTGAGGTAAAACCATGCACTCGCACTCACATTTATTAGACTGCATGTGGCTGAAAACATCAAACTAAATTTGATAGGCTTTTGTTGATGGCCTGCACGCAGAGCGGCGCCCGCTACCATTAGAGGACGGGCAGCGAGCTGTCATGCTGCCTACAAATCCAGTTTCGACAAAGTGTTATTGTGATAAAAGTAATCTCAACAAAATATGCAGCCTAACTGAGGGTAGTCAGGCTTTGCTCACACTGCATACTAGTTTGGAAGCTGAATTCATAAAAAAAACATGCTGCCAGCACAATGGAGCTGCATATATTCATACTGTTTTCCTACAGAGAAATATCACACGGCATCTGGTTATACAAGTAAACTGATGCTGAGATGCTGACATTCAACAGTGGCAATACTGAAACGGGTGTCTTTTTGATCTCAACTAAAGATCTAAAGAAAAATATATCCACGCATTGAGTCCACTACAACACCTGAACACCACATGTTGTGACTAAGAGTGTCTGAAAACTAGTTAGCACAAGAGCAGAGAAGTTGAAACAGTTAGCTAAAAGTAATGGATAAATGGTCAAATTTTATAGCTGCTAACTGCTATAGTAACTGATAAACAATAAAAATGATTAACTAAAATGAATGGACACAATGGAACAGTTGAACTAGTCAGCTAAAAGTAATAGATAAATGGCTGAAATAGCTAATAGTAATGAGAAAATCTGTTGAAATTATTAGCTAAAAGTAATGGATAAAAGGTTGAAACGTAACTTTTGCCACTAAAATTGGAGTTATATCCATCCATCCATCCATCCATCGTCAACCGCTTATCCTGCATACAGGGTCATGAGGGGCCGGAGACAATCCCAGCTGACATCGGGGAAAGGTGGGGTACACCCTGGACAGGTCGCCAATTCATCGCAGGACTGTAGTTATAAAGACTGATAAATCCACTATCATATCAACCCTTTAAATAATAAGCAGTTCAAACTCAATTCACTTTACATTAACCCATTTGGAGGTTGGTGACGAAGAAGGGATGTACATAAATCCGACAGGGCTGTGGGGGTACATCCGACAAAACAAGGTTGGTAACCACTGATTACAAACCAACAAGACTTCATTAACTACAAGGCACCCTTAAACATTTACAGTTGGTTGGTTTCTCAATTAACATAGCAACTGTTGGAGCTCTGTTATTGTCAGCTGCAAAGTGAAATGGAAGCGAAACCATAATAGTCTCCTTGTATGAGTTTGAAAATCTAAAACCACTTATTTCTACAATAATATAGCACAGCGAACAACGAGGTGAGAAATGTCTATACACAGCTGATAAATGTCAAAACCTTTAAGTGAATCCCAATTCTAGTCACTCACAGAGTTGGCTTTCCGTGTATTATAAGAGTATCAGTATACGCTAGAGAGTAATAATGACATTTGTACCTCTTCGAGGCAAATGTCTTGTTGTATCTCTCCACAAAGATTTTCGGCTGGCTGACATGCTCTTTTCCATCTCTGGCTTTTTCTTTCATTTCTCTCTGTCTTTGTTCTTCCTGCTGATCGTTCTCCCTGCAAAGTATTTGATTCAGTCTGGGGTTCATCATACCTCTGCAGACATATCCTCTTTTGTGTGCCATGCTCTAGTACCACCTTATCAGCCGAGCTCCAAAAACAAAATTCCACAGACAGGAGCAGATTGGGACTTATCAATCCACACAGCACAGCAAAGAGAATGAACATCAGGCCGTTGTATACGCATCTCTACCCTTCATCTGTGTGATCCACAGAGCTGCCGGCCGTCCCACATATGGATTAAACCTCAGACATGATTCAACCATTCAGAGGCAGTTCGTAGAGGAAATGGACTGGCTTTTTAATCCGTGTCTGCAAGACTGGCCCTTGGCAAGGTAAAAAAGGATGGCTGTCTAGGTGTCGATGGGTGAATTGTAATTAAAACAACAAAGTGGTAAGCAGGATTGAGTAGTGGGAGTTTTTTCATATTTGATGTGGGAATTGCATGAGGTGAAGTTGTTAAACATTGTTACTGTGGGGAATAATATTAAAGCACGATACAGCCTGATTTCATACGATTCACTCGCCTGGTGTTGCGGGGGTGGCATCAATGAGTGACATCTGACACTGAACTATAAATCAAAACCTTCACCGTGGGCATTTGCAGTTCACCCCTTACATCAAGTATAAATCCAGCTCCACTGAGTGGATATAAAACAAGAGTAGTATTCTTCTTAAACATGTGTTGGCTGGCTCTTGCCCTTTATGAAATTACTAGTACTGTTATACATTTTTTTTGAATTATCTTTTTTCCTGACTGTTTGCGGTGAGAGGCTTTTCTTTATACCATGGCCACTGAAAATGCTTGACTCCAATTGGCTGCCAGATGTCTATTTCTGATGACAGTAACTGGCACCTCTCATGAAGCTGTTTGTTGTTCTAATTAACCTCTAGTGAGGCCAATTTAAAGAATGAGAATAAAAAGCCCGAAGAGAACAATGCAACAATCTAACTTTAACTCTAACTAAAAGCCTTTCTGACACTTGAGTGAAGGTGGATTTTCAATTAAACTAACGCCACGGTGAGAAAGCAGGACTTTTGAAAGAACTACAACAAAGCAAGTAGACAGAGTACAAGGTGATACAGATCACCGCTACAAAAGACAGTCTTAATATGTTGTGTAGAGTGGGTTGCAGGGCTGTTCTGAAATTGAATGTGTGTGAAGCATTCAAAAAAAGTTAATTTCAAGCATCCTGGACTTTGAAACTGCTAGCTCAGTTACTGCACAACATGTCTGCTATTATACCTTATGTACACTTCTAAGTTGTCCTCCTTGGATAAACTATATAAATTACAAACATAAAAAATTTTTTTTAATCATGGTGAGTGGGCAATCTGCATCTAAGGTATAAAGCATTTAGTCCTACTTGAATTCTAAAATAAAACAGCAGTCAGTAGATTTTTTTTTTACCGTGTATGTTGTTATTGCTTCAGGCCAAAACCACTTAAATGCTTGGATAAGTCATATTTACAAGGGTGAGCGCAGCTTAACGAAGACCACTTAAATTCAAAGTTACACTGAGAATAAATGCCCATATATGAGTGCTCAATATGAAATAAGTGCGCAGGGTTCAGATGAGAGCCACGTGATTACCTGATTGGAGTATCGCATGCTGACGTTGCGTTGGTCCTGGTGGGGCACGTAGCGGTGGATGGGATCAATATCTTTAGGGCTGATCAGCTCATCCACTGGAATGTGAGCACGCACACACACGCACGCACGCACACACACACACACACAGGCAGACATGAAAAAAAAACATTAATATGCATATAAAAAAACGCCCACATAGACAAGACAGCAAGTGTAAAAAAAGAAAGAGAAATAAATTAATTTCTCATCATTTACACAAAGACAGACACACATACACACACAAAGGATAAATGAAACTGCATCCATGGATTCATATCAGTGAAGAAATAAGCAATATTTGCTATGATTAGATAATCATGAATAATTAAAAAAATGAACAGATTTTTTGACAATTCATAACACATATTACGTGGTATAATAAAGCTCCTCAAATACGACCTCAAGGTGATATTAGTTTTGCAATATTAATGAACCTACAGCCTGACATTTGAACAGAAAGATTGGGTTCAGAGCGTCATACCAAAGCACACACACATGCACACAGGCATACCCAGTAGCTTGGCGATGTAGTAAAGGGCCTGACCACACAGGTAGAGCTTCCCATCACGGCCAGAGTTGCTAGGGAAACGCTTCTGGCTTCCATGCTTGTTCTGCTCCGCCTCCACAAAGTCAGCCGGTACGTAGTAGTATTTAGGGATCACAGCATGGCCTGGCGTGAGAGACGAAGACTGTGAGTATTGTGTAGACCGCACCTTTTCTGGACACGTGTTACTTTTGGAGAGAGAACAATCTGCGCTTCACTCCTGTGGTTACAGGAACTTCTATAACACTGCAGTGGTGACACACACAGTATGTAGCAACAATTTCACACAGTGCTTATACAACAAGCAGTGTGTACAATCTTTAAATAAATTTTCTACTTAAGGAGAGCATCTTCACATTCTAACTTGTGAGTCGACCATTGATAGGGGCTCTGCTCAATAGCTGCCACCGAACTTCAAAGCAACTGGGGTATTTTTTATTTACCTGGACAGCTGATGAAAAACACAGGTGTATGTAAAAAAAATATTCACACAAAGGTACTGCATTAGTGCACTATTGCAAAAAGTGCATTTATACAGGTAGTTTCTGATTGCTTAGGGTAATCATTTGTACCAGTTCAATCTGAATTTAAAGGTACAGCCACTAAAGTCAGTGAAGGCAACACACTAATAATGGTGCTCAGAGCGGTAGAAAAAAACTCTCTTTGGGATGCTGGTGTACACTAGCTAGCTTTCCATCCTAATGTAGCGCAAATTTCAATGTATGTCTGCTACCGTTATGGCATTATTAAGAGTTGGTTCATCGAGATAAACAACTGGTGGTGCAATGAAACCGCTGCAGGAGACAAGGGCGCAACAAGATGATGTCATTAAATGAGCACCAGTCAAATATCAAATAGTGATAAACAATGTAGAAAACACAATGGAAATCTGCCATTTATGTTTGTTTCATGTATTAATTTGAGGAAGGTTAAGTCTACTGATCGCCCCACACAGATATCATGATTTCTCTGCGGCTTTTTTATTATTATTATTTTGGGGGTGCCTATTGGAGAGTGAAGCTGAAGACAGACAGGAAAAGGGGAGAGAGAGTTGGCATCTCAGCCACATGTACATTCATGTACATCGTGACTTATTCACTTTTTCCATTGCTACATTTTGGTCACTTCACGGGCATAATTATAGCTAAGGTACAAATAGTAGGGGTACATGAATTGCGTATGTGTTTGTATCTGACAGACTTCCCTGGCGGCAATCTTTGAACTTGTACAAAACGTGCAATTTTTCCTCTACCTTCTCCTGAAAGTGTGGTCCACTTTAAACCTAACCCACTTCACAGAAAAATACTGACTCAAAGGATGGTACATCTCTAGTCAATGTTGCCCATTCACCACAATACAGCAGCGTGTCTCCCAGAGCGTTACCCTGTCCGTGTCTATGTTTCATCAAAACAATGGGAGCCCGTGACTCCCGGGAGATCGGGCGAACCTGCAGCAGAACACACAATAGCAGCTTCTGACAGCAGCAAATACATTTATGGGTTTAGACTTTTCAAGGGCTTTAACTGTGAAAGAGGAAAAAAGGACCTTTAAAACCCAGCCAAATTATTATTAAACCAGTACATAGGAACTGTGGAGACATCAGGAGCAACTTCATAATCCTTTCTAAACAATTATTCCTGCTCTATTATGAAGGAATCAATGGAAACCCGAAGCTCTTGATGTCGCTATCATTTGACTGTCTCCCCTCACAGCAATGGGTGCAGGTGAATATAGAAGCCAGTTTCTTTGCTCATGAGGAAAGGCTGAGTTCATTTGAATGTAACGCCTCTGTGAGCCTTCAGTCACAGTGTGTGGTGTATGAATATGAATGACGCGATTTAATAAGAGAAATGTTTTCAGTGCTACAGGGAGAGCGAACAGAGGCAGAAGCTCCAAAACAAACCACAGTGATCAGATAAAGCTATACAGGTGTTTTGTTTTGTTTTGTAATTTTCCGCATCCATCTGTCCCAGCATTTGTGTGTGTGTGTGTGTGTGTGTGTGTGTATTTATGTGACTACTCACCCTCATAAGACTGGAAGATGATGGGTTCAAGGAGGTCCTGGTATTCTTTGACCTGAGCTTTATTTCCTCTGAACACCCCTGCAACACAAGTACGTACACACACACACACACACACACACACACACACACACACACACACACACACAAATGCATGCATGAGCACAAACATTAATGATACTTATGGATGAAACTATTTTAACCTACACAGTTAGTCTACTACAACATTCAGCATGTACATTCTATACAAATCTATACAAATCTACACAATTAAATAGTCTGACTTATATTAAGGAAATAAGCAGTAGTTGCTGTACTTTCTGTATGTATGTATGAGTGGCGTGACGGTGTGTGAGGTTTTTATCTAGAAGTACATATAAGCCCATGTTTTCCCATCTTTGTGTGTTTGTGTGCATCTGTATGTATATTTCTGCAGATGTCTGTCTGTATGTGTGTGTGTGTGTGTGTGTGTGTGTGTGTGTGTGTGCGCGCGCGCATGTTAACAGTAGGGCTGGGGCGATTCATCGACTCAATCGTTACATGAAAAAATACATAGATTTGCATGACGTGCGTCACTAAATCGGTCCATGCAGGGATTCCCTCTGAGTGGGTATTTGAGAGTATTTTAGATAGAGACCCAACAACGTGGTGCTCTGTAAATTGGAAATGGCTTATCACAGCCGTACAACTGCACCAACAGAAGCATCCCGGAGCATTTGTGAAGACAGCAGCAGCAGCACCGCATATCCTGTTTACTTTTTGTCAGTACACAAGTACTAGATGTTTAATAGAATGTATTTCTGTCAGAAGTAATCAATTAAAATACATTTTTGACATGTTTCTTCATTGCCCCATGTTGAAAGTAATTTCTGCACCACTGGGGATTTAGCTGCAAAATGCTCCACTACATTCACTATGTTCGTCGCTAACTTTGTCCATAAAACTAAAACAATTTGCTGAAAGACGCTAAAATGCTCATAAAGCTGAGGGGAACTGCAAAGTCAGGTGAGAATTATCAGTGGTTTTGTCACATCACACAGTCATTAGTGCAGCTTTAATCCTCAAGCACTGTTGTGTGCTTTACAAATGAAAAACATTATAATCAGACTGAAAAGCAATTTGCATTTTTACCAAATAACTCTACATAACATCTAACAGCGTCTGCTTTTCTTTTGCTCAACTGATGCACCAGTCAGGTAAATGTAAATGACATGATCATGTTAAAATGTCCCCCAAAATATGTTCTGTAGGTTTTCAGAAAACTGAACCTTTTTGTGGCGCTGTCACTGTACATTAATGTAAGTTTTGTATAGTAGGTAGACAATATTTTTTTGAGCATTTTATTTAGAGCCTTATTTTAGTTGTTACTTTGTTTTTGTCTTAGTTTTCGCTGTTTGGATCAGTTTAATGTACAATTTATGCTTTTTGAGCTGTTGGTTTTTATGGTCCCATAAATAAACAGGCCTTTAATCAGATTGTTGGTTAGTCAGTGGAGTGTAAACTGGCCAGAGAGTGATTTAAAAAAATATTAAATATATATATACATACATCATCACAACAGCAATGGATAGAACAAGGCTTACCGTCAATCATCATGTGGATGAAGAACATGGGAAACTCGCACTCGATTCCATCAAAAAGCTGGGGAGAGACAGAGAGAGGAGGAGTTATTGCTTTTCCATTTCAGAAAGAAGACAGAGGCAAAGTGACTTTAAAGCAGGGGATGGCTGAACTTTAGCAGCACTGAATATGGAACAGCATGGCACAGGTAAAAGATACAGGCGACATGACACTGACAAAAAGAGAGGAATAATAATGCTTCTTTGCAAGGTCATTTGCAAAAATTCAAGTACAGTTCTGCTGTTTGTTTTGAGGATGACATTGAGGATGTTACTTATAGACCATTTTAGGTCTATAGGTAACAGTTTGGCTTAGGCCCCAGAGTTCCAACAATTCAACAAAAAAATCTATTGTCTATTGTATCTGTTATGTTATGACACTTGAAATTAGAAAACATATACATTTGAATTAAATGTACAAAATCTGCACACTTGCAATGCAGAACTGTGCTGACTCTAATGTGAGGAATGAAGGTTTTAGATGGACACTTTATAAACACATGCATCAAAAATACTCTTTACTTTAGTAAAGTACAAAAAAGCAACACTTGTATGCATGTAGTGTACCATGCAAATGGGTGACAAATTATAGAAGAGACCAACATAAAGAGTCTGAGGTCACTTTCACATCTGTAGTTTGGTTTATTTAGCCAGGACAGAGGAAAACAATTATAGAGCACAAAAAAAAAAGAGTGATTTTGTGCCATGATGAAATGGGGTGATATTTCCTATGTGGTTGCTGGGTTTCACTCGCTTTATTATTCCTTAGTAATGGGTACGCGAGACGATAGGTAAACACGCTGGAAGCTGGGAAAGGCTTCAATGGGGTAGCTGTCAGTCCATATGACTTCATATTTTCACCTCTGTTTAGTTTGTAATGCCACTGTGAACATGAACTGGAGCAGAACTAAGAGGCAACAAATTATCAGTTTTTTCCTTGTGAACCGAACTTCAGGTGTGAAAGCATCCTTAGTAAGGTGTTGGGCCACAATTAGCCACCAGATCCGGCTTCAGAGCTACTTGGCATAGATTCTCCATGTCAGTGTCAATATTCGTCAATAGTCAATATTCTCTTAAAATATAATCCCTCATTTGGGGTTTTTATAATACTTCAAAAGTTCCAGTGGGTGTTCAGTTGGGATGTGATTTGGTATGAAGGCCATAGCATGTGATTTACATAATTTTCATATCCATAAAACCATTCACTGTATGGAAGAAGTGTGCATTTGTTATGTTTCTCCACTAATTTATTCAGGTTTGTTGTTTAATTAAACATCTCCCTCATAAACACGTTGCAATCTATCATTGACTGATCGACTAAATAATCGACCAACTGATCGATATGAATGAGTAAGCGATGAGTGTATGCGTTAGTGTCGTGAGAAAAAAAAGCCAGCATGTGGCAGCAGCTGGAGGGAATTTTCCAGAAAAAACACTCGCATTGACACAAACACCATCATTTTGTTGGATTATTCTCTGAAATCTTTCTCAACCAGAAATCCTATCATAGATCACACACACCACATGTGTATGTGTAGTGTCACGACACATACACAAACCTTCTCAAGTCATGTGGTTACAAGTCACATGTAGCGAAGACAGTCAAGTCAAATGACAGAGATATTGATTCCAATAATTCAACCCGTCTTGTTTATGCTCGCCTAAAGAGGATCAACACAAACATGAGTACATCTTCACAGTAGAATAACTATAACCTTTTCTGCATCACCACATTTATATACACCCTACAAATCATCAAGGTCAGATTGTAAAAAGATGCAAACTGCAGATTTTTATTAGCCTCTCTAAAATTCATCATTACAAAATGTTTGTGTGTGAGTGAGAGAGTGTGTGCGCATTTTAGCCTATCTAACTATAAATGTCATTAATCCTGATTATCTTGGTCCCTTATCTTTTTTAATAATCTCCACACCGACAGAAGATAACAGAGATTACATCTTAATGCAATAAAAAATGGCTGGCAGGGCTGGAACACACAAATACTCGTGAGAGCTGCATTCACTGTCACCGAGCAGATCCTACTGTCTGTAGGCCTGAATGGATTTCTTTAAACGGTTAATATCTGCACCCTGAGATTATGCAGGTTTGCATGGCTTCAAACTGCGTTTCAGCAGAGATGAGATGCAATTTAGTCGCTGACAGGGTGGTGAGAGAGGGAGGAAAGAGAGGAAAATGAAAGAAAAGAAGGTGCATAAACAGAGGCGGAGGAGGGTTTATTTAGGGGGGGAGCATAAAAGAGAGAAAGGGAGAGCTAAGGCAGTCACCCAGTGAGGTCTGTGCTTTTTGGCCTGTCGAGGCAGGGATCCCTGGTGGTTTGTGCTTGAGCAGCTCGACTGATTGGTAAAACTGTCTATCACACAGGCTGCTGCTCTCTGTCAATGGTAAACAGACAGGGAGCACAGACGTCTGCTCTGCTGTGAGTTCCCTCTTAAACACCAACAACAACTTCACTCCATGTCTCCTGCAGGGAGACCTGGTCTACCTGCGACTTCTTTTTCACCAGACAGTGCTCACACTCCCTCTGCATTTCATAACTCCGCATGCTCGCTTATCACTCAAAGGAGTTAACATTCTACTTATTACTTTTTGTCATGTACTATGTCATGTGTGTTTGTACTGTCATTAACCCATTACACCTCTAAAATTGGCAAGTGCATCCTAACATTAAGAAATTAATTTCGCTGTTTCATCAGTATTCATTCCTGGGGCTTCCATCTTGTGGTACTATACTGTATTGTGTAATATTACTACCTGGCACAGTTTCCTCTTATATAACTTGATTCTTATTACTTGCAGTATTTGCTGACGTAGTAGCACATATATTACTGTTGGTAGATGCAAGGCAAATTGCAGCATGAATGATTTAAGTTATTAAACTTCACGGGCATCAGTGTCCACAATAAATCTGTCTGCCTGCTGGTAGAACTGGGGGCAGGATGGAGTCTGAGGTAACTGAGACAATAAATACTGTTTGCTTGTTCTAAGCATTAGAGTATCTGTTTCATAGTAGCTGCAGGATTAAAGAAAGCTAGTTTCAAAATATTCCGAGTGGTTCAGAGTTGGTACCCCACAAGCGTCCCCTGCGACATATCAAGCAAGCACTTCAGCCGTCTCTGCCTTTGTTATTCTGTTTTCAGTACCAGCGCTCCACCTATCCCAAGTTTCTGCAAATAGAAGAACAGCCAAAAGCAATCTAATTTTGTAAAAGGGATATTGTTTCAAACATTTTTCACACCACATAGCAGCTATGAGAGCCATGAGCAGCAATCCGTCGAGTCCTGCTAAGGTACATACAAATTTAGGTCACTGCTAGCCACAAGGCCTTCACATCACAGCTGAACTATATTTTATGTGTATAGCTATTTGAAAAACAAATACATATTTCAAGCAATGGCTTTTGTAAATGACTTAGCAGCATTTTCTTTGTAAAGGACAATCACCTTATGGAAAAATTTGACAGCATTATTGATTTTTGGCCACCTAGCAGCACAACAAGCTGTATAGCAAACTCCAAAAGGCGGGCGGGGGGGACTTCTCTACCAAGGCTTTTGAATAACATTACAGTAAACTTTCAGTCTTCACTTGTATAAACATAGTAAGCTTTTCCATGTCTTTTATGACAAAGTCTTGATCAAATTATAATTTGAATAGGAAAGAAAGCCCATTCTATTAATAATTGTATAATAAAAGTGAAATAAAGTGAGATGACATTTGTTTTTTTTGGTCATCAAATATCAGTTATTTGAGTTGAACGATGAACTACGCTGATGAGAGGAGGTCATTTATCGGAATATAACTAATATAACTTTTATCAGCCCAGACTGGCGACCTGTCCAGGATGTACCCCGCCTTTCGCCCGATGTCAGCTGGGATTGGCTCCAGTCCCCCGCGACCCTGTACACAGGATAAGCGGTTGACGATGGATAGATGGATAACTTTTATCAAGGAAACCACCGAAAGGGTACAAAAAGTAGCCTAAAAGATCACAAACTGCCCAAAACAAATTTCATCCATCCAATTAAACAAAATGTAGCATAACTGGGTGGAAAACTGCCTAACTTAGGCACTATAGTGTACAGTGCATTTTGAGAGGTTTTTCATTGAAAACAGCTGTGTGCAGCAGCTGGAAAAAAAGCTGATGATGAACCAAAACAGTATGTTGCAGTCTGTCAGACGAAATCAGCATGCTGAAAGACTCTCAAAGTGCTGTAGAGCTCAGAGGAACTACAGGGTTGGATGATAATTCTCTGGATTCCCAACTATGAGCAAGTACTTTCACTTTACACATAGTCATTTTCCTCAATGTTGATATTAAATTATGAATTTGTGCAGTTTTAAGTTTGGAGGTTAAAAACCAGTTCCATTCCTGTGAACCACCGCCACCACCTCAAATATTGTCTGGCAATTCAAACAGCATTGCTGTTTCTGTCATGAAACAACCAAGCCTTTGAGGATGTGATTACAATAAAGTATTATTATCAAGTTGTGTCAGAGTCAACAATGCCAACTCAGTGACTTTGACACTAGAACTGGCGACTTTGGTAACTTATTTTGGCAACCTTATTTTTGAGAAACTCCAAATCTATGAACTTTTCAAATATATATTAGCTACTCTCCTATGAGGAGAGTTCCCAGTACTGCTCCATGAATCTGTGTCCACGAATGAGTGTCAGGTCAGGTGACTGACTCATGGTGTGAAATGACCCACCAACTGATAGGACTTCTTGGATGAGACGTGAAACAGCTTCAAGACCAAATAGAAGCAGACCTTGTACTTACAGAGCTCTGTTGCTCTCCCCATCTGCCTCTCTGGGCTCATTAATTCTGGGAGGTTAGCTCTGCAGCTAATACAATGATTTGTTTAGCATTAAGAGTCCAACCTCTGATTCACTCATTGTGTGCTCACTGGGCTGATTCTGAAGTGAATGCACTCATGTCATATCGCTGGGATCACAGGGGATTCAGGAAAGGGCAATGAATGTACGATCATTCACATACATATATATGCATGAGCACACCCACTGACAGGGACACACACACACACACACAAAGATTGGTGGTGAAATACCTAGAGGATTAAAACACTTGAAATGGGAGAGGCTAAGTCACAGACAGACAGATTCCTTATACAAATACCTTTATACCTTCAAAAACTTTTAAAATGTGACACTCATGCACTTTCAAAGTGTACTTTTTCAAGTTTTATGCATTGCCAACCATTGGCACTTTGCCTTTTCCCCTACTGTCTGTATTCCCCTTAACAAGTGGTTGCCTGAAATACACCCTGGGTACACTTTTACACATTATATAATTCTTAAACTCTAAATTTGATTGTGATACCTTGGCATCTCAGTAAAATTGCAATCAATTAAGAGAGGTGAAAACAACTCGTGACCTGTCTCACACTTGTGGTATTGTAAGTGCAAGTGTATTCCAAAATGGCCGCTGGTTTGATATCCATGAAGTGTTTTATGAGTCTCCATGACATGAAGCTGTCGGTAAAGTTGGTGATGTATTACTAAATTGTTTTTGTTTATACCTCTCTAACAGGTCATTCTCTGTAATGGAAGGAGGGGCTGTTTACATTCGTCTCAAGTGGGGTTCCCCAGGGGTCTATCCTGGATCCTTTGCTGCTTTGTATCTGTATCCTCTCTTTGAGGCATGTCTGCCTGGGAGAGAGATTGCTGATGCAGTATAGCTGCGATGTGTCTCGATGCCATGGTGTATGATCTTCAGCAACCTCACTTCGTAAGCTGAGTTTTGCTGTTCCTCACCCAGTCGTATTCCTCCTACACAGCTGTTTCTATTTCAGTTAATGATGGTCACTCCAAATATTGATTTGATTTTTCTTCTGTTCACTCACTTTGTATTTTGTTAAATGATAAATATAATCTATTAACATGTCTATTTGATTATATTGATTAAAATATTATTTAATATATGAAAGCATTCTTACTTTACTGCCTAAAACTTTTGCACAGTTCTGTATATCTACAATTAGAGGTAGGCATATAATATGTTATATATATCATCTGTGTGCATTTTATATTTCATCTTTGCGTAGAAATGTTCAACTTTTTCTGAATATAATTTTTCTGTAAATCAATATGTTTAGCCAATTGTGGGTAGTAACCTTTATAAACAAGGCCCCAGGTCTTGTCTAGCAGGCATATTGTCTGCTGGAGTAATGAAGAAAAGAATCTGTGAAATGTAGCACAGATACAAAAAGAGAAATATGGACATTCTTTAGGTGTCCCACCAGCACCTACCTTCATTTCAGCAGGTTTGTAGTAGCGGCGATTCTTGTCTTCATTAGTGGTGCGGTAGCCATCACGGAGGAAGCGTTTAAAGCCATACTTGCCCCGCAGCTTGCGGACAATCTTGTCCAGTGTTTGACTGTAGAGGGCATCATCGTCTACTGCAAAAGCAGGATAGCTGATGGTTGGAAGCAAGGCTGCATCTGTGTTCTGAAAGTAAAAGAAATATTTTGTTTACACAAATAATAAGCCCTGCCCACAGTTTTGTTTTTCACCGAAATGAAACACTGACTGGTCACAATATCTATCAAAATAATTGAGGAATAAGAATAAAATGCTAACCAAAGTCACTCATAGTCACTTCATATAAGTTCTGAGTCATTTAGCATGTACATCTTTATGTTCTAAAGGGTCACATACATGTACTAGACAGGCGTAGATACCTTTTACCAGCATAGGATTGACAGCTCCTGGTTATGATCAGCACACTTCAGCAGCCTTATTTAAAACCAAGGACTTGGAGTAAATTTCAATTGGAACAATCATTAGGAATGAGTATTGTTATTAGTCTTGACAAACAATTATGACTGGGCATCTAATTCTCTCATTTAATTTTAGTTTGGGTTACTCTATTAAGCAATGAAAATGAAAGCTATTAGGTTCCAGCCTCACAGCATACAGCTATGAATATTTAAGGTTTTAATAGACAGAAGGGCTTCCAGAGCTGCTGTCTAAGCACTGAAGTCCCCAATTACTGCAGTGACATACTTTCTTACATAGACAGCTATGAACCAGCTTGTCAACCAGCTAAGAGTCTAGATTTCAATGCAAGATGCGGCCAATGCCGCTGTTATGTTGTATTATAATCTTTTTTTATTTGCACCCATCTCTACAGTTCACAGAGGAGCCTGCTCTGTCTATTCCAATCCCATCTCCTTTTTTTCGACTTCTTCTTACAACCCCAATCTACATGTTAACAGCCACGGCAGCTGAAAAGGTATTTCAGCTTGCACAACACATTTTGCACAGGTACTGGATGTGTCTAGAATTGAATATTGAATTCCAATCTTTTGGCATAGTATGCGAGATACAGATAATAAATTGATATTTTGGTTATCTTGACATCATGCTACAGTATTGTTGGTCTCTTGCTCCCTATTTCACTCTATCGTCTAGCTCCTTAATGTTAATCTCATACAGCTATAATGCCACTCTTGTCGTCTAATTACACTCATTCCCTCGTAAGCTGATGGCGGCTATTCTGCTGGACACATTCAGCAGAGAGAGAGAGAGAGAGATGTGATCATTTAAGTGTCTGCAAGTGGTGGAGTGGAGAGAAGGCCATGATTTTGCGCCTTCTTTTCCTCTACGTACCACTTCTTTTTTTCACTCCTTCCTTTTTCAGCTTCCCCTCCTCCTACAGCTCTGCAGCCACCTCTCACTTTCCCCATTTCTTGTCAACGGTGAACCAGCAATAGCACAGGTATAGATAGTGACTGCACCATGAGGGAAAGGCATTGTTGAACTACAGATATCTACTGACAAAGTGACGTGCGTGTGTAGTTTGTACCTTTTAAGTTTTGGACATATGTGTGGCAGGTATGTAGTCTTTTATTAGTATTATTTAGTCTTTGGTAAAGATTAGCCACATCGGTGCTCCGTGGTATTATCTTATGCTTTATTGTGTGTGATTTCAGATGGACTCACATGTGAGCGAGACTCTCGGGGCAGCAGGGAGCACAGGGTCTGCCTGTTCCTGTTGTGGGCGTCCAGATCCACAAATATCACCGACCACGAACAGCCCTGCAGAACGAAACACATACACAGACAGCATCTCAGTCACTGCTGAACTATTCACCCTTTACAGGTACAACAACAGCACACAGTCTCATGCCCCACATGCACACACCCACAGAAATGCACAATAAGATGCACAATAAGCCCTCCATCAATAATCAGAAAAAAACATTTGACACCCAAATGCTAAAACGACTTAAAGCTCACTTTAACGCCGCAGCCATAACACCTCACACCTCCGCACATCAAAACACACTCGCTTCGCTGTAAAACCAGGTGGATATTTTTGGGTTACGCATTTTTTAGAAGTATAATGTGGGAGTGCTTAAACAATGAGTCGAGAGTCATCCAATCACTTCAAAAGTGCCCATGTACAAAAACAAAGTGCTGCTGCTACTACAAAGCAGTCTGTCCATCCAGTGCACTTAAACACCTCTGGGTGAGGGATGGGGGGGGGGGGGGGGGGGGGGGGGGGGGCGGCAGTTAATGCTTATACTAGTAAAGGAAGTGATCAAACCTTATTCTGGTTGTAAAAAGCTGGTCCAGTCCACTTCATCCATCCATCAGCAGGGCTTACATAAAACCAACTGAGTCACTCCTACGACCTGCTAGGCAGTTTCTAATGTAAGTCAAATGCATTATGTATGAATATTGCCAAAGTCCATTTTTTCCCCTCCAAAAACAGATCCGGCCAGGGCTTTTAGTCAAATCAGCAAGCTTTCCTGTAGAAATTTGCATAGTGCAGTGGATTTCTGGCCACCAATGTAGTGGCCAGCAGTCTGTGAAATGGCCCTCTCAGGGAAACTTTTTCTGGTGTTATTACAGCAGCGTGAAAGAACACCGAACATGTAACAACGTATTTGCCTTTGATGTGTGCTATTTTCACTGCGTTTTCTTTCAATGGGCTACCATTTTCTTTTTAATGAAACTCAACAGACCAGAAAGTATTTTATGTATATTACACAAAGCTATCATTTGTTCAACTGACCACACAGTTTTAAAATATGAGCCTCTCTCAAATCAGTGAAATATCCATTTAAAAGTTAACTTTGATTTGGGATATAAAGGGAAAGACATTTTTCATAGACATATCTCTGTATATGGACAATGTAAAATAAAACATTTAACATGTAACATAAATATGTCAATATGTATATGAGTTATAAAAGAATAAAAAACTAATGGTTATACAAAAATAACAAAAAGTCCTTAAATATGAAGTACAGACTTTGTGGAATCAGAGCTGTTTTGGTGGCACAGTATAACAGCAATAGACTTTCATATACAAGAAAAGTTAGTGCTTCTTGTGCCTGGAAAAATAAAGAAATCCTTTTCAAAATTATCTTTACCATTAATAGACATCTCAGCATGTTTTAAAAACATTAGTCTTTAATGTTTTTATATTTATTTACATATTTCTGTTCAATAAGCCTAAAAATTATCACTTTTGAAAACTTGAACTTGAGAGCTTCAGTTGGAAGGAAGCCACCTGAAAACTGTCTAAAAAGCTGTCGATTGTTGAACTCAGACCTAGTGACTGCAATACAATATCAAAAATTTAGATGTGCTCTACCAATTGATAGAGAAAACCGCAAATGATTATATGAAATAAAATTGTCATTAGAAATTGGAAAACTGCAGTCTTAAACAACTGCCAACATAAAACAAAAATGAGTAATATTTTCAGGTACGCATTTTTCTTCTCTCTCTTTTTCTTCCTACTTCTCCATACCACCATGGAAATGTAACTGTAAAATAAGAATTAATTACAGGCCGGGGGGGTCATCGTCCCCTTCAGAAACTGAAGGCTGTGTCCATTCATCTAGTACAAAGACTAAATGGGACAAACACCCACAAGGCCAGAAAACCGTAAGTAAGTGTCACAGGTGTCACTTGACAAGATGCAGATATGTAATACGCCTTTCAAGGACCATAACTATACCATCTTGACACCGCTTTCTGTGCATTGATATGCATTAATTAAATTCAAATAACTATGTCAGCACAGAAAAGTGAACTCCACTCCACATACAGAAAAAAAGATTGCAGGCTTGAGTAATGGTGTGTGTCCGCTCCACTACATCCGTGCTCTTGACTGGCTGTGAATTAGGAAGTGGAACCTGTTAGAATTTGATTGTCCAGCCATGTGTACACAGCTCCATGAATTTAATGACTTGCTTTAAAGTTGAAGGATCCTCCTCTTGGTGAGAACAAATTTTTCCAAAGAGTTGACTTTGTCACACAGAGAACCTACTATCTTTGCAGTCGTTGTGTGAGTAAGGGGGGCGGGGGGGGGCGTCTTCCCCCATCGTCCCCTTCAGAAACTGAAGGCTGTGTGTCCAATCATCTAGTACAAAGACTAAATGGGACAAACACCCACAAGAGTCTGCAGCCAGTGTAAAATGTGATAGCTGGGTTCAGAATAAACTGAATGTTCCGGTTAAAGGGGTTGGGGGAGTTACATTTGGTGTTGGAAGGATGAGAGTCAGCTGGGAAATCAAGATTGATAGAGATCATTAATAAGCAACCGGCTGGCTTGTAGCACTTCCCTTTCCACAGAGGGACAAGACACTGGATAAAACACATACACATACACACACACACACACACACACAGGCCCCACACACACACACACACACACACACACACACACAGGCCCCACACACCACGGATAAAGCAGACACCTCTATAAATTGATTCTTTCAACAAGCTGAGCTCGATGAGAAAATCCATTTCCAGGCATAGTTAAACCCCTCATTTTGCAGGTGATCAGAAGAGAAAAACAAACCGCAACTTTAATATACACTCATATAATTCAATACTTCAGGTTCTCAGTACTTCAAGTTAAGATTCTTTAGATGGCCAGAGAAGCCATCACTGGCTCACGTCCAAGTGGAGAAAAGAAAATACGGGAGGAAGCTTGCTAAGTGCAGGGCTTCATTTTCCAATCCATTAGCAGGTGTAATGAATGTCCCCGTTTCTTCTTTCCTCCACACGAGCAAAAAATAAATAAATAAGAAGAAACATATTCACTAATGGACAACGTAAGGGAGATCCGGAGCGAAACAAGGAACAAACATCAACTGCAACCATCAATCACAGTCTGTAGAAACACAAACAATTTGCTGAGCCAAACACAAACGAACTAAATTCATCTCCTGATGATCAAACATCCATCTGGAATAATCTGGCATTGATGACAGCAGTAATAATTATGCCAATGATGCCTACTTGTTAAGACATCCATGGCTTTCCATAAATTCAAAGCTACTGGGTGGGTCATTTTTTGCACAGGCATTGCAAACGTCAAGAATATCTCACTTGTGTATTGAGCTGTAACGAGCCTCTGCAGATTTTTATTAGACAACAGGTCGTCTACCTAAAATGTAATCTTTGGGACATGTGACACGATTAAACAATTGACAAATAAACTTCTGTCTTGGTGAATTATCCAAATACCTGGTTTCCAAACAGGTTGAATCCATTGATGGCCTCCAGTGCAGCTTTAGCCAGGCCTACAGAGCTGCAAAGAAACACTGAGAATTACACAACACACAATAGGCAGATTTCACTGACAGTGATGCACTGTAGGGCAGATTTGAAAGGATATCTTGCATTTCATTAGAGTAATAGCAGTGGTTCTACAATGGAGGCAGTGATAGGAACCATAAGCGTCTTTCAATTGTCAGAAACCCCCCTCCCACCCGAAAAACAGCATTCAGAATCCCACTTCACACACAATCTCAAACTACTATCTGCTAGGATTCAATAAAGCTGAAGGCTCCTGAGATTGTGGTCTACTGTAGATAATGGATCATTTTAATAAAAACCTTATACTGAATTTCACACTGGCTGGCTACTGTGATTGCAATGCAGACTAAATGTGAATCAATTTCACTGTCATTTTGTTTCCCTTTCTACCCTGCCAAGATTTTCACAAAAAAAAAAAAGAAAAGTAGCGGGGAAAATTGCAGGAAACTTGCCGGTGACTGGCGGCAGATCTGCTGACGTACCAAAATGCATTCAATACCATTAGTGAAGCCGGAATCGATGCTTAAAATACAGAGGGTGGCTGGCTGATTCATCCTGGAAAAGAGCTCTGCTGAAACTAGTTCTGCGTAAGAGACACACACACAAAAGGGCCAGTACTGGACAGCAAGGCTGCCAGAACCTCACACAGAGATAGAAGGGATATGACGCTTGGTAGGAAAACAGGAGGTTAAAAAGTGATATTAGGAAACAGGACCTAAACAGCATCATGATGCAACAGTTTCAGTTGACAGATTCGCATGATGAAAATGTTGCTCTAGACTGTTAGTCCATGAGCTCACACTGTAGAGCTCATAACAATCTCCTGTTACTCCTACTGTAACAGAAAGATGTTTCTTTCTTTTGTCAAAGGTAAACAATTAAATCTGATATTATATAATATTTTTGACCACTTGGTGGCAGCGCAACAAGCTACACTGACTTTATCACCTTATAAAGTACAGTCCCCTCCAAAAGTATTGGAACGGTAATGCAAATTCCTTTTGACATTTGGGTTTAAGATCAAAAGATGAGTATGAGACAAGAGTTCAGAATTTCAGCTTTCTTTTCAACTGAGCAAAACTATTGGAACATGTGACAGATGTTTCTTGTTGCCCAGGTGTTGCCTTTTAGGTTGATTGTCCAAACATTAAATAGCTCTGCATGACTAGTCTAAGTTTTCATTCTTGGTTAAAACCTATAAAGACTGCATTTCCTGTTAAAGAGGATAAACCAACATGAAGACCAGAGAGCTGAAAAGCAAGCCACTGTCAAGCTGAGAAAATAAGGAAAATCAACCAGAGCCATTGGACAAACATTGGGCATCGCAAGCACAACAATTTGGAATGTCCTGAAAAAGAAAGAAACTACTGGTTTACTGAGCAACAGACGTCCAACAGGTCGGCCAAGGAAAACAACAGTAGTTGATGACAGAAATATGGTGAGAGCTGTGAAGAAAAGCCCCAAAACATCAGTAAGTGACATCAGCAACGACCTCCACAGTGCAGGGGTGAAGGTATCACAATCCACTGTTGGAAGAAGACTCAGAGAGCAGAAATATAGAGGCCACACCACAAGATGCAAACCACTCATCAGCAGGAAGAATCGCAAGGCCAGTGTGAAATTTGCGAAGAAGTACAGAGATGAGCCACAAAAGTTCTGTAACACAATCTTATGGACTGATGAGACCAAGATTAATCTCTAGCAAAGTGATGGAAAGGCCAAAGTGTGGAGAAAGAAAGGAACTGCTTATGATCTGAAGCATACAAGCTCATCTGTGAAGCATGGTGGAGGTAATGTCATGGCTTGGGCGTGCATGGCTGCTTCTGGAACAGGTTCATTAATATTTATTGATGATGTAACTGATGATGGTAGCAGCCGAATGAATTCAGAAGAGTACAGAAACATTTTGTCTGCCAATTTACAGAGAAATTCATTGAAACAAATTGGGAGGAAGTTTATCATGCAGCAGGACAATGAGCCAAAGCACACTGGCAACAAAACAAAGGACTTCATCAGGGGGAAAAGTAGAAGGTTTTAGAGAATGGCCAAGTCAATCACCTGACCTTAACCCAACAGAGCTGCATTTCACCTCCTTAAGAGGAGACTGAAGGGAGAAAAACCCTGAAACAAACAAGAACTGAAAGAAGCTGCGGTAAAAGCCTGGAATAACATCACAAATGAAGAATGCAACAGTTTGGTGATGTCGATGGGTCACAGGCTTGAGGCAGTTATTGCAAGCAAGGGTTATGCTACCAAATATGAAATGTTATTTACTTTAAGATTATTTGTTCCATTACTTTTGATCACCTAATAATGCTGTGGTCTAATACAAACGGTGATATGTCCTGAGTTGTTTAACACATCTAGATGTGAATACCAGGAAATAAAAGCTGGAATTCTGAACTCTTGTCTCATACTCATCTTTTGATCTTAAACCCAAATGTCTTCAGTGATGTAAGATAAACAATAACATTCAGACTGATAATTTAAATGTCTATTGCTGTAAAGTAAATAAAACATTTACTATAATGAATTGTGTTGAAATCTTCATGAACTTATTAGCACAGTCCTGTTCTTATATTTGTAATGCTATTACATTTAACTCATCATAAATTAAGACATTTCAAGAAATCCTGATGCTTACGTGATTAGATATGCTACTTTAAATAAAACAGTTCCAGTCTAGCCATTTGACTGGGTGTGATGATAAACATGAGGCAGAAGCAAATAAAATGAATCATTTGATTTGATATGGACAAATGAATACTCTGCCAAAATGAACACTTCTGCCCACTGGCACTCTGAGGCTTGAAATGAATGCTCAATTTGATCATTTACACAGATCTTGTTTACATGGAGCCATTCAGAATCTGCCCCAGCCACAGTTCACTGTTTACATTCACCATGTTAATTGGTATTACGCAACTACACGTGTAAGCTAGCTCACTAATTGTGGAAATCCAAAGCATGACCTCGAGGGGAGGAAATACAAGAAGCGCAAGACACAGTGCTTCTTCACTATATCGAATTTGTTATCTTTTCTTGAGGATATCTTGGCAAGCTGCTGCCAATAGCCTTGGATTGTTGGAGAAGGAGAAAAAAAACATGCTTCCCAGAGATAAGCAATGGCAGAAATTGAGGATCTTTATCAAGACACTGAGGGAGGAGAGTGAGGCCAGTTCGACCTTGGATGATAAATCAGTTAGGAGCATGTAACAAAAACTCAATCTGAGTTCACTGGTTAAGGACAGTGCTGGTGGCTTAACATGTGGTCCAAAATGCTTATCTTCTATCAGTTAGTAGTTTAGAGTGTTGATACGTTAAAATTTTCCTATATGCCGTTTATTTGCTTTTATAGAGGTCATGCAATTGCCTAATTGTGTTGATTTTACATTTCCATCAGTAAATATGCTTTACAACTCAATACTGTACTTGGTCTTGGTTTATTGTATATTTCTTCCTTCCACCCCTCCCTCACTAGTTGAATGCACTACAGGTGCTTCTTAAAAAAAAAAAGAATATTGTGGAAAAGTTCACTGTGAGCACCAGAAGACTGAGAGATTAAAGGCTCAGGAAACCTTTGCAGGTCTTCTCACGTCAACGTTTCTTTATTTATGAATTCTGAAATTCTGAAATTCTAATACATTTTAAAATACTGGAGTTTTGATTTCCATGAGCTGTAGGCTGTAATCATTATTACATCACTTGCCAGGTTACAGAGGCATTTAGTAGTCCACTGCTCTCTTGTTGTTGTTGGTACTGTTCAGTTGCTTTTTGAAGAACGTTTCAACCCCCCTGCTAACACACACCCACACACACTCACATTGGCAACAGCATTTACCAAAAAGCTAACATGCAACAGAGAAATTTAGAGCATCACAGTGACTTGTGACAGTGAAATCTATAAAGCCCTGTGGGTGTGTGTGTGTGTGTGTGTGTGTGTGTGTGTGTGTGTGTGTGTGTGTGTGTGTGTGTGTGTGTGTGTGTGTGTGTGTATGTACTGGGAATGCATTTTTGCTACAGTGACTGCATATCAGCATTTGGCAGTTTCACTTAGTAACAACCTGTATGTACATTCATTTAGCATATTTTCTGCGTGTTGCTGGGCTTTTGACTGACCTGGAATGCAGCTCAGTGCTACCGTTGTTGTATTTGCTGCCTCTCTCCCACATGCCGTAGTCAGGCACCCTGTAGGCCCTTTCCACACAGAACACCAGGTTCTGGATGAAGGAAACCTGCACACAGAAAACACATCAAGCACAGGAAAGCATGGGACATTGGGAATGCATCTGCAATACAGACACATGCATATACTCACACACACATGCAGTCATTGACGCTAGGCTGTAGGTAGTAAACATGTTTCCATACTGAGACACACAAACACAAACACACTGCACAATGTCAGCTGCAGCTACACATGCACACACAGCCTTACACACACTTACATTCATATAAAGTAATGGGTGACCGTTGATATTGATCTGGGGTGAGATGTGTAACGCTCCCTCTCATTATAAAGGTTAGTAAAGGGGGCAAGAAAGCTGATTCCCCATCAGTGCTCAAAGTCAAACTCAACCTGGAGCTACAGACAAGGTGTAATTAAGTAGTAAAGTGTGACAGTATGTGAAGCTGTAGCTTCATTGCCTTGTTGACGTGGTCGACTGAATGGACACAAATCACAACATCCATTTATAGCAACATTTTAATTATCAGCGCATCGCCCTTTCATTACAGACTCAAAAAACTCATCAGCGGTGTCCTTGATTTCATCACCAAACAAACCGGTGGCCTAGTGATTTTAAAGCTGTAATTAGCTGTTTCTCGTATCTATCATCGGTCCCACACCGGCTGTGGAAAAAGACACTGTGTCTGAAAGAGACATGTCAAAATCAATAGCCACAGCTAGAAAAAAAACTAAAAAAGGTGAGATAAAGTGTGTGATGCCTTAAAGGCCTTGAATCATTAAAAAGACCTGAAAGTAGCAGCGTGTTAGTGTGTGCGTGTGTGTGTGTGTGTACGTGCGTGTGTGTGTGCATGTGTGTCTGTCTGATTGGAGATTTAATCTAAAATGACAAAGCGGTGGAGAGAAAAAGAGAGGGAATAGAGAGTGAAAGAGGAAGATAGAGAGAAGCAGATACAACCTGTGTAGGACTTAAATAGGCCAGTCTATGAAGGAGGGCAGGGAAAGAGGGAGCAAAGCAGATGAGGCTGGGAAAGAGAGAAAGGTGTTTGCTGGCTCTCTCTCTCATTTGGGGTTTTATGAGTCGAGTGATTAACGAGGGGAACTTTTTAGTATCTTAATGGTATCTTAATGAATGTTGCTGCCCACTGGCCAAACAAGCCTCTCTGTCTCCCTGCTGGTAGACAACTGCCCCTACCAGTTCTGCATTTGTTTTGTTTCTGGATGTTTGAGCACATGGGCACATTTGCAGAAGCCACAGTGACAGTCACAGTGTGAACAAATGCATACACATGTAATATGTGCAAAAACACAGACTGGGCTAATGAGATGCTCCATTTCATGCTGCATGAAACTGAAAATGGCATCTGGGAGGAGGTCGATAGTGCATCTTCTCAGAGGACACGCAGCAGCCTTTCTATACCACCTCAAGAAAAAAAAATACTGCAATGCAGCTTCCAGCTCAGTCAAGTAAACGCCAATGGACTATACAAGCAGTGACTGCTAACAACAAACTAATAAATGATACCGTAACAATGTGATTAGTTCAAATGAAATGCTTTTCAAACAGCATTCAGTGAGAACACAAATAACAAGTCCTTTTTCTCGCTGGATCTGCTTTGTTAATAGAAGGACGGGAGGGGGGTGCAGACTCCTTCGAAATCTAATAGGCAGTGTTAATCATGCAAATTAAGGCCGCTGCACAAACAGGACTGCCTTCATAAAAAAAAGTTACACTGTCAATTTGTTTGCCATCACGAGTGAGAAATGCAGAAAACTGAGAGGATAGGGAGGGTTTTCTGTAAACAATGTAAAGCTTGCATTCACTAATTGGTTAGTGGCAATATGTTTTAGCATGTCTTTACTTTCTTAAGATGAGCCCAATCTAGTAAACAAATGGATTCCTTTACCACTGGCACAAATTGTGTGGCAGTAAGTAAAGCTGAGAATGAGCAGACTATAAAAACTAACTGAATTAATGAAGTTGCGACTGCTCCTCAGGGCCACACAATAAGCAGCACAGTGTGTAAACTTAACGGCCAAGTTGCCGCGCTGTTTTATGAAGAGCCAAAAAATTTTTTTAAATGACACCAGACAGACACATCAAACTCTGAAGAAACCATTCAAAGCAGCTTTTCAGTAATAGCCTGGGTTGGTGGGCTGCCAAATAAAGACGTTACCGGTTCGATTCCCAGGAGGACATTTAAGCCTCCGGAATGAAATCATCTAAACGTTTCCCTGCTGAAAGTCAATTGAGCGGCTCAGCAAAAATATAAATGTGAGCCAAGCTATAAAAGTGAGATACTGTCCCCTGATCCTGCATTTGTGTCGGCTCTAGGATATCTGTAGGGGATTTAGGGTACATCTAACTGGCTTCAGAAACCCTTTGGTCTTACTTTATAACATCTGGTTGGATGTACGGAGGATAGCATCAAATCATTTAAGATTTATGAATCTCATTAGGGTCCCACTGATTATTTTAGAATAAACTGAGTTTTCCAGTGATACATTTTCACAAGAGGAATTTTCATGTGTATGCATACAGACTCAAAAGGACAAAAACATTCCTCCTAAACATCAGAATGCAGTTTAGAGATGCTTCAAAATATGTAATTAAGGACTATAACAATGCTCTCTATATAATTTGGATAGTGAAAGCCAAGTCATGTACACAGAAACAAGACTAAAGCCTCATTTCCACTGCATGGTACAGCTCAGCTCGGCTCGATTCGCTTTTGGTGTCAGGTACTTTTCTTGATTTCGTTTTCCTAATACAGATAGTACCCACTTGGGATTCTTAGCTGATCGTCATAGCAACACCACGTGAAACTGCATCGTCTTCAACACAACACACACTCCCGTCAGATCCTCTCATCTGTAATCAAACAGAGGGAGGTCTATACTTTGCCAATTGACCATAGCGTGGTGTTGCAAGCTGCCATGTTGGGTTTGTGCAGGAATTCCTGTGACCCGTAAGCGACAATTCTAGTGACAATTCTCTCTGACCAATCCAATGGTCTGCAGTATTTTAACTCCTCCTTTTAGTAACGGCTCAGCTGGCTTGTAATGTCAAAAATCTGTGTTAGTGAGCACTTCTCCTTTGCCAAGATAATCTATCTACCTCACAGGTGTGGTATATCAAGATGCTGATCAGACCGTATGGGGATTGCACAGGTGTCCCTTAGGCTGGCCGCAATAAAAGGCCACTCCAAAATGTGCAGTTCCATCACACAGCACAATGCCACAGATGTTGCAAGTTTTGAAGGAGTGTGCAGTTGGCATGCTGACTGCAGGAATGTCCACCGGAGCTGTTGTCCTTGAATTGAATGTTCATTTCTCTACCATAAGCCATCTCCAAAGGCGTTTCAGAGAATTTGGCAGTACATCCAACCGGCCTCACAACAGCAGACCACGTGTAAGCACACCAGCCCAGGACCTCCACATCCAGCATCTACACATCCAAGAACGTCTGAGATCCGCCACCCAGACAGCTGGTGCAACAATCGGTTTGCATAACCAAAGAATTTCTGCACAAACTATCAGGAACCGTCTCAGGGAAGCTCATGTGCATGCTCGTCATCCTCATCGGGGTTTCGACCTGATCGACAGGTACATTTTATGCCATGACGAGATCCTGAGGCCCATTGTTGTGCCATTCATACACAACCATCACCTCCTGGTGCAGCATGATAATGCACAGGCCCATGTTGCAAGGGTCTGTACACAATTCCTGGATTCCAATATCCAATATCCAGCATCTTTGCACAGTCATCGAAGAGGAGTGGACCAACATCCCACAGACCACAATCAACAACCTGATCAACTCTATGCAAAGGAGATGTGTTGCACTGCATGAGGCAAATACTGACTCGTTTCTGGACCCCCCGAACATCCCCAATACAGTGAAACTGCACATTTTCGAGTGGCCTTTTATTGTGGCCAGCCTAAAGCACACCTGTGCAATAACATGCTGTCTGATCAGCATCTTGATATGCCACACCTGTGAGGTGGATGGATTATCTCGGCAGAGGAGAAGTGCTCACTAACAGATTTTGACAGATTTGTAAACAGTATTTGAGAGAAATAGGCCTTTTGTGTACACAGAGAAAATCAGTTTTGCAGGTGCATGGTCATAAACCAAAGTTTTGGACAAATAAAAAATTTTGGCTTGCTATTGGCTGGATGAAAAGTAAGAGACAACCACAGTCAGCAGCATGCACCCTACTGAATCCTACTGACTGTGCCGACCATGCATGTTTGTACAAAAATTCATGGCAATCCATACAAGAGTTGTTGAGATATTTCAGTCTAAAGTGGTGGCTCGACCGTCAGACGGAGACACAGACATTCCTATAGCCATACTAGCGTGGCCAGAAAACATACAAAACTAATGTCAGTGTTTATTTCAAACACAGTTCTGAAGTATAGAGAGTAAGATAAAAACAGCATTCTGCACAGGAAACGGGAAATGTTTTTTTTTTTGTTCAATGTATAATTATCTATATAAGAAAAGAAGTTGTTTAGGATGATTACTGATTGCTGCTCGATGATTAGCTAGAAAATGTCGGACCAACAAACAGGAAAGGGTGTAAATCCCAAATGTCCAGAATCGATCACAGTGGCAGTCATTTAAGTGTCTTGTTTACCTCATCGGTGTTGTAAATGATCTGCAGACCAGAGCAGATCATCTCCACCAGGTATAACAGGAACAGAGAAACAGCATCGATCTGCAGCAATGACAGAGGGAAGGATAGAGTGGATGAGATACCATTAAAACAATTACTGTCATTTGTAGACTTTGTGATATTTCTAAATGTGTCAATACAACTTTCTTTGATTTCCTACATACTGTACAGACTTAGACATGAGTTTTATAGCAGCTGTTAGGCCTTTGGCATTGGCCTTGTACTATCAATAACACAATTTACTCCACAGTAAAGTTGTTTGAGAGGAAACTACAGCCAAGGGAAAAAAAATGGATATACAGTAAGTGTTTAACATCTATCCAGCTTTGATGAGTTTTTCTTTGTCACAGGCATTTCTATCTAGCTCTCTTGATGTATTGGCCATCCTTCACTAGAAATGCAGTCTCCATCCAAACGTTGCACACCAAATTGACCTCTGTCAATACCATTGACGGGTGAATAAGCTGTTCCAGTACCAATTTAATGCATATCCACCACTGAAGGAAAAGTCAATTTTCCAACTGTACATGAATGCCAAGCAGAGGGACAAAGAAACTAAACATTTTTATGGGCAGTTTTGTATGACACACAAAACCTGTCACCAAGAGATTGATTGGCCAATTTCAAGTTCATGCTGTTGTTCATTCATCGAGATTTGCTTCTTATAGTTTTTTCCCCTGACCACAGCCAGTGAGATCATTTTCAATATTGAAATACATGTTACCAGAGATATAATAATATAAGTGGTGTGGTGTGATTTTTATTCTACAGTCTTTATAAAATGCAAATAAACCCTGTCTCTTTAGCCTTAATAAACTTCTAACCTTTGTAGATATGATCATTGTGTCATTGAGGGCGGCGGCTAGTAATGACATGTCCAAAACACACACCCACAAACACTGTGTATATGGATAAACAGCATGTAAAAACTAAAACTCTAAAAACTCTTGAGTGTTGTCTTATTTCTGCACTTGTCTGCTTGCTGGCTGACCTGCAGGTGGTGGTAGTCCTTGTAGGAGTACACCTCATCCCCAGTGTCTACATTGAACACTGAGTGCAGACACTTGGAAGGGCTGGGATCTTGTTTAAACTGCTCCACCTGGTAGAGAGAAACACGGAAAAGGAGGGGAAGCATGAAAGAGAGAGGTCAAGGGTAAGCAGAGAAAGAGCTAGGGAGAGACGTTCATTTCCTCACCAGTATACCACAGGAGCAACCTTCCACATTCAGAAAAACATACTTTTTGAACCTCATATATTAAGTAAATACACAAACTCCCTTGCTGTACTGTTTTTGTTGTATATTGAGGCTACCTCCTTGCCATCTTTTCTTTGAATTCCCTTTTTTTTTTTTTTTACACAGATATATAGTATAACTTTAAATATATCAGATATCATTTCAATCCATAAACGATCAAAGCAAATGTTATCTATAAACTCAGTCTGTTGCCCTGCAGTGCCCCAGTGGTGATGGCGCAGTGAATAAGACACATGCTTTGGTGTGAGAAACCCGGGTTTAATTCCCACTGTGACACATCTACCAATGTCTGAGCAACATCCAGAGGCATGTGACAGTTGCTTTGAATAAAAGCGTCACACCTAAACGAATACATGTAATGTAACCCCAGCTTTTTCACCATTGTTAATCATCCCCAACAAAAGCAAACTTACCTGCATCAAATACTTCTAAAACCACCTGCCTTCCCACACCCAGAGTCTCAGAAATGAACGACAGAGCCATCACATGCCTCGCACTCACAATAGCGAATGACACTGATCACCCCCTCAATTATCACTTCACATTACTGCCATCTGGACGGAGATCCGGGACCTTGAAATGGAAGAGAGCTCGCTTCAGCAGGGGTTTTGACCCGTCTGCCATTACAGCATTGAACAAACTTACTCATTGACTGTGTTGTGTGCTGGGATATAGGAATGTATTTATGGGGATTATGTATTGTCTTTATCCGTATATTGTTTTCTTCATATATGTGTGTGTATGTTGAACAGCCTATGAAAACAAACCTCCTTCTCGGACCATCAAGTCTGGAGTCTAGCTCACCTTCTTACACCTCAAATGACACGTCAGCTCCTTTCAGTGCTTGCATTTCAACAGATTCTTCCACTCCTTTCAGTATTTTCACCTGAACTAAAATTTCCACATTTTCTGTGTTTAAATTTCATCTGCCACTTAAACTTCTTTCATCTCTTTCACTTCAACCGATACTTCAACTACTTTTGGTGCTTAATCTGCCACTTTAATTTGTTTAACCCCAACTGTCTGTAATATAATGCACTGTTTCTCCCAGAAAATTGCTGCAATTACAAATGCTTGTATATTCTCATGTTTATTTCTTTTGAAAAATGTATAAAAGATTGCAACGAAGTGGATAAAGAACCTCAATAAAATGTAAATGCTCCGTATTTGTATAGTCTTTTCGACCACTCAAAGCGTTTTTACACTACATCTGCATTCACCATTCATTCACTGAGCCTAAGTGCTCAAACAGAAACTAACATTCACACACATTCAGACTCTGGAGGAAGATTCGGGGTTCAGTATCTTGCCTAGGGACACTTCAACATGCAGCCTGGAGGAGCCGGGGATTGACCTTCCGATTAACGGGCAACCCGCTCTATCTCCTGAGCCACAGTCACCCTAAAACTTAAACTTCCAAACAAATTCGGGCAGACCTGCAGACACAGGGTATAACAGTGTCAGCTCGCACTATCCGTCGCCATCTGAATGGCCCATGAGGACCCCACGCTGACACAGAAGCATAAAAATGCCAGGCTGAAATTTGCAAAAAAAATTATCTGAGGAAGCCAAAATTTATCTTGGAGAATGTCCCGTGGACAGATGAGACTAAAATAGAGCTTTTTGGTAAAGCACATCATACTCTTCTGTTTCCAGAAAAAGAAATGAGGCCTTTAAAGAACACAGTCCCTCCAGTAATACATGGAGGAAGTTCACTGATGTTTTGGGGTTGCTTTGAAATCTGAAAACTACCAAAGAATTCTGGGGTGCAATGTAGTGGTCAGAAAGCAGAGGTCATGGGTCTTACAGCAGGACAATGACCTAAAGCATACTTCAAAAGCACCCAAAATGGTTTCAGACAAAGCACAGGAGAGTTCTGAAGAGACTAGCAATGAGTCCAAAACTAAATCCTATAGAGCACATGTGGAGAGATCTCAAAACAGCACTTACGAGAAGGAACCAATCAAATCTCAAAGACTTGGAGCAGTTGGCAAAAGAAGAATGGTCCAAAATACCAGTACGCAGGTGTGAGAAAGTCATTAAAGGTTAGGCCCTACAGAAGGCGATACTACTAAATATTAAGTTGAGGGTGCCAATCATTTTGTCCAGTCAGTTTTTGGAGTTCTGCGTGCAATGTTTGAGATTTGGCTTTTTTTCTTTGTAGTGGGACCAACAGCGTGGATTTGTGCATTTTATATTAATTTGGAGACTTAATTCCTCTTCTCTTCCTGAGAGAGAGAAGCAGGGAGGTTGAGATCAACTTTCAACAGACGGCTGAAGAGACCCCAACAGAATGGGGGTGGAAAGGTCGCTTTCTCTAAGTGCTATTCCTGAGCAGCCTGATCGTAAAACTGGCACCTTTGATTCTGAAGCCTGATAACGCGGTGCCTGACTGTTAAACTGACAAAAGGGAGATTAACCAGCGATTAGCATTTCCCCGAACAGCCTATCAGAACTCCCCTTTAAAGCTTAGGAAACCCTAAACTGCCCCCCCCACACACACACGTAACCGTGGCAACTATCCTTGCTCTGTGTTTCATTACCTCATCAAAGGGATACTCCGTCACACCTAGGTGTGACAAAATCCAGGACAGCCCTGAACTTTGTGTAAACAAAGACTGCAGTCTCCAAAGACTCAAAGCATTAACTGTTTAATTAAATCTTTTAGTTACTTGATTATGTTTGCCTCTATTTGAGTAGTTATGTTGCCATGTTGTTGCTATCTGGTGTTGATATTATTGCTGAAAAGAATCTAAATAAGTTACTTTTGCAGTGTTTTAATTTTCAGCAAGATTAAAGACACTCCTTTATTCTATGTGTAATCAATGCTTGTTCACAATACTTTCTCACAAAATTCCTTTAGAAATGATGATAAATGTCATAATATACGCAATTAGTTGCCAGCTTGAATTTAAGGCCAAATAACTAAATTTCCCAGTTCCTAAGGAAAGATTGTTTTGGATTAATCTAAGCTTTCCTCATGTAACCTGAGCTCCCCCAAGTGGACGAAATAAGTATTACATACCATCGTCGGAAATGCCGTTAATGTATAAATGTCACTCATTATTTATCATGAAGTATTTTCCTGTTACCGAATGCTTAAACTTAGAACGGTACAACTGTCTGACCAGTGAGGTTTGATTGTGGAAAATATTTGATTATAATACGCGCAAATAGATTTTCTTTTTTCTTTTATAGACATTAAAACTTTAGAAGGCCTGCCCTCTGGGGAACCACGCCCCAGACAACAAAAGAGCGACACGCGACGTCGTTCGCTCTCTTCTCTTCGCTTCCACTCTCTGCTCTGCCCTCCCGGCGTGCCATCCCTCGGCAACGCCCTAAGAATTCGACCAGCGCAACGAAGTCTTTGTTTCGCTTGAAGCTATACACACGAAGTGTCGCGACTTCAGTTTCCCTCAGTTCCAGCAACGTTACTTGTTTTATTTTCTTTCTTTTGTTTTGTTAAAAGTTATCAGTCCGTTAAGTTACACTGGTCTAATTCAGGAACGACCAAGTTCCCTTTTAAGCTTTTTTCGTCGAGCCAACTTACCGAGGTCAGACCCAGCCCCGTGGTGTCGCCAGCGGCAACGAAGGTCACCTGAAAACAGCCGAATTGCCAGAAGGAGGACGGCCAACTCTTGAGGTTTCTCTTCAGACACGGAGAACCTTGGAGAACCGATCCCCGCAAAAGCCAGGATCGGGCAGCTAGCGTGGGACCCGTGCAACAGGCCAAAGCAGGCCGCCGACAAGCAGTAAGACCAAAACCAAGCATTCTGTAGTCAGGGATGTCCCATAATGTTAATATTGTCTTTTTAACTCCTAAACTCATAGCTTACTTTCATTAGTTCTCCTCTGCCGTATGAGTCAAAAGCTTCCCACAATAGGAACCTCCATCCTCATTGTTTAGCCATTGTTTATTTCTGATGTATTTAACCACTTTTTTATATCACCTTAGTTAGTTAATAAATTCACTGTAACCAAGGAATTGTGTGTGTTGCCTATTTCTACGTCCCTGCCAAGAGAATTTACCCTTTAGATATGAGACTGACCGATTGATTTAAGATAATTGAGCGATTATTAACTGATCACTGGTGAATAATTGTATAATTATTAAAAGCTACCTAGAGGTCCGGAGACTCTAGGTTAATAACAACTCTGGTGGTGCCCTGCGAAACGAGAGCTTTTTATGGATTGATATTTTCTGAATATTAAAATAATTGGGTATTCTCATAAATTTATTAAAATTCATAGCTAGTTTAGACATGCTACATCTTCTTCTTTTTTTTTGTTTTTGTTGTGTTGATCCAACGCAAACAAAAGAAATAAACATGAGAATAACAAAGCATGTGTAATTACAACAATTTTCTGGGAGAAGTAGTGCATTATGTGACAGACATGCAGGGGTGCCCATATTTTTGGCCATGACTGTAGCAGGTAAGGATCAGATTTAGGGCAACAGACACATAAAACCCCCCAAGCAATATGTTGTCGTGTTTTGTGTTCGCTGGTTTGTTAGTGACTTTGTGTGTGTGTGTTTGCTGCATCGACTCAACTACACGCCAAATTACGTCTGGGATGCCATCCCTATCGTGCAGAGTTATAAATAATTGGCCCTTTGTCCCATTTTTACCTCGTTTGTTTCTCTCCTCTCTACCTAACTTTCTGCTCTCTTCATCATTGAGCCCTCCCTCGCTGTCTCCATTTTTCTCTTTCCACCTCCCACTCTCCCTCTCTCCTCACTTCTACCTCTCTCCTCCCAGTACCTTCTATTATTCACCCTCCTTTTTCTTTGTTGTCCCTCTTGCTTTCTGTGTCTCTTCCTCAGACACCCTTTTATCCTCCTGTGCTTTCCTCTGCCCACCTTTTCCCTCTGTCTCTTTCTCTCCTAGTCAGGTCATAGTGGAGACCCTATGTCCCACTTTTACTGAAACTGCTCCACTTCTTATGATCCCACAGTGGCTAATATCTATGTTGTGTGTGGGTGTTTGTGTGTGTGCGTGAGTGAGAGTGAGAGCTACCTCTGTCCGCCGCCAACAATAGATACTGCTGTTTATGTTTCTATAAAACCTACTTCTGTGTAGAGGTCTCTCTGATTGTCGCTCCAGCAGAGCCACGGTGTCAAGTGGCTCTACTCTCGGGATATTCTGAGAGGCCCCAGATCTTGCTTATTGTTTTGAGTGCTGCGATGTGCGAATATGAGCTTCAAATTAGTGAAACACTTCAATGCCTGCAGCTCCATACAGTAATTGGAAATGGTACATGTCTGCTTTCATGCATTTATTTATTTAACTATTGCAGACACAAAACTCTTGCATCTCTTCAGACCTATTGCTAGGCCCTTCCACATCATTTCTGGTTGCAAGGAGATACATTTTCTAAAACAATCCATAAAGGGATAAAGTGTACAGCAGTAGTTTAGAAAGCAAGCAATCAAGAATAAGACATCAACACAAACTTTTATACTGAAGGGTGCAATGTGTAAGGAGAGATTTATGAATTTAAAACATAAAAAAAATATACTTACATTACCAACAGAATGTGAAGAAGTAACAGTTCTGACATCATATCAAAGACTATTTATTGTGTTTCAGAAATATCTACAGAAGTTAGCATGCCAACCTGCTAGCCCTGGCCCGCCATTTCTCGTGATACCGCTTTGTACCTCGAGAAACAGCACAAGATGGCGCTGTCTATAGCTGCCTCAGAGTTAGGTGCGCTTTGTTTTGTTTTGTTTTTGTGTGTTAATTCAGTTTTCAGCTGTGATTCACAGAGCTCTTTCACCAGAGAAGAGCTCATGAACATCAGGGGAACAACTCCACTTTTATCACATCATCAATGGAATTATTGGACATTTTGGTGAAGGCTCTCTCGTTGTTGTTCACCGAGCCGTAAGAGAGGGAAACGAGCCGGGTCGCTTGTGCGCCGGCGGGGACTTCGCACGCCGCTACCGGCAATATTTCTCTCCAACGTGCGCTCACTGTGCAATAAACTGGACGAACTTCAGTTTCTGGTGGGGAAAAACAGAGACTTTTATTCATCTTCTGTTTTGTGCTTCACAGAGATGTGGCTGACGTGACAGTGATTCAGCAGCACTGTTCTCCTAATCTGGAACTTTTAATCATAAACTGCGAGTTTGCTTCATTCATTCTGGTTGGTGTTTACATTCTGCCGCACGCCAATGTGCACGATGCACAGCGCATGCTGGCCGACCAGATACTGTGGAGCAGACAAACCCGGACTCCCTTGTTATTGTTCTTGGTGACTTTAACAAAGGAAACCTCAGCCAAGAACTCCCCAAATACTGACAGTTTATAGAGTGTCCAACCAGAGAGGGGAACACTTTGGATCACCGCTACACCACAGTTAGCCGTGCCTATCACGCTGTTACACGAGCTCCACTGGGACACTCTGATCACGTCATGGTCCACCTGATTCCTGCTTACAGACATAAATCTGTAAACCTGTAGTGAGGACATCAAAGAAATGGACCAGTGAAGTGTAGAGGATCTTCAGGCATGCTTGGACTGGACTGACTGGGATGTTTTCAGGACTGCTACCAACAATCTGGATGAGTTTACAGAGGCTGTGAAGTCCTACATCAGCTTCTGTGAGGACACCTGCACTCCGTCACGTACCAGTGTGAGTTATCACAATGACAGACCCTGGTTCACAGCTAAGACAGCTGAGGTTGGAAAAGGAAGAGGCATTTAGGAGTGGCAACCGGGCCAGGTTTAAAGAGTCAAAGTACAGGTTTAGCAAGCCGGTGCGAGATGCTAAACAGCTATATGCAGAGAGACTGCAACACCAGTTCTCAACGAATGACTCTGCTTCTGTCTGGAGAGGATTCAGACAGATCACCAGCTACAAACCTAAATCCCCCCACTCCATGAACGACTCACGCCTTGCCAACGAGTTAAACCAGTTTTACTGTCGCTTTGAAAGACAATGGAACAGACATGACAACATCCCCCTTCACATCACTGATTGGCCACAGTCTACCATCTCATCCCCCACCTCCTCACCCTCTCTTACCATCCTGGAGAGGAACGTCAACAGACTGTTCAGGAGCAGAAACCTCGCAAAGCAGCTGGGCCGGACTCTGTCTCCCCATCCACCCCGAAGCACTGTGTTGATCAGCTGTCTCCGGTGTTTACAGACATTTTTAACACCTCACTGGAGACATGCCATGTGCCAGCCTGCTTCAAAGCCTCCAAAATCATCCCTGTCCCCAAAAAAACAATGACCACGGGACTAAACGACTACAGACCCGTCGCCCTGACCTCTGGGATAAAGAAATCTTTTGAGCGCCTTGTGTTGTCCCACCTTAAACTCATCACAAACCCTCTCCTGGACCATCTGCAGTTCGCCTACAGAGCCAACAGGTCTGTAGACAACGCAGTAAACATGGCCCTTCACTACATCCTCCAGCACATGGACTCCCTACGCCAGGATCCTGTTTGTGGATTTCAGCTCTGCTTTCAACACCATCATCCCGGCCCTGCTCCAGGACAAGCTCTCCCAGCTAAGCGTGCCTGACTCCACCTGCAGGTGGATCACAGACTTACTGACAGACAGGAAGCAGCACGTGAAGATGGGAAAACATGTCTCTGACTCCAGGACCATCAGCACGGGTTCCTCTCAAGGCTGCGTTCTTTCCCCTCTTCTCTTCTCCCTGTACACCAACAACTGCACCTCCAGTCACCAGTCCGTCAAGCTCCTGAAGTTTGCAGATGACACCACCCTCATTGGGCTCATCTCTGGTGGGAATGAGTCCGCCTACAGGTGGGAGATCGACCATCTGGTGTCCTGGTGCGGTCAGAACAGTCTGGAGCTCAACGCTCTGAAGACAGTGGAGATGGCCGTGGACTTCAGGAAGAGCCCAGCCCCATCCTCCCCCATAATCCTGAGTGACTCCCCCGTCGCCACTGTGGACCGCTTCCTGGGCACCATCATCTCCCAGGACCTCAAGTGGGAGCTGAACATCACCTCCATCAACAAGAAGGCCCAGCAGAGGATGTACTCCCTGCGGCAGCTGAAGAAGTTCAGCCTGCCAAAGACAATGATGGTGCACTTCTACACTGACATCATTGAGTCCATCCTTACCTCCTCCATCACCATCTGGTACGCTGCTGCCACTGCCAGGGACAAGGGCAGGCTGCAGCGTATCATTCGCTCTGCAGAGAAGGTGATTGGTTGTCACTTTCCATCTCTACAGGACCTGTATGCCTCCAGGACTCTGAGGCGAGCAGGAAAGATTGCAGCTGACGCCTCCCATCCCAGTCACAAACAGTTTCAGACTCTCCCCTCTGGCAGGAGGCTAGGGTCCATCAGGACCAAAACCTCTCCCCACAAAAACAGCTTCTACCTGTCTGCAGCTAGCCTCATCAACAAGGCCTGGGCCCCCCACTGACACTCCCCCCTTTCAAATAATACAATCGTCTCCGCACATGAAAATATCACTTCATGTTATACGAACCTGGCACATTGCACATATTTGTCGTTAATTTGTTGTTGTTCCATTGTTATTTTTTTTATTATTATTATTATTTTTTTATTGTTAGTTGTATTATTTTTCTCTATTCTTCTGTTACTCTTATATAACCTGCATTTGTTTATTACATATTTATATTTATGTCAGCTGGATGTCTGCGTGTAGCACCTTATCATCACTAAAGCAAATTCCTTGTGTAAAACACTACTTGGCAATAAAGCTCCTTCTGATTCTGATTCTGAAGAGGCAATAATCCAGTAGTATAGCCTCCCCCCATAGTTTCAGCTGGGGTATGTATGCAAGTTTGCTTCGTAACACAAGCTCTTTTAGTTGAAAACATAAACTAAATAAACTCAGAAAACGTCAAGAAAGGAAATATTCTTACACCTATTTTCTTTATCAAATAGAAAAATCCAACTGTACACCTTCTGAATTCAAGCTGTCGTCAAACTGGCCTCCATCAAGCTATGTTCAGTATTTAAAGTTTTAGCAGCCTAATTAATGACGTGGAAATTAGATTCATTTTAAGATATGCTACTATTATCATTATTCTAATGTGCTTCCATCACAAATATTGATTTATTAATTAGACATGTTTTTGATATTTATTGTGGATAAATTAACATATTAATGGAGTAATAGGCTACATTTGTTTCTTTAGAATACACAAAAATGAGTCTTATATTAATTGACTAATCGAATAAATAATTGATCAATCGATTTGAAAAATAATCGTAATGTGCTGATGACTTGATATGTGATCCCCCCCCACCACCCCCACCCACACACACACACACACACACACACACACACACACACACACACACACACAATGTTTTGGAGTATGAATTCGACAGATGAAGTTGTCTCAGTTTTTACACACTGCACCTTTAAAGTTGAAATCTGTTACTTTAAACCTGTGTTAACTGATTTTTTGCACTCAAGCTGTAAACACAACAATGACATATTCCCTTATAAAGTTGACATGGCAAAGTTGTTAGCAGTGGTTTATTTGCACATTAGTATTCATTTGGAGTCATGTTTGTGTCCACTTCACGAATGTAAGTAAAAGATTTACAAACGTTTTAGCTCTATTTTGGTCTCTACCAACTCCAGTGGGAAATCTGGCTATTTAGGTGCTAAATGCTCAAATATGTTAACCAGCTAGTTGTTAGGGGCCTAAATCTAACAAAATGTTGGACATAGGACCTGTACCCTGTGCTTTTGGTTGCCTGAGAAAATGACAGCATTGTATGATTGCATCTTCCGGTTCTATAAGCTTTGGGGGTTTCCAGACATGAATTAATCCTACCAACTGATAAAGTGACCTACAATTTGTTTATCCCAACTAAATAAAACATTAATCTGAGGGACCTCAATCCCTCAGTTCCCTATACACCACACTATAGACAAACAGTGGGGCCTGACTGCTGTATTTGCTCTGTGATATTTGCCCAGCAGGGGCCCTGTGTCATGTCTCCATTTAAAATGCCATGTTCTCCGTAAGTGTTGAAGACGGGGCTATAACAAACACTGCTCTGTGTAATTAACTGTGTAAATGCAGCTTTGTAATTAAGACACGGGAAAGCTCTCCCCTAAATTAGGTCGTCAAGGTCGAAGGAAAATGAAACAGAATGGCTTTCAAAGGCCTACACTATACACGTGCACATGCACAGTGACATAGCAGTCTGCTCTATTTAAAAAATGCTGTTTGTGAGGACCTTTTAGGTAGTTAAAATGGTGTGCTTATGCCATTTATCATTCACAGCCTACTCATGCGCGTGAATCAGGTTTCCTGCAGGCTTTGCGTGAAATTTCCCCCTTCGGATCAAAAGTCTTTGGTAATTAACAGATTGCTGGTTATTAAGCCCTTAGGACTAAAGCCACCGGCTCCCATTGTCAATTGTTATGATATGAAAGAGGGACCAGATGTGTCCAGTGCTCCAGCTCTGAGAGGCTTTGATGAATAGCAGCTCAGAAATATACCTTTGATCTGTAATACAGTGTGTCGCTATGGGGTGCTTTTATGCAAACATGCAGTGTGAGAGCAGGAGCTGAGTTGAGGCTGGCTAAAAACTCACCTTATCAGCCTGTCTCATGTAGCAGTAGAGGACCCCTCTCATGCACTTAATGGCAGAATGCTCCAATTCATGGGTCCGCCCCATATCGTCATCAATCCGCCTGCATAGTGGGGTAAACAGGGAGAACACATGAGGGAAGGACAGACAATGAGGGGATGAATACATGATGAACACTGGGTCTTATTATTGTACTTTGGACATTTTGATCAACATAACATTTTACTCACCAAAGTAATCACTGAGATTTGGGAACATTACAACATCACTACAACAACGTCAGATGGGGCAAAAAAACCCACCAACAGTTTAGTCAGATTATCTAAACCACTTTATTTGGAGGTGAAAAAAAAGTTGACTAAACTGTGCACTGTGAACTGTGATGGATGTTTACAACAAATAGTATGAGTAATATTTAGTTTGGGTTCAACTAAAATCTGTATGATCACTGGACTTTTCTTTTTTAATGATGCTGCAATGAATCCAGTGAATTCAATGTTTCCAAATATTATTAAATTATGGCCAAAACTACAAAAATAAGGTCCAAATTATAATAAATAGGAATCATCCTTTAAAAGTCAAGTCAAGTCAGACTTTATTTGTGCTTCATAAAAGCAATGTAAACCCACCATTTACCACAACTATTAATAGCACGTATAGAAATAACCCTAGTAGATTTAACACTGACAACACAGGGCCCTGTGCAGATGGGCAGCGCCCTAATATTACTATATTAGGGCGCTCAACAAACTCTGGTGTGTTTGGTTCATTTTGGATGGTGAAAGCTTTCATTTGAACTGTGGCATAGTTGCATTCTCAAATAATGCCCATAATTAGTTATTTCTCTGTGGGCTCTTTTGTGTGCATCAGAAAGGATAAATAAAAGGCGCAATAGAGCGCTCAATGACTTGCTGTTAGTTTCGACATTGTCCCACGTGGGTCCATGCGGTGCTGATTATGCAGTGTGACTGTCACCTAAACTACCCAATGAATGAGCTCTCTGTCATTTCATTTGATTTCCTGTTTACTCCTCTTTATTCATTTGAAAGATGTCAGTGTAAACATGCAGGACAGTCACTGTTGATACCAGGGGTTGAACTAGCAGTCTTTTTATCACAATGTAGACTGCCTAAACAATTCATCAGTGGCATTCAACAGTGGCTAAAATAAAATCAATTAGCAATTTGTAAACCCTTAAAAACCCTTAGTGTTATATGTATGCGTTCTGAGCAAAATTGCATAACAATAAAATGACTTGTGGAGAAGCATTTAAGCTTTGATTAGTATTAGTACTGTGTGGTTTTAAGAGAGCAATCTTGGTAAGGTAATACTCAGAAGTCAATCAATTTTGGTTGCAGAGACCAAAGTGAGAGGCAGCATGCATCTGGTGGAGCTGGCAGGTCTCCGATGCACATTACAAAGGTTACTCACTGGACTTCAACAGAGGAAAGCCAAGTGACTGAAGTGAAATGTGTTTCATTCATGAAACAGATTTCAGTGGTAGACGGTACATTAATCTTAGTACTTCATTGGACATTCATCACCAGACTACAAATATTAAGCATTGTAATATGCATGAGGCGATCCAATGCCGACCAGGGGTTATAGTAACATACCCAGCTCTTCAAATTTAATTACAGTTATTAAGGAAAACACAATGGGTTAGACAACTACAAGAAAATATAAAAAAAACTAATCTTAGCACTGGAAGCTGACAACCTGCACCCTCATTCAAATATAAATAAATATTACTGTATTACAAATAAAAATTTAAAAAATAAATAAAGAATAAAATGTGACTGCGCAAGGTAGTGGATGAAACTTGTCTGGAGTTTGTGGCAGATCAAAGTGCCAGTTGAGTCACTGAATCTCACACACACACACACACACACACACACACAATCAGCAGCTGGGCGTGAAGTAAGTAATGGCACTAGCCAAGCCTGTCAGATGAGAATTATCTTAATTAAATCCCAGTGACAATTCTAATAGAAGGCAGCCATGACTGATGACTGGGATCTGCCGCTGGTCACATCACTGCAGTACACTCTATTTTTACCCCTCTCTTTCCCTCTGTCTTCCCCCTCGAACTCATTTCTTCACTCAGTCTTTCTCTCCATCTCCCATTTCTTCTCCCCGTCTCTTATCTCTCCATTTACTTGATCTCCCCTTTTGCCGACCTCACCTTCTATCTCCCCATATCTCCTCCTCATGCATCTCCTTCTCTCCTTATCTTTCCTTTTCCTCTCTGTCTCCATCCTCCCAATATTTCTCTTTCCCTCCACATCTTTCTCTCTATCCTTTCTCCTCTCTCTCTCTCTCTTTGTCCTATTATAGGCTCATTCCGTGGAATTGCTCTTTCCCTAGAAAATAATCACTGAGGAATGCAGGCATCAAGTGCAGGGACACCTGATAAAGGAGTTTGGGGCTTTTAAACGGTTCTCAGTGAAATTCTAAACTGTTCTCCTTGAATCAATAATCCCGGTGTGTTTGAAAAGCAAAGCCTTCAAATGACAGAGGCAGATTAGAGATCAGGGTCAGCAAGCATGAAACAGAAGAGAGTGGAACAAAACCAAAAGTCGAAGAAGGGACAGAGGGGGCAGAAAGCTGAGAAACAGTAACTGTAAACCAATATAACTGAGGATTATTGGTCTGTTTTGCACACAATGCTCTATAAACACATAGTAAGTGATCCATCCATCCATTTTAGTGTTCCTTTTACACCACATTTGCTGTGGTGCTGGAAAATGTAATACATTCTAGTTGCATAGTCACATTATTGCACATTATTATTGTCTTTCTCACAACCTATGTGACAAATATACAAATCTCAGCTTAAGAATTTGTTGTAAAAAACACAATAATTCACAATAAGTGGAGGCATCCATCACCAAAAGTAACTGAAATGTGCCCTATTTGTTTGTGGGATTTCATAAGTCATGTTATGACATGTTACGTGGTTCACTTGCATATTCACATGCACACAACATGATGTAAGCAAGCACTCTGCCACAATGACTAAATATGTTCACCCCCAAACAGCGATTGTCCAAGCATAGGCCTAGAAACCATAACTAGGCACGGTAGGTCTGTCAAGCTTTGGATTTCCATTTCCAATGTTGAAATCATTGAATCAGTTTTTAGCCTTTCAAAACTCCAAAACACAAGAGCAAAAGTGTGTTTAATGTGAGTTGTGTCAAATGTAAGTTGCAGTCATTTGCATATCCGGCTGACTAGCTTACTACCTACAGCGGTAACCGAGTGTTACTTCCAAGCAGGGGTGGAAAAAAGCCAATGGGACTGGTACATGAAAAAATCCACTGGCCAAACATATTTTTTACCAGCCAAAATAATAAATTGCCTTTTTTTGTCACATATAAATTTGTTACAGTCCTTTTATTTGACATAATAAGGTATTATATCAAATACAGTACAAACTTGAAGAAGAAGCCTGAGTGAAATGTGCAGCAAAATTATATTATTGCTATTAAATGTACTTAAGACATAACAGTAAATTGTTTTCTAAACTTACGAGATGCTTGTTAATCATTCAACTTAAATCTCATCACTGCTGACTCTTAATCATGCTTTATCATTCAACTTACACCTCCTCGTCAGACTGCTCACTTTCTACAATCACCCTCTTTGCACAGTCCAGGAAGTCTGGTTTCCTGGTTCTGACAGAGTCACAGCTTTTGTGGGATCAACCTTTTTTATACAGTCTATGGATCATACTCCTTGATCTCTGGGGAGGACAGCTGGACCATTCGAAGATCTGACAGTGTATCAAACACTAGACTGGATCTTTTTTTATGTTAGACTTCAGCCTCCTTTTCGTCACTGTTCATTTTGTTGGTTTGGTAATTGTTGCCACATTACGGTGGTAGCCAGCTAGCTAATTGCTAAAAACACTCCAAGCACAACTTTCGTAGCTCCGACCACAAGCCGCTTTCACACTGCCTCCGATTTGATCTGTCTCTGAGCCTGTGTTACATCGAGTTCTGCACGCCTGCCGAGATGCACCTTGCGGGAGATAACACATATATGCTGAGAAAAGAGGTGATGGATTGAAATCTCAGCAGGTAGCCTACAACATCTGTTCTGCAGAATTATGCAACCACCTCTCAGGGTCCTTTTCAGACACTTTGCTGTGCACACTGATCAAATGCGGTTATCACCATATATTTTAGCTAAATCTTAAGGGATGCAGAATTCGGTATAACACCTGTGTTGTATTGACACTTAACAGTGTTTTTCTACGCCGCTGGTTCCATTTAAAGCCAGACCGCTATGTGAAAGCACACACGGTTGCGGGATTATGCCGCTAATGTTTGTTCAGTATGAATGAGCGAATGCGGCATAATGGCAGATATTCTTACTGCGTTTATTGCAGTATACATGAATGACTACACTCACCTCTTTCCCTCTGGACTCCTATTCCCCAACGCCCACCCCTTACAAATCTATGCTAATCAAAAACATGAAACGAATATTAACAACACCCCTTATCCGTGTGTTACACGATTTTAGATCGATGGGTACAGCGGGGACCAATTTAAGTGCAACACACAAGAGACAGGAACGCCGGGTTGCTGTTAGTTATCATAAAATAGATATTAAATGCAGAATACATTTGCCCGCCAATGTGACAGGTAGACTTCAAACGTTTAGAAAATCTACCCGCATTTGGTGTGTGTCTTGTCAGACAGCTAAATCAGCTACAAATGAGAAGCCTGTTCTTCCTCTGTATGAAATCAATGGTCCATTGTTGGCATCCATTGTCCAAAATTATATGACATTTCAAGGGCAAACCAATGTTTGCCAAGTGAGAAAAGAAAGCTTGACAGGTGAGCAACATCAACAAAGGGTGTTGCTTAGTAAATGGTCAGTTAGGTCTGTTAACCTCTGAAAAGTGGGATCAGTTTTTTCATGCTTCCACTTGGGGCTGGTAAAGTGCAAAGTTGCTCAGTGCAGCTTCAAACTGCAGTAACTACTTGAGTTACTAGACCCTAGGATGGACCAGGGTCACCTCTACAAAAATCCTCAAATCTCCTGTAGAAGATGCTGTGTCTATACATTAGTTTATCATGTTATCACAACTATAGACCAAGTGAGGTGTCTAAGTTCCAATTAAACTGTAATAATAAACATAAATGGAGCGTCCACCTAAGACACACACTGCAGTTAAAGATACATTCAATTTTACACCTATGAAACACATCCTGCGTGGTTAATCTGTGAGGGTGCATTTGTGTGTGTTTTGTGCACTAACCGGTAGGCGACAGCCAGGGCCCAAGCACCAGCAGCACAGTACAGTGAGTCCCGGACCTTGGCCTCCTTGCAGGTGGAGCATGTTTTGACCGGGAAAAGGCCAGTGGTGGGACTCTGGTAGTTTAGAATGGTTGTCTTGACTAGAGAGAGAGAGAGAGAGAGAGCTGAATTGGTGACGCAAGAATTCTTGCAAAAGTGGCAGTGTTGTTATTATCTACCCACACCCACATTAGTTTAAACACCAGTGTAGGAAGCTGCCAAGCGAGCTAGCATTGCTTCATCAGCTGTTTACAACTGAATTGGCTCTAAAATGACTCTTTATGCTAGTGCGGCTTAACGCACATGCTCTGAAGACAAACAAGCCCAAAAGACTGAAATGTACATTAATTATTAGTAGTTTGAGGGCATACACACGTTCACACCCTCACACACTTTGCATGACCTTAGATTGGTCCTGGTTTTCACTTTCATCCAGTTTTTAGATGTTCACGTGTCAGAGACACAGTGGAGCAATTTCATCGTGTCAACCTGACACCGAAGCAGTCCCAGAGTCAGACCCGAGTCATACAGTAATGGGCTACCTGCATATACTTTCTCCACTTATGTTTTTTTTCCAAGCTAGTCTACTTTTGTCAAGTGTGGAAATATAATATTTATTCAGCTCGCTGAGCAGGATACAGCTCTCTTCTTCTGCTGGCACTGCCTGACCTGCGGTGTGCAGCTGTTGCCCACTCCCTCATCCTTTCCTCAGAGTTTCTCGCACGGATATTCTGCCTTACATGAATTAAATTAAATCCAATTCAATTATTTTAAATTCAATTTAGAAAAAGGTTGGGCAAATACATTTGACAGACTTCCATTAATTAAAGTAAGTAAAAGATAATATAATTAAGTCATTTGAAGCAGAGCTTTTTCAGTTTGTGTTGTGTAGACATTTACAGTATACACTGTACGCCCTGCAAGTTGAGCAAGTGTGAACCGTGACATGGAAAGTGTGAATGACTGCAAGACTAAAGAAAAGCAATAATTCCTGGAGGAATATCACTTGGACTCATGATGCTATTGTTTTACTGCAGAAAGAATACTTGGATTGTGCTGCATAAGCTGAGAAGAGTCCGTTTATATTTATGTCAGTGTTTTGCAAGGCATTGTCAAGACAGACGTGGAGCTGTGTGAGGTGACTTGTTGTGTAATGTGCACAAGCTGCACCAAAAGTTACTTGACTATGACTCACATCAGGGTAAAGGTACAGGTATAATTTCCATTGCGATAGAAACTATTTGTCAAACAGTCCAATTCAGTGCCGTGAGATCAGGTATTAAGGTACTTCAACTAGAGAACCAGGGATTATCTAAACCTTGCTAAAACTCACATATCACACTGGAAATGAAGAAATTACCCAAAGAAACCTCCTCATGTGTTGCATGTTTGTTCCTCAAATATAAGCTTTAGCCCAACATCTTGGCCTTGAAAGTTGCCTGAGGAAAAACTACACATGCCAACGGTATATTGATATGAAATAATACTAAAACCAATACTTCACAAAAACATGTGTAAATATAACTTGCAGCATGTAAATCTACTCCTGCATTGCAGAGGATGAAACCTATTCAGTGCCTTTCCATTTCATTTCATTACTTTTCTACTACTTTGGCTTACGACCAAACACCTGCAAATCTAATGACACACACACATGCTAGCATGCTCACATTAGCATTTAGCTCAAAGCGCGCTGTTCCCAAGCACAGCCTCACAGAGCAGCTAGCATAACTGGTGGCACTTCGTTTTGTTAATAATTCAGCATTTATGAACTTCTTCTTCTCCTTTTTTATGATATATAGTCCTACAAATTGCAAAAACAGGATTTAATGTCTAACTGTTATGACCCTCATTCTTTGCACCAGCCGATGCCGACTTCACTCCGTCTCTTTCCTGACTCCCAACCAGGCCGTGCTGTACTGCCAAGCGATCACCTATTTAGTGTCGTTAGATTAATCTCTTTTGTTGAGATTTTTTCTCCTGTTTAGGTTAGGGAGGTAAACTGCCAGTATTTCATTTTGTTTTCCTTTACTGAAGATAGGTAAGTTAGTTGTTGATATTATTGTTTTGTTTAATGTTCTGGCTGCGTCTGCTGTGGCACTGGTCATCCTTGGGTTTCAGGAATGAGGGGAGTCATTTTATGCTATGCTCAGGTTCCACCTAGGCTGGGCGTAACACTAACCCCTAATTGTTGGTTTAATAGTTAGTAATTAGTAATAACTGTGCTGTGCGGGTTTTAGACATAGGTTAAAAACTGGGCTATATTTCAATATGGAGCAGTGATATAAATAAATATTATATATTTGTTATCAACAAAATTTGTCCTCAGTTGTCTTGACTTCTTAAGACTTGAAAATCACCAGATCAGTACTAGGATATAGGTAATATCCTAGTAATATAGATATTACTACGATATCTATAGTAGTTGATGACCAGTGTAATTTATTTGGCATTTTCCAGCTAGGGTACGTGACAGTGGAAGTTTGACTGCACTAACTGGACAAGTGAAGATAAACTAAGATGGTTCAAGTTCACCGAAGTTCATGCTTGGCATTAGTTACTGAAGACAGAACAACGGATGAAAGCTCTTAATGCGAACAGATCGTAACCCTCCAATAATATATGCTGAAATATTACACACTCAAACAGAAGGCCTCCGGGAAAGTAATTTATCTGTTTCACACACATGCACAAACACACACACACACACACACACACACACACACATTCTCCTCTCCTGCAGAGGTCCCCTCACTGATGACTAATCTGTCTGGAGGGATCACTTCATTTTTCATCAGAACATTATGCCGGTGCAAATGAAGGGGACATCCATTCTGCACTGTCGTTTGTTACAAAGCAAAAGAAAGAAAGAGAGGAAGAGACTGATAAGAGAGACGGAAGGAGACTGAGATGAGGGAACAAGAGAGAGAGACAGAGAGAGAAACTATGTGTGCGTGGATGTATGTGTCTCTGTGAGCAAGAAGAGTGAAAGTAACGGGCACTGGGAGAGAGACGGGGGATGGGAATGTCAGTCTATCTGTGTATATACGTGTGTTTGTGTGTGCATGTTTGGGCGTGTATCGGTCAATTGAAGGCGACAGTCAAATTGGCAGTGAGATAAAGAGGTCGACGGGGTGAATTAGGCAGAATATTAATATAATCCACCTCCAAGTATCACACTAATTAAAGGGTGATGCATGCACACATGAAAACACTAATTTGTATTATAACTAGTCTGAGGACATTCTACTGGCTCATTCTGTATGTAACCCTCGACTTAAAGTAACTGCATGACTATAAAGTGGCTCATGTGCAAAGACAAATAGCCTTACTGATTTATTCATTTTTGTGCCCTTGTAAGGACACTTGCTCTCTGCATTGAGTATATAAAGTGCACATGCTTAGACATACACACACACACACACACACACACACACACACACACACACACACACACACACACACACACACACACACACACACACACACACACACACAGCAATCCCCTCCCAATTCATGTTATTATAAATTCTTAAATATTAACTTTGATGTCAGTTTTTGTATGACAAACTCAAGCACTGTCAATAATTGGCTCAAATTTAACTGACCATTTTGCGAACATGTCACATCCTGCAGTGAGTATTCTAACAAAGGGAACCATGATAATATATAATATGCTGTGAAAAGAAAACAAAAACAACAACGTCCTAAAGTCTAAAGTGTAAATGTCTGCTGCATTATAAGCATTGAAAATAAACTGCAGTCATAGGAAGGTTAAAGGAAATTTAATAATATAATTTGATTTCATATATTGCTCAATAATTTCATTTTCGCACAAAGGCTCTATATCTCATCTACTGTAACTTCGGTTAAGTCGATATAGAAATCTGTCTTTATAATCTGAATTGACACCAAATGTATTTTGCAAAAAAAAGCCCAGGATGAAATTAGTTGAGGTGCTCTGATACTGCTCAGTTTGGAACTGTGAAGGACAAACTTTCATCTTCTATGACACGGTGCTGTGGAAGTCATCATTAGATGCAGAACATAAAAGATGAGTGCTGAACGTTGTTCAGTCTCAGACTGCAAGTTTCTCTGGATGCAAATCAACTGTTGTTGAGAGTTTTCTGCCTAGCCATCCATCAAGCTAATGTCCCACTAAATCAGCAGCTAATGTCTCAGACGCACACAGTCTGCTCTTTTACAATGGGCCATTTCACTGCACCGACAGGGTGGAGAAAATGAGAGAAGATGATGAGAAGGGGGAAAAAAATACAGAGAGACAGATTGAAAAGAGAAAACAAATAAGAGCGAGGAAAGATGGAAAGATTCCCACAGCAGATGGAAAAAATGGAATTACACCAACTGTGATATTCATCGTTCATGCCAGTCTTAACCATAACTTCTCCGTCTACTCCTGCTGATGCTGTCACAGTGTTGCCTGCAATATAACATCTGTGACATGAGTTACTATTAAATGGAAAACCAAATGCATTGGCGAGGCCACAAAAAAACCACTTGTTGTGAACCACAAAAATGCTGACAGAGTAAAGACAGCTAACAAAGCAATGTTGTTCTTGTAGGAGAATCACTTTGGGAAATATGCTGATTTGCTTTCTTTGCAAAAGGGAGATGAGAAGAGAAGATCAATCTCAAGACATGACGTTTAGAATCTGATCAAAAACCACTAAAAACACTGTGAAGTGAGTTACTGCTAAAAAAAATAAAATAACATTTACTCTTTACCGTGGTGACAGGTTGTATTGTTACTTTGACTTTGTTTTTTTCTGAAACAATATCCATGACTATATTAAATCCACATATCAAGAAAAAGGAACGTTTTGAGAGTCATAGTTAGATTACGCTAATTGAAACACTGAAACAAAGCTTATTAGTTAACTTAGTTTCCAGGGTATTTGAAGAAAACTGTTTTCTCAGGCAACCCTGATGGCGGTGACCTGCCAACAAGGCTGACTTGAACTGGCTTACACTGGCTATACACAACAAAAGATGAGGCAAGGGAAAGTGAGAATATTTAAAAAAATATATATAAAAGACAGAAGGAAAGAAAGAGCAGCAACAATGAACAATGAAAAAACAGCCGAGCTAAGCTTGTGTTTTTGCTCATAATGTCTATAAAAAAAAGCACATTTTCTCCATTCCTTAATCGTTGTGAGCCAGAGTGATAGCGCCTTTTGCCTGCAGTATTATCAGGACGCAGGCTGAGTCAATGGAGTGTGGCCACATTGCCACATAAATAAGAAACCACAGAGAGGTGAGGGAATGAACGGAGAGGGGAGAAAAGAGCAAGAGAGAGGGGGATAATGGAGTGAGGAACTATGAGAGATGGAGGTAAACTTTCCTCTGGTATTCCTTTCTTGATAACGGGAAAACAAGTCCCCTATCACAACAGCATTGTGAGCTTAATACCGCTTACCTCAACCTCACCCCTCTCCACCCCTTTTCTTCCCTGAAACGGAAAGAAAGCAGGTATATTGGCAGGCAGGTCTGGGTGCTGGCGATAACAATGCTGGCTTTGTTCCCCGCTAGAATTGGACAAGCGCTCCCAGCCGCCACCCAACACAACAATTAAACAAGCCCAGTGTTCAACGCCGCGTTTTCGACATAGTGCAATCTGGCAGAGGCTTTTCTCCGTAAATCTATGGGGTTTCAACGCAGCTGATGCTGGAGGCGACGCTGTGCTCGCTGATAGCAGCAAATCAGCTCCAAATGAGAGCTACACCTGTTGCACACTCAGCTCTGTTTATTGTCTTCTGTCATTTTCTAAACACACATACAAATGCAGCCTAATGAATACCCAGCAACTGTACACTGATGGCACACAACACACACACACACACACACACAAGCTGCCCAGCCTCCATCAGGGCAGACCAATGGGCTGTGTCATATCTGCCAGAAGTGTGTTCATGTGAGAAAACAGTGCATCCAGCCCAGAACAAGACGCTTTCACACAGGACGCATTACCAATCCCTAAATCCACACCTGGGTTAGAGGCATTTACCTTCTGCTTCACTCTGTATAAATTGTAGAATGAAACAACAAAACACACAAAAATACAATAGCTTACAGCTGGCAAAAGCTGTAGTTTATAAAGCCTTAAGTAAATCCACTGCCTGAGCCAAATCCTGACCCAGAGCTGTGATTTGTCTGTCTTGGTTGTCTCAGTAAATGTTGTTTTTCTTTCCCACTGTTTACAGCCCTTATGAAATTTATATCAGCCTGCAGTATAAAGCTATATTAGCCCCCTGTATTTTGAGAAATTCTATATACACTGAGGGATATGTAAAATTGTTTAGACAGAGGCATCTCTAGGTTAGGTTACAGGTTGTGCACCTATGATCTAGCGATGGCCCCTTCACACCCGCTGCTTCCAGCAACTGCTAACTTGTTGACTCTCCGTCCGGCCACTTCATCGTTGACGCAATCACCACAGACCTACAGTGTTGACACAACTCCAAAAATTCAATATCTAACTGTAAACTTACTTCAACTTGATGCACACTCTGTTGGGTAATATGTGCGATTATCACACTAACTTCAGCATGGCGTTTCTGCAGCAACGGGAAGTGCAGCTCGACCGCAGTACCGCAAAGTGAGGACCGATCCTGAATCGTCTTATCTCATGATCAATTTAAGAACAAGATGATGGACTATGGTGGCCTTTGCTGTGTGCGTTTTCCCTGAAGCTTAATATATTTCATTAAAGGGTAAACATTTCTTCTGAAGTTAGTGGATCGGCTCTTTATTGTTAGGAGAGGCGGGGCACCTCCACAGTAAAATGCCACGGGATCCTTTAGCCTAGTTTGAAGGCAGTTTTAAGTGCACTTCTGCCAAATTGCAGCTGGAAAATTACCAATTTAGTTCCTTTAAATAGCTTAGTTCAAGGCCACTGCAAGGAGATGGCCACGCTTTTTATATGTTCTGTGATCCCTTAAATGTCACGGGTTAAGAAGCAGTGGCAAGCTCCATGGAGGCATGACATGTGTTATGTGTCATTTTTACACTACTGCATACCAGTAATTATAAATGAAGGTAGATTTCTACAGCTACACACAATACTGCGGGCAAATCTGGACATAGTTTATCATCAAATATGAATGCACTAAAAGCTCAGAAACTCTTCCTAAGAGCATGTCAAGATTTGTCTGCTCTACTGAATTGTAATTGTTTGTGACTCCAACATAAGCAACTGAGAAAAGCCAAGCTTATGTCCACAGTGGCAAAATCAGCACTGATCACCGGGGACAGCCTCCTGAGCTGTATTACCAGAATCACACAGCCAGTGGAAACACATGCTCCTGCGTTCTGCCCACTAAACTGAACTCTAGGTGCTGCTGTGCCAGGGCCTCGCTACTGTGCGAGCTGGCATTACTTACTGGCACACCTAGCAGAACCATCATTAATGCTATTAGTTACCCCTTGTGATTTTTATTAAATGACAAGTCAAAACCTCTGCCATGAAAAAGGTCTATCATTAAACAAACAGATCTCCATTTGTAGTGGGTATACTGGCACTGCAGCCCCAAATTTGACAGATATTAGCTAACATTTCTAATTTGGTGTTCAACCCTCTGCCAGCCTAATGGCTCAGTCACACAGGCATTTATGACAGCAATACACAGCAATACACGTCATACCACATTAAATGTTTTCCAATGGAATTTTCACTCCTATACTAAAGCTGGTTTTACTTTGTTTAAATCCCAAACTGGCGATCATAGTGGAGTCCAAAATTGAGGATGCTATATGTTTAGTTGTGATTTCTTCATGTGTGATGTGGGAAGTAGCACTGGCAGTCGCAGCTGCAGGTCATTTAGTAATCAGTACTAATGTGTATTTATCTCTCCTGCAGTGAGGCTGGAAACTCATTTACTGATTAAGCCAGCTACAGTAGAATCATCACCTGGATTGGGTTGCAGCAGCTATTTGTAAATCACTAAGTTTGTGCCCTTTATTAGCTCTTAGTAATCACTAGCTAGTTTCAAACTAGTGACTTGAGACATTTTTGTAAATGCTGGAATGATGTTAACCGCATTTTAATCAAGTGTTGTTCAGATATGTTGACCGTATTCCTTAACACGTATTCCTTTACTGTGATTCATTTTTAATAGCGGGATGGCCCGATGGGAGCACCCCCCCCACTCCACCAGCATTTTAATAATGCTTAGGAGAAATACTAGGAGCTGAGCGCATGACCTGCTCCACTCCCAGGTTACACCAATCATCTGTAGTAAAACCTATATCTGAAGTCACGTCTCCCCTAAATTATTTTGTTACAGAGCTGGCTTGGTCTGGGGATGTATTTTCAGCAGCACAGGCGCTACTGAATGATCATTGCAATATTCCAGGAATATTACAGGATTTCAACAGGCAGCTGTGTGTCTCTATGATCCGTAGCTACACATTGCTACCTGTCACTTTAATCATGAAGGTGACACTACTCTATAGGTAGACAGAAATGAGTTTTTATAGTATATAAATGAGAGATCCAAGACAAAACTGACTTGGAGAAATAAAATCGCAATTACAAATCCCTCCGCTCCTTCTGCACCACGGATTTATCAATACACAGTTACCTGATATTTCAGAGCCATGGTCGGAGATTCGAACTTGCACAAACCTCAGTCCTCAAACCTCATGGAGGATCAATGATTTAGGCAGACATATTCTAACTACTAAACAAGCCCTCTGCCCCTGCCCTCTCTTTTCCACTAGGGAATGGAGAGTGGGGGTGGCAGGTTAACAAGGGGGATGCTTTTTGGTCATTTTGCTCAAATTGCCTACTGCTTACACTCAATTTAAACAGGTCATGAGCTTCTCTGTCAGTATCCGCTGTGACCAGGTCATAATGCAGGCAAAGGTTCATGTGTGTCTCCACCTTCCTATCCTTGTTGAAAAAACCCTGATACCAGTAAGATTATCGAGTGCAGCAACTCTGACATGATCCCTCACTGGCTTCCCACACACAAACGCTACCAGAGTCGAGTGCAGGGCCAAGCCAGGCCAGGCCAGGGTACTGTTGCGTAGCATTGAATTCAGGTCAGTGCATGATGGTTGTGTTGTTTTTCTATTTCTGTAACATCCGGGGATCCCCACGCCTCACTTTTGTCTTGCCAGCCGAGAACAATTTTTCCTCTGAACAAAACTGAATGTGTGCAAGATGTAATCACTATTCCCAAGGAATAGCTTTGCATTATATACCTACAGCTCTAAATTTTAGGTCATCCCTGGCTCATACTATTGTCAGATTGTCAACAGTGAATACGTGTACTTACCAGCACTGTAGTAGCGGTCCAGCTTCTCCCATAGGGGCTCATCCTCACGCGGGAGTGTGGACAGCTTGAGAGGTTCATAGATGGAACCTGATGAAGGACACATCTGTTACACACAAACTTTACAAGTCTTACCGTTTTAAAATTTTGACCTACAACATCTTTTTCCAAAATTCATGCCTTAGTTGTCTCATGAATCCTGACTAAATCTTTAAAAGTGAGTCTCAATCCTGTCTCCTCACCTTCAATAACATTATGCCTTAATGACTTAACTGGTGGCAGGGTAAGGTAAAAAAAAATCATCTTAGAGTTACTTGGTGATTTTTCAGTATTTTCAATATTGAAGACAATAGTCTTATTTCATTCAGTCCAATATGTAGATGAAAAAGGTCTACAAATATCTTGTCATTAGCTTTATTTTATCATTAAATGTTCTTTTTTACAATTACTCATGAGAAAATAAGAAGCAGAGAAAATTAAAAAAAACAATAGACACATGCCATCTGTAAATTCTGTTTTTCGTACTGCAACACCGAACATCACAAAGGGCTCAGCACACAAAACAAAATTCAGACCCAAAGCTACAAATTCAAATGGTTATGTGGCTCGTCACCAGATATTTCCTAACATTTTCCTCTGAGCTGAGAGAGTTTGAGGGAAACTCCTATCTGTTAGACTTTCTCCATTTTCAGACACTTTTCACTTTGCTGAGATTTGCATTTTAATAGGTTCGACCTTGGGTCAATACCACAGGTACTGAAAAATTCACATTCTGGCTGAAATTAGCATAATTTCCATCATCTTAAAAGTTGCCGGGGACAAAGCCAATCCATCTCTTTTTAAAGATAACACTCTAAAAGAGCATAGAGGAAGTCCAATATTCCTACTTTAATTTCTAACATGAGATCAGACATTTGTGGGCAGTCGTTGTTTGGTAGTTTTAAACAGTCCCATGACTAACTTCAGTCATACAGACCTCAAACACTATTGTAGATGCCGTAGGCTATATGACTTCATTATTACTGGTCTTTTATGCTAACTGGTGGCTTATTCGCATAGCTTACATCAGTATAAGCTCACAGTAGATTATGGGTAATATGACACTACTTTGCCACATCAGCCCAAGAGTGCTAAAGCGTGAAACATACTTTCTCCTATCAGAAAATAATCCTGCTTTGATCTGGACATAGTTGGCTGCATCATACTCAGGAAATAAAGCAACGGGTATGAAAAAATGGATAAAGATACAGACGTCACAAACTATTTATTTCAAGGCGATGAGAAAATGGAGAGGAAATAAGCCTATTTGTGCTTTCTGGTTCACAACATGAAATATTTATGTTAGTTATGTGACTATAACAAGCTTCTCACATTCAGATGACAAAATGATTGTCTTTACCCGTGTCCTCGCTGGCCTTCTGTGTGTGGCTGACATTGGCATTGTTTTTTCTCTGATCTGCCGCCACTACTTACCAAGTCTGAGAACTTTCCGATGAGGCCGGGTAATCGCAGCCACTGACTCGGCCATTCTCAAAAGTTGAAATTAAGGCCAATCGTCTCTCTCTCTCAGCTAAATCACAAATCTACAGCAATTCACAAGCAGGAGTTAGCAGCACACACTTAGATTTCGACATGCATGAATCAATGAATTACACCGTGATGTAATGATAATCATGAACAACATGCAAGGACTTACAGTGCATTGTATGTGCTTAGGATTGCAAATTATTTCAACTCTTGAGAGATACAGAGTCATGAGGAATTGCTATATGATGGTAATGGAATGATGAGAAGGACTTCAGCAGAATGACTACAAAACTAAACTGGGACACTACTTGACTTGTCGTTGCATATTATGCGCCATAACATTCACTTCAAAATGCTATGGATCTACGAATGCTTCAGGCATACTACTGAGTTAATAATCTGTCAAAAGAAAACTAGGAGAACGCATGAGCCTTTTTTTAATAGAAAAGGCATAATATTTGCTGTAAGATTGCCCTTCAATTCTCTTTGCAAGCTGCCTTGTAGCAGTTATTATTACACCACTAGAGTCTCTATGGAGGTGCTATTTTATGAAATCTATACCTAGAACAAAAAGTTACAACCTGAAAATAGAGGTCCAATAGCTGACTACGTTTAAGATCACGTGTCTGTGGTACCCATATGTGGGTGGTACCCCAAAGTGAGAGGGTTGGGAAAGACCTGATCATGGTTCTCATTTGTATCACTAAAAATAATGGTGCTCCTACATGTGGTGACAAATAACCGCTGTGACGTTTCTATCCTTACTTTTTATAACAGCTGTCTGAGTTTTATAATCATATCAATTTCCCTCGAGTTCCAGGCTGGCTAATTACAAGAATGGCACAGTCTGCCAGCTTCCACAGGCCCTCTATTCAAGCCTCATGCACTGTTTTATACAGTCTATGCTCATGCAGCGCGCACAGTACAGTTAACTACGGGGGAGATGTAACAGCGAAAGCAGACCTGGTGAGAAGCCCTTAAAATAGCCCCTGAGTGCTGCACATTTACACCTCTGACCTTTCATGCTTCTACAGTCACTGCAGTGGACAAATTAAATGGGCAGATCCAAGTCAAATCTAACCCCCGTGTTCAGTGGCTTTACAAACAGACAGTCTCACACAAGCACGGGCACAACAGAAACATTCGGGCGTGGCACACTGTACGATGTCGTGCAAAGTAATAAGTCAGACCTGATCTTTTTGATCGCGCTTTGAATTCCAGGAGTTTCCATCCGACTTCTGCCAGGCTCGCCATGTTTACACTGTGTCACATTTGCTCGAAAGTTAAAGGATTTCCGGTGTCCTCATTCAAAATAAAAGAGAGGCCGTGCGCCTCCCTGTCTAGCCATCGTCATGAGCCTTTTAAAAGACAATTAATCACAGTTTGGCAACCAAATATTAATGAGTATGTATTTCGTATATTATTAGTTATAATGTGTTCACTCTCCCATTTTCCAGCTTGGTGAACGTTATACACATTTATTCTGAAGGTAAACTTACTTCACTTCCGATTTAGACCTAGCTAACTCTCAATAAATTGACACAACTGTCACCTGTCAAAACACCCGTGATCACGACACTGACGTAAACAAGGAAACGCTAATATTGCATTTCTTACCTTTATTGCAATGCATTCCTTCCACCTGTGTCTAAATAGCAGCTCAGATAACTAAATTTAAAATTGATATTTAATGTAACGCGTCTTTTTAATCAAAAGAAGCTGCTATTTCACCCTGCCATAAAGCTGTATGCCGTATTGCAGTTAGTGTTGTTGTGAGTTGCACTAGCTAGCAGAAGGATGAGGATATTCAGATTTAATATTTTGGCATTTTCTTTATTTTTTGTGGGGCGGTATAGCACATTTGCGCTTCAGGATGTAACAGCCGATCTTTTCGGTGCCGAAAATTATGGGACGGTGGCAGCGTTTGGAGATTTTTACTCGGATAAACAGACCGACATCTTTATCATCCGAGAGCGTATGTTAATGCTTCAGTACTCTTCCCTGTTAGCTAATTAACGTTTACTGCTTGCACAAATTATGCGTGTCGTCAGTGTCTTAAAAATATGTAGTGCTAATTTTTAATTAAGGAATGTCGCGATAATAACGGATCCAACTGTAAAGTTACCCTGACGAACATTCACCGCTATATTTCTATAAAGATTTACCTATAAGTTGGCCTACTGCTTGTCTAAAAATATGCTTCTGTGGTTCTGTTTCATTTGCATTATCTTTTTGAAAACGGCTGAAGACTGTGGTGGAGATTAAATGAGCTGTAATTGATTTAGCATTGTTATCTATGTTAACTTCTTACTGTTTCAGAGTCGGAAGTGGTGATATTCATGGCTGACTTGAAAACACCTTACTTCAAGCCCAAAGTTCACATCACTAAGGACACTTTTCCAAGGTATGCGTGACTTTCAGTGCTGTTTTCATATTTGTGACATGTGATGTCCCAATTTTCCTTTTGTTCGTCAGCACTGAGGAGGTGACTCACGTTGCAGGGTGGTTTTGTTTGTTCTTTAGGAGGGAATAGTTACATGTAAGGGCAGAGCAAAAAGCAGGAGCACCATGTCATTGGCTCTTATTTTAATGGGCAATCTTTCTGTTCAGGGGCACCATCATCACCAGTGTGGTTCCCGGAGACTATGATGGAGACTCTCAGATGGATGTCCTTCTTACTACTGAGATCAAGTCCGAGCCAACAACTGTTTACATCTTCTGGGGGCACAACCAGACATTAGGTACAGCTCTAGTAGAAGCTCATCAGCCGGGGATTGATTTATTATTTATTTTCATTTAATTTAACTTTGTTCATAGTTGTTGACATTAGAACGAAGTACCAACTGTTCATTTTCTGCAGATATAAGTGGGAGCCTCAAGCTGAACAAGACCTTTATAGATCAACCTCTTGTTATGGAGTAAGTATCAATCTCAATAGTGTTCACATAAACTCTTATTTGAATAGTTTTCTTATAATGCTGGTCATCGAAAGTAAAAGTAATGCGCCTCATGGAGTTTAGTTTAGCTAGATTTGAATGTTTCCAATTAAACATGTATTTTAAATATTATACCATGTCAAAACACACGTATGATTAGTTTTTTATTGTTATATATTATATATCCCGTCTTAAATAAGATTCAAGATGCCAGCATAATGCATAATAACGCCCCCCTCCCCCCTTATTTATGGACACTGATGTGGACAACCACTACTGACTATGTCCTAAAAAATGACCTTAGAAGTGGACCTACACTGACTGTATCGATAAAACTGAACATGATATTTATTGCACAGTATGTACCTGATACACTGTTACCCAGGGATGGGCAAAAATACATTAAAACTGTATTTTAAAATAAAATACCAATTACCCTAATTTCAAGTACAGCAACCACGCCATGAATCAAAATGAACTACTGTATTTATGTATTTCAAAAATACAAAAAATTAATTTTTCAAGATACACAAAATCACTTTGCAAACCTCTATTGGCCTATTCTGTGCCTTCACCAGTACACTGACTCGGCAGATTAAGTGGACAATGAGAGCAAAAGCTTTTCTCTGCCGAATGAGTCAAGCAATAAATCTGACAGTCAACCAGTTAACCAATCAAATATTCACATTTCACTGTGATCCCCCAGAAACCAACAGTTTAATGTTAGCTAACACTTTGCTCAACTCTGAAACACACATAATGTTTTTTAGTGCACAACAGTTGAAAACTTAACATAGACTGGAAGTTGCAAACTAACTTTAACTGTGAAATTGTTCGCTGATAAAGGATTTAGCCTAGGCTACTAAAAAGAACACCAAAACTTAACAGGAACTGTTAAGAATTGTAGCCATATATGCTAAAAAATAGAGAAAAGAATGAGAGCGGTGGAAACCTACACGTTTTTCACCTTGACTGTGACTCACCTTGGAGTCTGGATCAATTTTCTTGTTCTGGGCAAATTACAGTAGGCACCAATCAGAGGCAGCATTTTAATGATCATCATCACATAGACTTCTCACAAAGTATTTTACAGTATTTTAGAACTGCAAAATACAAAACACTAGAGTATTTTGTTACAAAATATGAAGCCATTTTGTATTTTACGTATTTTAAATACATCTTAAATACTGCCTATCCCTGCTGTTACCCCAGTGTGTTTAATGAAGTAATTTCATTTCATTGACAAAAAAAAAATCTCCCCTCAGTTTCAATGGGGACATGATCCCAGACATTTTTGGAGTCCCCGAACCCCATTCCACCGAAGTCTGCTATCTCACCAACAGGTAATGTAATCTTCTCAAACCCTTAGAATTCCCTATTTTTATTTCTAATGCTCTTATACAGTGAATTACTTTCTAAAATGTTCTAAAAGAGTGTTTGAATCTCACTGTCGTCTCATGGTTTTTCTCCCATTTAGGATTCCAGTGTGTCACAAGGCACTGAGTTTACCTGTCAACATGCGCATCCCTCACTCTAACGCTTTCATTGACCTCAACAAGGACTTCACCGCTGGTGAGTCAGTTATGTTTAAGCAACGTCTAACCATGAGAAACAAATGTAACATGCTTTGGTTTTTTAGAGCACACAGCATACTCTTCAGGGAAGCTGTGCACAACCCCCACCGCACATCAATCAAATCACATCTATGTATTTTCACATGTATTTTGTAAAACCCTTATTAAAACTGACAAAACCTTTTAGTTTGTTATCGGCAGATTTCAAGTGTTCTTGTAACCTGCTAAACCAGTTTTTGTCTGCTGTTTCTCTCACTGTTGTACTAAAAGGGCCTTCCTGCTCTAGGACATATAACAAATTATGCCGAAAACATCTTGGAATCAAACCAGAATTCCTTCTTAATTTCTATCTAAGTGTTTCCTTTCATTGCCTCACGCTTGAACTCTGGACACAATTCTTAAATTAATAATTGCAAGTCCAGCTCTCTGTTTAGCTGTACAAATTTCTGACATTACTGATAGGCCAAAACTCTTTTAAAACAAAGAGTTTTCTGTATTAGGACAGCAGGCCGAGTGAGTGAGTGAGTATAAAAGGCCATCCTATAATGGAAGGACAAGGTTTAAGTGACTGTGATAGCAAGCATCTTCCCTACTAAAATGTCCTCATCAAGTTATTACAAAGCCTACTGCTGGGCTAATATGTAAATGCTCTCTATATGTGCCTTTCTAGTCTTTGAGACCACTCGAAGCACTTTTTAACTGCATTCACACACATAGAGTGGTGGAACAGCCACCAGGTATCTTGCCCAAGGACACTTCACCATGCCGGAGGAGGGGAGGGGATTGAACCGCCAATCTTTTGATTAACTGGTAACCCCCTCTACTTCCTTGAGCCACAGCTGCCCCTAATACAGTCACATAGTCTGTATGGCGCCTGTGTACGTTGCACCTCACATTCTTGACTGCACATTGTGCCATTGATTCATTACAACTGAGACCTAAATCCCCACCACCTTCTTTTATTGTGCAGTTTGTTCCTCCACTGTGGGCTTTCAGTGTTCCCCTACATGGATCAATAACTGTTATTAATGTGTTTGGAGAATTAAGTTCCGGATTGAGATACAAGACACAAAAATGGAACAAAGAACAACCAGTGGTAAAATGACAAATCCTATGGGGTATCAGCGCTTTGGGAGGCTGTTTTTGAAAATTCTGCACATTTAATTACATGAGACCAACATGGCTGTAGCGCAAGTGGTTTTTGATCATACAGGTCTCCTCTCAAAAGGTATACACCAGAAAGTCCCAAATGTAATCTGCAATGTCGTACTAACGTACAAATTGAAGCTATAACACTATTGAAGAAAAGCATATGTTTCCTCATTTTACTGCATACAGTTTTTGCCTGAATGTTTGATATTCATTTCAGATTTATAACTTATCCTATCAGTTCTGAAACTGAAATGTGCTCCTTTCCACACTCATGGCATCTCACACATCACAGACTTGCCTCAGTATTCACACACTAGTTTCATAGCTAACAGATAATGCTTTATCTGAGGTGAACATCAGGAAGCATCAAACATTGCTGCATCAAAGTAAGAGGACCTTATGGGTCGACTAACCAGTTGCATAGCTCTTTTTTTCTACTCTAGGATCCATAACCTGAACTTTTAAGAACCTGTCAGGCTTTGGTTCTGGGTTCCGCTTGTGTGTTATACAAAGCAGAGCATTTTGGATATGTGTCAGTGAAAAGGTGACTTTGCTTTGGATACCAGGACAAGCGTAATTTTTATGCACTTATGTTTGGTAGGCGAGTGCACTTCACTTGTGGTACAGACAATAATGGGAAAAGTGGCACTAATAATGATTGGTCACGATGATGGTCACAATTACATGTAATGACTTTTCAAAGTCATTATCATTAAATGAATAGAGGAGAGTTGGCGCAGTAGTGAACGAGACCGTCCCCACCCCAGCCCTCCAGAGCTGCAAATCATTTCTAAGCTCTCATTTCTTAGAGAAAATAATCTAGCGAGACAGCGGTTGGTCCTTCTGCCCCACTGCTTTAGTGGAAAAGATAGCACAGGTGCAGTAGAAACAAACGCAGGTTGTGTGACAATGGCTACATTGTGCCTGGTTTATACATTCTCACCAGACCAATGCAACAAAAATCTCAGAGGATGCACAAGTGGTGTCGTTGTAAACTTGATATTCACCGGAATTGCTTCCTGAAGTACATTCCACAAAGTTTCTCCTGAGGGGACTCCAGGAACCAGACAAGAGACCAAAACATATATTTAATGCCACCAATTTTCAAGTTGACTAAGAGAGAATGAAATATCCATTTTCTTTGCCAGTGAATGGAGAAATCGCTGTGTTCTTGTTTTACAGCATCTCACTCAGGTCCTTCTGCCCACAAAGTGTAGCGCTGTCACTTAGACTTATGGGAGGATTTTTTTTTCTCTGGAAACTAATCCTTGTGTTTAAGGTAATCGGAGAGGATTTAGTCATGTCATACTCACTGCAGGTATCTTTTTGCGCTGTGTGGTTTTATTCCCAGGGCTGTCACAGTTTAACCGGAGCAGATTTTAATTCATATTTAATCTGTTTAGGGATTAGAATAAAGTCAATAAACTTCTACTTTTACTACTGGTAGCAATTTTGGGCGTTTTGGTTTTAGTACAGATTGACTTTTGTATGGGCATCAATGGTTTTTACTGCTCTATCAAGTACTCTACAACAGATCAGTCAGTCAGAGCGATGGTCTGCATGTCTTGAAAGGCTCTGCACGCTTCCTTTCCCCGACACACAAACGCACAAGGACAGTGATCATTAAATCCTTGTGACTTCTTAAGTGCGTTCAGCTGCGTTTAGTTTGGTGTGGGTGAATGTGCTGCAGGAACAACAGAGCCTGAGGAGGAGAACCGGGGGAGGGGTGGCACACCCTGCTGTGCATCTTTGGATGTCAGACTCTTTGGCTGTCACCATCTGTGGGGACATGCAGATGGAGGGAGAGAGAGAGAGAGAAAAGGAAAGAAGGCAGGAAGTGACAGAGAAATAAAGCCAAGTCGGAGAGGATGAGTGGTCGGATTAATGATTTGAAAAGAAAAGGATGGTAGGAAAGATGAGGGCGGAGGGGGGTGAGCAAGGCGGTGGGTGAGTCTTCAGCATGGCTCAGCACGCTGTCTGCTGTGACCACCTGCTCCTCTAAGCATTACCGGCTGGAGCATCACAGTGTGGCTTAAGCAGGGAGAAAATGAGTTTTAAAGACAGTCTGGGTCCTGCTAGTCAAGTACAGTTGGAGGCTTTTCTACTGCCATTCATGTTCGTGAAGATTCGTATTGTCTTCATGGTATTAAGATAGTGTTAGCCATACAGTAGTTAATAAGGTTTCTAATATCATGACCACAGCCTAAAAAAATGTGGGTATATTAATATTGGAAATACTCCTTAAAATAAGACTATACAACTCAACATTACTGCGAACTACAGCTTCCAAATGACTTCAGTCAACACCTTACTCTCAGTGTTGAGTTACTGTGGGCAATAAGTGTAAAACACTTGAAAATGCAAATTGGATAAATGGAGGGGAAAAAAGGAGAGTTTTTTTTAAATCACGCAGAGGTCTTATAAGGGATCTGGCAGATACTGGGGGCCACAACGTTTCTGTGTAATGATAAAGTTCAGGTTCAAGTTTTTTTTGGTCCTTTGGCTAATGGGGAATTACAAGTCTAAGTGTGGACCATCTTGCTGAGTGTTGTCTATAATGACCGTACAGGGAAGGGCCCTGGCTGCATCTGCTAATCACAAGTTAATCACAGGCCAAAGTGAAGTTACACGGGAGAACACTAGATGACAAAACAAATTGAGACTAGTAATAAATCTTTATAATGGAAAATACCATTAAATGGTGGGACACCTTCCTTCTCATCATTTTGAGCAAAGGTCCCCATTCTCACCTAGCACTTCAGTAATACAGTGCAGTATTTTGTTAGTGTGGTCCAAGGCCATGTCACGACTCCAATCTCAATCCAGTGTCATAGCTGTAAACAGTCCCATGATAGTGTATTGTCTGACCTCACTGCATCAGCACTTACAGCAAGGAAAAAAAAAAAGAAGTCTGGAATTGTTTCCTGGCCGGTGTCAAGGACTCATTTAGCCCGCTTATTGGACTCTCTAGCCAACCAGCCTGGCGCGACGTACTGCATGTGGCTCATAATCTCTTTTGTTACTAACGTCCTCCTCCAGCCAGTGACTCTAAACGCAACACATTCATAACAGCTTTGTGTTTGTGCTCTTTTGTTTTCCGGTTATTCTGTGTCTGTCCTTTACACAATGAGGGATTTCAGGTCTCTTCAAGGAAGTTTTTTTTTTTCAGCTTATCGTATGACTTTTGTATTCCCATCAATAATACTTACACACTGTCAGTAGTCGAGAGTGTAAGGAAAGACAGGACGATGAATGGATAAAATATAAAAAGTTTAGGAGACTGTGGCTTGTAGCCCTTCGCATGGATCCACTGGCATTTTCCTCTATAAAAGTAAAACACATCTTCAACATTTTGGCCCAGTTACCCGAAGCTGGTTTAACAGTTAGCCTAGCATGGAGAAACAGGGCTGCCATGGAAAAAGTTTTATGTACAGTATATTGCTGTCTTTGCACCACAAAAGCAGATATATCATTAAGCAATGATCTGGCTTTGTAGATGTAGTTTTTCTGTTTTGGTTCCATCTCAGCGCAGTGACAACTAATTAGCAGGAAAGCGGCTTTTGCGGGACAGCCCTGAGGTTCAGATTCATACAATAGACTGCTGAGGTGAGCAGTTGCTTCAATGGCCCTCAAAGCCTCTGTAATCATGAAAGCCAAATGACCACAGGAGGTGTTCTTATCATTTGAATTGGGAGTATTCACCAATTTTAGATCTGTGTCCAATACAGGATCTTGGTAACCTGCTGGGGCCATATCGCAGCATATAAATTCAGAAAGAGCACCGCTAGGCAGGAAGCATGAGAAGAACTCTTGAAGGAAAAGGTAGTAATTGCAAAATAATTATAGATGGCATTTTGGGAAAAACATGCACAAAGACAGCAATACTGGCAAAATGATTCATTGCTAGGCAACGGGCATGGTAATGCTCAGTGCAGCATCCAATTAAACTAGCTCTGTGTTGAAGTGGCTTGTTGATTGTCTGACTAATAATGTGGTGATGGGGTGGGGGAGCAGAACAGATTTGCCACCTAACAAGGTTGGCCAAGAAGAAGAATTGATTATACAGGGATTAAGTTTACATTTGGATGACAGAGTGAGACATTTTTAATAGTCATTTTGGTAATTGGGGCACCATCACAGCGAGAGACATTCACCCACTGAGGAAGGATATCGCAGGAATTTTAAATGATAGTAATGGCAGTTCCTTTCTGTAGTAATAATAATAATAGTAGTAATGATGATGATGATGATAATAATAACAGATGATGATGATGGTGCTTTATTGCGTCCCTACTCTTGTCTTTCTCCCTGCGTAGACATTGAGTTTAAAGCATATGTTTCTGTTCCTTTTATCCAATAATCCAAAGGGACCTCTCATATATAGTACAAGCCTAGTTCAGAGATAAATTGAATGATATGCTGCCATCAAAATCAGTATTACAGCCAACAGGCTCATAAATAAAGCCCTGTCAGACAGACAGACTCTGATTCATTGCCCCAAAACATTCATGGGTTGATGCAATGAGGCTCTGGATAAAATAACTGTATTACATACTTATGCAGCAGCCTCCTAAAAGAAGAAAAAGATATGTCAAAGATAGCGTCTGTGTTGTGTGATTAACTATATTAACCCAAAAAAAATTATTGCAGATAAAATCTCAGGCTAGTGTCTGATTTGTGCAAGTCCTTTGGCCATGTTTTTGAAAGCCTGACAAACTGACAATAATGAGCCAGCATTTTTGGAAAGTTAAGTTTCCGCACACAAATTTAGCCACTTGGGCCAGCATTTCTCAGTGGTGGAAAAATAGCTTGTGTAGTGTGGATAGAAGGCCAAAACAAAAACATAATTAGTTGTGTTTTCAGTGTACACATTCCCCTACCAAAACAGAAAGGAACATATCCCAGGGCTAAACCCTCAGCAGCCTCAGCCACATGTAGCTTACATCTTCATTAACAAATCGGTTGCATTCACTGCTGCTCCTCACATTTTAAATTTCCCCGTTTTTATAGAGATTTGGAGGAAGCTCATAGGCTTGTTAGGAGCGGCTGTTGCAATGCACTAGCCCTTTGAGGTGTGTCTTTTGTAGCATCTCCGCCTCCAGGAATGCTGGCGCAGCGTCAAGTGGGCAAAAAAGACACTGTGTTTATTTTGGTATGCACAGGTGTTTTTGCTGATAAATGAATGATAGGGATAAATGAGGCAGAGCATTTCCTCTCTGATAGGCACAGCACTGTAAACGTAGTCTAATGTTATCTCCCCATGTTCTGTCCCAAAATAAATTCTCTCGTTTAGAAGAAAACTACATGTGAGTTGCTTCTGTTTAATTTACAGCAACCTGCACCAAGGTATTTGTAAAAACAAATAATGTCTGATCTTGAACAAAAAAAAAGAAAAAATCAATATATAGCAATGCCGTTCTGTCTGTTGGGCGGTCCACCATTAGGATGGATTGCCATGACATTTTGTACACATTCATAGATAAAGCCTACTGACTTTGGTAATCATTGACAATCATGACATTTCCTCTAACACAACCAGTAGGTTGTAATGTTCATGGATTGGCTCAAAACTTTCTACAGACAGAAATACTTCCCAGAAGATGTAATCCAACACTTCAGTTTCTTCAAGTATCTGCAAAACTAATACCGTTCTTATCAGACTCAGCTCTTCGGTCAGTGATTAGAAATTTGTGGCATGCTAAAACACTAAAATAGGATGGAGAACATTAGCCTTTTTTCTGACTAATGTCAAGCAAACTTTAGGAAAACTTTGTAAATGTTGCAAATTAGGCGCGTTTCCATCAACTGGAGCAACTAAACTAGGCTACACAAAGTGTAGTTTCGTCGGAAGGTGACGTTCCCCACAGCTGTAATAAACCAGCAGTAGAGTTTGCAAACCAGAAACAAAACTGTGGACCACGGATCTGAGAAAAATGGAGAGATGTTCAGGAATAGGTTCTTATTCCTGAATTGGTGGGCAACTGTACTTTAATGTCAGCTAGTTCTGGCCATGTTTCATGTTGTCCGGAGACAAAGACAAAAAAACAGCTGTTCAGTCATGTGAGTTAAATGTTCATACGTCAGAAATGTTGCCGTTTCCATCAACCTTTTCAAATGCTATACTTCAAAATGCGCATAAAAATACGTTGATGAAAACTAATGTAAGCACGTTAGCATTCTGATGTTAGCATTTAACTCAAAGCACTACTCTGCATAAGTATAGCTTTATAGCACCACAAACATGGCTCAATGTAGGGGACGCACACAGTGTCGCACAGGGGGAACTGGTGTTTTAATTTTAATTCCTCAACTGCACTGGTTTGGTATCTTGGTGACTTGCTTTGCACCCCAGTGGGAGGAGAGGGTAGAGCGATAGAGGGTGTGGCAGTGCAATCTTGGTGCCAATAATGAGCGAATCTCCCGTGGTCCGCCACCTGCCTCCTCAGAGCAGGTTGACTGCTCACCATACCCGTATTCCATAATATTTTGGTCTCTGTATTTGGGAATGGCACACCCATATGAACCTCTCTAAAATAACACAAACCAACTTTTTCATTCTTTTGTGGCATCAATGCCAGCCAGCCAGAAGAAAGATTAATGAGTGATTTTTAACAGCTCTGTAATCCACGACAGTTAGTGGTCTTCAATATCCTCTGATGACTTTTGTGCACTGTCGAGCCAAAATTACGCATGGCTGATCCACTGGTTACATTTTGTGCAAGAAGCGCCTGACTTTTGCACAGAAACCTCCGTGCTTATCTGTATATCAAACATGTTGCTATAATTCATACAAAAACATGTTTGTATGAATCAGCAGTTGAGTTGGAGAAGGACGCATTGACAACAGTTCTGTGACTCCTGTATGGCAGCGTTGCATGATTCAAAGTTTAAAAAAAAATAATTTTCTATTTTAGACTGGCCCTTCATGTAGGCCTTCATTTCAGCCTCTGTCTGAAACAAGATGTAGATGCTCCTGTCTCTTTAAGGCCCCCCTCTCAAAGCCCACTGTCTTCAGATTGGCCAAGACCTGAAGCATGTTACCAGGCTGTTGTTGCTGTTGAGCATACAGACAGCCTGAGTGTACACCGACTGAGCGTAGCTGTGCATATATGGAATACCGGCTCCGATAAGCTCCGTGTGTCGTCAAACGGAGCCATTAGTAGAAAAAGCTGTTGAAAGCAGCATTCAGAATCGGAGGAAATCTGAGGTTTTGGCTCACAGGGATTTCTTTTAAATAATTTTACCTCATTATTTGAAGCTTTGGCCGTATTTAACATGAACATCCAACTTTGTAACATTGTAGATAAGTCATAAAATATGGAAAAGCATAATAGGTCTCTTTTAAAGTGAATGAAAGTAGTGAATGTGATCTGTTTGTCACAGCATCTGGTACACCCACATATAATGTATTCTTTCTGATCCCGCCTCATATCCATGTGAAACTTGAACCTAAGATGTTTCATAGTTTCATACACCTTAGGCCCACAGAACACCAGGACGTGCCATTTGTATGGGGGTTTTTTTTTCTGAAGGCACAAACATGGTTGGCTTGATAAGCGCTGTCATCGCAGTCTGCATTATTTCATTTATATCTGTACTTTCTGATGCAAGGCCAAGTGAGTTTTTTACAACAATCTTAATATGTGATGTGCCCTCTGTAAATGTAATTGGTTTACACAAATAGACACACATACAGTAGACAAATCAAGTGTGTTCAGTGCTAATGCTATGCTCGTCAGTCTTGATGTTGCACACACCACTGATGAGCACACACAAACACACTCGTTCCAGTCCGTGGAATGAGCTTTACTATGCTTGTTACAGTAGTTCCGTGAGCAGTTTCTATTTACACATACGCACATGTGCGGCATAAAGAAATTGAGCAAAATAGGATGGAAAATGTGTGTGTATGAGAGGGTTTGGCCATAATCCTCCCTATAGCTACGGCACCTACGTTGTTCCCTGTAATGGTTTTAGAAGATTATTTCTTCCGGGAATAGCATTGCTCCATTCTGCACTGGTGTGTGTTGCCATGTTTGTGAATGAGCCGTTTTGATAGATCGGGGTGGAAGTCACACAGTGTGGAGTAGGGCTACATATTGGCTTAGAGACGGATTTATTCTGCAGAGCTTTTCACTTTGTTCCTGGCCTGGATTCTGCATTTTATCGTGTGTGTGTGTGTGTGTGTGTGTGTGTGTGTGTACATTTGGTGTGGTGGTTACGTGAGGGAGGCTTTTGGGTTTGTTAATGTGATTGTGTGCACATCAGAACTAACATCAGGTTGTAACATACAGTTTATTGATGTTCATGTGTGTGTTTGTGTATTAGTGCAATGTGCAAATGAGCATGTCTGAGCTAAGATCAGTGTGTAAGCAGTGTCTACTGGTGCACATTTGTGTGGTTGTGGTATGGTGATTTTATAATTACAGATACCGTCACTATGACCCACCCCTATGGCAACTACTATTAAGCCACCGATGATGAAGCCTCTGAGAAAAAAATCTCTGAAAGAGAAAAGAATATCTGAATAGAATATTTCAACCCTCTCAGCCGCTGTCAGACATTTGAGGGGGACAAAATTTAATATTTCACTGCATTAACAAGCAAAGTGTATGGCACAGCTTAACCTGGCTGTTCTTTCTCAGCCGACAAGGTGGCAGTACAAATGTAGTTTTTAAAAGGTTTTCTTCTGCTCCTCCTTTTGACACTATAGTAAATCGTCTTCGTGGGCTTTGGGCAAGTTTGGAAAAGCTTGTTTCACAGTTCGATGGTTCCTTGCTAGCAGAGGGACAGGGCCACATATCAATGGAGAGTGGCCAGTGAAGATTTGGCTTCAACCTCACACAGACTCCTTTCACACCTCCTAAAAGGGACAATGACATTGAGCATTTTGCTATAAATTCAGAGAAATGTACTAAAAAGCTTGTCCAGTCATGTCATCAGCAATACAGAGAATATTGTAAATGTGTTCACTTAATGTAGCCCTGTCATGGCCTTTTTGCCTGACTTAGAACTACACCCATTTAAGCATCTTGTCATAGGTTGGTTTGTTTTAGAATTGTTCGGTTGTACTGATTACTTTTAGGCTGTGCGTAGACTGCTGTCCAGTTATGTTATATTATTGAGCCTGTGGTCTTTGCAGCCTGAGGCTTTCAGGCAGACACCTTCAAGCTATTCCTGTATCACTGTGAAAGGGTAAAGGTTAGCAGCTTTTTGCTGTCGGTTCCCAACAGCTGCGGGGTGACCTTCCTGAGGATCTCAGCCTGACAGAATCAGGATCATACTTTTGCTCTTCTTGAAACTTAAAATATGATAGTGATTCTTTCAGGCTGAGTCACATTAATGGAAGTTTTTGTACTGCAGCTCATAAGATCTGGCTTTGCTTGTTTCGGTAAACAGAAGATTTTGGGCTAATGATCTGACTTTGTCCAATTCGTATCGCTTTGTATGCTGTCAATAGATTGGACTTGATGGTCTGCATATTATTATATAACCTTATCGACTTGCGTCTCTCTGCTCCCTCCATGCTGAGAGTGAGCCAGGCAACCCCTCGCATGTCTGTTGGAGGCATAGTATCTGTTTCACTGGTGACGGCTGTGACATTTCCCTCAGAATGCCAAGGGCCCTCCCTCTGTCCAGCTGAAGCATGGATCAGTTCGGGGGTTAAAGGCAGGGGGAACAAATTGATGCAAACAGACGAACACAGAGGGCTTGACTGATAGGCTGCAGGATAGCTTTATAGCAGGACTATGGACAAATATACACAAGGCACACAAACACAGAAGCGAGGAAGAGCAGGCGCATACACTTTGCGCTTTCATCCTTCTCATTCTGCCTGGTTACTGTCAGCCTCATTCAAACACCATCACACACGCATAACAACTCAAATGCAAACAGCACACAAAGTGGACATTTGTCCCTTAACCCCAATTTACAGAGCAATGAGATCAGTCGGCATGCCGGCCTTCCTTGAGCCCATCTCTCCAGCAGCCCCCAGGGGATTGAGCACACAACTGTGTGTCTGAAGACTATGCACATGTTTGTGCATTTATATGTATTTATATGTATGTGTGTCTCTTTGACAGCCAACAGGGGATAGGAGTCACAGTTTGTTTGCTGAGTAACAGGCTAACAAATAACCTGCTTGGGGGCATTAGAGACCTGAAGAAAAGAGAGGCTTAGCGCTGTCTGTCTTTTTCTTTTTTATCACTTCATCTGTGTGTGTGTCTCTATCTCATCTTTTCTTTCCTACTCTGCACTCATCCTTTCATTCAATTTTTTTTTTCAAAATGTAAACTTCAGTTGCCCCATTAACACATGCACAGATGCACATAACCCTAATGTCTTGGAGCATGGTGAAGATGAGTGAGGTGACAGTAGACATGCACAAACACACATAGCATATCAGACACTAATGCAGCAGTCGCGGTGCTGGCTGTCAGATCCACTTTGCTCTGCAGCCTGGATAAACCACCACTAGTGCTGCTGCAAGGCCTTTTACAGGTACAAGGAGGGGGTTGTAATGATTCTGCTGTTGCTGTTGGTGCCTCTGATAGCCCCTCCAGACTAAAGAAAGCATGGACAGGGTTTGGAGTGTGAAGGAGAAAAAGTCTCAGGGAAAAAGAAGAGAGAGATGGAGGTTTAAAATGGAGTTGTTTTTTGATATTGTAATAAACTTTCTCTCATCAGTTTTTCCATCATCAATTTTAGTGTCATGTTCTGCATTTTCAAAATGAATAGGCTCTGGGGGGGGGGGGTACATTATTCGTTTATTCACCTGTACAGTATGTTGTGTATGATATCCGATAGTTAAAACGTTTCAAGATTCCTCAGAATGTAAAGACAGATAAGCAGTATGAAAACCTTCCAGCTGTGTTTTCCTCTGCCGTTGTTGCTGTAGCGGTCTGTGTGATGGCGGGAGCAGAGGGCTCTGTGAGCGGGCGGCTGACCGGCCTCACACGCTCCTCCCTCGGGTTGGCACAGGCTTCCCCCGCAGCCACTTGCAGAGCTCCTCAACTCTGACAATATTCAAGCACATTTTTGTTCAGCCATCGCTTCTCGTAAAACTGTCAATATTCGAAATCTACACAGCTGATTTCTCACCTCAAAACTTCTCAGAAGTGGATTTAGTGATGAAATTCCATACGAAACTGTAAAACTTTCTGTTGCTGGCCTCTGTCTGGTGCACGCAATGATGATGCGGTGAATTGTGAATATTCTCTCTGACCAATCAGCATTCTGTCTGTTTTCACGTTACATTTTAGTTTCCCTCAGCTCGCTTGGAACCTCAACGGAGGTGAGGTGATAACAAAAAAAGTACCTGGAAGCAGGTACAGGTACAACTTTTCTACAATGGAAACCCAAGCAAAGGAGAGTCGAGTCAAAGGGCCTCCGCTCAGACTAGCTTGGTTGCCAGGGGCGATCGCTCTTTTTCAGCAGTTGCCCCCAAACTGTGGAATGACTTCCCTCCTCACATTAAAGTGGCGCCCAACCTCCACACCTTTAAATCTCGTTTAAAAACTTTTTTTTTTTTCCCTGGCTTTTAATTCACCATGAGGTCTGCTGTGGTCTTCGTAGTCGCTGTCAGTGTTGGTGTTATTTGTTTTGTTTTTATTTATATGATCTCTGTAAAGCACTTTGGTAACCTTGTTGTCTTTTAAATTATGCTAAATAAATAAAGTGGATTGGATTGGTTTGAGGGCGTGCCTGACCCCGCTAGCCACTTGGCAAGCTTTATGACGCGTTTTCATTGTGACATCACAAGTAAAGGAAGTGAAGCGCTGGACCACAAACGAGCTGTTTTCAGGCAGTTCAGAGCAGAGTTTTCTGTGGGAGATGGGAACACACTTTGGGCTGGACTTTGGGCTTTTTCACTTTGCAAACCTGTTACATGCACAAAAAAGAGAGATAACTCAATAAAGGAGAGGGAAAAAGCCAAAAAGCAGTATACCACCTCTTGAAAAACAATTGACCAAAGTGCTGAACAGGGTCAATGTCAAATACATAAATAACATTTACAAAAATTACTACATCTAAAGTGAATCACTGGGAAACAAAACAACAACACTTTAAAACATCAGAAACTACATTAACGAAGGTTAAAAGCTGCTGCCAAAAGGTGCGTCTTAAGCAGCGATTTAAACGTTTGGGTCTGTGCAGCTTTAATATGCACGGGGAGGCTGTTCCATAGGATGGGAGCGCCCACTGCAAAGGCTCTATCGCCCTTATTTTTAAGCTTTGATCTGGGGACATCCAAGAGCAGCTGATTTGTTGACCCCAGTGTTCTAACGGGAGAATGGTGGCGTAAGAGATCAGCCGGATAAGGTGGCACCAAACCATTTAGGGCCTTAAAAACAAGCAATAAAATCTTAAAATCTATCCTATAACGGACAGGTAGCCAGTGGAGGGAGGCCAAGACGGGCGTAATGTGTTCCCTTCTTTTTGTTTTAGTTAAAAGGCGAGCAGCTAAGTTTTGGACTAACTGGAGGCAATTTTAAAGATTTCTGATTTAGACCCATGTATAATGATAATAATCCAGCTGAGCCACTTTTTCAAGGTCTTTTGGAGGAAGATAGGCCTTTTATTTTAGCTAGAAGTCTTAACTGGAAGAAGCTGGTCTTGATGACTGCATTGATTTGCTTATTGAAAGTGAATGTCGTGTCAAAAATAACACCAAGATTTTTAATAGAGGATCGATTTAGGGAGACAAAGGGGCCCAAAGTGCCAAGAGGGTCACCCAGTATGTCTAAACGTCCATATGTTATGATCTGTGTTTTATCTTCATTCAGAGTGAGGAAGTTTAACTCCATCCAGGTTTTTACCTGTTTTAAGCAGTCTAACAATGGCTGCACAGAATCTTTAGTTATGGATTTCATAGGCAAGTAAATTTGGTCATCATCAAAACAGTGAGATGAGATGTTATGTTTCTGGAAAATGGAACCCAGTGGCAACATATACAGTGAAAAGAGGATGGGGCCCAGAATAGAGCCTTGAGTCGCAGCTGACGAAGAGTGTTCAGCTAAATGAACAGAGAAGCTCCTATCAGTCAGGTATGACTGAAACCATTTCAAGACAGTACCTTTGATACCTACACAGTGTTGAAGGCGAGATAAAAGGATTGTGCGATTCACAGTGTCAAAGGCGGCAGTCAGGTCTAGAAGCACCAGAACAGCAGAGTGACCTGAATCCACCATTAAAAGGAGATCATTAAAAACCCTTAAAAGTGTTGTTTCTGTACTATGACGTGGTTTAAAGCCAGACTGAAACTTCTCTTGGATGCCATGGTTGTCGAGGAATGTTTGTAGTTTGTTCAGGACTATTTTACACACTTTTGAGAGAAAGGGTAGTTTGGAAATAGGCCTGAAGTTAGAGAGAACATCAGGATCCAGATTAGATTTTTTGATAAGAGGCTGCACTACAGCATGTTTAAAAGCAGCTGGGACACACCCTGTGCTAAGACATGTATTTATTAAAATACGAATGCTGGACCCAACAGTATCAAAAACGTCATTGAAAAGACAAGAGGGAAGGATATCTGAGGGACAATTTGTACGCTGCAGACTCTGAACTATCTTAGATAGTGAGCAGAGTGATACAGGCTCAAACTGCTTAAAGACAGCTGAGTATGTAGGAGGAACTGAAGGGTCTATGGCAGAGGAGGTTGGTAAAGATCTAAGCACAGAAATCTTTCCAATAAAAAATGTTTTAAAATCTTCGCATAATGTAAGTGTGGGCACAATTTGACCATCACATGGATTTATAAGGGAGTTTAAATTTTTGAAGAGAACCTGGGGCCTATAATTATTGTTGGAGACAATGTTGGATATAAATGTAGTTAGGCTCTCTGATAGCTTGCAAGGCAGTCTCTTAGAATTTCTAGGGAGACCTGGAGCTGATCTTCTTTCCATTTCCTTTCAGCTTATCTACAAGTACGCCTAAGAGAGCGGGTTGGGTTATTTAGCCATGGTTCTGAGGATGGCTTTGGGAGTTTAATTCTAAAAGGAGCAACAGAGTCCAGGATATCAGTGCAGGTGGAGCCAAAGGAGGAAATGAGCTCCTCAGCACTGAGACCATTGAGAGGGTTGATCGCACGCTGACGACGAGTAGGATGACAAGCTGTGATCCTGGAGCAGGGGATGGTAGCAGAGAACAGAACAGACAGGTGATCGGATATACCGTGTTCACAACTTTCTGTTTGTTTCATTACGGTTTCTGGTGCTGTACAACGCAACTGCCCCACTCCCTCCCTCCCTCTCTCTCCCCACTGTGTCCACTCGGACAGATAGCATGCAGGTAACTCAGAAAAGAGCTCTCAGTCTGGTGGATTTCAGGTGTAAGAAAGGGAATTTGTCAGCAGATGATAGTGAGGTAGAGGAGGAAGAGAGCCACATGTATAATAATGGCTTTTGTGAAGCTTTTCTGTTCACCGCTGCTTCGTCTACAGCAGAACTGTGACAACAGCTGCTCTACAGTGACATCAAAGTTGCATCAATTCCGATCTGAATGTCCAGACTGAGGTCACATTTAGAAAGATCCGATCTGTATCTGATTTGGACCACATATGGAAGTGGCCCAATTCCGAACTGGAAAAGATCCAATTCCATTTGACTTGGTCTGTTCACACTGTCATAAAATGATCAGATCTTCGTGACATATGGGGAAAAATATCAGATTTGGGTCACTTTGGCTACGTTCAGACTGCAGGCCAATGTGACCCAAATCCGATTTTTTATTTTTTGTTTGTTTTTTTGCGCTTGGTTGACAAAAAGTGACATTGATGAGCACATCGACTTTATGAAAAGTTAGCCAAACCCAAACCTTCTTTATCTTATCCCTATTGCCTGTTGTCTCACCACTTCAGCTGACAATGCAGCTCTATCACTGTTTATGTATAATAAGCTGCTCAAGTGGGCCACAGAGTGACACGCCCAGTCCGATTACGTTTTAAAGGATTAGCTTTGGGGTGGGAGTATCACGGTAGGTTGTAGTCTTAATTATAATTTAATAGTTTTTCCTCTTCGCACGTATCTATTTTTAGGGGCATATGTGAGTGAAATGGTCGCACTGTAGAGCCCTGATATAGGCGCCTTGGATGACTCCATGACCTGACTTTTTCTTGTGTGTCAGTATGGAGGCCTAACCTAGCCTTGACAGCACCATAAAAGCACAACAGTGCTTTTAATAAGCTGCTAATTGGAAGCTTGCAAGCACAGGCTGCCAGAATAAAATGACTGCTCATTTTAGTGAACACAGAGGAGGCTCGCAGTTGCCACAATGCTGAAGGCAAAGGGCACATGGCAAGGATAGTGTGGGTGGGTTAGTACGGTGTGTGTTTGTGTGTGTTTGTGTGTGTGTGTGGGGGGGGGGGGGTTAGTATGGTGTAGTGTGTGTGTGTGTGTGTGTGTGTGTAATTGCACATTTATACTGTAGTGGCAGGCATGAGAGTAACAGGGGACTGGTGTGAACAGAGTAATTAGCTACAACTCTACACACCAACTTTCCCTCTCTTCCCTTTCCTCCCTCCCTCCCTCGCAGTTCTCCTCTTTTAGCCAATTTGGGGTTGCAGCATTATTGTTCTGTAATAATCGGTTTCTGTATGGAGGAGAATAACAGGATACTGTGGAGACCAGGGGTCTCATTTATAAACGGTGCGTACGTACAAAACAGGTACGCAAGGAATTTGAATCTGGATTGTACAAGGCTCACGATGTGCTTATACAATAAGACAATAATAATGAAACACAGGCTACAGTATAGAGAACACATACATACACACTATGAACAAAACAGACAGATTGAGACAATAGTGCAGTAGTGCAATGAGCAGAGTGCAAAGGATGCAAGAGAAAATTATTATTACCATTATTGTTATTAGTATGTACATGTCGGAGGTGGATGTGATATACAGGTACACATACAAGCATGCATTTGCACAGTGTGATGAGTGCAAAGAATGCTGGAATAAATAAGTATTATGTGCAGGTGGATTTGGTATACAGTATATACAATATGAACAGCTCTGAAATAGAGAATGAATAACTGGCAAGTGGTAGCCAGTAGTGTTGTAGTACCGCATTTGTACTCGGTCTTGTCTCAGACATTGAGGACTTGGGATTTTATTTCAAGACCAGTCAAGACTATAACTTTGGAATCTCAATAAATTGCTTTTGCTATTTGTTAACATCCTAAATTTGTTTGGATGTACAACGTATTGCTTCAAATGTAACCAATAACCTTGATTAAAAATGCGTTGTTACCATTAATGACCCCCCTTCTCGCGATGGTAAAAATGGAGAAGGAGTGTTGAATAAAGATGCTTACGTTGATTTCAGCTCTTAGTGTTTGTATGTGTGTTTTAATGGGAATGTGGATCGTTCAGATCAGTTTGAGAAGTACCTATGATCTCGTTCCACATTTTATTGTGTGTTATGTAATGTGGGGAACTGGTCTTGGTCTTGACTCAGTCTCGCTCTCCCTCGTTCTTGGTCACGACTTGGTCTCAGCCCCTAAAAGTCTTGGTCTTGTCTCAGTCTCGATAAACTCTGGTCTTGACTTGACTTGGTCTCTGTTTGGGCGGTCATGACCACAACACTAGTAGCCAGTAAACAGGTGGCAGAGTTACTGGGTTATTGCACAGGAATGGTTCCTGACATTGTGAGTCAAAGTCAGCATTTCATCAGAGTGATGGCGTGTGGGAAGAAACTGTTCTTGAGTCTGTAGGTTTTGGTGTATAGTGCTCTGTTGCGCCTACCAGAAGGGAGAAGCTGCAACAGGTTGTGTCCAGGGTGAGATGGACTGCAGTGATATTTCCTGCCCTTTTCCTGACTCTGGAAAAGTCCTGAATGGAGGGCAGGTTGGCACCGATGATCTTTTCTGCAGTCCTGACTGTCCGTTGTAGTCTGCTCCAGTCGTTTTTGGTGGCAGATCCAAACCAGACAGTGATGGACGTGCAGAGGACAGACTGGATGATAGCTGTGTAGAAGTGGATCAGCAGCTCCTTAGGCAGGTTGTTCCTTACTCTGTCCTTAACCATTACAACTAGTAAACCTAATTAACTTAACCTGAACCTTAAAACCTAGTCTTGGCCCTTAAAAGCCCTTTAAACTTTTGGGATCCAGCATTGTGGTCCCCTCAAAGCTGGCCGACCTCACAAGTATATTGGAATCCTAGTTTTACCTAGTTACAGTAAAACAAGCCCCCCTTTGTTTTAGCTACATGATCTGTGTTGGGAGTTGCACATGCGCAGTCCCTAGTACTAGCCAATCAGAAGCAGAGTAGGGCGGGTCAGTGAGAAGCCAGTGGGAGGTTTTCATTTGTTAAATCCTCGTGTCAATGTTTTATGCCGTAAATAATCATGCTAAAAGAAAAAAACTTTCAATAAATGTTTTTACAGTGCGTGAATAAATTCAAAATTGTAATCCTAACCCTGGTTCGTCAGTGCACATGTGTAGGTGCAGCGTGTATGTAGTGGCAGAAGAGGAACACTTGCTGAAGAGACGGAGCCCCAGCTTCACCAGTGTTTTGCCAAGTTGTCAGCACCTCGTGGGACTTGTGGATATTTTATCACCGTTGATTAACCACAAAGAATATTATTTTGTTTTTAAATAAGCTAGCTACATGAAATAGACCCCGTTTTAGTCTGGATGGGAGGGGGAAACCTAGCAAAAGTTTATATATATATATATATTTTTTTTTTTGTCATACTGCAAATTGCTGCAACTCCTCTTTTCACCCTGTGTGTTGAACAATTGGTATAAGGTATACATCGTGCCTCTACAGGATCTTTGTTGGGAGTTACTCATGCACAGTTCCTAGTTAAGGAATACTAGCCAATCAGAAGCAGAGTAGGGCGGGTCGTGAGAAGCCGGTAAACACGGCTTTGGTTCAGCTGTATATGTTGTAACAAATGTCTCTTTCATCCATAAAGTTTTAACTAAGCTCTACATCACAATAACAACTTTATGTCCATTGACTGCCTGGAGGGTAGCTAGTGTTTTGGAAGGGAGAGGAGAGGCAGCAGGTGGACGTCTTGTCACTGTGTTTTTCCACCGATGTTTTTGAGGGCATGACGGACTAGCTGCTTGGCGAGCATTAAGACGTGCATTTTGCTGTGTCGTCACAGGGATCAAAGGGAAATGCCTGGACTAAAAACGAGCTGTTTTCAGGCAGTTCAGAGCAGTGTTTTCTGTGGGAGATGGGAACTCCCTTTGAGGTGGACTTTGGGCTTTTTCACTTTGCAAACCTTACATGCACAAAAAAGATATATAACTCAGAGGGAAAAGCCAAAAAGCATAATATGACGTCTTTCAGCTTATTGCTCATGTATTTTGGCATTTCTGTTGAGAACTTCAACTATTTTATTTTATTTTACTTTTTTATTTAACCGTTATTTAACCAGGTGAGTCTCATTGAGATTAAAATTTCTTTTGCAAGAGAGACCTAGCCAAGACGCAGCACAAAACAACATAAAGGACAAGTTTCCAACATATAAAAGACATTAAGTACACATACATATATAACACAAGCCCCTGTGTTGAATAAGGCAGAATACAACTTTATAGACAGCAACACTAACCAATGTTCACCTGCTCCATATCCTTCAGAGTTGAAACAAACTGTCTATAAGAAATAAAGGCAGTCAGTTTTTTTTTTTACCTAATTCTGTTCAGACAAGGGTGACCAAGTGTAGGACGTCCTTTAAACGTAATCCATAATGGCCTTGAGCACTTGTTAAAAAACTCAATAATACTCTATAATAGGTAGGAGCTAGTACAAGAAGTGCCTTATAGATAAAACACAGCCAATGAGTGTACCTTCTTGCATAGAGAGAGGGCCATTTAGCTTTATAGTAAAGGGTACAATGATGTGTCCTACAATTACAGCCAGTGAAAAAACGCAAACATCCAATTTCTGTAGGCATTGAGCAGAAGCATTCATATATATATCAGATCACCATAGTCTAATATAGGAAGAAAGGTGGCCATCACCGTGTATTTCCTACCGCGAATGGATAAGCATGATTTTGATCTGTAGAGAAAGCCAAGCTTTATCTTGAGCTTAGAAACCAGGTTGCTAATATGAGTTCTGAAACACCGTTTACAATCAATGATTATACCTAAATATTTATAGCTGTTAATTAACTCAATTTCATTTCCTTCTAAAGTTGAGATGCTTTTTTAAGTAACTGGAAGTTGTCTTGAGTTCTTGAATACCATTACTTTGCACTTTTCTGCATTTAAGACCAACTTAAGCTGTTTTAAACGGGTCTGAACAATATTGAAAGCAGACGGCAAAAGATCAAGGGCTTGTGCAATAGATGATGCAGTACAGTAAATAAGTGTCATCAGCATAAAAATGATATATAGCATTCGATAGATTATCACAAAGATTGTTTACATAAATTGAAAACAATATGGGCCCAATTACTTGAGGAACCCCCTTGGAAATGGGCAAAAAGGAAGAGAAAGAGCCAGGCATCTGCACACTTTGGGTTCTACCTGACAGAAAATTTGCAAACCAATCTACTGAATGCTTAGACAGGCCAATGCTCAGTCTATTTGCCAGAATGCAGTGATCAGCTGTATCAAAAGCTTTTGAAAGATCTATCAATAGTGCAGCGCATATTTTCTTGTTATCCAGTGCCCCAACAATATCATTTATCACTTTCAATGCTGCAGATATAGTGCTGTGTTGTTTCCTAAAACCAGATTGAAAGGGGGGTAAGATATCATTTGAATTTAAAAATTCTCTTAGCTGCTCACCAACCGAGCATTCAAGGAGCTTGGCTAAAATAGGCCTATAGTTGTTTAAAATAGGAGCGCCCCCTTTTAGTAGGGGTGTAATGTGGGCTGACTTCCATGCTTTGGGGGTATCATTTTCAATAAATGTTAAATTAAAGATATAAGATAGAGGCTCTGCAATTAAGTCAGCTGCTAACATTAGAAAGAAGGGATCAAGTTAATCAGGACCAGCAGATTTTTTTGTGTCTAATTCCTGAAGAGCTCTATTGACTTTAGAAACTGATAGAGGAGAAATATCAAATAGTTTGTCAGGAGGTAAACATGGGTCAGAGTCTTTGATTTCCTGGCCCTTGACCAGGCAGCATCCCCATCCTTGACAAGGCAGGAAATTTCAGGAGAAAACCAGGGATTGTTCCGGCCTTTAACTCTGAATTTGCGAATAGGGGTATGCTTATCTATGATCCTAAGAAAACCATCATAAAAGTAGTTCCAGGCCAATTCTACTTCATCTATAAGAAAGATTTTGTTCCAATCAAAATGAAACAGGTGCTGTGAAAAGGCTTGTTCACAGAAACTCTTCATATCCCTTTTAAAAATAATCCAAGGTTTCTGTTTCGGGATTTTAGCATTCATAACTGTTGCAATGATCATTCAGGTCATTAGCAAACACACCTATATCTGAGAACTTGTGTGGAGCATTAGTTAAAAACAAATCAAGTAAAGAGGACTTTTCAGGGCATTTGGGGTTTGGGCGAGTTGTACTATCAATCAACTGGGTAAGATTAAAAGAGTCACAGACAGATTTAAAACTATCTGAAATGAAGGACAGCGATTCCAAGTTAAAATCCCCGGCTAAAAGTACCTCTCCAAACTCAGTGTTCGATAGATGATGATTTAAAGAGCAAAGAGACTCAGTACTTGCTGAGGGTGGTCTATAGCAACCTATGACCGCATTGTTTGCCCCAATGCGAGCTCTATCTTCAAGGCTAAAAGATCTAGCTGCTTACTAATGGATACTGAATACACAATGTTACAAGCAAAGCGATTTTTTTTTATTTTTATAAATGGCAGTACCACCACCCTTCCTGGGGCGGTCACAACGGTAGACATTGTAACCTTTGATTGCTATATCCTTATCTAAAATAGATGTACTAAGCCATGTTTCTGAGATTATAAAATTATCAGTATCTGTTGAGTGGGCCCAAGTTTGTATAAAATCGGGTTTGGGGAGTAGACTTCGGCATTAATATGAATAAAACCTAGTCCAGCTCTAGTTTTGAATTCGTCAGGAGTATTAAAATTATTAAGCACTGGACCAGGGTTAGGATGAACACTACCAGAGAGTATAAGAAGGAGAGCAACTATACATTTTCTTTTAGTATTGTATCTTGACAGTTGTACTTTTCTATAAAAACAGTACTCTGGTCTAGAAGGAAGATAAAAAGAAAAAGATTGAAACCAAGTAACTTGACAAGATCAGATAAATATAAAGTTCTGTAGTCACCAGTAGTCTATGGATTCAAGCTGATTTTGATGTCCATAGGGCCAAAATCCCTTATGGTGCCCAGATATTTCTGGGAATGTGGGTAAAGCTCATCATGTTCACCATTTCTGTGGATCACCTCTCTGGTAATAGTCAAAGATAAAATGAGGACTAATGATAAAAGCACCATGTTGAGTCTTTGCTGCTAGCAGAACCAAGGAAAAATATACTTAAAATATTACTCCAATTTATTGATGGAATCAATCCAAGCCAGATTCTCCCTCTCAGATCCAGCCGGGGCGATGAATGACGTCACAGTGTAAACAGGAAGAGTTCTCCGGGGTTGTGCAAACTAGCACAGAGACGGGACACCCTCCCACGGGGAAGCCGGTGAATCGGCCCTGATGAATGACCACTCTACTGGAGACCTGCGATGGGCGAAAACAGTCATCTGGAGAAGTAGATGCCCCCAGGCAACCTCCCGCCAAGCAAACCGTCCAAAATTATCCACTCACAAGCCAACCAAGGATTCACCCGCAGCTACAGGAAAACTCCAACTATTCGGATTTCAACAGCGGACAAGCCGGCATAAAAGCGATAAAATCACGTTTGGGAGAACAGTATAACAATCTAAAAATACCCACACAACCAGGGTGGCTTGTGAAGTTGTCAGTCACTCAATATGTCATTCACACTTTTAAAAGTCGACAGACACGAGAGACACAGGTACGAACAAGCTGCCATCTTGGATGCCTAGTATTAGTGTATCTGAAAGGTTCCACTCCAGCGATTTAGAATTTTGGTGGTGTGGCTGCCCCATTTGTTTACATTTGGATCACAAATTGTGCCTTTAATGTGCCCATTCATTTGTTTGAGTTACAGACCTGTGACTATTCTCAGTTCACTGTTCTTCAGAGTCATAACACCTCTTGATCCACAGCAATGATGCTATTGTTCTGGGCTACAGAGTATAGCAGATAAGGAGCTATGTGTGTGCAGAGAGAAACAGATAGAGGGAAGGTGATAGGGAGACAAAGCAAGGAGATGGTATAGGCTCCCGCCTGCTGCTGTCTATTCTCCTCAATGTCAGAGTTCTCCTTCTCTGCCGAGACTTAGCACCCGCCTAGCATCGCCCTATCTGTTTATACAGGGTCTAATAGGAAGCCTGGTCTTTATCCCCACACAGCGGCTCAACATAATGGAATAGAGAGACATAATGCTGCTTGAGTCAAACAGTCAGCGGAGGCCTTTAAATTGCTTCCAATCCCCTTAACAAATCTGATGGAGAGGCTATGAATAACTCAAGGACCGCTCATCTCCCCACGCTCTGCTTCTCTTCTCTCCTCTCCTATCCTCTCCAGAAAAACAGTATAAACCTGAGGATCAACTTGGATTAACTCACTTTATTTCACTTTTTTAATTAGGAAGTGCCAGTTGTATGAGACTGATCTATTGCAAGTCCATCTTACATTCCAGTTTGAAGATCCCAATCACTCTGCTTCAAAAAAGTTTTGTTAAAAAGTGCAATAAACCTTTCTTCAGGAATTCTCATTTTCTTCTTGAATGGATACAGAGACCATAGAACTGACTCCAGTCTCATGAGGTGAGATGACTTGAGACTGATGGAGAGCACCCTTCAAGTTTAATTTCCCCTTTATTTCATCCATGCTCTCCCCCTCTATCGTCATCGAAATTATCTCCCAACAATCTTATGAAATGGGTTGCAGCAAAATGTTGGTCTGATGGTTTGTTTTACATTACAATCCCTCAGAAAATTTTTATTTATCCCTATGCATCTGAAAAGAGAATTCAAGATGATGCTGGTAGAGAGGACGTAGACTGTGATAGACAACATCACTTGATGATATGCACCCAGTATTATGCCGTACTGTCACCATTACTTGCATTAGATGAGAATTAGTGTGATTTTGTGCTACTTTCACTCGCTAATGGCAGCGATTGGTTGTTTGTAACATGAACAACTACCTGTGAGTGCATTGACTGTGGCAGATAAGTGTGGTTTATGACCATACTCACATGTAGTGCAGTGCTGACTTTCACTGGAACTAAGGGACCAAGCCCAACCCCTGAAACACAACCAGAGCCCTATAAAGAGAAACTTGCGTCAGCAGAGGTCCAAAATGCTCGACCGTCACGTGGTTCATGGAGACCGCAGATAGTTCCCGGAAGTCCTAGGCAGCCAATTGAAAATGAGCGAGAGAAACGACAAAACGGCAAATTTTAGCCGATTTTTAGCCATTTATACAATAAATGCGTTGATTGACAATATTTGTACAGCACACTGACACGTGTATGTAGTTACATTATTGTTTTTTAAAAAGGAGGACATATATTTTTGTCAATAACAGCTACAATCACGTGTTCCTCTTGAAAACGTGTAAAGTTCAGATCAGATTTACCTTTCGAACATTCCTTTTAGTGGTACCAGGGTTAATTGATCTTTATGACTTCAGATATAACAGACAGGTGACTATCAATGATTGTCATGTATTAATTTAATAAATCTCCAATAAACTCAGAAAACAGCATGTTAAGTGGTTTGTGCCTGTACTATCTTACAATAGTCTACAGCGATAGTGGAGATGCTGCTGCAGTTTGGTCAGAGGAGTATAAATGTATGGTTTCCCAGCTGACATGAAGAGGAGGAAAAAATGATTGACTCAGGTCAACAGGAGCAACCTTACAATAACTACAGAAGCTAACAACAAACAGCTTTTGCTGCTGATGTAGGCATCAGTTACTAGATAGTTTGTTAGTTAGTGAATGTTTTTATTTTTTTAAACAGTTCTCACACACAGGAACTTTGAATTATGTAATTAGAGTAAACATATCCAGTAAGAATTGAGTGTTCACCAATGGTTCATTCAGCCCCTATGATGTATTAATGTGTCTAGATAAACCTGAATTGTTGTGTGGAAAATAGCTCATAAGCTAAGAAGGGATGCAGACACTGAAAGAAGGGGGTAAAAAAATTTTTTAGGAATGATTTCTTATAAATGGTATATTATAATAGGCATTTACAGTCGTGTTGTTTTCTGTCACCATGGTCCACTCAGTACTCTTTAGCATCACTGCTCCTCCACCTCGCAGAGTCTACTGCTGTAATATAATTAATGTTTACTATGGAGATTGTTTTTATAATGTGCTGGTATACCACTTTTAGTGTTAGGGGTAACCCCCCCCAAAAATAACATTTTGAAATCTTTTATTCATACGTGCACCACTAATGTATTTAAATACAATTAAATACCGACCCTCCCCCCCAAAATTCAGATTTTAAAATAAATTAATAGGCTGGCTCTGTTTATATTGTGTGCTTCTAACTTTATCCATTGCCAGTATCATAATTTGTTTGCTAATTTGTTAACCGATACAGTCCCTAAATCTTCTAATTTCGTGGGGGAAATCCATTAACATGCTTTAATGCACATGTTAACTTGATTCAGTTGTGCTAATAATATATAATCTCATTTTTTACACGTCTTACCATTCAAACGTGCATCCCAGATTGCATTTTTCTATTGTAGCTCCGCTGCGCTGCTAGCGTTTGATGCTTACTTCCGGGAACTATTCAGACGCTCCATGATCCGCCATTGCTGTGAAAAACCATTTGAGTGAACGGAGATGACGCGACTCTCTCTTTAAAGGGCTATGCCCCATAACATAATCCCCCCCCCTCTACCAAAGTTTACACTTGGCACAATGCAGTCAGGCAAGTACCGTTCTCCTGGCAACCGCCAAACCCAGACTTGTCCATCGGATAGCCAGACAGAGAAGCTTGAATCGTCACTCCAGAGAACACGTCTCCACTGCTCTAGTGTCCAGTGGCAGCTTGCTTTACACCACTGCATCCGGCGCTTTGCATTTCACCTGGTGATGTAAGGCTTGGATGCAGCTGCTCGGCCATGGAAACCCATTCTCAGCTCTGTACGCACTGTTCTTGGGCTAATCCGAAGGTCACACAAAGTTTGGAGGTCTGTAGCTATTGACTCTATAGAAAGTTGGTGAATTCTGCGTACTGTGCGCCTCAGCATGCGCTGACCCCACCCTGTGATTTTATGTGGTCTACCACTTCCACTTTGTTATAACACCACTATAGTTGACTGTGGAATATTTAGTTGTGAGGAAATATAACGAATGGACTTGTTGCAGCTCCTGGGAGTGACCCATTTCTTTCTACACCTCTGGACATGGAAGTAATTGGAACACCTGAATTCAATGATTCAGAGGGGTGTCCTAAAACTTTTGGCAATATGGTATAGGTTAAGCTTGTACAACAGGCTACCGATGTAAATGTATAAATGAACAATAATTATAAGAGAAAGAAACACTGTCTCTGTCTCAAACTGAAAAAAACCCCAGCACGCTAACGCCCACGTGGTTGCAGATGTTTTAACCCACATGAGGCATATTGCATGTTTTGGTGCCAACATGCGTCCAAAAGACAGCAAACACCTGCCCTTTACCAGTTCATATCAAGCTCACCTGTGTCCTGATTGAAACAGCATAGAGCGAATCAAACCTTTGTGCAGCATGCTGCTATTTGTCCCAGCAGAAACAGCAAGAAGACAGACAGTACCTCCCCAGTTCTGCAGCATGCTGCTCTCTGCCACAGTTTACCTTGTTGTGCTGTTTGTTTTAACATACTTGAGCTGTGGCAGTTATTGTTTTTAGCACCCTGTTATTAACAACAGACACACGCAATTATTCTGTTAGTGTGAAAGGACTGGCTGATTGTAGATGATTGGCTGGATCACAACCCTGATGACAAAGAAATTCACACGCAGATGCGCACACACACACAGATATTTAAATAATGTGCCTAAATCAGCCATGCAGTGTGGGGGCGGGTGTACGTGTGTTTATGCAGCCTGCTCATCATGTACTCGTCCATGTGGGTGTGACAGTGTGCCGTCTGAAGTGTCATTTGTAGCGAAGAGACAGAAAAATCCGAGAGTATTTGAGAATGGAGGAACTCTGAAGAAATAATCAAATGATTATAGATTTCCTCTCATGCAATTATAGGATTAGCATGCTTCTGCCTTGTAGTGATTTGTTTTGTAAGCTTGCTTTTTGTATTCAGATGCACCTTGAAAAGTGGATGGCCTTAGCACCTGGTGTCAGTCTCTCTCTTTCTCTCTCCCTCTGCCGTGTGTTTTTTGATGCCTGCGTAGCCATTGCTCCAACCTTCACGGTTAGCATGTCTTTAATTATTCGGCGACATGACATACCACTTAGAGTTCTGAAACCCCGTTGCTGTTATGCAATCTCATCCTCCTACACACAAACACATTTATATACCTCAATTATGTATGCATCTTTCCCGAGTGTTGGAGTATGACAGCTCTATTAGCGTATGCTTTGAATGCGTGTATGCTCTCAGTGTGCAGAGGGCCAGATCGGCGGTGTCACTGCAGCGTTTTAGGTTTTGATGTCTGTAGTGTACTTTTTGTAAAGGTGATAAAACTCAATGTGTGACAAGCTTGGAGATTAAGTCCTATAGCAGTGGAGTATTTCCAGGCTCACACACATTGTTAAATATGCTTTTAGATTAATATGTGACTCTTTGGGATAAAATCTGATGACAATATCAGCAACGTTATAAAAATTTTTTTTTAAAAACCCCTTACCTCTAACCATCACAATAACAAAAAAACATTAAAAGATTCCAACAATCAAAGCAGTAGTTCAAAAGCTTTACTGTAAAAACAAATTATTACAATTTGAAATTAAACCTGAAGCGGCCAAAGAAGTAAAGCTAAAACTAGCCTACTATTTCAGACATTTTATAACTGCCAAGAGTCTGGTTGCTAAATTTCTGACTAAAGCCAGCGTAGACATAGTCCCAAAATCACGCAAGTGAAATCACATCAAAGGAATATTTTGGAAAGAATAATAAAGTCCATGAGGCTTATGTTTTAAGCCCACCCTACGCACCTCACAACATTACTCCTGCTCATCATTTTCTACTGAGCCTTGGCTTGAAGGGATTAGCAGACTTTGATGGTCGTGTTGGTCACTTCCATTCATACAGGTCTAACAGGATTACTCGTCATGATACTGGGACAGCCACAGTGCCTGTTTGATGTCAGCGGTGTGACCTCACAATCACCTCTTCAACAAAAGTCCTTTGTTTCAGTGGTAAGGAATAAGTGTGGATGAAGTAGGAGCAGATTCTGTGCTTGGGGGAAGGGGTGACCTGGGTTTGACGCGCAGTTGGAGCTCCTTCTCAATAAATTGTAGTGGTCACAAAATGTCATAGGCAAGTAAGCTCTAGAAATGTCTGTCATGCAGCTGCAGTGATGCGTGTCATGTGACATCACTTGAAGCGAATTTATCAAACTTCATGCACCTCCCTTTCGAGCCACAAAAGCTTTATACAACATTGTACACATATGCAGTAGTACTCCCTAGTAGCCCACATGAAGAAAAGTATAAACATTGTTGTGGATTTGTATATGCTTATGTATTTTGTTGATGATTTCCAAAAGAACCAGAAAGAATAATAAAGATATAAGAGCGTAATAGTGTGAAGTTAGAACAAAAAAAGTGGCAAAAATGAAACTGGGGGACAACGGGGCAATACAAACTGACTTCTTAATTACACAAAGGACTTTCACTTAAAATCCACTTAGGAACCACTCTGTTTATGTTCTGTTTGATTCATTTCTGCTCTGTTCTTTTCCTCTTTATAATATCTCTTTTAACTTCAGTGAATCCCTAAAAGGCCCTTGGCGGCCCAGTAAAAGTCCCTGGAACAGTAAAATTGTGTTAAAGTGAGTGGTGGTGGCAGCAGTTAGGTTGATATTGCCACCAAGCAGCTGTTTATGAGACTGTGTAGAGTACTTTCTAGCAGGGACTATGCTAAGTGAGGGGGGAGCAGAGAAGGACATTATCCTGAAGAGGATAATGTCAGAAGGATCACATTAAAAGTACCTTATTGCTCAGTTTACCAAAGGGAATTGGCATATTCCTCTTGACACACAGCTAAGAGTGCATTCCTTCTCAGGACAGATCAGAAAACAGGGTCATTTGTGGTGCAGTGTCCAAGGAGAAAAGTTGTGTCCTGCTCAAGAGCGCTTTCCACTTTCAAGTCTTCTGTTTACACCCTTAGTTCACTGCCTTGGCTGTGGCGAGAATCAAACCTGCAAAGGGAACTACAGTTCAGTTTCAAGTTGGACTGGCATTTAGTGAAAGAAGGAAAGAAATGAGTGGAGAAGAGTTTGACAGTTGTGGGCTTGGGTTTAAAAAAAAGCTAGTGGTTAGATGAGGAGCAAAGAGAGGAAGTGCCCCCACAGCGAGAATGTTAAGTGTTTACGAGCTGAAGATCTCTTCATGCATCTCTGTGCCCCTCTGTCTACCCCATGCCTCTCTCACTGACACACCGCCATCGCACCTAATCAGCCAATCACGGCTGGATTCTGTCTAAGAGGCCTGATTGGCTGATTAACCAAGCTCATCAACACACCACCCGGTGTGACTGCAAACACACAGTAATTTGCACATCGTGTATGTGCTCGCCCGGGTTACTGAGTATATCCTGTAGAGTGTGTGTCTGTGTGTGTACATGCGCACAGATATGCATAATGTATGCATGCAATTGTTATCTTATTTGCATTTGTAAAATGTTTTGAGTCTGTGTGGGCAACATGTCTGCAAGTCCACAAAGTTTTAAAATTTAAAAGTTGAAGTTGAACTGTTGAACTCCCTTAAGCACCTTTAAAAGTGGCTCAACTTCGCATGCAGTCTGTAATATATTGGAGTTGTTAGCAGTTAAGAAAATTACAACCTTCTTTTACACAAACGGCTGTAGTTGGGTTTACACAAAAACCCACAATGTTTTCTAATGAGTTCACTATAGTTCACTATTGCAAAATCCACACAGTGCTGTTTGTCATGAGGACTTACCATGGGCGAGCATGGAAAGCATGTTATTTAAAACCTAAATTCAAAAATGATAACTTACAGTCCCTCCCGTACATATGGTGGCAGGATGTTCCTGAAGAGTAGAGCTCTACTTGAGAAAGCTTTTTCACTCTGCTGATTTCTTTTTCCTCTGTTCTGGGGATGACTGCAGTGGAATCCTGGGATAAAATTTTTGAGCATATCAGTAAGAGTAAAAAGGGGGGGGTGTTCAGATTGGTATGCTCAAAGAAGAACGCTTTTCAGTCAATATAGTGTTTGACATGTAGCCAATGAAAGAGAGAGTAGTTCAGTCAAATGTTTTTTTTTTAATGTATTATATATTATTTTTTTCACTTTAGTGAGGAGTCATGCTGCGGTATTTTACACTTGCTACTGGTTGCAGTGGCCACTGCAGTACATGCCATGTATATCATGTACTGCATATACACGATACAGGATTTCCACAGTAGCCTCTATCATTACACGCATCTCGTCCTCCCCGTTTTCCTTTCAGTCTTCTCCTATTCCATTATCATTTATATTTTCCCATGCAAAGCACGGCAGCACATGGAGAATAGCAGGGCCCTAAGGCAGATCAATGACAATATTTATTTCATGTCCAATTACTGGGGCAGAACCGCAGACCAGAGAATGCAGCGATGAAAGTAAACGTCCCCTCACAGAAACCGCATTGGAAGTGCTGCATGCAGCCTAAGCTTCTAGAGCAAGGAATATGAGTACAAGCCCAGGTTTTAGGATTCCAATAGAGCGAGCTACAGGCATTACCAGGGGGTACTTTCAGTGGGAGATCCCCCCCCCACTATCCTTTTTCCTTCTCTTCACCGGTTTTCTGCTGCTGCGTTAAGAAGCCAAATCATGTTTATGGCTTTAGGAATCCCACCTATGGTATTGGTTAAACAGTCGCTGCCTGTTTGTGCCAACATTAAAGAGGATAGTCGGAAGATTTCTTTCACCAGTAAGCTGTAAATTTACACAGTCCTAACATTAACAAGTAGCCCTTATACATAATAGATAGGCCTCTGTTAAACCAAAAACATTTTTTTTGCTGTCTGTAGTAAAGAATATAGAAGCTCTTATCAACATCAGATATAATTTGTGTTAAAGATTACTTCTTTATAAATACTATTATTCTTTAAACAACATTAGTAATCCAAGCAATTACTGACTTGTTATGAATCTGTAATCTGTTTTTTTATGATCATGAAGTCCATAAAAGTACAAAGTTTCACAGCTCAGTGTACATTTTCATTGCTGTCATTCCCACTAATCTATAGCATTTATTTCATTGTAGACCAGTAGTCCCTGCGCTATGTTTGATTATGGAGTCACTTAGTGACCCTCCCTTCTGTCTCTCTGTCCTCCAGATTTGTTGCTGACCACTGAAGGGCCTTCATTTGAGACCTGGATCAGCAAGGTAATAAACCTTTTTGCGACTTGTTTTCCTGTCCCAGCTTTACTGCATGTCACTCCTCTGTACCCATGCAGTAGGAAGCATTAACACTGTGGTAAACTGGTAAACATTTTGTACAGATTAAGACATAATTTTTGTGACTGCTCCTCATATTGCTCTCTTTTGTAATTATATCTCACATTGCTATATCAGCATTGCAGGAATCTTATGTAAAGTTTCTAATACTGCAAAAATATGACGGCAACAATTATTTTCATATTGACTGGTATGTAGTCTTTAAGGGCAAATACTTTGATTTTACGAATGCCGTAACAAGTTACAGTACCGCACATTTTTCTGGTCAAACAGTCAAAAGCCCTGAAAGGTCATTTGTAAAATAAATGCAGGAAAGCAAAAAAAAAATTTAATCTAAGGAACCAGCGAATATTAGATATTACATGAGCTTAATGCCTAATGGTTTATCAAAACATGTACTGCTAAATTTCTTTGATCTTCTACTCATACTCGATAAACCGACTATTCACTTTAGCACAAGGTATAAAATGTGTACCGTATTTGCAAATGTTTCTATATTCTATATATATAAAATTCAAACAGGTGTGTTTATTTTTTAAGGTGTTTGGAGGTGTGTGGGATTTAAACTATGTATGTAGATTCTAAAAAATATCATGTAGTGAACTGTCAGTGATGGTTGTCACTGATCTAGTTAAGTAGGGCCACAGCAGCTTTTTTTTGCTGTATTTTTCCAAGATATGGTCAAACGCTGTTCCTGGGGCACTTACAGTTACAGTCGCTACCCTGAGAGGTTGAAGGGAGAAATAAGATTTATTCCCTTTCCAAGACTTAAAACAAGTCCAGAAAAATGTAGGCTGTGGATTGTTCCTAATGTAATGTTAGTTTGCTAACCCTACCTAACTTCCCACTGAATGTAACGTTATAGTAGCCCTATATAGCTTTTTTAATTGATCGTAATAGTGAAGAGAAATCTACCAAGCTTTACAGGAAGAGTCTTGATCCTTAATAACATTGTTGTTTGTATCAGGTGGTTCACTTTTACTCTGTGATACATTAGGCTTTAGCTTCTGTCTTTATTTGTTTCACATCAGTTTCACAGCCTGAACACAAGCTTCAAATGTATAATGCAAACTTTTCTGTCCCCTTTCTGAGATCGCTTTTGTAATTATTCCAAATATTTGAGAATATTTTTCTCCAAGAAGTGCAGTAATAGACCGTTGCAGCGCCATGCAAAAAGTCCGACAGGTCCGACAGTTTGTCAGACAGCAACAGTAACTAAGGGGCGCTTGGCTTAGCAAAGTGTCAATTATACATAACTTTAAGCCTTAATATAATTTAAACTGGTGAGTTGTATAAAAAATCATCCCACACGCAGTTGTCGTGAACGGGGAAATTAGCTATAGAGACCTTAACCTTTTTTTCTGCTGTAATGTTGGGTACTTTAACATGGGGGTTTATGGGGATTGACCTTCTTTCACAGCTAGCCTACTTTACTTTAACTATAAAGAGGCCATTTAGGGTGAAAATATTGAAATTGGGCACGCGCACTGACAGTGTGCACACACATACACTGAAAGCATTGAAACAGCGGGATATAGGCTAGGCCTGATTGGGTGTGTATGAGTATCTGTGTGTGATGAATGGACTGACTGGTGGAATGGATGGAAATAAACTGAAAGGGTGTTAAGTTGGGCTATGTGTGGACCAACACCTGATGTCTGAGGTAAATTTAGACTGTTTTGATCCATTTAACAGATGGGTGTTAGTGTATGTTTAGATTTACAGTCACCTGGTCTTAGCCACTGTTAGCCATTAACCCACAGTGTGGTCCACAATAAGTACATTGTGTTTGTCCCATATATAAATTAAAGCCCGGATGTCCGCTGATTGGAAGGTTGTGCCTCTGTTAAGTACAACCAAAAAACATATTTACCTGAGCAGAGAGTGACAACCCATATGTCACACTGTTCATTTCCTTAATGTAACTGACGGATCTACACAGCTTTGGTGGGCTTGGGGCTGCAGGATTGTTGGCACTGCTGCAGGACTAGTTAATATGCTGGGAGAGCAGAGAGGGGAGACTGTGGCTCTGGGTTTTGTCGAAGGGGCCTATTTGAAATTCAGTAGGTCGAGGCACAAGCCGAACAGTAGTCTATCTAATCACAGAGAGGGTGAATAGGAGTAAGGAAGGGGAAGAGGTAAGAAGAAAGTGTGTGAGGGTAGAGAGATACCAAGCAGGAGTAAAACAGAGCATTAAAACTGCCTTGGCCAAAAGCCAGTAGGTTGGGTGATAGGTGATAGGAATGTTGATCAGGTGAGAGGATGGAAAAAAAGGAAAACATGATTTCATATTTTGGAATTATAAAAGAAATTCCAAACTCAGCCAGGACATGTTTTCACCCTTATTTGTTGCCTGTCTGTATTAGAAGGATTTTTCAAAAACCTTTGCTGAAAGCTATACCCATAGCCTGAGGGATAAAGCTTTCGTTTTTAGCCATGCTGCTAGCATGGCTAAAAACATGGCTAGCATCTAATCATTTCAATGTCGGTGTGTCAGTAGGCTGGTCCAAGCTGAAATCTTTTAACAACTATGTGATTGTTTGCCATGAAATTCTGTACAAACATTCATGTTCCTCAGAGGAGGCACCAGCATGGCTGTACACCCTTAGTTCACTCCAACCTTGTTTGGTGTGGTGTGTTTAACCCTTGGTGCAATTCGTTTGGGCTGGTGTGAACGCCGGACTCGAACTCCGGTGGGGACCAAACAACCGTACTCTGGTCTCGCTGTCAAGTGATCTCTGGAGTAGTTCAGTTCTGGAGTGAACATGATTGGAACTAATCACGGGGAAGCTATTTATGTTATTTATTAAAATAGTACTCATTTTTTATTATTGTAATATTTTATGTATTATTGTTGTTAGCTATAATATGTAATATTTGTCAGAATACCTTTTATTACCAAGTAGGTTTTTACTGTTTGCCAAATTGCCTTTGTGTTCCGTACATACAATAAACATTATGAGGAAATAAAAAGAAAGGCAGAGTACTACTGCAACTGTCAATAACAGAAGGTGGGGAGTTTGACTTGGACAATACACGTCTCAAACAGTAAGGCAAGCTCAGGGAGGACCGAAACCTCCTGTAGAGCAGAAGGCTCGCTTGATCTTGATTTTCAGTATAAGTATGTAGAATTGAAAAATGACAATCCAAATATGAAAGAGCTAGGAAAAATACTATTAACACAAAAACGTAATGGATTATAATAGGCTAGTAATAATAAACAAGTCGTGTTATGATCTGAGATAAGACAATCTGATGCAGAGTTTCCTCCTCAAAATGCCTACATTATTAAATTATTTAATAGGCTACCTGCTACAAGACATTCATATGCGTGAGCCTCTGAAGTCTGCTGATATGTGATATGTGTACCACCGTATGAACCTGATATCCAGGTAGAAATTCAGAGAGGTTTGTTATCTTTCCCCAGCTGACTATGTTACCAATAATCAAATGGCATGTCCACCATGTGGCTTGTGTTTACACATTTTGAGTTTTTGCCTTTGTGAACGCAAGCCTTGCCAGTTGGAAAATTGAAACAATGGATTATCCTTGAGCTAGTTTGGTTCAGGAACCGGACCTTTAGGTGTGAGCCCGCCCTTAGTCTTGTTTAATAGTGTTTCACTTTTTTGTCATGAACCACGGTACTTACTTGAATTAGAAAGAAAAAATCTGAAGATTTTCTAGCCGTGTGATTTGATGCAGATTTGGACCTTGATGCAAACAAAAAAAATCTTAACATGTTCTATTACCGAAATAACAAATTGGGAGGATTGTTCAGCCTTGGCAGAGGTCTGAGATTTTGGAGTTCTTATTGTTTCGATCACAAGCCTTTGTTTGTCTGCCATAAAGGAAAATAGAGATGTGGAATCCGTATGTAGGTGACAGTTGGAGTGGTGCTTTGCCTCAGTAAAAATAAAAAGTCATATCTTTTGGGGTTTTTTGTGTCGTTATTCATCCTAATTTATTCACCATTCAATCTCATATGTGTTCTTCTCTTTGTAGGAGGGTCAGAATCCCATTCAGTGTATCTTGTAATTGTGTACACTGTGCCAAGTGCCAATTGATTGATAAGGCTTAATTGTTTGCTGGAGTGGATCTTTTAAATCCTGTCGGAACAGAGTGTGTAGTGACAATATGAACACACACACTCTGTGACAGACAGCATGAGTTTTAGCCTTGTCAGTAAAAATCTGGTCCTCTGCAGTTTACCTGTATCACTCCATCTTATTCTCGTCTTCAGCTCATGAAAAAGGCCAATCATTTCCTTTCATCTTGCCAAATTCTCTGTACTGTTTCTCTTCCTCTATTCTGAAATCCACAACCAAGTACTCACATCCACACACACTTGAATAAAATACAAAATACTTTTCACCCAAAGGCACATGAAATGCACGGCCATGGATGCGCGCGCACACACATACACACACTCGCGCATGCATACAAAAACACACAAGATTCTGCCATTTCCCAGCATCCTCAGCACATTAGACCCCTGTTAATCCCGCCACGTTCTTCAGTTCAATGCAGCTGCATCTACCGGTCACACGCCAACACACTCCTCTTTCTTCGGCACTCTGTTTTAATTACTTTTCCCTGTTTTCTCCACCCCCCTTCCAAGTCTCCTTCCATCCCTCCCTGTTCCTCTGTTTTCCTGCGATTACACAAGAGACGGCAGTCACAGCGGGGGGTGGGGGTCAACAAGCTGCAGAGATGAGTGAAGAGAGTTTTCGCCGGCAAGTAAAGCCAAGGCTGATATAATAATTTAGTTCATAATTGACTCACTTTTACACACCTCTGGTCACACATGCATACATATAAATATCTGCCGTGTGCTACTGAAACACATCAGCGTTTCAATGTTCAGCCTTTCTCTTTACATTCTTTGATACAGAGAAATGTATATTGTCAGCTCAACCCGCATGCTGTTTAGCACTGTATAACAGAAACCGACAAACAGGAATATTTATTATTATTTTATTTTTAAAGCAAGTACACAAAGTCTTACACACAGGTCCATGTTGTCAAGTTACATGGAAGTATTGCACATTTGAAAGTCTATGAGCATTTTGCTCATACACACAAAATGAATTGTAGGGCTGGGGTATTTTTATACAATTTTTGCAAAGTAAAAAAAAACAATGAAATGGCTGCCTGCAAAATAGCTCATTTCATGCTAATTTGGCATTGTCATAACTATTACAAATGTTCCCTCCAGGCTTAAAAGGATAATATGCACATAATAGAGTGGTTACATTAGCTTACATAGGACTTACCTCATAGAGGGCAACAAAATAACATGCTTTTGCATTGAAATTCAGACATTTCTTCTTGAAGATGATTTATTCTAGTTTATTGTGGCTGTTTTCTGAATTTATCAGGATAGTTGTCATGGGATTTGTGCCTCATACACCCTTTTCCTCTGTATGAGATGTAGCACACTATTGCTGTATAGTGTACAGTTCAAAAAAGTTGAAGCTTGCTCACCAGTACAACATATATTTTGTTCATAAATTGATAGCCTTGGTAAGTCTGGGGAAATGTAAACGGCAGCAGCAGATTATGTTGATAATATGATAGGCATCTTAACATTATAACATTGGAAAACACTGCCATGACTTTGTTTGAGCACCAAGTATGATTGATTGCCTTCTGTCGGCATGGAACACGGTCAACCGTCAAGTGCATACGCTTGATCCGGGACAATGTTGAGTCCAATTTAGTCCATTTCTCTTTTCTGTTACCAGACATTAGCCAGGAGTAAACTGTGCAGTGGACAAGTAGCAACCTCCGGGTCTGAAAAGTGAAGCCCTAAACCTGCGTTCTTTCTAATGGCCAGCAGGAGGTGGCTCCACTTGTTGCAAAAATAATTGGAGTCGATGACAAAATGACCTTAATTTTCACTTGATTTCTTACCTCCGTAAATGGTTTCAATCACAAGTCTTCTTAAAAACAGTATCATGTTCATTTTGTAAATTATGGTTCCATTTAGACTAAACTGGACAATAAAGCAGGGTACGCTTTAGGGTGTGGCTACTAAGTCGGTACCACGGCGAAGTGTCCTATCAGTCAGGATAGCAGATCATATCCACTGCACTGTGTACATTTGACTAGCCGTGAACTTGTTGTTTTTGAGTGCTCAGTGATTTCCTCTAAGAACTTTGACCCTTTCTCAGTGTGTTTTCAGTTCATGTAAGTAAATCACCTAAAATGTCTGTCAGCACTCGATTGTGCTAAAAGACACACTAAAGAGTCGGCTGTTCATTTTTTTCCAGTAAGTACATTTTCTTTTAACCCTCTTTTCAATAGCCAAAATCAGCATCATACTTAATATCACAGTGAACTTTAATTACGGATGCCCCTTACTAACCAAGCTAGCTAGCTCCACCATCTCATTCAAATATGCTCACTTTGGGTTCCAAAAAACCATGAAGGCGACGGCCAAAATGCCAAACTTGAGGCTTCAAAACAGGAGTCAACAAACCATTGGGTGACGTTATGGTGGCTATGTCCCTACATTTAAACAGTCTATGGTAGTGGAGCAGCTATAACTCCAACCTGGCTTAGCTTAGCTCTTATCCTGGCTCTGTCTTCCCTTGGCTGGCTGGGTGGTCAAGATGCCGTGGGCAGTGATTGTCCCAGGGTCTGCTGCACTTAATCCAATCCCTGCACTTCCTTTTCCAATGGCAATGAGTATATTTCTGTCATAGGCAAGGCATGCTTCAGCAATAAAGGCAAAAAAGATAAAGCATTTGCCTCAATTCTGCACCATGTTAGTTTATTGTAGCCATTTTAAGAAAACCCCAATTGTTTTAGGATGTACTTGTGCAGTCTTATACTGCTACAACTGTGCATATGTCATTTCATTGCACTTTTGGTGTTTTGTGTGTGTGATTTGAACTGAAGGGAGGAAGAATAATAAATAACAAAACCTGTAATCCTTTCATCCTTTCTTCACACATCAATCAACTGTTCTCAAACTGTCACAAACACACACACGCATTTTTAATCATGACATCTTGCAATCAAGTAACCAGCACCAGTCAATCACACTGGCTAAGATCTAATTTTCAATGCATAGAGAGTTAACACCCTGTTGCCACATCTGTGTGTGCGTGTGCACATTAGATTAGAAACTTTTGATGTAATTGACATGAGTCGACTGTCCCAGCTTATGAAGAGATCAACTTCTAAGTGTCATTCTTTTGCATGGGTCAGTTTAACATACACGCATCTAAGAAAGCAGAAAGGAAATACACATGCACCGTCCACTTTATTAGATACACCTTGCTAGTACCAGGTTGGACCTTCCTTTTGAATTCACACCTGCCTTAATTCTTCGGGGCATACTTTCAACAAGTTGCTGGAAACATTCCTTAGAAACTTTGGTCCATATAGACATAATAGCATCACATGGTTGCTGCGAGTTAATGTTTCTGTCATCTCAAACCAGTCGGCCCATTCTCCTCTGACCTCGGACATCAACAAGGCATTTTCGTCCACACAACTGCCGCTCACTGGATATTTTCTCTTTTTTGGACCATTCTCTGTAAAGCCCAGAGATGGTTGTGTGTGAAAATCCCAGTAGATCAGCAGTGTCTGAAATACTCAGACCAGCCTGTCTGGCACCAACCACCGTGCCACGTTCAAAGTCACTTAAATCCCCTTTCTTCCCCATTCTGATGCTCGGTTTGAACTTCAGCAAGTTGTCTTGACCACATCTACGTGTCTAAATGCATTGAGGTGCTGCCAGGTGATTGGCTGCATGTTGAACAGGTGTACCTAATAAAGTGGCCAGTGAGTATAAATACATATATTATCACTATTTAATTCAGTTTTTTCCCTTGAACATTCTACATAAATTATATGAGAAGTAATTTCAAAGCATGTAACTGGTGAAATAATCATAGCATTTAAGTCAAAACATTAGTTCTCTCCATACTACCACATACATATGTGTGTGTCTCTGGTGTGCGTGTTTGTGTGTGTGTGTGTGTGTGTTGCACTGCTTCCTGTAAGATTTGTTTGTACATTCAATAAACTATGGTTACAGAACCAATAATTCTTTACAAATTGAAACAAATTGGGTTGAGCAACAAACAAACACATTGATCCCCTGCCAGTGATAGCCTGAATCTCTGGCTGACGGAATTCTTGGCCGATTTCAATCATCAGAATAAGTGCCTCTAAATTTCTGCCTCATCAGCTTTCAAAGCGTCAAACGTGACACAAATATTTAACCTCTAAAAGCACAATTTGTGTGTTGTGAATAACTGGAATAAAATGTAACATTGTAACACAAACTAATCTATATGACATTTAGAAATGATGAGTCCATTTACTATCTAGTATCAGTTTAAAAGCAACTCTTGCGGTGGCTTTACTTTAAATGTGCAAAAATGTATAAGAAAAAATCTAGATAACTATTGAAAGTTGAACTTGAAGTAATTTCATTGCAGTTCATTTTCATTCAAGTTTATTTTCTTATTCTTTTTGTTTTCTGGGTGTCTTTCTCTCCCTCTCACTTTCACATCAACCACCAAACCACATATTAGATAGTGAGTGTATGCTCATATTTTCTCATGCTAACTACCCAGCTCATATTTATTTTAATCAAAGTGCTTTTCTTTGCCCAGAAACATGAAACACTTTTCTTTTTTGCAAAAAAAGTCTTTCCCCAAGGAAAACCTGCGTGGCTCCAGATTATAAGAACATTTACCAATGTTGAGGATGTGATGTTCCAGTCCTTTATGCCACAATCAAGGATTGGCAGTAATGCAGAAGCCCCATTCAGATGTCAAAACAGTGATGTACTAACTGACCCTGAAGCGAATTTCAGACGACACCGTCATAAATCTACTGGACCATCACACTGGCAGCGCTATTCATTAGTCTCCTAATCTAAATGTCTCAGGGTGGAGTAGGAGACTGGGTGGATGAGGCTGCCATTAGGATGATCAAGTAGGCACTTTCTATGACAGTTGTCTGGAAGAATTCAACCCAAATAACATTTTCTTGCATTTCAGAACTCCCCTCTTGAAAATCTAAGTCATCTAACTGCCTACTCTACCTATGCTTAGGGAAAAATGCACTTAAAAGTACCAAAAGTAAAAGTACTCATAGTGCGGTAAATGTTCCCTGTGAGTGTTTTACTATTGATGTTTTTGGATAAATATTGGATCATAATTCATCCCCGATGGGAAGTTGCAGTCACTTTTTGCATCGTTTTACGTAACTAAACTACATGCACAATTACAGTTACGAAACATACACAAGTTACACAAACCTGAGGGAGGTTTAGAGGAATAACTTTCTGTAGCGGTCCTTATTATTGCGGAGCTGAAGGAGTCCCTGTCCGAAGATACTTTGTTGTCCCAAAAAAGGTAACTAGTAATTAAAGTTGTCAGACAAATGTAGTGCAGTAAAAAGAACATTATTTGCCTGTGACATGTAGTGGAGCAGAAGTATAAAGTAGCATAAAATGGAAAAAATTAAGTAAAGTACAAGCTCCTCGAATTCGTAGTTCAGGACTAGAGTAAATGTACTTAGTAGTTACATTCCACCACTGCGCAGGTGTGAATAATAAAATTAATAAAATTCCATTAAGATGCTTTGGTTTTGGTCCTGCTATTGTGCATGCTAGCTTATTATTAAACTATCACATTTTTGTGGCAGTGTTGTTATTAGTAACACCCGTGCTTTTCCTACTATGACCAGACAAAATGTCTGCTGTCAAAAAGGTGGAACATTGAGTTCCAAATGCATAGTGTTCTTTCTAGAATTGAGACACTTTAGGAGATGATCGTCTTGTCTCACTCATGATGACCTACAAGGATGGTGCGGAAACAAGTTATTGACCACCTACAGTGTCTCACAAAAGTGAGTAAACCTCACAATATTTGATTATATCTTTTCATCTGACAACACTGAAGAAATGACACTTTACTACAATCTAAAGCAGTGAGGATAAAGCTTGTATTACAAGCTTAATTTTTCTGTCCCCTCAAAATAACACATCACACAGCCATTAATGTCTAAACCGCTGGCAACAAAAGTGAGGACACCCCTAAGTGAAAATGACTATAAAAAATTTGCCTCCAAATTAGTTTTCATTAACTTGAGTATGTGTAGTAGCAGCAGATGGGATGCAAATGGGACTCTTACTAGAACATATTAACCAAACAATATATATAGTACAATAAAATCACCACGTAAATGTTGAACAATTTCTACATGTAAAGAGTAATTGGCTTGCACACCATAGTAACTGCAGTATTTAAGAACATGTACAGCCCCCACACACCCATACATAATGTATATGTTGATCTCTCTGACTCAATTATTGTATCTCTCTTACCCCCTCTCTTCTCACTCTATCTCTATCTCATAAATCACTAATGTTGGTATCAGCAGGCAGCAGTTTCCCTCTGCACAGAATCACATCTGCTCCCACACACAAACATATGAAACACGCCCACACCCTCTTGTTCTTATGTGCTTATCTCCTCTTTTTTCTCCCTTGCCCTCTGTAAAGGGCACCCCACACCAGTGGCGTTCGATGTGTGTTAGAACACACTTTTTTCCGTATAAGTCCATATATCTGCATCATCAAGACACATGTAGAACTGCAATGACGTGTAATGCCAGGATATGCTACTTTATCTGTCAATACTTGCCAATAAGGGTTCACCGTCTGACGTCTGAAGAAGTAAATCAGCTAAATCAGTAAATTACAGCTATAAAAGGAGGAGTCATTTAATCAGTTGGTTAGTCGGTTGACAGAAAATGAATCTGCAACATTTTTTGCAACGATTAGGCCTAGCCATGGAAGTCATTTATTGAGCAAAAGATGTTTCCAGCTTCTTAAATGTGAGGATTTGCTGCTTTTCCTCATCTAACATTATAGTAATTTTAACATCTTTGGGTTGTGGACTGCTGACAAACAAATATGTGGATTGGTCCCATAACTGTGGCTCTGAGAACATGTGATATGTTTTGTTTACTACTTTTTTATTGATTAAACAGCAATTAATGTATAATTGATGATCCATAATGAAAAAATAATGAAAGTAGCTGCAGCCCTAACATAAATAAACAACACTGATGATACTGTTACTTTAATAACCTCTCTACTAGTCTAAGGGTGCGAGCCAACTGCATGTAAAACAATACCTAATAATAAACAGGTTTTGAACATGTATTGTGCTTTTTGTTTTCTGTGAGTTACATGAGCAAAATGGTCTCCATAGTGAAAAACAGAAAATGTATGCATATATTTTCAGTTGTTCACTATGGAGACCTTGGTCCTGTATAGAAAATATCCAGTTAACTGTTTTCTCTCTGTGTTTCTCACACCATATCTACTGCATCTGTGACATTATACTCTACATTTAGGCAATGGTTGACTTATTCATGAGTAGTTGCATTTATGAAATTGCATAATCCCTCTCTCCCCCATTTTCTTTCTCTGTCTACCTAATGGTCGTTCTCACAGGATGGGAACTTCACCAGAGTTGAAGTCATGCCTGCAGATTCATCATTCAAGACTGTGGGACAGTCCTCCTTTGTCGACTTTGGTGAGAATGTCATAGATTTGTCATTTGCTGTCATTGTTGTTTGTGTGATAGTGACGGGCAGATCCATTTGCAAATCTAGCTCTGGCATGTACTGTGGGGATTTGGATTGTAATTTGTTTTGACTCAAAATGTAATAAATAAAAAACCCAGGAAGGAGGTGTGTAAACGCATTCAAGATGCTTAGAAAACCTCTGAAAGTAGTACAAGTTGAACTGGGCCAGAGGATACTCAAAAGTGTCTTGACCCTTATATCTGTATGTGTGCGTGTGTCGCAGATCCATTCCTCTCCTAAGTCCTTTAAGCTCCCTCTGCATTTGAAGCTGTGTAGTTTCAAAGGCTTCCAAATACGACTGTCTGATCTTTTTGGCTTTAGAATTTTCACTACAGCTCTCAAATCACATAACTTTCTTTCCCTATACAGACACACCACAAATGGTCTCCCCTTACCAGGCTAATCTCGTGCGTGCACACACAGCTGCAGACACACACTCCCGCACAACACACTCTGATACACAAACTCAATCCAACACAGAGCCAGATTTTTCTGCACAGCTTATCCCCTTAAACAATCTTGGCCAGTTGTATTCATTGTTCAGCTCAGCTTTACATTTATCCGCAGCAAATCTGCGCTGGCTCTCTAATCTCCTGGCTGCAGTCTGTGCACCACAAAGTGGCCCCTGGTCGCTCTTGTCAGAGCTACCACCTCAGCCAGGCAAGAGGGAGAGTCGTGGAGGCTTCTTATACTTGTTATTGCAGTTAAATACCAATCCAATGTTTTACAGCAGACAAATAACATGAGGAATATCTGAATGGAAAGCTGCTGATGATGATGATGATGATGATGATAAAAATAATAATAAAATATTCCTCCTGCTTTCACCCACTGCTGTTGAGATGGCCCTGAACAATGCACTGTACCTTCAGTTGCTATAATGTAGCTGGTCAGGTGCCAAAGTACAAGACTTCCCTAAATATGTGCTTGTAGAAGCTTGGTGATGTAGGGGCAACTCCCAAGGTTAGCTGTAGAATTACTGTCGCTGACAAGCTAATTGCTAGCGTAACTGTCTGTAAACCTTGTGTATCGAGTATTTTATAGTCTTCCCATGTTTTGGACATATTCCGGCCCTACATTGGCTCAAAGGTCAACAATGTTGAGACAATTTGCAATTGGTTTCTGGCGAGAATTTGTGTGTCAAAGTTAACCAAAGGTGAACTCAACGCAAAAGATTCCTTAGGATTTATTTCAACCCAGCGAGAGTATTCACTGATTGCGGGGACTCCTTTGAAATTGATTTAGGCCCAAAATTTCTGTTTTAAATACTGATGAGACTGGGCCATAAGGCCGCAGCAGCCAAGCTTCTGAGTGTACTGGATTCAGCAAGGGTTTTAATGTGTTAAAGGAAGATTGTGTTGCTTTTTCTTTCCAAAGTTACATAGTGTCACCAGATTAGCTTTTTGTGCAAAGCAGTAATCTCTGTGGTGTTTTTGCATTGCACTTCTCAGAGATCACTTATACATTCAGCATCATATCACATTCTTTCCTGCAGCAGTAGTCCTTGAGAGAGGGAAGTAGGATTGTCAAAAAAATCTGCACAGACAGTGTTCCCAGTAATTCAGGAGAAGCAACATGGGACTTCTTAATGTCTGGAGGGGGAAACACTGCAGTGTGCCCACTTATGTGCCTACACATTTCTTCTGGTGTATTGATTCCAGACTATCAAACCCAAGTGGAAAATGCATCATTTCCTTATAACCTGTGGATTTTTCCCTGGGAAGACCAGACAATAAATACTAAATCAATTGGCAGTACAGAATTTAATTGTATTGAAATGGTATTATGTTTACTGTGACTTTAAAAGTATGATAAGAATCAGATATAATATCCTAACAAGCTTACAGCATTTTTTGGTTTATAGCTTTGTTGTCCCCCCCCATTTTGCCTCATTTTGCCTGTGTGACCTTATCACTCTGTCTGAGCTATGTGCTGTCGTTAGCTGTGTAATGTTCGATGCATTTTTAATTAACTTTTAGGGCTCGTGTGGCACTCATGCACATGAGCACACACACACACACAGACATGGACGTGTGCACAACGATAAACACTTCCTTAGTGGCAAGATTAATCTGTTAATCTCATTGCAGCAAGGGGTGTCCATCAAATATTTAGTGAACAAACTTGCCCTTCCCCAATTGGCAATAATGTATGAGCCAGAGGGTAAATGACCTATATGCTGTGTGTGTGTGTGTGTGTGTGTGTGTGTGTGTGTGTGTGTGTGTACAGTATGTGTGTGTCTGTATGTCACGAGGGAGTCTGTCTCACAGCGTGTTTGTGTAATTTGCTTGCAAGTGTGTGTGTGTGCGTGTTTAATTCATCCTCTCTGGGGGCGGCAACCTTTTTTTATTTTTATTTTTTTTTGTTCAAATCTCGACAAAAACTTTTTCATTTCTTTAATCTTTTTCTCTCTGTTTTTTTATCCCCTTCCTCCTTCGGCTTGGAAATGTCACTTCAAGACGTTGCCCTCGTTAGCTGGGGATTGAAGCCTTTGAGGGTCACGCTTCTAATAATCTGCCAAATTCTGGGAGAAAGATGCCTTGCAGAATATAACATCTCTCTTTTTTTTTTTTTTGTATTCTCGTTTTGTCTGCTTGACTCAGCCCCTCCTCGGCTGTCGCTGTCTATCTTCATTTCTCTTGATCTACTGTATATCTGCTATCTGTGGCTTACTCGCTTTTCAGACTCGTTTTCCTTCTCCCTTTTATTCTTCATCTAAACAGCTTTTGGTGTCATTGTTATTAAGTATGTGGAGGAGGACTCTGTAGTGATCCGCTATCACCCTCTCTATCTTTCTTAGTCCCTTTCTTTTTCTAGGATGTTGAGTATTCATAAAAGCTTCACCGCTCACTATTTACTTTGCTTAAGAGATTCTAAATTTGTCATGATCAATGTTTTACAATATGTAGAGCAAGAATACCCGACACTGTTTAAAGAAAATATGTTGTGGTGTGATAAGCAATAGTTGAATAAGGGATTATAGTTGAGGCCAGATTATATCACACACAGTGAATCAAATAATGTTAGACTTTAATTTGAAACATATTCTTCCCTCTAACTATATCTCAGTGTTTTTCTGTATCTCAAACTCTCATATTGTTAGGCGGAGAGGAAAAAAAGAAATGCTCCGTGCCAATGAGAGTAGAGTTAGTGTTTGTTATTAAATCAATGGCGCTGAATGGGAGACTGGGTATGAGTCAGAGGAGATTGGATCTGACAAGAAATGCACACAAAACTGAACGAAAACCTGCACTCTTAGGCAAAAACTCTTTAAATATTTTAATGCCACAAGTCCAAAATAGATGCATTTCAGCCTGAAGCAAGCCCTGTCCTTTCTTTTATATTATTCTGTAGCTGTAAGACCCACATGCAGCTTGAAAGTAATATAATGGTCCCTTCTTCTCAGTGTTTAATATATACAGTACAAGTTGCCATGGTCATGCGCAGAAGTCAAACTTAATCTAAATGTTCAGCCACCCAAACAGCAAGGCTCTGGGGATGGCAGTGTTGGTCAGTCAGTTGCTCCACCACTTCGGTTGTGAAATAACTACTAGGTTAGGTCAATTTTTTTATTCATGTTCATTGTCCCCAGAGGATGAATCTCCTGACTTTTGTGATCCTCTGACTTTCCTGTGGCGCCGCATAAAGTTGACATTTCTGGTTTTTAGTGAATTATCTCGACAACTACTGGATGGATGGCTTTGGAATTTGGTTCAGTAGGTGAACTCTTGAGCTGCTGATAAATGTGTTCTATTATTCGGGCCCAAGTCCAGTTAACCAATCCAAGTGCATACTTACGGTTAGAGTATAGAATGCAAATCCAATAAAATGTCACAAAGCTCAGCTTTGAAACATTTTGTTATAATGAATGAAACCCTCTCTGACACAGTCATAACAAATTGACAGTTATATGAATCACTGTTCAGTGGGTTTCTGCAGTTGTTGCAGTTTTTGTGTCTATCTCCCGTTTTCCTACTTTTCTAACTATATTTATTCTCTTATCTATCTACCTACCTACTTAAATTGTACTCCTACTGCATCAGCCTTTCATTTTCTCACTTTTTGGTATTATCATTCGGTGTTTGTCTCTGTGTGTGGCCATCTTATGAGCCCATCTGACCGGCTTCTCTCCAGGCTAATTAAAGAGCACATCCTGAATGACCACAGGGAAGCTGAATGAAAGAGGAGAGAGTGAGGCAAATGAAAGAGTGAGGGGTAATGGCGCACTTCAAAGATGACATGATGTGAGATGGAAAAGAGGGTAAAAAATATAAAGATAGGCCAATGTGGGTGATTTAGAGAGGGAGGCGGTGAATGAAGGAATGAAAGGAAAGAAGAGCGAGAGCAGCGTTGCATCCCTGTGTGATCTGAACTGGGAACCGCACTGTTTTCACTCTATCCGTCTATATCTACCTGTGCGTTTATGTCTCACACTACTGTCTGTCTTGTAGGGGTGGGGGAAAATTAGGGGCATGTTTTTACTAGGGCTGGGTATGTTAACGCGTTATTATCACGTTAACGCATTAATTAATTAACGACGACTGACCATGGGTAACGGGAAGGGTGGGGGTGAGGATGTTGATCAGCCAGCACAGTCTCTCCTTCCATGTTGTTAGAGTGTGTGTGAGTAGACGGCTGAGTGCAGACGCACAGGAGGGGGCGGGGCGGGGCTGCGTGGTGAGGGAGAGAGAGAGGAGAAAACGCTGGCAGGACTTTACAGAAACATATTAATTAACTCAGCATCAAACTATATCTGTATAAACGGTTTTGTCTAATTTTATATCTCTTTTGAAATGATATCGGTATACCTTATTATACCAATATACCACCCAGCCCTAATAATTATAATACATACGATTTAAAAAACACTATGGCAAGAGTTAATGTAAGAGAAGTTAAGTCAATTCATATTTGTGAGGGAATTTACTAAAAATATATTTACAGTGTTTACTCAGTTCACTACATTTTTATTTGTATTACACAGTTGGTATTTACATGTTTACATGTTTAAATCATTACATTTGAATCTGTAAATCAGCTACAATATTAAGCAGAATCTACCTCTGTGTTTTCCTTGCATTTACTTCAGTCTAACTCCTGCTAGCTTCTGATTGGTTAGTTCAGTCACATGAGAGGCGGAATAAGAAAGTGCTGTGTATGAAAGTTATCAGTCCCCATCCTGTCGTTTCTTCTTATAAACAGTGTTCCAACCACCACACATCGAACCCCCACGTTACACAACACACGCTGTCAGTGTGTGCATTACATGCGTGCCTAATTAATTAATAATTAATTCAAACGGATTGGCTTTTTGACAGTGACTGCTCTACTCATTAATGGGACAGTTCAGACTACTTGACGGAACATGACTTACCATACATCTCTTTGCATGTAATTTAATTTCATGTTGTTGAATGTGTTTTCAGAGTGTTATGAAATTTTGGCTCTTGTCTCTGAATGATCCTTAGTAAAAGGCTAAGAGTCGTCTTACAATATTCGTTGAAGATACCAGTCCATTAAATGTCAGTTTAAATGTGATTTTTGACAAAAATGAAAGTCATTCCTTTTTGATGATATAAATGTACTAATCTTGTATTTTACTGTATCTAGTGTTATGGCTGGCCACAACTCACTTTAGGGCTGTATGCATGCTAGAGGTGTGACAATATACTTAGCTCACGAGACGAGGTGTTACAGAATATTGGGTTCATGAGAACGAGACAATATTTTAACACTATTTTTAAGAAATCTTCAATGATGAAATATATGACATGAAAAAAAGTCCTTTATTCGACTGAAAGTCACAAAATGCAAAACAATGGAGGTACATTTTGAAATGCTGCTTACATATGCCGTGGCACTAGATCACATAGCACTTCTAATGTGCACCAATTTTAACATATATAGAGGTTTTAAGATTTTATGTCAAGTACCGCTTTCAGCTGAATTAATAGGAAATGTTTGTAAAGTATATTGAACCCTTTTTCAAAAAAATTTCTCTTTTTTCCTCCCACTCTTTTTGCCATTAAAGTAACATCTCAGATACATGACTGACCTTCCCACAGCACCAAACAGGAACAATTAATTTGGATCCATGCTTTATGTTTGTTTTACCGATTTGCTGTCTGAGTAGAGCCCACAGGCTGCACACATTGTCTAAGCTTGAGGTGTGTGTGTGTGCGTGTGTGTGTGTGTGTGTGTCTGCATGTTGACGTGCATGTGTACTGGTACATTCACAGATGCCTGCAGGAATCTGTCCACACTCCTGTGTTTGTGTGCTAGCAGTTTTTTTTTTTTTTTCAGCTCTAGACTCTTAATAGATGCACAGCATATGCCAGACAAAACAGGCCCATCTGCCTTATCACTGAGGTAATTGCATTTTTCAAAGTGACAGCGGCCGATGCATAATTCATCATTAGGTAAAGCACAGCGAAGTTCCACAGCCAAGTGTGTCAGCTAGCTTTACTGCAGGTAGGATGGAGGGAGGCTGCTTTGCGACCAGCAGCTCAACTGAGATAGGGAGATTTTTTCAGACAGCTAAACAGGAACGCGTTTGGAAGTGATATTTAAAATCGGAAAGGAGAGAGAGAGGGAGAGGTGTGTGTGTGTGTGTGTGTGTGTGTGTGTGTGTGTACGTGCAGGTAAGTCAGCATGTTAACAGGACAGCCTATTTCTCTCTGCTCTCCCCTCAGGCGTTCTTTCTCCACTCATCTTATTATATTGTGTTACATCCAACCTCTCCTCCTCTCCCTCTTTTCTGTCTGCCTCATTCTCGCCTCAACCATTGCATACCTTTCGCACTGTTTTTTCTTACCGTCATTTCCCTTTGTGTCTTTTTCTCTTTCACTGGCTGTCTTGTCATGTTTTCAACCAGTCTACTCTCTCTTGCACTCGCTTTTGCTTTTTAAGTCTCACATTCTCCATCGCTTTCCGTCTCAGTCTCGGGCTCCTTCAGAAATGGGTGTACCTGTAAAACAGAGGTACTGGAGTGCTGCTTGGCAGGTTAGGATCAGAGTCAGTCTTGTAAGCAGTATCGCATAACAGCATACATCTGCGTTTATGTGACAGCCATCCCTCCAGACCATATTAATGAAGTAAAAATGTGGCAGTGGGAAAAATAAAATCCTCTAATCAAGCATCATTTTGTGATATCCCTCACATTTAGAAATATTCCAATCCATATGCAAATGATTGAGTCTCCCGGGTTTACAGTTTCCAAGTTCAGATATTAATTTGCACATTTTAATATGCAATTTGATGCAAATTACAAAGTACATCTGACACAAAAGTGTCCTTCATTGAAGGAAAACCTGCTTTTCCCTCTTTCTTATTCCAATATCTGCTGTGCAGTAATTATGCATGAGTAGTACTCTCAATTATAAGGACCCACCCACAGTGATCTACACACTAATTATCACTTTATTTTTGAATTAATTTTAAAATGTTATCGTGTTGTGTATTGAAAGGGAAATCCACAGCTTCCATTTTGTGTTTGCACCCGCCATTAAAATATACCAGAGGTTTTCAGGCTGTGAGGCACGCCTCCCCAGGAGATGTACAGGAGAGTTGAAGGAGGGGCCGCGGAGAAAGAGACATGAGGCAAAGATACTGTGTGAGGTGAAAGGGACAGGTAGATGCTGGTGTTCTAAAAACAACGAGAAGTTAGTTTTTTGTAGTTTGATTCACTGATTTGTCCCGCTTGTCAACACTGTCAGCAGTTTAGCTGCAGTTGTGGCTGTGACACGCAGCTCATGGAGACAGTTAAAGTCATAACTCCCGTTAAATCTGAACACAAACATGATGTATATTTTTTTAGATTCAGTGTGACTGAGAATATCATTATCTTTCCGATTCTTCATCCCATCTTTTTATTGTGAATAAACACCCATAAATCGGACTTGAGAATCATCACATTTTTCAGTTTTATTCAGTATTGAAGTCATTCAGTGATAGTTGTCTGTACATGTGTTCATGGGTACATTGCAAACAGGAACAGTTAACAGCATACTTTTGACAATTATACCAAAAGATGCAGAAATATGGAAAAGATTTTAAAAAAGCTCAAGCTTTGTAGCCCACAGCTAACTAACTGACTGATTTTAAAGTAATTAATTAATGAAGATGCTCTCCCTTGGCTTCCTACTAGTGTAACTGGGTTCCTAGTTATAGAGAAATATAAGCAGCATCCCACCAAGTTCGTTTATGCATATTATGATTTGCATTGTTATTTGTGCTGTGCTGTACTCTACTATGAATGGCCATGTGTCACACAATGCATATCTGCACAGTCTCTGTATAATCTCTCGTAGTCTCTCTGTCTTTCTCTCATGCTGTTGTCTTTACTCATTCTCTCTCCTGTTTTCTCTCCGCTTCTCTGCCCTGTCCTTCCCTGGCCTCTCCTCTCCTCACCGCCCTCTCCGTTTCAACCCACACCTGCAGTTTCCTCCCTCTGCGAGACTCTCAGCCAATCTCCATCACACCACGCATTGTCAGCGGGAGGGAGAGATGAAAAAACGGGAGGGAGGGAGGGAGGGAGGGACGGAGAGAATGATGGTGAATAAAGAGGAGGAGAGATGGACAGAGAAACAGCGGCATTAAGACTGAGAAGGGAGTGATAAACGGAGGGGGAAAGAGTGACTGACAGAAATGAGAAGAGAAGAGAGTGGAGGAAGGCAGGAGAAGACTGGTGAAGGAGAGCATAACGATAATAAAAGAGAGACTGAGATGAATAGATGGATGAAAGAATGTATTCATGGAGGACAGGACATGTGGGACAGAGGGAATTAACATTAGTGTGTGTGTGTGTGTGGCAGAACCGACAGTGTGTCGGAGACAGAATGGCGAGTGACAACCTCTGTAGGACTGAATTAGCACTCATTCAGTCTCTTTGTACTTGATTCTCTCCTTACAGTAGCTCAGCATCTACACGTCATGTCTCTATCTGCACTTCAAAACATGTTCAAATGTTGCACTTGATGCACTTGTATTCATTATTAGGGCTCGAGCATGAAACATGCGAGGACCCTATTGGAATTGAGGGAATTCTTTCTTTCTTTCGCCAAAATGAATCACATTTTTGTCAGCCTAAACATGCTCAAAAACTTACGAAACTTAACACAAAATCCAAGTGTGTTGAAAATTTGATGATTGCACATGGGCATGGCTGAATGGCTCACTAGCGTCCCCTACAGAGCAGCCTCAGGGCCACGTTTCACCGAATTGTATGAAGTTTTTGTGGCAGATGTATCATGTCCAAACCTACAAAGAAAGCCTCAAGGAGCGATGCCCTAAACCCAACAGGAAGTCATCCATTTTGAATTCAATGGTAATTTTTGCCGATTCACAGGTTACATACTTTAATGAACTCCTCCAAGAGAATTAATCCAATCAACTTCAAATTTTTGCTGTGCAAACTAAAGGCACTGATGATGAAAAGTTGTGCCATCTGTGAGTTTTGGATCGATGGGCGTGTCCGTGACATGGTGTCGAAAATCGATGATTTGCCATGAAAAACAAAGTTGTTATAACTACACTCTGCATGCTCACATATGTACCAAAATTTACATGTACGATAACAGTCCCACCCTGAACACATCCATTTGTCAACATTTACTAGAAGTCTTAGCGACATGAAGTGTCAAGTTGTACTACTCCTAGCAGGTTGGCCACACCCACCTCAAAACAGTCTAAGATCCTTAAGACATTGAGAATGCTATGCTGTGAAGCTGGTCAGTTTTCGCATTACGGAGTGTTTGTGGCGTGGCGTCGAAGTTCGATGCTTTGCCATGAAACAAAAAGTTGTTGTAACTTCACTGTACATACTCATATCTGTACCAAATTTCACATGTGTTATACAGACAAATAGGAGGCAGCATTTACCTACTCCTCCTCCCCCCTCACCCGGACTGCTCTCTAAGCGATTCTGCTCTTTTGTCATCACATGTGACATTAGAGCTTATCTTTATAAAAAAACACATGAATTAAGCTTTGCATGTGTTCCTGGATTAGCAGGCGTCGCTTCTTCTGCAACAAAGAAGTTAAGGACAGTCGCCTTGTGTGATGATCTGCTGGGAGGGGCTTCTCTCCTGCCCATGTGTGTATGCTGCTCTCTGTCACTCTGTTTAGAGACAACTGACAAATAAGTTGAATAGGTACGTCATTTTAAAAACACAACAACAAACAGCAGTGACACTATTTCTAATAATTATAGTGGATGGGCAGATTTTGATATTTCATGGAGGAAATATCTGGGAAATTGAAACTCCAGGAGAGCAGTGTTGAGAATGACAGAGAAATCTAAAGGATTGGCATGCATGGAACGCATATTTCATCATTTATGAGACTCAGATCATTGATATCATATATCTCTCTAATAAAGGCAGGAATCTGTGTGTGTGTGTGTGTGTGTGTGTGTGTTATGTTGAGAACCGTTCATCAAATCAACTTGTCACACGGCAGTTCTGTTGCTGCGGACCCAAAGGAGTGCAGTCTCGCATTTCATTTAAATTTTGAATAAACTACAGTACAGTTTAGGGTACGCTCACGGGGGCGGGGCTTATACGCAGCGATGGGTAGTGACTTGCTGAAATGGACTTATTGTCATCACGCAGGTTTGATATGGAATGAATGTGTTCAAACAGAGTTGTAAGAGTTTTATGAAGTGTTGATTTTTTCTGTTCAAATCTTACACATTGTACCTTTTTAATACATCGCTTCATGGTAATGAATCAAATAATCAAAAAAATCTGCCCAGGTGTGAAATTGGATGTAAACCTGACATGTCATTTCATTATTACAGTATGTGCCACCTTTAAATTATGCGAAACATTACCTTGAAAATGGACATAATTAAAAATTTATGAAATGCAGTGTACCTTCTAAAGAGATTTCCTTTACCATTTCTCTCTCTCTCTTTTTCTCTGCGCACTGCAAAAGAAATGTGTTTTATCTTTATAGAGATTTATAGCACAAACAATTTGTATGCTTTCATGTTTCTTCATACAGCCATAAACACTAAGGAGTACCCATCCATAGTTGGGACCTGTGTTTTTAATTATTTAAAAAAAAAAAATGTTATTGAATCCAGCATTTTTCATTGTCAGTGTGAATGACTAACAAGACAGTTTGATCGAGATGTGATGGTCCGTGTCAGCATACTATTGAATATTTCTCTCAAGATTTTTAGCATTTTAAATGTGCGTTTTGGTCAGCCATTGACTTGAGAGTATTATAAAACAAGGGACTACAGCTTTAAGCTAACTCTGATACAATACATGATTATAATATGCATATGCCCCCTTTACAAAGAAAATAAATAATACATTCATCTAACTTTGGAAACAAATATTACAACCTCAGGTGAAACACAGACAGTTTAACATTTTTCTTATATGATTTTAACTATTTACTAGTACATAAAAGGATTTATCGGATCTTTTGCAGTGTATCTCCTTATCTCTCTTACTTTTTCTCCCCCTTTCTGCCTCCCACTCAGTTGTCTCTGACAGCCACGTTCAGTTTCTCCTCCTCCCCTGTGTTGTACTGTCGTTCATCATCAGTGTCATTCACTTTTCCTGTTCCACATGGCACAACATCTGTTTGGGAGTGTTGCACTTGCCCTGTTGAAAAGGATTCAGATAAACTGTGCTATGAGAAGCCTGGAAGCAGTTTCAGCGCTTTTTATGTCTGGTGTCAATTTACCTGCCAACCCCTGAACCCAGGGAGCATCTGCTGTGTCTTTATGAACCAGCCAAATCTCAAAAGCTGTGCGGCACACCAAATATCAGATGTGTCTTTTTGTTAAACAGCAGTGAATTGATCAGAAAACGTGTTTACTACAATATTGGTATGTTCCTTTTTTTTTTTTTGACATGTTCAGATACTTTTCTCTACCTTTCTCACAGACTTGTCATTACAGGAAAAGCTCAGTAAAGTAATACCATTAATGATGGTCTCACTCAATTTACGTGGCCTAGTAAGCCATGACAAATGAGCCATGCATGCATTGTACCCAAACGCTGGAACTGTAATTCTAATGCAGTGCTTACTAGGATTACTAGATACACATGTGATCTTCCTGCTTTGACATGTCTAAATATCTGCAGTGAAAAAATGTCTGTAACATAATCATTATGTTGATAAAGAATGACCCCACACCTTTGCAACGACTAGACAGTAAACCAAATGCATCTAATTAATGATGTTATCAGTTACACACCTAAATTAAGTCATTTTACACATATCACAAAAGCCGTGTTTCCATCAATGTTTTTTTATGTGCATTTTGAAGTATTGCATTAGAAAATGTTGATGGAAATGGCAAAATAAAAAAAAAAAACAACAACTTAATTTTGCCCCAAACAATTACTCTCACTTTAGATGGTTTTTGTGTTTGTCGAAAAAGAGTTAATGTGCTAAATGGGAGATGGAAACACTTTTGCCGGACAAGTTTTGAAGTAGCGAACGTGTCACTCACGATCAGCTGTTTCCGCTGTCAGCATCTTGCCGGATATTCCCATAACGTGCAGAGACATGGCTGGTAAAACACATTAGTGAGGACCTCTCTCCATTTTTCTAAGATCAGTGGCCGTCAGTTCCATGCAAATGGTTTTGTTTCTGGTTTGCAACCTCTACTTTTAGTTTATTACAGCCATGTGTAATGTCTACTTCTGATGTAACGCTTGCCGTAGCCTGGTGTATTCACTCCAAACCAGCTGATGGAAAGTTAAGTCTCAGTCCCATGTAAGAAAACAGAAAGTAAATCTACCAGGATATTTAATAAACAAAGCCTGCATTTGAATGTTACTTAATAATGAAGGACAGAAACATATCGGAGCCGACACAAGAAAGAAAATATTGTGCACTGATGCTTTGTTACATTTCGTGTTACAATCAGAACTGCAACTAACAATGATTTTCAGCATTGATTAGTCTAGTCTAGTGTTAGTCTACTAGTAATTTTTTTTTAATTGTTTGGTCTTAAGAATATCAGCAGTTAGCAAAAAATAAAAGCTGCTCTCAAGTAACTGTAGCCCATGATGACATCAAAATCTTACTCTTTCACAAGAAAAAATATTATTTTCTGCAAAGCTAGACCAGTGAATTCTTGCTAAATAAATGATTAATCAATTCATTGATTAAATAATCTTTTCAGATCGTTTAACAATCATTATGATCAAAGTAAATGTAAGAAGTTATTATGTTTTTAGGTCATATTGGTAATCCTTAATTGCATATTGAATTTTGAAATAAGCTGCAATTGGAGGCACCACACTCTGTTAAGCAACGCACTGCCACATGAAGAGGGATTTTATTTATGTGTAGTATGGGCTTTCACAGAGGCCTCATTTTCTTTATGTTAATACTGTAGTGGATGTGTGCACTACTCTGCACCTCAAATCTGTGTTTCTGGCTTTACAGAACTGAAGACCTGAAGACACAGAGAACCAACAAGTAGATCACAATGGTGTCTGTTCTGGCAGATGTAAATGTGGTGAAAAGTAATTCATCATTCAGTCAACAACTTAAACGAGAGGTGGTTTTGTCATTCAAGTGTGTGTGTGTGTGTGTGTGTGTGTGGTGCACTGAAGTGTTATTCAGCTTTGAAGAGCTGTTGTTTTGATTTGGGAGGCTCTGTCTCTGTTTGTACATTAGATGAAGCCTGCATGGCATTATGATAATAATTAATAGTGTTGGAAATCAGTGGAGAAAATGACACTTCAAGTCAACTCACATTATTAAAAGGCATCAAAGACACAAGTGCTGCTTGGATGTGTGTTTGCTCGTAGGAAACAAGCAGGTGTTCCTGTGATCCGGCTCACACCCGGAAAAAACACAACAAAACAGCAACAATTTTCTTTGTTGCCAGAAACTGTGCTGTGCTCAAAGTTGACTCCGGAGCAAATCCATGGCATTCTGATGGAGTGAAAATATTAAAATAGCACAGTTTTAGAAAACAAAGGATCACGCTTCCCAGTAGTTCAATCCCAAGGTTGTTGCTTCTCTATATAATTCTCTGTTTCTGCGTCTGGCAGACGGTGATGGATACCAGGACCACCTCCTCCCAGTTTGTTTTGATGAAGGCTGTCGACGCAGCGGCATCTACCTGGCCAAGTCAGGCTCAAAAGAGGTACATAATACACACACACACACACACACACACACACACACACACACACACACACACACACACACACAATCTTACCGACAGTTAGTGTTAGAAGTAATCTAATGAAGTAGCTTGTTTTTCCACTCAGTTGACCACTTTATATTTTCCGCTTTCCATTATGTATTTATCCCTGTTCTATGAGCTGGTCTTTACTATTCTATTCTACCACTCTTCACTACTCTGTCTCTGTACCTTCTGCTCAAATCTGTCAGCTCTGCTCGACTGTCCTCTTCTACTAGTTTTTATTGCATGCTCAGAGGAAGGATAGATTAAATCACAAAGTATGGATTTATCGGACTGCTGTCGTTTTTACTTTGTGTAAATGATTAGTATTGTAAAGGCAATAGTTAGCTAATGGAAAAACTCCTGCCCAAAAGAGTTCTCTTGTAAGCAGATTGTTTAGAGGAGCTTTCAAACCTGTAGTTGGTTCATTTGGTCCGGGCCAAAGGGTAAAAATCAGACATTGTTGCTTTTAATTCTGTATCCATGTTCACACTGACTTTTTACAAACAAACCAATAGGAGTAAACATGAAGTTATACAGGCTGACAGGTCATTTGTTGATTGGACAGTTTTGGCGATTGTCCTCCTGCATCACCAGGACCCACGTGGGGAAATCAAATTCCGTTTGACTGACAGTTTGTGCAGCACTTTAATGCTTCTGATGTGTATATTTATATTCATTGTTGTCACAAAGAGCTCACAAAGAAGTAACTGTTTATAAGTGTAATTATTATTAGAATCCGTGTTATGAATAATGACATATTGACTAAATGAAAAGGGGTCTTACAGTAACATACATATATACTTACACTGTAGGTCAATTATAAGATCAGTTCCTGAACAGATTTCCCATTCAGTAGAGGGTTTTATTAAAGTTTAGCTATTGAAATGATGCTAAAATTACATATCTGCTATCATAAAATCCTGCGGCTGGTTCGTTTGCTTTCGTCTCACAAGCAAACCGCAGCCGAGACCACCTTTTTCAAGCGGTCTCGGCCTGGTTGTTTGGTCTGCACCACAGTTCGATTGACTTTCACATCAGCCCAAACAAACCAAATAAACAGGACAAACACACAAGTGCTATTATTAAGTACGATATAAAGTATGTAGTATATATACTACTGAGTATTTGAAAAAGTGACCATTGTTGTATTTTTTCTGTCTTGTGAGAACAGTCTCAATCTTGTCCACTCTGGTTCTACTTTATGATCATTATGTGGAAGCCCACCTGACCAGTGGCTCCATTCCAGAGATCCAGTGCAATGGCTGCCACGTGCTTAATGCCTTTCAGGAAGGTATTAAGCACGTGGTTTACCACGGGGGGCTGTTGCCTAGAGCCGTGTGAGATAGAAGTAATAGATATGCACACACACATTCAGTCCCATCTAATTAATATACACACGCAGAGTCGAATACATGTGCACGGAAATGTTCACTTACAGTTGAACGGAACGCACACACCCATCTCCACCACCACTGCCTACGCACCATCTTGTGTCATTCTTTTCAATTGCATCCTACCATTTGGCAGGAGGTTCCACTCTTTTTCTTCCTTCTTCTGCCACCAGAGAACTAGCTACCACATTCTTTCCCTGTCCAAAATAGAAATATTACAGGCTTATTTGCATGTCCGCCCCCCCCACACACACACACATGCACACACATGCACACACATGCACACACACACACGGTGACAAACAGATGCGCACTCCCTGTGGACATGCCTTCTTTTGTTTGCCTGTCTGCAACAAAAAGATTGATTGAAGGAAGAAGTGAAAGGGGGAGTGTTGAAGCAAGTGGAGGGGAGGCAGAGAGAGGAGGACTTCTCTGCACTGATGGATGAAGTGAACACATGTTGGGTTCTGTGTCGCTGTGGGTTTGAGAGACAGTCATCATTGTCAAAGAGAAAGACAGGCGGAGAGGGAAGGGTGGGCGGAGAGAGGAGGAAACCAGACTCTCTCTAAGTTTCTATGCTTTCATGGAATGGTAATAATAATATACAATCATAAGGATAATCTTTTTCAGAAGAAGCCAACACACATATGCGGTCCTTCACAGTACTGTGGTACTGATCTGATCATATCTTCTGTTATGTTATGAATTGGCGCTATATAAATAAACTTGAATTGAATCAGTTCATCATTAGCTGTGGTGTAAACATCCATAATTATGCATGATCTTACACCGTGTGTGTGTGTGTGTGTGTGTGTGTGTGCGCGTCTCTCCATCACAGTGGAGCAGCTAGTCAGCAGATGTCTCCCCGAGAGGGATCTGCCCACTGACAATGACGGAGCGGAGCGAGAGAGTGGGGGAAGAAAAGAGTAAGAGATGAGCAAAACAAAAGGGGAACGGATGGATGAAGGAAGAGAAAAGGAAAGAAAAGAGAGCTTGATGTAGGAAAGGAGGAGATGGGAGACAGAGAGAGAAGGGGAAAGAGGAGGCAAAAGAAAATCTCTTTCTGTTGTCCCTTCATTGCCATCAGAGGGAGGGAGAAGCGGAAAGGAGGAATGGAGAGCGAATAAGACTAGTAATATGTATATAGGCAATGGCATGATGAGATGCCTCCGGGTATGCATGGAAATCCCGCTGAGGAGAAACTAGTGTGTCTGTAGTTCATCTCCAAACAGCAATTCATTCTTTCTTTCCTGCGGTCTCGGCCACAGCTCTACCTCTGCAGCAGCTCCAGGCCTTTAGTTCACCATATTGGAAGAAACTGCAGGGAGCTTCCAGAAATCATTCTGCTTCTTTCTCTGACCTTTCAGACGCACACTGATCACATTTATAGTGCTTTGGACCTCCTTTTTTTTTTTGCCCCCATTTTCTGAAACACAATAAGATGTTACTGTAGGACGCAGTGCAATTGTGTGTCTGTGGGCGTTACACACATCAAGCAAATTATAGCAAAAAAGCAAGCAAAAATGTGAGGTTATGGAACCCATCCAGGCCGACAGCATGTGTGCGTATTTAAACAATGGCTCATTTCCAGATAAATACAGTGATATTGCTAAATATGGCTGGGCAATGAAACAATAAAATATAACAAATCTTCAATAAATGTTTCATTTAATTTATTTGAATCACAAAATGAATTAGCGCTACTGTTTGTTCTGAACATAAAGAATAGTTTAAAATCACAATTAGCCATGTGGTTTCTTCAATTTTCACTCAGGAGCAAAAATCAGCCTTTAAACATGAAAGAATGAATGATTTCATGATAGTTATAGAATTTTTTTATTGTGATAACATTTTTGGCCATATTGCCCAGCCCTGTTGCTAAATAGCATCTCAATATTTTTAAGACTTGATGAAATGGCTTTACAAATGGACTTTTCTAATCAGAGCAATAATATAGTGTCCACGCTTTAATATGATTAGACCTAGATGACATTAGATTAACGGACACAAACATTCTATCACTTTTTAACATTTTTTAAGACCCTTAGACATTAGACGGCACAGTGACCCAGTGGATAGCACCGTGGCCTCACAGCAAGAAGATTCCGGGTTCAATCCCCGGTTGTCCCTGCCTTTCTGTGTGGAGTTTGCACGTGTCTGCGTGAGTGCTCTGGTTTCCCCCACCATCAAAAACATGTAAGGTTCTCCAGTCAGTGACATTGACCAGACACTGATATAGATATAGATGATATAGATCTGGAGTTGGTCCCTGCACAGTGGCTGCCCACTGCTCCCTTGAGGGATGGGTTAAATGCAGAGAATGAATTTCTCAGCATGTATGTGTGACAATAAAGTACCCTTTATTATAGAATTCAAATACAAACACATTCGAAATAATCGGGTTATTCTGCAGTGTTGTGCAAATAATAGTTGGGTTACACTCTAGAATATGCAGAATACTGCAAAGGACTGACACTAAATTTATCAAAGAGTTTGGTCTCAATTAGTACATAAAGCACATCTATTTAGTTGAACTTGTTTACTTGCCTTGTTTTCCCTCGTTCCCAGAGTGCATTAACTATCACTGCTGTAGCCACACTGCTGCAACTTTGAAGATTTCACAAGGGATATGTCATCAGCTGTACTTTATCCACTCCCTTTTTTCTCACACCTATTACCAGCAAAGTCGCACAACATGGAATAATGGCAAGTAAACCAGTTCATGGTATGCTGGTCATACTGGCACTAAATACAATTAATGGTGGTCTACATTACTGGATTGTACTGGTTTCCTTTCATCTTTGCTTAAAAGTAAACCATGAGTGACCAAATAAATATTCACAAAAACCTTTTGTGTCTCAAAAAAGAACATTATTATTAAAAACACACAAAAAAATCGTCCTCCCTGAGTGGTATCACATATATAGTATTTCGTTTGTAGTCTGTCTTATAGTGAAAAACTGTAGTGGGATGTAGGTGCTGAGCGCAAGCTGACGCAGCATTCTCTCACACTGTTCACCTAGCATCAATGAGTGAGTGACCCCAAATGGCAACTGTTTGGCCGCAGGCCACATCTCCTGGCTAAAAGAAACAGTCAAGAATTGATTTGCTTTGGGGATGTTGCTACTGTTTATTTGTGCTGGCTATTGACTATTTTGTATGATGTCTGAAGAGAAAAACAAAGACATTTGTGCACTTACTAACTATATTGTGACAACAACACACATTTTCATTTATTGTGCAGTGGAACTGTACAGTACTTTATTATTAATTTAACAAATATGTTTTGGCATCTTTATATATCCACTGTTTCCCACAGGATTTTAAGAGACTATGGTGGGTGGGCCTTGAACCCTCTCACTGGGGGGTCCGGGGGCATGCCCCCCGTAAGAATGTTTTGTACATTTTAAAGTTAAATGCATTAATTTGATGCAAAATTAAGAGGCTATCTATGAAGAACTTGGTATGCTTGTAAACAGTGTTGTGCTCTAATAAACTATTTGATAAAAATAGAGCTATAAATGGTGATGAAACAGCAACAAAAAACCAAAAACCCTGAATCAAAGAATAGAAGACAGAATAAGTAATTTCCCTAACATGTTATTTTTGTTTTTTTTACTTTTATTGGACACATATAATCGGTGAATATAATCCAATTAATCTTATTTCCATGCTGTATAGACACCTTATTTTGAAAACCGGGCGTTGTGTGTATCCTCGCGCTAAATTCATTAAGTCCAACCAGAGTCTGAACTTAATAAGTAATGTTGTATGTGGTTCTCGTATCGCGTAACATGAAGACTTCACAGCCTCTCTTCATGTAGGACTCTAATACTAATAATACTGCAACACTTGTCTTTGTAAAGAGAGAAACTGACAGAATAAAGTCACTAACCTGCCTGTCAGCACGCACTGGTCCATTTCAGTGGATTTACCATGTAGGCTTTAATAGGTGTGCACTCCAAATGTAGGCGCGGCTAGCTTAATTGTCTTCTCACAAACGAGTGACAGAGACAGGCCGTTAACGTTACCATAGTTACCTCAAAAGAAAAGTGGTTGTCTCGAGTCGGAGGCCAAAGTGTCTGAGCGCGCCAGCTTACAGTAGCGCGGAGCAGCGCCTACAAAACACAACGTTAGAGGTCTGTAATATATTATGAGATGGAAAAATATTTTTTGGTTCATTCTGAAACTATGGCGGCGCAAATTAGACTATGGTGGGCCGCCATGGTCTCGTTAATTAATGGGAAACACTGATATCCTTTAGTGGCCAACAAACTTACTTACCTATAAAACAAGTAGTCAAATTGGTAGTGATAGTATTCTGTAGGTGTTGTTTATAAGCCCAATCCCTTCTCTTGTTAATGCCCCCCCCCCCCCATTTACCATGCGCCCATGAAGACCAAGCCAGCTGCCTGCTGTTGCTGCCCAGACAGAGTAAGGGCAGCCAGTGTGAACCAGACAGCCCCCTTCCAGTCATCCCAGTCAGCTGGTTGATCAGTGGTCAAAGAGGTGACACTGACAGCAGGTAGCAGCGTCCTCGCCCTGCTCAGCTGACCCAGAGACATATGGTCTCACTCCATCTCTGGCTCAGACTCTGACTGCCTTTTTCCCGGGACAAACTATGACGTCAGTTACACCTGCTAATAAAAACCAATCTGGGTATTTTGGAGAAGGACAGTGCAAAGTGTGCTGGTATATACATAGTTGGTTAATGCAGATCACCACAGATAGAAGCGCCATGTGATGGATAGAAAGATGTCCAAGGTTAGAAATATCATCATGTCATGTGGAAACAACATCTACCACAGGTGGAAAAGTCATTGCAGTGAGTTGTAACATCATAACTCTACAATAACAACACTTCCATTGACCCTTACGATCGATACAAACTGAGACAGGCCTCACCAGGGGGGCACAGGAGAGTTGAAGGCAGGGTGCAGAGGGGGTTAAAGGAACACAGGTGCTGTTGGTGTTCTGAAAATAAGTTTTTTTTTTTTGTTGTTGTTTGCTCCGCGTACCAAAACAGTCAGCAGTTTCAGCAGCAACAGTGGCTGTGACAGACAGCTCATGGAGGCAATTAAGGTACTTTAAACCATGTGCCCCTTTGTTGCAATTAGTGTCAAAAATCTTACTTCTTCTCAGTGTTGGGGGTAACGCACTACAGAGTAACGCATTAGAGTTCTCAGATTACTTTTTGTGTTGTAACCTAACCGTTAAGCACACATAAGCAACCTGTCACTGTAAAAAAAACGTTTGTTTCCACAAAAATCAGAAAAAGACAATCCCAGATGCATTGCACTGTGCGTACTAGTGGAAGGCAAAAAAGCTGCACAGCTGTCAGGTACCTTCGGTTTCGAGTTTGTTTCATGGACTTCATACAATTCAACTTATTTCATTTTAGTTGAATTGCAAAAAAAAGACATTTTATACGCAAATTTTTTACGCAAAGGGGATATTCCATCTGTCATGCCTGTTATTAGCCTGTAGAGTTACAGATTATGGGCTGTAGACTAGGCTACGCAATAACAGAGTCCATACATTCAAAGGTAGACGTACAGTAGGCTACATGCATCACCTAAAACCCTATTCTAACAAGCAAAACTGGCCTAACTTCTAGTTTGCTGTGTATTAGTCATGTACTCTTCCCTCCCTTCTACTGTTCAGTCCCATGCTGTCTTTCAGCGCCAGTTCTAATATGATGAGCATTACAGTCATTATATCGCTGGGATCATAAAAGCCATTGCTTCATTACACGCCTGTTTTTTTTTTTTAAAAACATTTTATTGCCTTGGACAGCCTTGTTGTCTGTCGATGTTACAGCACCTCCCCACATCACCCCATAAACCCCACCACCACCTCCACCGCAGGCTGCCCACATTTTAATTTCTTGGCCTAATGAAGCGGGAGCTCTCTCCGCCAAGTAGAATCAATGGAAGCCTGCAAGCATGCCGTCGCTTTTTCACTTTAGTCATCACCAAAGCCAGGAGAGCAATTTTATGCTGGGGGTCTGTGTTTTTGTCCCTCCTGGTTTTCATGTGTATTTCTTTATGCATGTTTCCATGTTTTGTGTGTGAGTGTGAGAGCACGCACGTGCATGCAGAACGCCACAATAAACTGTTAGGATTCTTCCCCTACCATTAAAGGTATCAGTTATTACCTTGCAAGAGCAAATCCCGTCATTGTCTTCATCTCCATTAACTAGGTCATATGGATCTCTGCGCTAAAATACGTGTTCACTCACTCACTCACTCAACCCAAACTCAATTTGGTGTTAATATGTTAACATTTGAACCAGCAAATGTCAGTTATTTAGACTTAGGAGTGCTCTGTTTGACTGGGAGGATGTTAGGCCACAGATTAATCCATAAAGACACTTGACATTATTCAAATACTCTGCTATATTTAGTGATTAAATGTCAAAACTTCCACAGCCACAAGGAAGGAGTAACTGCTTCATGATTTATTTAAGGAGCTCCTCTGTCAGGTTGGGTATTCATTGCAGCTTCTCAAATAAAAAAGGATTTCATTAGATTAGAAACCTTTAATATCCTCCCCGAGGCCCATATGATTTCACCCAACTTCCCCTCACAATACAGCCGAGCAATAAAAATAAACACGGGGGAATCACTGTCTCATCTTGCTGAGGGGGAGAAAAAAGCCGTACGTCACTGTTTTCCCTCTCTGCTCGACAAAGACTGATCTTGTGACTTCCGTTTTTGCTGTTGCGCTTTGTATTATCGTCTACTAATTTACCACAATTACTGAAAGTCTTTCATCTCCTGCTTTTGTTCGGCCATATGTTCACATAATATGATCATCACATATCAATGTCATTAGGTAAAGTTTGGGAGACAAAATCAAGCTCTTTGCCAGGAAACAATATGATGTATAAATTACAGTGTGGTAACTGTGATAATGCATCACTTCTGTTTGATCTGACTGAATTAATTACTAATGTGGCGGGCTTAATCTTGGACTCGTGCTTGAGTAAGCATATCTATCATACTGTATGTTTGAATGCATGTGTACAAACACGTGCGTTCGTGTGTGCTTTTGATCTCATCACTCTAGTGTGTTTTTGGAGGCTTTCTTTAAATTACTTTATTTTACCATTCTTTTCACTTAACCTCTGCTCTTCTTCCAAGCTGTCTTTAGGAAATAAACATTTACTTATAGATGATTGAAACGTCCCCTCCAGTTTAATCAGCAGCTAACATGCCATCACAAAACCTCCAGATGAATCTCTTTAATGTGATGCATGACAGGTGTGTGTGTGTGGTGGCATTTTTGCAGCATTGACTAGATGCTGTTGATATTCTCTGTGCAGTTCCTCTCTCTTCCTCTAATCAGCGTTAGAAAAGAAGACAGTACACTGATTGCCTCGGGCCAACAACAGCACAGTGGTCTGCTGATAAGGCTGACGGCCAGCAAAGGCCTCACTCTGTCCTGAGAGACAACATCATGGCAGTGCTGAGCATAGACCAAAGGACTCCAGCCTAAAGATAACTCAACAGTGAATTGATTTTTAAGCATGGCCACCTGGTCTCAGAGTAACTGCTGACAAGGGCATTAATGTGTAGGCTAGTTAATACTTATTAGATTAACATCTTTTACCATTTCAAATCAGCACACTTTGAATGGCAGGTGTATTCTCATGTATTCTCATGTATCCATTTATTTTTTATTTTTTTTACCTTCAATAGAAATTGGATTTTGAATTTAATCCAACTGCCATTTGGATTATAGAGCCGTGCCCTTTGTGTTCATCTAATGAGCTGTCAGTCATTTTAGTACTACTGTAAGGTACACACATATTTGTACTTTCATTTCTCCAATTTCTTTCTCTCCCCCACTCTGGTTGTCTCTCACTTTTAGTCAGTAGATCTCCTCAGATAGAACCTCAGAAAAAAACTATAAGCAATTACCATTAATGTTTTTGTCCCTGTTTTACCAGGTGAATACTGGTTCCACCTCTGTGAGTGTGTCCAAATGTGCATGTTCGTGCGTGAGACAGTATACCAGTATGTGTGCGTCCATGTCTAGCATTGTGTTTACTGGCCACAAATGAGCTGGCAGCAGCTTCTCAGGTCTCGCTCTCTCTCTTCACTTTTCTCTGCCAGCCACCGCACAGTGGTCATTTCCAGCACTCCCATCCACTCTGGATGGCAGTAATCATAGTCACATAATCACAGTAACATAATCACAGTAACCCATATGGCAGGCAGTCAGCCTCTTAAACCGCATTGAAACATCACTCAACGGTCATTTAATGAGAGCTTGACTGAGCAGCATTGCATTAACGCTTCAAGCTTGCTCTTATCCTCTGAAAAGTATTCAACCTGGATCTTGGTTTATCATTCCTTTGCTTTTATGACACAGTCTGTATGTGGAGGAGCATAATTACTATCGTCCTCAACTCACTTCTGCCCACTGTGAGTCAGTTACTCCATGTCCAAACCATAGGACCTGAGCTACCACATATACACTGCTCAAAAAAATAAAGGGAACACTAAAATAACTCATCCTAGATCTGAATGAATGAAATAATCTCATTAAATACTCCTTTCTTTACATAGTTGAATGTGCTGACAATAAAATCAAACAAAAATTATCAATGGAAATCAAATTTATCAGCCCATGGAGGTCTGGATTTGGAGTCACACTCAAAATCAAAGTGGAAAACCACACTACAGGCCGATCCAACTTTGATGTAATGTCCTTAAAACAAGTCAAAATGAGGCTCAGTAGTGTGTGTGGCCTCCACGTGCCTGTATGACCTCCCTACAACGCCTGGGCTCCTGATGAGGTGGCGGATGGTCTCCTGAGGGATCTCCTCCCAGACCTGGACTAAAGCATCCAGCCAACTCCTGGACAGTCTGTGGTGCAACGTGGCATTGGTGGATGGAGCGAGACATGATGTCCCAGATGTGCTCAGTTGGATTCAGATCTGGGGAACGGGCGGGCCGGTCCATAGCATCAATGCCTTCCTCTTGCAGGAACTGCTGACACACTCCAGCCACATGAGGTCTAGCATTGTGTTGCATTAGGAGGAACCCAGGGCCAACCGAGCACATGGAGGGCTGTGCGGCCCCCCAAAGAAATGCCACCCCACACCATTACTGACCCACCGCCAAACCGGTCATGCTGGAGGATGTTGCAGGCAGCAGAACGTTCTCCACGGCGTCTCCAGACTCTGTCATGTCTGTCACATGTGCTCAGTGTGAACCTGCTTTCATCTGTGAAGAGCACGGGGTGCCAGTGGCGAATTTGCCGATCTTGGTGTTCTCTGGCAAATGCCAATCGTCCTGCACTGTGTTGGGCTGTAAGCACAACCCCCACCTGTAGACGTCGGGCCCTCATACCACCCTCATGGAGTCTGATTCTAACCGTTTGAGCAGACACATGCACATTTGTGGCCTGCTGGAGGTCATTTTGCAGGGCTCTGGCAGTGCTCCTCCTGCTCCTCCTTGCACACAGACAGAGGTAGCGGTCCTGCTGCTGGGTTGTTGCCCTCCTACACCTTCCTCCACGTCTCCTGATGTACTGGCCTGTCTCCTGGTAGCGCCTCCATGCTCTGGACACTACGCTGACCGACACAGCAATATTTAAGGCCTCAAATTGAAAAGTAGGTTAATATAAATAAGTTAGATTTTTATATACATTTAAATGTAATATTAAAATGAATTCCCTGTTAAACTTTTAGAATTAGCTTCATTATAAAATCAACAAATATTATACCCATACATTGATTAAATATCTAATCTCTTAATATCTGTATAAACATTTGTTGAGGCAGAACACCACAGTTTAGCTAATTTTCTCTCTAATTATGAAAGCACACAATTTTTTACTGCTTGTGTAATTGGTGCAATTTATGAGTTTGTAAAAACAGCTTCTTCTACATTTGCTGATTGAGTCGAACAAAAAGTGATGGGCCAATGAAATAAGACATGCTTATGTTCTATTGTGTTACATTGCACTTGCACCTTTTACCTACATGAAGCTGAATGAAAGATATTAAAATGTTTTGGTCTCATATGGTGACACCCCCAGATGTCTTATGGGGTGGGTTGGGTTTGCTTACCATGCTCATTTGTAGTTTTTAGTATTGGGTTAGGTTTGCTTGCTGTGCTCATTTGTAGTTTTTTAATATTTGGTTGGGTTTGCTTGCTGTGCTCATTTGTAGTTTTTAATATTTGGTTGGGTTTGCTTGCTGTGCTCATTTGTAGTTTTTAATATTTGGTTGGGTTTGCTTGCTGTGCTCATTTGTAGTTTTTAATATTTGGTTGGGTTTGCTTGATGTGCTCATTTGTAGTTTTTAGTATTGGGTTGGGTTTGCTTGATGTGCTCATTTGTAGTTTTTTAATATTTGGTTGGGTTTGCTTGATGTGCTCATTTGTAGTTTTTAATATTTGGTTGGGTTTGCTTGATGTGCTCATTTGTAGTTTTTAATATTTGGTTGGGTTTGCTTGCTGTGCTCATTTGTAGTTTTTAATATTTGGTTGGGTTTGCTTGATGTGCTCATTTGTAGTTTTTAATATTTGGTTGGGTTTGCTTGATGTGCTCATTTGTAGTTTTTAGTATTGGGTTGGGTTTGCTTGATGTGCTCATTTGTAGTTTTTAATATTTGGTTGGGTTTGCTTGATGTGCTCATTTGTAGTTTTTTAATATTTGGTTGGGTTTGCTTGCTGTGCTCATTTGTAGTTTTTAATATTGGGTTGGGTTTGCTTGCTGTGCTCATTTGTAGTTTTTAATATTTGGTTGGGTTTGCTTGCTGTGCTCATTTGTAGTTTTTTAATATTTGGTTGGGTTTGCTTGCTGTGCTCATTTGTAGTTTTTAATATTGGGTTGGGTTTGCTTGATGTGCTCATTTGTAGTTTTTAATATTTGGTTGGGTTTGCTTGATGTGCTCATTTGTAGTTTTTAGTATTGGGTTGGGTTTGCTTGATGTGCTCATTTGTAGTTTTTAGTATTGGGTTGGGTTTGCTTGATGTGCTCATTTGTAGTTTTTAATATTTGGTTGGGTTTGCTTGATGTGCTCATTTGTAGTTTTTAATATTTGGTTGGGTTTGCTTGATGTGCTCATTTGTAGTTTTTAATATTTGGTTGGGTTTGCTTGATGTGCTCATTTGAAGTTTTTTTAGTACTGGGGTGATTAGGAGTAGAGAGATCAGCTTCCAACTTGCAAGCTTCTATGGAAATTGGAAACCCACTCTTTGGTATTCCTTGGCCACATCATTAACGTGACATGCACCCACTACTACAACCGCTGCCTGGCACCCCTACAAAGAGGCCACAGTGTACATCAGTACCTGTGTTCATGTTGTCCATCTGGTTTGGAGGAAACTGACATCAGTGACATCACAGCTTGTGTGATACATTTCAAAGTAATTGGTAATATGCTGTGGCTGTCTTTCTCAGACATGCTGGTCGTATTTAAAGCTATTAGTCGCAGTTCTGGTGAGTGTCTCTCTGGTGACTCTCCCCTGCACCTGCTCTCTCTGTTTAACATTCATGAATAGTTTAAGCATCCAGCATCTGGCCGCACACCTTTTTAGAATACACAAACACACACGCATCTAAATTGATAATTTAGCATTGTTGTTGGAGTCTCAAAATTTATACTTTCTTTAAATCTAGCAAATCAGAGCCAACTAACGGTGGAATTAGATACTTTTCACATGTATGCAATGCAAATCATCTTGTTTTAAACATTTTTCAAATCCAGTGTTATTATGATTATTATTATTATGAGTAGGAATTATAGCCCGAGTGATACTGGATTTGAGGCCAATAACTATTCTAACTCTTACGCAATATGTGTTCCTGGTGTGTTATTTCCTAATTGCGTATGCCTCAAAAGTGTAGAAAATTTCCTCACAAACTTTGCCTTTGTGACCAGGACAGTGATATTTTGAAATTAACCCATTTCCAATTAGAAACCTGGCAATTTTGTGTCTTTTCTTTCACATAAAGGCAGAAAAAAACAACATATAAATCCAAATTAACATTTGGCTTTGATCTTTGCTTCAGACAGCTTAGGGAAGAAGTCTTGAAGGTACTTGAAGGCTGCCGACTTCTTATCTAGAGCTCTGACAAATTGTTTCATAAGGTCCAATTTGATGTGCAGTGGTGGCATCGGGGCCTTCTGGGGTTCCACCAGCCTCAAAGCCATGCTGCTCCATAATGGTAACAAGTACAACAGCATCAACAGCATGAAGACCTTGCTGGATGCCTTGAAGTATGATGATTACGGCTGGGAGGCGCCAGGACTGGCTAAAGAGTTCTCTGTGGGTAGGAACAATTTCAAGTGAGAGCCAGTGGTTGACCCCCCAGAAGGGGTATAATGTTAATGTTCTTTTGTTTTTTTTGTTTTTTTTCTAGTTTCAAATTTTAATTGAAAATAGGTAAATTTCAAAACATCTCTGCCCCGGCCACAAAAGCAAAGTTTGTGGGGAATAATAGCCATTTTCTATACTTTTGAGATGTAAGAAATTAGGAAATAACACAAAAATAGAAAAAAAATCTACATTAACATAAACAGCATTTCTTTTTTCAAAGAATTGTGACCAAGATGCATACTAAGGGAGACATTTTACAGTACATCAACTTGGTGATGCTCTCTCGTGAACAAACTGGTGGTAACACTCTCTCTTTACTGCAATTTCCCGTTACTTATCAGCCAACATAACCACATATATCTGCAGTAAGAAGGAATAAGTATACAGGTATACAGACAAAACTAAACAAAATATATTCATCAAAGAGACAAAGACGATACGGCGACAATGTCCTTAGACGCTGACTATGACTATATTAACATGCAATAGCCTATTGTTCACGAAAAACGACGAGACTAAAATGTAATTCATAAAATAAAAACGTTAATAAAATCTCTTTCTTTTTGTCAGTATAATGAGGAGACAAATATATTACAGGCCATATTTTCTCCCTCTAAATTTTCACTTGAACAGTGTTTTTTTTTTTTCATCCTGTGCTTTGAATGCTGAAAAACACTACGAACTTGAAGCGACATATCAAGGCTAAGCACATGGGAATTGAGGCGAGTTAATGTTTTTCGAATCATATCTCTATTTTGGTTAGAGAAGATTGAACAAAATGCTAATCAAAATTATTCTAATGAGTTAGAAAATACTAAAATGATGGTTAATGACTAAAACTAGACTAACAGACTTTCAGTAAACTTGTGAGACTTGACCTAAAAACTAACAAGGACATTTGACACATGACCAAGACTAAGACTAAATTTTATAGCTGACAAAATGACACTACTACAGAAATACATATATAGCTATAGATACAAATACACCCTCTTCTTTATTTGTGTTTGCTTCCCTTTGAGACAGTGTTACTACATTATAATATGCATATAGTGGATTAGACACTTGATTCCCACTGCAACACGTCCACCGAATAACTTATTGTCATAGGTCCTGCTTTACCATCCATATGTTGTAATAGAGCCGCCGCCAGTTATATTTTCCTGCTTTTTTGCCCTTTGCCAATCACATGCCTGATCTAGGTAATAAGAGAATTGGAGCTGTATTTGTGTGTGAATTTGCCATTGTGTTTTCCAAAGTCTGGTTTATAACAGTACACAGAATCAATGATTTGAAATGTGCCATGGTTTGCCATGGTCATGGGTCAGTATGCTGTTCCTGGGGAAGACAATGTACAAACACTTTATTATTTATTTGAAAAACAAATGTCTGTAGACATCACATACACCAATCAGCCATAACATTATGACCACTGACAGGAGAAGTGAATAGCACTGATTATTTTGTTACCATGACACCAAACCTGCAGCTCTCGTGAGGTGTTCCTGGTCTGCAGTGGTCAGTATCTATTAAAGTGGTCCAAGGAAGGAAAAGCAGTAATCGACAGCTGGGTTATTTTGCGCTATGGGAAGAAGGAAAGCTCATCTATGTGCTACATCCTCCAAAATGATCATAGTTGAATCAGCAAATATCTCAGTTTCCACAAGAACTGAACATTATAACCTTCACAAAATGAGGACTTATTGCAGGACTGATTATTAGTTGGGTATTGGACTGCATTAGTTTTAGCTAGATGTATCTAATAAAGTGGTGGCACCAAACACATGGACTGCAATCAGACTATATTAGATTAATTAGAGACTGCCATTATTATTTTGTTCATAGGTTGCACCAGTCAAAAATAATTACTGTATCGACCTGTACATTCTGTTCTGAATGGTGATACATGCTATTCATTAGTTGCCACTAGTGATGGTGTTAGACTGAGTATTAGGAATGTTTCTTTATTTCTCTATTTCTCTCTAATCTATCTCTTTTTATAACACCTTCCTCTTGTGTATTATTTGTAATTCACATTAATGAAAGCAGAGAGACTTGCAGGTCTGTCACTGGTTAGAACTCTCTTAAAATGAACTCACTGGGAATATATGGCCAGCCACAGCACAATAAACCTTTTCTTCTGCAAAATGAAAAGCAATAGCAAATTTATTTCTGTTGCTTTAAGTCACAAGCATTTGGTGTGATCGTGGGAAGATGGAGTGAAAGAAAAAGAGGCATAAATGAAGAGTCAAAGCTTAACCCAATGCTAATGTGTTAGAGGAATTATGCAGCTGCTAAAGAAAATGGCATTCATGTCAAGCGAGAGGTGATAATGGTCTCAGCAGGGTCTTTTAAAGTGCTCTCTCTGGCATGTTGTTTGTTTTTATGCAGTTTAGTATGTGTGTACCTCTTTAGTTTGGCTGTTTCCTGTACATCAGTCAGTACCACTGCAGCAAGGCCCCCTTGAGGGCCCTATTACCTTAATATTAGAATTGTCAAGATGAGGAAAAGGTGCCTTATTAGCAATTGGTTAAAAGAGTTTGAGTCTTCAGTACCTGTGTCTGAGAATGGCATTAAAGGCAAGACTGCAGGCTATGAGCACACACACAGGACCTGATTCTAAAACCCAGCTTTGTAGTACATAGGGCTGCCCCCAACTAAACATTTTCCTAGTCGACTGGTAGTCGTTAGTTCAAGCCACTAGTCAAATGTTTAGGATATTAATCTATGAATTTAAACATATACTTTGAGGCATCAGAAAATAGTTTGAGTTCCCTCAAAACATGGAAATAAATAAGTTCCAGGTTGCTCCTCTCCTGATTTATCGCCTCTCCTGGCCCCGTCTGAACCCACAGTGTCTTTGTTGTCCCTGGAGTACTGTATTCCCTTTCTTCCCTTTCTTCCCTTTCTTCAAACTGGCCTCCGTTGGTCTTGGGGGATGTGTTCAGTTCCAGTCTGTGTTCACTGGTAGGCTGCTGACCCCGTTTCTGTATCCTGCTCTCACAGCACTGGTTCTGGTGCTCATTCCAGCGCTTGGCAGCTTTCCTCACTTGGTTCCTCACCCCAAGCCTTAAAACCTCTTCCTCTCGGAGGGCCAAAGCTCCTGAGCAAGTGGTGTAAGCAAACACCAATACTGCCCCAGTACTCCAAGCTCCCAGTCCGGGTAGAGTCAGCTAATAGGACTGCTAACTACCTAATGGCAGAGCCTACAGGTGTCAGCGTGTGTCATGTCTAATAATACATCCATGAGTATAGATCATCCATATCCATGGGCATGGCACAGACAAGCAGTGAAGTAAGTGACTTTCGTGTTACAGGGAGAGATCCGTGTTGAAATGTCCTCTAAAACTGTCGACCCTGCCCTTACAACAAGGCGCAGCTCCCGAATGGAGTTTGAGCTGCTGATTTTTTCTAGGACTAACTGACCAATGAAAACTTGGTCGACTAAGACTTCTCATCAACAAATGGTTTAGTCAATTATTAGCCCTTGGAGTTTATTATCAGACCAAATGATTATACATGATTGAGTTAAAATTTTTTATTGGTATAAATTAAATTCAGACTGGTTCAGACTTTGATTGTTTTTTGCTTAGTTGTGATTATTTAAGTCATATTTTGGTGATTTGTTTCTGTAACCCCTTGTTGACACCAGTAGAGCTGATTAAAACAAGACCTAAAGTGTGCCTTACTATCACACCGGGCTACTGTGTTAAAAGTGTGTTAAACAGGATCCTGAGTTCTTAGCTGTTGATGGCGAGCTGGCTAAATATTCCCTGTTTACTAATAGACGTTACAGTGACTTCAGGCAGGACAAGTAGGTATAGACAAAAAATAAAAAGAGTATGTGTAAAGAAACAATAATAGCGCAGTGCCTCCACTGTGGAACCACTAAGCTCACCTTAAGAACTGTACTGAAGTTCCCCAGAGTAACTGTAAGTATTTATAAGTAAGTCAAATATGAAGAACAACATTATATAGTATAAAAAAGGGAAAAACATTTATTTTTACTTATTTTCCTGGTACTCTCAAAAAAAAGGGTATTCCTTTGAAACAAGTTTGTATCAAACCGAAACACCAAAGTGTTGAGTTCAAAGTTTAAACCTTATAATGAACTCTTAATAAATGGGCAAATAGCCTAAAGATGCTTTATCAACTATATTAATCTTCAAAATAACACTTTCCCTGTTTTGTTTCTCTCAGGATGGATAAAGAAATATTTAACAATGTGGATGTGTATGTAATAGATGAAAATAAATGTAACCTGCACAGATATCAATAACAAAGGTACCAATTCAATATAACAAAGTCCCAAGTACAGAAATATGTACATTTCCGTTCAAACCTAAAAGAAATTTTCCGATTTTTCCCAAGCGCTTGGATTTGTAAACTTCGGGGCCCATGTGGTGGTGCACATATGTAAGAGAAATCCTTTAACTCCTTGGTAGTACAGACATCATCTACACAGGCTGGTAGATGATGCAGCAAGATGGCGAGGTGCAGTAGGTAGATGTCCGTGCCCGATGCAATTCCCATGGCCGGGGTACCTCCTCACAGCGATGCTATTTAGCAGGTTAATTCCCATGGCTCCACTTTCTTTCTAGTCTTCTAGTTACAAACTGCGCTCCTTGTCAAAGCTGGTTGTCTCTCACGACAGTTCAAGCCAATGTCCAGGTCCAACAGTTTCCACTTTTCCGCTTTTCTCTGTTATTGCAAACACGAGCGGGGGACTGACCAAGCTACTTATCACTTTCACAGAAATTAACTGCAAGGTAATATTTGTGCCCATACATATATGTACTTAAGTATACAAATATTAATTCTCTCCGACATCAACTAAGACTTTTACCGCACATTGATACACAGCTGTATTCCTCCCGCACGTGCGGCTTTCCCCATTACTTCTCTTCTGACTATCTTTTCTTCCCTCCCCTCAAGTGGTCACTAATTGGCTTAGTTTACATCAATAAAAAAAACTGAAATCACATTGGCTAAGTTATCATGACACTGGCATTCACAAATAGCAAAGCATCATGGTAGGTGTCGTTTTTCCCCATTAGGAAAAAAACAGTCTTAACCATATTCAGTAGGCCCTACACTTTGTTTTGGAATAATATCTCCACACCGAGGAAAGGAGTAGCTAAATTGTGGATTACATGTCTATTCATAGAAATAATGTGATTTGCTAATGTAAATGCTTTTCTTAACGTAATTGTGAAAAGTATTCCAGGTCTCAGTTTGCACTCAGGGTACTGTAGATGAATTCAAAGTCTAGAAATTGTTGTTAGGTGGGCAATTTAGGATTGAACTTCAATCATATTTTTATTTGACTTTAGTGTTTAAAGTTTCACATAAAGTCATTTTGTGCTCAAGTGTTCTTGAGTCTAGCAAGCCACCATGAAACCATCAGAAAGGAGTATTATTGGAGTGCTTTAACTGCACTGAAAAGGATTGTTGTTGGTAATGTAAGTCCCCCGCACTATTGCTGTCAGTCCACCGAGGCAAGCATTTGTTGTTAGCTTAAAATTGTTCTTTCAAATTTCCATCATGTATTTTTTTTAATTACCATTACACTGGAATACCCGCAAATGTGTAAGCACCATCTGCCATGTATAGAGCAATTTTGATCTGAGCCCTTGATGCACAGTACTCGTTGTTTTTCCATGTGACAGAAATGGCATGGTAAAAGCTAGATAAGCTAGATATTGTAGGTTTCATTTACACCTAAACTGCACTGCTGCTGGAAGGTCTTCACTTGAGATGTTCAGTTTTGTCTTTTTTCTCACAGTCATTTCTTCCAGCTCCTTGACAAAAAGTGCAAGAAATATCCAAATCTAGATGTAGACCAAATTATATTGGACAAGGAGTTAGTAACTGGTTGCTAACCTTGGTGAATTAGTCAGCACTGCAAATAGCACTTCGATACTTAAGTTGCTTAAGCAGCACAGCAATTGTGAGCATGGGATTGTGCAATGCACTTTGTATTATTGTATTTTATAGTGTTTATGTCTACCTGCCAGATGGAAAGTACAGCAAAACCATGCATTACTTTGCCAGTGTGAAAGCGACATTGTAGCTAATAGGATGATCAATACCAGATGTCTGCAACAATTTAATGGCCTTTACTTCAAATTGAATTAGTTTACAAGAGGAAAATGGTAATTCATTTAGTGACGTTTTTTCATACTGACGGAGTAATGCCTCCTTTTTTCCTTTTTTCTGCTCGCTCTGTTATTAAATGTTGACCCTCTTTCTAAAGAAGTAGCAGCATCCAAATTCTGAAATTTACTATTCCTAATTAACCAGTGTTTTATTGGTTAACTCTGATTGAAGGTTCGTTTTTTTTGGATGTTGTTGCAGTGGGTACCAGTGCTGTCGGATTTCCAACAGAGGGAAACGGTTTGGGGCTTTGTGCAAGGGAAACCCAGCTCACCCCTGACCCTGCACATTGGGGACTACAACCTGGACGGCTTCCCTGATGCCCTGGTGGTCCTCCGCAACACCAGTGGCAGGTAGGAGAAATGTTTGATGAGTGGAGTCTTTTTATTTCCAACTATACACACAGAAAGGTGGTGTAAGTTGTTGTTCCTCTAGGACCTTATTTAAGATAATGTCTAGTAAATGAATGAGATATTGCTGAAATTAAACTAATCCTTACTTGGCAGGGGATCCCTTGGAATTCTGTCAAGTAGGTCCCTGAACCCCACTACAACTAATCGTTTCAGTACTATGCCTCACTTCATGAGCCATCGGTGCAGAGGCACACAATTTCTGTGTCTGTGTCCACTTGCAGGGTCTGCTAATGTAGCACACAGTTGCATACACATTAGGTTTGCATTGTTATTACGCTGGTTTCAGCAAATCAATGTCAGGAGCATCCCCTCAATTCCCATGAACACTGGCTTTATTTGTTACCCAGATTTGAATTTATCATGTAACATTCCACATTTTGATGAGATTATACGAACTACAGTATTCCAGCAGAACACGAAGTGAAATTGATTGGAGCCTAATAACTCAAGATGCATACTTAAATGGCTTATGTAAATCTGTTTGGCTTTCAAAAGTATAAATGTTTTTTTTTTTTTTTTCAAAGGCGCTTCATGGAGGATGGATTTACTCATTAAATTACTGTGAAATTACTGTACTTGCAGTGACACGGCTCATGCTGGGAAAAAATGTCTACATTACAAACAGTGGCCCCATTAATATGGTGTTTTCGGTTTACAGTTTACAGGCTCATGTTTTTGGAAACTAAAAGCAATTCACTCTGATAGACTGGTCAGTGATCAAACAATGTAGAGCAGGGATAATTAAATATAATCATTGTTTAAAAATACAATTAATGTAGGCTGTACTTTTTAATGTGTATGTGCATAAGCAAAAAATTATTTGATTTACGTAGTGCATTTAGAGATGGACCTGCATTCTTTACCTGTTTAAGATTACAATCTTTAAAGAACAGCTCTCGTCCTCATACCCAAGTAATAGCAATTTATTCATAGCACAGAAGTTTTCAAAAGTAGATTAATTAAACTCTTCTCATTATTAATTCATGTCAGCTGAAGCATAAATTAGGCATAAATTAATGAGATTGCTGACATTTTGACATTCATGACACAGTGCTAAACTGTCCTTGGCTACAGGATGTAGAGTTTAAAATGATTTGGACTGAGCAATAAGAATATATGACATTGTAGTATAATGAAGAAGTGATTGCCATCCAGTTTACAAGAGCACAGACTGGGAGAAAAGACAGCTAAGGTGAGTGTGTTCTTCAGCTTACGGTCATGGCAACTGATAAGCTAGCCCTTTAAAAATCACTACAGCATGTGCTAGGACGTAAGCACCATGGACACTAGGGTGTGGATTTGTGTGTGTATGTGTGTGTTTGTTGAAGGCCCTGTGTGGATTATTTGGCCTCAGAGATGAAGATAAGATGGCTGAAGGGATCAGGGCTGTGATTGTCTATGCATACTGATTGTTCCCTGGTGTGAGTAAGTGTTCCTTAGGGAGAGTGTTTGAGTGCTTCTTGTGCCAGAAATAGTGAGATGTTTGGTAAAAGCTTCACACACGCATACATTTGAACCCTACTTTCTTGTCTAAGCTCTATATAATCACCAGTAAGTCCTGTCGGGCTTTACCCTTTGCAGTCACCCTCATCTAGAAATGACTTCTGTCACACCAATTCTAATCACACAAGCTATAGCTTTTTTCCTTCCCTTCATCTGTTTACTTCTTATTTTAAGCCTGAGCATTGTAATCCTGTACTGGGCCACGGACGTTATTGTGGAACTTCGTTCCAATACAATCTGACTCCAGCAGTAACATTTAAAACCAAATCATCGGCATATGGAGGATGGAGAGAGAGAGAGATGAATACAGGCCAGGGTGGTAAAGAGAAATTAATGGTTTAAAGGTTAGAGAAGTCTTAAGATGTCTGTGTTTTAATCCCTGAACCTGGAAAATCAAGACCTCTTGTAACTGCAGTTGTGCCCCCAGAGCAAGGCTAGTAAACCCCAAATAGCATCTAACTAGGAAATTCTCAGGTGTGAGCACAGATCCATCCATCCGTCGTAAACCGCTTATCCTGCGTACAGGGCCTGGAGCCAATCCCAGCTGACATCGGGCGAAAGCTGGGGTACACCCTGGACAGGTCGTGTAGGCACAGATGCTAGGTGTATTTAGTAGTGCTGCCAGAGGTCAGTTCATAAAGTAGTACTACTGATCTGCATTGTTTCATTATAGTTAAGGCACAAGGTTTCAGAGGTCATCTTTGATCGGTAGGATGTGCTTGTTTTTATTAAGGCATTTGGTCAAATGCATCGTGTCGACTCACCTGCTTTGGATTCAGCAGCATTCTGCAGTCTGTCCTGCATCGTGCCTCGCTCTGTCTTTAATTTCATTGTAACCAAATGCTCTCTGCTTACCAAATATTGGTACAGCCTGCAGCTGGTCTATTTTAACTCCCACTGTCTCTCCATCCCTCCCTTTCTTTCTCTATCTCTTCTCTGTCTTGCCTCTTCATCCCATCTCCTTCTTCATTCCAAGTGGCTATTTATAGCTGCTTTTAGATCAAAGTCCTGCCAGTCCGTGTCACTCTCCCTCGCCGCAAAATGATTTAAGTGTTCAAAATGGGAAGACAGAAGGAGTAGAGGGTGTGAGATTAGAGTAATCGGGTAGAATCAATCGGACAGTGAGCAGATGGAGGGAGGAGGAATAAATAGAGAGTTAGGAAGTTCATGAATGAATGCATGAGGTCACTGTGATATAGCTAAGTTTGTTGACAAAAAAACAATGATTTGGTGGGTTGGTATGTCTTGTTAGTGCTTTTTTGTTGATTGCCCTACTTATTTTAGTATTTTTGTACCATATATGGTAATATGGCAATGTGCATGATACTGTTCATCATTTGAAGTCCAGAAAATTTTCTGAGTCCAGAAATCGTTCTTTACAGCAACAACCTCCAGCTTGTCTTAGGGGCTGCGTTCAAAGGCCACTTGGGCTACTTAATCCCTTCAGCATGTTCTTGGTCTGCCCATGGTCTCCTCCCAGTGCCCCCAATACCTCTGCAGGGACCCCTTTACATCCCCTTTCCATCCGGCATACGTTTTGGGTGATCAGATTGCAGTCGGATAGTGCTTGACCACATGAGAGTACAGGTGTAAATGCACCCAAGATGCATTGAGGATGTGATCCAATCACCTCAGGAGGTGGTCAGGGACATATTGTGATTAGAGCCAGACCAATATGTTTTTTTGGGGGTCGATGCCGATATTAAAGTGAAAAAGAGCCAATTTATAAGCCGATATTTATTTAGATTTTGAAAATTATTTGGATAGTAGACCTTTGTCCTTTTTATAAACTACATTTAGAACAGGCCAATATTGAAAGCTGTTTTTTATGTGGGCAATATTTTTTTCCTAAATGGATTATGTTAATAAATAGATTACAGTCTCAACAACTGAACATGTAAACAATTGCACGTCAATAAATATTTGCTGCTAGAAGGTGCAACTTTTTCAGCCGTCTGTAGACAGAGAAAGTGACAGAATAAGCATGTGTATTTTACCTTGCACATAATCTTTACCAGCACTCTTTTAATTCTATCTACAGCTACAAGAAACCGTTTCTCAACCACTATCTGGCTTTAAAACATGTCATCTATGATACAGTGACCTGCAGTTGAATACTACATGTCTACAACCACTACTTGCAGATTTCACTCCTACTACAACTACATTATAACTAAAACATTTCACATTTGAAAGAGGGGCTAGAGAACTTTGTCTGTCAGGAAGTCGTGTTAGATACTTGTTCAGCTCACATTTATTTACATGTCACAATCACTTCTGTCAACAGTGTAGCTTCCACCACTCAACTACCGTAACATTTAACACACAGGCTGTGTGAGCCTGGAGGAAGCCGGGAGAGGGCAGTGAGAAACGGGAAGGTTAGCAAATATGGTCATGCAGAGAAGAAGTAATGAAGGCTATTTTTATTATTATTTAAGTAATGTAATTAACGTGACGAATGAAAAACTCACTGGTAACACGGTAACACAGCCACTTTCCTTCATTATTTCTGCCTACTCTGGTAGACTGTGGTGAGCTGATGGTTTTCTTTTGTGGTTTTTGTGCTATGGCAGTATTTTGAGCAGGGGAGCAGCAGAGCTAATATCGGCCGGCCAATAAATCAGTCAGGCTCTAACTGTGATCACATTGAAGTGTAAATGCAATTGTGTTGTCAATCCACATACAACAACAACTTAAGCAGAAATACGTAGAGGTTGCAGTACATCAATACAGCAATCAATATATCTAATGCTCTGAAACAAAAATTTTAACAAATCCGGTATCTGTGGCTATTGCAGGACTCTAATAAGCATGGCATATCATTTCATTCTGACCGAATAACATCATTGGCTGGCCTACCTGCCTGCCTACCTATCCACCCACCCAACTGGATCTCAGTGTGAACACTCTGGACACATATTATTTACCAGGTGTAAATATAATCAGTTTGCAATCAGTAGTGTCCGAACGATTTATTGGCATGCAGATATGATCTAATTGCGGATAAATCTGGATCAGCGTTTATAACAAAAAGTTAGATGAAACCCATGACTAAAATAGTCACACATCCTGTCACTGTGCTACTTATTGATAGAATTATAACACAAATAAAGTATTTCCCTTTTTGCTGGGGACCCCCTGGAACCTCCTCATGGACCCCTGGGTTTCCCCAGACCCCACTTTGAGAACCACTGAGCTACATACACTATTTCCTTTAATGTTCATTAATAGTAGGACTCTGTAGTTTATAATGGATCTTTAAATCTTGTTTATGTTTTAAACATTTGACTGTTATTTATTAAAACTGTAACGTTATCTTGGTCTCATAACATAACAAATATTAGGCATAATCTGTCTTTATGTTTCTGAAAAAAAAGGGGGGAAAGAATATCAGCCGATTCATCAAAATCGGTGTCTGTCTTAAAAGTCTCATATCGGTAGGGCTCTAAAAATCATATTCGCATACAATGTAGTTGATCTATAAATAGACTCCAGGGTCCAGACACCTTGTGAAAGAAACTTTGATCTCAATCTTCCAGTCACTAGTGACTAGTAGTCACCCATAACTGATGTTCCATCTTACCTTGTTAACTTGTCTTATTGAGTAGATCATTCCTTCAGGTCAAGAGATAAAGACATTTACTGTGGAGCAAATGATGGAAGAACCCACCGAAAGGAAAAGAGTCAACTCTACATCACTCTTCAGTTGTTCGTCATCTTGCAGTGCTCTCCATTTTGGAAAACGAATGCTTGTGTGCGTTTTGGTGCATAGATTATCAGTTTTCTCTCTTAGCAGGTTTACTTAACTTGCAATTTCTATTGATTAAATTTGAAGTTTTAATTTGTGTAAGTGGTGCATAGGTTGTTGCTGCCACTCATAATAACAACCCAACCTTCATTTCTTCTAAATAATGTGCTGTCATTGCTGTCAGAATCATCTATCACTTCGCGTACTGTTGAGTACGAGTAACTGTACTAAAGGCTGACTCACTGTTGGATGCTGTCAGCAGCAATATGCAGTAGCAATACATACTTTTTTTTTAAATCTGAAGTTATGGATGATCTCATTGACATAAAATTAAAAAGCTATTACACTGTTCTAGTGATCATATTACTTCACAGGTCTTCTTAACTGTCACATTAGGGGGATACATCATCCATTTATGGACTGTTTGGAAATGCAGTCATTTGGAACTGCAAGACATATTTAGTGTGTGTGTGTCTGTGTCTGTGTGTGTTTGTTTTCGTGTTTGTGTAGTGTGTAATTTCCATCGGCAGCTCCTAAAACTACTCTCCCCAGGGTCCACATTATATCCAGGTCACAGGACACACGGTGCCTGTAGACTGACTCTCTCTGTTGCTCTGTCTCACACACACATACGGACATTTTTAAATCACAACAAAGAATACAAGGCAGTAGCTTCCAGAGATCCTATAGGTTGTTTCAGTGTTTGCTGAAAAGAAAGCATTGGGGATGTTGGGGAGATAAGAGGCGAAGCAACGAAAGAGACAGAGATACAGACTCAGAAAAAGGACAGTAGAATGAATCTAAACCTAAGGAGAGATTTTTTTTATCTTCCCCTTTTCTCTCTTTTTTTAATGTTATGCAAGAAACTTTCTGCTGGAAGACCGAAGTGTAGTTCTTTCAGGTGCAGATGACACAGCATGGCACTACATGACGTATACCGTTTATGTACCAGATTCTTAGCTGTCTGACTTTTCATGTGCTTTTATACCATTTTCCCTACTGGCTTGTGTCAAGTCAAACGTTTTCTTGTGGCATGTACTAAATTGCAGTTTGCCATACACACACAGAGCAGTATTATTCAATAAGTTTTAGATTGCATATTTTACATCAAGAAAGCGGGCGAAGGCTAAATAATTTCCGCAACATTTATAAACTTGGTCATGAATCGCAATTAATTTTAAATATGTCTATGCAATTATCATATATCCCTAATTATTATTGAATTATCTCTTAAATGTTCAGCAGTGGCATAGTGTAGTTGCCATTCAAGATATTTTTCTACAGTTTATGGTATTGCTACCCAAGAAAACAATACACGCTACAGTAGATCACAATTTTTGTTAAGTGAATAATGCATGAATCATCATGGCTAATCTCCTCATCCTCCAGTCTCCATTGGATGATGAGTTGCATCCCGTAAGCAATGTATAGTCATACAATAGAACACGATGGAACTTCAACCCATATTAATGTTAAGATATCACAACCAACGGTTCCATAGCAGTCAGTGTCATCTCCCATTCCCTTTAAAATCCTCGCACCATGGCGCATTTGTAAAACAAAAAAAATCAGACCTGCATCTTATTAGACTTCAAAGTTACAAACTTAAGTAACCAAACTGTAACCATATAGATTTATTTACCTGCTACTACAAATGTTTTGTTTGTGAAGGAAGGAAGGAAGGAAGGAAGGAAGACTGGGAATGGCATCAACCACAGTTCACACTCAACAACTGGGTGTGTTTGTGTGTGGGGTATAGGATTGAATGCGTTAGGCCCCGTGTCCACCGAAGCATTTTTTTCTGACGCCAGCGTCTTTTTTAAATTCATTGCAATGGGAGCGCCACGTTTTTACAAGCTGGGAGTGGCGTGACGAGGCGCTGAGCGTTTTTTTCCGGTCGCTGGGAAAAACGCTTCGCTCGTCACTGTCACTTTTTACTCTGCTGTACAATCACAGTAGAGGAGTGGCGGGACAAATACCACACCGTAGCAACGGTTACTATCCTGGTACCGGGCTTCGTCCTCTTGGACCAAACGGTGGTACTCTCCGAGATGTTTCCTCTCCCACAAAATCATGAACCCACATACTGTCTGTCCTCTCTCTCTACCTGCTTCAGCCTTCTCTTCATACAGAGCAAGAGCCAGAGCAAGTACTCTACTCTGTGTTGACATTGTTACGTTCAGTAAAGTTAGGTAGAACTACTTGCAACCACAGATTTTATGTATTATAGCAACCATAGCAGTCGGAAAAAATGCTGCTCCTCAAAAAACACCCACTAGCGCTCCCTGCTAGGCGTTTTCAGAAGAGCAGCTGGCAAAAAACACTTTGGTGGACATGGGGCCTTAGCCACTAGGTCTTTTTTTGTAGAATGGAATTATCTTCAGCGGCAATCACGTGTTTACCACTTCCCAATGTCACATCCATACACTGATTAAAAGGCACATAGGTCAGCTTTAATGTTTTATCTGCTTCAAGTGATTTAAATATAATTACATGTGGTGCATGTGTCTAATGCACATCAGCATGTGTTTCTCAAGCAATTGAAAACAACAGCCACATCACCTTCCAGGCAGGCTCCCTTTCAGCCGGATCAGCGCTACTCTAGTTCTGGGGCTTTTGGAAAGCCTGAGCTGTCATCATTTACAGTGACCTTTAGCATCAGCAGATGACCACGGTTCAGATGAGACCGACAGATTACAGCGTTCATACATACATCATTGCCCACTCAGGCATACACACACAAAGACGATGGTTTAACACCCTTCTGCTATGCGTGTACACATTGAGCCCACTGAGGTTTATTTCTCTGGAAATCTGCAGCATAATTACGCTCACATTGAAAAAGATGACTCGACGTCAGTGTAAATGAGACTTTGCGAATATTTCTATACCACATTAAGTTGAACAGTAAATCATTTTATATTTAAATATAATCATTTTCACCTGTGTAAGGGGCATTTGTTGCTTTTACATCAGGGCATGTGGCAACCAGCTTCCAAGCAATATTTCAGTCCTACCGCCACAGTCACTCCCCAACCATATGAAACCGTCAAAGTGACAATTTTTAAAATGTACGAGTCAGTGAGCACCAACTTGGCATGGCAATGACAAGCTCCTGCCCTCCTTCAGAGACATTACTGTCAACTCGCAGTAGCTGGAACTGATTCATTCATTCAAGAATCTTTAAATTAGTGTATGTTTTTTCCTTACACCTATAATTCAGAATAATGAAAATGGCATACTATAGATAAATAGGAGGAATTTGTTTCCCCTTTTGAGGGAAAGTAATTTTGTGGAAGAAATTTTGTTTTTCACTAGGCTTCCTGGTAGCTGCAATAGATCTTTGTCGCCTACAAGTTTTGCTGTGAAAAGAAGAACGCATTCATTTAATGCTTATCTTACTTTTCTCCAGGGCTGCCTTATCTCTCAAGGGCTCTCAATTTATACACATACGCTACATAGTAAAGGGTATTTTTTGACAATATTTTGCAACTCTAATATTATCAGAAAAAATCCAATGATGAAAATTTTGCCCATGTGGACCATAGATGAAGTTTGGTATTTTTGTAGGCTCCTGTATTGTATTTTCCCTCTATTTACCATAGACATGCATGTGGTTATATGGAATCATTGACTTTTTAATATGTTGTATTGTTTGTATTGTATCATTTGTTACTGCCACAGCACCTCGCCCCGAAAAATATAATGCATTAATGTAAATCACTATATGTAGGCCTAAATGGTGGTTATTTGGATGGATACAGTACCTATGTATCCACATAATTTTCAACCTTAAAGGGGTCAGCTTTCCTATAGGGCTTTGTGTGTATGTGAAATATGTGGTCTGTGCAATCTACAGTGTGTCATGGCAACTAAAATCATTATTATTATATTATGGTAATAATGATAAGTATATTCCCCTCTTTGCTGCAGTATTTCAAATATGGATTCAAGGCAAGATGTGCCAACAAAGTTTAGAATCGACATAAGATTCAGGCATAAATGTAGACTATAAATCAATGATAATGTAGTTGTACACAACCAATACAATCCAACAAATAAAATCAAACATTTTATTGAAATAAAATAAGATCGTTTTCAAAAATCATATTCATACATAGACAAACATGTTTGAGTTTGAACCAGAATTAACTATTTCCCTATGAGTGACAGAAATGTTAAATATGTTAGACTGGCAGAATCTCCTGAAGTTTGCCTCTGGCTTGCGTCAATGAGCTGCTTGACCTAACAGAAACCCTGGAGCTTGGGGTGAGTTTAGGACACTTTGCTTCACATATAATAAACAGATGGCACACATACATTTTCTCCACTTGCTAATATACTATCATAGCACACCAAAGTTCAGCTTCAGACAGAGGATGATAATGATTAAAGTATATTGAGTTTGTCTGCTCTTTCCAGAGGTCAACAATTATTTAGATAAATTGCTATACTGCCACCACTTAATAGTGGCACTAAGATTAATATGCTTTACCAAAAAAATATGCATTTAGGCTGCATGTAACTATGTGTTTTATAATTTTGCTTTTGCATAAGGCATACTTCTAGGCACTATCAGGGATTGTGGACAACCCACACAGTGTGTGTAGGAGGAGAGGTCCACAGGTATCCACAACATCTTTTGTTGGCTTGTGACACTATTTAAAGGGTATGTGTGTGTACTGGTGTGGACATCAATCAACTCTCCCTCTGTGCTGTGCTTTTGCAGTTGTAAAAGTGCCAAACTCTTCTCTGATAATGAGGTATGTGGAGTGTTTTTGTTTGGTGTTTCTATTAATGTGAAGAGTGTGGTGTGGGCTGCAGTTAGCAGTGCTAACCATCTCACTCTGCTCTTTTAGCTCTAACCAGCTGAAAAATACTGATCAGGCTTTAAAATCACATCTAGGCTTTTAATTTAGTCGCTACCTATTGCGCACACACACACACACACACACACACACACACACACACACATTAATTTCCCTTCAAATTTACACCATCAAGTAACCCAAATGCATCATGCCTCAGCATTAAAAAATGGGAATTAATCATAGAAATCTTAAACACTGACACAATATTATTATTATTAGTAGTAGTATTAGTAGCATTATTCTTAGTATTAAATTGTTCCTTCTTCTTCCTTCTTATATTATATATTTTGACATAATTTTGTCTCTATAAGATGCATGTATATTACACAGAGAAACAGTGGCAAAAAATCTTGTCTGAGCAAATAATTGACCATCTGCCTGATCTCTCATTGTAAGGACAGAGACACACAGGTTAGCAATCAGCTTAGTCTCTCTCTCCCTCATTTTGTACATCAAAGCCAAAGTGTTTCCCTGAATGCCACACACTGCCGCCATTCAAAAGATAATGGCCCCTTCTTTGCTCACCCATTTACTTTGAAAATTAATTGATTCTTCCCTGTAAAGATTTTAGGGTTCTCTGAGGGATTGAGCATGGGAGGACTGTGTATGTATATTATTGTGTGTGTCAGAGAGAGAGGAGGAGATTATGTGTTTGTATTGGCAAAGGTGTGTGAAATACTGTAATGTCTGTGGAGGGTGCTGCATCAGGGCAGGGAGATGGGTTGGAGAAAATCTCACCTCTTAGGTTCCAGACTGTAATCTGCCTGTAGTGATTTTATTTGGAGGAATCTCTCGCCCCTCTGCATCGGCGGCTACTTATTCAACCTCAGTGTGCATGTTGAAGTATAATTATGAACTTCAAAATCCCTTAAAAGTCAGCAAAATCCCCAGATATTAGTATAATAGGGCTTTGTTGCTTTCTTTCTCTCATAATTGCTTTCTTTCTTTCTTTCTTTTTTTACTGTGTGTGTGTGTGTGTGTGTGTGGTGGTATAACAATAGTGCATTTTGGAAATGGAAGGGGAAATTATATAATTTCAAACAGTTAGTCATAATCTGCTTTAGTTATAGTGGTATATGTCGTGCATATGATGTGATATGCACGACATATACGACTTCCACCTCTGTTGTATGTAGCTTTTCTGTTTTATTAAGATTATCCTCTTTGTAAAGCAACATTGTGTCTTAGCTTTGTTGCACCAAGTACATGTTTTGTAATTTGGGACAGGATACTGACGCTGCTCTGAGCAGACAAACCAGCAGTGTAAATAATTGAACAAAAGGAGCAACTAAGGTCTCAAAGTGTGGTGGCCTATTAGCAATTAATGCCAAAAATAGGTTGTCCAATGAGACAAAAATATAAATACCCAGTGATTAACATTTAAATAAATCAAAAACATTTTAAATGTTTGGGGGGGGGGGGTTTTGGGTTTTTTTGCTTTACTTCCCAGCAGTTGATGTGTTAAAAACATAAAGGAGGCTCCAAAACCAGGCAGGTGTGTGAAGCCACATTTCCAATCATCAGCCCCGATCACCTCTTCCATTGTCAGACATAGATTAAACACAGAAGACTAGCTCCATGGTACAACAGCCAAACACGTAAGTTAAGGAGCGCATCACGGAAATTTGAGAGGAAATGGCTCATCAAAAACATTCTCATTCAATGTGGCAGGATAGTTTGAAAACGTATAGGAAGGCCCTCCGCAGCGCTACAGCAGCGTATTAGTCAAAATTAATAGAGGAAAATAAGAACAATCTGAGGTTCATCTTCAACACTGTAGCAAGATTGAGGGGAAGGCACAGCTCTACAGAACAATATGTCCCTCTTGACTTCAGTAGTGACGCTTTTATGAACTATTTCAACGACAACATTTTAGTTATTAGAGATCAAATTCAGCAACCCCTGCCTTCAGTGGATGCCGACCTGCCCCTTAGTCTCCTCAGAAGCACTTTTAAATAATGGATATTTGGACTGTTGCTACCATCAACCTTCACCAACTTACTTCAGTTCAACCAAACTGCTCAAAGAGGTTTTTCCCTCAGTTGGCACTTCTTTGTTAAATATCATAAACCTTTCCTTGACAACAGGCTATGTACCTCATTTTTTAAGGAATCGGTTATAAAACCACTTCTTGAAAAGCCTGCTCTTGATCCAGGGGTTTTAGACAGTTACAGACCAATATCTAACCTTCCTTTCATATCCAAGATCCTTGAAAAAACTGTGGCAAATCAGCTTTTTTGCATCATAGTACAGAGGTAAACTGGTAAAAACAATCTTTTAACTGCCTCAGATAAGGGACTAGTCTCTGTATTGGTCTTTTTAGATCTGAGTATGGCATTTGAGAACTCTCCCATGGAGTTCCACAAGGTTCAGTCCTAGGACCTATTTTATTAACCTTTATATATGCTTCTGCTAGGTAATTATTTGGAATCACAGTATAAATTTCCATTGTTATGCTGATGATACTCAGTTATAACTTTCCTATTTTTAACTTTGCAATAATGTGAAAATTAGAAACCTTCTGCATCGAGAAGATGCAGAGAAACTTGTCCACGCATTTGTTACCTCAAGGCTTAACTACTGTAACTTACAAAAAAATCTATTAAGTTTCTCCAGCTAATACAAAACGCTGTTGCATCCATACTCACTGGAATCAATAAGAGAGATCATATCACCCCTGTTTTTGCTTTGGCTCCCGGTAAAACTAAGAATTGATTTTAAAATACTTCTTCTTACATACAAAGCCCTTAATGGTCAGGCACCATCTTATTTGAAATAACTCCTTGCATCATACTGCCCCACTAGAACACTGCGCTCCCAAAATGCAGGGCTACTTGTAGTGCCTAGGGTGTCTAGATGTAGAATGGGAGCCAGAGCCTTTAGCCATCAGGTACCTTGGCTGTGGAATAAGACCCCTTTTTGGGTTTGGGAAGCAACCAACATTTCCATATTTAAGAGTAGGCTAAAAACTTTTCTTGTTAGTAAAGCTTTTAGTTAGGGATGTTTTTTCTTTATGTTGTGAGAAGGATTATAGTTGTATTTTAATGTTTTTTAATGTGTGTATCTTGTTATGTGTCTTTTTATCCAATTCTGCAATTTTTGTCTGTTTTCTGTAAAGTGTACTGGGACCACACAGCTGGTAATTTGACTTTTGACTTTGAGTTTAGGAGTAATTTGACAACCTTTCTAGGACAGCTGCCATGTTTTTTGTTTTTGTTTATTTTATCAATTGAAAGTGAGTTAAACTTGTTGTATGACATAACATGACATGCACTGTATTTATGAGCCAGTCAATCATAGACAATGAGCAGCCTGCTCTCTAATTTGTAACTGTGAAACAAATGTTGTGATCTAGCTTTCTCAGGAATAGTAGTAGTAATTTTAGTAGTTGTTGCTCATCATAAAGACTGAGAATGGAAGCACTTTAGCTGAATTATGGGTTGTTTTTTTTTGTTAAGCCTTCCAGGACCATAGCGCTGATGAAGTACTGGATTCAGCTGTGGCAACTCATCATTAGATAAGCAAAGCACACATAAAGCAGCTTGATTTCTGTATCAGCACAAAATGTGTTCCTGGCAGTGACTTTTCTCCTTTAAAAAAAAGCAACATAGTGTGAATATGCCCTCGTAGAACTTCCTGTTTCCCATCCTTATCCTTAATGTAATGACGTAGATGGAGAACAAAGCTCCTGCAGCTTTTTTGAGCCCTCTGCTGTGATGAAAGTGACAAAATGTTGATTCCTTGTAGCACATACTGTTACACAGATGTGATTAGACTACCAGACTATTTTTATAGACATATACAGACTTTGATTGTGTGTCAGAGCAGCCGGCAGCACAGCCACTCTCTTTGCTGCAGGTAAATTTCACATTCACAAGAAGACACACACACACACACCCTCCATTCATCCACTGCCCTCAGGGAGACAGAGCGTCCTGCTGGCTATGAGTGTTTGATGTTGAAATGGTCCACCCCAGCTTCATAAGAGCCCACTATCGCAGGAGAAATGGTGTAAATGTCACTCTCCACCCTCCACTGGGCTATTCTGCGTGCGTGCGTGCGTGTGTGCGTGTGTTTATGAGTGTACATGTAACATGTAGCCATGCATGTAGCAGTGTGTGTAGAGGGGAAGCTATTTCTGGAATGCGAATTGAGGTCACAGATGGAAACAGCTGAACTTAAGTGATTTCTGTTGTATCTCACACCACTACATGACGGCACACCACAATGGGCTGTACACACTTTACTGCTGATTACTGGTGATTACAGACACCGGGGATTGGAACTGTTATTGTCCATATCACGATGCACCTTCAGATGTCACAATTGTCTTTGGAAAGGAGTGTGAAATAGCAACAAGACAGGAAAAGCCTTAGGGACATGTGGCACATCCGCACACCACACACTCACGTAAACATAGCACATACACACATTTATGTGTAGCGCTGTTAAGACTCTGGGTCAGTGAGTGTCTGACAGTAACAAAATAATATAGTTAACCTCTGCTTTAAAATTACAACAAATGTCTGTCCTCATCTCTTCTGTCTGTCTCCCTTCATGCAATAAGCATGTATTTTATAGCAGGAGAAAAGTTTGTTCGGGAAAGACTAGACTGTCTGTCTGCTTGTCTATCTGTCTCACTCTTACTGTTGTGCTTCAGTCACTCCTCTGTGTTCTCCATGTTGCTCACTCACCAAAGTACACAGTTGCAGATCTGGGTTTGTAGCACAAACCATCAAGCAAAATATATAATTGCAATGTTTGTCACCAGTATTGTGATTGCAGTTTATTTTATAAAAGTTGTCCACTTATGTTAAAAATAACAAACTGGTGGTGAGTCACATCTGAAACTGTAAAAGCAAGCTCAATGATCTACCACTGATGACCCCAGTTACTGTTAACAGCTCCACTTTCCAGCTACTTCAGCTAACTTTAGCTTCAAACACTGTTGGGAAGAGCTGCTTCACAGCCTTAAGTCCTCGTGGTCTGGATTCAGAATGTTCAACATGATAAGGTTAACACAGAGTGGTAGACCTATCATATTTTAACTGACGGATTCTAAATACTGTTCTCTCTCTGCTAGCTGTCGACCATTTATATGCTCCAGCTAGGTAGCCACAATAGCTAGCTGCTAAATATGTTTCTGAATATTATTGTGAGAATGTGATCAGCTACAGTACATTGTTTAACCAGCACAAAACCCCATAAAAATATAGTTAGTTCAACTCATGAATATTAATTACCTGCAGATAAACAAATTTGCCTGCGACAGCTGTCACTTCAAGTCGCTGGCTAAAAACGTTCAGCTTATATACACCTGGTTTTGGGCCAGCCCTTAATGTGGCATTGTGGTCTGCTTACTTTGCTTTACTTTGTGCAATACATCGTAGTGCAGTGACAACTCTTGAATGGACGAGAGCACAAGCGTGTAAACATCCATTGTTGCAGACAGTTTGCATAGCACTGCAAAGGAGATGCCACACAAACTGTTGCAGAGACCATGCTAGATACTCTTATGTGGCTACGGTCAAAATGCTATTCAGAAAATCATCGTTCAGTCACTCATGAAACAACCATGACTTTTTATTGCGCTACCACTGGGCTTGCCTTTTTCTGGTACTGCTTGATGAGCACTTGTTAATAAAACTTTAACTTTAAATTATTGGGATCAACAACCTCTAATAGAAAACTAGTAATAAGCTATTGTACTATATTATAGCGGTTAACCCGACAGTATTGTAATGTCTGCTTCTGTTCTGAATTCAGATCAAATGTGGAAAACTCAGACTTGAAGTTTAAGTTATTCACAACAATTATTGTTCTTGGTTATGCAAAGCTCACTGCTCTTCACCTTTTTGATGCCTTGATGAGTTTGTATTAAGTCTTGGTGTTACTGTGCGCGCGCGTGTGTGTGTGTGTGTGTGTGTGTGTGTGCGTGCGTGTGCGTGCGCGTGTGTGTCTCTCTCCCTCTATCAGTATGCAACCCGACTAAGCAGCTGCCAAGAGCTTAGCAGGCTGTTGCTAGGCAATGCCATTTAAAATCCATCCCTCTCTGTATGTTGGAAGCAGGGTAGCTGTGTTTGTCTCTCGGTTTTGTTGCTAATACCAGGGTGGAAACTTGAGTAACGCGAGACATTTGCCTTGTTAGTCCTGAACAATATTTTCTTTCCAAAGTGCAGCTTTGTTGGCGGGAGGCTGGTTTTGCCTCATATGACTTCCTAAACAAAGAAAATTAAGCGGCTTTCTAGGGAGCTGTCCAGTAATAGCATAATGAAAGAGGGTGTTTGCCATTTGATGATCAGTTTTAAATGTCATTATGCCACATTCTGGTGAGGAGCGCTGCAATGCTATTTCAGCAAAATCTGCGGAGGTGTGTGTATGTGTGCTTCATTTAACAGAAAGCACATCTGTTTCTTTGAAGTTGGGATCTTCATTGTGGGAAATATAAATACATCTCTGCTTTGCTGTCCTCTGTCACTGATTGAAATAACACGGTAGTAATTCAGCCTATATCCAGGTTATGTAATGTTTTCCATTAACTGCTTTAAGCACCCAGTGTCTGACAGGTCTTGGAATTAATCCTGTGCTGTACAGTGTGTCAACCTGTTTTAATTTACCATTTTGCTAGGTTGCCTGGGCAGCAATAAACTTTTATACAGTACTCTGTACAACAGTTTGATTGATAGGTGATCTGTCAACAAGACTTAAGAGTCTACAGCCACATTAGCTGCTCTACGAGGCTGTACTTTGTGTTAAATGCTAATGTCAGCATGCTAACATGCTCACAATGACAATGCTAACAAGTATGTTTTTAGCAGGTACAGTGTTTACCTTTTTAACCCTAACAGTTTAGTCAAGGACTTTTTCCAAATTGCACTAAAGTACAGCTGAGGTTGATGGGAGATGGCAAGTATTTGGTCACAATCAAAAGCATTTGGGGGAAAAAAATCCATTCAGTGGCTGTTGAGATATTTCAGTCTGGACCACAGAGGTGGGCCACACGGGTCGCAGAACCACAGTGACAGAAGGGGACTTTTGTGCCCAAATCACCACCCAGGCTTTAGCATTGATCTTTCTCAGACTTCCACCCCCCTTCTCAGCTCAACATTTCAATGTTTTCCCGTTCTTTGTTTTTCCCCAGCTGGGTTTATTGGCAATCTAATAACACCAATCTAACCTTACTCTGAATTGCAATACATGTAGATTCACAACTGGTTGCAATCCTTTATTCTTTTTTATCACTTAAGAAAAGTGATGCAAGAGGAATGGATGCAGTACTCCAGTTTTCTTGCTTTTTTACATTTTTTGCTTTTATTGAATATTTTGTTTCACATCAATATGAAACAAGCTCATTTCTAGGTGTTTTTTTATGATCTTGTGAACAAAAAAGGCAAATATGGACAGCATCAAAAGGAAGCTGATTTTGTAACACAACAGAGTCCGAGGCGAGGAAACAGTCAGGGACAGACGGGGAGGATGAAAGAGTGAGAGATGGCAGGCGGACTGTGTAGAGAAGTGACACTACTAAAGGATGTACTTTGACTTTCATAGTGTGTCGCCGTGAGTCATCGTCTGTGTTCATCACCACAGTGGCTAGCAGAATGAGAAACCAGTGTCTCAGTCTTGACAACACATCCCTGTTTTGCTGTCACTTCGTCTATGTGGACCTGCCCACTCCTTTCCTTCACTCACCTTTCGTCCATGTCTCTTTCTCTCTTTCTCTTTCTGTCAGTCTGTCTCTCTCTCTCTCACTGTCAATCTGTCAATCATCAGTTTGGTGTTTTGTTACATCTGAGTCATTCCTACACGGCTTACCATAGTGATTGTGTGTGTTTGTATTGACAGGGTATGTTCAAGTCCTTAACCCCTAAAATCCACTCACTCTGGCTACGTCATGTTACGGCTGTGCCACGGTTTTGATGCTTCCTCAGCCCGGCAACCAACGTCCACTGGAAGCCTGCAGCCTGCCCCACGTTATTGACTTGTTATTCATTTCTCCTTTTTGTGCTTCTACTACCTTCCAGGGTTTTTCCTGGCTCAGAATGGGCCTTTGGGGGGTGATTTTGCGCGACAGTAAGCATGATGGGTACACGTTCAGTAAGTTCCGTTCAGCAGTTTCTGTGGGTTGTTTTCAGTCACTAAATTAAACGCTCTACATGGTGGTCAGTCTCATTTGTTTATGCATATTAACTTGTCAAAAATAAAAACTGTGCATACAGAACGACGGGTTAAACATTTCTAAAGATTGCTGTAGTGCCTCAGCCTTTTTTAATTTTTCCGCCTACTCCAGGCTGTGATTGGTTGGTTAATGAAAAGTGACTTTGACGAGCCACTATACACACGGCTACATGAAAGGCTCCGATCTCCCTGCGGAGATTAGCAGGCAGGTGAGAACGGGAACAGATGAGCTTCACATAGTGCCCAGAGAACCTGATTTAGAGAGGGCAAAGGAGGGAACCGGTGCCCGTACGCCAAAGAGTAAAATGTAAAAGTGACAGTACCGGTGAATACCAGGACATTCAAGCATAAACAACTTTAATATTGTGAGAAATAATAGTAAGTAATTAGCGTGTGCTTCGTAACGGAGCGTTCAGGCGCAGTCGCACCATTCAGTCTATGAGTTAAACCAACGCAGCAGCTGGTTTATAAATCCAGCGCCAGCTGCATGTGTAAAATACAGCGGCTGTGGATGAGAGGAGAGGTGACTGCTGGAAGACAACACATTGTATTTAAGTTTATGTTTTGCTTGCTCAACAGTTTGTTGATAAATGGCTATTAAAACACATTCACAGAGGATTAGAAAGGTTTTGTTTGTTTGTTTTTTCCCAATTCTGATCATTTTGGGACTGAGGATTTTCCTTTGGCACTTGCTAAAACCTCTTTGGGGGGCGCCAAAAATTTCTTTATGCAGAAAAAACCCTGCCTTCTTCACAGCTCTCTGTGACCCCATTTCGTTCCATCAACTTCAGGCTGCATTTCCCACAAGGAGCATTTCAGAATCAGAGTGTTTTGCCTGCCTGATTTTGCTGACATGTATAGATTTTGTTGATTTGGTAATTGGTGTTTGCTTTTTGTGCTTCTACTATGATTAAGTAGGCTACGTAGTTAAATGGTTTATTTTTGTGTCTGTTTTAACCGTGTTTATTTTTTTGTTACGATTGGGAGTCTCTGCAGGGTGTTTTATTTTGAAAATTGACCGGATTCTCTTTGTCGTCCTGTGTCTGACTTCCTGCCTGGTTCGATCTGCTCTGTGCTGCTTGATGCAGCTCCGTCAAAAATAAACCTGCTACCTATTCTCTATGATGCTTCTGGGACGCGCTGCGGCCCCGTCTGGTAGACTCACAAACACTGAGTAGAATGGCCGCGATTAGCTCCGGTGAGGATCTGGAAACCCACAAAGGTTTGCCAGATGTTTATCACAATTTGAAATAAATACACATGCGAAATCCTAAATTTGCTAGTGTGCCCTAAATATATAGCAGTGACACTAAGGGATAGCTCCCATGGTGTATGGGGTATTTACAAATCTCTACCGGTTAGCACATTTCTACTGTCACACAGTATATACCATGATATACCACAACCCTAGTGGTAAGGGGTCACAAGAAACCAATGTTTGGAAGCAGTGTCCACACATCATCTAATCTCCTTACCTAAATGTACAATTTACATTTAGGCCTATTAATTTGGCAAATTGTACAAAGGAGGTGCAATCCAAGCAACCGTAGATAAAGAGAAACCAACTTTATTTTGTCTTAACAGTCGTCAACGTATAAGTTTATAGTGCATTTTCCCCTTAATTTGCTAATTTCTTTCCTAATTTATGATAGTTCGATTAGTGGAATCCAAAAAATCCACTTCTGTCTGTGTTATTTTGCTTTACTATGATATTACTGCTAACTAAATCCAACAAAGTAAATGAGAAGTTTTTGTTTTCTGCTTGTAACTTTCTGTGTGCACAGAAATGCGTGTCCATGTGCTGTACTTTTACCACAGGTGTGAAGGAAAATAACAATGAAGATGAAAGCTCCTAATGATGAAAGCTGGCTTTAACTGGTATTACTGACAAGACCTATCATTACCATACTGACTTCGGCCTTACAAAGGGACTAGACAAGTAATCATAACTGATTGTCATGAGGCAGGATCTCCTTGCACAAAGCCAGTACAACAGATAAACTTTCAGGGTTCAGGGAGTCGAGAGATGGAGGGATGAGTGGATGGATAAATGAGGGAACGGTAAAGGTGGACAGGTAACAGTGGTCTCGGAGCGCTTGAGGCGGAGGGAGAGAAGGGTCATGGTCGTGATCAGCTGGTCAGCCTCCTGCCAGCCGACTGCCCCTCTAGAGGCCAATTAGAGGGACGGCGTGTAGAGCTAGGAACAGTGGAAGACTCCCTGCAGGCGCACACACACACACACACACACACACACACAAATACGCACATCAGTGCTGACACAGGGTTCATGCAATACCAAAGCCTCCAGTTACACACGTTCTGACACACACATATCTTAACAGTAGTGCAGGCACAAGCTGCAAACAGCACATTTCTCTTACTGAGTCACATTTTAGTCTGTTGATGTTTTTTTTTTCATCATGTTTTTAATCCAGGTTAAGATTTTTTCTTTTTTCAATGTTAAAATGATAAATGTACTGACTTTACTCACTGTTGCTTAATCACAGGAGAATTTCACACCAAACAAAACTAAAACACTTCAGTCTTCCGTTAAACACTACCATGCCTATGTACTACCAGCAGGCTAATTACCCATCTAACCGGTAAGTGGAAATGGTCCAATATCAAGTCTAAGTAGACATTTTGAAGACTGCACGGTTAGAACACATATTAATTTTAGTTGCTTTTTATATTTATTTCTGGGTGTTTCTGGGTTCTTTCTTAAAATGAAATAGAGAGGGGAGATAAAACATTCGTTAACAGATTAGTTACCATTGTAGTTTAACCAATCAGAGTAATTCTTACCAGTACGCCAAAATAATTTGTCACATTCTCACCACGTCCATTATTGGCTGTCTTAAACATTTTAGCCAATGTGATTCATTAAAATATAACCGGATTAGCGGATACTTTTAGGATTGGCTCAGGACATCTCTATTAATGATGCTTTGAAATAATTATTGATATCTGTGTGTGGAAATGCGTTAAAAAGATTAGGTTTTCAGTCAAACCTTCTGCAGTCAAAACAAAACTATTTACTCCTCACATCCGACTTCCCAGATGTGAGGAGAAAATATGTTTTTGTTTTATCTATAGGTGTGTGTGTGTGTGTGTGTGTGTGAGAGAGAAATTCGCCTCATAACCTTTTCATCTTCATCTCCACCATCACCCCCCCTGCAGTACAAGAGAGGAGAAAGGACACCCACATTGGTGAATAACAATCAAATGTCAAAAGTTCAAACTTTGAAATGGCTACATTTCTTTCTTTCTGCACAAACACAAACACACACACACACACACACACACACACACACACACACCTATGCAGTCCCTGAAAAGTTGCAACAATTTCCTGCAGCTGAAAGCCTGATTATCTGCCACTGAGCCAATCAGTGCTCACCATTAGCAGTGTGTCTTGACCACTGGCCATATTCTTTGGGTGCTGTGCGGTTAACTTTAAGCCTAATGAGAAGGGAGGAACATTCTAGTGCATATGCAGTATTGATGGATTACACAGAATGACCTTTTAACCAAACCTCCAGCTAGTATATCTATAATCACAGCCAAAGTCTGTTAATCCCTCACAAGCCCCATCCCCTTACCTCCTCCCAGCACACATAAAGATCCAGATATCCTGAAACACCAGCACATCTGCATAGAAAACTGTCATCTCGGCTGACACTACTGTAATCTGTGTGCCTGCAGCATTATGTGAATTAATTGAATTCCTGTGCTGTACTGTACTTTGCAGTGTTTTAAATACAGATGTCATATTGGCAGCTGAATCCAGACCTTTACTAATAAATGAGCATTTGTTGCTCTTACCTATCGTTAAATAACCAGAATTTGGCACAGTGCACATGCTCCTTATATTGCAGTGCCAGCTGCTGATTCCAGCTAAGTGTCAGGCAAAGTTTAAGGGGACATTTGAAATGTTGCCACAAAATTAAGAAGGGAATTTGTTTCCCCTCGGTTGGGTGCAGCTAAAAAATCACTTTCCCCAGAAAACGGAACAAAAATCATTTGAGGCTTGATTATTGATTATACAAAAAATGTAATTGATAATACTATAATACATCACTCAATGGCTAGATTACTGTGACAAATACTTCTTCTGTATGTGTAGAACAGAAGAAGGTATAGGAAGATGATGGTACATCCAGTTTTGCTGTTTATACTATATTTATTAAAATGAACACTATTTTTCCCTTTCAAGCAAGTCTAAAAAAGTGTGTAATATTTCATAAGTTTGGTTGAACTTCGCCATGCATCCTAATTTGAATAAAATAGTTTTTGATGAAAAACCAGCATTCGTGCACAGAGGTTGATGCACAGAGTACAAGGTCTTACATCAAACCATTGTGAAAATTCAGTTGCACCGATGAACTATGCCTCTCGCTCATTACCAGAGCTTGTTTACTTTTTGAAAACCAGCAATCAAAGCAGCCATTAGATATTTTATTGAAAAAAAAACTCCAATGATAAAATACAATAACACCAAAGAAAGTTAACTGGCACTATGTTGATGCCTTTTCACATAGCAACCATTTTCCCTGACACCAGGCTAAAAGCGATGGAGAGCTTACCAAGCGCATTTCAAATGCCATTTTGACCAGTTGGATTGCTCGGTTGAAGCCAGGTGTTGTGTAATATCAGCATTTATTACCCATATTCCGTATACTGACCACACACAGCCCATGCTTTGTATACTTTTTATGCTTTGCTGTTTTTCATGCTGGATTTTTCAGTTTTATCTCCTTTTGTGGACGACAAAATAATAAGATGAGCGTATGCTGTCACATTGCATAGTAGGCACATGTGAAGACAAGGAAACACACTTATCTGTTCCTATCTTGCTGTGTATCATATATCACTTCAATTTAAATTCTCCTCTATGTGTCATTTGTGACTTCTCACAGATGTGCATTTTGCCCAAGCAATATCAACAGAGTTTCGGGATGAATGACAGCATCACTCAATCAACATTTTATCAAGGAACACTCTCTAAACATTGCAATGTTTTTCTTTTTATACCTAATCTCCTGCCTTTTCTGACATTGTCACAATATTTTGCTGCTTGTAAGACACATTATGTTTTTCCAACACTGCCTCACACAGTCTTTCAAGTTTTTTTTTTAAAGCATCCTAGATGACAAATTTCCCATCAGGCTCTTAGCTTGTGGTCTGCCTACACCTTCACTTCCCAAGACACTTGCATTGGGAAAGAGTGTGGGGTCATCTAAAATCCTGTGAAAGAGAGGGCTTTCACGATTAGTCTATTTATAGACCAGAGCCTTTTTTTCCCGTCTCTACTCCTACAGAGATCTAAGAACAGGTACAGAGAGCCATCTCCAAAGACAGACAGACACTTGGATAGAGAAAGAGGGGGATTCAATCTCCCCTGAGAATCAAAGAGAGATGGTGACAAAGACTGAGCACTGAGCTTAAGTACAGGTAGCGAGGTGGAGAAAAAATGAGACTGAGTCCCAGAGTATTTTTATTTCAAGCCACCACTTGTCCACATCTGCAAAAAGAAGCCTGCTATATGGATAGCAAGGTATTTCTTTCGTAATGGGAGGTAGACATATGTGCAGCAGAGCAAAGAGAGCAGTGCCTGTGGATGTTGTACTATCACAGGTGCTTGGGGCTCCAGCCTGAGGCGGCTGTCATTCTCAAACGGTGATGCTCGTATTTTGAATAAGGGAAAATCCACCCTAAAACGTAATGTTGTAAAATTTGAGATCGTAACGAAGTCTCCATTAAGGCTAGAAACCAATCCAATCTATTAATGGTGCGCTGATCGATCGGCCACCGATTGTTATTGGCCGATAATGGCTTTAACTTAAGTTTAAGACAAATTTTCAACAGCAGCTAAAATGGTTTCACTAGAGTCAGCGATCTGAACAGTTTTCAAAGCTAGCTAGCACCAAAGTCCTTTTCAGACAGGAAGCGACTGATGCGCCCAGTTAATCATTTACAATGAGAGTTAATCAGCAACATTTGGCTTTGTGATTTGGTCTCATCAGTCATGCAAAGCAAAACACATTGCTACTTTTTAGTTTTGGTATATTTTTTAAATATTTTGTACTGGGTAAATAACAATGTGCATGTCGCCGTATTTACTTTGCAAAGACTCCCAGTCTGTTTTCTGCCACCACAGTCTCTTTGTACTCCCGTGTTACTTTCAGTAACAGTTCCACTTCGTTGTCTGTGCATGCAAAATAAATTCCTGTGTCTGTAATACTTTCTCCTTTAGCCATATCTTCTGCAACTGCGGAGTAGACCGTCTGCTTCATGTTAACACCAGCATGCGCAGGCCCAGTGTACGTGAACGGCCACTAGATGTGTGTTTTCAGCCGGTTTAATATGGACAGAGATCAACTCTGGTACGCAGCTAAAACGCTGTGGACGGGGAAGATCACATTCATTATAAAACCATAGTAGTGTGGATGTACCTTAACATTACCCCACTCCTCTCCCTACTCCTCTCATGTCAACCCTCCCATTTCCCCCATAAATCTCCCGTATTTTTAACCTTGACAAAATCAGATGAAAACCTGCTGGCCGTGTTTGCTACTCTCTCCTCTGGTAAAGCTGGTGGCAGTATGTAAAACATTTGCTGGGCGGCACCCGCCAATAAAAGAAGCATCTTTCACTCACATAGGCCTATGCCCTTTTTTTTTTAATAAAGTCTGTGCTAAAATTATATACCTTACGTGCGATTGACGATGTGCCAGTAAAGACTACAGTAGCCTCAAATTGTTTTGCATGAATGGTTATGATTATTGACAAGTTAGTTACCATTAATAAATCAGAGACCAATGTAGACTTTGCTTCTTGCACAAGGATTTAACAAATGAAAACAACCCACTGAATTAATATTAGGCCTACACTAGTGGTAAACTATATGAAATTATAATGACTATAGTAACTATAAGTAATATTAACAATATACTAACAGTACAATATGAAATTAACATTGTAGTTTTATTTATTTAAATCTCAATGACAGTTCTGTCTCCTCTCTGTAGCCCACTCTCCCTCTCTCTACCCCCTAAAGCCCACAGAACCTGCATGAGCTTTCCAGAATAAAAAGCAGCTACTTCAGAGTTCATCATCGACTCATGACATTTTGGCTGCAGCCTTTTTTGTTGCAGCTTTTATAGTTGAAGTAAATTTATAAAGATTCTGTTTGTTCTGTTTTTGTAGTTTATTCCACAGAAAAGCTATATTTATTAAGCTATTAGATGTTCGCTCTGGTTTAAGTCTCTAAGACAGAGGGAGTGGAATTTGTTGCCCATGTTTCCTGGCAGTAAAATAAACAGCTGTCATTTCAATATACTTTATCATCTGTTAATTTAATATTTTTTTAGGACTAATTAAATAAATATACAGTATAATGCTACATGATAAATAGAAGGCTTCAAATAGACCCAGTGATCGGTATCGGCCGATACTGCTTTCAGCAATCCGTAATCAGTGATCGACCCAAAGAATCCTGATCGGAGCACCTCTACAATATATTCTCATAAATCATTGAAGACTGAATGTTGAGAAAGGCTACCTTTTACATAACACCGTAATTGACAAATGTAATTTACGTGATTGACAGTTGGGCAGTCAGCTCACAGCTTATGGACAGTCAAGTTCTCAATGGCTGTGCAAAGGAATCATAGATTGCTGATAATTACTAGTTGTAGAGGGGTTTAGGTTTAGCTTCTTTAATAATGGTTTGACATTTGTAGATTGAAGAGCGTAAAGTCACCTCACATCTGTTATATCATCTGAGCCACATTCTATGAGTACATTAAAGGTCACGCAAGTAGGAGTTACGGACAGAGTATTACCAAGATGATACCAAGAACAATGGCTCATTTTCACAAGGCTGTTTGTACTGAAATCTAACAAATGTCATGTGGTTATGAAAAACCCAAGTATTAAACAAGGGCACCATTTAATGTTCAGTCTGAGACACTTTCATTACAGGATTGTGGACTTTTTGTTGTAATAAATACGCCACTGTTATGTTTGGCTCTGTGTCAGACCCTGGCTTGAATCATTGTGATATAAAACCAAAACACTGCATCAGACTTAATTGAGAAATGTCCTGCTTAGGCTATTTTGTCCAACTTATAGTACGTTGGGGGTGGTGGGGGATCAGCATCGGAAATTGTATATGAAGAGTCAACAGAGAATGGATTGCCACATTGGTGTGTTTAAATGTGATTGGTCAGCTGGTATGATTCAGCTGATAAACTCTTGCCTGGTGACATAATAATTTTCTTGTGATGCTTCACTGTCACCATCTAAGATGCAGATGATAACATGCATGTCTCTTTCTCTCTCTCTCTCTGCCTCGCAGTGGTCAGCAGGCCTTTCTATTGGAGAATGTGCCCTGTAACAACGCCACTTGCCAAAGTGTAGGCAGAATGTTCCGCATCCACTGGGACCAATCAGATTTGGGAGCCATCCAAAATGCCGTCATGGCAACATTCTTTGACATCTATGAGGACGTGAGTAGTTTGTATTGAGTAAATGTTGTTTAGGGCTTGTTTTGGTCACACATGCAACTCACCTCCCATTCCTCCACAGTGACTGATATCAGCTATATGCCTACAGTATTAGTATAAGAACTTGATGCCAAATGGAGAAGAAAAATGAATAAATCTCACAGAGCACACAAGGATATTTGATTTCTCTAATGCAGAAAAGTGGATTATGCGTAAAGCCTCATTCAACACTGACGTCAACAAAATGATTTAAGTTTATGGCTTTCCTTTCCTGCTCAGAAGTAATATTCCAGAATTGGACTGAGGACAGGAAAATGTTGTGTTCACTTTAGTACTTGTTCATAATAAGTATTGTTTAAAGTGCATACAGTAGCTTGTGTGCAAGCCAAAGACAAAGCACTATTATTTATTTTCTTTGCATGCTCTACTGCTGTTGTCTTCTAGTCTTTTCATTTATTTCTACCTGGATTTCTATTCATGGTGACAATGGTGTACACTTTAAAATGATGCACGCTTGAGGTACACACAGAACACACAGAGTCTTACACACTTGTTCTTATATATGGAGTGCATGCTTTTTATAGGCTCTGATCACAGATTCCTACACACACTCCCACTCACACACACTGCACATAGTATAGCAGCTGTATCGCAAAGTACCGTATGTGCTTGTCTTCTCAGAATGTATTATGACTGCTAATGTGGTAAGTCAAATCTCAATTCTCTCTCTCTCTCCCTCCCCATCTCTTGCTCTCTCAGTCACTTGAGAGAGAATTTATAAATGGGAAAGAGACGTCGTTGAGGAGAAGAGAAAGAGGGAAGACTTGAGATGATAAGATAATTGTGGATCAGTCACCCAGTATGTTAAAGGGATAAAAATGTACATCAGAAGACGCACACACCATGCTCCCATTGTCCCTTATCTATGTGCCTGTCTTCATTTGCAGGGTATATTAGACATGCTGGTTCTAAGCCAGGCAGAGGGCAAAAAAGACTTGATCATCCATGCTTTAAAGAACAATTTTGAAGCTGATGCCTACTTCGTTAAAGTGATGGGTAAGTGACTGATTTGCCCAGTATACTTTGTCCCTCTACCCTCTCCTTATGCCTAAACCAGTTTATTGGAGGAGCCACATGAAGTAAGAAAAAGGTACCATCTTTCTGTCTTCCTCTTTTACCCAAGAAATACTCTCCAAATTACATTATGATATCTTCTGATTTCAAGTATTTATGTACTTTTTACAATCAAAGCCCCTCTCAGACCAAGTAGAACCATTGAACATGAACAGCTCTTTTCCCACACCTTGAAACCAGCTGGCCATGGCTGTTAACTGTCATATTATTTTGATGTTTAGCCTTAAGCTGCTCAGTTGATAGTGAAAATGGGATCTTGTCTGATCATTTTGTTTATTTCAAACTAAATTAAGTCCACTGACCCCACAAAACTGCTGTAGTAGATGCACTTTTTCCCAAAAGCTCATTGAAAATACTGTCTCAGTCCTCTTTTTCTGGTTCTCCACTATAAGCTTGTGTGTAGTTCAACAAAAATATACTGTAAATATGCACACTGCTCCCAGCCTAGTTAGCACCATTGATAATGCCCTGCTCATGACACAAGAGTGGAAGCAGAATAATGGGCTACAACTCGAAAGTGATCGTGTTTTATATGTTGGAAAGGACAAAGTAAAAGTCCCACATATTGTACTAGAAGTTTCCATTAAGAGGCAAATACTATTTAATACTATATACTATATAAGTTTTTTTCTGTACTCAATACGTCTGATTTATGACTAGATTGTTTTTATGAACTATGTGTGGTTCCTGGTGTTCCTCGTTATTATTGTAAAGTTATAAAATCATTCAAAACCAACCTCAGGCTGAATATGTGGGACTTAGGGTGTAGGTAACTCAGTTTGTAGAGTGCGCACCCCATGTACAAGTCCTTACGGCAGCAGCCCGGGTTCAAATCTAGCCTGTGGCCCTGTGCTGCGTCTCGCCCCCTATCTCTCTCTCTCTTTCTGCTCTGTCCACTGTCCTATCTAATAAGGGCAAAAACAGAAAAGAGAAGAAAATGTGTGACTTGCATTGTGAGCTAGTTCTGATTTCACACCAGATTTGCTCAGTACAGAAATGGCACACACAGTTTGTGCAATATGCTGTATTTCAGTCACACTTTAAACCTGGTATTCACAAAAGATGCCTGACTGGAAGCAAATGTAGCTTCAATATCTGCATGCAATGCTCAGAAATAGTTTTTATATTTTTGGCTCTGCTTTTTTCTCTCAGTTAATAGATTATTATTTCTTTTATTTTCATTTTAACACGTTCTTGTGAAGTCAAAATGTTGGTACAGCGTTAGTACCTACTGGCATTTGAAGAAAGCAAAAATAGTCCCACTCTAGGCTGGCCCTTTGCACAGTCTAATCTGTCACTCTGCTCTGCTCTGCTCATTAGTAGGAAAAAGAGCGTTCATCCCTTTCTGTTCCAGCACAGTTGGTGAACAGTTGTTGTTTTGTCTTATTTGGAAGGGAGGGGCTACAACTGCTCTTCTGCTTTCAGAATCTCACACACACACACAAGAAACACACACATAAATCATCACCATGCCCTTGTAAACACTTAGTATGTATCACAATCAATATTCTTTCTACTGTACATGTACTGTATACACGAATTTGACCTGTCAGCAGACTAAGAATAAAGACATTCCAAGCCTACACTCAAACAAATCGTTTATAGCAGTAGCAAATACTCACAATACCTCCGGGTCACAATAATGAGACTCACAACAAAACAAAATGACAAGAATCTGAAAGTATAGTGAAGAAACAAGCAGTTTGTCATTATTACTAAAGTGATATTTTTCATCTGCTGTCAGAACAAGATAGTTTTGTAATGATGCTCAGTAGAATTTGTCTTGTTCGATGCTATGGAGACCATAAATACAAGAGTTTAAAGGCCCTGCACACCATCACAGGTGGTCTTAGTTAGGGGCTGATTAGACCTTTCCTCAGGTTGAAGATGGGCACAGCTATGCTGGGATGTACATGAGCCCATAATGACAATTTAGATCGCAGTATTGATCAGAACCATCACAATTAGATATTTTCCTCATATCCTTTATCCCTACACCACATGATCCGTATTCCAAATACTGCCCATATTGTAAAGTGTTTGTATGTGGACACTTGTGGACACTAATACACGGGTTGCAGCTGAATTCGATTGAATATCAGAGCAGGCTCATTGTAGTCTAGATTCTGTCCAGGCAAAGTGTCAATAGATAAATATTCTACATTATTTTATATGTCAATAAGCTAAATTATTGTAAAAGAAAGAAGCATGCGCATTAGTAAGCCTGACAGCCTCTGTACATACAGTATGTTTGTGTGACCTTGATTCGTCCCCCTTCCTCCTGCTGTAACATGTTTGTGCCGCCTCTGTAAATACTGCTGTTCTTTTCGTTATCCATGTCTTGTCTCATTGCGGAACATCAAACAAAACGAACACAGATACACCCGAAACCAAAATGCCTGGTTTCCCTGTGTCGTTACAAACACTTTCAGCTCCCCCTCTTCTCCTCTTTATTTGACTTCAGTTGTTATATTTTGGTTGTTAATATTTCATACATGATCAGTGTTTTCTACATCTAGCTGACTACAGTAAGCAAGCAACCAAAATAAAAATGTATCTGTCAAGTGTCACACCCTGTCGACATTTCAATCCTCTCCCCTGTGAATGTGAGCTCAAATGCAGCTTAATAGCCTCGCACCTCGAGTTAAACCCCCCTGAGGCTAAATTGTTTATTTAACGTTCTGTTCAGTCGTCTCTGATAGCATAGCTGATAGCATTACACTGTAATAAGTGAGACTGAGAGTGTGAACTTCCTATTCAAACTTGACACGTTGTCAGCCAGTGATGTGTTTTTGCAGACAGCCTGATCCAGTCCTCCGCTCCGTAAGATGGAATCCTATTTTCTCAAGATGACATCCCTCAACCCTCCCCTGAGCATTATTGAACAACACGCGCTGAAGGATTGACTTTGTGTCGGCCTTGATGTGTGTGTGTGTATGTGTGCGCATTTATGTGCATGTGAGTAAGATCCCATGATGCACATGGACTTTCCAGGCTAAATCCATCACAGGTTGGCTTCAGACAGCAACCTTGCCTCTGTGCCTGCTAGAGGCCTGGACTCTTGCTGGGCTTTTCACACCGAGATGGCCTGAACCTGTACTGGTCTGACATCTTATCCTCCCATGCGCCCAAAATGCAATAGTTCACTCACCAGCGCATTCCATCAAGACCCTTACCTCTGTATGCCATAGCATATATTATTTAGGAGCAGGCTAGAGGTTTTCTGAATGCAGCTGAAGACCAGGGGAAGACTTGGCAGCTGCCATTCTGTAAAAAAAAAATATATATATATCCTTGAAAGCTGAGGGCAAAAAAGCATATCAGGCCTGTATGTAATTTTGTTTTGACACTCCTTCAAGGAAGGTTCTACTGAAAGTTGTTGTTTGAATGTTATTCAGTGTGTTTGTTGCAGTTCAGTTTCAGCCCCTGTGGGTGTTTTCTTGGCAGATACTCGTGCAGTTGCAAAGTTTTCATGGACATTAATGGACATTCACTTAATGTTACTAACTTAATGTTGCAGATTAGATTGTATTTAGACAATGGAGCAACACTGACATGTAGCCTTTTTTATTTAACTTGTTTAAATAAACTTTTTACTTTTTATTTAACTTGTATTTTTAGCCTGGCTAGTTGTATGGCTCTAGGGATGGCACTGGACCTTTGGTCCAGACTGAAATATCTCAACACTGATGTGATGGATTGCCCTGACATTTTATTCAGACATTCATGGTCCCCAGAGGATGAATCCTACTGATGTTGGTAATCCACTGATTTTACATGACCGCAGTTATGTTGAACACAAACGACGTGCAAAGAAAAAAGAGTTCTATTAAGCAGTATTCACAGGTCTACTCAATTTGTCACAGCGCAGCACAGGCAGAAATGATTTATCACAGCTATGGGAATTAATTAATAATAAGCCTCACAACAATTCGAGCTGCTCACACCGCGACAAATACTGAATGCCATCGGTTGTCCGCCCCAAAGAAAGGATGCCAGCCTTAAATGAACACCAGTGAGTTTGATTTATCTTGTGCATTGTCCTTTGAGCTGGGCGGTGAGAGTAGCGCCTGTTGCGTCGCCAACCGTACGACCGCTCTGAATTAGTTTTTGTTCATTTCAGGTAATTAAACCAAAATACTTAAAAGTTGATGGTTATTGTTCATCTCACCGTCCTGTATTCTTTACTCTCTCTCCTTTCATTTGTGTTTACCTTCCTCCTCTTCAGTGTCTGTCTTTGGGCTCATATTAGATTAGACAAACCTTCTTGACATTCGGCAACCTATCAGTAGAAGAATAACGACCATGTGATCTTGGCAATAGTAAAGAAGACCTGTCCAATGACACTGAGCCAGGCCAAGTACAAATTATAAAAATTCTTATCGGATTGCGTCCTCTTGTATTGCGGAGGTCGTGTCTGTAAAAATTTCTAATACTCAAGTGCGTCATAATCATCAGGGTTGCTCATTAATTGATCATTAATCATCCCGCCAGTGTTGGTGTTCACTCTCCATTAGAGTTTGTTCGGTTGACCACATTTTGAGTCCTGTCTAAATATCCTCAGGTCTCTTTAGGATCAGGTGTAAATTGGAATTGATTCCTTGAATAACTTCTTGCACAACAGATTTGGGTAATTTTTTCGAGGGACATGGTGATCACATGCATGCGTGTGAAGTCTTACGCAAAGCAAAGTGGTTCCACTTTAAGCTATAAGAGACAGCTCACAAAGCAGTTGCAGGGTGGACAGATGGACGGGTGATTACTGCTGAGGAGGGAGGAGATGGGAGAAATTGTAAACTCCGAAATTAGAAAGAGGAGAGAGGGAGGGAGTATCTCTGCATGAGCATTTTGAAGTGTGTGTGTGCACGCGCGCGTTCCTGTCTGCGTGCGTGTGTGTCCATAACGTAAATTACATTTTAGTGTTAGGCAAGTACTGGTAGGGGAAAGTCTCCAGGGAATGAATATAATCAATATCAATATAATGTTAATGTTTCTGAAATTGATGGAAATACGACTGTGTGTGTGTGTGTGTGTGTGTGTGTGTGTGTGTGTGTGTGTGTGTGTCCGTCCGTGGGGGGTGAAGAGAGAGACTGACAGGCAGAACTGTAGGAGTTGATTAGTTTCCTGCTCACTTATTAGGATGCAGATTAGCTGCATTGAGAAACATCTGGGAGCTTTTCTCAGTCCCATCTCCTCCCTCCACTTCTCACCTCCCTCAGTTCCCCTTGTTTACCAAATCTAGCTCTCTTCTTTCCACATGTTCTGCTCTCCCCTTCTCTCCTTTCCTCTCCTCTCTTCTCTCGCTCTCCCATCTTATCTCATTCCTGCCTCTTTCATTTCCTCTCCTCTAACCCTTTTGAGCGTCTGTTTTTATCTCGCTCTCACCTCTCCTTCACTTTTCTCTTGTTCTCTTCGGCAAAGGTCTCGTTTCCTGTCGTTGTGTCTCCTCTCCGCCTCTCTGTCTGTCAGTCAGAGCTGTCTTTTATTCCCTCTTTTCATTTTGTTCGAATGACAGCGAAGAGATTTACATGAAGTCTTTCAGTGTAGCTCTGTTGTCCGGAGGAGGATTTAACTGGAGGCTGTATATTCAGATTGGTTTTTCAGTGTCTGCTGCAACACACAAAGACGGCTGAGTGGGAGTGCCTGCTCCAATGTTTGTCAAAATAGCATCCTGCACCAGCTTATGTTCACAGTTGAAGTCATAATGGCTCTGCCTGCAAATGTAACAACAAGCAAGACATATAACACATTTATTTATTACCTACATACCCATATTTCTAATCCCCCTTGCCCAAAAGCCAAATAGAGGGTTGATAGAATACACAGGCACTCAGCTATTTACTCTTTATCGTGTCAGCTATTGCAGATCCTGACCAAAATAAACAAAAAAATCAATCAATAGCTGGTATATGTCTGGTAATATAACTCCATTCTTCATCCTCTATTCTTTTCAGTGTAAATAAAGAGGAAACTTACCAGCCTTAGCCAACCACCGGTCTTACCCAGCAGCAGGGAGGCCACTGCGATATAGCCTCTTTGAAGCCAGCCTAAATCAATTTCAAGTTTTATCAAGTTCAATTTTATTAGTGTGGGCCACATCCACTGAGAATTGAGGTAGCAAGAAGGTGGACCAATTAGCAAATTATAGTTAGTGGTTTGGAAAGATGAAAACAACAAGGAGTACATAATTTCCAATTAGACTTAGACACTATATTTGATTTGTGGCTCTCAAGGCTAATCCAATCACCTGCAAATACATTTTGCTCTGCGGCCATTGACAACACTCCTAACCCAACCGAGGTCCCACTGAGCCTTACCAGGCTACAATAGGCAACTAACATTTGCCCTCATGGCCCAGAACGCCTTACAGGTGTCTTGACCATGTTCTTAAAAATTTGTATCATTCTGAGATTTAAATAGGCAGTGCATTCTGTCTTTTGAGTCTTTGATAATTCAGATTCAGTGGTTTCACTTCATGTAGTTTGCTTGAATATACATTATATTTGATTTCCTGTGCAAGTTTTTGAAAAGCACATTTGATCTTTTGGTGCCACAACTGGAACACCTACCTACTTCCACTGCTTTTTGGTTTTGCCAATGCAGTACAAGACAACAATATAACATAAAGGAGGTGGCACGGGCTGTTTCAGTCTGCAAGTGCCTTGGTTTTAATATTATTTCTGAAAGAGAAATAGATTGCTACAACCCATTATTTGCTCTAATTTTACAGTAATGTGTTGCCTACCAAAACCAGTATGGATGAAGAGAACATGTTCTCGTGTTAAACTTTATTCTAATTGATATGGCTAATTAACGTGGTGGTCACATTGCATTTGTAGCTTTCATCCAAAAGTGAAACACAGTGGAAGCCATCGGCAGCTGTTCAGGGACAGTGAGCATACAACCGCGCTATAATGATGTTACCCAAATTGAACACTGAGTAAGGAGGGCTCCCTCTGGGATTTAAATCCCCACGGTGGTGCAGTGTCCTGTCTTACTTCCACTTCCACCAGAAAAGTAGCCATTAATGTATGTCTAATGGTGACAAATAGGGAATTTTTCTTTTAGTTTTCAGAGACATTTTGTCAACTTTTCAGGTAAATGTAAATTTTATTGCAAAGATTTTGTAATAAAATACAAATGTTTAATGCTACATAGGCTTCGATTTACCAGACAGAAAAGTGTTCACACATTTACATACACATGCATATTGTATTTGCGTACCATATGTGACAATACTGTGTATATCGTCCTTGTAACATGGATTACCAAGCCACGAGCAGGTGGTCATTTCCGGAGTTGCTATTTAAGACCAGATGTAAGCTCGCTGTCCCTCACTGTGTGTGTCTTTTGGTGTGTGTGTGTGTGTGTGCTGGGGGAGGGGGGGGACTTGTGCCCATGTATGTCATTAAGCAGCCCTGCAGTCAGCAAACCCAGCATGAGGACAATGAGAAGTGATGAGCATCTCATAGCAAATGCCGCTCAGCTGTCAGATTGTTGTAGTTGCGTGTACAGTGTGTGTCTGCTTGGCTAGCGCTGACGCAGCATGTCATGTTCACCCGTCAAGATCTGCTCATCGCATTTTGCTTTTTATGTACGTGTATATCTGTTTGTGTGCGCATGTGACGTTGGCTGACCCAGCGGCACAGGACTGCGTTGTGACGTGTGCATGTGGTTACCATGGCTCCCTGTAGTATCTCTTTATAGAGTTTCAGTGAGGATGTAATTACAGGTGATGATCCAACCAAATAAATGCAACCTCTCTGTCACACACCAGACATGTCAAATAGTGTATGCATCTGAAGTAGAGGTTCACAAAGACCCTTCATCTGGTTTTGTAACTGAAAGCTGAAAACTCAATAATCTAACAATGCCATGGCCTGGGAAACAGACAAATCTGCAAGCTCATGTTTTATTTTTTTATTTTTAAGTTTAAATCGAAAGACAAATGCAATTGTGGACTTGGAGAATCGTGACACCCCTATTGTTGATTTCCAACTCTCCTTATTTCTTTACGTAATTAAAATAGGTCAGGAGGAAGGTAGTATTTTAAATTCAGGTTAGTATTTTAAATTTACCTTTAAATACTTCATCATCATTGAATTTTTCTAGCAAAAATTTTAAAAGTCAATTGCCTATGTAACCGATGGAATCTCAAACCTAATTCAGGTTTTACTTTCTGCAAGATGTCAAGCATTTGCCAGATATTCATTAGAAAGTTAAATTATTGCTTGTGCTCAATTAATTTTTAATGTTAATACCTCAGCCTCAAATAACACCTCAGATGTAAAGTACATTAATCTCAGTGGAAGTGGAAGTGGAAGGCTTACATACAGAATATAAAAGGCTAATTCTCTGCATTTAATATCATCATCATCCATCTGAGGAGTCTAGGGCACACATGCAATGATTAGTTTTAAGAAGTTATTTTTTAGGGCAGTCTTGTCCCTACATTTCTGAAACTTTGATACAAACACACCTGGCATCTAGCAGCAGTAATACTGTAACACTAAAGCACACTACACCAATAAGTATTAAGTTCTTGGTGGTGCTGAGAAATGACCTAATTTTTAGTTTCCCAGACCACAAACTGGCAGCACGGATTAAGAGCACAGAGGCCCCCCTTCAATAATGGCAGACTACTGTGTATTACAAAGTGATGCATTTTCATCCAAAGCCATCAGTGCTCCTTCATTGTTAAATCTGAAATACGGCTACCTGGCAGCTGTCGCTGAAACTCAGCAAAGGTAGAAGTCCATCTGATCGTAGAACCTGACTTTTCTAATCATTACACTAGCCAAAAATCCAAGTAGTGTGCTGTGTTTGCTTCGGCCAAATATTTCTTCCTAGGCAGAGGCACCCACCACGAGCTCTGACCACATCTGATTTAATAAAAACTCTATTTAAAAATATTATTTCTGGCTTCAAACGGAGTATAACTCTAGTTCTAGCCCTAAACAGAGTCTTAAATCTTAATAATTTTAGTGTCTACTTTTTATGTAACTATTTTAACCACTAAACTAAATCAAAGCCCAACTCTTTAATACAAAGCATAAACTTCCTGATCCTTCTGGAGGCCTGGAAAATACCTTTTTTTTTCTGTTGCAACATTGTGTGTATGTGATTTATGTTTTCTCATTTAGACATAAACATGCTATTCCTATTTTTCTCACACTCACACGTGGGCCATTTTGCTCATGCAGACTAGCGATTGTTCAGTAAGACGCTTAAAACCAGAAAAAGAGCATGTACATTTGCACACGGTGTTCATGAAGCGGGTGCTCACTAGCTGCCTCATTGTCACAATGATGAAACCACATGCACATGCGCACACACACAGAGTGCACAGGCCAGTTCATTCTCCACTTGATTAGTTTAGTCCTGAGAAGGAGCTGCCATCAGTCTTAATATTACACTAGAAAATAGGCTAGCTCAGTCCCAAAGAGACGGTATGTGCTGTACTGTAAGTGTGTGTGTGTGTGTGTGTGTGTGTGTGTGTGTGTGAGAGAAAGACTGTTGTATTGGCAAGAGACAAGTTCTGTTCCCCATAGGATGTGTGAGAGCTATTCCAGGAATCTTGTTTTATCCATGGAGGAGCTGTTATGTACTTGTTACTTGTCAACCAAGGATTGAAGTATAGAGAACAATGCGGCCTCACAGAAGAAACACTAGATTCAAGCTTCCTCTCTCTCTCTTCCTAAATGTAGTGGCGAACTTGCCTCACACACACACGCACACACATACACATGACTCAGACTCATCTACTTCCTGGAGAGAGTTGTGAAAGCCTTCTGCATTCAGTGTATGTGTTTCCTCTCTCTCTTTCTCTTTATGCATCAGTAAATTTGCGTCATAAAATTCTTAATGTACCGTGTGTACCTTATGTTCAAGACTTTTCAGTGGCTGTGTAAAGACCTCTGACTAAAAGTGGCTCCTTGTTTTGTTTTTGAACTTGAACTTTATTGTGTTTTTGACGGGGGGGGAAAAAAAAAAGAAGAAAGGAGTTTGGCTTGGGGCGAGGGGTTCTCTGACAGTGTTATTTCCGTGGAGTGCCCAGTGTGATTTAGCTTTATTACATCAACACTGGAAATTAAAATGTCACTTAAATCTGATATTTTGTTTTCATCAATTCTTCTCGAATGTGTCCATTTAAATTGACAGTAAACACCTCGTCTCAGTTTTTTTCCCCATAAGAGAGTGTCCTGACAGTCAGTTTCTGACGTACAGTAAATTTGTAGTCAAGCTGCAAATCATTTGTTCTCCTTGATCCTTTAATGCACCAAAATCTTTTCTCTCTTCCATGGTCTTTTCTAAGTTGAGGATACACTTCACGTCACTCTTACTCGGGATGTATTTTAATTAAAATTCGCTCTCAGATTAACACTAACAATGACACAAGTTCAAAGTTGGTGCTGTAGCCCACAGAGATGCAGTAGCTCCTCTGAGAAGTGCATTTTTACGCACTTTATTTCATTCTTAGCTGGCCTGTTAATCACACAAGCATAACGAGAGAAAACCGCTGAAGTGAAAATGGTCTGTGTGAGAATAGTATGTATGCTGGAAAATTAATTGTAAAGAATAATGCAATACGCTGAACTTGGCCCTTAAGGGAGGATGTTCTTTAGTTTGAGAACTGTGCTGTGAGCTGGTGGTGGTGTGGCTTTGAGTCCTGCTACAGTCTTTGTCCTATGTCCAAGGTTCTCTTTCCCAAAATGAGACTGACTTCAAACAAATGACAGTCTAATCCCTCTGCCTTATTGATTGACAGTGTCAGCAACAGGGGTGCCTGTAGTCTGACCCCACAGCATGAAATTCAAACAAGCAATGAATAATCTGTGATTATTGATCATCGTGTCCTTCATAGATGACTTTGGACCATAGTCTGTGATGTGTTGATGTGCTGTTTGCGTGGAGTTGATGAGTGGTATAATTACATGCAGGGATTCTGAACACATTGGTGCATTAGGCCTAGACTTAGTCACTCCTAAAAGGCTTTGATCTTTTCAGAGCCAAATAACCTAATGCCGTTTTAGTTTCATTCAGCTTTATTCAACTTTTCTCAACTTCTATAGCCAGAAACAGCCTTGGGCTTTGGGAGCTTACTGCATTCATTTTAAAGGTTTCTCTCTCACTTACGTTACCACGGTGAGTAAATATGTAAAGACATAATTGAAGTTTTTACAGTCACATTAAATGATGAATGGTGTGTGGCCACTGCACGCCATTTTTGATATCTCTGACTTGAAAACATTTTGCAGCCCTCTCGTGTTACAAACAACCACTTACCATTTTCTAGAATACCCATGGGATTAGTAAATATGCTTTGAAAAGCAATGATAAATTACTGCAAAAACAAAGGCCTTAATTAGAAGGTTAAAAGTGTTTTTTCCTCATAAAATTAAAATTTCTAACTGAAGCCTGTTTTACCAGCATGTTAAGTAGCAGCTGATGTGCAGTGTGGTCAGTTAGGGTCAAGGAGCACATGTTTGTCTTTGATGGGAGCTCCATCTAAATTCTGCTTCGGGCATATACTTAATAAGATTGTGAACTTCAAAGCAGCAAGTTTTAAAAGAAGAAAATCCTCTTGTTTATTCACAGAAAGTGATGGCAGAAGGGTTACCACTTAGTGTGATCAGAATACCAGAAAATGGTGCAGTGCAGTCCTCAACCCTGGGCCACTATGGCATTTGCATACAACATTGGCATAATTAGTCACACTTGAATAATCCAGTGCTAGCAGTCATTTTAGAATCAAGTTGCAGTGATGCTTTACTTGGACGCAGTGCTGCTTTCAGCTAAGTTGTTGTGAGCATGCTAACATGCTCACAACAACGCCAACGTGCTAATGTTCACCACCTTACTTTAGCGGGTTTGTATGCTAACATTTGCTAATGTATAACAAGAACTAAATGCAAAGTACAGCTGAGGCTGATGGGAATGTCATTAGTTTTGCAGGTATGTGGTCATAAACTAAAGTGTTGGACATATTACATGTTTGACCTGATGGTGGGCCAGAATGAATTAGTACGGGAGACCCAAAGTTACTGCAGTTCCTCCTTAGGGGCAGCATGAATGTCTTTTCACATTTAATGGCGTTACAAATATAAACCTCATGCTGGCACTAAAGGAAACATCAGGTGTTCACCAAAGTCAGTGGGATTCATCCTTTCATCCAGTAGTCGTTGAGATATTTAGAAAACAGTATAAGTAGTGAAACTGGAGGTTGATTGTCATAGATATTCTTCACAAGTGCACAACATACAGCAGAGGAAGTTGAACATTTGTGTGATATGAACAGCTCCTTTTGCTTCATAAGGTGTGCCAGTAGAAACAAATATAGACTTGTGTAAAAAATAAAAGTGCGAGAGAGAGAGGGAGACCGAGAGTGGGTTGTTTATTGACACAAGCGTCTCTGAGATGTTGTGAATTTGTGACACATTTGTTCCTTGAGACAGCACTCTATAAGTGCTTCAGAAAACACTGTCAGTGCCAGTGGGTCTAAATTCCCCTTTAGACTCATGTATTATTGTCATTCATTAATGCTTAATGGTGTGCTGCACAGTTCTATAAATACCATGGAGAAGAATGAATAGAGGAATCAAGGTGATTACAGAGCTATTCACGAATAAATTGGGATTGAATGAATGGCTGAATGGAGATCATGTAACAGGGAACAGTCCACAAGTCAAGTGACTTGTGCATGATTCAGGGTCACCTGCCATTGTTCCACATTACTGTACAGCAACCTATTTTTAAGGGCCTTCACATAACTGAACATAACCTAGTTACAAGACTATAAAAGCGTTATACAAGTACAGATCGTTTACAGTGCTTAGCTTTGTTCAGATGGGTTATTGGTGTGTGTACAGTAAATATTAACATGTTTGTGGTGAGTTAGTGATGACCAGTCCAATACCACACTGATCCACCCACTCTCTCTACATGATCAAGCTCGGAGCACTGTGATGGTCCCTTTGGACATGTACATTGAGTTTGGCTGCTGCTCAGTACAGCGCTAGGTGTAGACATTATTAACAGAACATTGGGCTTCAGTGTGACTCCCATCAGGCAAATCAAGGCAACCTAGACCCAAGACCCTATTGGCATGCTAATAAAGTCACTTCTCTAATGACTGATTAGAAATTCAGCGCATTTTGTCCCCGCTCCACTTGTACACACAAATGAGTGAAATGCTCTCTTAGCATGCACGTATACAGCCACACGCAGAGTTTATAGTTTGCACATTTATTTTTTATGTTTCTCATTTATTTATAACCCTCCCTTCTTTGATTGTCTGTCTTCTCCATATTCACCTGGCACACAGTTAAATTGCATGAAATAAAATGTGAATGTTTATGTTTTGGCTGTCAGTGGAAAATGTGAAAAATATATATTTCTCTGTGCGGGTTTGACCCACTTGATGTTTGATACATGTTGATACTGTGGCCCTTAGGGCACACCAACAGCACCATCGCACATGACACTTGTTCCACAGCGGAGTGTGTTATTGTGTTGGACATGTAACACACGCTGAGCAACATGTCTAACTCTGTCACCTCTGTCTTCCTCAGTGCTCAGCGGCCTCTGCTCCAATGACTGTCCAGAAGATGTCAAGGTAAGAAATCTGTCTGTGTTGGTCCACTTTTCTATTGAAAGCATAAAAAAAGTATTGTGTGGTAGTACAGTTTCTTATCTGTCTGATCAGTCTGACCAGATGTGTCTGTCTGGGTGTATTGTCTGTAGTCGTTACCCTTTCATGCATATATCTTTATATTCTTCCATATTCTCTACTCAGCATTTTTTTTTCAGCAGGAACAGAGAGATAGGCTGTAATATCCCTACCGCTGGCTAAACTACATGTCTATGGGGAGGATCGACTTTATATTCAGGAAATTAGGGAAGGGGATTTGAATGGGTGATGTGTTTTTGAGCTCTAGGGCAGTATAAGCTCCTCTTGATATGTAAAGTACGTATCTGTTAGTGCAGCCTGGAAATAAATTACATACAAAATGGAAACAAAAGTAAGTTAGTTTTGTTTTTATGTGATGAAACAGAACTTGATTTCCACCTGTTTGTACCCCTACCCACCCTCATTCTTTTTATAACAGACCTTCATAATACAAGTCAGTAGCCCATGCTTACTGTACTGAATCTCGTGCTCTTCCTTGTGGTTTGCATTTTCCAATAAAATATCAGTGTAAGAGCAAAGAAATGCCTGGTGCACGCGCATGTTTTCCATCTCCTGTCCTTGGTAAATATATTTTGAAGTTTGTTGCTTGTTGTTGGACGGCTGTAGTCTCTGCTGAGACTGGGCTTGTATTAATCAATTTAAAATAACAGCTAGCCGTTGGTAGTTTACCTTCTTGTAGGCGTCAAAGGTGTCAGCCAGACAGTGTTCATCCGTTTGACACAAACAAGCTTCTGCGAGGTGAAGTTAGGTCTATCAACGTGATCCCACAATGTCCAAACTCAGAGCAATCAAAAAAAAACACATCAACAGAGGTAACAACAAAAGATGACCTTTTGTATTACTCCTTTAGAAGGCATCTATTCTAATATCAAATTAGCACATTGATGGCTATTAAAATCCTGATCAGGCCAAGCAATGACACTAATTGTCCTCCATAAGGGTAAAGAACCCAAATTTTTCAACCAGTGTTGGACCCATTCATGAGTCTCCTGCTTCTTGCTGTTAGCAGAGACTCCATTATGCAGTGTAGTGCTTACATTTCACTGATAAACCTGAGAATTGCTCTGAATTACGTCAAAAGTTGAGATTCAGTGTCATCTCTGTCTGTCCATGTGCACTCTCCTTCTTTCTTGATCGCCCACTCATGCACACTTTCTATGTCGCTCTCTCCTTCCTTCTCTTTCGCCCTCTCAATCTTTGTGGGGAGATAGGTTAAATTAAATTTAAACATCTCTTTGAATTTAATTTCCGTTTCTGGTAGCAACGCCAGTTAGACCACGGTCGGGAGGAGGGTGGTGAAGGAGGGTCGGCTGCTTTGACCCATACAGACAGACCAAGGACGCATGACCAGCCTCTGTCTGAATGGGGTCTATGGTTTTGCATTAAAAACATACCGTGAGCTCTTGAACTATAATGCTACGTTTTGTGTTAATTGTAGCCATCAGTGTACGGAACAGTTAGCTTTAAACTCCTTTTATCCATCCCAGAGAGCTCGTGTCTGATGATGATGTGCAAACACGGACAGAGAAATCTGACAGAAACACGGTGACGCTTCTTATACAACCTTTCACCAGTGGAAAGCCCTTTGCAAAAGACATTAGCTTTGACATCGACAAGAGGCTGCTGGTATTAGAGTTGTTTTGGTTTTCTGTCTGTCTGCTCTTCCACCCGCTTGTTGTCTAACTGAAAGGTATGATGAATGCAGTAGACGAGTGGAGCTTGCGGCTGTTTCTACTCCTCTCCTCTCCCATCCATCACCCCCTCTATCTTTTCATTTCACTCTCCCGCTCCTCTTCTTCTTAGTCACACCTCTCTTCCTCTGTCTTTCTTTCAGCCCACTAATCTGCTCCTCTGTGGCTCTCGCATCTCTCTCTGTTTCTTTTTTTGACCTCATTTCTATTCCTCTCTCACCCGAGTGTCACAACATAAAGGGCCAAGTCTCTCTTGCCGTTGTACATGTTTGCATGTGTTATCGGCTCGCAATTAGCTGAGGACGGCTCGACGGATCTCTTCATTTGCTGTGATCGTTTCTTTAGGAAGAGATAATATGACCCCTGTGTGTCCACCCGCACAGCACAACACGAAGCCGTCACACTCGTTTACGCTCCATCAGATTCAAGCCAGCTAGGTCAGACATTTGTCGTGTCACCTAGTGAAAACAAAACTGCTCAAGGTCACTGTGGTTACACCATGCCTGTCTGTCCTTCTCCCCACTCTCTCTCTCTCGTCTTTCTGTATTTCTCTTTCACCGTCGTCTTTCGCCCTTCACTGATAGACAGCTGATGTGGAAAAATACTTGTCAAAATCTGTCACTTTTGTTTGTTTTTTAATTTGTGTTTGCATGTGTTTTTTTGCAGCCTTTTGGTGTTAACCAGCCAGGTCCCTACGTCATGTATACCACAGTTGACTCCAACGGCTACCTGAAAAATGCCTCTGGTAAGTACTTTTTTATTTCTTTCCCACATCAGACAGAGAATAGCCAAAGAGGCATTTATTTTTCTGAAAACGTTGTTGCCTGAGCTTTTATACATCAGGTTTATTAATAACTAAACCTCCTAACAATGACAGCTGTCTTTAGTCTAGCTGAACACCACAGAGTTTGTGTTGGATGATTTTAAAACAACCGAGAATGAGAAGAGGGACGTATTGATTTTATTTTCTTGCTTTTCTTCTCTTTTTTTTTTGCCTCAAAGACAAAGGCTGAAGCAGAAAGGGCAGCTAAAGAAAAGGCAAAAAGAAGGTCCTTTCAAAGACTGTGGTAACTGAAGGGAGAATGAATCTGCTTAATAAGGCTGTAATGCTCACTCCAGATGCTTCTGGAGTGTGTGCCTGGTTCACATTTATTCTGTCTACATTTGAAAGTAATTATAGTTTGTTAGGTGCTGAATAACTTTGTTTTTCTATACCTCTGCTGTAACATATCTAGATGTTAAACTGTTACAGGAATATTAGTATTCAACTATTGCTTGTCAGGATTGAGTTTTAAAAGATGAATCCAAGTTAACCAGCACAATCAATCAAATATTCAGCCTGGAGTTATTGCAGTGCCACTGTCTATGGGATACAGTTTTCTCATAGTTTCACAGAAAAATACTGTGAAAGCTTGCAAAACACTGGAGGCCCTTTTTTCCTCTGAAGTTTATTCCACAGTAAAGCAACACTCAACAAGCTTTAGCTTCCTCATTTTTCTCCTCATTTAAGTCTGAGGTAAAGATCTTTCGTTCCGTCCTTCTTTACTTTTTTAAAAGCTATATAAGCTACTTTGTTTTGCAGCAGTGAATTACCTGCTGTCCTCTTTATATTTGTCACTTTTTTGACATAAAGTTTATAAGGGATGATGATGATGATAATGATGATTATGTATGGAACTAGTTAGAACCGGATGATCAAGATCATTGGAAGTAAAAAGGCTCTTGTGAGACTCACCTATTTGACACTTTTGACATTCTATCACGCCATACATCAATTTTCTCACGCAGTGATAAAAACAAATGTATAACTGATGACCTTGAATCGCTGCGTGAATCATTTCTGCCCCGCTGATGCGACACCGGCGTACGCCGTGATCGTAATGAAGTGGACCTACCTCGCGCTGTGAGTCCAGACAGTTGTAACGAGTGGTAATATAGCTGGTAGAGTTTTGCAATATAAACATGTAAAAACTGAGGTGCAACCTTGCTCTGTTTGAGACTGTCAGCTGTACTTTATCGGAGCTGCCGAAGTTAACCTGTGTGGATTTGTGGTGAGATTTCTGCCTGATCAATAGTGTTTTTACTTAGTTTCTTTTATCACCTCTGTGCTCTACCAACTGAGCTAACTGCGCCCCAAAATTAAGTGTTTAATTCTCAAAATTTTCATATAATTCAGCATTGAAAATTTCTTAAAAACAGTGTTAAAATCTTGTTCCGTCTCGTTCTCGTGAACCCAATATCGTGTCTCATCTCATCTCGTGAGCTAATTGTTTCGTTACACTCCTATCATTAACTGAGTTTTTGAATTTTCAGTCTCAAAAAGCTCCACTTCATGTATTTCTCAAAGGGCTGCTCCTGTTAGTTGTTGTTGTTAAACAGTCCTGTCAACATCTGGCTGTGTTGTGTACTTTTAGGAATACACAAGGTACCACATTGTAGGTAGGAGGTTTTGGTCACAGTTCACCGTCTCACATACTCTTAATTATGACCAATATTAATATCAGTCCAGTTTTTATTGATTGTTATGTCGTAATGTGTAGGATCACCATGTCTCAATAGGATGAGAAATTTCTGAAATCCTAGGGGCTGATGAACACTACCTTTCTATGGAAGACTAGAAAGATACATAGGTAGAGAGAGGCAGACCACAGAAAGATAAGATGAGACATTGAGGACGGCAGTGCTGTGCTGTATTAGCTGCAGTTAACCTAGTTGATGTTACATTGTGGGAAGGACACAGAGCTAGATGAGAACAAGATGCGCTGACAGCCTGGGGTCAGGGATATATATAGTCTGTGTGTGCGTGTGTGTGTTCCTGTGTGCAGAATAATCCCACTTTGTCAGATTTCATTGTTTCATATATCTGTTGGCACACTTGGAGTATATACATATTTAAAGAATGAGTAGACAGATCACAGGCTAACATCATTATTATTTCACGACCATTAGACAGATATAAGCTCCTGGCTACGCAACAGTGCTTTTCCAATGGCTGCAGAATATTCACTTGGGTGCTCTGTGTCCAAGCCCAAAACACTAAGTGGACAAATATTTACACCACCTGTGCTGTATTTACTTGTCTTAAACCATAACAAAACTCAGTTCTAGTCCCTCTCACTCCACTGGTTTAAAATATGCAGTGAAATGGGCATAGAGAGAAACAGTAGAGAGTGGGGGAGATTGGATGAAGGGGGAGGGCTATCACCACCTGCCCACACTGCACTGAGATAATGGAGAGTGATACAGAATCCCACTGAATGTGGAGGCGGTGACACTTTATAATTCATACTAAATTGAGACACTGAAAAAGATCCAGTAAAGGCAGTTATTTATGTAGGGAATTAGTTTACACATGTAAACATTTACTTTACTGCTTCTGATCGTTTTAAAGGCTTTGCAGTCCTAAATGGCCAAAAGTAGGTGGATCTACCACTCTTGTGGGAAGGCTTTTAACAAAATGTTTGAACCTGGCTTCAGAGATTTGCTCCCATTGAGTCACAAGAGCATTAGTGAGGTAGACCGGCTGACGGTCTGCGTTCCAAATCATCCCAAAGGTGTTGACAAAACCTTTTCCTAATCAGCTTTACAGAGCTTTATAGTGATTCCGGAGTTAATAGGGACTAAGGTCAAAGCTAAAAGAGAGTAACTATTGGCCTTAAAGAGGCCAATATTATAAAGAGGCCAGAAACACAACTCCAAATTAATGATAATGTTCCTCTGTAATTGCTGGATGCGAAAACAAGAAATTGCCCCTCAGTGTGTTGTCACAGCTGGAAAACGAATGAACACTTATTTAGCTTGTCCAATTCAGCATCTGAGTCAGTTTTGTATTCTGCTAGATATGATCAATACATACGGTATGTGACATGAGGGGTGATGGGGCAACAATGCATACAGGCAATCAGTACAGCTGACTATAATTAATGCTAATTTAATGTTAATAAACCCCAAACAGACCGTTTCATTAACAGTGGATGTGGAAATCTGGAAACCAAATTATTATCAATTGGCAAAACCAATTTTTCTCACAAAAATAGGAAAATCCCTCCCAAGCATTCTGAGAGGTGAAATGAAGTGGGATGATGCATACTAGCAGAGACGTTTTGTAGAGGAGACACGCCACTTTAACTATCCTAAATACAACTCTATAGAGAGGGTCTGTAATGCCAAAGATGGCGGATATTCCGCCTCTCCCACTAGAAAGCCAACTGCCGAGATGGGAAACATATTTAAGCCAATCGTGTGGTTCCACTGACAGAATGGTCTACTACGCATGTGTCACTACTACTGCACATGCGTAGTAGAAGTAAAACCGGTGGGGAAAAACACTTTTTAAACCTTATTTTGGGGAGAAGTCATCAAACCGTTTATGAGATTTTACTGCTGATTCTATACATGCAGTTTTTATGTCCCAGTGAGTGACCAGTGAAAGGGCAGTTATGGCTATCTCCCCATTCATTTAGATAGGGGCCTGGTCTTGTTAGTCCGAAATAACTGCCCGGAGGCGTTACCAAGATGGCTGCCGAGTGGGTGGACTTTGATACTAGTTGGGTTGAAGTCATTTAACTGCAAATCCCCTTTTTTGATTGTCCTCAGGGAACTTTGTAACAGGTCATCTATGTTTCTTGCAACTCAAAAATTCCACACACACAAAAAAAGATTTAAATAAAGTTATACTATTTTTCTCCTCGATCCAGTCATTCATGTGAAGAGTCTTGACATTTTGTCCACTCCACCAGTACATCTCTTTCTGTCTCTGGATCCCAAGACAGAGCCTTTATATTCCTGGTTTGGTATGTCCAGTAAGCAGAATCCCATTAATTTAACATTAGAATATCTTGGTGTATTACAGTCTGCCCATCTGAACTTTGGCGTATTTTTCCAATGTGTGTTTGACAGGAGTGCAGAGAGAGAGGAAGAGAGCGAGAGTAGCCAAAGGCTTTGCCCACACAACTCCCCAGACCCCTCATTTAACAGCAGCAAAGTGCTGCCAGGGAGCAGGCTGCTTTTGTGTGTGTGTGAGAGAGAGTGTGTGGTGATTTAAAGTGTATTTATTCTGTAGCTTGTAGCTCGGGGAACAGCCAGCCAGGCTGCCAGAGATGAGCAATGATGGGGCACACACAAACTCACACTCACACACACACATACACAGACACGATGTCTGGGCCTCTCCACTGGGGCCCAACGATCTTCACTTACCCTTCACCCTCCTGAAAGGGAGAGGGAGCGGAGAGGAAAGAAGAGATTATAATATGCTGAGAGACAGAGACGGAGGCCGAGAAGGCACAGTATATCACCGGAGTTCCTGTAGAAAAAGAAGAAGAAGGGGGAGCGATTGAACGAGGTATGATGGAAATAACAGTGTGTAACTAGAGGAAGCGAGAGAGAGATAAATGGGGAAAGAATACAAGGCAAGTTGGTCAGAGGAGTTCAGGAGCTGGTAGGATGAAGAGAGATATTTTAGATGAAGAGAGGAGCAGAGGTAGAGTAATCTTAGTCTGGTAAAATATCTGAGAGAGACACCGCTGACACTTAAAAGTACCTTCTGTATATATACACACACTCAGGCATATTACAGTGATAATGTCACCCTTTTATCTGACAAGTAAAGGTCAACTACAGCACTCACAAGGTAACTCTTTTCTGTGTGTGTGGGTGTGTAGGACATTCATACAGTGTGTTAATGTATTTTCCTAAGCTTGTACGTATTCTTCAGTCCGTGTGTACTGTGTGTCCATATGTGTTCTGCATGTGCATGCATGCACACACTGACATCGGTGTCTGTATGACCTTGTGTGTGTGTGTGTGTGTGTGTGTGTGTGTGTGTGGACGTACCAGACAGTGGTGTGCCATGCCCCTTACTAAGCAGGTTGGATGGATGAGCATAGGCTGTGATTCTGACAACACCACACCTCATTATCAACAAACTCCTGCTGAGACAGGAAGAGCGTGAGACAGGTGGGGTGGTGGAGATGAATAGAAGAAGTTATTCATTAACAACCTTTTTATTCCTCTCTCACTTTCTCCCTCACTATGGACACTCTCAGAGGCACTGAGAAGGATAAACACTGCACTGTGTTTCCCTCTGGGTTCCAGACACACCCAAGACCATTTATCTTTAGACAGCAGCATAAACGACGAGAGGCCACTGATTTTGACTGTCTTGCATTTTTTTATACTGTAGGAAGACATCAAAAGATAATGAGTCTGAATATTTATAATTATTTATGTTTAAACCAAAAGGATTTTTAATGAAGTTATCCAATTTCCAGTCGATTCACCTAGTTCATGTGAAGAGTCTTGACATTTTGTCCACTCCACCAGTACATTTCGTTCTGTGTCTGGATCCCGAGACTCTTTAAAGCGGTAGTTTTGACATGGCTTTAACTAATGTTTTGAACAGTGTAATTTGGGAATGTTTTTTTTAGCTCAACAAGAAATCATCCAGATGTCAACAATTTCATTTTACATTTCCAAAACAGATTTCATTCTTCTGTGAATCTCTAGACAAATTGCACTGGGGCCTGTGTGTCTGTGGTTATGAGTGGCATCAGCTGTTTGGACCCCAACCAACTGGTGTCGCCAGTTATACCTGAAGACAAACAAATGTATTTTGTTTGTGTTCTAAATTACTGGCTTATGGTGGATCACAACAGTAATCAGCAGTATGCACAGCTTGTCCTTGTTGTGGAAGACAATAATTTCATAAACAGCTTTTCATAGTATTGAAAGCCTCTCATAGATGTGTCAGTTTTTGTACGGTAAGATAAATCAGAATTTCCTTAAATGAGCTTATCAGTCTTTTTGTGAAATGAAGTGTACAACTTTGAGTTTTGTTAATTCAGTCCATCATTTATCCCATAAGTAACTTCCATAATAATTTGGATGGATATCCAGCTCTTGTTCATGCCAACAGCCGCGCCATTGCTTCTTTGAACCCAACACATTTGGCTGTTAGTGCCACCAAGCTGCAAATTGAAACCGAATGCAAAGCGACACTAACAGTCATAAAGAAAGAATGGCAACTACTCCGGAGTAGTTAACTGTGTCCAGATGGGACGAGTGTGTAAATGGTGGCAGAGATTATTATGCATAAAGAGGGAACAGAGGGGAAAGGAAGAGAGGGAGGACATTTTAGAGTGAAGTGACAGGAAGAGAGAGGTCAGAGGGAGAAAAAAGTGAGGGCTCATAGGGAGGAGAATCATAACAGGCCCAGATCAATGTGGAGCTCTCTGCAGACTGTCCAATTAGGCTAATGAGTTCAGGGGATTAGCAACGGCTCGCTCAGACACACACGAACACACACACACTCTCACTGTACATGCACTACCTTTAAAACACACATTCATCTGAAGCATCTCATCCACAAACATACTTATCATATCTTCACCTTTTAGACATTTAGAAGATCCAAACCAGCTAGCTGAATTCAAGTTGTGTATAAGTCGTGTGCTCAGTTGTGTTAACCTATATATTCACTTGAATCCGTTCACGTTGCTTTTTGCTACATCATGCTGATGCCTCAAGCAGAGTCGTAAAAGCAAGCCTATTGCACTTGATGTCATACTGATCTATGGCAACAGACGGTATACCCCTGCTCTCAGAGACCTCATCAGGTCAGTGAGTGTTGCCCTATTCTCAAACCATTTTATTGCACAGCATTTGGAAGATAGGCTTGGAGCACACAGGGAGAATTCACAATATTGGAGTAAGGTAGGAGAGTAGGTGGATGAGAGAAATAAAAAAAAAGGGGAGAAAATGAGAGGGTGCAGAGGCGAGAGCTGAAAGCATAGAGTACAGTTACATAGAGAAAATGAGAGGAGTGAAAATTAGGGTGGAACAAAAGAGAAAGATAGGTGATGGGAAGAGAGGAGCCGAAGTGGAGAGGAAGAAATACTGGGAGTGGAAGGGAAAAAAATGAGTGCAGAGATAAGCCTCCATGCAGACATGGAAAATGACTATTGATCAGGCTTAGCATGCTTTTTCTCTTCACTGTTTCTTGCTCCTTCACCTTCTTTCTCCTCTTCCCTCATATTTTTTCTCCTCCGCATCCATCCTCCAGCACTCTTCTTTCATCTGCCTCTTTTCTGTTTCTCTGCTCACCCTGTTATCTCTCTCCTCTGCAGCCAATTTCTAGATACTATAAATTGTCAAGAGACATTTATTTGTCACCGGTGTTGCCTGCATAGCTGTTGATCTGTCAGTCTCCAAACATCCTAGGGTTTAACCGTATGCTTGTATGTGTCTTAATGTAACTAAGCACAGAGAGTACAACTACATCGCACACAAATAACTATAGGTCTTCAGGTAAGAAGAAGCTGTCTCTGTATTCTCAGTGCTCACATGGGTACCAAGATATATGACAGCTACAGTAGCTTGGAAAATAGAGATGTGAAGCAGTGATGAGTTTATCAGACCAGAAATGAGACAAGAATTAGGTTGGAAAAACAAAATAACTAGCAACTACTGCCAACTCTAGCTGCCCCCCACTCCAACGGCAGCTAAGCAGCAGTTAACAGTTACTTTAACAACATGTAAAGCTATCTGTCCATCAGGAAACTCTGTAAATCACAGAGTCTAGGCAGAGCAGCTAAAGGACATCAGAGGGAACAGCAGAAAATATTTTCTCCATGAGATATGATCCAGACCAGAGTCCTGGTTGAATCCGCTGTAAATCACCTCAGTACGAGAGTGGTGTAAAAGTGAATTGCACTCAGAAACTGTAGGGGATCCAAGTTAGAAAAAAATACAAATTCTTACATAATGCTGCTTTAAGTACAGCCTCACAGAGCCGCAAGCATGTTTGTAGACTTTTAGTCTTGTTTGCTGGCTGATTTATATACCAGTGCAGTATGGTCGATACAGGCAGCTGTTTACTATTGTAACTGAGAAAATATTTTTTTTCTAAATGCATCAAAACATCTGTCATGATGAGCTCAACTTCATGAA